>NC_135066.1:10965000-12215000 GCF_051401765.1 Calliopsis andreniformis
GTGTTATTCCGCACAATGGGGAAGACCTAAACGTGCGAACGAGCAGGTGGAACAATGAGACACGGTTACTGAATCTGGGCGAGCGCGTACGCACGCGTAACGCCCGTGAAATTGCAAATTGGAAGAGCTGCTCTTTGTAAATCGTGCACGCATTTTTGTGCCACTCTTGAGCGATCTTTTTCGTACCCTCGGTGAAAAGAAATTCAGCTCTGCTGGCGGAGGTTGGAATCTTTGTTTGGTGGTGGTTTTGGAGGAAATTCGGGGTTTGAGAAGAACCTAGTTTTTTGGTATTTTAAGCATTTACTGAACAGTTTCCTAATTGGAGGCATCTAAGGTAATATCTTAAATTGTGTATTAGAGAATTTATGAATTGTAAAGTGAGATTAATTTGTGTTATAATTTGTGATGAGTGTTGGAGTATTTTGAGATTTGAGACGAGTTTTGGAAGAGATTCGTGTGTTTGTTCTTTTGAAAATTTGTTTCTATTGAATTTAGTAACATATTACGTGTTTCTGTATAGTACTGTTATTATAATTTTCTGTTTTTCTAGTATTATGTTTTAATTGTACGCTGAAGTGAATAGAATAATAGTTCTTATTATGTATGAAGTATGCACATGCATTGAAATACTTAAAATTATTGTAGTATAATGTGAACATAAGGTAGTGTTAAAACGGGGTTTGAATCGTTACTGCCGGAGTTCATGTTAATGAGTTGCTAATTACGAAAGTAATGAGAACGAATAGTAATCTCTCTCCCAATTAAAATTGAGAAATCGTATCTGTTCTTTAGAATCTGCGAACTGATATAGCCTTGTGCCCCATAAATTGAATTTAAAAGCCAATCTCGCTTTCTACTACTTCAAGCATATCTCTCCATTGTATTTGCATAACTTTCAGATTTCTTTATCCTCGAGCAAAAATTTAACAACTTCATTATGAGTCTCGCACAGAATCGTCTTCAACAGTAGCAAATATCAAAGATTATATGGTCACTCGATCACAAGATTAATCGTTTTTCTCTCTAAGAATGGATTGTACAAATTTGTTAAAACCTCTCTTGGAGAATTCGTCCGAAACGACTGCCAAGGCCAAGTTGATCGTTATCAAGATTCGTATTAGTATTTCTCATCGCGCGAAGCAGTCGCTTTAAGGTGCTTAAAGCAGATGGTGTCGAGCGAATCGAAGGCTGTCTAGCGTCACAGAAGAGAATCTAAAATACAAAGATTTTCGATTTTTGAAACCTGTTATTTTAAACCAATATTAATAACACCATACGAATTTAGGAGCAGAATCTAGAATAGTAGAAACATTTTTATTCTCTTTGCTACAAGTTAATAAAGTTCCTGTGTCAAAAATTCTTCTGAATAACATCCCCTTCAAATTAACACAGTCAATTACAGCCCCTCTTCGGTTCCACTATTCATCACAAATTCATTGCTCCAATCTTATATCCCTTAAATTATCAGAAATTAGATCAAACAAGTATACCATTCCTGTTCCAAAAGAAGTCCTCTGAAAAGCATTAGGTAAGGGTCTTTTACATCACGAATTGTACTTTACACTTTCACCCTCACGTTTAACCAAAGAAAACTTCACAACTCGTCGCTATAAACACGCAAACGAGCCATGGAGCTTGCAACACTATAAAATGTACATCATCTTCAATTCACACGTACCATCCATTCACGAGACCACTAATTTAACGCATCAACAGTTAGCATCTCTACGTCTCGAGTGAAATTCCTCCCCATAAGTATCGTTCTCCGTCCCCCCAGCCGTTCCTCTAAATTTCCAGGCACGGATAAGGCGTTGTTTGCGCTCCGCCATGAGCCGTGGTAGCCTATCCTAGCAGGTCGTCTTTCATAGCACGAAATAAGGAAGGAGAGGAGGATTTTTGCGGGATGGAAGATTCAGTCGGTTGAGCACCGCGCTTGTCAGCCAGTTTTATCGTAAACAGGAGGATAATGCGAGCTGGTCGGAAAAATCGCGGAAGACTTATGGGTCTAGACGCGGGGTTCTAGGCTCTAGCCTCTAGGCAGTGCAGGCACGTAGGTATGCGAGATACAAGCTGCCGATTAAAGCGCCTATACGTTTCTGCCGTGTGTACGCGCTCCGTGGCTCGGTTTTGCGGATGCACGCCAGCTACTACGCTGCCTCGAATTTTCTGATACGATAATTACCCTCAGATAGCGTAATTACGATTCGTTTCTTTGGTAGACGGGGGACCCAACACCGAACGTACTCCTGTTTCTGTGACTGTGGGACTGTGCAAGGTGTCGGAAGAAGGTGATTCGAAATTGTGAAAGTTTGGACTAATTGGTGATCCCGCGTTCCGATAATGTGGCTACTTGTGTGTTTCTACTTGGCTTTTGTCTTATTGTTGAGTGACGAACTGACATTGGGGAGATTGGATTGAGGAGATTTGGACTCTCCAAATTCTCGAGTTGAAATTAAGGTATAGTTTCTAATTACTTGGTCAAATTATTAATACTTTATTAGTATGATAGGGGTAGGCTTGAGGAAATTTGTGGAGTAAATTTTTCAACTGTGTTCTTTGAGAATTTGAAAAGATTGAAAATTTGTATTTTGTTTGAATTGATAATAGATTCTTATATTGGTATTTACTTCGAAACCTGAAGGGGAAATAATCATCAAAATAATTCACTTAAAATTCACATCACATAATTTGATAAATAGTGACTAAGGTCTTCGTGAAAATAGAATGGAATGATTCATGAGTTTAGTCGATTCGAATTATTCATACTTAAATTCTCATCATAGTTTCCAGTGAACTGTTACACTTGCTAATCTCAGTTGGTATGCAACGATTCAACATTTTGAGTGATATCTTCGTCAGGAATGATAACTTCCTACAGCTCCGCGAAAGAAGCATACATAACTTTCAGGAGTGGAACCGCAAAGTTGGCGGTAACCCAGTAAATGTCGCGACGTTGCACGAACATTAAATTAGGTAATCCATCGTCAAAAGTGGACTCCATTTCCTCTGTCCTATGAGGAAAACTGCGGTACAAAGTTTGCCAGTAGTGCGACATACATTAGTGGCGGGGAGGGAATTCTAAATTTAGAGATTACTTTTATCAAAGGTAGCTCTGAGATCTCCTGAAAGTTTATTTTCCATTATATCTACGTTATAAACTGTCTATTATATTGCATATATCTGTGGTTGTAAGGCAAAACGACTTAAGTCACATGTTTTAATTTTCGAGATATTAGCGTTTCAAATTTTCAGCTTTAATACTGTCTTATGAATTTGTGTCTTATTGAACCATTATTTTTAGATGAAAAATTCTTTTAATCTCTTTTCTTCTTTCTGAAAATATAAATTCTATGCTCTAGATGTCCATTGAGTCCTTAACTTGAATTTTTTGAAAATGTAATATAGGTTGTTTAGCCTTACAACCACAGATATAGTAGAGCTCTGATTAACTTTATGACTATTACCAGAAATTATAAGTATCACCAGCATTCTAAGTATATTCGGTTCATAGACAGTGCCATCTTAATGTACCTAATTAATACCCACTTAAAACTACCTTCCCATATTTTAAGACTTATACTATTATAAATATCGATAGAATTTAATTAAAAATCTTAAAATCGTTGACACTCGAAGCATCCTTCAATGAAATCTCGAAAAATGCGCCATACCGAGTATGAACCAATGCTTAATAAGAAAACGAAAAGGCGATCGAAGCACTAGATTGATCGGCCCGAGAATCCCACGAACTCCGATACCTGTGCTCATTTACATCCCTGTTTACTCGCAACCGCTCCAGTACATCCCGGATTTACAAAAAGTTCAACGACTATCACCTTCCTGCCATACACTGCAAACAGAGTCATGCCACAGGGAAAGGATTAAAAGAGAAACCGCAAGAACACCGATACCCAAGTAAATATCGGACTGGCCTGACGGCGAGAGGTTCAAAAACTTGGGTGCAGGTTCGCCAGAACCGTGTTCTCCGTTTCCTCGAGCCCGCGGAACAGAGCTGGGTGATGTGATAAAAGGGGGAGGAAAAGAAGAGGGGGCTGAAGGGAGAAGAAAGGGGGCACAAAAGGAAGGTGCAAAAAGGGGAGAAAAGGGGAGCCACAGAGAGAAGGAGCAAAAGGGGGAAGAAAGTGGAGAAAGAGGGTCCACAAAAAGGGGGGCAGAAAGAAGAGAAAAAGGGAAGAAAATGGGGAAAAGGGGGATCACAAGAGAAGGAAAAACGTCTATAAAAAGGGGATAACAAACAGATGGATCAAAAAGGGGAGGAAAGCCTAGAAAAGATGGACCACAGAAAAAAAGCAAAAAGAGAAAGAAGGCCTAGAAAAGGTGGGCTACAAAAACAAGGTAAAAAGAAGAAGAAAGCCTAGAAATAGAGACTCACAAAAACACAGGTCAAAAAGGGGTAAAAAGCCTAGAAAATAGAAGCCACAAAAGGACGTCTCATAAAAGGGAAAAAAGCCCAGAAAAGATGAACCACAAAAAGAACTAATAAAGAAGAGAAAAGCCTAGAAAAGGTGGCTCAGAAATTTCAAAATAGGAAAAGAAAACCTAGACAAGGTAGGCCACGAAACACGATTCAAAAAGTAAAGAAACCCCTACAAAACAAAATCTCACAAAAAAGCGACCAAAATTTAAAGAAAGACGCTCCACCCAAGACTCTCGCGAATCACAGGAAAGAATGAAGGAACAAAATACTCTGTACTCTCGCGTCTCAACCAAGAGCAACAGCCGAGGGGCGGGGGAAGGGTGACGCGAATCGTGGAAAGCGGAAGGGCTCGAAAGCGAGAAGAAGACTTGGCTCGAAGTTTCGTGAGCTCGTCCGGGTCCGTGGTCGCAAATAACAGGGGACTCTAGACGATACACAGAGCCCGCACGTCGGAGTGACGCACAGTGGGCTCGCTGGCTCTCCGCGAACTGCGAGAGGGGCGAACCACCGGCCCGCCGAAGGGGGAGAGTGGAAGGGGGCGACGCGAGTGCATTACGCTAGGGGGGGAGCCGAGGAGCGGTGCAGAGGTAGAGGAAAAGGGGGATAGAGAGAGAGGGAGAGGAAGAAGGGCGTAACTGGGCCAAACGGTGGCTGTGCCGCGGTCTAGACACGCCGCGGCTGGGAATTAATGCTCCGTGTTCGCCAGACTTTCCTTTTCGCTCCGTAACAAACTGCCGCGGTTTCCGTCGTAATCCGTGACGTCTGATGCACCCGACCGATCGCTAATTACAACTCCGCCGCATCTGCCAGGGAAATTTCACGGGGAACCGGGTCGCGGGAAACGAACGACGCTTCCTGCATGGGGAAAAAAAGTAACACCACAATAGCCGAAGACTTCAGCCGTTTCGGCTCAAATGCTCGGGTAGACGTAGTCGAGTTAGAGCGACCTGGACGCTTAAGACGTTTTAGCTTTGCAGTAGCGAGTCGTGTCTGTAACATTTTTGCTCAATAGTGAGGTAAATTTCCTAGTAGACGACTATGTCCTGATAGCTGGACACTAAGAGAATTTTCTGGCGTCGTGTGACAGTTAATGGGAACTATAGTTACGTTTCTGATAAATGACATTGAGGTATTCGTGCTATCATTTAGGTTTTAGATTTTCTTTTTATCAGCACAGTGAACGAACCGATGACGCGGCAATACATGTCTTCTTATTTGTGAAGATGAGAGACTGTCAATCGTGATTGTTGAGTTGAACATTTTTTACAATTGTAATAAGTATGCGATTTTTACGTATGCGTTATAAATATTAAAGTATCCCATTGGGTATTTTGCTTATTCGTCGAATTGAATGAATATAAATGAAATTCAGGGATAGACGATGTTATAACAGAAACACTAAAACAATAATATTATGATTATCGTGACAGTGACAGTGGATGTCAGGATATTAATTGCAATATTGTATATTTTTCTTATGATTTTATTCCAACTTTTTGCGTATAATGATATCAAAATACAGTGGTGTGTTGTTAAAGTCTGAAGTGATAGAAAGTAGAAAACGGAATGAAAAAGCCTAAATAAATATGTGCATAGTAAACTAATCGCACTTGAGACATTCTGTTTTTTATCAAAAAGTATTCTCTGACAGCTTCACGAGACAGCCGAGTTGCAAATCTTGCATTTCTGTTTACTTGTCCGTACAGATGATGAATATTCATAGCGCTTGCATTTGCATAAGCCTAAGAAACCATTTTGAATTAATACAGAGGCCAAGGAAATGCCCTAAGTAAGATGGCTGCAAGTAAATGAAACCGCAATTAATTCAAACAAGTCTCCATGTTATTAGATCCCATTAAATCTCTTTACATACTAGTTTCTGTACATGGACCTTTGGGCTTACAATTTAGAACATGGAATATTTTAATAATAATTAATTTGTAAACCCACGTTCATTGCTTCTAAATTTGTCCTATTTAACAATCATATCAATATTCTATGTACTAATAATAATTCTATCTAATAATAGAAATATATTACGTGGAGTCTGTCAGGCTTCACGTCAATATGTATTTAAGTATTAAAGCTCTCCTTCAACTTTAACACACCCTACGAATATTTAAATCCAGTCTCAGATTTTCACAATCGTAAAATATTAATTTATTAAAATTTGAATGAAACAACACACAGTATTCTTTCTGCTGCAATTTTTACAGTCTTACTCGTTCGAATTCTGCGCGGGCAGATATTGTACGTTCTTTTCCTTTAATATGTATCTCTGCATTAAAGCATGACAGCAGTCGATAAACCAGAGATATGCGGTTCATGTGGTTACGATCGTATCGATTATTATGTAAGGTGGATACACAGGAGCAATGAGATTCAGTAAGTAATAAGAACCATCGTTGATGATTCTTGTCGCGAAAAATATTATATCACAATCCTTTGGTATAACACTATCTAGCTATAATCACTTCCAAAAGCAATTATCGATTTCATACCCGTTTGAACATCCTGGTCTCCGATAGAACATTAATTAGCTCACGATCGAAAATAACTGAAACCTAATTAGCAAAAGGAAAACCAAGATTCATTTATTCTGAAATTGAGAAAGTCTGACTTATTTTACGTTATTTTATCGCAGTCATTAATTTCGAAACAATTCGACGTATTTTTGACTAATTAAGCCCGATTGGCGAAACGAGGGAATCGACAAGTATTCGATTGGCTGAAGACAGTGAGTCGGGCAAAGACATCTCGGTCGTTCTTTGACCGAAATAAAAATAGGCGCTGCTTGATTTTCGTCTGTGTGAAAGACATTTCACGCGATGTTAAGGGAGGTCAGTGGCAAAGGCGAGCGTGAAAATGGGGTTAGCCTCTTCTAAGAATTTTCCCAACGCTCTTTCATTAGTTAAGTGGCAAGATAGATTGAAACATAATAATTTTAATTCGAAGACAGTTAAGCTTTTATTTACCACTTCCATTTCTAAGAAAAATTCTTTTCGATAAAAATTTCTGTCTCCTTTTTTAAAAAAAAAAATAAATACTCCCGAGAAAATGTTTGTTTAGGTTTAATTAAAGATTAATAAAGAAAGAAAGTGCTGGGTGACAGTCGAGATTCCTAACAAGATTTTCACGAACGTTTTCCAGTGACTAAACGAAGAATCGATCGAAACGGATTCTAGGACACGAATATACTCGCTGCACGCTGTATCGCTTGATTATAAAACTATTTTTATTCGCGCTCGTAACACGAACCACTCGAACGAAAACCGTGCTGAGATCGAAAGGTTCTACGGCTATTTTAATCGGCAACAGAACGTCATGATTCTGTCAGCTCATCCTTGTTACGGGTTCAAGAGGCTTGGACAAATGAACGTTTTTTAAAATCGCGATCAAGGTGATATGGAAGGTATTCTTATTGGCAGATTCAACTCATATCAGTTTCTTAAAGTGAAAATCTGTGAAAATGGAAGTCGCTATCATAAAATGAAATATTTTTTTTTCCTCATCTTTATACAAATAAAATATTCTCATTTGTCGTTTTTTTCTTCCTAAGGGACCAAATTTTGTTTTAAAGTGCGCTAGAACGATCGCGTGCAGAATTCAAAACCACTTAGTAGTTTTATTCAATTAAACATCGTAATTCAACTCCAATGTGTGCTTTAAGCCTCGGATCTCGAATTTCGCGCGGTGTGGTAAAAAAATACCTATAAGCGAAAGTCGTTCAGCACAAAACATCGTATTAAATCACTTTAGTCAATATATTCACTTCAATGTTACTTCAGAAGCAGTAGCTGGACTACAATAAAACAACCCAACGAACGGTAAACTTGCTTGAAACCGATACCACCTTAACTTCATCTTACTTCTCACTACGTTAACACTTCACTCGAGAACCTTGATGTTCATGATTTCGAGGTCCGAAAATTAATCAAGTCAAGTGTAAAGGTTGTTTGCACTTGCGGTTAAGATTGCATCGTGTCTGAAGATTTATTGCAAGCTGTGCGCGAAATCTCGGAGCCCAATTTTAGGAGGAATTGAGCTTTACAAGTTTCTTAATTCATAATGGAAAGTTGTACTCACTGCGATTAAAAAATTGTATTTTCTTAATTATTTAAAATTTGAGGACTCGATTATTGTTTTAACCTGTGGATACTGGAGTTTTTCGAAAGAAGAGAAATTTATGGAAACTATATAACTTAGAAAAGCTACCTATATTCTATGTATCTTAGTCATGAGATACACTAATTAGAAATTAGTTAGTATTTTTAGAACTGAGTCAAGAAAATTTCGTGTAACACATTCAAAACATTTACCTTTGATAAATTCTGAAGGCACAATAACTAAAAGTATCAAATTTAGTAGAATCTCAAGTTTCTGCCAAGTAAGTTTCTTATTTTTACGATATTGAAGACGTACAAAAAAATTACTGTACCAAATAATCAACATAGAGGATCTTCTTTCAACAAAATTGAAAACTCGATATCCACTAACTTCATTCTTATACCTACAGTCTCATATGCTCCAAGACTTAACTATTGGAGCTTTAACAAAATCCTAAAAAACATAAAAAGAACTTTCACCAGACTACCTTAACCCCTTGTTAACCTTTTTAATACCTTACAAATTTTCTAGGTACTCCGAAGAAATACCTTGAAAAATATCTGTCCTGTATATCTATAGTTCTAAAGCAAAATAACCTAAGCCACATATTTTTATTTTCAAAATATTGACTCTTCAAGTTTTCAACTTCGACACCTATTCATACACTTGTATCTTCTCAAACCCTTAGTTCCAAATAAAAAGGTTCTTTTAACACCCTCTTTTCTTCCTCAAAACACTTCTATATCCTAGCCCTCAATCAAGACCTCAACTCAAGCTTCTCGAGAACGTGACACAAGTCATCCCTTCTCCCATCCACAGATATAAATCTTCCCAAATTTCTCGCCTTAAAAAAACCCTTGCATTCGACCCAGCATCTCGCGTTATCGTAGTCACGGGTTAACGGGAGTCTCGATCGGCAGACGGGGAATCGATTCCGCGGCGCGCGGAGGTCTCGTCCCGATCTCGGGCGAGACGTGCAACGTCCTTTCGGCGCGCGCGCGCGTGCTCTCTCCGAAGGACGAAGAGGAAACGAAGGAGGGAGGGAGGTCCGCGGCGTCTGACACGTGCTAAACGATCCCTCGGTCGCGTCGGTCGGTCGGTCTCGCGAGAGGCGATCGACGACGGTACCGAGAAACGAATAAATGCGCTTAGTCGTTGCACGGCTGCACCGCTGCACCGCTCTCCCTCGTCGCCCCCTCGCCTCCCCCGTCGGCCGTGGCCGCCGCCGCCGCCGCGGACAGGGGCGAGACGCCGCGAAATACGAAGAAATCGAAAAAGGGGACGGACGAGGAGGCAGCGTGCGCGGCCAGGAAGAGCTGGAGAAAAAGGAACGGCCGGCGGCGGAAAAAGAGGAAAAAGGGCGCGTCGACGGGACGGCGGAGGAAGGGGGAGAAAGGTGAACGAGACTGGGGGCAGGGGGGATTGAGGAGGACGGGAGGGGGAAAAAAGGAACGCGGTTACGTATACACAGTTCGTTGCCAGACGTTGGGCCCAGGCTCGCGAGGAGAACCGCCGGTTTCCGATTGCATTATCGCCCCCTGATTAATCGGCGCCCGAGGTGTTCCATTGTCTCTTAGGGACGTCTCGATTCTGGCCTTTTTACGCCGCCATGCAAAATCTCGTCGTGGTTTTCTCTCTCTTCTACTGATCCCTTGAGAGCTGATGTATGCTTCCTTTTTTTGGATAATGATAAAGTAGTTAGGGCGATGAGTAGTCCTGGGTGGAGTTGGTTTTTTGAATTTGGAACCTTTTACGCCATCGTGCAGGATCTCGTCGAGTTTTCTCTTTCTTCGTCTGCTGCTTTGGGGGGTGAAGTGTCCTTTCTTTTTTTGGTTAATGGAGAAGTAGTTAGAGACATAAATATTCTTTGTTAGGTGCTAGTTTCTTAGGGTTTTGTCTAGAATATTGGCTTTGAGCTATAGTCTATATGTAGATCACAGTAGAAGTTTAGGTGTTTAGGGAATATACGATGTGAGGGGGACGCTTTTACTTCGCAGTAGATAGAGTCAGTGGTCAGACAGCGAGTATTCTTTTCACTACATGTTTTTCTCAAACATGTATCTCTTTCACGCATTTTAGAATTGCGAATAAAGTCTATTTTATATTTTAAAAAATTTATTTCCAACTAGTACTCGACTCAATATAAAACAGCAGATCCTTTTGTACTTAAACGAAGGGAACAATATTTATGAGAAAAAGGAATGATACTATTTCCTTAATCACGAAATCTTATAATTATGTTAACCCTCAGCTGATACGTTATCTCTGTTACCATACATATAACGTGATATGGTTATTATAATACCATTACAAAAAAATAATTTATAGTATCGCACATAGAATTCACATCTCCTCACTTTAATCATTCTTACTTTATTTATAGTTTTCATGCTATAAATAAAACATCAAATTACTATAATTATTGTTAATTCATCATAATAATTAAAGATTAACTTCAATCGCCCTGCTGAAGTTTCTTAACACCTTTCCTGACATAAGGGCACTTCCTTAATTGGATTCACTTAGATTGCTACCGTGCATCACAAGAAATCTGATTGCAACATGTACCCTCGGCTGCAAGGCACAATATGCACACACACGCACGCACTTACACAGGCCACAAAGTGCATATAAATTGCAGAGATCAAATAAACATTTCATATCGCTCCGCCCACAAAACAGGCCCCAAGAAATATTCGTGACTTCTTTATTAACGTGTTGTGTATTTGCGTTGGATCGAGAAGGTTGCAGTTACAGGAGCAATGAATCAGTTTCGAATTATTTTATTTATCATATAGTTGCGACCACGAGCGACGTTATTAACTAATCCACTGGAGGCATTCCTTTATAACCGTTCAATGACGTTTATTGTTACAACCACTTACGACCGTAATCGCTTTATAAACGCGTTTTAAACACACGCCTTTGTTATCGACGTCGGGGCAGCTCTTTAGCCGCGATCAAAGAAAACGTAAGGAAAGCAAGCAGAGATCCCGGTAACTGATCTGTTGATCTACGAGCTGCAGCATGCTTCAAATACAATTGAGATTCCTCCGTCCACTTACCTGCATATTATCTCCTTCGAATCTGTTGTCTAAGGCGTCTTTTATTCCTATGATTTATGTATCTCGCGTTTGTGCATACGATAAGGCGGATACGTGGTACTTCATAATAGACAAAAAACAATTTTGCTTATATAAACGTACTATGTACTATGGGGCTGTAGTTTTTAGAAGATAGTCTCTGCTTCGAAACGTTAGCAAGATAATAATTGATTTACATTAAATACAAATTTATTAACTCTTATCGTATCTAGATAGTGTCATTCATAGTTCTTTAAGAATTGGAATTCAGAAAAATAAAACAAATACGTAAAGAGATTTAAAAAATTTGTATATTGAAGATTTGAATATTCGAAAATTTGAAGAGTTTGAAATTTCAAGGTTTGAAAATTAGAAAATTTAAAAATTTAAAAACTTTGAAATTTGGAAGTTCAAAAATTTGAATTTTACTAGTTTAGAGATATAGTTTTAGTATATCCAAATGACCTTACTTCTTAAACTATACCTTAACGAAGGTATTATTAATTATAAAACTTTGTTACTCCTTATGTTGACTTTTTATTTCACAAAAATCGCCTAACCCTTACCAACATCCAAATGTATTTTGTATGCAATGCATGCAGACGATCTTTAAATACACACAATCGAAAGTGGAAGTAATTAGTAAGTTCGTTGGGAGGCTCATCGTGGCGGAGACGTTAGCGTCTCCCGCTAACTCGTCGTCTTCGAGGAATTTTACCCTAGTCGAGAGTTCGGCAAACAATGTCGACTATTCCTAACTTGTAGCCAGGAATTGAACGAGGCCTGTGTGTGCTGACCACACAAGTCCGAGTACTTTTGCACACGGAGCTGATGTGGAACGTTTCCTTTATGAATTCATAGTGCAGAAAAGTACTGCGTTCGCTCCGTACTCTGTATACAATAATATCATCAAAATACTTATAGAAATACCGTACAATTCTATTCACTTCGCTGTATCATCAACTTACTCAGCTATTTCAATATTCTACAAATTGATATTCTATTTTAACTTTATTTCACTCTGTGGGACATTATTGGGTTAGTACATAAAACTGCCATTTTACATGGGGAGAGTCATTCAGAATTAGTTCCCTGTTCTGAAATAATCGTATTCAATTTTTTCTTATCCTTGAGTAATTTTGGGGTGCATATTTATTTGGCACACCATTGATGATTATTCTTCTTTTTCAAAGAAAGAGCAGGAGACTCCTCCTTTTCAGGATACTGAGGATACTGAGGATACTAAGTTTCGTCGCAGAGAACAACGTTCTTTCAGCAGCGTCATGACACGTCAGTCAAGCTTTCTAACGAATCTCCCCACGATTTCGCGCCAGGCCTTGTTCCACTTTTTTTTTCCCCCGCCCCCTCTAAACGGTCACCATGCTGTCCCGTCTATGGCGTTAATTAAAAGTCCTTAGAAGAATTTTCCCTCGCGACACGTCTCATTAATGGGACGTTCCGCGAATACTGATACAGCCAGCTGTCTTCCATTAAAGAGGGACGCGTACACGCGGTTTCGCGTTACACACGTAGCATAGTTATGGCTATGATTACGCGCGCGCTATGAAGATAAAAAGAAAAAGAAATTCCCGATCGACGATCCTCGGTGATTCCAAAGGCCTCGAGGCTCCCCCCATTCATCGTGTGGAATTTTACGTTTCGGTTTTAGAGAAGTTACTGGCCTCCTTTCCTGCCTGTCCACTTAGCTGGCGGATCCATGGTCGATCTTATCGGCGTGTAATTTTCACGTGTATGAAGAAATTATTTATACCCGATTAGCTTTTTCTTATCTATCCATCTATCTATCTATCGAATTACTGTAATCAATTTGAGCTAAATTAGTTTAGAAGATTGTGGTCGTATATTCTCACAGGTACTAGCTCGTTTCAGCTTTTTCAGCCTTGCGAATATTTCTCTCCGCAAGATTGCCTCTTAATGGGTACTTTGATGCACTTTCTTCGAACGTAATAATTTATTGACGAGATTATTAGACAGTGGTGTCATGTTTCGTTTTGTTGGATCTGTCAAATTACTCAATTTACAGAACTGAGAGTAAGAATTAAAAGAATGGAGAGGTATTAATTTTATCTACCCTATACATATAAAGTGACAAAAATTAGTAAGAGAGCACTGTTTCTATTATTCCATACGGTGAGATAAATTCTCTGTACCAGAATACAATAGCACCTCCCATAATAATAGAAAATAGTTTCATAATAAGGTAAGTGACCACAATTTCGCCATTGCGTTCAAATTTCCTATCTAAGAGAAATCCATGAACTAAAAATTAAAATCGTAAAGTAGCATTAGTGTCCTAGGCGTCAGATAAAACCCTGAAACCCTTCATAAAACAATAAAGTAGGCGTTCAGAAAAATTATAAAACGCTTTAGACTACTGTTACACTGGATGCTGATGTTCTGACGAATATGTCTCAACTATTTCTGTGGTTACAAGGCAAACCAACCTATGTCACATTCTCAAAAAATTCAAGTTAAGAACTCAATGGACATCTATAGCATAGAATGTATATTTTCAGAAAGAAGAAAAGGCATTAAAAGAATGTTTAGTATAATCACAGCCTTAAACGTTAGCATGTCGAAATTGCGATCACCTACCTTTTAACCCTTAACTAATACTGTTAGTCTGTGAGACCACAATTAATTACTTATTTATATCTATTTCCCTCCTTGCACGACTTACTGGCTTCTCAAGAACAATAGATCTTGATATTTTATTTGCCACATTTATGTTACTAATAATGCAATAAACAGCGGTCTGTGAGGTCACTAATAATGATTACGTAAGTTTCAATAGGTGCAGTAGTTAAGGGTTAATAAAAATAGAAAAATAGGAAATAGTTGCTTGAAAAGGAAATCGACACAGAAATTAATGTATTTCTTTTATGTTTGTTACAGGCGGCATATGCTGGTCTTCTATAAGCAACGGCCGCTGCAAGGAACTACTGTCGCAAGGAGTGACCAAGGAAAACTGTTGCGCGTCTAACGCGGCGGCGGCGACCGCGTACTCCGAGGAGGATCTCGATAGCGGAAGCCTCTTTTTTTGGAGGGTACTCGGAGGTGGCGTGCAGTGTCGCCCTTGCAGAGGTAAATGGACTAATTCGTTTTCGACAGATTTATTAGTCATCTTTGTAGTGCTAGGGATAGTCTATGTAAAGAGACTCTAGAAGCAACAGAAGCTTGACTCAATTCTAAAAGATTCATAGATCTTTGAGAATAATATTTTTGATGCAAGAAGTTGTTAGAATAAGGGCAAGGGAAATATAATTCTTTTATTGCTTTTATTGGTTTCACTTTTTACCAATTTTTTCTAATTTTCTTAAAAATACTGGGAACTTGAATTAATTTCAAGAATCTGTGTTTCATCTTGAAGTCTTTATCATTTTATTTTGAATTATTTTCTTGAACATTTTGAGCTTCTAAGTTCAGATTATTCTGATTAAAAAGTCTGAGATTTCGTTCCATATTTGTTTCATTTTGTGAAATTCTGAATCTAAATTGTTAAAAATATTTTATACCGATAGGTGTACCTTGTAACTTGTAAATTAATGAGATAACAGCGTTATTTTAAATTCTATTTATAGTGTTCGAACAACGGGAATCTAAGTAAGACACGGCGAATTTTTAAAGTTTTATCAATCTTTATAGAGTCCTCTTCCCTCGTCTTTTACGTCACGTTTTATTACGCTCAGCATGACAAGCAGGCATAAATCAAATTGATTCGCTGTTTTATTGACGCACACGACTGTTTTGCAAATTTCAATCTCTTTATTAGTATTCTAGACGAGCCGCTGACAGTTTCGCGTAACGAGCTATTTAGAGGTAGCATAGTTAAAGCTACGGAACGCAAATAAATCTTAAGAATCAATCAGCTAGTGTTCCGCTATGAAGTAGATCCAAATAATGAGAATAGAAAGGTAATGAAACTAACGAATCAGAAAAATAAAAAGAGGACACCGTGCAAAAAATTCCTAACACCATCAACAATTTCACATACATAAATAAAACGAGAAAGCCAAATTCCATGAGAACTCTACTACCCAAACTCATCTACTTAAACATTCATTTTTAAGATAAATTCATCTAAAAAAGAAACCCTCGTGAAATGAATCCCTCCTTGATCCACTATCACAAATCTCCAAATTTTTACCGACACTTTCAAATTCAATTTACCACTGAAACTTATTAATAAGGGACTATATAGAGAGTCGTTTCTCCTAAAAGTTGGCTTGAGATAACATCAAAAATTGTTTCCCTTGGCAGAAAGCTGCGCGGAAGTGAGGTGCGAGGAGGGGAAGAAGTGCGTGGTGCGCAGGGGAAGGCCAAGGTGCGTGTGCAGCCCCGAGTGTAAAGCGCCGAGAGGCGGAGGTCCGGTTTGCGGAACGGACGGCAAGAGTTATAAAAATCTGTGCAGGCTGAAGAAACGTGCCTGCAAGAAAGGAAGCCACGAGCTAGCGGTCGCCTATAACGGCCACTGCCAAAGTGAGTATGTATGACTGAGATGATGGAATCATTATCACGCTCGCGTTGCGATTGAATGGACACCGAGAGTGCGTCACTCGATTCTATGAACTTGAAGTGAAATGCAAAGGGAAGTGGTGCAAACGATTACCTAATAAAATTGGTGAACGTAGATGGCATTGTGAAAGATCTTTATGTGATCCTAGGCAGAAGTTTATAGGCACAATAATCGAATTCTTGGAACATTCAACCGCAACGTGGATGTTAGACAAAATTCGCGTCATTCGTTCCTCAATTCTTTTTGGATTTATGTCGATGATTTTTATTTCTCTTGATAACTTTTGTCCGATAATCTTGAATCGTTTTAAGGTTCAATAATCGCTCTCTGTACCTACTTTTATAGGGTTGCAGGAAGAACATAGAAAGCTCTTCTAAACAGTATGAAATGATCTCGATATAACCCGAAAGATTGAGGAAAGTATTTTTCGCCGTTTCATCTTGCTTAAAAATAATAAGGGGAACTATATTTCATTTTTCACGCGTGTTTTAAGGAATATTTATAAATACTATACCTGATAAGTCAAATAATTTTTTTACATTGTCTCACCTAAATTTTTTGAAATCAATTATAAAAGTGTCGTAGAGTATACAAGCATTAACTTAACAATTTACAAGATTGTTCGTTAGTTTCTTTAAACGTAAAATCGAATGAATTCGCAACTGCAATAGAATACGCATATAATGAGTCACAGAGGCATTCCTACCCCCTTCCTCAATTTACACTCTTATACATACGTAATACTTTCGCTACAATTTTTAACAACTTCAACTTAAGCTACTGATATAGAAATTAAATCGGTGAGATGAAAAACAGTATAAGTCGAAAATCTATCAGTTTCAAAGAATCTCAAAGCTATATCTGAATCTCAAAGCCAAAGTATAAGTACTGTCACACAGAAAACAAGTGGACTCAATATATTCTGACTCTGTGGTTCAGATATAGAGTCTTAATAGTAATAAAATGATTTTTAGCATTTTATTAAAGCTGCTATAGACTTTAACGATACTATAGTTCAGAAGTAAATTTTAATTCTTTTACATTAAATAAATGGTTTGAACTTCTATCGAATTTGCTATAATTTAGCTTTGTTAGATTTTTAGAAATTGGTCATAAAAACAAATCTATCTGTACTGTCTATCTAAAAATTAAATATACTGAAAGCGATAAAAAAAAATAAAAATTCTGAAATGATATATTTCTAAAGAAGATTAGTATTTCATATAAATTACAAAATATCTACGATACTAAAATTCTATTGCCATTAAAAAAGAAAGAAGACATATGTCAATGTCTTCCAAGGGTCTCATCCCAAGAGAGCAGACTAAGTTTCATAAAAAAATTAATCTTAACGTGTCGTTTGTCGTGGTAAAAGCAAAACATACTACTTTTCGCGCATAGAACCGATTCGTGTTATTCTTCGCGATAAACTTCTGAACCATACTAGTTTTCGTCTCGAAAAAGCGCAGTGCACTATCCTCCATCACTCCATACGAACACATGCTACTCTTCGTCGCGAAAATCGGAACGTGCTATATTTCCTTGTTACAAAGCCTGAACTTCTAATCTTCTAACCGCAACAAGACTTGCTACTCTTCGTAACATACGTCAACCTGTAGACTGAACCGAAGGAAAATCTCCATCGCCTCGCATTTGTCTCGAACACGCATTCCAAACCCACCCCCGCCGTTGGGTCACCAACTTCCCTCCCCCCTTGGAATTCCTCTGTGACGCCGTGGAGGATCGCTGGAACGATTAACCTGTCCCTCGAAGAAAATCGACGAGTCGGGTGGGCGCCGCGTGCAAGGAAACGGCTCGCGGGGAGGGGGCCGCGTCTATCACGGGGGCGGTTTACGACTGTGCGTAATAACGTGTAAAGTGTCGAGCAGGTTCGTGCGCACGGGTCCGGTGCGGCCAAGGCCGGAGCTGCCTGTTGGACCAGAACCTGAGCCCGCACTGCGTGAGGTGCGCCCGCAGGTGCCCGCAGCCGCCCCCGCAACAGCGAGCCGCCGCACGCCCCGTTTGCGGGGCCGACGGAAACACCTACAAGAGTGCCTGCCACCTGCGACTCGCCGCCTGCCGCGCAGGTCGCGCCATTCCCGTCGCCTATAAGGGCCACTGCAAACGTGAGTCTCCGTTTACCTCTTGCCTCCCCACCCCATCCCCCTCACCCCCCTGTCTTCGTCTTTCCGCCCCTCCGCACCGAACACTTTCTGCGCACCCTGTCCTCCGCACCGTGTTTCACTCTGTGTTTCTCTGCCTCACCCCCTTTTGACTTCGCCAGCCTGTTGTTCGATCTCCTCCTCCTCCTCCTCCCCTCGCCACCCCCACTCGGCGAGTTCTTTTGCTTTTCTTCTATGTGCCCCTTCTCTAGCCTCTGTTTGCCCTTTCTTGGACTTCTCTTTGGTCCCCCTTTAGCCTCTCTTTGCATTCTCCTTAGCTGCTTTTTAGTCGGTTTGCAGCGCAGCGGTGCGCAACTCGCAAGTTGTGACCCTTGGTGAAGGGAGGACGAGGGGGAATGAGGGAGATCGTAAATATCGAGTGGGAGACGTTGAGGCGCTGATATGGGGATTGGGTGAGATTGGGGAGGGACGTGGTTTCGAGGGGGTGGAAGGGAGTTTGTGAGCGATTGGGGACTACTGTTTTTGACGATTATTAGTGATGGTCGATTTTTAAGATTGAAGTCTGAAGGAGATTTTTTTTATTTGGGGTTTCGTGGGGTTAGTTAGAGTCCTTTTTTATTTTAGAGGAAATGTCTGCGAGGGTTTAATGAGACATGAATCTGAGGTGAGATTGTTGGAATTTTTTTGGTGTGAGCTATGAATATATCAGATGCTTTTTATGTTTTTGTTAGAGAATGTAATATTTTCAACAATTACACATTATGTTCCACGTATTCAGATTTCAGATATTGCTTTTTACGTTTTTTGTACCTCGAACACTCACGTGGTTAAAGATTGAATTGCTGTTCGTGAATCCAACGGCATTTACTGCACGCATTTTGTGCTTTCTTTCGAAGCCACTACCTGTTGCTCCTCGCGTGAAAGAGCGATTAAACGCAGGAAAACGGGGGCATAATACAGAATGTTCTTTGCGAGGCTTCGTGCACTCGATGAATAAAACATTTTCGAGCGTAAAACGAAGAATAACGCTTCGATAAACCAGCATTGTTATCCCCAGAAATTCATTTCAAAGCTGCAGTTTTTATACAATGAATATCTAATTTCTTTACTGCAATCGTTTTTACTCCATTTGAACATATATTTTACTATACTAAAAATATATATTTGGTTAATAGAAATATTTTCAGTCTAATGGTGCTACGTCTTCTTATATCTGAAAATAAAAAAAGAGGGGTGGAGGAGACACAGTAATTGGTCACCACACAGCAGGTGGCACTCTTATTAGCATATAGCTTCTCTAAATAGGTACACACTCTTGGTCCTAGGTTTTGGAAATCCTCTTAGGAAGATTTTCACAGAAAAACCACCATCACTTTCCCCTCTCGTAGCCAAGTACACAAGCGTCTCAGAAAAAACTCAGTCCAGAGTTAAAAAACAGAGACTTTAACTTCTAGAACAAGTCTAGGTGCACCACTGTACGATAAATTTTTCACCGAGCCACAGTAAATAAAAAATCCACAAGTTTTCGGCTCAAAATTAGTGCCGCTTAATTTTGCTGCGAAGTGTTTAATAATTAATACACATATCCTACGTATAAAGTACTGTTCCAATAGATGATATGGCTTTCGAGTACTTCAGACAGGCAAAATTTGACTCCTGTCCCGAGAGGGTTTAGCCACCAGTGCCCTGTATATTGTAATTAATCAAGAATTGTCTCAATGTAAATAGGACTCATGCATTTTCTCCACTCGCCGTTCACGAGGAAAAGAAGCACAGGCCCTCGTGGAAAAGAGACGAGCAAGAAGGGTGAAGGCCGGAGACACGGTGGAGAGAATAAAAAAAGGGGGGAGAGGGAAAGTTCAGTTCATTGGTGAACAGGCGAGTGGCCAGACTGCTGCCGGCGTTGCTGCTTTGCATCGGAATGTACCTTATTGTTGTCTGCCGGTTCGAGGCAGTGCCGAATTCCTCTGACAGGTGCCATAAAGTCACCGAGCAAAGTTATGCCCAAACAAGAGTTCACGGAGAATAATAAAATCCTGGCCCCGAACGTATGTTCACCGCGAGTGGCCTTTCGACCTCCTTTTTCTACCGAAATCGCCTCCTTGCTTCTCGACGTTTCGTCCTTTTCGCAGATCCCCAGCGGCTATTCAGAGAGAGGTCAAGGATGACTTACGAGGGTGGCGAGGAATACCAAATTAGTGCAAGTTTTTGATCTTTTCGTAGGATCGTTGCATCTGTCCCTTTTGGTATATTAGTATACCATTTGTGGTAGAACGATGAGAGTATTTTTTCGCGATAAGACAGCCTAGACAGAGTTGCATTTCCCTGAATCGTTCAGACTTTCTCAATCTTCGACACGGTTTTATAGCGTTTCCTCTTCCGAGAAAGAAGAATGAGATCTTCCTTCTGCGATGGTAAATTCTCCTTCAGCGTCCTCCTTCCTGGGCCGTTCTCTTCTGCCTGTACGCCTAGTCTCTTGGCCTCTCAACCGTTACGTTATCCTTTTTCCAGGGATAACAGATCTTGATCGTCGTGTACATATTCCGCGAACAGCCTTGTACCTCTTTCAAACTCGCTTTCGTGCTCTTTGCCTTTTCCAGGTGCTCCTTTTCTCCTCGTCTCTTTCTTGCTTCCTCTGCCGCTAGTGTAATTGATCCCGAGTTACTTTCGGTTCGAGGGAAAGCGATAGTGGAAAAACGAAAATGTCAAGCGACACGGGAATGGAAATCGAAAGAAACCACTTGGGTAAATTTAAGTGGAATAGGAAGGAGCGCAGACGGACAAGGGGATACGGGGGAAATAGAGTAGTCGATGAAATATTTGCGGTGCTAAAAGGGGCTGGGATATTATTTTCTCAAATGACTATTATTGCAATTAGTTGATGAACAATAATTGCTCAGAGTAGAGGTATTCTTGTGGTAGGTCTCTTAAGTGAGTTTGACGAATTATTAGCTTACGATTGGAAAGACTAGAATTTAAATTTTCGTTTTCAAGAATGGAAACCTTTCAAAATGTCAGAGATACACCGTAATTTTTTAATTAAACTGTGACTTTATAAAATGAAACTGAATGAAAATTATTCTTCAATTATTGCACCATTATACGTTCAACAAATCATATTTAATGCAAAATAGTAAAGACCCTCGCTTTCTCTGAACTGTATCAAAGCATATTCTTCAGAACTATGGATACTGAACTATTATAATTTTAACACCTCGAATGACTAGTCGACTACCCCAAAGAACTATACAGGGTGTTCGACAACAAGCGTTAGAAATGTTAAGAGGTGATTCTACATGTCAAAATTGCATTCAAGGCTCCGTTTCAGAATTGTTGCGAAAGGGCCTAAAATTCTTGTGAAACGCGTCTCACTTAGGACTTATTCTACAGACTTCGCTAACCTGGTTCGTCTAACCTGGTTACTGTACGTCAGCAGTAGAAGAAGTCCCAAGTCAGACACATTTCACGCGTATTTTAGACGTTATATTAATGATTAATAACTCTATCATTCTTGACTTTCGTCCTATTTTATCATCCGAATCGACCTTCAAAACTTAAATCTACAAGCTCAAGTAATTTACTTAAAACGGACAGCATCGTGAACCTAGAAAACAACCGAGAGCCTTGAAACCCAACCGAAACTGCATTCGGAACCGTCCCCCGACACGTCTGGGTCCAAAATTGCAAGTGTCATTTCTTGAGAGGATGTGCTAAACGGGCCGCCACAGAATTTCGCGAAACTCCGTTAATTGGGCAGGTAGCGAGCGGCGGCGGGATGCATGGGGATGGGTCAGATGGACATGACGAAGCTAATAAGCCGTTTTCACGAGTTTTTCGGCGTCGGAGCCTGGGTCCTGTCCGGCTCGTGTACCGCAGAAGGCACGATTTTTGTCGGTACTCCTCACGTTGGTGTCCGACATTGCGTGGATTCAAGAAGAAAAGGAGAGAAAGAAACAAATGTAAGAAGAAGAAGAGGGGAGGGGAAGAAAAAAAAGGAAAGCATCGGGAGGCAATCGCAAGATCGTTCCAGGAAGTTCATCGACCGAGACGCGATCTGCCTGGCTGTGAGGGAGAACAAAAAATTATAAAAAGAGGGAAGACAGACAGAGTCAAAGAGAGAAAGAGAAAAGTAAGGGGCCAGGAGGGAGGGAGAGGAGGAAGAGAGACAGAAGGAGGGGTGAAGGTGAGGCAGGGGACGAGGAGAAGGAGAGAGAGAAGTATCGTTTTCTGCGTATTCCCTCGGAGAAGTCGTAATAAAGCCTGTAACTTTGGACATAAGATCAGCGATCGCGAGAGAGGTTGGAAGTTTCTTTTCCAACATGGCGGCCCTGTACCCTCGAAAACGGTCACGCGATCCTTTCCGATCGTTTCGCCTGCTAATTACCCGCGGTGTCTCGGCCCAACACGCCGAGGATTCTAGAACTTCCGACCAGGAAACGCGACATTATTGGGAAGGCGGTCGAGAATCGAGGGAGGACCTTTCTGGGCGACTTTGACTAATTGGCAGTGTCTGAATGGAGTGGAGTTCAGGTGTAGGATGTTTGAAGAATTAGTGGGGAATAATACTAGAGTCTTTGGAATAGATTTCCGAAATACATTTCTCCTTTTCTGGTTAGTAGAAAGAAAGGAATTGATCTTTAGTCTTCAAAAATAATTTCAAATGTTTTTCTGTGGGTCACTGTTATTAAATATTTAGTTAAATAGAATTCATTTTGAGAAGGTTATTCCTTAATTTGTACTTCTATGAAATTTTTTTTAGGAATTTTATGCTACCATATATTTGAGATTAAGATACTTGGAAACAGTACTCAGTGATATGGAAAGTGATACATCAACTGTTAAATCAATATTTCTTCACGAATTTCTGAATGAATGGTACGTTAAGACTGGAAAACGGATCACCTCACCACCTGGCTTTCTCAGCACCTCGATCTTTAATACTGATCAATTTTATACAGTATAATTTCATTATAAGCTCTATGATACACTTATGCTTTCCTAGAGTTCTGTTTCCATTTTACTTGGTCCATACTTTTGAAAAGGGAAGTCCAAATTTCTAATATATATAGTGACTTTAGAAAAGAGTGTCTTATATCCACAAGTAGGTAATCTCAAGAAATCTTGTTTGAATCTCTTCAGAACTAGAATCAAAATTTCTCTTTATCACCTAAACAAAACCTCTTTCATTCTCTCAGAGACTCAACTCTAACCAATACTGTTCAAATTCTAGCCTCAATCAAATTAATTCCACCCTCTTCAATGATGCAAAATACCATGCCTACGTTGTGCAATAATATACTCTATCGAAAAGCTTGTATATGATTATGGTTATGGAAACTTCTTAGGGAAACACTGACGGTTTCCTTAACATTCCAATCCATTTTTGCTCGTAAGAAATATCAGGCCAGAGTCCTCGTTCGAAGCTGATCGCTCTTTCGATTAGCAGCTCCGTCCAGCGTTTCGAGCGGACGTACAGCGCGTATCAACAATACATAAACATTGAATCAAAAACTCGTTAAGGCAATCAACGGGCGAAAGGGAGGGAAGAGAAGGGGCCAGTGTGTAACGAGTACATAACTCGAGGCAGTCGGAAAATAATCCGCGGTTTCGTCATTGATTTACGACGGCTGGAACGCCAAGGACGCGTTAGCGGCGTCTTTCCTGTAATATCGGATCATTCTGTGTGTAGCGTCCTGTCGCTTTTTTAACGCCATATTCGCATGAACGACATTGTTCCACTGGTTATTTAGTCCCTGAGTGCGTGTCACCTGTGAATCTTTGGTCCGCTATAAAATGGAAAAAGTAAGGGTTGACACAGGTCATTTGCGGCAACCCTTGCTGCAGGAATTTAAAGATACGCGATGGCTTGATTATTGGTAACAGTTGAGACGTACTGTGGAGAAGTGTCTGAGTGACGCGATGGAGTCAATATTGACTGTAGATAGATTCTATTTCTGGGCTGAGAAGAGATCGGGGAAGATGTTGCAGAGTAGTATTGGGGGGAGATTTGAACTGGTGCAGCCAAATGGAAGTTGTCAAGTGAAGGTAGAGTAGATAGTTGAAGTTTTTGCTAGGTATTTGACTGTGAGTAAAATTAGCTGCATTACTGAAGGAGCTGGAAAGTTTTTTATACTTAAAAATCTGCTGCCGTGACAGCAGAAATATTGCTACTATGTTTCAACTGCATCTTCTTGACTCCCAAGACTCCACCTACCATCTCTTTATTCTCCATATTTTTTACATCTCCACCTCCCATTATCCCGACAATCAACATTAACCTAAAATCCACTTTCAAATACCAGCCGTAAAAAACTAAAATTAGAACCACTTGTGGATTCTCCAGATTCTCTTTTTCAAAAGCAATCAACCTAGAAAACGTAAGAAATCCTGCGACTTCCCTAAATTCACTTCTTCAAACACACAAAACCCAGAAGACCTAAAAAGCAATATCAATGATCATTCCCATTACTTTGCAGCGTACTATCCCAAACCCTTCCCCAGTCGAAAAGTCATTTCCTCCAGCGCTACCAATCAGGACCACATGCATATGGAGGTCCACTGGTACCAACATTAACTCTAGGGCCCCCCGAGGTTCTCCGAGTGCTGGCGTGGCACAGAGGCATGACGAATCTGAGCGCGACAACGAAGGCACGCGTGCATAGCGAAATCGCGAAATAATAGACGAAACAGTTGGCGTTGGCGTGGAGGTGCAGAAAAGGGTTGACACGCGTGTGCACGCGCACGCTCACGTGCGCGTCGGCGCGCGCGCGGCCGCCGTGCGGACGAGTGTTAGGGCGTGTCCTTGTGGCGTCCTTGCCCTCCGGTCGTTCACCGTACGCACGTACGAAGGCGCGCGAGCACGCATGCAGCAGAACGCGCCCACGCAACGCGTGCACGTTTGGAACCCGGGACACGCGGTCTTTTACGTTTACGACACTTACGACCCCCTTCCAAGCTGCTTCGACTAAAAATAACTCCTGGCTCCAGGAATTCGGCGTGCATCGATCAGCGTTCGCCATCCCGCGGCTGAAAATCTAGTAGGGCCTTAACGGGTGTCCTTGAAGAGTAGGAGTTGGTATTTTCGAGGGAAATTGTCGTGGAAAGGTGGGACCATTTGATGGGGAAATTGTGGTAGCGGGTGATCTAGTTGCTAGTGTGTTTTTGGGGTCAATGGTGTGGAGGTTCTTTTTTTAACCCTTGACTGCTCTGGTGAAACACAAGAACGATTACATTTTAGTGGAGTTTTGTGATACCTTAGTAACAAAATAAAACTAAACTACCATTTAGGAAGAATATTTTTTGAAATTTTATTATCAATATACTTTACAACTAGCAATTGATAACACTAATTGTGAAGTGACGCAGGAAACAATGTCACTTAACTGAAGATTACTGGGACTCTAAAAGAGGTATCTGTCAGTAGATAATAACTACCAAGAAATGTAATATAATACCTGGAGTTCTACATGATCTCACAAGAGCAGTTAAGTGTTGAAATTTGTAAATTGGTTAGTTTATTTATTAGTGGAGCTTCTAATTTCTAAGAACAGTTTGCTCACCGTCATCATTGACACTACATCAAAATTAGCATCATAAGAATAAATATTCATTCTACAAATTATTTTAACTTCGATGCACTGTTTTAGTAATTAATATACATAACTAACATTAGTAAAATACTTTGTTCTACTGATAGGTATATGATGTAATATTTTCATTTCTATTCTATTTCAAATATCCAATTGAATTTGATTACTGACTTGAATGAAGCAACTTACTGCAGACACGAGTGGAGCGTTTTATTCAAGAGAGACATCCAAATGGTTACATCAATATCCAATAACAAAAGCAAAGATTACGTTCGATGATCTCTCGTTTGTTTGACATTCGTAGAAGATCCACGAAATGGCAATCGTATTTCTCTTTCTCGCACGAGAGGCATTGAAATTTGAAGGGGGTGATCGTAATGTTCCGAGAACATGAGCAAACAGAATTATGCGAGAACTTTAATCTGTTATGACGTAACGTGGTTCAAGAGTTTCCTCCAGAAAAAGATATGACTAACATATAGCGTGACTAACTTTGTCGTGGGTGGGAAGGTGGGAATTTAAAAAACAAACGCGCATAAATTCGTAAATTCCCTATTTTTAAATTCGTTCAGCGGATTCACAGAAAATCGTCGACGATCATTGGAGCTTTATATTAAACTATTTTAGAAGAACAAATTAGTTACGGAACATTTCTGAGGAATTTTTTCAACGATCTTCCAGACATCATCAATCTCAAACAGGTTTACAGGTTATGCTAAACTCTAGGAAATAATAAAATTCTGAGTTCTTTCTCAAGCAGGAAGAACTCAAAGTGATCTGTCACTTATGTCCCCCCAAAACTGAACATTTCTTTCAAATTTTACTTGTGAAGCTCAGTTATATAATCCTATCACCTACAGAATTTTATCATTTTATTATCAGATATTTAACATTTACAAGTTCTCTCTAAAGAAACCCTCAATATACATCAGAAAAACAGTTAATTTTGAAAAATACAGGACAACTGTCTCCTTTAAATCTCCACTCTTAAACAGATATTAAATACCGTATCAACAAATACTCAGCAAAAATACTACTCTCCCTAATGCTCAAGTTTCCAAATTTTCCCCAAGCTTCCTGATACCTAAGAATCTTCCCTTCTAACCAGAAAATCCGGTTACACAATAGAAACTATTTCAGAAGTATCCAAACCAGAGCAATTCCAGATCCATTCGCCTCGACTGTTACGCAAACCGAACCTTTGATCAATTTACAGATCTATCTTTGAATCCCGACTCCAGCCAGGAACAGTCATAGTTCAATGCGCTTGTCTCTCAACCAGAGCATCTCTTGCGTCAAAGCCTATTCCCACTAGCCCGCGAGACACGTTAGCTCGAGTCAGTCAGAGAAACTCCAGACACCTCTGCATCTCGAGAACCGCGAAAAGCGACCATCCCGCGGATTATGCAAACCTAGACGCTCTCTAGAACAACAAACGTTCCCGGATACTTATTTTCATTCCCCCCGTTGGATGGCTCGGGCGCCTCCCGACGCTCGTGCAGAAGCTCGCGAGCGCAGAGCTGCCACGAGAGAACGTTACGATCGTCTAAATCGGGAACTCGCGGAACAACAAACTATTCTGATCCCGAATCGAAGCCTCGGAAGCTCATCCGGCGACCCGCGGAATGCCGAGGCCCTGGGAGGAAGTGGCGATTGTCGCGGAGCGCTCGATGCTGGAGGGTCTGGCTCTCGTCTCGCGAGGCTGTTGCCGTCGTAGACGTTAGGCAGCCGCTCTCACGGCGTCTAGGCGAACCCGAGGCTTTTTATCCCCGCGTCGACTTCCGTGATCCGGCCAGGTCGAGATCAAAGGGTACCCTAGGCCACCCTATCGCTGTGACACGACCAGACGGTCCCTATCGCGGCTGCATCTGCAGAGCGATTCCGCCTTCCTCTGTTTCTTCGCTCCTCCACCGTTTCCCCTCACGGCGGTCGCGACTCACCTTCTACTTCGGGGGAACAGGTGGGTTGCACGAGGTCAGACGTTTACCCGTCCAGAGGAAGAGGGTAAAGAGAGGAGACCGGTAGATGCAAAGAAGGTTGAGTACCTCGCACGAGAAGGCCTCGTGGCTGCACGAGGCATGCCGTACGTACCGTCTTTTTCGACTGCCTCCTCGGTGGGACTGGGACGGACGAAGGCTGACAGGGATACGCGAGGAGAGAGAGAAAACGTCGACGACCGGGGAACCAGAAGGGAGTCGTCCGTGCGCAGGGAGGAAAAAGGAGGAAGAGAAATATAGGGAGACGGCCGGGCGAGGGGAAACGAGAAGATGAAGGCAAGGAGGAGGATGAGGATGGCGGAGGAAAAGACAGAGGGGCACGAAAGAGGAATAAGGTTTATCCGAGATTCTGCGCGAAAAGACGGTCTCAGGGAATTTTGGGTGGTACACACCCTGTGGGGTTCTGCGAAGAAAAGGGGGATTGTAGAGTTTGCTGAAGGAGATAGGCTTGAAAAGTTCGGAGAAGATTTCTTTTACTCATTTATTCGAATGTATTAAGACACCTTAATGGGAAATGGACCTTCAATCAGCTTTCACTTTACTATTTAAATAAGAATAATTTAGTTATTTGAATCCTCGAAATTATTAAATGCTTATAAGGTGTACCTTGGCTGTATTTTGTTCTGAAGTCTCCAGTCAGTTTTTAAAATGTTTACTAAGTAGAAATGCTAAGTAGAAACTATGCCACTGCTTGTGGAATGTTTCACCAGTTGTAAGTTTCTCAATTCTTCGATGATATTGTACGTACCTAAGTACTTGAGATTTCATAAAACATCAAATAAACAAATATAAAATGCATAACTAGTGACACAGTTCCCTTCACGGATGCTGGAAAAATAGTTAATCAATAGCGAAAGATGCGAAGATATCGATAGCGCTTATGGGCTTAGTTGAGTTTATGACAAATAGCAAAAGAAATTGTTCGATTTGTTCATCAGAATATTTTCTTATCAAGATCCCGTGGAAACATGTTCTTTCATTAACATTTTCTATAAAATAGAAATTTTACTGGATACCCTATAATAATACTTACTACAATCTTCTAAGATTAACGGGATGCTAAATCACTCAATCAGGAAAATACAGTTAAGCTCTTCAAAGAAAAGGACACACATTCCAAACGCCTAATCTAATCGCGTCTTGTCGTCAACTTTCACCTACGCCGAAGGCTCCTGATAGGAGACTGGTTCGATACATAGGCGCATTTTCATCGATAGGTGTTGCATGAATAATAAATTCCAGATGACCTCACAGATAACAATCAAGTGCACCCAGATCCTTAGATTCAATTTCTTGCTCGGAGGCCAGGCAATTGGTCGTGCTTCTATCCACTCACCGTGGAATCGTGTATCCTAGTAATACCTAACTCTTCAAGTGAAGCAGAGCAGACCACCATCATGCATGAATCATAAGACACCTAGACATCTAGAAAAGTCTGATCCAATAACGAATGATGTTGCAAGAAATTGTTCTTGTAGGTATGATGAAAGGATCTATTAAATTGTTGGCAATAATTCTTGCTTATGCGGCTGATGCCTGGAATGAACAATAGGGAGATATTCTTAGACCGCAGAAGAGACTGTAGCTTCAGGACATGATTATGGGAAGTATGTTCGTACGATCTTTGGCTAACAATAAACTACTTGAGTACCTGGGTACTTGAATGACCCCATCTCAGTATCCTAAAATTCCTAGATTGAGCAATCCCCTTACTCTTAACTTTCCCTATATCTGCCTCAGCATCTCTTTTCTCAAAATTCTATTTCACAAACCCCAAAAATTTCCCCACCAATTTCCCATCCTATCTACTCTCCGATCACTCCCAGGGTCTCCTGGTCTGAAGATCCTCACTTCACCTTCCTCAGAGTGGGCCAAACTTGAAGAACCTGCCACTAGAAAGTGAAGCCTCCCTGAAGGGTCTACTTCGAAACTGAGTATTTTTTTGATCGAAAAGCTCCAGGGTGCGTTGGAACCTTCTCTCGTCAACCACGCCGTAACAGCGTGGTGTCTGGTCACTCGGCAAGCAGCGTGGCGCAGCGTCCGCGCCAAGCTCTTCTTTTTTCGCTGGACTTGTGCAAGGTCCCCCGTCTCCGTTTCTCCTTCGTGGCCCGCTGTTTTGCCCACCAGCCGAATCGAAATCTCTCTTCCTCTCGCGCCACGTCCCTCCTCCCCTTAGCCCCGTTCCCTCCTCAGCCGTGTGTTGTTCGTGCGGAGTTCCTTGCAACCATATCAACGTCCGCGCGTCCGCGTCTCGACATCGACGTTCACTGGCGCATGCCTCCGGTTGAATACTCTGTTCTTGGGGCCGCGAGCCTCTTCCTTTGCCCACGCTTCTACCCTGTCTCCTCGGTTGAACGCTGCACGCTGGATAGAGGTCCGCTCCATGGACACTTTGAGGGAGTTGTCTCGTTTTGGTGGTCGGAAGTGGTGTTAGGGGTGTCTTTGGAATTTTGAGGATTTTTTAAGATTTTTGAGATTTCTTTAAGAAAGAGATAATAAGGTAAATGTCCCTATACCTGAACACTTGAGATATCAAATGTCTCAGTAGGTGAACAGTCTAAAAATGTATGTCCCAATATTTGAATTATGATGTTCCAGTAACTGAGTATTTTTATGATACTGGTTTTTGTTTTAAATTTAATTTCCTGGAATTTAAACTTAAAATTAAATAAAATTAGTGTTAATGTTCAGGTAGAGATCAAGTTAGAGATCAAAGGAAATCTATTTCCTTCATGGAAAAAGTATGAGTAGAGGGGAAAATATGCTGCTCTGTTGTTGTAAAACCCAAGTTTTTATAGTGGCTTAATCTGATCGTATGAGAAATGTGAATGACCAAGACCCGTACGTTTAAAAAATTGCAGAAGATATAATGACAGGCTCATAGCGGAAGAATATTATAGTACGCAACTGCAGAAAAACGTATGTACAGAATACCTGAAAGTCGGTAGTATAAATGGCAAAATAGTACACTACGTAAAGAAATAATTGACGAGCTGAAAATATAGGAACTACAGGCAATATTTTATAATTTCATATCCCACTCTGTTCTTTAAAAAACTGACTTTGAAGTTTAGTTAACGACGCGTACATCTAGTTCGCAGTAGATAAAGTCAGTAGTCAGACGCTCTTATCTTACGTACTATAAACTGCATCTAAACCTATCTTCTAAAAATTGTAGAGGAAACATAAATGCAATATTTGGGAAAATTAAATTTTACGTACAAAAAAGAAAAAAAAAGTACAAATATTGTGCTGACGCCTGCAGGATACAGGTCCAATTAAATTATCAATATCCTCTTATGGTCCCCCTTTGGTATCAATAATAGTAGACATCGCAGCTTTAATTAACTTTCTCAGAAAAGAAAATGCAATATCTCTACCTTCTCACAACTTCCTTTAAAATTCATTTGATCTTTACTTAAGTTCTCTTCAATCTTATTTAAAGTGTTAATATCTGTCCTCTCTGAAAAGATGTTTTCAACAGTTTTGGTGTATTATCCATGTACGTAGTAGCCATGGTTTTCAGCAAAGAAGTAACTATTTATTGCATATCAGTGCAATCCTACATTCTAAGACAGCAGACAGCCACATGGGTCAGGTTTATGAATTTACTGGCGACACTGTCTGGCTGTTCCCTCGCCGCACCCTTTCTCTTCGACCTTCCTCCACGTCGTTCGTCCTCGTGCTGCTCAATACTGTAAACAACCGGCAGAGAGAACCTTTGCCCGTATGCAAACCGAGCACGTCGGTCCGTGACTGCGTTTTACATATCGTCGTGGTAACGGGCCGATGCGAGCTGCATTCGACCGCGTCCAACCGCGAAAACGTCGAGGCTCTTCGGGGCTCTCTCTCGACGATTTCGAGAGGCCCCGTGAACGCGAACACGGCCTCCAGCGTGAACGATCGCCGTGTTCTTGAATATTCCGATCGAGCTAACTGTACATGCACGCGCCCTCCCTTTTCCAGTGCCAGCGGAAAATCGCGTGTTAGGTTTCTTCGTGGTCGCGCGCGGGGACACGGTTCACAGGCAAAGATTGGCTTTACTTGAGGGTTCTGGTTGCTTGGGATATTATTAAATAACGATGCGATGGATCTAGCGTGAGATAGTCCAATTACTGTCAGAGCTCCGATGGGAAGCTCCTGGGATGGTTTTGATGAGGGGTTGACACTTGAAGATGATTTTGCTGTTGCTTTTTAGATGTCGTGCGAACGTTGGTGTCGATGAGAAGTACCTCGTCTGATTTATGAATTTTAATAGGCATTTACGTTTTGGAGAATTTTTACGAGGTTTCTGTGTACTTGGTGATTTACAAATTCTCGGGGATTTGTTAGACAAATAGTATAGTGGGTAGTTGATATGTAAATGAACTAGGAACACATCGAATCGATTATTGTCACTAAATTATGCAATAGGTGTTTAACTTCCTTGGCTAGCAATGTAGAGGAATAAAAAGAAAGAAGCAAGGGGTCAAGAACGGTACGTGATTACAAACCAGAGAAGATCGCGTTTCGCACGCACGTCGTACTCTTTTACAAAGTAAATAATTGCATATTAAATGAAAAGGATCTTGTAGTATTGCCTCCGGAAACGTTCTGCATAAAGTTCTTATTACCGAAGAGCCCTGTTGTTTTTAATAATGAAAGCAAAACGCATGAAAACATTTTGGCACGAAAGGTGTCTCGAAAGTAGCTAATTTTGATATTTTTTTTATCTCTGGGCTTCCTATTATACACCTTTCGGCAATTTGTAAAATTAGAACAGCAGTGTTGCATGTTTATTTCTAAAGAATCCTTAAGGTGATGAATATTTCATAATACCTTTCCATTTTTATCTTATAAAACAGTTACAAAGTATATTTATAATATGCCATGAATTCGTCACAATATTTAAACAATTCTGAAAGCTCTTTAGTAACAAACTCATTCTTCAGAGTTCAAGAATATATCCAAATATACATGAAGGAATTAGAGAAATATTCTAATCACTAATGAAGCAATCTCTTAAAAATCCAGAAACCCAAGTAATTCCAATAAGAAACATTTTCAAATTCCCCAAGCTTTCAAGCTCATCGTAACTAAAATATCTAAATTTAAAATGACGATTGAAATCGTTACAAGCATAATACATCAGCAGACGTCGTAAGTAAAGAAATATTCGCTGCGCTCAGGGTAAAGACAAGCTGCTTCGCAGAAGCCAACAAAGCTCGAAGATTAAAGTTGTCGTCGAGACAGGCAATTGCCCCCGAATCATCGATGGAAATACGTGCCTTGCCAGGCAGGACACTTACGTTCCTCGTTTCCTCGTGAAGTTCCATCAGGCTAAACAATACCATCACAAAACAGCGAATCGAGATCGGAGGACGCCGAGGGCCAGCAGCCGCCATAGCGTGTAGCCAGCGCCCTCTGTGCTTTCCGATTTCTATTTTCCCGCGTGGAATTCTGAAATTCAAGAACCACCTCGAGGGCCAGCGGTCCTCGCTGGCACAAAACGTTTCCTCTTTTGCTCGAAAGGGAGAGGGGGAGAGGAGGACAGGAGAAGACGATGGGTGTACACAGCGAAGGACAGGGAAGTAAATAAGTAAATAACCAGCCGGCTTAGCGAGGAGGTGTCGCGATGCAAATAATCATCTTTCTCGAGAGATCCGAGGCGCGAAAGTGCACGTGTCTGTAAATATGCACACGGCAATACGCGACGGAACGCGTACGAGGCTTTTCCCAGTCCCCCCTCTCTCTCTCTCTCACTCGTTCCTTTCGTCCTCCCCTCTTCGACCTCCCTCTCGTCCTGTCGCGCGAGGATTCTTTAATATTCACAAACCTCTCCGTGCCGCGGAGCCATCCTCTCGCGGCGGTACAGGCGTTAAGTAATTTGCTTATTTCTTTTTGCTCACTGCTAATAGCTCCTCCACACATTGCCACGGTTCTGGCGCATTGATGCCACCTCCACTCTGAGCTATAGTCTGCCCCATGAAAAAAGACGAACGAGTAGAGTCAGGAAGAAAAAATGGTCATTTTCTTCGGTTTATTTCTACTATTGTGTAGAGTGGAAATGGTGTTTGGAGTAATTTGAGAGTTTGAAGAGTTGGAAGTTCATTCAAGAAGCGAACACATTGCTGTCACTGCACGTGAACTTGCGTTAGATTTATTTTACTATAATATGAAACAAATTTGCTATAATATGTATCATGATTTCACGTGATGTGACAGTGATGTCTCCATTTGAATTTATTTATTTGGAAATGTCACATAAGGTTCAGTCGAAATATTGTATCCATTGGTATAATCGCAGTCCCATTTTCTAGCAATTCAGTGAGTGAATCGTTACTAGAACAGAATACAGAAAGAAAGGTCCTCTATTAAATAGAGTTCTGAGGAAAATTATCCCCATTAAATAGAGTAGCAAGGAGAAGGCCCCCTACTGAAAGAGAGAATTTCTAGGGCAGTATGGGATTAAATAGAATAGTGTGGCAAAAGTACTCATTAAGCAGAGTTGTAAGAACTCCATTAAATAGAATTATTGTAGGGACAATTTTCTTCTTAAATAAAGTATTAGAAAAAAATTCTACAGTCAGCTGAATTAATAGGCGAATGTCTCCCAAGTGATTTTTTCCTCGACCCAGCTCTAAACTTCCAAAGGCGTGAAGGAAATTGTCCGTCTGCAGCTCATAGGCAAATTATAGTCAGCGTAGATCGTGTTGGAGGACGGAAGTGGATAATAGCCACGCAGCGGTGAAATCCATTTCTGTCCAAGCAGGGGTAAATAGGGCTGCGGATACTCTGTTGTTAGGTATTACTGTACTTCCCCGCCTTAATGATGTTACGGCATTCGTGCCAATAATACACTGTAATGCGTGTTTCCTTTATGACAGTGCTACCACTAAGCATCTACGTAATTCTATGCGAAAGTATTGCAAGCTTTAGGGGGCTAGCCTTTCAACTTCTGGTCTGCCATGATAGGCAGAATAATGAAGTAGTAATTTATTCAATCTTCTATTGACTATCTGTGAAGACGTTAACTGAGGTTTCTTATCATTAATCTAAATATGAAAAATAGATACTTACATATTTTTTTGAATCTTTGAACCATGTTAGGCATATTGTCAAAGATTTCTATTTTACAGAATATTGAAGAACACCGCGAAGTCTCAAATAATGATACATATCAAAGATGCTCTTTCTCATAAGAGAAAATTTATGAGCAATTTGTCGAAAGGATTAACAATGTCGTCTATGCGATATGCGCTGCATAGTGGGAAAATTTCTCGATCTCCAGGATATTCAAACGTATCGATTGTGCGAATCTTAGTTAGTCTGGAGCAAGTGCCGCTGCACGAAAGTAAATATAACGTTATAACGAACAAAGGGGAGCGATCTTATCCCGGATCGTTAATTACAGGACTAAAAACTGGTTCCTGCTGACGTGTCCATTTAATGCCGTTGCTAATTAATTATGTCGGATCCCTAAGAGAGAGCTCTAGTCGTGGATCCGAGCAACGGTTCTATCTGTCGCTTTGTTGCGACTGGTAAAACGAGTTCCGAAAAGGATACGCTTTGAGCTTTGCCATGTTTCCCTCGGATCATCAATAACGGCGTCTCATTAATTACGATCGACGCGCAATGTCTGCACGGAGTGTCTCGAAATGCACAAAAACCATCGGCTTACAATTTATCTCTGCGACTGAGCCATACGCCCGCGTATTCGAAAGAAAATAAGTTTTACTTTTTTCCGTAACGTTCTATTAGACTGTCCCATAAAATCATTTTATTCGTAAAGTAATTACTGTGTACTGTTATTTTTAGTCACAGCTCTGTCGATTATTACATTCTATCAGCATTTCCTATTTATCAAGTAATTCTTGAGATCCTTCTTCGAAGGATTCTTAATCTTCTATCCTCTATCTATTAAGTAGCTTATATTTCTACAGTGTTTAATTAATAGAATATAATTTACATTTTTTCAAGTAAAAACATCAGAAGCAATTATTCTTAATTTTCAACCTGATTAATAGCTAAATTCCTTTCTAGCATGTAATCATATTTTACTTAGCACTAAACTCTAATTGAAATTTCATTACTCAAGTTCACGTACGAGATTTTGATGAACCAAAGGATAGTCATTTATGTATAAACAGAGTTACGTCGCTTTAGAATTGTCTGAAACTTATATAAACGTGTTGAACCACGATTCTCTCGACAGGATGCAAGAATTTAGGTTACAAAGAGTTAAAGCCGTGCGAAGTGTTCTCAGAGTGTCGAGCGTTTGGCGGAATACGATTTTAACCCTGGAGCGAGCTGTTTTAAATCATACGTGCTCGAGAGCGCGTAGGCGTGCGAAATGCATCATCGTAAATTACGCATAATTTATGGAGAAAAACAAATAAATTCTGCCGAAAGAATTCGTTCGGTAAGAGGTTATTACTCGTTCTTTAATTTACCCGTTCAATATTTATCGCGGTCTGTCTCCCCCAACGTCAGCATTGTTTCTTCGTTTCTTTTAGTCTCGTTCGCTTCCCATCGCGATTAACGAATCATCGCGATTAACGAATCATCGCGATAATTATTTATAGACCGAATAAACAACGACATTGTAATTCAAATAGCTTCGAAACATTCGTCCATGGCGCCTGTTCCAGAATTAATAAGGGAACGATTGTGTTGAATATTCAACGAACATTTTTTTATCTGCTCAGACTTTAATTAATGTAGATATTAAATATAAAAGGATTAGAAATAGAGTCGGTTTGTAAAAATTTGAAGTAAAATTCTATTCCAAATATTTCTTAACGGGACTCTAATGAGTAGTATATTTACTTACTGTTTTATTTGTTTCCTAACTGTATGGATATTTGAAGAAAATCGTAAATAAAGCTGTGTAAAAAATCTTTCAGACCCTTCTGCCTTTTTAGAGCACTCTGCGTTTCTTCTCAATCGTCGCCGACGACTGGCATCACCCCACCGCGATATTGTATATTATACAGTATAAATAAACAGTCACCTAAGACAATGCAACGGTTGAAAGACGTACCGTAATTCTCTTTAACGAGCACGTGCCTTGCTAACATATGCCCATGCGTAAACCACAATGCTCGTACGTGTACGTAATGGCCGCGTGCATTCCTTCTCGCGTTGACCCTCATCACACATATGAATCATAAATCATAACCATGTTATATCGTGAATTTGCAAACAGACCATATTCGGCCGAAGACGTCTCTTCTTCGTTCTCTCGAAATTTACGGCTCTATTGAAGCGTTCTGCGCAACCTGGCGCAGCATCCTCTCGATGAGTCCAGGTGACGTGTACGTTGAACTCGCGAATTGTCGCAGATTATGACGAAATATTCAAACTTCTGAACAGCGTGTGTGTTTCAGTGGGTGATAGCTGTTTTAGAAAAATTCATACCATATTTCTTTACTTTCTATTTATATAGAATTAGATTTTATACGATGGATTAATATCATGCAATATTTTCTTTTCTCTTTCATTACTGTACTATTATATGATTGCGCCAGACGGACTCCTAGTCCCAAGTACTATTACTCTTGTTTGTTCTGCGTGATTCGTTTTAAATTGTTGTTAAGCCAATCACGAGTTGCGATTCGCATCTTTCCGAGAAGCATGCTGAACTGACACAAATTGCTCGGCAAATTGCTCCTTCGATTCAACGATGGAAACTTCTATCTCGTTTAAATTGGAATTCCTTCTGCGGCAATCCATTAGCGCGAAGAACGATTGTTGAAAAATATAATTCGACTGAAAGCGTTCAATCGACCCAATGGGATTGACATCAATGCAGTATGGTTCAAATTAGATCAAGTAAAAACACGAGGATACAGTAATTCTGTTTCTGGAACAGTTTCGAATCGTTTATGTGTTCCAAGCCCAATATGCATATTCTGAAATGAGATAACTCAGCTGTCTGCAAATTCCTCCGATAATCCGCTCCTCTATTTTCTTTTCTACGCTTTATTATGCAACGCCAACAGCGTGAATCATTCGCCTTAAATGTCGAAAGCAACGGATTACTGCGATTTATCGTATCATTCAATATATAATGGCTAAGAAACGGAACGTAATGTTATGTAACGCCGTGGACAAGGGTCATTGGTCATTCAACCTCGCGTAGCATTGACATAATGTAGCTGCTGATTAGACCGCGGAAACATACAAACATGACATGATTACCTTGGTATCATACAGACTATTTGCTGAAGCACAATCTACTTAACGATCTCTAAAAAGAATTCGATAATAAACTTTTTTTATCTGTCTGCTTTTAGAATAGGTTCTCGACAGAAGAGTTAATCCTCTGTTTTGAGGTCTCCTGAATCCAAAAATATATATGTTAACTTCTATTTTGCTTTATATCTCTGAATTGGATTATCAGAATTTCATAAAATTTGCTCTGCCGGCTGTTGTATATTGAATATTCATGCTACTAAAGATTCAACAAATTTAGACCAGAAAGGAGGGGGAATATAGAAGTATGGGCACCGTATCTTAAAGGAGGTTACAGAAAATTGTATTCTATCAAGCTTCTATCAAATTATGAAAAAATATTATTGGCGAAAAGATGCTATAAATTTTCGACAAGGCCAGAGAATGTTGAGTTCTCATAATAAACTACTTGCTGTTCTAATGTCTGTCCCCATCTGCTTTTAGGATACGTCGCTCGATTAGAGCTCCTTTCGTCCAGCATAGAGTAAGTGGTACACTCGACGACGTTCGATTCACATCTAACAAAGATGTAACGCTCTATTCTCATTAGTATAATACTCTCGGTACTACAATTTGCGTAATGTGTCTTAATAAATTCAATTGCTCCCAGCTAAGCAGATGTCTCTCAATGTGTAACAATGTAACGCCGGGTCTGTGTAACAGGGGAACGAGATCCCAGCAGACCGGGCGGATCTCGACGTGTATAAAAAGCGCGCACGTAGACGTCTAAGCGTCGTGTCTAACAACAAGGATCGCATTACGTAGCGTGAATCACTTAATATTAATCTAGTGCAGCCACGTGGTCTTCTACATAGACGACAACTACAACCACGTGTGATACGATGATTGCTCCGACCGTGGTTCACGCGCACGCTAGGAGACCCCTAGACCAGACGAACCATCGTACGCGTCCGCCATCTTGGCCACTGGACGTCTGGCTGATGAATAAATACATTTTTAGTAGTACAGTTGTCTATTCAAGTTAAACTCTTGGTTTTCTCGCTTCTGTCTTCTGAATTTTGCTTCTCTTCCTTGTGAGTTCGTTCCTAGAGGCAAGTCGCGAGTCTATAAGAAGCAAATATCGTAGGACTGAAGAGGATTCTTATAGATTTAAGTTTGCTATTTTGAGAGATAGCTTTGTTATTTATTTAAATTCACCAAATCAATGAATAACTAAAGTTCTAAATAACCAAGCTTCAACTGTACCCGATTTCTCTATCGCCTCGTAAGATCAACTCTGCCGCTCCTCTGCCAGCGTTAAAGTCTTCCAATGGCTTTAAAGGCAAAAAGGCCAAGAGGAGAAAAAAATAGCGGCACAAAGTAGTTGAATTCCACAGTGTTGAAGGGCGATTATTTATCTCTACGAGGACAGCCGATGCACGAATTGCGTAACGTGTTTCATCGGGACGCGTACATGTTGACGACCAGCAGAATGAAAAATGAGCAATACATTACACGATCTCCCCCCGTGAGAAGTGGGCCATTGACCCAAGTAGGTGTAACGACATATTATTGCAGTAATCGTGTCTGCGAACGAGTCACCGCACGAAACTGACCGGGTGGACGAGGATAGAGCGCGTCTAATTCGACGATTGAACCTGTCTCTCGTTTCTGCCTCGTCACAGCAGCCTTCTACTACTAACCGGGCCCCCTTTCAATACCATTCGTTATTATATAACATATACACACGTTCCTTTGCGACGGTTCGCGCTCGTTCTTCCGCAACGAGGCTAATTCATTCAGACTTTCAGCGGTGTCTCGGTACACGATCGTGAGTCTGCATGTTCTTTGCTCTTAGCTCATGGTACTCGAATGGAAGGATCGATCGTCGAATCGAATATGTGTAGTCCTTGGCCAGACGTCTGTGCAAACATGCATGCTTTTTGTGGCCCTTTTTTGGCAATAAAAGGAGGGAGTTGGATTCGATGGAGGTGGTTATTACATGGATGAATGAAAGATTATAAAATAGGGGATCGAGGAATTGGCGGAGTTTTGTTTGAGATTAGGAGAACTGTGCTACTTTTGGATGTGAATTTCGATTGTTAATCTTTTTGTTGAAAATTGGTAACTAATTGAGTTTAACTTATTAGTTTGTATTATAATGCTAAATTCTTCTGGTATTCTAAAAATGATTTTGATGACGTTTTGAGATTAAAGTGGTGTTTTCACCTGTTTCTTACCAATTATTAATAAGTTCTACTTGGTTTTTAGTACAGTAAACTGTTTCTGTTTACGAATAAGGATAATAACAGATTTGTTACAGTCGGTTTTGTTAACGTCTTTTTGTTAATACCTATGTGAGAAAAAGAAATGCTAAAGACGAGCTCAATGATGCATTCATATGGTATTTCACTTGCATGCAAGGTATGACATTTGATACGAGTCATCGAAGAAAACGAATATCTCAGAAGCAATCTTTACAGTTCCTTTACATGCGATTGCCTCTTACATATTATATAAAACAACTCAGCAGATATATATACATATATACGTACACATACGCATACTTTGTAACATGGTATTAAGTTATAACACCATGATCAGAAGAGAAATATGAGTTAAATTACATTTCATGGTATATTTAATACGCCTCGAACTTGATAGCTTTTTAGAGACAACGAAGAATTTATACTCCCATAAAATAGGCTGTAGATAACATTGTATGGTTACAAGTGAAACGTGAGAAAAAGTTGATCGCTTTCGTGAATTTAGTAATCATTTATCTGTTATCAATTGTACAATGGTTACCTACCAATACTATAATATATTTTGAATGTATAAAATACAATATAAGGAATATCGTTTTATTCGAAATTAATGGGCGAATTGTGTATTAGAAAAATTTCTATCTCATTCTTAAAAGTAAAAAGGATTTTACTTATAGGTAATTCAAATTGTAAATGAGCCGCTAGAAAAATTTCATTGCTATTAAATTTTCTATGGAGAATGTTTCTTTCACGCTACTTTGCAAGGTAAAGCTTATAATATTCTATAGATGCTATTCCACTTCAACGCTTACAGAAACAAAAAAGTATACCGCGACCACAACTTGTATACCACAGAAACTATATACACAGAACACTTCTTAACCACTGGGCGTTACTATTTCCTTTTTTTTTTTAATAGTGAATGCAGACTATACTCCGATTCGTCGTTGCAGAGGGTGTTACTCCTTCCCGCTGAAATTTCACTATTAGATAACTAAGAAAGCTGTATCACTTTTATACGAACGATCTTATTTTTAATATTTTCACCCCTTTCAACATTCCTTCAGTCGCAATATTTCTTCATTCCTTCACGACTTATGTATCCCTTTAATATTTCTTTATTTCCTCAATCGTTCAATATCTCTTCATTTCTTCACTCTTCCCAACCTTTCTTCATCTATCGAACTTCTCCATACTTCATCATCTTTGTCACTATATCTGTATCTCTTCATTTTTTGAACATTTCTGTACTTACCCATCTTCAATACTTTTCCACTTAACCGCTGCCAATACACATTTCTTCATTTCTTTATTTCCTCACATCTTCGCCTCTTCATTTCTTCAGTCTTTCTGCACCTCTATACCTTTCTCTCCCATCCTTCTTTAAAGTCGCCCCATTGAACTTTATAACAAGCTCTTCTCTAAAAAGTAAAAACAAGTAGAATATCGTGCCAATAAAAATTGTGCAGGACAGCCCCTGAATCACCCTTCTTTTTTTTACAGAAAACGCAGACTGTACCACGATTCGTTGTCGCGAGGGGCAGACGTGTCTGACGGAGATGAAGTCGGGTCGGCCACGTTGCGTGACCTGCACCTATCGTTGCCCCCGGAAGCGGGAGCGCGTCCGGAACCGGACGCACCGTGATCGAGATCCTTCGGCGACCATGTTGTGCGCCACCAACAATATCACCTATCCCAGTTGGTGTCACATCGTCAAGGACGCCTGCGTTACCGGCTTCGTCCTCGAGACGCGACACGCCGGCCCCTGCAACGCCTACGACACCTCTCCTCTTTACGTCGGTAAGTCCTCGACACGTGATTACGATAGATAACTCATAGGACCTAGTAAGGATACGACGTAGTATCATCTTGAGTCCTTAAGTAGCGAGAACAACTGACGCAGCAGGAGCCAGGGCTACATAAAATATTGTGTACCTAGAGGGCGCTGAGTAATTTCATTTACATACATAGTTCCATTTATTAGCGATAAAACGACAAATATTTTCAGTCACTGGAATTTCTTTTTATTTATTGCCGTGGTTGAGTATTATACGGCGTGAAGAAGATATTGTGATTTTATTAGGAGAAATAGCGTATAGTAGTGTACTAAAAATTCAGAGTATGTACAGGCACTGATTTTAATTCACCTGTAAATATGAGGAAATTGTACATGCAAAAGCTGGAAAGAATTTATTCCTGTGCAGTTCTACATGCAGCTTGAGCTCTCTTTCGCTTGCAGTTATGGCTCTGTTAGATTGAAGCCTGTGATCGTTGGCTCGACAGTAGGAGTGGAATAGATATTCTTGTAGATAGAATATTAAGTAGATCTTGCTTATGTAGAGAAAATATAGCGTACTGTTGGTTAGAATAAATTTTGCGGATTGGTATAATGAAAGTGATGGAAGTGACAGCGTCCCTTGGTATTTTTCTGAATACAAGATTTAATATTAATGTTAAGCCTTAATGTTAAGCCTCATCTCAAAATCTCAAGACAGCAAGAACCCTTTCGCATCAGCAAAGACAATGAATTAAAACAGTCCTTGACAATTCAGCTCACCGTGAACCGGAGCGAACTCCCCAGTAAATTTCCATCCGGAAAAAGAAGTGAAGCGTAGAAAGAAGTGTAGCATAAGGAAAAAGAGGCCATCGCCTCGTTTTTCACCGTTCTCTAAGAGCAGTACGTTCCCCTCGGCTGATGCCAGTAACAGCCAGTCCGTCGACACCTCGATTCCGATTTCATTTCGCATTTAGCAGGGGATCGGCGATGTCGACGGGCCTCCCCGCGTTTCCCATGCCGTGATAAAGCGGAATACGCGTCTGGCCATTTATCTTTTTCTCTCGGAGGCGTGGACCATTCACGGGCCCGTCTGCGGTGTCGAGCGATCGTCGTAATCCAGCGTGGAATTCGCCTTGTACGAGTCTGCCTCTGAGAATATACGCGCCCACGCGCTCGCTTGTTTCGCCCGTTAAACACAGTCAATCGCGAAAACTCGCGGCGAGCGCGCTAGCGGTGGAATTCTAGAGTTCCGCCTCGTCGAGGCCTTCCAGAGTGCCTCGTTTCTCATACGCTCCTCTGCCATTGTCGCCTCCCGTCACCGACAGCGCGGGGAACGACTTGACGAATTCGCAGGCGACGCGACATGCTAACTCTTCCTGTTGCTCGCGTGTCTGTCGCCCCAGACGTTTCCTGACCCGTTAGTCCCGCGCACGGTCGAAGGTTTCCCGCCGATGATGGTAATTGCTCCAGTCGGGCAAGGTTGCGCGAGCGCTTGTCATTTACGAGCATGCTGTTTCATTCTTTGAGGTACACGATCTTAGGAAAAATGAAAACCCAAGATGCGCCTTAATCACAACTGTGTTAACAATTTACTAATGCGTCTTGACTTGTATACATTTTTGTTTTTACTTATTTATGGATTTATCGTTAGTTCATGGCATTGCCAACTGAATGAGAAAATTTAAATTAAATATTGAATATTAAACTGTATGATTACGAGTAACTTCAATTTTTCGAGGTGGGTTAAAATCCCACCGTGCTTAAAAAGCTAAGCAAAAGGTAAGACAATTTTTAAGCCACCTAACTACAAAGAATTAACAGAGTGGAGGACAATTTCTGAGCTGCGACTTATTGGTCTTTTAAGATGATGGTGGCGGAAGTTTTTGAGGAATTCTAAATGCGAGAAGGAATATTTCTGAATTGAGGAAATAAGAGACTATCGTTTTCGATCACTGAGGCTGGTTGTTGAAACTTTTGCTTTTCTGTAATGTTTCTTCATTTCTTCACCCTTTGAATGTTTCCTGACTTATACTTCCATTGAATATCTCTTCAGTTGCCTGTTGTCAATATTTGTTCGTGTCTTTATGACTCGTACATCATATTAATATTTCTTCATCTCTTCATCTCTCCACCTCTTCATTTCTTCATTTCTTAAAACATTTTTAGATTGTCCAGTTTACGCTGTTCGTTTCTCGTTATCGTTATATAATTGAAAAATGAATGCTGACCGATTATTGATTGGTATAATATACATATAATTGGCGCGGCCACGTAGCAGAAAATGAGCATTACACATTATACCAATCGATAATCAGCCAACATTCACTTCATAACTTTACGACGAAAAACAGACGGCGACAGCCAGACAAGGTGAAAAGGATCTTACAGTACGATACTTCCAGCTTTACAGTCGTCCAGTAACAACGATCTTCCATTGTTTAAAGAGCCACCATTTAGCCTTTCAAGCTTTAGTCTAAAGAAGTAAAAGCTAGTAGAAGTAATTTTCATTCATGAGCCATGAATCACGATGATTGTACAGAAAACACTTCCTTTCTAAATTTGATTTCACAATATATAGTTTTCCGAATTCCAAATTATGGAAATCTACATATACTTACTCGAACTATGAGTAGCTTTACCTTGATTCTGTAAGGAATAATATACTGTTAATACTTTCTAAAACAAGATGCCCTATACTAAAGATTCTAAAAAGTACCTATCACGATGGACAGGCTGCATGGTATTTTATATTTTATCTCGTTTCAAATATCCCTCGAACGCTGCCATATTCTTTTGTCTGGTCCTGCACGTTTACGTAGACGTAGAAACCTGTTGCACGTCGCGCAGAAGCGGGGGGCTTTATGCATCGATTTATAGCGCTCTAAATTAACCGCTTTATCTCGAACGTGGTCTATAATTTTTCAAGCGCCAAAAGAATTTATCAAAACCGGTAGAACGGTTTTACCTTGCCACGCGCGTTTGCGATATTAACCAAGTTATATCTCCCTTTGAAATTGCTACTGTACGAAACCTCCGCGGGTATCAATCATCGTTTTTACCCACGTCATTGGACAATTTTCCTAATGGGCCCTTGCATTTTAATATTCAATTACCGAGGGTACATTATTACCGTTTTTATACAGAATTTTCTCAATCTCGATGTTCCAAATTGTTTGATCGATTACAGATTGAAAATTTAATGCGAAGGTAATAGTACCGAGGTGGGATCGGGGCACAACGACGATATATTCTGCGCGCGTTCGCGTTTCCAACGATCGTCTTCACGCACGATAATACGCAGAGCGTTCCTTTCTCTGAATCACAATGGGCGCAGTTGAACGCATGAGATTCTTTCATGCTGCAAACGCGCGCGTATATCGTAATTACATCAGGAAACGATACAATGAGGGTTCGGCTGTTACGCAAATTATAAGAGAGATCGCAACACGTTCGTGAACAGAAGCTTTTGAATAGTTTTCATTGTCTTTGCGCAGTAAAGCATAAAGAACGAAGTAACGGTGCAATATTTGCGTTTCGTTAGAAATAAGGTTAGTCTCGGCTCGCGACAGTATTTTGATGTCACCATATTTTTTTTTTCTGGAACGTACAAGATAAAAAAATGTAGCATTTCCTTGACGTAGGTTCCCAGCCCATCGAGTTTATAGAAAGCTGAAGAACGCTTCTATGAACTCGCACTCATGGTACTTTGCTGTCGATTTGGTCTTGTCAGAAATGCGAGTGGCAGCGTATGCAATGAGTGTTCCTTCGATCTGAATAATTTCAAACTGTAACGAATCTAGAAACGAGTTTATAAAGGGGGCTGTAATTATGTTCACTGCAATTGATCGTTTCTTGAAAGAGATTGAAGTGTAGCCAGTATATAATTCTATAGTAGCAGAAATTGTATCTGTTTAAACCGTAACGCATGTACCAATGTAGTAATAGCGAAGAAGTATTGTATCATTAAATATAAAAGAGGTATTTATTCTGTGATATTGCTGATCGACGGATTTTGTCGTTGAGAAGTTTGAAAATTTGAATATTTAAATATTGGACTATTTGTTGACTATTTGTAGTTGGAATATTTGGTTTGAATATTTAAATAGAGGAATATTTGAAAGTTTGAATATTTAAATAGGGGAATATTTGAAAGTTTGAATATTTAAATAGAGGAATATTTGAAAGTTTGAATATTTAAATAGAGGAATATTTGAAAGTTTGAATATTTAAATAGGGGAATATTTGAAAGTTTGAATATTTAAATAGAAGAATATTTGAAAGTTTGAATATTTAAATAGAGGAATATTTGAAAGTTTGAATATTTAAATATGCGGATATTTGAAGGTTTGAATATTTATTTAAGTAGGGATATATTCGAAAATGTGAATATTTAAATATTGAAATACCAACAAAAATGAATATTTAGATACTATAAAATTGAACAGCGAAAATCTCCCACTAGGTGTATCCCAGGATAAGCCTCGTAGCTATGAAATAATGTTCGTTTGTTTGTCGATTTTGTTGCAGAGGAGGACAACACCTCGAGCAACTATGGCGTCGATCTGGCGGACGAGGACGCGAGATTCGAGGACGCTGAAACGGAGTCCTTATCGTACAATGGGCAGACGCATCGTTCTCTGGCGTTATCGTAGCCGCGCGATCGATCGATCGGTCGGTCGATCCTCCTCGCTGCGAGATAGAAGTCGTAGATCTCTTTCTCTCTCCCTTTCTCTCTCTGACTCTCTTCCACATTATCTTTCCCTCGAGTCTTCAAAGGGAAATCGCGCGAGGCGAAATTTCGGCACGCGAGCTGATCGAAAACCGCGAGTAGGGCGCAGCTTCTTGCGCTCGAGCTCCCGGGACCTCGGATGGACGAGAAAGTGGCGATTTGCATACACTTGAGGCGCGAATGGAGTCACGCCTCATAAGGTAGATTAAGGGCGGATCAGTATTCTTTTTCTCCGTTTTCGGAGGACCTCGATGCGGGATGCGAGACGAATTAACCCTTTCGCGATCGCTGATGTGTTTGATTCTTTTGGAGACGCTGGAGCCTATCGTGCAGGTTTGTAGTAACGTGAAGCTTTATTACTATTTTTGATATTTATTATTATTGCGCGAGAATTTTTATTTTTGTAGGAGGGAGTGTTGTTGAAAATGAGAACATGTATCTTATAATAATTGACACGTTTACAGTCTACCAAAAATGCTCTGCTTTACTGAAACATAGCGAAGAGATTTCTTTTCAATAAGAACTTCTTTTTAAAGAAATTCAATAAAACATTGCCAGAGGCCCTGACCCATATATAAGGTCATAGGACTGTGAACGTGTTTAACTTGAGACCTGATATCGTCATTTTCTCTTTCGCCTTTTTATCGGTGCTTTTTACTTTCTCGAGAATTTCATTTAAAGATTCCAATTGTATTTATCTCTGAATTTATCGCGATACTAATTAATCCTGACAAAAGGTGAAAATTGAAGAAATTCAGTGAAGGTCCAAGTGATCTTTTATGATATGATACACGACACAAACGATCGCGAGAGCGTTGATGTTGTCTCGAGAACAATGGTTCACGATCTCCGAGGGACATTGAAACTTAGTTGATCTGTGGCGTAGTGATGTACTCGTTATCACTCGACAAGCGTAGATCAGACAGTCTGAACCTTAGAGTCCAAAGAGTATAGGACACGCAGCTAACTCGATCGGCGTAGAGGCAATTTAGGCGGTCGATCGCAGAGAAGTAATCGTAATCACGTTATCTAGACAGTGGAACGCACGAATACGTCTCGGTTTCCACGATACCAACGGAGTTGCACGACTGTTTATCGTTCGATGATCGAAACTCGCAATTATCGCGTTCCGTGCCGTGGCAGAATCTCAGAATTCCCCAAAAGTTTCAAAAGCTGCTTGAAAATAGCAATACTACAATTTTCAGTCACAGAAAAAGATAACAATTGTACTGTTGAATACAAGAAGGGCTTTAGCGTCAAAATAAAATTTTAAGAGAAGCCTCTCTAAACATTATTAAGCTAAATATCTCATATATAGTGAAGTTATCTTGAAGCTCTCTAAGATATTTAAGGCTTCAATACTTTTTTTCAGATGAGTAATATTTGCATCCAGCAGTACAATTGAATCGTTCAGTTGAAGAACAGTAGAAGTCCAAAACTAGCTACTGTCAAGTAATCTCAAAGTTACATGTAAAATGCATAGAACTACACGTTGGGATCAAATATCTCAAAATGTGGTTTCTGGACTTGCTCTTCAACTCACCGATTCGATTACATTAAATTCTTCCAACGTCTGATTTCTATTTTATTTCAATCGCGAGTCCCAGTCTAAGAACTGAATTTCCTGGAATATTCTGAGCCAAGCACTGGACACGAAACGCGTTGAACTCTCTTCGAGTGTCGAAGCGTTCTCTCAAAGGAGCCCGTTCGATTCAGAAATCGCGACTGAGCTCCAGGCACGAAGCCAGGAATTCATTCGAGGAGGAACGAGATTCCGGCTGGATGAGTAAGAATAGGCGAAAAACGGTAACCTGTATGAAACGTTGGGAGGATACGGTTTAATTAGGGATCTCCTAAGTGTTTTATTTATTTATTTATTTCGAACGAGTTTCTGAGACTGCTGGAATCTGGGCTTTTTCCCTCCCGCTTGGACACGCGTGCTCGTTCTGTTCGAACGCACAACCGCGGTACTGTTCGGCGTACGATTTTTCAAGGTGTATTTACGCGACAAGAACTCGTTTCTGATTTGCGTATGCTTCAGGCTTTTAGGAATGCACATTGGGAATTTGATATATCGGGTTTGAATGAAGGTTTCCCTGTTCATTGATTCTTGAATACTCCTTCAAGTGACAGCTATTGAAATTAAGGTCCTGAGAAAATATGACATTCACGAAACGAACGTGCAAACGCTGGGATTTACGAACAGTACTACCTTCCAATATCTGAAGCATTATCTAATCGAGTATTACGCCTCCCTGTCAACTCGAAACCTGTTTATTTAATCGATTCGTTATTGTGTGCAATTTGTATTCAACTGGGAATTTTATGTTTGAGCATTCATGCTTAACTAGTATTCAAATCCCTAAGAATGCAAATACAGAGAGAATTAATTAAGATTATTTAGTGCTTTTGTATGTTGAAAGTTAATTACTTAGAAGGCTGACGAAGTTTCATAAAAATTTCATAATATTTACCAATACTGTTGTTTTAAGATTCATCACTTCTTTCATCTCTCGCGTAGTGAAAACATTTAAACAAGTTGCTTTTCAAGAGTGGAGTGCGAAGACGTACGAATCGTGTTCTGCGCTGCATGATGCGCAGATGGGGGCGTGGCTTAAGATCGTCGTATTTGAAAAAAGTGGCGCGTTAAATGGGACGGCTAATTCTGCACGAGTTGGTATTTATTATTCAACGTCGCGTGACGGAGGCACGTAGATTCGCGATCAATGAATAACTTGAAACTCAATTAACCCGTCAATACACTTCGCAATATTAATTTCAGTCAATTTCGCGCAAGGATGCTCCGTTTTAAAGCATTGAAAATGATTAAAATTTGCTACTATAATCACGGGACTATTAAACCTTAAATAAATTAACTTAGTATTAGCGATATATTTCGCAGATTCGCAGCGTTTTTGAGCGACGATGTTTAAAATTCAGGATCTGTAAGTGAGATTATAATTTAACACCTAAAATACGCAGCGAAACTTGATCTTTAATCGATCAATGCTATCCTCATGAAATATTCAAACTAGTCTACTTGAAATATTAGATCTCTCACTAAATTATTTTCTCATTACAGCGTCAAGAATATACATGTTACCTAAATGACGTAAACTATTTCTCAAAGAATATTCTCGAATAATAAATTATTAGAACGCCATTAGTCCCTTAACTTATCTTCAGAAATTAATATTCCATTTCCAGTTAACACCGTCCTGGATATTATCGTGCCACTCAATAGTCATTTACATATCTATATAGAGTAAAAAAAAATAGTTCTCTAACATATGATCACTTTTAAGCAACAAATCGTTTTTCACACCTCGCGGCATGCATCTGGAAACTCTATCCATTCGAAAGGGAATATTTCGCGCCAGCCAGTACGACATATAGCGATAGCACACGAAGTTATGCATTCTTAAACGCGCATAGAATATTAGACAGTCTATATCTTTGAATTTAACTTGCGACAGTTTGGATTTCAGAGCCGCTGGTTTGGCGTCAGCAGTATCCCCATATAATATTCGTACTTAATATATTTTAGGTTTACGGCACCGTTAGGAGCTGCCCTCTTATTCGCGCGTATTTTATCGGAAATAGGCACATATCTATCATTTTTTTTCCCCCTCAAAGCGATTTTATATCGACGCTATTCCACTCGTGTTATTTCGTGCTACAATGACGCGACACCGCGGGTTTATTAAAAGGAGATTGCATTGGAAAAGAAAGCAAGAGAAATTGAGCAGTTTATTGGAAAATGATAGAGCAGACTCCATCTTACCTATCATAAAATTAATTTCCTCTCATTGTTTGGCCTTCGATACCTTGTTTTAATCGAAATCTATACCAAGTAATCATTTCTATCATTGGAAATAGAATTTGTTTTTGTTGATCTTTCTGCAAATAGAAAATTGGTCGACTAATTGAGAAAAGTGAATGCTATAATCTAGTTAAATCATATAATATGAGTCTGATACAAATTTTCATGTATTTGAATTGTTCGAATGAAATTGAGTACTGTAAAACAGGTTCTACTAAATTCCAAATCTGTGCAATCACAGACTCTGGGGAACTGAAAAATAATTCAATATATTTCAATTTCAATAATTGGAGGTGTTCTATTGGTCGAACTGAAAAGACTGATTCAAAATATTGTATTGAAGAAAAGTTCAAATACTACAGATTATTTTAAAAACTATCGTTTGCGCCGTGTAAAAAAGATTTTAATCGGAAATAATAAATACTCAGATACTTTCGCGATATTATTGAATCACCGAACTTTATTTATGGATCTTCGTTCATTTTCTTTTAATCTCTACTGACTATAGGGTATTTTCAAACATGTGGAACACTTTTAGATACAAAGCCAATGAAGAAAGTTCACATGCACATATGCTCGAAAACACATAGTTCTTTACTTACATGCTATTTTACATCACATAAAATGCTGGCCTATTTTTTACCTGCACGATGTGCTATCCTCTTTAAGGTCCCACTAGATCCAGGGATATTCCATCCCCTTGACTGAGAGGCAAACAGTAACAAGTCTTAAGGTAGTCTTCTAGTTGAAACGTCCAAAAACAGGGACCTCTTTGAGAATTCTTTCCAAAGAAACCATGAGACTTTTTAATACGAGGATTTCGCTCACTTCTTTATTCACGTTTAAAGAATAATCAACAATTCTTTCAATACACAATAACAAAAATTGCATAGGTCCCTATTTTTCATCCTCTCAACTGCAAGACTCCCTTAAAGAAAATATCACACTCTACGTATTATAAAATAGCGTGCAATTAAAAAACTAAGTGTTTCTGGATATATACACATATGATTTCTTTTCACTGTCTTCGTGTCTAGAATCTATCCTCCAGAAATGTCCCACGCGTTTAAAATCATTTTATATAAGCCGCTACAGCTCGGCCGAAAAGTTCTGGCACACCCTGTACACTTTTATTCGTAAAACGCCCCATACCTGGACGAAATGCCCGAGGAATTCTAAACTCTCGCTTTCTCCATTCGCCGTCCATGGCTTTTATCCGTTTCTTTGACTCTGCCCCATGAGACTGCGATTTTGCGGAATGCAAACTTCTCGTGCCTACCATCCTCCCCGCGAAACAATTAACGTTCCTGACAGGCGCAAAAGTGTTCCAAGAAGCTGGGGGAGACTGTGCGACACCCCGCCTCGGAAAAATACGAGATCGGAAAAGAATTATATATTTTTCTTCAATTTCTCGGAACGACTGTTCCTTCGATTATCTCGAGCTCGTTAGCTTTTTTTTCGAACTTCGCGTTATCGCTCGTTTCCCGCGAAAGATATTTCAATATGCCGCGCGAACGACTTCTTCGTAAGCGAGAAAGTAAAGACAGAACTCGGTGATAAACTTTGTTTGTAGAAGTTTGGATGCATGGAGGTGCACAATTTCTCTTTGTGAAGTTCAATTTCGCGGTGTTTCATTGCTACGACGTGGACTGTAGGATTTACTCGTTATAGTCTCGCCACTAGTTGCTAGGATCAAGATTATAGGAAGTCCATTTTTCTATGAAGTGAGATTAGACTAAAACTGAGACAGTAGTTCCAAGAGACTGGTACAGATCTAAAGGACAGCGTCGAGATTATAGCGAGTAAATGCTGTAAGAAATAACACTCAGAAATTCTTGCTTTTATATTAAAGTGACATGAAATCGAAACAGATTTGTTTTAAATAATTCCAGAAAGACTTGAGATATCGAGTCCATAATTAAGAAATATTTTAAAAATTACATTTGGAACTTTGTGGATTTTTGGATTCTTCGGAGATATAGCACTCAGATTATTTCTACCCTAGAAATTGGAAAACGTGTTAAATAGGGAACAAGAACCAACTCGAGTTCACTTCACATGAACAGTTTCGTTCTTGCGCGATACGATGACGCGCAACTTCGAGGCCCAATAAATTGATACTCACTTCGACGTTTATGCAATCGTGCACTGTGTTCGACATTTCCATCTAACGTTGTCTCGTGCACTCTTTCTGTCTGCTTCGAGATTACGCAAACCGAATGTGCATGCGCATAAATATAATAGAGACTAAATTAACTCTTCGCCAGTAATCTGGATACTTAAAGGCACAAGCCTTGTTACTCTTTTAAAGTTCCCCAAGGAAACTAAAAGAAAACTAAAAAGTGTAACATTTACGAACGATAAGTATTCAACGATATTCTAGAGATATTGAGAAGTAACACAGAATTTTTGTAGACTTTTTAAAAGCCTAGAACGTCAACAAAATCTTTGGCTCATATAAACCACCCAGATTACTGACAGTATTAGTAAAGAAATGATTGCTGACGAAGGGTTGAAGAAATCTGTTTGTACTGTCGTCAGAAACCAGGTGCATTCGTGATCGGGCGAGAAAAAATACGGGTGGGGAAAAGAAAAGAAACAAAGGAACATACAGAACACACGACCCACGAGATATAGTGTCTGATGGTCTTGAAGGCGGACAAACTATAAACGGTTCGAAACATTTAGACGAGAAATGCAATTGTATGCGATAATATAGTTCCTGTATTATACATAACGTATATAAATTTAATATAAATTATTCTATTGTAGCTTTACAATTATTAAATAATAGTAGTACGTTTATTGCGAACCAAAAATTACACGTCACGCATTGATATCTGTCGTAATTAATCGTCGGTATGTCGATTCCAATGGTGTATTAATCGGAGCGTTTTTTTAGAGGGTTATCAACTCGAGATTTCGGCTCGAGGCTCGACGATTGATCGAGCGCCGATCGAGAGGACCGAACGAGGGAAGAAAAAGCGTTACGATAGTGTTGATCAAGGGGACAATAAAGACAGCTAGCGGATAACTGTGCGCGTTCTCTTTTTCTCTTTTATCGAGGGGCTAAAGACGATGAAATCGATGGATGAAAGAGAAACGGAGAAGATAATCGATGAAATTTTTGCGAATAATTTCAACGAGCCACTGTGTTTCGTCACCTTAGGCTCTAAACATGTTTGGAATATTATTTGAATAGTTTGACGGACTGTTTCTCTGTTCCATTGTTTTTTTACACAAAAATTAATAGGTTTGTTATAAAATTCACAGTGAAGCAACTATGTTGAGCATTGAAGACACATGCAGTGGATTTTCCACGAATTCGAAATTTGCGGTAAAATGAACGAAAGATTAGTGCCAATCGCGATTATATTCTACAGTATCTCACAGATAATATAATAAGTCGATTAATTTCGAATCAGTTTTATGCGAGCGTTGTGCTAATTTCTCAGTTGCTTCGGTAACGATAGTAACGACAAATTATTGCTACATGCGTAGCAAGTTTGATATTATAAGGATAAAAATTACTCGTATATCAAAGAATCAAAGAAAAAATATATCAAAGAATAAAATGTCTATCGTGCACTGTTAGTACTGCTCAAAGGATACACCGAACGAAACGATCACATGATAATTTCACTAACAATTCACGTACTCTTAAATTATTATTCGAATATTGTAATTTTATATTTTTTTTATCGTTGTTCTTTATTCATCACATTATGATACAAATTCGAAGATTTAACGCGAACGTTATTTATTTTCGCTAAATATTATGATAAGCTATGGAATTTATCGTTCGAGCATCATTTTAAGTTAGACATTTGTAATAAATTTTATATAGTTTATTCGTTGCTTTCGTTTAACTTATTTAGTAAGTATCCTCGATTAAATTATGGCGTCGTTAGTATTTATCAAGACTGTATGTTTTTTTCAGTTAATTTATTGCAATACTCATCTATCGTGAATCTTTTTCTATTACGTTAAAATTAGTATGTACCTATCGTTGTAAAATTTGCGTGAAAGAGACTCCGCGCGTTGATCAAGTTTGAAAAATATACGCGATTTTTCGTTCGTGCAATGAATATTAAATGAAAATTGAAGATTCGTATGATTTCAGCTATGCTTAATTCCAACAAAAATCATACTGATCTATTTGTTATAAATTAATGCCAAAACTTGTATTTCTATCGATGAGAATAATCGATTAAATTTTTGTTAAATAAAATTCTGTTCTTGTTAAAAAAAAATCAAAATCTTTTAAGTATTGTTTAACATATAAGAACAATTGAAATAAAAATTTGGTTTCAGATATGTTAATTTATATGATATGAAGTATGTATATACACATAAAAATGAGAATCAGGATATCGTCTAATTAGAAAATTAGTTAATCTTAGTGACTCACGGTATTAATGTTCAATTCTCCTTTCGAGGATTGTCTTATAAATTTCGTCAAATTAGTTTCATCACACGTTTCAAAGATCCCTTCCATCACAGCGGGCAACCTGAGAACACGTAAGAGTATTAACAATTCATTATAAATTATTACCACGTGCTCATTCACAAACGCACTAAACTACACAAAAAATATTGTTACTTAATATTCGAAAATGAAGTAACAATATATTGAAACATATTATACAGACTATAAGTTTCCACACAATTTACTGTGTTCATTAAATACCACAAACTTCAACAAAACTTTCGTTTCATTACCGAGAACTGTATCTATAGATGGATCGACATGCATAAATTCTGAACCATAGTATCATCGAAATTTGTATTCACATTTGCGGAAATTCGACATAAAATGATTTTAACTTGACATAAAAATAGCCTAAACCATATTCCCAATTGAACTTGTGATACAATGCAGAGGCAAAGTAGTAATACAGACCACAAAACTAAATACTAAAATTGTAGATTCTAATTTCAATTTCACACAAAAATGTTTATTGACTTCCTATTGTATTTCTATAAATTTCCTATAATTCCTGGGATCGTTTCAACTATCAAAAAAGTACATAAAATGAAACACAAGCTAAAAGATGTGAATTTCAACAGGTACAGTAGCTTTTCGTTATCAGCTCGCAGTTCTAACTTGCATCGAAAAGCTGTCTCTGTGGTCGTAGCTCAAGTTCAATACATTTGTACATTTAAGACGACAGAACCGATATAACGCGAGAGAACGATTCCGTGGAAACTAAATGTCTTTTAGCCAGCCAGGAAAATGTGTGATCGGGGAATCGTTTCATAAAGCGACAATGGGAAACCACGCACGCCAATGTGTACCTAAAAGTAACGCGAATCATTGGAAAGGGTATAACAGTCGGAGACGCCGTTTCTTTTTTCTGCGTGAGCACCGTAAAACGATCGCGAAGCCAACATAGCCTATAATCTTTGATTAATTTCTAAGTTACGAGAATGCTTTATCTAGGCGGTAACGAGAATGAATTTTAACTTATAAATAAATAAATGAATTTATATGTATACATATTATATTGTATATGTATATATACATATGTGTCTGTATGTGTGTATGAGGATGTATATATACATACATATACATATATATCGGTTAGCAATTACACATTCAAGACTGTGGAACATCATAGGTGTATAAATGTTTAAATAAATTATTATAACGTGGCAATTGACTGTTATTCGTTTCTTCCCCTTCAACTCCAGATTAATATAAGTAAAAGGTGGTTTCAAAGTAATAGAAAAATTTAGAATTTGGAGAAAAGTATATTTATAATAGTAAGAATTTTCAAGAAAGAGTAGTTTTGAAAAGGGTTGATTATTGTAAAATTGTTTAATATTCGATAATAGAATAATGGAGTATTTGAAAATTAAATATGCTGGCAAACTATGAAATAATGCTGAGCCTACATTTATATAAATGTCCTGTTATTTTTGAGTCACCAAGTACATGGAAGCATTAGATATAATCAGTATAAGAAATTTCCATTTTACGTATTTTTTTAAAGCAGTATTTACGAGGTCCAACGTTTCCCTACCATTTACACAAAATACTGCAAAATATAGAACGATATGTATGCACGACATATTTACAATTGTAATTTGAAAAAATTAGATATTCTCAGGAATGCTGACAAGAGATATGTAAATTACGTTAAATGTGATAGAAGCGTGACTGTATCACGTCTACATGGAAAATTATTGGCTGATAACTTGTTAACAAGATTTCTGCATTTACAGAATAAGTAATAAGAATCGATTGATTTTCTAGAATCTAATCGAATTCTCGAAATGTACCATCCACAAAACAACTTGAATTAATATCTTCGTAACTTCTTAATTAGTTTTAATAACTAACCAGTATAACCATACTATTCAAATGCAACTGTTACATATAGACACGTATAATCGAATTAAATAATTGCATAAAATAGTGCAAATTATATTTTCATATAATACTGTTATTATTAAAAATCAGGAAATCTTATGCAAATTGAATTCTCATTATTTATTCATTATTTTGAATTAAAATTAAATATCGGGTCAAATTAATCTCATCAGCGCAAGAAGGTAAAGTGCATAATAAGAAATTTTGCCAAAAGTACATGAACTCTCTACTTCTTTCATATAAAAATATAAAGTACAAAGTACTTACCTTTAATTTATGAAATGATATTAACAATTAAACTTTGCACAGTTGCTTACAACTTTCAAGTGTTCAAACACTTTTACTAAACCCTTTTGATTGAGCATCGTGGCAGCACCTGACAATACGATTTCATAGACATCTATTGGGAGTTGCTGCACCCAATTTTACCGCACTAGACATTCCGTTTTAGAGGTTATGTTCGTGGGTGCAAATTTTAAACAAACGTCGAGATAACCGCAATTAATAAGAAACTAAACAATCAATGAAGTAGAAAAAGTTGAATACAATGCTTTGCTTTAAATATACGATTTTTTCCTTTCAATAATCATTAAATATAAAAGAAGTTACTATGTTTAATACAAATTGACGTGACGCGTAAATCTATCAACATGTATTCAAAATTATTCATTATTTTGTGTGTCATCCAATTAAGTTATACTTGGGAGGTCTGTATTTACTTCATAATATATTAAGTTTTTAAATATTTTATTCTCACTATAAAATATGATAACCTAACCTTTTTCAGATACCGGAAAATTTTGCAAAAACTGGTCATTCGAATAACTGGGCAGTATTAGTTGACACCTCACGTTTTTGGTTCAATTATCGTCACGTAGCAAATGTACTGTCCATCTATCGAAGTGTCAAACGTCTGGGAATCCCAGACTCGCAAATTATCCTGATGATTGCAGACGACATGGCTTGCAATCCGAGAAACCCCAGGCCAGCTACTGTGTTCAATAACATCAAGCAGCATATTAATGTTTATGGAGACGACGTAGAAGTAGATTACAGAGGCTATGAAGTAACTGTAGAGAACTTTGTTAGATTGTTAACTGGACGGTTGGCTCCAGAAACACCAAGATCTAAGAAGTTATTAACAGACGAGGGTTCTAATATTTTAATTTATCTTACTGGCCATGGTGGAAATGGATTTCTAAAGTTCCAAGATTCAGAGGAAATTACTAGTCAAGAACTTGGGGATGCGTTAGAGCAGATGTGGCAGAAAAGAAGATACCATGAAATATTATTTGTTGTTGATACTTGCCAAGCAAGTTCAATGTATGAGAAGTTTTATTCTCCAAATATTTTAGCAGTTGCCTCCAGTTTGGTAGATGAGGATTCACTGTCTGTAAGTAATAAGTACTTATAATTCTTTGTTGTTTATAATCGTTAATAAAACAGTGCAAGTATTGTTGAATATTTTGTTTCCAGCACCATCTGGATCCTGCTGTTGGTGTTTACATCATAGACCGATATACCTATTACGCACTAGACTTCCTAGAAAAGGTAGAGCCATCTAGTACCAAAACATTGGGAGAATTTGTAAGTTTTTTATAACGAAATAACTTTAAAGTTGAAGCATAGTAATTTATATTAATAAGTTTTGTATTTTATAGCTCAAAGTGTGTCCTAAGCATTATTGCTTATCAACTGTAGGAGTAAGAAAGGACTTGTTTAGAAGGGATCCTGATAAAGTACCAATCACAGATTTCTTTGGATCGTTGAGGCCTGTAGAATTAACTACGAGTATAATAAACATTTTGCCAACAAAGTGAATAGGACCACTAAATCAGGAAAGAAATGCTCTTACATCGCTCGCTTTCCCGATACATCACAACTTTTGTAATTTATAGAAATAAATATCGAATTTATAAAAAATAGAAAAAACGATAAATTTACCTTATGAATAAAAGTACCTTATGAGTAAAAGTGAAGTAAAATTACATGGAATAGGGAATATCTGGGATAAGAATCCATTCTACGAATCCTTAACGTTCTACTGATAAATTATTACACATGAAAGCTATGTAGGGATACTGTATACTCGTCTATGACGATGGCTTTAGGAATCACATACAAGCTAGCAACTAAAGTCACAAAAATTAGTAAATTCGTACTCAGTTTTTAACCAGGGAAAAACATACACACTTCTTACACTACTATCTTATACGTATTAACAATGCACAGCCATTAGCTCGGACAGAACCGACCCAGCTCTCATCCCGAGGAGGTTGCTGTGTTAGAGACCCACAGAGAGATGGATGGACACAAAGTTTCATCGATCTCCCTTTACAAAAATCTTAAAGTTTAAACTTAAAACTAGTAAACCAGAAATATTAATGAAAGACGAGTATAAGAAGGAGAAATATCAGTTGAATTTTATTGAATTTAGATCTTAACAGTAATAAAGGGAGAAAGCGTAATATTAGAATCCAAGATGGAGTAGGGTACATAAAAATTAGGGGAAACAAAAAATAGGTTCAAAAGAAGAAGTAAATTTAAAAATTTGAACAAAAACTTACCGTTAAATCAAGATGACCAATGGTCATCTTACCAGCTGCCCACTGGTCAGTGGAGTCCATGCGTCCAGGCTGAGTCCAGGGTGGGTCCAGGATGGATCCCAAGAAGGGTCCGCACCCGCCAGAGGACCCGCGGCAAGTGAGACACTCTTACTCCTGCAAGGGTATTTATACTGTCTCGGGGAAAATGAAGGACCTATTAGGGAAGTTCTTCAGGTGGTAGGAACTCCGAGATTGATCTAATGAACAATATTTTGCGAAAAATTGATACGAAATTATACTTATTCTTCCTCCAATTATTAGAAGCATTAAGATTTAATACGTATTTAATTATGAATGTCCTTATGATTCATTGCCACAAATTGCTAGAATTATCTATTCACTTATTTATTAGCGTAATCGCACTATTTAAAAATTTATTCACAGTAAGAGAAGATGATTAGTGATGCAAGAGAAACGTCATCTTACCCTAGATACGCGGAAATGGTCACGGTCAAGCTTATATTTTCTGGAATTATCTCTGAATGTCGAGAAACGGCCACTGTCAGCATCCGATAAAAAACAGAAAAATCTGATTCTCCATATCGTCAGCGATGTAAATATTAAACATTTCTGTGTATCGTTACGCATTCACGTACATTATCAATCTGTATTACTGTGATAGACGAAAATTCTGTGTGTAATGATCTCATCGAGCTGCTGTATATGTTGCGTATATAAGTATGATAACAGAAATAGTGAACAACAGTCAATTGAAAGACGACTGATAGTGTGTTACGAGAAGTCTAGCCAGTCAGTCTATTCAAGAACGTGTGGAAGAAACATTGGTATCAGAAACTTCTTTCAAAGTGAGTTAAAACATTTAAAAAACAAAAATTGTGTAACTTGTAGAATTTCTTTCGTCTTGTAACTATAAATAACTTTTCAACCCTTTTTACACGTTTCGGTATTTTAAACTCTTTATTAAACACACTAATTAAGTCCCTTCTGTGACTTTCTGTAAAACAGAAACATAACATCCTAAAATTTGATATCCAAGCTAATTTCAAATAAATTAAATTTCACAGTCACAAGTAAAGTAAATTAACTATTGATATTTTATACTACCAGTCATACTTTAATACTATTACTCATAAAACTTTGATATGTCAAATATAAATATCTAAATTAAAAACCACATTCCTATTTGTTTCAGATGCATTTTTCAATTTCCTGTTGGACCATTGTTCTCGCACTGTGCGTCTCCGCATTTGGATATAAATTGGACAATTACGTGGATGTTCGTGAAATCGACAAGAACACGTTATCACCAATGGACCAGTTACCACCTGAGGATCCTGCGCAACACTCTTTTCCAACAGTGCCGACTGTTCCTTTGATACCTGTCTGCGCCAAGGAAGGATATTTCCGTGATCCCTTTAACTGCAGGAAATTTTACTTCTGTCGTTACCCTGATGACATACCAGCAGGCTTTTATTGTCAATCTAATTTAATATTCAACGCAGCCAGTAATTCGTGCGACCAACCAGAACATGTGGAATGCTGACGAAAGATGAGAGACTTGTAAATCAGATATTTCTTACTGTGTGATTGTATTTATTCAATCTTACGTGATTTTTTCGAGTGTTTGTGATTAATCTATTGCGTGAACCAGAGTGAATTACGTAATCATTGATATTTATTGACGGCGAGCGTGCTTGGTAATATTTTTCGCCTCACGAGTGCGAAAATGAATAATTATAATTTATTGAGTAACTGATATGTATCCTTATAGGATGTTTGTAAGTTTGTACACAGTTTTATTGCGTGTGTGTTAAAACTTTCAAGTTGTAAGATACAAATGAAATTATAAGTAAAATAGAAGCTGGTCTAGTGAAGTAATTTTATTTGAGAAAATAATTTTCTAATTTTCTTAAGATATAGAAAATCTAATCCACAAATTTGATATTCTTTTATCAAGAGAAATGAAGGATAGAAATATATGGAAAGATTGGTATTCGTCGAAGATTGAAGACTCAGGCGAGCTACAATGAATCATGATTTTATTTGTTATATAATAATATCTACAATAAAAATACCACATCGTTTGAAAAACAATTTTCGTTACAATTATACAGTAATTTTATATAATAATATAATATTTAGGTTTTCGTTCCAAATAAGATGCAGCGATGAACATACACCTCGCAGTGGGAGTGAGAAAATACATTATTTTTTTTTCTTGTTGCAAATTCCACATTGATTTCTTCATTCAGTGTCACATTTTTCTCTCTCTTTTTTTTGTCTCTTTTGCAAATACGCACACGAGCACGCTCGAAACGACTCTCCTCGCTCCGTCCTCGCGCTCATCCCGCCCGTTTTAAATATCACTCACCCCGAAGAAGAAAAAAGTCCCCGTCCTACTGTGCGTGCGCGCGAGGAATTCGTTTCGAGAGTCTCGCCCTCTCTTTTATTTCTTTTTTTTTTTTGTGTTTGTTTGTTCGTTTTTACATATTCCGCGTCGCGTGTGCGCTGGCCCGCCTTCGTTTTCCCTCCTTTGCCCTTCTCTTTTTATAGTTTGAGATATATAGAAATATTGGACTAGAGTAATCCAACCTTTTTCTTTCCCCTATCTCTTTCTTGTAACGCGAGCCCTCCGCTCGCCTAATTTTAACTACACTTAGTCAATAGTACCGTAATGTCATCTCAATATATATATCATTGTATTAGTTGTCATAATATATAGAAAATACATATAACAATTATTTAAATGACTCACAATCAATCATTTTGTTAGGGTGGGGTGCGCCCGGCTGCGCATGCACACGTTCGAATACGCGCGCCAATACGTGCGCACGCGTTCACACATGTATACATACATATTTTATTTATATGTATATATATATAAATATATGTATATGTACATACACATATATGTATATATATTTTTATAGTAATCGGTGTGTTAATTTTACATGATATTCTCTTTTGTTTTTACACTCGTCGTACAGAGGGAGGAAAAGGATGGTGAGAAAAAAGGATCCTATGAAAGGGGATGGACACTCTGGGGATTTGTAAAACGGGATGGGATGAATAGACCTCTCATACATTTACATTGTCTTTGTCGTACTATATACTATGTTAAAGTGAAACTTCTCAGGACTTAGTCGATATCTTACAAACACTCCTGCTTTTTGTCTATCTTGTACTGTTGTGTACGTATCCTTGCTCTGACTGTCCCTTCGTCGTATCCGTTTCCGGCCGGCGTGGAGCTGACGGAACTTGAACCGTTCGCACTTTGTGAACCATTTCTTAACACCGGACCCTTTTCACCCTTTCTCGACTTTCCTGCTCACAGGACACGTGAACATTTACCCGTCTACATTTAATAGATTTATATATTTATACATTCGGATCTAGGGTTTTCTCTTTCTTACTAGAAGTAGCTTCAACCATGGTTTCGATACGATTTTGCATGTAGCGGGTTCATCCCCTGAACCTCCCTTTCGAGCCTGTTGAACATTTTTACAAAAAGGAGCGATACAGCGGCCACTCGCTATAAGCTCGACATGTTCTCTTTAGCTTCTTGGAATTGATGTATGACCTTCGTCTTCTGAAAACACTGAGCTATTGTTTCAGTTATTATTTTGTAAGCTCGTTGCTTGCAACTGCTGAACTTATAACGAGCAAGCGCTGTATTCTTACCGATGAACCGCGAAGGACGATACTTTTTTGACAGGAATCGCGATTATCGTGATCGCTAAGCAGTTGGCGCACGAATTTCCTGTTGCACAGGGAACTCTGTGGAGTTTCTCTCGATGGTTAACGCGTGGTTCACGATGGTTTCCTCGAAGAAACGGCGATCAGTAATGGACTGATTCGTGATACAGGTGATAGGGGATTTTAAGTAGTTTATCGGAGTTCGAGTAAGGAGAATCGAAACATTTACTGAGATCCACGAGGTTTCGAAATTTCCGTGAGTATGAAAGACTACGTTCTACTGGGCTCACGCTGACAGCGAAAGAGACTGTCAGTTTAGATCCCCTTCCTGCCACAGTAACGTCGATAAATTTCTACAGTCTTTCTAGTGAATCGAGTCCTCTAAATCCATCGATTAAAACGTTCCCAAGACGTCGTTTGCAGTTTCTTTCCCCTTATTATCCGTATTGAGCAGAAAGGTATTGCTATGTGGTTGCTCGTCAAGAAGAATTTTGTCTTTTGATATGTCACGTCTAGCTCGCTTTCTCTCCTTCCCTCGCTTCTTTTGATTCGCTTTTGCTTTTGATCCATTCTTTGATTGACGTAGAATCGCATTCTTCCTAGCGTTTACGCTCGTTACACCTGGACAACGGATTGGTCGATCGATCGAGGTTCATATTGAGCTTGATCCAGGATGTCTCATTCTAGAGCAATAAATCTCAACTGGAGTTCTTTCGAGTTTGAATACAAAGGCTGCGTGTATTTTAATTCCAAACGAAAACGAATTTTCTTTTTGATCTTGCGAAAAATTGAGAATATTGACCTAGGTGACAATGATACATCCTTGCATCTGTAACATCGATCGGTCTTCACGGATTTGAAAAGTTCTCGCAAAAGTACAGATAGACAACTTTGACATTTATGTTCTGTATGTACAGGGACAGGGAACAATGACGATAGATGAGTACATAATAAACGACCGTAAGAAAATACGTATTCAGCCCTGCGGGACGATTCGATTTTCCCTTTCTTTTGCCGTTGAAATCGCCAAGTGACCAGAAACGACGCATTCAATCGCTGGTTTAGATTTCCATGTTCGAATAACGATCTAAAAATAATATCTTACGTTCCATTAACTCTATAACAGTGTTCAAAAGATGCGTGTCAATTTTCAGCGAATAAAATTGCTTCCTACGTTAATACTGTCGCTTAGAACGAGTTTACTTAAAAGGTACGCAAAAATGACGAACGCCGATCCAGGGATCGACGTTCCCATCTAGGTCTGTGCATTTTGATTTAGAGCTTCAGCCACGGTTATTCTGTTTACTGCATAATACATATACCGATTTCTTTTATTATCGTTTACACAAGTAGCTCGCACGATACACGATCGGAAGTGCCTGGATCTGTTAGCCGAGTCGTTCTTTCGGTAAAAGTGCTTCCTGTATATTTAAAAACGATCAAAGGTGAATTATTTTGTTCTTCTCTTCTATGGGAGTATTAGTACCGAACCGATTCGCCTTGTGTACTCCAAAACTATTCCTCCCCGGTTAACAGATCAATTCTCGATCCACTTTTCATCAGATCAATTCTTTAATTTGCAAGCTGCACTTCCTTCGCGCAAGAATGCACCCGAGAGTCCACGCCACTGACGACCAATAACCACCATTGCCTTCTTCAGGCATTTTGACGAATCCTCCTCCATTTTGATTGTCAATTTTGATTCTCTGACTGAATTTGATTCTCTGACTCTCTGAGCGTCGACTCTCGAGGAAGATCGTGGCTCATTGCGCTGCGTCGCCTCGATTTCTTATATTTCTAAGCGGAAACGCGATCCATCGAGGGTATCGAGAGAGGAAGGGTGGATGGGGACGGGGGGGTGGTTTCTTTCGTCTGACACTTCACAGAAAGACACACATAGAAAATCCAGACCCTTTATACAGGAGATATTATTGCATACTACACGTTTGCCATCGTGGCCACCCCATTCTCTCGCTGGAAAGTGTCTAGCGCTAGGGGCGTGTGGAAGAGGAACGAGGGGGATGTTACGGGCTCGACGAATGGGGGAGGAAAACGCGTCGTGAACAACATGCTTGAGATCTTCGTGTCGGGCTAATGCCTTTTGATTTTGATGCGTTTGATTTGGGGCGACTGTCTCGATTATAACGACGATTTGGCACGGTATTACATATCGTTAAGCGTTTCGTTCTACGCTGAGAATGTGCTGGGATCGGTGAAGCGTGTGTAATCACAATTAAAGGTGATTTTAATCATGATAATGGTCATTGTTGAATAATCATTGGATATTGGTACAGTGTTTTCGTTTTTACAAGCTCGTTCAAGCTCCTCTCGCTATAATTTCGGCGTGAAATCGATGACGAGCTTATAGCACGTAGGATGTCATTTTGAGATCAATTATTGGAAGCTGTTTATGAAACGTGACAGTGGAACTTTTTTGATTGTAAATAATTGTAGAAAATGACGAGAACAGCGAGCTTATAGAGAAAAACACTGTGTCTTGTACTGTATTTTTTTGTTGATCTTCGTGACTCTTTTTGATTGTTTTTTTTATTGTAGTTGCGCTCCGTTCTGATGCAGAGACTGAATCTTTTTAGGTTCACATGAAATATTAGAAATTAGTGATCGTCGCATGCCCCGATTGCGGTGATTGTTCGTTAAAATTTCTGTAAGTGTGGTTATCACAAAACACAAGACTTTATTGTTCGCGAGACGACTAGATAGTATAAGAAACAGTATCGTCATTCATTGAACTTTCGACAGCTCTTCTAGTGTTCCTATTCTTAAAGATAAATATTCTAGCTAAGTTTAGGCTACCTAGGCCAACGAACGTAAATCATACAAAATACTTCATCGATTTCGTTAAATCGAGATTCCTCTGGAACACGTGATCACAAAGACTGCGCGAAGCGACGGTGGTCTTTTTTCTCTTTCGATTTTCGATTTTATTAACCCTTGACTGGTGCAATGGAAACCACTACTTTGTCTAATTAATTCATTCTATCTATTTAAGTAACATTATGCACTTTATTCATAATAACACTAAGTTTATTCACTTTACAAGAATTTTAGAATTAAACGAATTCAATTTATTTAATGTGAAGAAATTACCTAACTATGTCAGAACTGTCTTAAGTACAATTGTAATGAAACCTGTGAAATTAAGTGATTTTAAATTTCTGACTTTTAGTTGCATAAGAAATAATACATATATAGAAACAGATAATAGAATATAGTTTCTATATAAAAAAGCACTATCTATAATGAACTCACCAGCCGAGAGTTAATATTCAGAATTAATCCAATACCTAAGGGAGATTTAATAAAGGAACGAAGGAAACTCTCCCCAAAATCAAAGCGTTCCGAAGCAGATACGAAGACCTATATAACACTCACTTAAACGAGCTCAGATATTCGTTTGAAAGACAGCGTTGATTTCCTTTGGCACCCATTTGTCTCTCCCAAGTAGAATCTCGAACATTTCACAGACGTTCTGACAAAAGGCTCGCCCGAGCGAGCCCTTCGAATCAGAAATAAGCACCGTGCCTCGTATCCGCTTTCACTGATAGTATCTACCTAAGGGACGAGAAAACATCGCGAGGGAGGGTTAATACTTTGACTGGGGGCGCGATACTTCGGCTCCTTACGAATTAATACTTTCCATTCATACACAGGGACACGCGCATATTTAAGGACTAATTAACGGAGGATTGTCTGCTTAAGGGGTTCACATCCGATTCAGTGCATTCATGAGGCAGCGTGCTCATAAATATTCAAATAATTTCAATACTGTTCTTAAATATTACAAAATACAATGGGATCACGATCGACTCATCGAATTCAAAACTGGAACCTCTCGATAGCTAGCTTCTTCAATTTCTATAGTATGTTCCTTCCTCCTTGAATTATAACCACAGAATAATTAATATACCCCATAATCGAAACTCTGGACGACAGAGATGATTACGAATAACCGAAATCCCATTGTATTTCACTCCTCGAGCCTTCTCTCAATTCCAGCGTCATGAATGCAGAGCTCCCTCGGCCACGACACTTTCGCTATCTACCGAGACCTACTATGTACATCAATTCCTTTTAGACAGCTAATGTTTCATTCGTCATAGTTGAAAGGTTTTACGTTAAGTTGTAGAAAGAAACGGGACGTGAGCGCGCGATCGAACGTCGCTGCCTTTCGAAGCCACCCTCGTTCCCATCGCGCCGACACGTCAGCCACACAACACCCACAGACACACGAAGGACACGCTCGCATGCCACTTTTCGTTTTCTACCACGTTCGCCACCTATCGCAACACCAAACGATTCCCTCTACAAATGAAAAACACCCCCTTTTGCCTCGGCTGAGGGGTACAGGATGGGGTGGGGGGCCCAGAGTGCACTGCGGCAGGAGTGATTCTGTCATTAACTCTAAACAACATGACAACCGTCATCCTTGTTCTATTACACGATCTTTCTTCATTCATCTTTCATGGAACCATCTTCACACGCGATACGACACCGGACGCTCGCTTCTTGCCACTTTTCTGATAACGCAAAAGTGTTCAGTACCCAGATGATCGAGGGGACGATCAAAGATCGTGGAAGATTAAAGGGCTTCGATTGACCCCTTGCTGGGTTTGGAGTGGTTGGATGTATGAGTGAAACGGCGGTGGGTAATTGAACGAAACTTTTGGGCATACGCTGCTTGAGGCGGATGGAAGCGTAAAATTGATCAACTTGAAGGTGCTTTGAGAGATTCGATTATTTTTGAGAGATTTTTCCTTGATAATTGCTGTGTGCTTGTTTTTAGTGGCGACTAGCCCTTTGATTATGGAGTGTTTGGAATATTGAGTGAACATTCGATAAAGTAAGTCTGACTGGTTTCGTTGACAAATGAAGCGAGCAAAAAATTGAGTAAAGAAGGTGGAATTTGAAAGTTTAAAGACGAAAATAAATGTGACATGAGATACCTATAGTTTATACTATCAGATAATAGATTATTTTCGACAATTAAAGAGCTCATAGAGAATTTTTATGAACAGATTTCTTATACCACGTAAAAATATTTTATCCAAATGAGTGGTCATTTTCTCATCGTAATCTTTAATCAAAGGGTTAATTATCTGCTTGCTATTCATTCAATAACATCCAAATTCCAAGCAAGAATTCAACAAGACAAGCATTTCACGAATTTCATAAAAAGTAGAAGCAAGTTCGCCTTCAAGTTGACCTCACAATGCACTATCATTAATTGAATCAAGCCTAAAAGCGTTTCATCATTCTATACTTTCATTTTTCCTACACTATCGCGTGAGTTCATCTATGAATTAAAATCGGCTACATAGAAACCCAAGACAAGCACGTTGCAGAGGTAACAAAGCCTCGAGTGGAACTTTTATGTACTGAGATCAATCTTTCACCTTTCCGTTTTTTCTTTTTACTCCATAGGCAGTGGAACATTTTCATTTGGAAGATGAGCTGAGTGGATGTTAGAACGCGGAAGAAGGTAAGTGACGCACAGTGGCGATGCCAAGGTGCTTTGGCACATCGTTTACATTTCACCGAAACTTTCGAATCCCGAGGAAAAACGTCCCTAAACGTGTACACGATTGTGCGTTTTGTTCTTTTTATTTTTAAAATACTGTAAAACGCTCCTCGAGAGCAGTGCACCATCGGGTTAATTTGAAAATACTGTTCGCGCCGTGAACACCGCATCGAAAAGCAAACTGGTATCGTTTTTCCTCGCACGTTATAGTAAGAGACCTGGAATATTGTGTATAGTTTATGAGCAATAATTCCTTTTCTCCTGGCATCGTTAAGTCTGCAACGCAACGACGGTTGAAATAAATCTAGACAGAGGGTTCGACAGAGATGATCGTTTGAGGATCGTGAAAGGAAGAACAGAAAAATATTCCTCTCCCACCGAAGAACGCGTTTTGATTTCCCTCGTGCCGATATCAAAAAATTTCGACCTCGTATCCCTCTTTCGTCTCTCCTCTGTCTCTCGCGTCCTCCATTTTTCTCGCTTCCTCTAATATCGTAGTTAAAAGTCAACGATTAGTTACCAGAACACAAGGCACTTGGCTTACACATCATACATATCTTTTTTTTTTTTTAGTTTTTGCTTATTCGCTTGCTTTTGGTATAGCTCGGTGTTGGGATAGCTTGCGCAAGATTCTCTGCGTACGCGAGACGAGTGACGTTTATTAGGTTCGCAGATGGCAGAGAAGACTAATTTGAAGTATCAGCAGCCAGTCAATTAGAGCAGTGACACACATGTTAATTTGAATAGCAGAGGCGATAGGAGGAGATAAATCGATAAGGAAATTAAGCTTAAAGAGACAGCTCGATAGAATATGATTATTTGATAAAATTAACATTTGTGAGGGACTGAAAATTGTGAAGACTGTTATTCAAAATTGTAACGCAGATAATTTTTACTTTACTACTTAATTATTTTTAACGAAGATATTGATTCTATCCTTACATTTCTTAACTAAAAAATTTATAGAAGTAAATAATCACTTCAATGAGAAACACACTAATTGTTAATTCAATTGTTTGTCTCACGTCTCGTTTCCTACCGCAAAGAGTCTTGCAGCGTATGATGGAAATAACACGCAGCAATCACTCACAATATCAATAGAAGAAAATAGTCATATGTATATATATATTTATATAATATATATCGCCGCACATATATAATATATATACTATTTATGTAATACAAGAATAATGCATACACGTACACGTTTATGCGAGACAAACACGTGTATACGTTACTATTGTATATTCTTGTATATATATAATATATTCATTTCATATATTCAGTGTTCATCATATATATATCCATTTATAAACGACGGTTAGATTATACATTACATCTGAGTATTAAAACATCTCTCTTTCTCTCTTTCACTCTCGTTTTTTATATTTCCCGCGACGGTGCTATTTCGTGGTTGCGATTAATACTTTTGCACACTCGTGAGTCAGAGTTTTCGGTAGGTTCACTCGAGGCAATGGGATGAGAGAAAAATTGTTCGATCACCTTATCGAAATATCGTCAAGATCATTGTGACAGCTTCGAAGGAAATCTTGACGATTGTTTGTGAGCAATTCTTATTAGAAAAAAAATACTTCCATGGGGTTTTGATTGGTAGAGAGATTCTTTTTGGAATCCAAAGTTCTATCGATATCTCATATTGATCAACGATCCACTGCTCGACGTTAGCGATCGAATCAATTTTCCTTTTCTGAACCCAATCCTCTCCTGTCGGCACTAGAACCGATCGTTCGGTGGAAAGTGGCATTTTCCAGATTTTCTTACTTTCTGTCGTACCGAAGTCCCATCGCTCACGATCCCGAAGCTTGGGGTTTTCATTTAAACGAACAACATCGATACTCAAGCCGTCCCTCCCTACTCCCTGCACCTATTCAGCTTTTATACATGTAAATATCTATATATATAATATAAGTGACTATATACATATATACATATAAATATATTATATTCCCACATATCTATACACATATTAGTAATAATATAGCCCTTTCGATATTCAATATGTATATATGTATATATTATTAAATAAAATCATATTTACGCAATATAATGTATAATCACTAGTCCAATGTATATTAGTATCGCTTCTTGAAACGTAATACTGATGCACAGACACTCGTTGCCTCGGCTAAGCCGATCCTCTTCGATCCAACTTCTATCTTCCTTCTATTCTCTTTGCTCTTCAATATGTGCCCGTTCCTCGTGCTTCGCCACTTACACCAGATTTTGAGCACTTTGACTCTATCTGACCGACCTCAAAAGCGGAAAAATTCTGCTGACACCGCTATCAGACCTCGAGCGAGCCCCAAGAAGGCACACTAGACCTCCATCTGGGAACTTCATCGGAATCACCAAAGCAAGTAGTTACACACAGATATCGAGGGACCAAAAAAGCTAGAGGTATATCAATCGAAACTCTCGCGAAGAAACCAGAAGGACTCAGTGTTCCCTTGTACCAGAAGGATGTCAGAAAATTTTTCCCGTGCTTCGAGGGTCGGCCACTTCTGCCTTCTTGGCCGAAGACCAATGTGGCGGAGTCGCTTGCTAAGGGGTTTCGAGGCCTCCTCTGGGGTCATTCTCTTGAAAGAAGAAACTAGAGCAGCTGGGCTCTGTCTCAATATTAGGCCCTTGCTTTCGTTGGCGACTCGGTACCACATCGCGCTTCAAATTGACTGAACTGTGTATGTATATAAACTCGCGGCCGTGGTTGCACCGTACTAGCAGGCTGCCTTGCACAGCCCTCGAAACGCTCAGAGAAATATTAACACGAAACGAGATAGAGAGGCTATAGACTCTAGAGTAACAGATCCATGAAGAGATGGCAGCCTTCTACAAGCGTAGTGGAAGTAACGAATTAGGAGTGGCGTCGGGAGTGTTAGTAGCCCACTGCCAAGTGGCAACCACGGCCCACGGTTTGCCTCCCTTCGGGAGACCCCATCGGCCAGCTGTAGTTAGCGCACACGTATCTAAACACGATTAACATATATTGTCCATATTGCTTATGGCACCAACGTTTTGAGCGGCATCATTGCACATTCCCGGGGTAAGGAGAGGTTCGTCCTGATTTGCCTGTAGGAACCGGCCGTTCCTTCGCTTTGAGCAAAAAGACAGGGGAGAGTCGGGGAACGTATTCTTTCGAGAGGCCTAAGTACGTGACGAGAGGACACTAATGGTAATACGAGCTACGCTTACAGGTATAAGAACTAGTTGAGCAGAGAAGTGGAAAAAACAACGACAGTGCGGACGCGCACGTCCCACCGAATATACATATACATGTAGGTATATATATTGCTACCGAGCACACGCGTTCCTCTTTCACTCTATCCTTTGTTAATTATTGCGATATACCATGGTGATAGACGAATGTCCGTGTCACATGAAACGCTCTGGATCGTGGTGCCCTGTCGCACGGTGCTCCTCGGTACAGTGTTCCCTCGTTAGAAGCTCACCATTAGAGTAACATTTCTTTACGACCATCAAGCTTTGCTTTCGTGTTCACACACTGAAGCCTCCATGGAGATAATGAGACCTAGCGTACGAGGTAACTTTAGAAGTATCTCTCGATATATGTTCGTCATCGATGCACGTTTAACGAGGGAACGTTGTACTGCACTGTTTAGCAACCGAACAGAGGCTGACGATCGAGAACGAGAGATGCATCCTTTGTTCGACGAAATGGGAGTTGCTTGTGTCGGTTTTTAACGAAACTCGGGGATGTTGGGGAGTCGCGATCGAGATTCGAACAAACCGTTTTTAGATAGAAGACAGAGAGGGTTTCGAGGATGGATTTTTGTGCGAACGAGATGAAAGATTCTTAACGATTGTTTGGATGAAACGATTTTGCTTCTGTTTCTGCTTGGTTTCGAATCGAATCGGATCTCATGTGAAACGCGACATTACTTTACGTATCTCCGTGGCTCCCCTACAGCTGACCATGTTTCGACACACTTAAAAACGCTATTAACAATACAGTTCCTTTTTTGTTTGTCGTGTGTGTTCGTGTGTGTGTGTGTGTATGTGTGTGTGTTTTGCTGCATGTACTCTTCGTTCGCGTAGTAAAAGTTAATAGAGAATAGTATAACATCAAATAGAAGAGTATAAAGAACCATGCTGGCATATAGAGATAGACATTAAAGTAGGTAATAGGTGAGAGGACAATAGATTACGATATCAATAATTCCATAATAACTTTTCACCGCTTCTCTTCGTTTTTTTTTTTTAAGAGTAATTTTTTCCTCGCGTTAAACGTTGATGATCGTTTAGTAGACTTTTTCTCTTTAATACAGTATCTTGAGCACATTCCTCAGGTGTATAACCACGCTACACTTTCTTCGCCGAGTTGTACCAATATGTCCCATCGTGTAACTTTTTTCTTTTTTACAGTATCGTCTTTCATAGCGGCGAACGATTATCAAAACGTTCTACACGTGATCGTTTGAAGTCCTAAGAAAAATGTCATACGGTGAAAGCAATTGAACAGAAATCGACGAACAATGTTGCGTTCTTTGCAAGGAGAATTAATCTAAACTTTATTTCAATAATAAATGATCAATAAATAATTTTGCGTCGGGACAGGTGAAACGCCTTAAAATTAGATACGCGAAAGAAAAATTGTGCTAACTAAACGCATACCGTTCGATTCTCAATCCTCTGATCTTCGTTCGCTCGTTTGCCAGCGACTCGATCAAAATGGCAGTAGAATATCGGTACAACTCACTAGTTGATGGCACGGGTCCGTCTATGTACAAATATGTAATACCATATACCACATACCATTTAAATACATCACATATTTATCATTTTTTTTTTGTTTCGTTATATATATAATCTCCATACAGATATATTCTTTTCTGTGATGTGGAGGGACTCGTTTGTACAATTCATGCATATCTTCGTTACTGTTTCATTGCTTCGTTTTATCGTGCTTTCTCCCTATGTTTCTGAGTAATCAGCCTCCAGGACCGTTTCTAAATCCAGAGTGCTGTCAGCTTAACACTGGGTGGCACAACCTTCTCATGTTATAGAAGGAACAGAAAATCAATGATCTGATTTTTTCCAAAACGATGCTTAAAGTTCTAAATACATATTTCGATCTCTTAATGATATCATTAACGAAACGCAAATTTCTATTACTGAACTGTCGACGAAACATAGTTTGAGAAGAGTATTTTAGAACACTTATAGCTTAAAGAATACTCAAAACGTTCAGTCAACTTTGAGTTGATCTTAACTCTTCGTCCTCTGGATTTGATCTTAATCGTAATACTCCCAGTGTTCTCCCTTTTCTTATCCACCTCGTTTAACCACTAACTACGCCGTTTTTCTTGAACCTCTAAGTCTGATTAAGAGTTAGATTACATACAATTAATAATTATATTAGTAGAAACTTAGTTTCTGTAACAAGTGTATTGTCTTAAATGATATGTCTGCTAATTTTGTTGCATTCGATCTTATGGCATTCGGGCCACGCGCTCAAAACTCCATAACAGTTTTACACCTTAAAATCAACTTATTTTTAAGACTTCACCATTTAAAATCTTATTTAATAGTTAATATAGATTTCTAAGGTCTTACGCTTCTTTTCCCTTTCGCTCACATGCTGGAGGCCGTTACTCAGACTTCGTTAAATCGCGCTTCTATGGTCACAAAGAAGTATTTCCATGGGCTTTAGGTATTCATAATAACAAACCAAATGTAATACAGTCGAATTACCATTAACAAAATCTCATACAATCCTCTTCTTAACACACTGCAAAAGAGTATTAATCTAATTTCTCAAAAGATATGGAATAGAGTCCTTCGTGACTATTTCTTTCAATTTATCATTTTCAATGATCTCAAAAATTAAGTCACTAAATAGATTTCGATAATAAATGAAAATTATCGGTGAAGAAATTTCACTATTTCCCAGAATTTCAATATTATAATTGTTCTCAGTCTGCAATGCGTTAAGCGAGGTTTAACATAATTTAACATTATTTTCGTCGTGGTATACGTACAATTAAACTAATTCAATCCATTCTGTGCGTTTCCGTTTCTTTTATCAATAGATAGAACGGTGCCCTTGGCCATACGCCTTCACATCGATCTTTTGTCTGTAAATGAACGAATACTGCGAATGCTTCGTGTGGCCGGAACGTTTGTCTATACCGCGTTACACTTTTGTAAATCGTTAGATTGGGGAGCTGAGGACGAAGGGGTAAACACAAGACACACATAAAAGACAGACGAATTTGTAGAAACATCATTTTAAAGAGTAATTCCAACTCCTGGAATCGTTGCGCAACAGCAATCCCATAAATTCACACGCGAACTTAGTCTCCGATCTTCGCAGACCGAAAGAAAAGAAGAACAAGTGGAAGATTTAAAGCCATCTTTTACAGTGTTTCCGTGTGTTTTCCTTTTCTCGTTTTCGTTTCTCCCTTTAAAAACCTGGCAGATTCTTTAAAGCATCATCAGTCGCTTGCGTTTCTTTTACACGTGAAAAGTTTAAAAAGTTAAAATGTATATTCGTGATTTATTCTTTTCATTCACTTTTTTTCGTTTTCACTTTAATTAGGTAAAAGTTAATAAGAAGAAGAGTGTTAACAATAACAATAGTTTTTCTTTTTAAAGGTAGAGTCAGAGCAGCTACTATCAGGGGTGACGCTTGGAGGACAATGTTCGGAGCCTCGACGAGCGGAGAAACTCATCCTTTCGAATCACGACATTTTTGGTGGGAATGATGTTCCTATACATACACATATCTACATATATATATATACTATATGAAAAATATAACTAAAGCAGGATAAAATTTCTTACATACTTAACCGAATGTCCACGCTGAAAATGAAATAAACACAATAATCAAACGTATTCCTAATTTTGAATTTGCGATACTTGCGTTCCATCTGATAAATTCGAACGAAGGGAACAAAAGAGCCATGCACTTTCGGCAGATCGAAACGGAAACAATTGGAAATGATCGCAAATGCAAATAACAATTCAAGGCACCTTATATACAGGAACATTGTTGCCTCCTCGCGTTAAAGAAAACAGAATCGATGAAATTTTCGCGGCTCACTGTCGTTGTTCCTCCAAGGGTTTCGCCCTCTGTAGTCCCTAGTAAGGTAGAAAATCAAGCCAAGTATATATACTTTATTTCTATAATAGTTCCCTCCTAAAACAACCTAAAACCTATCCTACGGTAATTTGCATTTTAAAATTTCACTTTGAATTGTACATACAGGACACTGACGTTTAAATATATGTACAGACATGTACACGCTTTTATGTACATTATATAGAATCGCGATCTAAATGGATCCGTTTTAGACGAATTAATAATCTTGCATCTCTTCCTTCGCACCCTTTCTCTCTCAAATAAACCAGTTCTCTAATTCTCGCGTCTGCGTGTTCGGTGCACGTGTTTACTTTTATGTATAATGTTGCCGTCGCTGTATATTCAATATATAATTTATGTTACACTCGGCCACGACGACACGCGCACGACCGTCGCCGAAAATGAAACTTGAACAACTTCGTCTCTCCTCTCTAGAGAACTTTATATCTCGCCCCTATATCTACGAATCATTTTTCTTCAATTACATCGATCTGTTTATACATATGTATAACCGTGTATATATATAATATATATATATATATTAAAATTTATTTAGACGAATATAGTTAAATATATTATTAAGTAACAGAGGTAACAAAATCGAGGGTGGGGAAGGTTCAACAAATCTACGATCTTCAATGTCGTAAGGATGTCGCATACTTATGAGGAGATTTAAATACGCTAATGATAGAGTTAAAACTAAATAGAACTAGAGTGAACGTGCAACAAGTCGTATGTTCACACAGGACTCGACTGCGAATTATTTCACCCATCTTACTTTCTTTGCGTTCTCGAAAGACGCTCTCCAATCGAAACAGAATACTTGCCTACTGAATTTCAACGCAATTATGGCGCATGAAATGGTCTGCAGTCGGTTCTCGTTGCTATCAACTCAAAAATCGACAAAAAGAAAAAAAAAAGAAAAGAAAACAATCTAACACTTCGAAAGAATGATAAAGAGGCAACAGGTAACAGGTAATGTCTTGTGGCACAATCTGGGAACATTTCGCGTTGAATAGTAACTAGGTACGTCGAAAGACCGTGATTATCTTAACGTTACCAGCGCTCATAGACAAACTCCCATATTCGTTCGTAGCCCCTGCGTCTTAACTTAAACGATAACCGCCGCTTAACCGCGGACACGTTGCTTCTCTAGGCCGTTCGTCGACGAAGGTTCCTTCGTGTCTGGTGACGAGGTGTCCTCGGGGAAGCTGAAACGGAACAGACGACGGAAAGCTTGCACGTTCGTGTCGCTCCTCAAGGATCGCCAGGAGCCACCGCGACCACCGATACCCTGAACGGAGCCTCATGGCTGGGTCCTCTATCGTCGCCTCGATTCGAGATGAAAACTATGAATCGCTAAGAGAAATCGATAGAGGCGTCCACCTTCGACCACATGGATCGCGTGCGCGACTCGGCCTGGCAGAGGACTCGTTCGATTTAGGTCCACGGCGCCGTGGGCAAGAGGTATATCTCGTTTTGGAACTATCTAGAGCGTGGAAGCCTTCGCGTTGCTTTTGCCTAATGGTTCGCCACCTGGCCTGCTCCCAGGCCGCTGGACACTCGATGGCCTAGCTTCCCTCTCGCGCGCTATCGTGCTTGACGATCCTCTTCGTGGCCGCGCGGACCCTATATCAGTGCCTGCCTATATAGCTCGCGCGCGACCGTAATTACTTTCCTAACCGTACCGTGTTACAGCCTTCGTTAAGGTAACTTAAGTTTAACTGGCTGGGCGTCCTCCTATGGTGGCCTGAGCCGAGTCGGGTTGTGCCATAAATGCGACGCGTTCTGAGCGCCGTTGTCGCCGTTGCTGGGAGGCAGTGGCTGCTGATTGAAGTCTGGCGTCTGCGGTGAAACGTTGCTCGCTGGCTGCTGCTGGAGCTGTTGCTGTTGTGGTTGCTGTTGTGGTTGTTGTTGTTGTTGTTGTTGTTGTTGTTGCTGCTGCTGCTGCTGCTGCTGCTGCTGCTGCTGCTGCTGCTGCTGCTGCTGCTGCTGTTGCTGCTGCTGCTGCTGGTGCTGCTGGCGTGGCTGCTGGCTGCTGGGCTGCTGGGGCTGTTGCGTTTTGGATTGCTGCTGGACTGGCCGCTTAGAGTCCTGACCCGTTGAATCGGGCGAGGGCACTGGTCTGTGCGATTTCATGTGCGCGCTTCTGCTTTTCACTTTGTTGAAAACTCTGCAAGGAGAATTGAGTGATCGTATTATGTGGGTGGATTGGTACTGGTTGCTGGGGCGGTTTGAAGTTGTTGGGGGAAGGGACACGGTGCTCTTGGGCCAGTGACTGGAGTATGTGTGTTATACCTATATTGGGAGCTCAGAAGCTGTCAGTGGATTTAATTGGCTTTGTTGAAAAACACATAAAAATGGCACACACGTATTACACTTAGTCGTCGAATTGGTCACATCTATTACTACTACTTACAGCGAATCTAGCACCCCTCTTGCCTCTGTTGTGTCTTATTCACAATTTCTGAGCTCCCGACAGTAAACGGTTCATTGTGGCGATGAAGTGGGTACTGTTGAAAAGCTTCACAGTTGAGTTCTGGGTATATTGAACTTCGTTTTTGTGAAATTTTGTTGGCACTTATTTCTGAGCTCACATTAGTAATTTACGAAGTAATGTATGTGTGATTTGGGGAATATGAATATTAAATTTGAGTAAAGAAAAAGTAGTTGAATTGAATCTTTTAATTGTATTGGAATTCAAGGTATTGTAGTATTCACTGAAAATATTAATTTTAAATTGAAGAAGGGTTTGTTGTATAATATAATTTTAATGAAAACTGACAAGTGATTTTAACTTTTAACGAATAGAGAACTATATTTTAGGAACTCAACTGTTAAGCTGTATGTACATGACCTTTGGATCTCTCCTTTTAATGTATGTTGGTGGGTACTTGTTTAATTATAATTTGTAATGGAATACCTTGCAAATACGTTTCATATTTGAAATTATGATTATATGTATATGAACACTCAGCTAATTAATGACGGATCATGCTTATGATATGCTATAATAATAATTATTGATTCTACATAGTAATGCAAGCGTTATAGGTATTTATTTATAGGATCTTTAATTTTCATGTGTTATAAATAACTGTATGAAATTATTGTAAATACATAGATATTATAAAGTGAAATGAAATGATTAATCGTTGAACCTATCGTAAAGCTTGTGATGAAAACGGAACTTGGAAAAATATTACCCAGCAGCGATGGAACATAAATTTACTACTGTCTTATAAACAAAAAATGTTTAATAATGTTTCACAAACAAAAAATACTCGTTTCTGGAGAGATGCAACAGATATTTCATTCTGGGTACATAGATAATAGAAAAATAAGAAACAAAAATTATATTCGTGTGAAATAGTCCTGTACTACTTTAACTATGTTATGGAAACATCGTGAGAATAAATTACACCATATGCTCTACTAATATGTACGTTAATATCGTTTTATGCAATGTAGCTTACTCTCTACTAGAGATAATAATCAATATTTATCCATATTAATTATGGAAAGAAAAAAAGTTTCAAGTAAGAAAGAGAAAGGTTTAAGAAAAATATAACAATTATAAAACACATTATACAATAGGCCCACGATATTATCTTCAAGAATATAAAAAGAACAGTACATACTGTAGAGAATATTGTGTTGATCTTAAAAAACATATCCGACTTGCTGCCACAGGTCAGTGTTCATGTGTTATGTTAACAAACAGTAGATTAAACATCGATTAGAAAAGCTAAGTTAATATTGTCAGCAGCAAATGGGATAATAGCATCGGCATGAGTCATTCTGTGAAGGTATGTTTGTATCAGTGTTAATAAATATCAGGGTCTCCTTTCTAACAATTTCTCCACAAATAAAACAAATGAAATGAAGTGAATCTGTGCCCCGAAGATTTCAATTCTTGAAATTCTTACGATACGAAGACAATATATCTATATTACTAAATCTCTCCAAAAATTAAGCCAAATTTCTAAATATTAACTTAAAAGTAACTATCCCTATCCAGAGACTACCCCTTTATAATAAGTCACTTCCTCGACGATTTAAATTAAACTTCGACACCAGGATCCCCGATATTTATCAACTTCCAAGTATAATGTAAAGGCAAGTTTCATTATGGCGCTGTCACGCTATGCGAAACGTATGCAGGAAGGCTCTCTTTCTCTCTCTAGAAGCGAGGGTGTCTATTCACGTGCTCTGCGCCGATACTTGCCGCTCGTGCGCGCCGGTTCAAAAAAATGAAAAGGCGCTTATGTGTCTGTTGGTTGCCCGTCATTTTTTATTTTTTTCAAAATCATCCTCACGTTTCTTTCGTTTCGTTTTCGTTTCTTATCGTTCTTTCTTTACTTTCTCGGTTTCATTGATCTTTTAGCTCGAACGATGGATAATTTAGAGATTAGAGATTGGAGACTTACTTCCCGCAAATCTTGCAGGGGTAGTGAAGTGGGGTGGGCACGGGTAGTTGTTGCTCAGAACTAGTGTGAGTTTGTGAGTTGGTGTTGACTGTGGCGTGGCCGGTATTGCCGGTTTGGGCGGTTTGGGTGCTCCCGGCCATCGTTACTGTTACACTTCCGCTAAAGCTCTGACAACACAAAGAAACACAAAGCGAAAATAAACAACACAAACAAACAACAACGACGACTGGACAGATAAGTAGAAACGCCAGTAGTACATCCACGCAATACAACGCACAACGCGTTCGGCTCGGTCCTTGGTGACAGAAAGCGTGAAGAAACGACAGGTCAACAACAAATCACATGCGACACTTAAACGTTCTCACACGTATGTACGCATGTAAAGTGGTCTCCATACGCGCTGCACGCACACTAGGCCCCCAAAGTCTGGGATCCTGTATTATTATTGCATTTCTTATTTTCAACGATAGAAAGTGTTCTGTTGTCTAATATGTATTTGTTGGATAATTATGATTTTAGGACTCCTGGACTTTTATGGACTTTATAGCTATTGATTTGCGTTTTTATGGGAGAAAGCTTTTACAGGAAGTCACTATATTTATGTAAATGGGGGTTCTGATACTCATGCCAAGATTAGAAATTACATAGCTGATTGTTGATTGGTTCGCCAGACTTTTGGGGAATAGTGTTCACTGAGTACGAATCCTTAGAAATGCTTCCAGTTGTGTTGACACTTCATTTGAGAGAATATTTATGCGTAATGTGACATAATCGTTGATCCTTAGTTTAGAAATACTTTAAAAAATATAAAAAAAAATATTTCGAGGCTTCAAGATTTTAAAGTATTTACAAGAGGAGTAAAACAACACTTTATGAAACTTTCTTCAATATAGAAGTGCAGTATTTAATTTTCAAATATTTTATGAGAAAGACATTCGTTCAGGAATCGACAAAGGATTCGTACTCAGTGTTCATTAATTAGTAGTTAGAGCATAGGCTCGGTGGAGAGTATAGTCAAGTAGTCTCGATAATCTAGACACTTAACGATCGATCTATGCTTTCGTTCAAAAGATATTGAAATGTTACATCGATGTATTCCTGGTCAATAAAGCAATAACATTAAAGTAGTTACGTTCAGCGACTAACAAATTTGTTATTTTGTTCTCTGGTGGTAAATCTGCAGTTATAGTTATCGTACAGAGTAATTCTTCTTTCATTGTATAAGTAAAGCTTGTAGGTAAGATACAGTAGAGTGATAGAAATAATGGTACTCACATCAGGACAGTCGTATGCAAATAATCTCAGCTCTCCATCGCTGGTTGTCAGAGTAGCCGAGTTTTCTCTCTCGTTCGTCTGTAACTAAAGAACAAAATATTATGTTACAAAACTGAGGAAATTATATAATATACCCTACTATGATAATTAGTTTATTTAACGAACAAAAAGAATTTTCAAATTCATTAAAATCTAATACTATATTTATGAATATTATATGATTACTATGTCTGTACTCTCTATACTATCTCTAATACTTTTAGCAGCTCTGTCACCTCTGGCATGTCTAATAAGCTTTTAGCGCTGTTAATATTTCTTACAATTGTAATATACCATTATTTAACGGTCCAAATATTTCTGATCTCCTCAACAAACTCTACACACGTTGAATGTCTCTAATATTTCTGAAGGAATAATGTTAAACTCACCAGAGTACGATGTAGGATCGACTTGTCTTCACTGAAGTCCATCTCCGTGACGGAGGCGATAGCGTCGCGGAGTTCTCTGCTGTCTTTGCAATCTTTGCTCTCTGTCTTAATCTTTGGTTTTCCATGGCGAACACGCAGCCTCTTGTACTCGTCTGGGCAAAGCTTCTTCCAAAGGTAATAGAATTGCACGCACTGTTTCGCGGACTTGCCACCTACGTCTCGCGAGATCGCGGAGAAGTCCTTGTTGTACTTCAGAAGACCTTGATAGAACGTGTCCATTTCCTGCGACGTCCACCGATCCGATTCCTGGCACTCGTAGCTGAGCAGCGGGTGTTCTGCTGGCAAGATGGGTGTTGGTCTCATCAGCTTTATCATTGCCTCCTGAAATGACAATGTCGCATTTCACATTAGTAAGGACCATGAAAACGGAATTGATCAGAGGGAAGAATTATTGGAGAGGCAATTAAATATAGAGGCTCGTAACAAAAGCAACACTTATCATTTTTTAACAATAGTTGCGAGTTTCTGAACATAGTAGAATCTATACCAATACTTTATTTAAAACAATGTTAATCTGTTACACTAGAGATTAAGGAATCGAAATACTCCAGAAACTACAGTGATTTTTGGTCTCCTGAGAAAAGATGAAAATCGACAAGGGGTGTTTTTACTACGAGCCTTTCACTGTTAAGCTTCGTACATGAATATTTCCCCTGCACATGTGCAACAGATGCAGCGCGTATTCCTTATTCCTGCCTCCACCTGGCACAGCTGCGCAGCACGCGAATTGCAGATACATATCCACTGAAAATCACAATCATTCCCATTAATAATCATCAACCTACACTTTGCTAAATATTACTGTCAAAAAAACAAAATACTCACGTTCATTGTCGGTCAGCACGTTATTAATACCAGGGTCCCAAAGCAAGTGGTCAGCCTCGGGCTCCCCTTTTCCTCTATCCCCGTCGCTGCCCACAGGTGGTATAATAGCCTGATATCTCGTGCCAATGTTAATCCTAGGAGGTGGTCCATCGTTCCCTTGAGAGTCGTCCGAACTGAAGTCAGAGTCCCTCTCATACTGATGCAGCCTGGCATAGAGTCCTGGCCCAGGACGAGACGGATCCAAGATGGGTGGCGGAGTGTAGCTGCTGTCCCAGTGTCTGTCACATGCCTTCCTCAATCTTGACGGATATGAATGGGTCGTGTTAGCATACAGACCACCATCCATGCGTGGTCTCTTCCTACAGTGCCGTACAGGGCTGCCAGTAGGTATGCTACTCGGGTTAAGGAAAACATCCTCATCCAACAGCTCTTCTTTGATCTGCTCCACAGGGATAGGTAAATTACTAGGTGTCTTCTGTCTCAGGTTGCTATTCTTCGCTGCATTGGTTTGTATAAGAAACTTCGCAGGGTTGACCACCTGCTGCTGATTGAACTGGCCGGCGTTGTACTGATGATTCGTCTGCACGTTTAGGCCGAGGTTCACCGTGACAGGCTCCACCTTGGGCGTCGCCAGGCGCACCTCCTTCTTAAAGGTCAGCGCAGGGCTCAAGGCTCCGGTCTGAACCAACACGTTCGTCTTCTGCAGACCCGCTGTTTGGATCAGCTTGAACTCGCCATTGTTGTCTACCACGATCCCAGCTAGGCTACCATTCCCGAGGCCGAAGTCCACCAGGTTCTGGCTGGTGATGAACTTGTACGATTGGAACTCGAATCGTCGCCGATTGGCCGTGGTGAAGTCCTTCGGGGTGGACGACAGCAACGGATCCTCCGAGTTGGGCATCATCTGGCTCTGCAGAGCGTGATGAGGCGACACAGGGAAGCTGGTGCTGGTGAAGGACACTGGCCCTGGCGACGAGACGGAGGACGGTGGCAACGAAGACAGGGGCGACGGTGCTGGGGTTGCCGACAAAGGGCTTGGCAGTGGCGAGTGGGGATTAGGTGAACCTGACCCGTACAGGTCAGCGTCTGCGTCGGATTCGCCTGGCAACACTTCGCTGAGAGCTTCTTCTACAGCTGCCGCAGAGGACATGGCCGTGGTGTAAAAGGCCGCCGACAGAGGCGACGAGACTTGCCTCACGCTCTCTGGGTCCTCCTGCGGGCTCAGCAGTGGCAGGCTTCCAGTTAGGAGGCCTTCTTGGCTCGCAGGTGGCGTTGGATATGTGAAACTGGGACTGTCGTGTCTGGTTAGAGGCGACGGCAACGGAGACTGGGTGGGCAAGGTGTGTGGGCTTTCTGTGTATTGGGCACCGTAAGTACTGAATTCGGCTAGGGAGTCTGGCAACGGCGAGTTCACCAGGGCTTGGAGGTCGGGGTTCACTGTGTGCTGCGATGAGTATCGATCCTCCAGGGTGATGTCCTGCAGTTGCTCGGCGGGTTGCTCTTGCAGCAGGCTTGCTGTCTGAAACTGGCAACGTGAAGGTCTTTGCTGAAGATTGTTTAGTGATTCTTCAAGTCATGTGTTTGAGGCTAGGTTGCAGTGATATGGGACAATGTTGTTTCTGAGGAGGTCAATTTGTTGTGGATTGTGTGTCTTCTTTAGGGACTTAATTTCTTCAGAAAAGACGCAATTTTCATTTGGACAATGAAGGTTTCTTGGCGCCAGGTGTAAAATATTTGAATAGGTGATTCTACATATTCAACTGAGTACAGACTTATGACAGTAAGCAGGTCAGGCGTAACAATGTCAGTGGAACAAGTCTCTAAATCAAACAGCAGCCATGATATATGGCATTTACATACGAAAGACACGCATGTCTTGTCTTAGAAGATCCTCAAGGATAGGCTAAAGGAATCGAGTCAGAACTTTTGATAAACCTAAGTCAGACGTTAACAAGGCTCCTCAAGGACGAGAGTAAGAGGCTAGGGGATGCAAGATGTTCGTCGAATAGGCGGGGGAAGAGCAGGATCCGGTGCTTTTCGACAAGCACAAAGCGGCATTGCAAGCATCGTCGGTGCAGTCGGTGCTAGCTACTTAGATAATTCGTCTTATTAAATTCTGCGTCGAGGGCAGACTCGGCAGTCATGACGTAATTGAAACTAAAGCGTTTTCAGGGCGCTCGACGTGGAACGAATAATGAGACGCTGGGGCTAATTAGACCGTCAAAGGATCCGGAGACATTGCGTCTTAACATGACCGTTGAAAATACGACTGCCTTCTCCTTTTCCACGTGACTCCTTTTCTTAACCCCTCGGCCAGCCCCTTAGCAACCTGCGTTGCTTGGGAAGCTATAAGTTAGGACTGCACGTGGATGAGTATTGGTGAAAAGAATACAAAGCAAGGTTCAGATTCGTGGTTGCGTTAGGGTAACGTAGCTTTAAACTGACGCGACTGCTAGCGACAGAAAATTTTGTAGCATCTTGAATGTTATATTATTGCTTGAAACAATGGCTCTCGAGTTCCTCTCTTCGTGTCCCCTTTTGTTGCTAAATCAAGACTTAAGATCTATGTGCGTTCTAATTGTTCTTAAGTTTAACTTTGTTGCAAACTAAGTTACAGGAATTATGAACTAGGTTAGTCTTTTCATTATTAATCTATCAGTTTTATAAAAAAATTAAAATTATATTCTTCCTCAACTCTATTCTAATAGACTAATGGATCATTCTAATATTTTGAGCCATGTTTTTTTAATGAAAAGAATGATTCCTTACCTGGAGAGAGTCCAATTGAGTGGCATGAAGGAGGACACTGTCAGGGACTGCAGTGACCTGCTGGAATACCTCATCCTGAAGACTCGGGCTGAAGTATCCACCATCCTCAGAGTAGCCTGTCATAGAGAAACTGTCCGTGACTGCGGCCTGAGCTTGAGGCTGAGTAGTTTGCTGTTGCTGCTGCTGCTGCTGCTGTTGTTGCTGTTGTTGCTGCTGCTGCTGCTGCTGTTGCTGGTTGGTCGTCGACTGCACCGACGTTTGATACGTCAGGTGCAATCTCTGACCAGGATCTGAAGTCGTCCTCTTCACAGCCATTTTTGTGGTGCCCTGAAAGCATTTGTGTTCAAATATTTATTTTCAAGTAGTAGATACATATACTTTGAAGACTCATGTCAGGTGTATAAATTAATTTGAAGTCTTTTTTCATAGAATTTTCATAGAAATCATAAAAAATCATGACAAGACGGGAAAAATGTGAAATTTACGACAGAAATATAAGTGACTTTTGTTGAACCGTAAGTAGAACCATTCAGAGTTCAAATATAGATTTTCAGAAATTGGGCTTCAGAAAATTGAAGCAAATATATCTACGCATAAGACTTTGAAAATCTGTAAATTAAAGATTTCGATATTCAAAACTTTGCAGAGTTTAGAGAGGAAAGAATCGAAAATTCGAGGTGCATGGAACAACAGAAAACTATTATTTTTGATGTTTGTCATTAATTTCTTTCATCAAAAAATAAATATACTTACCTTTAGAATCATCTCGGCAAGCGCCTGCGCCTGTGCCTGTGTCTGCGCTTCCTGCAGCTGCTTCTGCACGGTCGCGTGTCCGCCGACGGTGACATTTGGCTGCCGGAAGTGCTCGCCATCCGAAAGTCTGCGGACCTTGTCTCCAGAGGCCAATGGTGGCGGTGCAGGCACCGCGAAGCTCGTTTTCCCAGCAATCTGCGATGCATTGTCCGTCTGGCTGGTGAAAACTGCATTTGTGCGTTGCTGTTGATTCGCGTTCGTGTCTGCAGCTGTAACCAAATAAAAACCCCCTTGAAAAATCAACTATTCCGAAAGTTAAGGATCGCCTCGCTCCAGACACCCAGAAATTATTAATTCCAATAATATCAACGCATACGTTGAACTGAAAGACAGGGCAAATTATATCTGAAATCTTCGAGATTAAAATATCCATCGAATGATAAATATTGGTCCTCCCAGACGGAATTAATTCAGTAAGTGTGGTCGAGCGATTGATTAAATTGAAGCCCCATCCCTTCACCATTAAACAAAATATTTCAATAAATTTCAACCTGGAATACGGCCCTGTCCTATTTACTTTATCCACGTAGTTTAATTTCCACGCGATCGCCCCCGTTCGCGTATAACTTTTGAATCTTCCCTCTGACAGAATATTCTTTCCGTCATTAATAAACGAATATGTTTGGTTAATTAAGTACAGTATTTTGGGTAGAAGCATTTGAATAATAAATACAGCATGAACGCGGAGAACTCGTCCATGTTATTTTAATACTGTTAGTTGAACCTTAATTACCATGCCCGTTATCGTTCATTTCGAAGATCGTCCAGAGGCAAGCCCTTCGCCCCTTTTCAGTCGCTTTTTCCGGGACTAATTGAAGAGCAGAAGAGGGTGGGGCGTAGCAAGAGAGATCAGCGAATGCAGTAATACGATTCGTCGTTGCTGGATGGCCCCAGTCGTACGTATTGGCCTCTATTATAACGTTAATACGAATTAATCGTACTGCCACTTAAGCGTGCGCATTTCCCCTGGAACGTTCCGGTTTATGAGAAATAAATTATGACGATTGCGAGCGTCTTAGCGAGCCCCGCTCGTTTGTGCGTCCCTTAATCCGCCCTTTCAACGTCGTACGAGCCGCGATGGGAATAATCTTCGGGGCCGAGAAAATGGTTTTAATCGTATCGCCGCTAGTAGGAAAATGTTCGTAATTATTTGAGGAAGATCTGGTTCAAAAGAGGCCGTGCTCTTTTTATCATTTCGAGCGTAAAGAAGTAAGCCGCTTAAGGGAGGGACGTTTGAGACAATTAAGGGAATAAGTCTCGTTTGGAGCGCGCAATTTCTGGGGATTATTCCATATCTTGTGAGTACGTACCAGCGTCTCGATGTTAAGCTTTGTTGATCGAGAGAAGGCTCGCGTGGTCTTTGGAATTTTCTACGTATTATATGTAGAGGTTTCTGGTGAAACAATAGAGGAGAAATTTTTGGTGAATACGAATGCAGTCACTGCCGTCACAAATTGAAAATTTGAAAAATTATTGGAAATATTCTGATGCGCTTGAATACGACGGTGTATCGTTAAATAGAATATACAAATATAATATATGGATAGTAAACAATGGAGGATGCACAAATAAATTTCTGCAAATACAATCTGGGTTTCGACCAGAATAAAACTGTAGACAGGGAAACATGATTCCTCTGCGTGTAAATACAGCCAGTAGACCGAGGCCGTATTTGGTCAGACGAAGAGGATTGAATAACATAACGTATACGAATAATAAATTCCACTAATACTACACCATTTTTGCAGAACAGAATATGACTCGCTTAAATAGAAATCGCTGTTTGCCATGAAACTCAAATTCTCAGGAGAACAGGTCAATAAGTAGTCAGCCCGAGAGTACACAGTAGACATTTCTACTATTATATTTAATAGCCAATTGAATCAGTACTAATTTCTCTCAACAGAATACAGCCTTTCTATGACAAAATACTATATCTACAACATAAAATATCGATAATATTACTAAAACAATATTTAAGAGCTTCGAGTTTCAAGTTTGAAAAGAATGTACTCATAATAAACGAACTATCACTTAGTAATAGTCTCTCTAAAGTAAAAAGAAAATTCACGTGAATTTTGAAGTCAGCGTTAATTCCAATAATCGACATCCTACTCTATTCTACTCCTTCTACGATTAATTCGTCTCTACAAATTTCCACAGATATTTCCCGCAATTCCAGTGAAACAAGAGAGCAGATTCATCACAGCTTCCGTTTACAGTGGAGATCGACGTTAGTGGCATCAGCGAAGACATGGTATTGGCCGCTGAAAAATATATATTGCGGCGCGAACGATCGTTTACGACGGCACCGGAACCCGACAGATATAAACGCGTGCATATCCTGGCTGGCGCAGGGATCGCAGGGAGGAAATGGTATCCGCGTACAGTGCAGCTGTGTATCGGGAACGAAGCCTTTCTACGACGATTTTATGAATATTTGCCTCCGTTCTGGCTGCGAGCCCGTATTCCAACCTACTCTCTGCCCTTTTTTCGATCCTCCCCTGTGTCGTATTATACTATACAGGATCGCCGCTGAGCGTTCCAGCAGCGTTCTAGCTCATTGTCAGTCGTCGTCCGGTGTCGCTAATGAATCAACCGAAAGAAATTAATATCCGTCTAGGAGCGACTGCTTGCCCGACTATCGCGCTCTGTTGGGCAAATTGAAATGGTACTCGCTCCTACCATTGAACAGAAATGGGAATCACGGGGAAGATTGATTTCCCTGCGGCTCTGATTGCGTAAATAATTGCTGAGAGATAGAAGAAGCGTGAATTATAAGATTCGGATATTTAGATAAATTGTATTGCACCTGGAATGATAAATATTCAATGAATGAAGTTCCAGTTTAAACCTCAGGGACTGCCAAAAATTGTGAAATAATAATTATTCGAATAAAAGCATTTGAATAAAAAATCTCAATAGCTTTTATATTTAAAACCCTTTCCATTTCGTGTCCCATTGAATTCGGTTTTACAACCTCTTTGTTAAATTTTTTATTTTATCGTCGACAGAGGCCGCATATTTAACTATACAATAGAAAGTGTATGATTAACGAATCAATACGCGTCATCAGCTCGTTGCAATGTCTGCGGTATTTCTCGGAGCCCTGTTGTATTTTTGATTCAGCGGCCCTTTCGCGCGGGTAACTTTATGCAGACCGCAAATCCATTTGATGCCCGCGAATTTGTATGGCAGAGTAACGACGTAAATCCGTGCAGGCGAAACCGCCGAGGGATTTTTGCAAATTGCCGATCATTGATCGCGGTGAAGCGAATTGTTCTCGACGAAGTGGACACGAGTCGGTGTCTCGATCGTTGTTTTTACTTCCCGCGGAAATCCCTGTGGTTCTTGGCACGTTAGGGGGTGATTTCGTCGGACCAAAGGGTTGGGGAATTTACTAGTGGTTTTGTCTGATTAAAAAATAGAAAAATAGCAGTAGCTGTTCCTGCACGAAATGTAAAACGTCGAATAGAGAATTGTTTTTAATTTTTGTGAGTAATAAAGTTATTTAATAAATATACGATTGTAGAAATAATAAATAATTCTATCAATATAAACTACAGAGATATTAATATTCTTAATTTTTGATGATACTGAATATTTAGTTAGCTTTATCGCTGCAGTATTATTTTCTGTTTGATAACATATAAATTCTGTAAAAATGAATGTAAAGTGATACCTACAGTGTTTGTAGCTTGTTTTTGAAATCATGAAAATGATATCGTAATTCTTCTAATTTGGGTTATTTCTTTTTAGTGTACGATTTCCTACTTTCAACGCGATTCAAATTGCATAGCGGATAAGAGCGCGAATACCGTAAGTTTTATTTCAAAATATACGCGGCATACTTCGGTACGTGCTTTAAATTATTTTTATGGCACACATTCTTTAGCCATTTGCCAAACTTTTCGCAACGATCAGCAGATAACTACGATATTTTACCGACCCTCCATAACCAGCGTCGTCATCTTATCGTACTTTTCGTTGAATTGCATCGATGCACTCGGCATCGAGTTATGCAGCGTCAGCAATGGCTCGTATTCCACGAGGGTGCTCGGTAAATTCTGTGTAAATCGACGATCCTTCTTCGAGAATTATCGGCTCCCTGTTAGTCTGCAAGCGTTTTACGACTATTCATCGCCGAATAATTTATTATAATAAAATGCTATTCTTGAAGTGGAGTCATGTCTTAATATATGTGCAGTGATAAAATTGTGAAATACGTAGTATGATTATTGTGTTATTTAAAGACAGATTTTTATTGATGAATAGATCTCTAGTAAACAAATACTATTGTTTGTAGAATACTCCATGCTATAGTCACGATTACTTTAGACCGTCCATTTTTAAACATAGTATTATCGTTGTAAATGCTATATTTTGCAAGCTTGTCATCACTTATTCATTTACAATCAATTTATCAACTTATGAATGTTTCATTCGGCGAATATGCAATCTGGCTAAATATACAATGAATATTTATGTCATGTCCACCGGCGAAGCTTTGCCAATTAACGCGGTTAAGAGACATGCGGCATAGGTGTGCGAGATTTTCATAAAATAAATGCATTTCTTTTCTTGAATAACTGACAGACCAAACGAATTCGTGAAAGAAACAAACTTGACGTATTTACATTTCTTAATTAATGCTAGTAGAATAATACTTAAATATATTAATTCAAATCTTCATCTTCCTCCTACGTCTGATATAACATGGTCGTTTTCACTTAAAACTTCAACTTGCCAAAGAATGATTATTAAGAAGTATGATTATTTCCTATAAAATATATCTCTAAACTAATATCAAGTAAAATTAAGCGAGCAGATATAAATATAGATACTTTCAATGAATTTGATCTCCTATATTATACATTTTTATCTAACTTGTTATTTAAAGGATTACAAGCAATCGTACCATGAGGGGTTAAAATAAAATATCACGAAATTGGGAAAGCTATGCGCGTTGTAATGGAACTGGAAACGTTTTTTTAGAGATCACGGACCTCCTCGCAAATTGTTACGACAAATTTTGCACACGGACAAAGAATCGTCTCGTTTTTGCTCACGCTCTTCCTGAGAATTTTCCCAAAAACGTCGAACACGTTTCGTCGTCGATGGCTAACTCGACCGAAAATCCTCCTCTAATTGCATCGATGCGTCGACGACGGAGGGTGCGACGCGGTGCGTCGTCGACAGCGGATCGTGCCTCGTGACCAATCCCAGTAAATTATTTATCGATCGATCTTCCGTCCTGCGAATGCTTTTGAGGCCGATTTTCAGAAAATAATGGTCAGATTTCGCGGTGCACTCCAGCGTGCAGCATGCAGAGCTTTGCAGCAATTATTTTTATCTAGATTTTAGCTCACATTGTAATACTAACTTAAAATTCTCGATATTTTAAAACAGTTGCGAGGGGGAAATAAAATTCTGTGAATTGAAAAACCCTGTATCGGGATACCTATTTAAAATTTGCTTTACCCTTCAGCTTTCACATTTCAAATGTCTCGATTTTCTGAAAAATCCTCTAATTAATTAACCATCAAGTAAAACCGAACCTCTGTGAAAGCAAACCTCTGTATTAAAAGACACTCCATATAATTAAACGCAAATTGAGAATTGATGACAATTTCTTTCCAAAGCGGTGGTGCAATATAAAGAAGATCCCAAATTTCAAAGCAATTTCTTCAAAACGAATCCCACAAACATCATACACAAGATGACTCTTAGAGTGTGAACACACTATTATCACGTTACGTGAATTCACGTTACATACTATGTATAGCAAATTCATATTGTCAGTCCATGTTCTTCCCTGATTTTAAACATATTTTGCTATATGAAACAAACTTACTATATTACGTCACATGAAGTCATATTACATACTATAGCAAATTCATAGTGTAAATTTAGGTTCTTCCCTGGCTTTAGACCTACTTTACTAGGAATATGAAACAAATTTGTTATAACACATCATGCAAACTCCCGTTAAATATTATAACAAATCCATACTGTAAATCCCTGTGCTTCCCTCGTTTTTGGCCTATTTCGCTATAATACGAAACAAATTTGCTATAATATGTAAATCAACTTTACGCCACGCGACAGTAATGTGTTCACACTCTAAGAGACACATCCCTCCAGCCTCTTCAATGCACCACCACCCCAAAGAAATCGGTCACGACCGCAGAAACCCGAAGAGTGCATCGACGAAAGAATCCCGCAGAGGAATCGAAAGTCCCGCGGGTGGAGGGCGTTAATTCCAGCAGATTAATTTCAATATGGCGAAGCCAGAGGCCTCCGCGAGGGATCCCCGAGGCGAAAGGAGCGTCGGGCCTCGTCTCCTGCTGCTCTTGGCAGCGGCCAAGCGGACGAAATAGCGCATAAATCGCTAACGACGCGCACTTTGTTACAAAAGCGCGGCTTCCTAGACCCCTCTCCGACGCTTCCCACCCCCGTCCACCCTCACGCCCGCGACTTGATTTATCGCTCCAACGTGGACAATGCGAGAAATATTCTGGCGTGCTCGCTTCGTAAATCACGATTCGTTCGGCAGTCCATAGAGAGAGAGAGAGAGAGAGAGTGAGTGAGTGAGAGAGTGAGAGATAGAAATAGAAAATGAGAGAGAGAAAGAGAGTTAGGGAAAGAGAGGACAGACACAGGAGAGGCTGATTTCTCGATTCGCGAGAGCGAGAGCTTCTGGCAAATGTACACGCTTCGGGGGATAGATAGACGACCAAGGGAAAGGAGGAACGAAGGGTACAGAGGAGTGAGGAGGGGACGAGAAGAGACACGGCGGAATTGAGATACTGTCGCGCGGGGGTGGACGCGGGGGTCGCATAAATCATCGGGGGGGCCGCGCGTCCGCGAATTTTGTGCTCTCAGCGTCGCCCACCGTCGCTGATCGGATTAATATTTCTTCGCGGAAACGATTCTGCTCTCGTACACCCCGCGATTGCAGCGACGTTTGTTTGGCGTGCTGATGCGCTCGTTGCGCCCCGTTTCGGTCCCATCCAGTCCTGTTTGTATTCCAGAGTTCGCTTGCTGACTCGAAATTGCGTGATTTACGGTCGCCCGCGAAAGTCTACGTACACTCGAGAGTTTGCAGTATTTCGAGCGATACGGGGACAGTTTGCCCTGTATTGCAAGCGGCGTTTTGTCGCGGGCGTTGTTAATGCGGAGGGTCCGTTGGAGGATTTAAGAGAGTCTTTAATGGGAACGAATTTGTTGGTATTGCAGTTACTGGATTATTTTTCGGGCTGAGTGGCCATCATGGGTTTGTGGGAGATTATACTGTATGTTTAAGGATGAAAGAAAAGTGACTGATAATAATTTATAGAGGGTGCTTAACTACGGTTGTCCAAAATGTTAAAGGGTGACTCTCTATGTTGAAATAAGACGAAATTGCGCTTTAGATTTCATTTTGGAGTTATTAATGGTAGAGGAAACGTATGAAATTAATCTGAAATGTGTCTGACATGAAGCTTATTCTACTAGCTTTGCTGTGTCTGACCTGGAACCTATTCTACTGTTTTTGCTGTATCTGATTCGGGACGCACTCTACTAGTTTCGCTGTGTCTGACTTGTGGCTTATTCTACTACTGGCACTACGTCTGACCTGAATTCTACAGTAAAATAAGTCGTGATTCGAGCATACTTGTTGCGAATTTTAGACATTTTCTCAATGAGTAATAACTTAGACAGGAAGCCTCAAACGCAATTTCAATACTTTTGATTTTTATCCTATTTTGAGATATAGAGTCACTTCTTAACATTTTTGACACCTCTTGTCGAACACTCTGTATGTATATTATAATAAAGTAAATAATTGTATATCAGTCGAATAATACAAAGAATACAAAAAACAATCTTGTATGATATTGAATGGTTGAATACTTTATCTACTATTTCATCTCTAATATAACTAATATACTACCTTCATAATTCTACCTTTTCTGAATTTACAATTAGTCACTCTTGTGTTGGTAATTCTGTAATACATGAAACGTTCCAAATTTCTGATTTACCTCGTGTCGAGCTTTCGAGCATTTCGCAGGCTGCCCTGTAGCAGTATCTTTGGAACAGGTAACCTGCGTTACGCGAGTTTCTGCGTAAGCAGACGTCATGGTGGACTTCCGAATATGTCTAAGGTAAAGTTAATGTAACCTGACAGTTAATATAACTCAGTCCCTTCCTTATGATTATAGTTCGCGAAATGTATGAGGGAGGCGAGCGGAGGCAGAGGGAAGGCAAAGATAGTCGCATCGAGATATGGTTGCAGGGCACATAAATCATCGAAAATGTATTCGTATTGCGCGGTTCCTTGAATTTATACGTTATAGTTAACGTTACATCAACGTCATCGTTCAGGGTTTCGAATGATACATCTGTGGCTTATTCATAAATCAGGAGAGTAGAAAATCTGTTTGGTCGTTACTTGAATCATTATTCTCGTAAAATATTCATTGATATTGTTCAGGATTTTGTGTTTAATCCACGTAATAATTTTGCTATTGTATATAAACTCACAGCTATAATTTCCTCACTTTGTGAAATCATCCTTTTCTTTCATGAAAATATCGAATATTACTGTAATGTACTTGCTATTTTTCTGCGTATAAATTAATCTTGATAAAGTCTTGAAAATATGTTATAATGTTCCCCGCGTATTTTTAGTCGCTAGTACTTTTTTACGTTCGTGGTTTAGTGGATTCAGAGAATTTCTTTCGCATACATTGCACTTTTTAAATAAAACTCACCAGTCGTCCTTTTCAATATAATTTTCTCCTCGATGAGCGCCCTCACGCTGACGGAAGCAGTTTGTAAAGGTGGCCCGACGACCTCTTTCTTCTCGCTTTTCTTATTCTCGGCATCCTGAAACAATTGAAAGTAGAACGTATTAAAAACGAATAATGGCGTCCCTCTTTATTAATAGCCTGACCTTCATAAGTTCTAACAACACGAATAATTGCTCGACAAACTTTGTAATCAATTACAGCGTTCTACTTCTTATTATGACTTCATTTTAAATAGCAAACTTCCTTTCTTCTTGCAACATTTTTCTTTTCGCGTCACATTTGATTCCTCATCCTCCAAAATTCCTTTAGAAATTAATAATACACTCACATCACAGTTAATCTCTATTATTACTTTTCTCATTCACTGTGACCTGGACAGCATCCTGTGAATCTTAAGCAAGATCCTCAAGAGTATCGAGAACAAAGCTTCCTTGCGTGACAAAGAGGGGACCTGCTTAACCTCGCCCGAAACTCACGATCTAATTTTATAGGGCTCGTTACAGGCAGATAGATTAGAACGATGGGTCATGCTAAATTGTTGGAAGGAGGGGGAATTAAGAAAGAGGAATGAGAAGAAGGACGATCGTAGAATCAGATGAAAGAGATCAGACATTTCACGGAGGATTATAAAAGAGAAAGAATGAAGATCAAGATGCAGGGAGAGAGGAAGAAATGGGTGACTGGCAAACAGTGACGGGATTAATCGACGATTATTAGTTTAATTGAGGATATTAGTTTAGGGTCCCTGATTTCGAGGAAAGCTTTGGAGGATTATGAACGATTGTACCCTGGAAATTTCGTGCTACTGTTCTCCTCGAGTTTGCTACACTTGCAATAACTTAGAACTGAAAGCAGAACACTAATAAAGAGTTCTCATTATTTTTCATTTTCTCTGCTTAGTGGATCTTTACTGTCACTGAATTTTCTGAATATCTTGCATTACTGTTTCTATTTGGAGAAGAGAGTACAGCTAAAATTTTGTAGTAATTGGTAGATAAAATTACTCTGTGAGTTATTTCGAAAAAGAAGAGTTAGCATATCACATAAAAATTCCCAATATCATCATACTAATGTAGTGTAAGATACCCATTATTCATGTACGAAAGTCCATTATTCAGTCCCTACTCCACATATCATTCGAAAACAGTTGCAACGCTGCACATACTTCGATTAGAGTTGACGGAGACTAGTGGTTCCCTTCGAAAGGAAGGGTTAACTGTCCCAAGCGATTAGCATACGTGTCCACGTCCCAGTTGCATATATCTTCGTTCCCCTTTCGCGAATCCCCTTCGAGGAACCATGCATCACAGGTTCTGCGATACGTCTGCTCAGTGTCGTCATCTTGATCAAACCTTAATAGCGAGAGCATGGCCTCCCGGTAATCGCTGATCGTCATCATGCTCCTCAATTTCCTATCCGCTACTTCGATATGTAGCCCCTGCGTTTCTGATTCCCTTTGCGTGTGTATGCACATCGGGTGTCTCGCGAAAACTCTTTCAAAATTACTGAGAGATCCATTTTCATCGAAACTGTTTTATTCGCAATGAATTCTTTTTAATTGTCATCAACATAAGTTAAGAAATTTCATGAGTAGAATATTTCAGTGATCTATAGGCCAGATTGATGTAATAGTTCTTCTTTATGAGCTCGATAATGATGTCAGCATATGCTGGAAACTTGTTCACAGGTTGACATAGTTTTCATTAATGAGGCAGAGGGGCTCTGAGAGAATGAAGGAACTATTGAAGATACTACAGCGAGGTTATATCGAAAACTATTTGTACTATTTTTGTTAGTCGATTTAATATCTGCTATATAGGGTATTCGACAACAGGTGTCAGAAATTTTAAGGGATAATTCTACATTAAAATATTACGAAAAAAAGATGAAGTTATTCGTTGTTAAGGAACGTGTAAAATATACGTGACATGTGTCTGACTTAAGACTTATTCTACTGCTGTCGCGAACTAATCAAACCAGACACAGCGAGATCAGCAGAATGTGTCTCAAATCAGGCATAGCAAATAAGTCCCAAGTCAAACACAACTAGGTCAGTAGAACACGTCTTAAGCCAGACATAACACAGCTAGTAGAATAAGTCACAAGTCAGACACGTTTCACAACATTCTGAGGTGTTTCCTCAAGAATTAATAATTCTCAAACGGAGCTTTACATATATTTTCATTCTTAATTTTTGTTTTATTTTATCGTGTAGTACCGCCCCTCAAAATTTATAACTCCAGTCGTAAAACACTCTGAATGATTCTCCCACTCAGAACTGTAACAACTACCACCCGATTCACCATTTTGATCCAGATTCGTATGGATGAAGCTTGCGTGACCGATCTTTCGCGAGACACCCCATACATCGACACTCGCGAAATTGAACTCTGTCTTTGACGTGGCGTACCGCGCTCGCTTCATGAATATTGATCGGCGGCCGTTAATGCGCGAAATTGATTGCGGAACGCTCGCCAGCTCCGCGACTCATCAATTCGATCCGTGTCGATTCCAGCCACGGACCAGAGCGAGTTCCCTCGCGTCGTATAATGCACACGTTCAACTTTTTTCCTCCTCCGCCCCCTGATTTTAATTGGGAGACCCGTCTCTCCCGCCCTCCTACACGTGTTCGAGATCCCATTTTTTTTTTTATTTACTGTTCCTTCTTTTTGCCCTGCCCGTTGAACGTTCCATGCTAAAAGGGTGGAAAGTTGATCAGGAAATCGGCGTATTAGGGGAAATTCGTGGAGAGAACGAATCGTCCGTTTGGTAAAGTTACGCTGCGTAACTTTTGTAATTATGTGGCGCTGTGAAGTGAGTTTAATCGATGGACTGATAAGGGGTGTATTGGACCTTTGAGGGACTTCAGTGCTACAGGGGTTGAATTTCAGTGAATCCAAATTTTTCTCTCTTAAATGGTGGAAGCGTCACTAACTAGATTTAAATAAACATTTAATTTCTTTTCTCAATTCAATTTTGTAAAAATACACGTAGATAATTGAACTGTTTAAATACTTGCTCGATAGACTGTGAATTTTTATATAAATTCACATTTTCGTAAACACAGTTGAAAAAGGGGAATTTAAATGAAAATTTATTTTGCTTCTCAAATATTGTCTATAATTTTTGTATATTATTATATATGCATTCTGCAATCTTTTATGTATTTAGACTTCTCAAACATGCATAAAAAACGGCAGTCTAGTAACAAAATTGGATATAGCCAAAAATGGTAAACACAAAAAATTTGAATACCACCAAGAAAGAAAAGACAAAGCCACATACGATAAGATGGATAGTTTTCATTCAATTTCCCACTGTTTATCTCGAAAATGCAAACGACCCAATTCTATTAATCCGAGGATTAAGCTCTAATCGGTTCCACTGGTGGACGCAAGTAGACGTTTTCAGCGAAACGAGCGCGTTAAAAATATTCTGAAATTGGTCCAGCGAGCAGTTTTGCATTACTTGAAACGTCAACGAATCCTCTTAATCCCCGTTCCCGCAGCGCATTCGCCAACAAAACCTTACTGCTTTCGCGCAACAATTTCCTGTGGGACTCGGACACGGCTGCCAATTTCGCCGACATATTTTCTAGGAACGAGGAGTATGGCTTTCGACGGTCTAAAAACATGTATAATTGCACGAAATTTTTCTCGCTTCCCCGTCACACGAATAGCTGCTTTTACAGTCGAATGAAATAGATAACGTTTTCAGGACATATGAGTTTCATGGAATGGCTAGCAAGTCTACAAATGAACCTTAGAAGAGTATCTGTTTAAAAGTTTGTAAAAAGTTTCGTATCGGCTTCCAAAAATATAAATGAAGTTTATTTTCCAAAATTACGTAAAGTTTGTGAATATAACAAAAATTTACCATTTTTGACCTGTAAGTAGTGTTTCGAGAATTATGTTTTTCATGCCTTTTGATATGTACCAGCCCAATAATTGTATGGAATACTTCAAGTAGCTCTTCAAAAAATATATACTTAATATTACAACCATAGTATTTATACACAACATTGCCTATATTTATAATAAAACTTTAAAGTGAAAGTTCTCAAGAACAGAAGCTCATTTTAACGAACAGTACGAGACTCTTAATGCACTACGTCTATATTAGAAATTCTACCCGGTCTAATCCTAAATGCGATTCCCATGCCCGTGGACTCTCCTAGCCAACTCAAACTCAGAACAGCCCCTCATAAACGTCCGTAACGATCCACGAGTCCCAGCGCGGGCTCGGGAACGCGGGTCAAGAAATCGATGAACAGGTCTCCGCGCATCAAGCGAATAATGCGCGCCTTGTCGCAGCAGGGCGCAAATGGTGGTATTCAGAAGCCAGCTACAAATCCCTGTGCACTCGCGATCACGGCCATTCCCTGTCGTGAACCGTGAACCGCTGGCCCGCGTGTCCCTGAACAGAGGGAGGGCTTCTAATGCGCGCGATCGTGAACAGGCATGCGGGCATAAAGAGCCAGCCCCACGGCCATGAATATGAATGTGTACACAGATCAGAATGAATGGATCTGCTCGTATGAACGGAAGGCTGGACGTGAGACCGGATACAGTCGATGCTCGTGGATCAGAGAGTGAGTGAGAGTATGTGTGCGTGAGAGAGAGAGAGAGGGGGAGAGAAGGACATAGAGGGACAGAGGGAAAGAGAGCGAGAGATGAAGAGAGAGCTTTCCCTGTCTGAAAACTCGGCCGTGCTCCGAACGAGACCGCCCCCTCTGAAAATCCCTGCCCCCGTAACCAGTTCAGATTCAATCTACATAATGGAGAAAGCTCGAGACAATGTTTGCACGGTCCCTCCCCTCTTCAACACCCCTCGACCACCCATCTCGTGGCAGCTTCCAATCTTTCCGTCTCCAGTTCCGCCGCGGATTGCCAGGGGGATCCAGGTTTGGACCAAAGAGCTTGTTAATGGGTTCATTTGGATTCGATCATCGCCTTACCTTTCTCCATCCAGGAATCGCTCCCCGCTTTCCCTCTCGTCCAGCCTTCGCTCATTTACTCTCGTTCCAGTCTTTGCTCTATCGACTGGCTTCGTCTCTGACTCCTGTGGCCCCCATCCTGCTCCTCAGACGAGAAGCTGGATGGCGTGGGCGGAAGGAAGATCGAAAGGTGAAATTGTCGGTGATCGTGATTGGGAAGTAACGAGTCGAGTGGTAGATTAATCGCGCGTTTGAGTGGGAACTGGGGCACGTACCACTCCGACTGGTCAATACTGTTTCGAGTAGAGGGCTTCGGGGCACGGGATGCATCGATGGCTGGCCAAGGGGTGCCCTTCTTCGCGGGTGTCGTCGGTTCTGCGACTTTGATTGATGCGCAAGGACGAATCGATCTAGATCGACGCGGTTGTACAATGTGTTCAACCGTGAATTTACTGCGCGATTGTCTGTGACTGTAGGGTGATGCTCGCTTGAACAGCTTTGGGTGGGAGTATGAACTGTGCAGAGGTGAGAAATCACTTGGGACAGAGGTGAAACTGAATAAAAGCGAGGAAGTAGTTCTAATGGAGTCGGTGAGCTGGAGGACAGTACAAGTCTAAAGTTAGTCATTTTCAAATAGTTCTACAATTATAAGGGATTCCTGGGCATTTGAAAATTTAAAGTGTGGTTTCATATGTTAAAACAAGATGAAAATATAAATAAACGAAATTACATTTTGGGGTTCATTTCAGAATTATTATTTGTTCAGAAAATTTTTAAAGTATTCGTGAAATGTGTCTGATTCTTATTCTACTGGCTTTGCTATGCCTGACTTGGGATTTATTCTACTGACTTCGCTATGTCTGGCACAAGACACATTCTACCAGCTTCGTCGTGTCTGATTTGTGACTTATTTTACTGAATTCAATGTGTCTGACCTGGCTATTGTTACACATGGCAGTAAAATAAATGCTTAGTCGTGCACATCTGTCACGAGTATTAGACATTTTTCCAACAATTAATACCATGGAAATGAAGCTACAAACGCAATTTCATAATTTCTGATTACCATCCTATTTTAACATGTAGAATAATCTTTTAAAATTTCTGACATTTATTGTTTAACACCGTGTACCTTAAAGCTACAGTAAGTATATTAAGTCACACAGAAAACAAGTGGACCTAATACACTCTGGCTCTGGAGTCCATATAGACATATAAAATGCACAGAACTACACGCTGGGATCAAATACATCAAAATGTAGTTTTGGACTTGTACTATTCTTCAATTTACCGACTCAATGGAAACTCAATACAAATTCTAGTAAATTCCAGTAAATTATATATCGTTGATTCACTATCACCGTCTCCAATTAAAAGAATTCGAATTATTATGGTTTTCTTCAAGGAACTGCAGAAGATAACGAAGGTATCAAAGAGTTTACACCCAGAGATCACTGTAGACATCATAATTAAACTCAACTGAAACGAAATATCTTCACCACCCACAATCCCATTCATAAAAACGCAGGACAATGTATGAAACCATTTCAATTATAAAATACCATCCCCAAAACCACCCCACTATCAAAGAACAGCTAAATACTCTCAGAGCGTCGGCCACTGTGAAAAGAGTCTCGCTAGCTGATCGATGAATATTCAATTCGCTCGGCGTTATCCGTGACCACGCAAATTCCGTTATCATTCCATCGAGGACTGTAAACGCTTCCGTGCCGCCCGTTCAATCTCACCCCCTATCAAGATCGCAGCGAGGTAGGGGTTGGGGGCCTCGAGCGGAAGAAAGTTCTCAGAAGCGAATCTCTTTCAGCACTTTCCTATGAACGACACCCCGTTCGTTAAGACATTTTTAATCAGCGCCGGTGGCTGAGTTCCGAGGCACGACGCTGAGAGAAAGAGGGACGGGAAAGCGGAGCGAAGCGGGAGGGCGAGAGAATCGCTGATCTTTCTATTCCAACGACTGCTACAGCCAGACTCTCTTCCTTGACCTTATTAAGAGCCTCTCCGCGCGGACTCCTCCACTCACGGGGACGAAGAAACGTGGAAAGGGAGCGCGCTGAAGTCGAGGAGATCTCACTCAGAGATCTTCTCCCTTATTTCTGTTCCCTTCTTATTTTTTCCCATCCCCCCCGCCTGTCCCTCCCGTCCCAGCGATTATCGCCTCGAGATGCACCGCGAAAAAGCAGCGGAGCAGCGTAACTGCTGGGGATTCTCGGCGAAATCGCCGGTTGATTACATTTCGAGGGGGTTGGCCGGGGGGGCGAGGTGAGATTTTCATGAAATCACGGGTTGATTACACGATGGCTCCCCCCACCACCTCCGACGCCTTCTCCGATTGCGAATTCATATGGTAATGTCGCTGAACCTTTCGCGCTATCCTAGGCTACGTGGGTTTGGTAAACATCGTGGGGTTCTTGGGAATTCGATTTCACCTCGGGGGTAAAATGCAGTTTGCAGTGGGCGCTGGGGAGGTGGTAAACGGAACAAGGGGCTGTAAGGTGGTTTCGAGAAGAATTGAAGCGGGGGGAGTCAGATACGCGATTATTAGTATGCTCGGAATAATTGGATATTTGAATAATGAGAGTGGGATTAATGAGGTTTGTGCTCTTTGGATTCTCCTATCTGATATAATAGATTTCATTAGACGCACTGCAATGTGGGGTTGTAATAAGATTTCGCAACGATGAGGAGAGTTGGAATAATAAAGGTTCTAATTAGTTCCCTGAAATCCCTGAGAACCCTCCTTTTTTAATAATGAAAGCAATAACAACGATATTATTAGTATAATAATAAATCTAATAATGAGCATAGTAAATGAATTATGAAGGAATATGAAGAATATCACAGAATCTATTTATTTCTTTGTTCTTAGATTTCTCAGAACCCTTTCCTAAGTCAATAATAAAATCACTACCCGCACTTAATTTATTCATATTCCCTCGTTTCCTGCTCATTTTAATTTCATTGTAATTTCCTCCATTCTCCTTATTTTTTCCCAGAATTTTCTACTAAAGAGTTCAGCAATTTATTGCTCCAACACTTTTTCAACATGTTTGTTCTCTTATTTGAAACATTGCTGATTTGAAACATAACATAGAGTAGAAGAATGGTAACAAGCTTACCTTTTTGAAGTAACCGCCATGTAGTCTCATGTGGCCATTGAGGGCCGGTATGTTTTTGAATTTCCGATGGCACAAATTGCACTCGACTGGTTTCGGTTCTGTTTGCGACTTGTTGGTCGCTGCAACGGTGCCAGGAGATGCTGAATTTCCTGGCGATGGACTGCTTTTTCCTACGTTCCCGCTCCCTGGCGAGTTAGCCTGCGGTTGCTGCTGCTGAGATTGCTGTTGGGGCTGTTGCTGTTGCTGCTGCTGTTGCTGTGCCTGTTGCTGCGCTTGCTGCTGTTGTTGCTGAAACAAAAAAATTAATTTATTGTTAGTATAACGAGAGAATTAATCAATAATTCAGTTGCTGAGTAAAAGATTCCATTTTTTCATTATTTAACTCATTTTTTGAAGTAGCAGTTAACTTCAAAATAAATATTTAATAATTACTCATTATGAAACAAAACTATAAAAGTTCCCATTTTTCTGGAAATTGTATTTATTTGTATACTTATTGAAATATGATTATATATTATATATTGTTAGAGTGATGCTAGTCTGTGCCGTGTCAATTAAAAAATCAATCATGAAGCTAAAGGTGTAAGCGAACCTTCGATATCATATTCGATTCCACAAGAATACAAAGCACCACTTCTTGCAATTTCCTTTCACACCTGTGGCCTTCGATTAATAGAAACATCTTAAAGTTCGAGTACCCTTCACCCTCTGACTTTGAAGAACAGAGTGCACTCGAAGATACAATCACCATGAATTTATATATTCCATTACAATCTCCTTCGATTGGTTCTTCCTCATTCTAATAGGGACGGAAGCAAACGTAATAGAATAAAGAATATTTGCCTTCATCCTTATTCGCAGCTGCACTGATAGTATTGGATTCGGGTCTACATAAACTCCAATTTTTTCATGGGATACACAGTAACAATTTGTTTATTTATTGTTAAATGAGTGACTCCACAAAAACAGAATAAAATACTAACAAAAATTAATCTAAACTTAATACCTTTACAACTAATAATCCACTACAAAATTCTCAACCCCATTATCATTACCTAGCCATTCATCAAACAATAAAAAAAGATATCACCTCAAAAGACTTAATTACTCTAAAAGATCAAACGCGTGAAAGCATCCTGTAATTTCACCCGCGACTACCCCGAGACAAGAGGGTACGCGTTCTTCGCGCCACCTTCTCCGTGGGAACAAGAAAATTGAAATTCTTCGAGTCGCGAGTCGTCTCCCCGCGAAACGCATCCCCTACCTAATAAAAATTCTAATAAAAGCGTTCGTTTCTTTTCTTCCGAACGTTTCCAGCGTTTCACACGACAGCCCGCACCCCCATCATCCCCCGTCGTCTGCTCGCGCTCCACTTCTACCGCGAGATAAAAGGGGAGCGATGCGTGATAATAATATGGCTACGCGAAGCAGCGGAATAACTTCTGGCCTCGGGTTAAGTCCTCCCGAGAACCGAGAGACGAGCACCGTGGAAACTCAGCAACTACGCGAACGCTAACGGGGCTGGTGGCGAGGGGGTGGCGGGGCAGGGAATAGCTAAGTACAGATCGAGAACGATGCACCTTGTTTCGTAATTTTCATCTCCTTCAGAGGAGCGCGAGAGGCGAGGCGAGCTCTTGGAATACACGCGCGTTCCCAACCCCCTCCTGTTTCCTTTTATTTTCCACCGAGCATGTTGATGATAGATGTTACCTGGAAGAATGGCAGGGATATATTCCCTGGGGACGAGGGAGACTGTCTTGAGGGTACGAGAGAATTAAATGATCGAAAGTGTGTGCTTACTACGACGAGGGTGGTTAATATTTTTAAGAAGGTTAATATTTTTGAGGAGAGTAGAAGGGGTGGTTTTGTGGACTTGAATTTTTTGATTTAAGAATAGGGTGGATGGCTTTGGTTGATAGGGGATGATAAATAAATTAGTGGCGATTCGCTGATTAGTTGACTGGTTTGATGCGCGTCTTCAGAGAGAATACTGTGAAGTGAAATTGGAGTCTGTTGGTCAGACGGGATATACGATACGATAGACGATGCGATGTATAATAAATATCGGGTGAGGGGAATTTGTAATTGGGAGGTATAGATTTTCTGGTAATTATTGAGGACTAGATTAATACAAGTTCGTGCTATTACGGTAAATATCAGGTACCTTTTAGATGTTTTATTAGAAGTACTTTTATCATTTATTATGGTATTAGAATAATAAATAATTATATGAGCGCATATTAGGTACTGTATTTTTATATAAATATCGATAAATATATAGTTATTAAAATAACCTTTTTATTCGTTCATATTTTAATATCCATTGATCGAATATTCTACATGGTTGTCTGACCAGAAAAGGACTATTTCACTGTACAGAATAATTCGTCAGAAATCCAGCTTCAATAACGTGCAAATTATTAATATGTGATAATTTTATATACACTGCTTCATACTTGAGTGAACAATATCGTGTCTCCCTTAGTTTTATTATCTATAATTTATAACTAACTTAATTAATATACGATTTTCAAATGCATGGAATCTAAATTTATTATTATAGTCTACATGCAGCATTCTCATTCAAAATACGAAAAATTTATGGTGTTACAAAATGCGTGGGTTTTGGGAATTGAAAGAATATAGTTTTCCTGTAAAGAATATGCGTGGGCATCGCTCATAAAATAAATTAGCTATTGTAAATTCGCAACGGTTCCCCTGTTCGAAGTATTGTGTTTTTGCTAGCACATTTTTATCACTTAACACCTCCCATTTTATCGAAACACTTCTCCGCGATGAAAAACGTCCCAATTACGGGCATTTTCCAGCGGCTCCACTCACTACAAAATACAAAACAGCCGCCACTTTTGCGTTCCTCTCCAGCGAACATGCGAACAGTTCAAACGAAAATTAGTCTACATTTGATTTAACTGTAATTTCACAGGGCGTTAATTTTTACCATGTTGCGAATCCCTCAGGCAGCTGATTGATTCCAAAAGTGGATGTGGGAGTCATTAACCGTCGAATTCGGGCGACTGATTTGAAACGAGCTATCGATTTCGTTCGTCGACATAAAGACACACTACTGTGAAGTATTTTCTAATTACTTCGCTTTTCTATTCTATTAAACTCAGTTTTAAAAAACTTATACTCGGTAAATATGTACTTAGAACAGACCAGGGCAAATGTTACTGTAGAATCATTATGTTTAATGACATTATTTGAAAATATGAGTATTACAGAATTAATATATATGAAATATTGATTTATTTGAAATAACAATTTCAAATTTCAAATTTTTATTTCAAAACCTAGAAACGAAATAAATATTTTATAATGATACATAATGTTAACCACATCAATCCGAAAATTGACATACTTGGTCGATGAATTCACTCCTTGAAAATCTCTTTAAGCTGAATGTTAATATAGTTTATCTTCACCTCATCTCTATATATATACTGCTGTCTAATTTTCTTATTATTCTCCATCTTTCACTTTACACTGTGCACCGTATTTCTCTCACTTGTATACCATAATATATGAATCAAAGGGTTATGTTAAAACAATAAAATAAGATCCCTACAGAACAAAATAAAGCTCCACATAACATCACTCCAAGCGTGCCTAGTTCTGCTCTGAAACCTCAATCAATCCTCCGACACTCTGCACAGCGAAAAAAAAAAGAGGCGATCGAACGACCCCCATCGAATCCCATACTCGAGACTCGTCGCGACAATCTGGAATCGAATCGAACGGGTTGTCTGCCATAGCTCGCTAAAGCTCATCGGGTATTCCGTCGACGACCCCGATACTTCAATAAATCATCGAACATCAAGTCCTCCCTGCACTTTATCTGCATCCGCCTTGGGGTGAGTCAATCCGGGGGCGAGCTTCCTCTAGACGAAGTGTCGTTACGTAGTCGAGTCCTCGCGGTGAAATCGCGCGCTCTAGTTTTCATTCAGCCCGTAAATCGTTCCGTCTACGCTCTCGAATCGGTTCGAATCGAGGAGAGGGATTCGAGGGACGTTCGATTTCGAGAACGTGCAGCCGCACGTGCGTTCTACGTGAGACGCATGGCAAGCCACCTGCGAGGCCTATCGCTCTTCCACCCCCGCGCAGGGGGGTAACGGCGCCAAGGGAGGAAGGGGCGAAGAGAGAGGGTTTCGAGAGGCTACCTTTCGGGTCACATCTCGTCTTCGAGTGGCCTCCTTTCGTGAATATCGTCGGAGCGAAGGCTTAACGAGCCGGCGTCCGTGCGAGCCCCAGCTCTTTTGTCACTTAAGAGAACGTACTTCCGGTGAGTGGCGTTCCAAGGCAACGCTGGGACCGTGGATTGAAAGGAGAATGAGTACCGACGGGAAGAAAAACTGCCGCGGAGGGCCCTCTCACGAGAATCCGATCGCTTGGCCAATTAATTGAGACCTTATTCTCGATCGAATGCTCTGGGAAGCTTGAGAGGACTGATAGAGATATTTTGTTAGACGAAGGGTTTGTGTGTAGGGGAATGGCTCGGTAGTTCTGGTCTGCTGAGAACTATTGAAAATAGAGGGATCTAAATTAATTTGAAACGTATGGAAATATTCTATGTAGGGATGTAAGGAATATGTACCTACTTAATTATTTGAAGTAACTATTTTATGCTTCTATGAAAATGAAGACATTACAACACGTTACGAGTAGAACACAGTATGCTAAGATCCGAATATCCAATATATGCGAAATGATTAAGTAAGGCAATGAAGAAATTACAACACACATGCTACGATGTAGGCAAAAAATGGAAAAACACCCTAACCAGTTAGTAGAAGCTACACATTCTGCGGAAATTCCAAGAAGACTTAGAAAAAGAAAACAATAGATCTTGTACCTGTTTCAGATTGTTATACACCTACATTCACAGTAATTTTCACAGAAAAATACAAAGTGTAGCGAAAGTCTAACAACACACAACATGTAAAAAAAAAGACACAGAAAATAGACAAGTATTTGCAAGGAGATTATACCTTCCATTTTTCAGACATCACCGTCTGCATATCGGTGTGGCTATACTACTTGCTACTGTATGTACTACACTCTTTCACTGTTCAAAGAGTCAAGACCATCGAGTAATACAATTTAATTAAATTGATTAGATTATCGATAAGAATACCATTTAATATTACCTAGAATAAATAATAACTTATAGGTATTTCATACATTTTCAATAATGTGAGTGTCCAAATACTTATGCACGATAGTCTATCTACAAATCATCAATCTATTCTGCGCAAATCAATCACAGTGAAGTTATAAAATAGATCCTAAGTTACTTTAGAAAATCAGGTGGACGTTCATGTTAACTGCGTTCATTTTCTTTTGTGTCTTGATTCCCCAGACGATCTTCGTCAAGACTAATCCGCTCGACTACGTTTTGCCTCCTTTGTTTCATGAAACGTATGATCTGGTCGATGGACGATAATCGGCGGCTCGTTTGTAGCGGCGGTGCATTGTGGGACATGAGTGAGCTTAATTTAAGACTTCACTGTCGCAGTGAAGCGACGATAAAATCCGTTTAAACTGTGCCGTACAGACGATTATGTCGTCTCTCTTTCCTCTTCTCACGTTCGATCGGAAATATTATCATTTAAAGTAATGTTTAATTTTTTCTCTTTGAAGCTTCTTGCTATCAATTGTAAAATTAATTTAGTTACTATGATTGGTTACTTAATTATTAGTAATCGATATTAGCTGTAAATAAGTTAGTTAACAACTATGTTATCATTTTTCTAAGGTAGATTTCAAACGGTCTAAGTGATTTTCGACAAAAATAATAGAGGCAGTTTTAGCTTGAATACCAAACAATTTGACAAATAATCAAGTACAGGAATTATTGTAAAATTTGTATTCTTTAATGCTGATTGAAAAAAATTCATCTACTCACTCAACCCTCAGTGGCCTAGGATATGAAGATGAAAAGATATAGTACAAATTCACTTCAATTAAATTTGATAACAGTCTATCTGATAACAATCTAGGAAAATGTAGTTTCAATCTGAAATTACTGAGCTACAAAGGCTTAAACTGACTCCATTTGAACTAAGATACCTCCACTACCACAAAATCTCAAAAACCATCCACCAAAATTATTCACATCCCCTCGCAAAATACAATGCTACTACCTATTATCAATCATCTCCCTTTCAGCCACAACAAACAAAACTCCTCGTTTCTCGAGGAACTTACGCGACCCAATGGAAGGTAACAAGGAACAAAAAGGGAAATGGTACACAGACGTCGACAATTCCAGCAACGAGCAACGATAACAAAGCGTCACGATTGATCGATCAAAGGAGGGGCTAGGGGAGGATCGGCGGCGTGTTTTACGCTAGCCATTACCGTCGACTCAGCCGTTTCGTTTCGAGGGATGGCAATCGTCGTACAGAGCCGAGGAGAAGAGCGTCAGCTTCCCGTCATTTCCGCTGTGAACGGCTTAACCCGTTAAAGTACAAAATTACGACGGCGTTTCCGGATGGGCGGCTCGTGAAACAGGCGAGCGAATTCGGAACTTCCCCCTCGAAGCATCCTCTCCGCTCCCCCCATCGTCGGGATGCCGCGCGTAAACGCGTCGAGAGGCGTTGAAAATGTCTGCCGAGAGATCGGGGATGGTCCGAGGTCGCGAAGGAATTAACAGAGGTACACGAGGGCAGAGGCAAGGAACGAGGGAAAATGTGTACGATTGTAAAAGGGTGAAACGAGGGTGGGGATGAATAATGCGAGATAGAAAACGGAGAGTTCTGTGAGGGGGAAAGAAGATGTCGCAAAAATGTCCAGATAAAGAGCAGAGGGACGATGGGAGGAAAAAGAAGGTAATTAGAGCTCGAGGAAAAAAGATAAATGAGGGTCGCTGGTGGTTCCTTGTGTTATTCAACGACCGAGAGGGAAAATGGAGGCGCAAACGCGGAAGTAATTTGTTGAGCGGTGGAACTGAAATTATTTCACGATGCAGGTTTGTTGCAACGATGTCTGACAAATGTTTGGGATCTTCGTGAGATTTTTTAATTCCACGTGAAACACTGAGAATGTGATTTATGTTTCAAGCTCGGGGGTACTTGATCCTTAAAAAAATTGAGTGCCATGAAAGGGCAGCTTTCTCTAAGAACAAAGTTGGAAGAGCCGAAGCGAAATTATAGCAGCGAATTCATCGCAGGCAGAACTCCATGAAGGACTGTGCAGTATCTACAAAGCTTCGCACGGCAAAAAGTTAAATGGACACAAGGATAGGAGGGGTAAAACAGAGGCGAGCGAAGATCTTCAGAGGGAGAGTGAAGGGGAGCAAGAATCCCGGTGTTAGAGATAGTGGATTGCTCACGAGGGTCGCTACAGGATTGGACCCACTATCTTGGCTGTTTCTGGCATGTATGATTAAATTAGAACAATGCTGGCATAACTTCTACTGCCCGTTTATTCCACCTACTACTACCCTGCCAGTTTGCCACTTACTAAATGCTAGTAGTTCAGAAACTCTCTTCACCCATTTCCCTCTCTCTGTGTTACTTATAATCTTCCTTTCTTCCCCTTACCTACTTGTTCGCAACTTCCCTGGCTTCCCCTGATATGAGAATTAATTATCATGACAAAGCATACTACAAATATTCTATAAATATTAAGAAAATATTCAAATGATATTACAATGGAAATATAAGCAATAGTTAAAGCGAGACATGTGCATATTATTCTACTATTTTAACAGATATGAAATTTTAAGTGAAACGAATCCGTCATTGGTCAGGCATGCCACATATCACAATACAAATGAATGAACATCCAGTACATAATATTGAATACAACAAAATGCGCAAATAATTACGGAAATTGATCCATTAAAATTCGTATTAAATTCATTTTCGTCCACACGAAGAATTTAACGAGACCTTTTAATATCTAAATATCAAGTTCTCTGTAAAGCTCGATATGTACTACTCGCACATCTCTTGGGCCTAGAATAAACCTCGACCGGAGCCCCTCAACTCTTCGTGTCGTGTTTTACGACACTCGAAGTTTGCAGGGGGTGGGAGGAGCTCCCATGAAAATTTTCGCCAAGCGGCGCTGGGGGAAAACCACGATCGGCGATAAACTTGGCCCGGCTACAAAGCGTGGCTGGACCACTTTGCGAGACTCCATATTACTTTTTCAATTATATACCTGGGCTGTTGGGACAAGCTGGCGGCTGGTACGCGTTAGGGTCTATTAAAAGGGCTATCGCGTCGATACGAGGCGCGTCAGCCGTTTCGTTGCACGGGAAAACGGCAGCTGTGATAAAATCGTCGACGCTTGTACATGCATAATACACGTTCTGCCTCCAACCCGCGTGCTCCTTCCCGCGAGGAACAGCATTTCGTCACTTCTGCAGTCTCGGATTGAATACATTGCGAATAAATTGCCTTCGACTCGATCATACTTCTGCAAATGGACTTCTGCATGGAGTTGTTCAAAAAACGTTTGTGAGAGAATTTTTTTTTTAAATGTAATATCGCGTGAGAAATTGTTCTCGCTGATTTTGGAGAAACAGAGTTAATCGAGTTTAGTACCTATTCATTTTTAAGTAAATGCAATAAGTCAGTTTCGTAATATGTACATTGTTATTCTGTAATTTTAAGAGAAACAGGATTTCTAAGTAGTATAAGATACCTATGTTACTACAAAACAATCTTCAATATTCAGTAAATATACCTACACAGAAAATTCCTAAAGAATTTATCCCATTATATGTTCTTCTTAAATTTCAGTGATTTCCTTTCCCTCTGCATATAAAGTAGAATACTGAAATACCTTTTTAAAGTTCCAAGCTTCCAGCAGAGCAAATTTTTTCGAACCCAAGAAATTGGAATTTTCGAAAGTTAATGCGATTTCCCTTCCCATAGAGGGTGGCCCTGTTTCTACAATCTTTGACCATAGGAGAACAGCTATTCGAAGAAGAGCGCGTAAATTAGGTTTCGTCCCTCGTCGCCTGGATTTCCTTTGTTACATTAGCCAGTCCCCCGTTTCAGAGTCTTGGAAGCTGGAGCGTGACGTCGAAGCGGCAATGTTAATCTTTAACGACCCGAGCCGCGACTGCATCGCGCGTAAGAAAGATGAGAGAGCCCGTGAGGGCTTTGTAATCGAATACCAGTCCCCTTTTTTCGGTGGAGAACTCTACCATCCTCGACGATGATTCGGTTTAGGCGTAGCCAAAAGACGACGCGAAGAAAGAATTTTGTCGGGGCTTTTCTTTGATCAAGTTAGAGCCAAGATTTTGTGACTCCTAGTTTGGGAGGCTCCTGAGGGATGCTGAAGATACATCTGATTTTTTTAAACCAAGAATTTAAATATCTAGTAACACAATTATTTTATTTGCAATTTTGTGGTGTAAAGAAAAATAAAAATTCAGATATAGTAGAAAAGAATGAATATAAAACATTTCTTCACATCGAGAGATGAGAAATGCGAAAGCCTTCTATTTAGAGATTTTTTAAATTAGATGCAACAGAATGTAGCTTATCGATCACGAACTGTTATTTTACTCAACGGGTTACCAATTATTCCATAAATAGAAATAATGAAGGGGGAATGATAATTAGCCGGGCGGGATGCTTGTTTGACATTTTAATGGTTCACTTTTCCTTTCGTTCTTGCTCTCGTTTCGCGAGTTATATCAACACGGGTTCAAGCTCCATCGACGTGTTGGCTTTCATCGTGAAGAGTCCTCGTCACGAAGTCGACGTAAAGTACAGAGATAAAGCAACGACGACAGCCACTGCGCGATGCATGAGACAACGCTCCAGTGCAATTATTAACTTTTTCTTTTTTTAGCATCTAATAACGCCTAACAGGTATTTACTGACTGATCGTGCTGTGATATCGTGTATAGAGGATGACTAAACACGAGCTAGGACTTCTTACACCAAACACTATTATAGACTTAAGTTATGTTATATTTTGAATTATTTGGTGGAATAAAGACAATATTAGAGAGATTAAGACAATAAAATTAATAATAATAATAGCAATAATAATCTATTAGAAAGAAGAATTACTTCTATGCTCTAAACAGAAAAATTACTTAGAATGTTTGTCCATATTCTCATATTTCTACTTAATACTATGCTTTGAAATTAAAATTATTTACCTATAAAAAAAGAACTCGTATACACAAAGCTCAGGAATTATTCTTGTTATTTACATTTACCTATTATCATGCAACATCGAAAGAAAAGTGTTACACTTCTAATAAGTATTCTTTTCCTAAAATTGATTTTAATCCACAGAATTATGTACAGACACAGAAATAAGGGCGACTACCTGAATGAAATTAGAAGCTATAAAACACTCTCCCCAGCATGTAAGTCCAACAGTTACAGACCCCTCTTCTAGGACAGACTCGCAACTAACAATCTCCGTCTACAAAAACGAATTTACTTCTGGCGAGATCGGATTCGCAGGGGGCAGCGGTTCCTCGTTCAAACGTAATTCCGGCATAGCTTCAGAAACCGCCGCCAGAAACTGGACCCCTGCTAGCCATCGGTGCCGAGAGGAAAGAGGCGGAACAGAGGGACGAGATATCCTAATCGGTACGAGAGTTTCCACCAGCCGACTCTCAATTCGTACCGAAGCAATTCACCGAGGCCGCGGGTGGAACGGGCTAACACACCGTAGGGACGCCTGGGGGTGGCGTTGGGTAGCGGGCCCGAGGGTGGGAAAGGAGAGGCAGAGGGGACTCGAGCGAACGACTCGAAGACAATGCAATTATTCGCAATTACCGCGTCCGTCCGCGGTTCGCGGAATTATCCCATTCTGTTTCCATTACTGGTGTCGCCGTCCCTGACTATCCACCCCCGCGTCGAACGTGTACATAAATCCGCGCGCTGGGGATGCGACCATGTAAGATGTCGAAGTGCCTGGAGGCACAGATGCTTTCCAGAGAGACGCTTTTTGATGGAGCTTTGTTGGTGTAACTTTATGGTGGAAAACTGGCTATTCGAATTTTAGGTAACACTGTTTGGTACGAGCTACTTGCTGCAGGGAGGGTGAAGTGCTTTTGTTAAAATCTTTTTGAAAGTCGATACTTAAGATTCGGTGATAGTAGTGAATATAGACGGGTTATAGCTCAGGAGTGCCGAGGGTGGAGCAGAGGAAAGGAGCAGTGTCCACCTGTCGATATAATATGTATAATAATTGGCCCTACTTTGTCAGACAACCCAGACCTAAGCTAACTTTCACAGACCGAACTTTTGGTAATTGTGGGTTAGATCTGAGTTAGGTCTGAAGAAGTAGGGCCCATTATTACTGATGGGAGGACCCCGCCCCTCTCCTCTGCTCCACATTCGGTACTCCTGAGTTAAAACTCACCTATATTACACTACTGGTAATTCTAGGTTAATTTAATTCGTGGAGTTCGATTTCTAAAGATCAAGTAGTTGTAATAGAGCAGTTCTAAGATTATTATATTCCTGAGGTATGTCTACACTGAGGCAACGATGAGGAACATTTTATCGAGTAACTAAAAGAACTATGCGTTTTCAGATAGTTATGCATTTGAACTTTTCATTCTTGTTGTGTCTACAGCCTATCCTGCAAAAGTGTCTCATGGTTTTCTTATTTTTTACACAAGTGGTAACAAAATACCGCTCACTGTTACCTCAACATAGACATAGCTTTAGGAAGCAATATAACCACCCTGAAATTATTCCGAAATTTTTCCCTTAATATATTAAACCACCCACATACCGCAATCGATTATCCAGTCAACAGGTTCTCAATTCCAACACTCCATTCAATATCCACACCCTCTGGTACACTTCTCCCACGTTCATCAGGAATGTCAAACAATCCTGATACACCAACAACCGGAGCGCGCCCCTCAGCAGAAGAAAGTGCTCATCAATCAGTTTCCCTGAGAGCTCGAAGACCCCAGGAAAGACTCGGCGAGGAACCTTTTCAGGAAGATCGCGCACAAAGCTAGAGACAAGACACCCTGATCCACCAGGACATCAGGATTCATCCCCAGCGGTCAAGGGTGTGCAGGGATCCGAGTGGAACGTTAACTGGAGAAGTAAACACGAGCTGGAGCACGGGGCATTATCGGTCCACGATGACAAATCCAACGGCAGAGACGCGTCGGCTGGCTCTCTCCTTTTCCCAGGGCGGTGCTCGAGCCACGACACGGGTATTCCTGTAGTTCCAGCCGGGCACATAAATTCCTCGAGCACATGGCGCCTGAGCTTATGAACAATAACCACGGGTGGCTTCTCTCCACCTCCGGCTCCGTCGACGTTGATGCCAGCGGCACGTTAGCCGACCTCCTCCGCTCAGTAATTACGCCAGACCCATAAACATTCGGCTCACGGTTCAATCTCGCCCGGAAGACAAGGGACACAAGTGCCAGGCGTGGCTTCCTGGCACATGCCCCCCACCTAACCCCGCCGCTGGATCATCTGCATAACGTTTTCTGCATCGGAGAGCCGGCGCTGTGGATTTAAGCAGGCTTATTACCGCCTTGATGCATACGCTCTTTACTGGCAGCCTATTTCGAGCGAGTCTGCGATTAGTGGATCTCCTTGGATTTTTTCATTTCTGGGTTCCTTCGAGGTCACCTTTCGGGCGTTACATAATGGCACTTTTTTGGATGATCGAATGATTCATAGGCTTGAAGAGATTCTAGTATAATGTGTGAATGTCCCTAGGTATATCTAGGAATGTCCATAGGTATATCTGAAGCGTCCAGGTATTAGAACATTTACCTCAATATCCTATCATGTTATGTCTGGTATAACAATGACACTTTCTACTTGCTCACTCGGACTTCTAAAGTGGGTTTATTATAACACTGAGTCACCTGATTTTGTAATCACTCTTAGCAGGAGTATTTTGATTAAAAACCAAAATTTGTCAACAAAAAAGTAACAACAAGTACCCAAAAAATCGAAGTAGTTTTTGTCTCTAATTTAAATAAACTTTTCGCTAAAGGTGTCAGCTCAATAACTTGTCAAGAGTTAATTCAATAACTCACTGCCTCTGACACAGCTTAGTCAGTGTTTCCCATAACTTCCAAACTCTTGTTTTCAAACACCCTCTATAAATCGAGGCACACCGCCGAGATATGTAAGCTAAGGTTCGTCTCGGCTCGGAATCGCGTTACGTCGACGATAAATATGCCAGCGTCATAAATATTCGGCTCACGATTTAATCTTGCCGACGAGGCAGGAGTGCCAAGCGCGGCCCGGTAGCAGATGTCCCTTATTTGACCGAGCACCACGGATCATCTACATAATGTTCCCGGCAGAAGTAAACGATCCTGAGATTAGGTCAGGAGAGTTCTCTCTTCTGTACCTTTACAGGGCCCCTTTCCTCGCGATGTCACGTGCAATGTGTTCTTTAAATTACCGATTGTCCCAGTGGATTTTCGCGCAGGAACTCCACTCCCAGGAATTACGTGTCTGTGGAAAGTCCTATGAACTTCCACTGTTCTCGTCTCAAGTTCCAATCCTGCGATTTCGTTCATCTCTGGTATAGGTGCAATTGTACATTTGCTGATTAGAGGGGGACTCAGGTTGTAGTATCGTGATTGGAGGATATGTTCGCCCTAGCACTAAGTGCAAACTAATTTTGCTTTGCAATATAAGAACCTTGGTGAAATAATTTGAAGTCACAGAAATTCTCAAATATGACTCTACACGAAAATATTCTTAATTTGATATTAAGAAGAGGTATTATTTCCCTAAAAGAGAGTTAATTGTTAGCTCTGTAATCACTAGATTTTTATGGAAATTTTATATGTGTGAAAAGTTACAAAATGTATATAATATTCAAAAACATCGAAATTATGAAAAATAGAGTGCAAATTATAATATTTGAAAGATGAAGCAAATTTTTATCTAGGTTCCAGTTCCTTAACTGTGTTGATGAAAATAATGAAATTACGTAAAAATCCGCATAATCCACTAATCATCTTGATGAACTAAATTCTTTAACAATTCTTCGCCTCCATATTTCATCCCAACTGTTACAAGTAAATTCATGCAAGTTAATTTATGTGGGTTCAAGAAGAAGTGGCTCACAGGGGAACAATGTCACTGGAAAATTTAAATGCAGACAGTCCTGTAGTGTGCACTCTGCATACACTTATGCGCAGGAATTGCACCATTAGGACGCGTTTCGTTGTTTTAACGTCCACGACAATCCTGGTCCAGGATCAACCGACGAAAGGATCGTTCCATTTAGCCTGATCTTCGTTCCACCAAACAGACAACGATCTCTTGGTCGGCGGTTGCAAGTCCAGCCTTTTTGTTTTACGTCTCGTGTTCGAGTTTAACGACTGCGCGTAAACTGGACTACGCATCTAATTACACGCTGCAAGGGTCACCCCTGTAACTGCGATACAGAATCGCCTTGTTCTTTTATAGAGAGTCTGTGCATTCTTTATGCATTTTAAGATCGTTTAGAATTCTTTTTATTACTTATGTAAATTCTTCATCGATATTATATACAACTGAGAATTTTCTACAAATCTACCCCGAGAATCTTCAGCTATCACTGTACTCTTTAACATACACATTGAATCCATTCAAGTCTACTTTTAAAAAACTAAATCTCATCTACAGCAACAATCTTCTCACATCTCCATCATCGTGTTCCAATAAGAAAGCACGAGGTAGGCATTCTAAAACATCTATTTTTCCGCTCCAGCCAAAAAATTCTAATATATACGACACACGTGCAAACACCCCTAGCGTTCCACACGCACACCGCGCTCCACAGTGGTTCACTGTACCATCTATACGGATTTTTTAAATTCCCTTTGCATCCCGAGCATCTCCTCTTTCACGAATTTCTTCGGCGAATGCCTCCGCTCCCCATTCCACTGAATAAATAAAGCACCTTGACCGACATTCCCCTGAACATCGACCATTCAAGCGAAATTTACTATTCACGGTGCTTATGCTCGTTCTCTCGTTCTCTACCGATGCATTTTTCGCGTACGAAAAATGTTTTGTTACGATAGATTCGCTCGTGCTCGTGCCGCGGATATCGCCGCGGTATATCGCTGGGAAATGCGTGAAAACGCGAGAAGCGTTCCGCTGACGTTCGAATAACGTGGGCCCGCGTACGACGCTGAATATAAGATGGGTCGCTGCACTTGAATTCTTTCCGCGGGCCAGCCGATTTCTGAAACTCTATTTCGACGAGGGAAACGCACCGCACAAAAGGATTGCTTCCGCGAATATTTGATATAGACGAGAACGTTCTGCGCGTAGGCCACGGGGAAAAAATGTAATTCCGCAGAAAGGTTTCTCCTTTCGGCGATCCTTTGAGCGCAGCAGCTGGGAAACAGTAATTTCGCGGCATTAAGACAATTTTCTGGCGTATGGGTGTATTTTATAGAATCCGCGTAGAGGGTTCTGGCTTCACCTCCGATAAACAGACGATATGTATGAAAAGAAGTGAAGAGGCATAAACTGATGGGTGGTATATGAGGAATAGTTTGAAGGGAGCTAGAACTGGACGATTTGAGGAATTTAGGGGAATTAAATGTGTCGAGTTGATTATAAGGAAATTGAAAATTTGGTGGATTTAGTGAAGGAAAAAATGTCGAGATAATTTTGCCATTTTTGATGATTTTTTAAGGCTTCTGATCAGAAATTGAAAGAAACGGTTCAAAACGCGTGGAATTAGAGGCAGAACGACCAGCATCCGATGCAACTAGCACTGAACAACGACGGGAAACTAGGCGATAACTTGCTAATGAGGAGCATATATCACTTTTCCGATAGTGCAACGAACGCACATCGTCGGTGTTGAATGGTTCGAAATGCAATCTGGAAATGCTGAATCGTCTCCGCGAAGCAATGTACTGTGAACCGCCCTGTAAATCACAACACGGTCTTGGACGTGGAAGTTGCTTGTCGAGCTCGCGCGTTTGACGGATAATGGAAAACATTAATCATGAAGAAATATCGATTATTTTTCCCCTTTTTTCGCCGACCAAGAGACCGCCATTTCTCTTTCCCTGTTTCTGCTTGACCCTTCATTCTAATCCTGTCGCCTGTTCATTCGATCGCATGGGTTTTTTTAACTGTCCATCGCTTGCACAATACTATTTATCTTATATTATTGTGTACAATAGTATGAACCTATCTATCATTACAAATTTTAGCTTAATTTGAATCAAGTGCTATAGGTAGACTGAAGAACTTTATGAGATTCATATTTTCATAGACACAGTTAAGGAAATGGAACCTAAATACAAATTTTAAATGGTATGACTTGCTCTTTATTTTTCATATTCTGTATATTTTCAAATATTATACGCATTCTGTAACTTCTTGTACATTTCAAATTTTCATAAATGCATACAAATTTGCAGTATAAGTTACTAATACCAAATTTGATGAGAATTTGTGTGTATTCATTTTAGTCTGGATTCGTGACTTCGCTAATGTGAGACCTATATTGTTTGTCATTGCTATAAGATTCTTTTGATTACTAAGAAATAAATTAATGAATAACTGAAGAATTTATCAAATCAATCGACTGTGTTTTAACTAATAATCCATGTAAATATTTTCACTGTTCTTTAACAGAAATACGAATAAACCATAATCTACTCGATAAATGTCCAATGAGCTGTTTTCCAAGAGACTTTGATATTCGATGCAAAGGGATCTTAAATAGCGTACTGGCCAGATGAGGCCGCGATAAACCGACGAAATTCCGTAATAACGCTTGCCCGTACTCCGCCTCGGATAAATCTAAATCAAGAATAGAACAGACGGTACTGGGATCCATAAAACTCGTCGCGATGCGTAAATTGAATCGCGTCCAGTAATAAAGACAGTGGCCCATAAGACGCGATTTATAAGTTTGACATATACGGCGTCTAGACTGCTATCCACTGAGAAATTAAGATCACCATAACTGTGCCAAGTAGACACAAGGTGTTGAAACGACTCTTTATTTCAAACTTCGCGATCGATAATTGACTTTTATAGTAGGTATCGGCTGAAACTGCAATCAGAACCAGAGTTTTCTTATTTCTTTTCTCCTTGGAAGCCCAGACCTAATATTTTATGAATTCAAGACTCGAGTCTTCGATGAATGAAAAATATGAGAAGAAAATTCTGTTTGGAAAAGACTGCGACCGTCAACTGTAATCTTCCTAAAATAAAACGATTTAAAATATCGAAACTTTTAAAATTTCTAAGCTTTCAAATTTTAAAGCTGCAGAAAATAGAATAGAGTCTAGTAACGAGGAAGAGAATTTCATTTCGATATTGATCATTTCCTAGCGCCAGAATTGCGTTCAGTTCACAAGGTTCACGACACATGTGTTTTGCGTTTTCCATCAAAGGCTCCGTTAAAAATGTAGCATGCAGTAATACAGAGCGACAGTTACCAATTTTCCTTCATTTTCCAGCCAATCCGCTCGAGGGAAGATAGATCTGAACGCGATCTCGACAAACGGGAAAATCCGAGGGAAAGCTGCACGGACACGTGCGGCCAGGATGTAGACGTCATTGTTCCAAGCAGGCCTTTTGTCAGTGAACGAATTACTATTGCTGTTTAAATCCCCCCTTTTTCTTCCCCTTCTACCAGGGCGTTGCTGCATCCATCGCGCAACATCAACCTGTCTACCCTTATCACCCCGTCCCTGTTCCTTTTTCCAACCTTTCTGTGCCTCTAACGCGCGCCCATCCTTCTGTTTTGCTTCCTCCGCTACTACCAATCACCCTTTTGCTACTTCCTACCCTTGTCCTCCATTTTATCGCGCCCCTTCAGCTTTATTTCCCATGATTCTGTTTTATTTCTTCTTCCAGACGCTTTGTACGTCTTTCTTCAGGTTTTGTGGCCGGTTTCGTTTAATTGCTCTCGTTCAGTTCCCTTTTTAACAGTTGTATTCTTGTTGCTGGTATCTTGCTCGCGTTCCAATAGACTTCTGTCTTTATTCCCTATTATTTCTGATTGTCGTTTCTTTAGTATTGTCAAGTCAGTTACATTTCTCTGTTGGTCTTCTCGGTCACAAAATTTCAAATAATTGAATTCTCAAATTTTAAACAAGTATTCAAGTATACAAATTTCAAAAATATTCAAATTTTTGAAACACAGAATATTCAAATTTTCAAATATTCAGGTTTTCAAATGAAACTAAACTCCAAAATTGAAAAATAAATTTTTCTTTTAATACGAACCCGAAAATTGTAATATTTCCAGTAGCTTCACTGTTAAACCGTAACTTTCTACCTTTGACCAAGTTTCTAAGTACACAAAAAGAGTATCGAGCGATGTTCCCATTTTCTACAATAAAAAACAAGAACTCTTAGATTCAAATCTAATGAACCACCTATCGACTTGCTCGCAAAAAAGGTTGCTCAGCCCTCTCTATTATCAGCCTGGCACTCAGCCGTCGATCCTGTCAAAGGTAGTCGAATGCCAATCGAACAACGCTTTCTGCCCGATAGAACCGTCGCGTCGGCTGTTCGCAACTCGTTCGACGCCACAAATCACAGAGGACCTAGCGAAATTCCTGGCGAAAGAAATTAACGCGTGTCGCGCGGTCGATACTCGGGACAGCGGGGGTGGTACGTGTCGGGCGGTTGAAACGCGCGTAGTCAAACGAGAATTCTATGAACCATGCACCTCCCCGATGGTAACAGGGACGAAAATTGCGTATTAATCATCTTCCAGCGCTCGAGCGTAGTTTGCGTTTTTGCGATCTCCCGCCTAATAGAACACCGATTATTACCGACGATATCGATTGTCCACTTTTGTTTCAGTATATTCCCATCGACACTGTATTTGCAAGGCCCACCTCCCGCGCGTTATTGCTGTGTCGTTACCGTTTTTAAACTTTCTGCCCGCGTACGAGCTTCGACAGCGATATTTTTGGACGTCGATTACGAGCCAATCGAGATAGCTGTAAACGCTGCCACTCCGACGATCCAGTAAAGCGAATGATGGATGCACGGTAATCTAATCATGGATTTATGATGGCAGTAACCGTGGTCGGACCGTTTCAAACACTTCGTCGCTGACTGAGCGCGCTGCCGCTGTCGACTGCTGTGTTTGAGCATAATGTTATTAATGTTTAAAGCTGGAATTACTGTTTACGATAGTCCATTAGGTGTTCGGCGGAGAGCTTTTGGTATAGAAGTTCGTCAGCTTTCGAGGGCGTTTTGTTTTAATAGGGAATATAATTGGAAGAGTTTGAAAATGAAGGTTGCAGTTTTGTTCGCTGTTATATTGATGTTCTGGATAATACCGAATAAATACCGACTGTGCTATGGAGCAGAATTATTTTGAAGCAATTACTAATTTTTGGGCAGAATCGATTTTAACTTTTCTCGTTCGGTTAGTTGCTTGAAACCTATTTCTTATTTTAAGTGATAATCTGTTTTAAGAATAAATTCTAATTTATACCTTGAAATAGTATCCATTAATTTACTGCATTTTCTTAATAAACAACCATCTTCACGATTTTCGATAATCTGTTTAAGTATTGCTAGCTCAAGGCTCTGCGTTACATTTCTCAAAATCATATCTCAACTTCTGACGCGATTTTGCGGACACTGAATGCACTTTACTTCCACTTTTGTCTCAATAGTATTCTACAGTGAATCACTCTGTAATACAGTATGTATATCTAATGGCTTTAAACCGGTTTCCACAAATGTCTGATCCATCATCAGTCCATATAGGTCATAACAAGCAGCGTTCTAGATATTTCTCAAAACACTCGACAACTGTCACCTTCGTTTTAGAAAGTTTGGCCGCGGGTGGTCATTGGCGGAGATCCACGGGCTTATAGACGCCGCAATTCTTCCTGGCAGTTTAACGATCGCGAGCGTTTCGGTACGGCCTCTCGAAAAGCCCCCGATCTGCTTTTTCCCGCGTCGCCTGACAAGTCGTAAATCTGACTCGCCACGAGATACCAACGCCATGGCTCGTTCACGTCGCACCACCATACAGGAGCATAATTTCGCGCGTACGACGCGCGTAACTCACCGCGTATCTGTGCATGCTGCCACGTCGCGCGCGTCTTTATTAGGGCTCTTTGTTCGAATTTTTACGATTGTCGACGCTACCGCGGGAGCAGATGGGAATTGACATGAGCCTTCGAAACGACACGATCCAGGGGAAGATTCGTAACGATGCTTGGGGAACATCCCCAAGTGTTTTGGTTCTGAAGTTGAGGCTAGGAATGAGGGGTGTCTTGCTTGAAATAAGTGTTTCGTCTGCAGAGCTTATTAAGAAATAACGAATTGAATTTGAAGAATGTCAATTTGAAGTCTGCAAGAGAGAATTAATATTTTCTTAACTTTTTGAATAGCTTGGATGGAAGCTGAGGCTAGGAGATAGGGGTCTTTCTTGAAATAGATGTACAGGTTCTTTTTCGATGGTTTCGATTAAAGAAGTGTTGCTCTTGATAAAATTAGCTTAAATGTTTCTTGATGGCCATTGGTCTGTTTATGTGTTGTGTGTCTCTGAGGTTCATACAGTCTATATTATCTGGGACTTCAATCTTTGGATATAGAAGAATGTGTTGGCAAATTTGCTCTTGTTTTATTGTGAAAAATTGTTAAGGCTTCGTAACTTAGTCAATCTAAAGTCAGATTAAATTCGAAATCTGTACATGGAATCTCTATTGACCGAAACCCATCTATGATGCTAACTTGAGTAATACCTGTCTACTGCAGGACACTTGGGGGCTAACCGAAAGTTCTAGATATGGAAATTTCTGGATATGGAGTTCCTGGAAGTAGAGGATGAGCTAATTCGTACGATTCGTGGAAAGTACCTATATTATATTCTAAATGCTCCTCATAGTACTAACATTTCAACAGAAATAAACATTCTGTTACGCCTAGTTGAACCTATTTAATCAAAGTGTTTAAGAATACTGAAAAATCAATTTGTCTCAAAACTCAAAGAAAATGTAGATAATCAAGAACTTACTAGTCGAAGTCTGCATACATACAAGTATACATAGAAGAAAACATACTAGCCAAGCATAACCACCGAACTTCACTAGCAACGATTGCAAGTACACCCTCGGACTAAGGGCACGTTCGAGTCTGTTCCTGTGAGAAATTCGCGACAGCCAGCCACGAATTCAAGGGAAATTCGGTTCGTTGGTGTGACTGTCTGACAGGAACCATAACTTCCAGAATGATGTCCCAACGCGATAGAAGCACAACTCGCTCTCTGAACGCGACCGAACGACCATAGGGGATAACGGAAGCATAATTTGGCCCAAGTAACGTATAAGTTCACCAGCAGCTATCTGTCAGATAAAGGCATGCCTGGTTGCATTTCGCCCTCGACGTCGGACACCGAACTATGTCGTTTTAACCTGCGACGCAGTCGTGACTCCGCAATCGCAACTCTGTCTCCTTTTGCCCGCATTTATATGAGGGTTTCGGCTGCGTTCCCCGCATTATTCCGCCAGACAGCGATATTTCAAAGAGGACATTATTGTTTTAGCATCGTTTCAACGCGGATTATTAGGTTAAAAGCCACTTAAACGGCACCTTCGAAAATGGGACAACGATAATGAGATTGAGAGGTTCGTTCCTTCGGTGATTAATAATATTTTCGTGGTTCGCGATTGGTCCCAATAGAATTTCAGCGAAACTGTAAAATAAATTAATAGATACGCTCCACACGTTTCCTAAATAGTGGAGTAACGAAGATTGACTTCGCTATCGGTTACAAAAATTTAGAATAGCATCACTGTTTTCGTGATACCATGAAAAGAAGACAAAGCTATTATAAATTTACTAATATTTCTGAAAGCTTCCGTCAGAAACTTCAAACGTTATATCATTCCTCTATAACTAATCGCTAGCGCTTCGTAGTTCCCTAATTTCTACCCCAAATCACTCTCATAATGAATGCCAGCTGCCTAACTAAATCTAACGATCGGAGTCTTTGAAAGGTTCGTTCGAATCACGTTTGTCCTAACAAACAGTTACACGATTAAATCATTTGACGAGCGAATCGTGACACAACCGACGTGTCCGTCCCCGTGTCCATTCGTCCGTGCTCCCTTTCCATACTTTGCTCATTTGCTCCGTTCGATATGCGGTTGTTCATGTCGCGCGCGACACGTCGAACGAACATTGCAAAATTGTACGCGCGCACATATTCACCAACATGCTGCATTGAGGTTTGATTAATTCGTGTCCGCCAGTTGCCTGTCCGATAAGGAATATATATGGCGGATCTCGAAAACCGTTTCCAGTATTTCATAAGACACACTACCACCGAGTGATAAATGATCGTTCAGATTCCGAAGTAGTATTTTCAGTTATCGAGAATACCGCTGGAATTCTTAAAGTGAAATCTACCAGCAGGAAATATTTATGGGATGATATTATTGTCTGAATGGCTTTTAACAGGTCTAGGAAATAATACCGATTGCTGTATGGAAGACACATGCGAATAGATTGGACACGTGACTAATCAGTCGCTTGCTCCAGTAAAATTTTAGTTTTGTTGTTAAGACTGGAACAGACACGTTTAGTCACTTAGTTGAGTGGCAAGTAGTTAAGTAACCTAGGGTGTATGGACTCTAAAACTGAGTTGAGTCGACAGTAATTGTTAGCGACCATACACAGTAAGTTATTAAATTACTCGTCACTGGACTAAATTACTGGACGCATTTGTTCCAGCCTTTAGAATACAATAGGGTTGCGATTCAGTGTTTCCTAAGTGCATTTCTGTATATTTAGTGGAAACACTAGACGTTATCATGATGTTTACAGGATTTTAAAGAAATTATCCTTTTAAAAGGTAAACCGTGGAGAACGAAATATTTAATTGATATCTAGAGTGACCAGTAAATCAGTTTTTCACTTTATGCAAAAATGAAAGTTGCAAGTGCCTCATCCGAAATTCTATCTTGTATCTTTATATCTCATATTCTGTGTTACCCCAATTATAGCTAACCATAATTCTATATCACTTAAACCTTGCTAAATCCTAACTCTAATTATCACCAGTTTTGAAAACCACCACCCAGATCGAACTAAAAAGCTACAAGAGTTGCTCGTCGTGTCTTACACAGAGCGTCATTTACCTGCAACGAGAAGCGATAGAGATAATCCGGTGGGTACTGTTGCGTGTACTGATGATACGCGTGATGCTGATGGGGCTGCTGATTGTACTGTTGCCCTTGTTGCGGCTGGTACTGCTGTTGGTACTGTTGCTCCAGATGCGCATGATGATGATGATGCCGATGATGGTGATGATGCTGCTGCTGCTGATGATACCAGGCATGATTGTAACCATCCATATCACAGCGAAGTCACGTTCACGGTCCACGGCCTGGTAGGTATCCTCGGTGCGAGGTGAAAAAGGGAAGCGCACGCAAATGGCAAACATATCAATCACCTGCCAATAGGACGTTCGATCGTCGTATCCCGAATTCTCTTTCGCGCGGAATCCCCGACATCCTCGATGCGGGCCTGCCTATCTGTCTATTGTTCGGTAGCTCCCTTTGTCCCTGCCTGACGAATGCACGACGAACCGAGGAGAAAAATTATTGCGATCCACGCCGATAGCTTTTCCCCTGGGGGAAATGGAGCGCGTGACCGTTCGCGAGCGTCCCGCGAGTCAACTCCTTCTCTCCTGCTGGGGACTTACGTCGAGAGATTCTACGGTCGCGCGAAGCACAGAGGAGAGTCCCACCGACTCCTAAGGATCGTTTCTTCGACTCTTTCTGGATTCAACACTCGTAGTTAACTTGAAATGCTATTAACTGAGTACAAAATAAGGAAGAAGGTTCTGTTTCTACACTACTGTTAAGAGGCCCAACCATAATCACACTAAAACTGGCCGATCCTCGCCACGAAACCGTGTACCGTGGCTACGGTTCGAACTCTCGCGACTTCGGTCACTTGCACTTCCGCCAGATCTTGTATTGCACTCTAGGTGATGATTGCGGGCCAACTAACTCGCCTTCAAATTGCCGAAATCGCGGTGAGCCGCTGGTGGTCCTCCTCCCCACTCCATCCGAGGCCCCCACGGACTGTTATTATTCGTCCCTCGGAGGATCATCTTCTTTCCGTCTCTTTTTCGCTTTAGCGACGAAGCTCTGGACCGGTCAGTCATCCCGGTTCTTGCTGGGGGTCTTTGGGAAAACGTGCCACGCATCAGGAAGAGAAGGGGTTGCGCCGACACTCTTGGTGCCAGAGTTCCTCTTTGAATCGAAAACCTGCCGGGGACTCTTCCTGATGCGGCTTGCGAGTTCTCTCGTGTCCTCTTCTTTCGATTCTTCTGTGCCGCGGGAACGATCGATCGACGGCGAAAAATGTAGTCCTCCTGTTCTGTTGGACCTTGGGGTGAAGATTCTCTTTCCTCGCAGAAGGAAAGAAGGATGCGGGGATTTCTTTGAATTCTCTTTTTTTTTCTTCTGTGCTGCGATATTTTGCTGTTTCATAAAACGCAGGATGCAGGATTTCTTCCGTTTGATGTGAGATTCTTTCGTTTTTAATATTGCGTAAGGTGATTTATTATTGTGTCGCTTCTATTTGTAGTGAGTTTATGTAAGTTGAAGGAAACTCTATGATTTGTCGTAGGATATTTTCGCTGAGACGTCTTCGATTCTTATATGTCCACCTATTGCGAATTTTCGAAATGCAGGAACGTGAATTAATTATATATTATTTGTTTCTTATTAATGCAACATTCCATGCGGGTGTAAGAATTTGTAATTAGAATTTAAGATTAAACTTTACTTGATTTATATAATTTTGAATTAAATAAGGGAAATCATACTGTTACGATCTTTTCGGAATTTGGTATCAAAAATCATGAAGGTAGCGTAGCTCCCATTAAATTTCCACTTAAAACTGATTTAAGCTGGCAATTAACGCTCGGTATTATCATTCCTGCGAATTCGTAACTCTCATGCATTTCTAACTGCGCACTCGTTTCGTTTTATCGCGCGTTGATAATCATTATCCCTGGAATTAATTCTAGTCGCGGCGGTCCATTACAGAACTGTAATTGCAACGCCACGATTGCCATTACCACCCATTTAGATTACATCACACGCAATTAAAACGACTTGGATAGGAATATCCTAATTAACCTCGTCAACGATATCCGTCACAAATCTCGTTATCCTTTACGTAGATTCGTCGTAAACTCAGAAAGAACCTTTACTTCCTTTCTATTTAAAGCCTGTGTAATGTTGCATAATTTCTTGAAGACAATAGTAACAGATATCTATAAAAATTATTGAGATGTGTTATCATTAGACTGGCTATACATGCAAATTCAAATTTTTATAATGGAAACAAACTAAAAATTTGTTTCTGTATGAAAATATAACGTGGACTTTACTTTTTATATTTTGTATATTTTTGCATATTATATGTTGTATTTTCTTCCACATTTAAATTTTTCATAAATGCATAAAGATCCACAGTGTAAATTATCATTACAGAGGGTGCCACGTCACTACTCGTACGATTCTACATAATAAAATAAATTGGAAATAAAGACTGGAATTATTTTATAAGCGCCTCTGTTTCCATGAAAAATAGCTTTACTCGTAAATATTTGATGGACTGAAACAGTAAAAACGAAATTAAAAAAGAAATACATATAGATCGATATAAAGTCAATACTGACATAATATTCCCTCGTTGTAAACTCGGTGCTATATTCAACATTCCTTATAGTTATAATTTAGAGTAATGTACTGTCATTTGCTTTTGTTCAAAACTCGAAGATGAACCAATAACAAAGCTTTTCATAGAAGTAAAACGAAATTCGCCTATGGTGATTCGATATAAACGCCACGGCGTTTGGTGGCAAAACAGAAAAACGTTACCACTCCATTAAGAACACGTTTTCCTTTAATAACATTTCTATGCGAAGAATTTGCTTCGTCCAAGAGTAAATTTCTTCGATTTTAATTAACATTTTCACGTTACTCAAGACAATTACGTGTGTATTTCGCGGTTAACGCAGTGTTATTTGCCGCCATACTTAGTGTATATTGCTCAAGTCCTGCCCCTATGTTAAATCCCATTAACGATCCTCACTAGGAATTCAAGACATAATTAAACTTTATTTTTGTTTTTTGATCTACAGAATTACATACCATCTTGGCTCTCACACTACTACTTTCACATTTTCTACAGGGTGTTCCAGAACTAATGGTACAAACGAAAAGGGGGTGATTCTACATGAAAAAATAAGATGAAAATGTAGAATAAAAATTGTTAATATCTTTTTCGAGAAAATTGACTCCGAATTTTGACCGAGTACAAGTGTACTGAACTACAGTTTTATGTCTGAAGACTAAATGGGAAAAGGTGACTGCTTCTAGCGTACCACAGAAGCAGTGGTCAGACCGAAAGTGTTCCCCTTCTCTCATCTACTCTTCCAGCACCCAAAACTGCACTTCTATACGCTTCTACTCAACCATAACTCCAACTCAATTTTCTCAAAAACGAAGCATAATATCAAAAAAGTTTATTGTATATTTTCGACATACTCTTTCATGTAGAATCACATCATTCCCATTTGTACCATCAGTTCTGCGACAGCCTGTATGACACCATTTTTTGCTCAGAATGACATCACAAACATGTCGACAAAGTTTATCGGTTTCCATCTGGGACACCTTGTACGTATAATAAAATTATGATATTTGCTAATGTTTCATCATACACCATAAACCCAGTTGAAGTCACCGCCAGACTAAAATCATCTTCCAAGACACCCCCCGCCCCCCATACACACACACACAGAAACAAGTTTCCAAGTCTCTTTTTCAATTTCCCTGAACCTCTACTGCTACCCTAAAATCTTCCTCCTATCCCTTCGCCCTAGCATTCATCCTCAAGCACCACAGCATTTCACTAAAACTGCCCCATCGCTAAAAAAGACGAAATCGATTTCTATCTTATCGCTTTTAAATCCTCCCGACTTTCCCTGACCGTGCCTCTCATCCCATGGAACGAACGGGTTAAACAGGGTCCCTCGGTGACCGCTGCTGAAAGGGCGGCAGTTGTTAGGAAAGGGGGACAGAGGAGCAGGGAGTTCCGGTTCATCCGAGCCCCTCTCGCGATGTTCCTGCGAGAGGCAGCGAGGGGGTTTGAAAATCTAATAACGCGCTGGCCCGCGACACGCGCTGCGAAGCCTCGCCGCTGGTCCGCGCTGGCGACAAGTGTCGGATGGGATTTCGCGGGCTGGGGAAAAAGGAAATATTCGCGATGAACCGAATTTTCGAACGAGCCCTTTCCGGAAACAATGGGGAGGCAGAGTGGTAACGAGCTTCCCATCCCCCCTCCGCGGAGCGTTACGCGAGGCAGAAACAAATGGTCGGCGAAACAATGAAAGCCGGGAAACGGGAAGTTGGCCTGGTAAAGGTAATTCAAGCGCGCGGCGCGCGGAATTTTTGTGAAAGCTCAGGGATTATTAAAGGCTGTAATCCTCTTTAATAACCGTGCGGCGCGCGCTTAATGTTCCAAGCGCGAGCTCCCCGTATCCTCTGGCTGTAAAGTAGCTGAAAACAGCCGAACACGACGCGATAGACTTCCGCTGGACTTTTTGGACTGACAAATTTGCGAGAGCGTTGCAGGAGTTTATCGTCCCGATGGCTGGAAATTGATAGTCGCCCAGGTGAATCCGATATGAATAATGGTGGGTCGAAGTTAAACACTGCTATGTGTGACATCTCTGGTGTGTAATGGTCTGGATTAAGGGGAGAGTGGTAGGTAGAGGGGGTTGTAGCGTGGAGACTCACTCTTTAAGGGCTTTCTATAATATATCTGTATCTTTAGTATATAAATATATTAGAATATATTTCTACAGATACTTAAGAAAAAAACTTACTTTAGATTTGTTAATGATGTTCTTTTAGAATCACATTTACTTTGGTCTAAGGATTCATGATAGTTATTCCTTATGCCTCGTAACATTCTCTCAAACAGTAGTCGTATCAGTTCCAGACTTCATGAGACCTTAATCCAGCCATGAGTGTCTCAATAAAAACACACTTATCTAAGAGTATGGATATTATAACAAGCCATCTAGTTTTTAAAAATATTTTATAGTTCTACTAAGGAAGTTATCTGAAAAAGTGGTCTTGTACGATTAACTACCTTCTAATTACACCTACATTCTAATCTATACCGAACTATGTATGTACCTTTTCCCTGATTCTCCGTGCAATTATTTTACCAAGCGTAATAAATGTTTAATTCAAGGTGTCCTCTAACTGTGAAAGACCTACTACACTAAATGCCGCTGTAATCCTCCGCCTTCCTTTTTCCACCACAATTTGCTCCTTTCCCCTTTCACATCTCTTCCCTTTCGCTCGTTCCCGTATCTCTTCATTCCCTCCCTTTTCCTTCTGAGCTTCCACGTCTCGTCCTGCTTGACATTTCCTCCCTCCCTCTTCCCTTTTCTCTATTTTAACCTCTTTCACATATACACACGTAGGGGTAGGTACACCGAGACTCGACCTGGTCCACTCGAATGTGCCGTGTCGTTAGAAGCATGTGTAACTTACAATCGTGTTACCCCGGTCGCGACTTTTACAACCATGGCGAAAGAATCGTTCGAAGGGGAAACTGGGTCGAGGCGTACTGACGTCAATTTTTTGAAACGATGTTATCGGCGCTCGTGTACGCCCTGCTCTTTTTCGCTCCGTTTTTTCCTCTTTTTTAATTGCTACTGGCGAGATGATTCGCCCGACCGCACACAAAGGTAACGTCGGACAGTATAATTATTCTTCGAGGTTCATTATACAGGCCGCCACGAAATTATAAATGTGCTCTCGTGTTATTCAAACGCATCTTTCCAGCGCTAGTAGCGATGCTGGAAAATAAACAAATTTTCTTTTCTCGTATTGTGCAAAAGCACGGCGGTATTATCGTTATTATCAGCTGCGTGTTTCAGGATTTCCTGGATAAACTGTGTCAGTCTGTTCCGCGTGTAGAGTAAAATAAAAAAATTTTGATTGTAGAAATTTCTGTTCTACAACTTTGATTAAAAGTACGAGTTTAAGATAGATATATATTAATACAGTTTTTATCCTTATAGCTTATAGGATACTACACTATGATTAACATGCGATACTAATATACGATACTACTATGATTAACATGCAATCTCTCGAAACACGAACTGCTACTGATCGAATGTTTTTACAGAAATTAATTAACAGCGTTGTAAGCTGCCCGAAATTATTATCAATCATACATGTTTATGCACCATCGAAATCACTGAGATCTGTATTGATATTTCATTCAGCTTTCTATGCCTCTACAATGAGTAACTCTGATCCCCAAAATCGTTCCTGTATTGATATCAATAAGTTGTGCGTTCACTTAAACTTTCTTTCGAGCAAAGCGTGCAGTTTTAAGACTTTGTTAAACAAATTGCTATAATTTCTTGTAACACATTCCTCTATAAATGATGCAACATGTACTTTTGTTATTCCTAGCCTATATCTTTTTTTATCCATGTTCCACACTAATGAGACTTTACCCCGTTTATAATAAATAAACAAATAAATAAATTACCATATATAAACAAAAGATTGAGTCTACAGTCACCTAAATAACTAACAATAAGTAATACACACGTATTTCTCAACCATTCTACCCAAACCGCTACTAGACGCTACAACCTCATCTCACTCCTGGATCGATCGCACCCTAATTCCCCCAAATTGTTCGTAAGCGTCAAAATCGTTGGTCGTCCGCAGCCTCCGCGGTCACAGTGCTCCCTGGTTAATAACACGACGAGGCGCGTTACAGTAATTCGTCGATGGAAACGAGGCGCGAGCGAGAAGATTAAAGGATCTCGGACGGCGCGGGCGCACGTATAAATTCGAAATGGAGATAATTACGATACCGACGGTATAACGAGTCCATAAAGCGCCGCTTGGAATTGGTTAAATTTATCGATCGCGTCCCGGCGATACCGCGCTCGCTTTTTATCTCGACGATCCCCTGGTAATTCCATTTCGCGACGGGCACGCATGCACGGCCGCGCTGCATCGTGTCCTCGCGCATTTCCGTGTCCATGCCGTCGTTCGACGTTGTTTTTATCTACGTTGTTAAAGGAAATGATCGTATACCGTTTCATGGTAATTCTTTGAAATTTCGCGCAGGTATGAAATGGGATATTCGGAACTACCGTGAAATCCCTTCTGCGTGGAAAAATTATTTTCTTTTTCTATAGGGAAACTATGATATCTACGGGGATGATTTTGTATTGCGTTGATGTGCGTTGCTGAATAGGTTTTTTGAGACAGAGACGAGTGGATGTACAGTTTGTAGAAGATGGGTATTTTAGATCTTTGATTTTGCTGAGACAGAAAGTCTAATATTTGTGTTCTTTTTTTCATTTATACTATTATGAGACGGGACGCAAGCAGCGCAAAAGGCTGGTTGCAAGAACTACAAATTGGAAATTCAAGAGGTCGTAAAGACTTTTCTGGTATTCCAAGCCCACATACTTTATTCCATTAGACTTCGCCGTTCACAACAGGAACGGAGAAGCGCTTCAACCGAATTAGTAACTCCCATTTCGCTAATTGATCCGGCAGTATTTACCGAAGGTGCTCCAAACCACAGATCTCGAACAGGAATTCTCATTCAACAACCTCACCGATCGTTCGTCGTTTAACAATCGACGAACTTCGAGCCTCTGTTCGCTCGCTTTTCTATCTCTAGCTGAAGCTGCCTCGAATATCGAGCAGAACATTTTTAATTATTGTGTCAGTATGCGAGAAAATTAACCGAAACGTTCTTATCAGACGAATATAACATAAATTTTAACAAAATATTAGTTTATGAACGTCATGAATTTAAAAAATTGAGTAAAAAAACAATACGACTCTGGAGAAATGACTAACAATTAAATATTCCTTGCAGTAGGATACTAAAAAGTTATCGACTGAATTTTTGTTGACATAGATAAACCAAACTACTAGAATAAACTTGTAAAAACAGCGAGATATTTTTGAGCAAGAGAATCGCTTAACTATTTGCAAGTTTTAGTACTTGTGTTTCTATGCCTTAAGAAAGATAGCGTGATTCCATTTACACAGCTGAAGATACGATACGAGTCTGTTTTTAGAAACATTTCTTCTTTAAATCAAACAATATTTAGAGGAGATAATCGATTCTATAATTTTGTTATCACGTGTGTAAGATTAGAGATGTATCTAGGCATGATAGCTAATTATCATAAATTTTTGGAGCAGACATAATATCAGAAGCAAATATGTACGCAAGTGTCTGTTCTATCAAACTAAAGATAATCACAGCAAATGGCATATTAATTAAACGATGAATTTGGTATATAAACGGGGTCTCACTGTGGAGCAAGCAGACAAATTCGAGACACGAATTTCACAAAACACCCACAGCAAACATGAAGTACTTCGCAGCCTTTTTGAGCGTACTCTGTATCTGCCTTCTTGGATCGGCATGGGTAAGTAATTATTTTAAATACATCTTATTGTTTATTTATTAGAAGAGAATTGAAAAATAAATTTTCCGAAAATCAATTTGAAATTTTCTGTGGTAAAAAATTAAGTACTAACAAAATTTTTGATTCTTACCATTTAGTTAATAGTATTCAAATTTCAAGAGTCTCTAATAAAACACCATGTTTCTGTTTACTGCTTACTATTAAAATTATGGCAATAGTAAAATAAGAATATAAAAGTAGTAGTGGTGAATATATGGATTCAGAAATGACCTTTCTTCAGATAAAAATACCTCATTTCCACAGTCTCGTTTTATGGATAAAAATAAATTGATGATTTTCGGGAAGTGTCACTTTTTTTCAGTAATCTAGTTATTATTACACTGGAATAGCCAATTTTAACATGGATCTTAATTTGTCTGACAGGCCACGGAAGAGATCGAAGAAGCTAAGTTCAACCCCCTGTGCAGTGTCTGCAAACTGGCTATGAAGGAAGTTGACCAACGTCTGGTTGGTGATAAAACCAGAGGCAAAGTAGAAAATGCAGTGCACAGTGTATGCAACCATCTCCCACATGCTGTTTCTGGAAAATGTAACGAATTCATCAACAAGCATGGCGCTCAGATCATCGACGTGATCGTTGACAAGGGTGTTCCCATGGCTGCCTGCGCTGCTATACGTGTCTGCTAGTAAATAACTGACCAAGGATTTAACTACGACAATTAAGACAAGTATGTTAAGGGCTCGTAAATTTTATTATCCACTGTCTATACTTAAGGCCAGAATGTCGTGTTCTATTAAATACGTAGTCTTTTTAAATACATCAAAGGCTTCAGACCTACGTCGATGTAGTATAGTAGATCTTGTTACAACTCTCATTTAAAAAGTCAACTTAATAAAAACATTTATAAATACTCTACTTTTAATTATTACAGAAGCAGCACTCCTCTAAACATCATTTACTGCTTACATGGACAACTATTCCTGTGACGAAATGACATCAAATTCGATACAGATGAAAGTTATATATTCTCTGCTTTTGCAACTGTGACTGATGCAATGTCAATTACCTACTACTCTTTTAATAAATATTCTGTCAACATATGCACATAACGCCTTCTTGTCTTATATTCCTATTTCTCACTAGAAATTCTAGCGAGAATCTAGAAGTTCTAGTCCAATCACTAAGGTACTAATACACACCCCAAATATGTACAAACCCCCTTTTTTTGTCAGTACTACTTATCATATAATTGAAGTACACATTTATATTCAATAAGGCTTACAATGAATAAATGCACAATTTTTTCCATTTACAACTTTCTAACTATGCATTAAGTACTTGGCCACTTTTACATTATTGAAATCTATAAACTACAAGTAAAACTCTACGATATAGTTTTGGCTATAAACATCGTCTCAAACGATTATATAAGGTTTAAAGATACTGATGAAAACAACATTTGATAACAGTTTAGTATAAATAAAAAAGTGTAGGTATTTCATGAACTTCGAGTAGTGTGAAAGTATTCAAATACTTCAGCACCCTTCTCGAGAACCAGTACTAGCACAAAAATTTTCAAAAATCGCCCATAAACCACGCTTCAGGGTGTCAGAACGATACCTCTTGCAATCTGTAACCCTCGAACATGCTTCCTCGCATTTAGGCCTGCAGCATCCCCTCGCCCCCCGGCCATCCCTCAAATCGATACGTCCCGATCCCTGTTATCCAATATTCGCATTCCCCATCGGTCTGACAAAAATGGCAGGCTTCAAAGTCGAGGCACTTCGTCATCGGCAACGAAACTCCCCTGAGGCCATCTCTGCCGTCTCTGAAAGCTGCCACCCCCACCGCTTCTCGATTCTCTCGCCTCGTATTTATGTTCTTGAGAGCAACCTGCCAATTAGTTACCACCCTCGCTGGCGCTGTTATGCACACTTTGAACAACTAGAGACACAGCTCGCACTTGCAATTGGATACCAGTATTCACTTTCAAGAGTATTCTCGACGTGCTTTGTAGCCCACGTGCGACTCACCCTGCCTCAGCCCCTTGGCGCCCCTCCCTGCTCATCCGTTTCTCGTTCTCACACTGTCCTCCAAATTACGTATCCGCTTCTGAAGATCATTTTCTCTTTAGACATCCTATGCTATCCCCCCGTGGCCGCCACCCGAGAAATCGAATCCTTAGAATCTCTAGCGAAGCGTCACGAAGCCGCGGAACAGCACGGCGAGGTAATTGGTGGAAGATGACGAGACATTAGAAGGGGTGAGGTGTGGAAACGGGGTGAAAAAAGAGAGCAACGGAGAGTTACCGTGACGTCTGTCGTCATATGCCAGCCAATCAGAGCTGTTTCTGTAATTTTCCAATGGCGATCGAACGCGAACTCGCGATTAACAAAGGATCGAGCAAGTTCCAGAAATAATGGCCGTCGAGGGTATTTAACGTTCGATCGCGTAATGGGAAAAGGAACAATGGAAATGAGTCTCGCGGACGAAATCGAGAAGTTCACGTTTTCCGCATGAAATACGCCCGCTTTTGTGAACCGTTTTTTAAATCTCTCTCGTGTTCCCGCTATATAGGGTTCAATCGATCCTCCTCCTATTATTCGCCACCTGGAATTTTTAGATTACAATGCGATGCGTGGCCGCGGCCCGTGTGAAAGGATCTGTGCTCTGTTCCTTCGTTGGGGGATCGAAAAATATCGTCAGCGGGAGATTTGATTTCTGCGAATTCTGAAATCACAAGTCCGTGAAATTTGAATAAATTCTTTCTCTACGCGGCAGAGGGGCGGGGGTGTATTCCTTCGTGGAAAGCACGACGAGTATTCAGCAGGATCGGTTGTCAGACATCGATTCCCTTCGGGCGGCGAGGCGAAGACGCGCAGGACGATGCCGAGAGGACCAGTTCAGGGAACAGGAAGTTTATATAGCGTGCAGGATTATGGCGGCGGATAGTAACAGGATTCTTGCAATAACTCGCCGCGGCTTGGCACGGTATCGCAAACAAACACGGCGGAAGCGAATCGAACGGAGGCGCGCCAAGTATTTTCCAATTACATCTTCCATTAACGATCATTCCCCGCGTACGACGCCTTCCTTCTCGAGCGATCGATCCAAGACGCGCCCGCCTCTTTGAGGAGTCCGCTGGCTTTTTCGTTGGCTCGCGATCCCCGACGTGCTGGCTCGGAAATTAATTAAATTGGAGAGGGATGCTTGTGTTGGCATTGTTGGCAAGGCGAAAATCTTCAATGAGACTTCTATTTGAAATAGGGTTCTGAATTTTGAAACACTTGTTTTTTTCTTTTTGTTTTGGGAGGAAATGGTTTCTGGATTACAATGAGTGTGAATGTTTCGAAGCTACACTTTGTTTTGATTTTTTTGTTTCATTTATTGGTATTAATTAGTGTCATTTTTGGTGAATTTAAAACTGGTTTAGTCCTCTGGTAAATAAAGTATTTTTGTAAAGTACATATTTGTAATCGTCATGTTTTGATATTTTAATATTTTAGTAACTGACAGTATAACAGTGGATACTTTAGATGACTTAATGTTTAAGTATTTTATAGCAATATTTCGACACCTTAATTTCCTGGTGTTCCGGATACTCCAAATACTTCGGTATTCCAATACTCCAAGTTTCTCAATATTTCAAGCATCTCAATACCTTAATATTTTAAATGCCTCAATATTCCATTATTTTCTGTGTAATTTCCAATACTTTGACAACATTCATGCATTTGATATCCAATGTTTCCGCTTTCCAATATGCATTATATCACTATTTAGTTCTACAATATAAGAAATAATTAATTATTTTCAAAGACTGTACACCTGACAATAAATACTATTGTGTTTACCTTAAAGAAGTGCGAACATGATTGAATTATGCTTTTTGTAATAATTAAAAGTAGAGTATTTATAAATGTTTTTATTAAGTTGACTTTTTAAATGAGAGTTGTAACAAGATCTACTATACTACATCCACGTAGGTCTGAAGCCTTTGATGTATTTAAAAAGACTACGTATTTAATAGAACACGACATTCTGGCCTTAAGTATAGACAGTGGATAATAAAATTTACGAGTCCTTAACATACTTGTCTTAATTGTCGTAGTTAAATCCTTGGTCAGTTATTTACTAGCAGACACGTATAACAGCGCAGGCAGCCATGGGGACACCCTTGTCAACGATCACGTCGATGATCTGAGCGCCATGCTTGTTGATGAATTCGTTACATTTTCCAGAAACAGCATGTGGGAGATGGTTGCATACACTGTGCACTGCATTTTCTACTTTGCCTCTGGTTTTATCACCAACCAGACGTTGGTCAACTTCCTTCATAGCCAGTTTGCAGACACTGCACAGGGGGTTGAACTTAGCTTCTTCGATCTCTTCCGTGGCCTGTCAGACAAATTAAGATCCATGTTAAAATTGGTTATTTCAGTGTAATAATAACTAGATTACTGAAAAAAAGTGACACTTCCCGAAAATCATCAATTTATTTTTATCCATAAAACGAGATTGTGGAAATGAGGTATTTTTATCTGAAGAAAGGTCATTTCTGAATCCATATATTCACCACTACTACTTTTATATTCTTATTTTACTATTGCCATAATTTTAATAGTAAGCAGTAAACAGAAACATGGTGTTTTATTAGAGACTCTTGAAATTTGAATACTATTAACTAAATGGTAAGAATCAAAAATTTTGTTAGTACTTAATTTTTTACCACAGAAAATTTCAAATTGATTTTCGGAAAATTTATTTTTCAATTCTCTTCTAATAAATAAACAATAAGATGTATTTAAAATAATTACTTACCCATGCCGATCCAAGAAGGCAGATGCAGAGTACGCTCAAAAAGGCTGCGAAGTACTTCATGTTTGCTGTGGTTGTTTTGTAAAATTTGTGTCTCGAATTTGTCTGCTTGCTCCACAGTGAGACACCGTTTATATATCAAATTCATCGTTTAATTAATATGCCATTTGCTGTGATTATCTTTAGTTTGATAGAACAGAAACTTGCGTACATATTTGCCTTTAATATTATGTCTGCTCCAAAAATTTATGATAATTAGCTGTCATGCATAGGTACATCTCTAATGTTACACAAGCGATAACAGAACTATGCAATCGATTACCTCTTCTAACTATTATTTGATTTAAAGAAGAAATGTTTATAAAAATAGACTCGTATCGTATCTTCACCTGTGTAAATAGAATCGCACTATCTTTCTTAAGGCATAGAATACTTTTTCTCAAAAGTATCTATCGCTGATTTTGTAGTTTGGTTTATTTATGTCAACAGAAATTCAGTCGCTAACATATTAGTATCCTACTGCAAGGAATATTTAATTGTTAGTCATTTTTCCAGAGTCGTATTGTTTTTTTACTAAATTTTTTAAATTTATGACGTTGATAAACTAATATTTTGTTAGCATATATTTCCTATTCGTTTGATAAGAACGTTTCGTTTAATTTGACGCAATAAGTGAAAGTGTTCCGCTCATTATTCGAGGGAACTTGAGCTAGAACTAGATTGCTGAACGAGGAACGATCAGTGAGGCTGTGGAATGAGAATTCCTATTCGAGATCTAATCAGAAATAAAAAGTCACAACAAACAGTCGCCTATCTCAATATCTTAAGTCCATAAAAAACATAGGAAAGCAAACATGAAAAGACGCTAGAATTATAAGGACAGTCAACTTCTCTAAGTCCAGAATAAATTAGGCCATCTGGTAGATAATATTATTTTAAATATTAAGTATGAGCTATTACTGCCTTATTTGGTCTCAAACGAGTTAAGATGTCTAAGAAACAGAAGACATTTAATATCATTAATCGTAGGGAAGCTTAACTTACAAACTCACAAAAACCTCCACGACAATAACATAAGAATGAAACATCAAAAATCAAGTAAGAAACTGAAAAATGAATGGTTAGTATATCACCAACTAAATACAACTGCAAGCATTAATTTCTTTGCGAGTAAACTAATCTCCAGCGACATCATTCACAGGCTGACCTACTAATTACAACCCCAAACCAGCCTCCTGCCCTCCCCGTAAGAAATCAAGAACAGTAATGAAAGTTTCAAAAGTCGGGAAATAACGTTTTCCGCCCACGTCACGGCAACCGCAATTATCCGGCGCCGATAAATTCCGCGGTTGCATCAACCAATGTAAATTCGTGCGACGGGGGGGGGGGGGGGGGAAGCGGGGGCGAAGAACCGTGGGTACGTGTTCACGAACGGAAAGCCCGTCTGAATACTAACGGTCCTCCGTGACCCAGAGCAAAAGAAACGACCGAAAGCGGGGCGAGGGCCATTAGCATGTACGTTTCGTTTTAAAATTTAAATCTCCACGCGGCGAATTGCGGAAGGCGAGTAACAGGAAGCGGCTGTGTCTCTTTAAAGTGTCCAACGTACGGCGACCGCGATGGTCCCGCGAAGCTGAACAGAAGCGTAAGAGCTGAGGAACCGAGGGAGACGAAGAGGGACGGGGAAAAAACGAAAGTGGAAAAAGCGCAAAGCGTGGCCAGCGGGCAGCTGCTGGTCCTGATTTTCGAGTTGGACGGCGATAATAAAAATCAGGAAAGGAGAACGCACGTGCTCTGGATTTTTCAAGGCCATCCGATGGTCCAACGGACCGAGAGGACGTTCCGACCAAGAACGACGCGCTATTGGCTGGAAACGAGGATTTTTCCTCAACAGACTCGTGGTGGAACGTTCATTGGCTAGCATCTGGGTCGAGGGGGGTCCGTCCTCCTTTTGGAGGGAAAGGGATGAAGAGGAACTTGCTGGGGGTCGCGATTCACTGGGGGTCTCCTTTGGGGTCGACTAGCAAGGAAATTCTTTCGTCTAACGGGGTGCACGTGACACCGGTCTGACCAGCTCGAACTGTGAGAAGATACGTTGTGGAGCGTCCACGAGCGTCGAAGGAGTCTCTGGACCGGATCCCTCCGCTGTCTTCCTCGTCGCTGGGGGTACGCCACCCCTTTTACCTCTGTGACGCGACTCGTCCAAGACACTGGGAGTGGATTATTTAAAGGGAACGATCGGTTTTACTTCCTGTCGGCGAGACTGCTTGAATTTTTAGGGTGCACTGCGGTTGGGAACTGTGTCACACGTATGATCCTTTTCGGGATGTGATTGTAACTATGATTCTTTTCACAGTAGTTTCAATCGCAAGGGCGTTAGCAAAGAATCTGCGACATTCTGAGCTAAATTGATATATATTATAAAAGTTCTTTATAAATCTCAAATTAAGTACAAAATAGGCATAGTCTCAGGGCTCAGCAGAATTATTAAACTCAAGATTTTTAATAAATTCTCGATTTTTAAGCCAACTGTGACTGAAAAGAGTCCACTTGTTTGACCACCCTTTTCCTTCTCTAGGTTATTCGTCTTCGCCAAACGATTCCTTAAAACATCGAAACGATTCGTTCCGTTTAATCGCGCCTCACGTTGTCGCGAAGGTGGACGTGGAAGAATGTCCTCGAGGAGACGGGAAGAGGGATGGCGAAATTGAGAGCGCACTCGAGTTTACCAGGCGGCGAACGGGCTGGTATATGTTCGCACGGTAATGGGAAAGGCAACAGATGCGAACGGTGGCAGTTTCGCGATGAAACTATCGTGTCGTATAAAAGGGCGAGAGGTTGGCAGAGGTTAGCCTGCGACCAACGACATAAACTTACGATAGCGCAAACGACCGAGAGACGGGAACGTTGGCCATTCCGTTCCCCTCTCTCGCCGCCTCTCGCGGCTGTGCATGCACCGAGCACTGCTTCTATGTACAAACGTAACGACCCGCCGTAATTCTTATTTGCGCGGATCTACCGTGTTGCGTTCTCGTATCGTTTTGTTGCCGCGAGACGCATCCCCGTTACGCGAAAATATCCAACGCGAATTTGTTCCTCGAACGCGCGAACGGTCAGGGGAATTTATGGACTGCTGCCACCGAGACGTGTTAGCGATTGCGTTGGGTACTCTTTTCTTCTCTGTTGGCTGGCTTTGCGAAGAGATTTGTTAATTTGTTCTCTGTCTTTCCAGATGATTTTCTTTTTAATTCAATTTTAGCGTCGCACTAACTGTCCATAATGGTTTGTGTTGTACTAGGTTTGTGGTAACTTATATTAAGAATTGTGTGACTTTGGATACCTAATGGCATGCAAGTGCATACAAGTGAAACATGCATTTTTATGTGACAGTGTATAACTTGGGTATTAAAAATTGGGGTCTATTAAAAGTTCATATGGTTTATGAGAATTGAATACTTTTGGTTTTAGATATCATTTTCTTTTAAATAATTCTATGAAGGATACAAAATTATACTGAATTGTTCAGAGATTTTGTGACTGAACATGTGGAACATTTTAGAATGTTCTATCAAAATTGCAATGTTGCATCGCTAGCTGTCATAAAATGTAAATCGTCTAAACGATATGTTCGGATAGCATTCAGGTAACATTTACGAATTAATCACATAATCCATGTATCATTTTAATCATCGGCTTCGACGTGATTGCGACTCGAAATCAAAATTACATCCCCCTACTAGAAATTTGATACATTTTGATCGCTGAGATTATAATTGTCAAAATACCTTTATAAATCCGCCATCGTCACAGAAGCAATTTCAAATACATTTTGATAGGTATCCATAATGCAACATATCGAGTGAAAGGTAATATAGAATACTATCGTGAGCGACATAAATGCAGAAAAAATACAAGAATTCAAGTGCAACCGATTTCAAAAGAAGTTTAATAACTTTCTGGCTCGCGAACGTCAACGTAATATAATAACACAAAATAAACGCGATTTACGTGCAAATTGACGTGCATCGACACAGTCCTACAACTTGACGATTCCTTCAGAATTTTTATGCGCTCCTGTCTCGAATGAACTCGTAAAACGTACGCACATACGTAAAGTTATAGTTCATTCGCAACTGTCTACATTCCTCCACTAAATAAACTTGCAAAGTATCCTATTTTACGACTGAATTCCCGAGGAAATTTGTTAGAAATATTTTTTACACCTTTTATTTCATTCTCTGTCATTGGAGATCACATACCTTCACATCTGACTTCTAAAGTCGACGTAACTATTTTAATTAAATAGTCAAGAACGTCAGAAATAATCAAAAACCTCTCAACAGTCTTCTGTCAGTCAGCAGCATTCGTGCCCTTTAGAAATGAAAACTACAGAAGATTACAATTTCATACAAATATATAAACCGACCTTTCAAAAATTCTAAAATTACAAAAGATTACCTTTCATAAATATACATAAACCATTCCCTCAAAAGTCCCACTCTTCATCAATAATACCTACTTCTCGACGAGAATACCTAAACTCCCTCCGTGCATAGATCATCGATAGCGGTATACAGAAATACATTTAGATACACGATAAGCGAGCCACGAAGCTTGGCACGCAAAACCAGGCGGACAAGAGCGACAGCAGCAGCAAATACAGATTCTCCTACGCGGCTCCATAAAGATAGAACCGTCTGACAAAGAGGCCGAATCCCCTGAATCCCTTCATTGCTATGCGAGGGCATATTCAACAGCGTATACCAGATCATATTAATTTAATCCGTACTCTTATTACAAGCTGTATCTTACAGCCTCCCACAGCCAGGGATCCAAGCTCGATCGACGATTCGTTTCACGACTTTATATTCGAGCACACGCCTCGGAAGTCGCGCCTTCGGCTCGCGGACCGCACTATTTATTATTATTACCAGCTCTCTGTTTATAAGTGAAACTTTCAGGACCGTCTGAGCCTTCGTCGACGACAGTCGACCAGAGTGCATACATATTAATGCAACCGAACGATCGAGAAACTGCACTCCTCACCCTTTCCATCTTCCTTCCGCTTCGCCTCTTTTTCCACCGACAGTTTATTCGCCGGTAGTGTCGCTGGCCAACATCGCAGACCCTTTGATCGAAGGCGGTCTGAATATTCGATGGAGGTTTTTCCGCGGATTTTTTTGTCTGAACGTCCGGGCTCAAGGAGTGCAGGAATTTCGCGGGAATGGTGATTGAGTGCATTATGCAGCCTCGGTGCGACATTCGGGCCTTTGTCGAGGGAATTCTTAAGGTCTTGACTGCCGTGTCGTATTTGAAGATGAAAGGTACAAGAATTGGGAAGATTTTGAATGCTTTCGTAGACCAGAGAAGAAATCTGTGGTTGTAAAGCACGACCTGTGTCACATTTTCAAATAATTGGAGTGAAGGCTTGATTGAGAGAATAGAATTTATATTTTTAGAAAGAAGAAAGGGCAGTAAATGTATTTCTTTAGATAATAATAAGGGTTCGAGAAGACACAGGTACGTAAGACAGTATTGAATTTAAAAAGTTTAAATATCTACATTTAATATGTAATAAATAGATATTAAATACATATATCCTAATTAAGTGCCTTCGGCGGATACGTACTTATTCCACTACCTACACAATGACACAAGTTTAATATTGTAAATACTATGTATGTAATACAGACTGCAGAATAACTTCCTATCGGAGATTACACCTGCACAAGTAACACAAAAAGAAAAAACACATATCTCAAAAACAGAAAGATGTGATTCAGATCGTTCCGCCTTACAACCACAAAAACAACGTTATATAAATTAAAGTATGTTACTAAAATATGAGGTTACTTTAAGCATACCACTTAAGAAACGAAACCCATTAACTCAAACTTAAGAAAGATCCTCTTCATCTTATACCACCCGAAATCCACTACCCAAAGAGCAATTCCTCAACATTCTCTACAGTCTAGACCATTTTCGCTCCTACAACCTAAATCAAATTTCCTTGGAAAACTACACAGCTCTCCTCTATCCTCTCTCGAACCATAACACCTCTCCAACCAAGCGAATTTCTGTCGCAGCCTCCCTTTATGGTCTACCATAGGCGCGCGGGTATAAGCCCACTTCCCCGACTGCCAGGTATTAAACCTAATGAAGATGGCACAACCTCGCTGGAACTTGGTCGAACGTTCCTGCGCCCAAGTGCTGCTGGCCCTCCAAGTGGTCGTCGTTCGGGACTTGTAACTGTTATTACCGTCTATCGATTCAAAGATCGTCGACCACGGAAACCACGCGGTGGAAACAACGATTTAAGATAATCGAGAGGTCGGGGGTAGTTTCCACCGAGGATGGAGGTAGTTTCCTTCGTGGACTGAGGGCAGGACCACAGAGCGATGGAATAATGTTCAGTGCGACTGTTCCATCGGCTGGCTCTTTATTAATATTCCTCGACGTTCGGGAGTTAGGTTCGCAGCTGCGCCAACGATTGAAAAGAGTCGAGAGGGCAGGTGCTTTTGGAATTCCGACGGGACGGAAGGGAGAGGTGGCGGAGCGGGTTACTTGCGATTGCAAATCCTTTCTGACTCGATCTAGTTTCCTTCTCGCCGCGCTTTCGCGGGTCATTGTGCCTGAAATTGTGTCAGAAAATCCGGGCCCCGAGAGCAACGCGGAGATTTTATTAAATTGAAGCCCGACTTTCCCGGAAGCTTGAAAGTTCATTTGATTTAAGTGTTTACGTGCCTTGCAGGACGAGGACGCGAGATCTGGATCGCCGATTCGGTTCAAATCTTCCACATGGTTACAGGGCGTTCCGTGATAGTGTGAAATATGGAGAGTGCTCCACTTGTAATTTCGCGGAAGAAAATTGAGTTGTGAGCTCTCTGAAACTCTCAGGGGATGTTGAAATATATGAGACTTCCTTTTTTAGTCTGAAAGCTGTAACTTATTCCATATAGCAGAGAAATGTCCTAAAAGCATCTTAAAGATATCCAGTGAAATCTTAGAAATGTTCAAAACACGTCTTTGAAACGTCCAAAATGACAAATCAGTATGTTTTTAGGAGATCTTAAAAGACATTCGTAAGACGTCTTAAAGATGTTCAGACAAAAATAGACATCTTTAAAAGGTGCCCAAAAGCCTAAATTTTTAAGACGTACACTGTTGAATGTTTTCGAAACGCCCAAACTATGTCCCAAGACGATCAGACAAATGGACATAAAATAAACGTCTTCAAGGCAGCGAGTGTTAACTGAGATATGAATTATTACAAGAAAAAAGGAATACGAAGTTGTTATAAATTCACGTTTCAAAATTAAAAGATTAATATAATATTATTCACCGAATCACCTAACGTACTTCAATCTATCTCCTCCCACACCATCCACCCCCAATCTATCGACGAGTTAAATCCTCCTAGCCCAAGGGACATCGGTCAACCTTTGATCCGTACGAAGATGGAATGAAATAAACCTGGAGTCGAATTCCAGCGCGTTGATTATTTCCCCTCTCCAGAACGAGATCCACCCCCTGAAAGTCTAGGATGGAATTCATTCGTCCACGAATTCCTGGCCAATTACGACGATTCCCAGGGACCGCGTCGCTCTGTTCGTCTTCCGCAGGAGTAACGACGATTCTAGCGATTTCTTCGTCCCTCCCCTCCTTCAACCCCGTCCACCCCCGCTGGAGCGTTCTATCGGGAAAGATCTCATACATATTAATGGCGATCCGATCGATTTTGGGCTGCGCGCTCTCGGTTCTTGCTCTGTTTAGGGACACAACGGGACGGTTTCGGCGCATAAGCCCTTCCGCCGCCCACAATGGTTATTATGCCATTAACGTAATGAAGTTAGGCGGTGGTAAAGGTTCCAGCGGTTGGGCGTCGGGTCATTTCAGATACGAAGAACGTGATAAAATAGAGGTTGGGCGGTCTGATGGTATTCAGACGGCGATTCTCGCGTATGTTTGTCGGTTAATTGCCCCGTGCTCCGTGTTCTGCCATGGTGGAGGGTAAACGTCTCCGTTACTTGCGCAGGTGATATATTCGTTCGTTCGAAATTGGTTGAGTTTTATGTATGCTTATTTCTTTGTTGGACAGTGACATTTAGAGTTGAGAATTGGGGATGGAATTGGGAAAGTGGGGTGAGAGGGAAGGGGAAATAGCACAGTAGTTTCAGAAATGATTTTGCTGAATTTATATAGAATATTTAGCAAACTTGTTTGCAGAGACAGAATTAAAAATCTGTTCTATGTTTTAATATTAGAAATAATTCTATTGTAACTTCATCTCGATACTCTACTAGTGGTCGTATCTTCGTTATTGGCTAATTGCGTTTATTTTTTCATTAAAAATGGAGAGCAAGTGAATATATTCACACAATTCAAAATATTTTGTTCATTTCATGTTTTCAAAATTTCCCGAATTCATCAAGAATTTTAATAAACATGAAGTTTTAAAATTATTCACTAGTATAAGAGTGGATGAATGTTTGTGTATTATAAGTATTCAATAAATAAGAATGAATAATCCATAGAAGACCAAACTAGTAATCAAACAAAATCCCATGTTGATTTTCACTAATGCACTGCGGTAACTGTTTATTGTTCCTGCACGTGGATTGCAGTTCCCGGTAAACAATTTGTCCCATGGGTGTCTGTGTAACTGCCATTAGATCGATTAAATCGACATACGAGGCGTATAGCTGATATGTTTAGGTGGTTGGGAACTGGACTCCTTGTGGTAACAACGCCAGTGTTTGCCGATTGTATTTCTTGTACCAACAAATCGAAGAACGCGCGTCACAAGCTAGGGTTGCTTGTATTCCAACAGAAGACTAAATCGCCCCCTGTCTCATTACATTTTCATCCAAAAACATGGATCACTACTTTTATCTACGTTTCATCGAAAGTAACCTGTACAAGTTCAGATTCAAAATTTCAAATTACCTTTAAAAGTACCTGCACTTCAAAAAACTGTTTCAGATTAATATCAATTAGTTACAAAAACAGTACAATTACTTTCAAAGACAGAGGATAAATTAGAGACATAAAATACAAGAGGAGAAAGACAGTTTTCTAAATTAAAAGATACAAGTTCGAGGTTTGCAGGTCCCAACGATTCAACCGAATCACAGCAACCCATGTTCAACACGCTCCCCAAATCTAAATTGAACAGTTCCAGTTTAGAAGCCGAAATAGCGGATTGATTACCATGGCTGTCTGAAAGGGAACCTAGCGCAAATTGGCGAATTATTGCGGGCAATGTCTAAAAAGAGCGCCAAAAGGAACTGGGGCGAGCAAACACTGTCGGGACCATAATTTAAGCGAACACGATCTACCAGCACTTTAACGGGTCACCTACTAGTTAATTGCAATGATATAATATATCATTGGACATTCCGCCGCGTACTTGTCTCATTAAAATGCTTACATGTCCGACACGAAATACGGCGAATGACGACACCTCGCCGCGCCGCATTGTCTGGCCCCTATTAAGTAATGACCACTAACATATTACTCAGCCGTACTGTCGTTCCTGATCACGAATAGAAATTCTCCGCGATACCTCATTGTCCACCAAACACAATTTTACTTCATCGAAAATTCATGCCAATATTTCTCTCTCTATTCTAAACTGTGCATTCGTTACTTCGCTGTCAGCCGAAAATTATTACAAGATTCTTCTCTGTTACTATTAAAACTGATTGAACTCTTAATCCACAGTCTTCTACGACTATTAAATTAAAATGAAACAATATAAGTAAAAAGATCTCAGAGTAGTTTTCAATTTTCAAATCACCATGTTTTTAAATTAAAGACGCAGTAGAAATTACCTATCCGAGGTTTTTCAAAAAATGTTCATTGAAAGTCACCATGAAAGGAATAGAATTTTTCGTCCGTGGGAACTTGTTAAAAAAACAATTGACTCACCTGAACGTGACTCCAGACTTTGGGCTTCGGGCTGGATCTCGCGTTGTTGATCGCGCTCGAACTTCCGGAATTATTGGTGACGCTGCTGGACGAGGTTGTGGACTTGATGGACGGTTTTTGCGTTTTCTGAATCTGTGCCGTGACTGCCGTCGACGTATTGGTGCGTTGCTGCTGCTGCTGTTGCTGCTGTTGCGCGGATGTTTGCTGCTGCTGCTGTTGCTGTTGCTGCTGCGTTTGCTGCATGATCTGCTGAATAAGCTCCAATTGCTGTTTGGTGAGGCCATCGTTGCTGGCACCGGGAGACGTGGCACTCTGAAAAAAGAAGAAGATATGTTAGAATATTCTACCAGACCCTCATGCTCGCAGTTTTTAACATTACAAATCTGATTTCGAATTATACAGGCTGTCCCACAAGAAATGGTCCAAACTTCATATACAGACTTCGTTAATCCCTTGCTTATTTATTTTTACAAGTGCTACACCTGTCCAAAGTTTCGTCTATCAATTTCAAAGCAATATGCGCAAGATTAATTGTACCGTGTCTTTTTGATAGGGGAACAGCATAGCAAAACAACGACGTCCGAAAATCGCAGTAAGCTCCGTGGAAAATATTTTTCAGTATTCCCAAAAATAAAAGAAATATTTCGGACGATAAATTTGTATGGTTGGCAGTATAGAAAGCAGAAATAGAAGAAACGACAGGGATAATAAAAAAGGGAGGGCGATGCATAGACGGGTAGAGGGTGGAAAAGGGCCATAGTGAGAGAGCGCGCGATTCGTATACACGGAAGAATGGCGGATGCGAGCAATGGTTGTCCCGGTTGATCGTTTTTCAACGACACTATGGGAGAAAAGCGGAGAAGCGTGTATGAAGCCGCGAAACGACGAATACGAGTCACAACAAAGGGGTACACAGGACGCAGGATTCCACGATTTTTAATTAAGAGACACTCCCTATTGGATTATCCCGGACACGCCTGGGCCACCATTCACGTCATCGCTTCCATGACTGCTCCTGGATTCGGTGTCCTGAATTATTCGGGTGTGATCGCGAAAAAGACGACCGTTCAATACCTTCCCTCGCGATGGAAGCGTTTCGATTATTACGAATGGCACCGCGGTGAAAAAGATCGCTGGGCAATTGGGGGAAAGTGGGAGACGGTTTTGTGATTTATGAATACTTTGGTGCGTGATAAGAAAAACAAAAAAGTTTAAGAATTTTAATATTTGAAGTTTTTTATGAAGACAGTGCACTATATTGTGTAACACTGAGGACAGGCAGTAACTATACAAAAATGTGAATTTGAGCTTTTCGGATAATTTTGAATATTTTGCGTCTCGTTTTAATGTAAAATAGCAATAAAATATTTTTAGTAGATATTGTTTAAATCCGTAGTTGGGTAACATAATAATGAATATTATTAGGAATTGCTTTTAGAAATAATTGGCAAGTTATTTCCTCCTTCTCTCACTATGATGCAATATTATATAACTAATATCTCTCCATTCCGAGACACTTTCGAACTCCGCCCATTAAACAACCCCCGCTAAGGAAGTAGCGTAACCTAAACAGCTATAGACAACGCTCACCCGCTTAAAAGCATTTCGTATTCATTGATCCTGCCGCCGTAAATTTAAAAGCATTAACCGGAAGTCCAAGCTTCAATGAGCTAAGAAGACTTACGACTGTACAGATTAAAAACATTGGTCTTCGTAGACATACCAGCAAGAAACCAACACTTTTTTATCGTCAATTACCAAGCTAATGCAGCCATTTTATCTACGGCTTTATTTTTGAGAATCTATCGATCAGCAACCGCATAAAAATCGATTATCAATGCAGCTGACGCGAAATAATTGCGGTACCATCCACTAATTACTTTTACGCAGATCGAACGAGTCCGCGCGCGAATCGCAGGTGTTCAGATAGGGTACAGGCGAATCGAACCGTCAATTAAAATTGGATTTGTTAATTAGCGCGGGGAATGTGGCGGCACTCGGTTCCCGATCCGACTCGTACCTTATTAAGCCTTCATTTCGCAATTCCCACGCTGCCATTTGTCACTGGTGTAATCAGTAGGCAGTTGTTTTCTGATCACGGGAGCTTGTGCACGCGTGCATAGTTTTCTCCTCAGTTTTCGGTGAAAAAGGGAGGCAGAACGCATTGATGCAAAGTGCAATCACATATTTGGATAATTTGTGTCGATAATTCTTAACGCTTCATTCGAATAACCCCATGAACATTTTTGACCTTAACTTAAAATTAGTAAATCCTATACAATATGTTATAGTACCAAATATTTGGTTCTTCATATCTAAAAAGCTCTCAAACATTAATGTTCAGTTGTGTATTCAAAGGGAAAGTCTGCACATGATCTAATACTTTTTACACCATCTTTTTTACCATACTAATCCATTTTAACTCCTTTGCTTTAATGCATGGAGAACCTAACTAGAACACTCCCTTTTTAATTAATGCGTCCGAGTACATATCCGATAATTACAATTAAACATTTAGGAGCAGCCAGGGTCAATCGATTTACTCTATGAAAAATTAAACACATGAGATTCCATACGTATGCAACGTATGTTTGTCTTCTGAATTCATCTAGCATTTTCGATGTATTTCATTTTCTATTTACAATAGAATAATAGGAATATTTGTGTATTTTTAGCACAGAAAGGCACCCTGTGTGTATGTAATAAAGGAGTGAGAAAATTATCGAAGCAGATAATAAAGCATTGAATTATGTACTTTATTCGGATTTACATTAATTTTTCCGAAGCGAGTGAGAGGCTTGCGATATGGAGAAAATTTGAGACGGATAAAATGATGTGGAAATGATGAGGATCAATTTCATTTAATGGAAGAATGAAATTGAATAATTATGATTGTTCTCGTTTATAAATGCTTGAATGTCTGTACTATTTGTCAATTTTTTCAACGAATACTGATTTTACGTCCAGCTGTAAAAAGAGTATATTGAGATGGCACTATAATAATCAATCGAAAATTGTATTTGTTATTCCTTTTAAATGTGATCATTAATAGAAGAAAAATAGAAGAAGAGCTTCTCGGTTGATAAAAACACTGAAAATTGTGATTGAATTTAGTTAACAGTAAATAAGTAATTGAGTGTCCACTCTTAAGGGGTCGAAGGTCAAATGTTTTAATATCTGACTTTGTCTTTGGTTTATTCCTCTAGTTTCTAGTTACAAAATTTTCCTCTTCAAAACTTTTTCCAAATTCTATCGTTCCTTTCATTTTTCATAGCGAACAGATTTCTGTTCTTACTACAGTTCCCATTCGTTTCTCTTTCTTCATATTTAACTCGACCTTGTCATGCACGTTCGCTGAGGAGTGGCTATTTATAATGGTAACAAAATGGCCCCAGACATAGTCCACGAGAAAAGCGCATTTGTTAGCTGGCAGCTCGCGGATGTACGTTTTTCAAAACGTCTCTGAAACTTTGATGTTATCTCTCGTTGGACGAGCGAGTTTCCCTGACAAATCGTCGCTTCCGACGATAGCAGAGCCGACGAAGAGTACTTGGACTCGCTTTCATCCTCCCGCGGATCTTCTTCGCCCAACTCGTACTCTACGTCCCTATCCATATATCAAAATTTTCATTTCTTTTTATAAATCACTCAACACTACTAGCATCGAAAATCGCATTTATCTTTAATGTCCTCAAATTGCACACTTTTTCAAAAATAGAGTAAGCATGTACTGAAATTTGACTACCCCATGCTGAATCACCCCTTATTCGACGACAAGTGTCGAAAATTTGAAGGAGTGATTCTACATGCTAAAGTAAGAAAAATTAAGAAGCACAAAATTGCACACAAATCTTCATTTCTGAGTTTATAATTGTTAAAAAGGGTACACTTAATGCAGGTGAAATACGTCTGACTGGTTAAGTAACGCTCTACTGACATCCTTGTGTCTGACCTGGGACTAGTATGTTAGCAGCGAAAGAGAAGAAGAAGTGTTCAATCAGACACATTTCACACGAACTTTATATGCTTCTGCAACAATTAATAGCTCCGAAATAATGCCTCAAATGCAATTTTCTCGTACTTAATTTTTGCTCCATTTTGTTACATAGACTCACCCCTCAAAATTTCTAATCTCTATTACCGAGCACTTCGTATAACGCTCTAAATCTCCACAACCGGTATCCAGAACTCATCAGTATACCTCATCTCATTATTGTCTCTCAAGGAGTCGTATCTCGTATCCTCTCAGCATCCCCTTAATACCGGCAGCCCTTCGACACTTTCCAGGCAGGCCAGGCTAACGCGTTCGCGATTTCAGAATCCATCGTGCTCACGCGAGAATCGCATTATTTTTCCGCCAGCCACCCTCCATCTCTCACGTCGCCGCCACGATCGTTCATCATCCTCCCTTCTCGACGGCGACCCACTTTCCCCGACAACGTCTCCCCTTCTCGCGCTTACGATATTTTCGCGTCCCCGCCGTCTATTATTTACAAGTATACGCCAGCCGGTTTTTCTCCTGTCTATTTCTTCCACGAGACCCCCAGAACCAGCGAGAGGATCCTTCAAATCGGTTGGCCGCGCGCGACGAGAAAAGGAGACGACACAGGTTTTAATTATTCGCTGAAGGGAGAACGTTTTTGGGACGACCCGCGATTTTTCTCGAAATCCCCAGATCCGCGAACGCGATTCTCGTTGTTCCGAGGCATTTGTCTGCATCCGTTTACGAGCACAGCGAGATTTTTATTACATCGTTACTCGACACTCTTTACAGTATTTGTTCCGCCGCTCATTTATGGCCTCCGCGTAGCCGCGCTCGTTACATCCGCGCCTTTATTGCAGTTTTATGGCTTTTCCGTGGTTTTATTAAAAATAAGGCTTGTATAATATTCACGTGTATCGAGTGCGGTATTTTTCTGTTCGACGGGTTGAGAATGTCTCCTGGGGAGATAAAAGGTGTTCTGATGGAATCTGTTTTGCGAGGAAATCTGTGTTAATTTATTGCTTCTTGTATACTGATCGATAGAATTTCTCTGCGATTTTAAAGAAAAAAAGTAATTATTTTAAACGTCTTATACCTGGGTGGAAGTACAGATAGCCAAGCGATCTTTCACAAAGAGTGCAAAAAACAGGTTCAACATTTTCACTAATTAAAAACTGAAAAGAGAAGCTGAAACTTATATTTATGTAAACTGAAAAATCCTGTATTACCTACTTCGTAATCGATTATGACATTTTTTACACGCCTCAGGAAGGTGAACCTCTTAATTACCACAATATTGCGCCATTAAATTCATCCTTATAATTCTTCAAAGGACAATAAAAATCTCCTTCTACAAGAAATATGGTAATAAACACGCACCTATGTACAAGATAACCCTGAACAAGTTAACATGAATATTTCTCAAATGTCCTGAGAAATCCTTTATTGTATCGTGAATATTGCACAAGTCTGCAAAAGTCTGTACAAGCGAAGCGATACTCCAGATCGAATGTAAAGTTCGACGAGGGTTACAACAGGCTGATCGAGGATGGCTTCCTCGAGACGGGAAATGGAAGTCTGAAAATATATTCCGGTGTGAGTGACGCGTATGTTATTGTCGGGAGAGATCGGCAAGCGAGCTATCGGTATGTGGGTAAACGAGCAAAGAGAGTAGAGACGAGCGGAAGCTGGTTGGATGCGCGTTAGTTGTCTGAAAAATTTCTACCAGTCCCAATACAGACACTGATGTATCGGGTAATAGTGATATCCAGGATCGGAAAATGAAATTCGATACAATAAGGTCTGCGTCAGTAACAATTTAGGTCAAAACGAGGATCAAATTGTAATGGTTTAGTTTTCATTATTTTGCGTAAGCTGATACTATTCATTTTTTAGAGAGTTTTTAATTGAGGGCAATGGAAAGGTAGGTTTTATGGGAATTTTTGGGGGAGTAAGGGGTGATCAATTGATACTGGTTTTTGGGCTGTTACATTTGATATAAATTGAATACTCGTCAGGAGATTGAAACTTGAGAACAGGAATTCAAGGGGCCAAGGGTCCACGAATCAATGAATCCAAGGTCCAAGGGCCCACTAATCAATGAGTCCAAGAGTCATGGATCTAAGGGTCCACGGTTTCATGGGTCCATGAGTCCAAGAATCCACGAATCCACGGGTCCAAGAGTTCACAAATTTACCACGGGTCCACGGATCCACAAATAAGTAAGGGTCCACAAATCCATGAGTCCACGAATCCATGAGTCCACGAATCCATGAGTCCACGAATCCATGAGTCCACGAATCCATGAGTTCACGAATCCATGAGTCCACGAATCCATGAATCCACGAATCCATGAGTCCTGGAGTCCGTGGGTCCACAGATCCAAGTATCCACGGTTCTAAGGTTCCATGAATCCGCAAGTTTACGTGTCCAATAGTCCACGGACCCAAGGATTCATAGGTCACTACGTATCCATCTAAAGTTTACGAATCCATGATTCCCATATCATGATCCTATGTAGTCTACTAGATCCACATAACCTAGAGACGTAACTCCTAACAAAAATTCTACCATCCTCAAATCCCTCTGGTTAAAAGGCCCACTTTGAGCCTCGACTCTCGCTCCATTCTTTAAAAAATACGCTCCTCAGACATCGCGCTGTCCAGTCACGATGAAAGGAAAGTGGCCAGGTGAAAACCTCTTGAGAAAAAGTCCATCGCAGCGTTGTCACTCAACGGGGAAGAGCAAAGGCGCAACTCCACGAAACTTGGGAATGAAAATTGACGGGGAACAGCGAAAATATGTGGCCGTGGGCAAGAATTTAACACCTGCCTGAGCCGGTGATAAGACCACGTCGAGCTGGGGGTGCTCGCGACGCTGTGCTTAAACGAATTAAAGCTACGAGAGAACGGGGCTCCTTTCTCCACGGGGCCGTGAGCTAAACTTGCCCGACCACGCGGCTTGGATTGAAGTTTTTTTTTCACATCCGTCGAGATAATCTAGCTTAATTAATTTAATTCCAGGAAGAAGCGCCCTTGTCTCCCACCCCTTCGCGCTCGCCCCGATTCCCAGGTCTCACGGAACCATGGCGACCAGTTCGTTAACGAACATTTTATTATGTGAAACTCCGCCTCGAGGAGACGTCGAACTTGACGTTGATGCGCCAACTTCAGACTCTATATATGCACAATGGATTCTATTTACGTCTTATAATTGATATTCGCTTGTCAAGCTGGGACTAATGTTGAGACTAGATTTGGGGGTAGGTAATTACTTTGGTTGATTAAAACTGACAGAAGCAGAAGAATGTTCAGCAAAAATTAATAGAAAGGATTGTGTCGCATCGTTATAAACTTCTTACTATATTCACTGTCTTGGTACTATTTAGGATAATTGAATTTTCGTATATTGTCACTCATACTTTTTATACATATATTGTCACTCATACTTTTGGTAAGACTATACTGACCTATCAAATGTAAGTTGACCTTGGAGATATGTCAGTCTCCTCAAAATTGTCAGTGATCCACGATTCTATAGCGAGGACTGCACAGATCAATAACATACATATAGAGTGTTCGACAACAGGTGTCACAAATTTTCGGGGTTGCTTATTTCAGGGGGATGAATTTCATTGGTTCCCTACACAAGCTACCAACGCTTCCAAATGAACCTAAATACCTATTACCAGCATTATATTCACAAAAACATTTCCTCTTGCCCAGAAAAAATCTCCCAACTCTGGCAAAGTAGACCACGTCAGAAACAGGCAAAGTAGGGCACCGAAAAATGGCGTTTCCTCTTCGACCACTTAACACCGCAGCTTATCGATTCCCGAATCATAGACGGCACCGTTTCGCTACACAAATCGTCGAGTTTCCTCAAGGACTGACGTGCTAGGAAGAAGGGGGCAAGAGCTCGTTTGTTAGCCCGTTCGCGAAACTTTTCCCAAAGTTTCGTGGGATGCGGTAGCGACCACTTTTCCGTCTCTACGTTACTCCTTTTCCCTAGAGGCCTAGATCGATAAAGGTGCTCGACGAACTGACTCTCTTTCAAGCCAGAACTGACTGACAGCCTCGAGGAAATGGCACTAGAAACGACCGCGCATATTAGCCTGGAGTAATTTGTTTCTGTCGATCCGATTCAGCTCCTTTGGAACGTTCCTTTCGATGGAAAGTCTATCTCTAATAGAGAAGCCTTTTTTACCGATAACAATGATTCAAATTCCTTGGGTTACTATATTTTCTTTCATATGGAGAATGAGTAGATTGCTGGTGAAGATTTGGTAGGTAGAATTGTTGATAATAGATATTGGAATTTTTGGGCTAGTTTTCATTTTGAGAACTGTGGAATTTGGTAATATTTGAAAAGCGTTATGTCAGCTTCATGGTTAAATTCTGATCAAACGGGACACCCTATAGACAGGTGCAACAGGGTGTGCTACGTTCGATCGACTGTCACAGGCCTAATTGCAATATCGTCGAGGGGTTGGCATTCGAGGCTGGCATTAAAGTGGAATTCCGTTTCGATTGGCTGCGATGCCTAGGCGATACTTATATACATGTACATACTTCTCTCTCCCTCGAACTAGTCTCGCTCCTCTCTCCCTCACTTTCAATTTAACGCCCTTTAATCCTTCACGTTACACCGCTCATGAGTTGGTGCTGAACTTCGAAATTGAAATTTTTCTATTTTTATAATATACAGCTCTATGATTAAAGCGACAATATTATGAAAGAAGTGTTACGAGTGGCTAACTCTGAAAGGATATTTATTCAGGATATCATTCTGGATTTCAATCTCGAAGTATTACCTTCATAGTTAACTATTTTCGTAACTCACGATCAGAACAATTCGTTACGCCTATACAACCAAAGAAATTCCATTTGATGAATGACGAAGGATACCAAAGAGCAGAAAAAATTTTAATTTAGAGAAAAGTTCGTCGATTCGACTACGATAAGACGCAAGGAAACGTTGAACCGTCGACAGCTAAATCCATCGGCGCGTGGTAAAAGTTATCCATTGAGACTGAAAACTGTGAAGCCGAAAAGCAAATTTCGCGGCGTGCCTTCCGTCCCGGCGGTTGGAATTCGAAAGTACGAAAACTCGATAAGGTCCCGACCCGATTACACACCATGTCGCCCTGAAACTTTTAGGGCTCCGAGTTCTCTGGCTCTCCCCCGTGTTCCACAGGGACAAAATCTACAGCGAAAAGCTCACTCGCCGTTTTTCGATAACTCCTTCTCTCTGTACGTGGGAACCGCGAAACTTGCAATGCGATGTTTCCTTTGTCTAGAACTTCGAAGTGTTTCTTTCTCGACCGACGACCTTTCCCTATTTATATCTCCATGGAAGCTTTCGTCGAATATAAAAAATATTCTTATTACAGAAGGATAAGAATCTTTCAGAAAATAATTGCAAAACTGAAAATATAGTAAAGAAGGGAGGAACATTCAGTGCGAATAAATCACTTGAATAGAACTAAACTGTGGTAGCTTCCGTCGTGGATAAATTGTTGGAAAAATCTGACAGTAAAATGCTTTCAATGTACTTCCGTGCCTGACAACACATTTAGTTTCTTTAATGTCGCGCGGGGAATTTTGAATTGCAAAATGCACTCAAGATAGCGGTGCAAGAGCAACAGTGGTGGGCCTTCTTTTACTTGCTTTGGAGTAGTAAATACGTTCGAAGATCGAATCCGTAGTAAGTACGCGACGTCAGAACTAGGTTAACCAAACAGAGAACTAGTAGAGGCGGTAAAAGGTAAATCTTATTTCTGAAAGCAAAAATATTATTTCAAGATCCCGTGCCGAACTGTTATATTTTTAGGATCGATATGAGCTTGAGCCACGAGGAGGCTTTGACGTGAAATTATTTTTCTTCTTGCCATTTTTGTTTTTCTTATCCCAAGCAATATCGCGTTACTGTTATTCACTTGATATATTAATATTATTTAATTGCGTAACAAGTTTCTATAGACATTTATAAATATCCGCAAAAATTTCATGGTTAAATAGTTTGAAAGTTAGTAAAAGATTGTATTGATATTACAGAGAATATAATACATGGAATAGATGTTTAAATAATTATTTCCTTTTTTCATACTTTGGATTTGATCCATAAGAGCGATACCTTTCGATGATTTGTTAAATCGTAAGTACAGTTTTTCAGTTCAGTTTGTAGAATATCATTCAAGTAAGTACTTTCGTATCGCGTTTGTCCATTTCCTCGTCGTTACGATGAAGTACGAAAGGTAGAAAAGAGACGAAAACGATGAAAGTACATGTCAATTTTGTCCCCTTTGAAACGTTAAATTACGGATTCGTTGGGCGTTATCTTCTCGAGATAAGTAGCTTACAGCGGAACAAACAGTAGCAATAAATTCTGAAGCTACCCACGAGCTACAAATTTAATCCATTGCTAATTCGAAAGGAGGATTATATAGAAATACATATTCACAAAATTACCATGGTTATCGCGAGGCAATACAACGGTACAATTGCAGTATATATATACTTAATAAAATATTTCATCCTCGAACATCCTACTCTGTCAAAAGTGATATACGACTCTCGCTAGGAACTGAATTATTTAACACTAAATCTGAATCGACACCATAAGTTATAAGCAAACATAAATAATAATCCATAGACTTTAATTAATATTCCCACTTCGGAAGAAAATTCAATATTTGTTTCGTAACTTCTCAGTTTGTAAGAAATCAATCGAGTAATACTTCCCTTTTCTTTTAATATTTCTTAAGGTGTATCCACACTACATGTTATATAATGAAATTATATAACTTTTCAGAAACCAGAAAACAGAAATGCTAGATATATGCCTCTTATCTGTTTTCTAAAAAGATACATAATTTTATTATGTAACAAAACAGAAGTATTTTAAATTTTAAACAATACATACATACTTTTTCACAAAAATTTACAATTTCGTTAAACTGTTACAGAATTAACTAACGTTCGCAGCAGCTTCTGTCCGTAACAAAAATGTAGGAGGCAACACGGTAATCGAATCCCGCTAACTCGAACGAAACAAACAGAGTGAGCTGGCGAGCCAGCAGAATGAACCAACGAAATCGCGGTAACGAAATCGCCAGATCTTCTGTTTCGCTAAAGAAAAAACACGGGAAGAGGGGAATTTGCAAGTGCAAGTCGAACCTGCTCCGTGTCCGATGTAATTCCGATGTTTTGGTAGGGCAAAGGGGGTGGAAGAGTGCGCGAGAGCGGCAAGCACAGGGAAGCTCTCTTTTAAAATTCCACTATCACTGGCGGCGAGTTCTCCCCTCCCTGCCCTTCTCGATTCCGTTTCGTTTTCCAACACGCGGGAGAAAAATGTTTGCGTTCGATCGTTACCTTTCCCGCCGCTCGACAGCTCGCCGAATCAAAACTGAGGCGTGTTTGCCCTTCCAGCGCAATTTGCACTTTGCTCAGGAAAATATTGTTCGCTTTGACCTTTACGAGAATGTTAACTCGCGGGAGGCACAGTCGACGTGACGGTGAACGTTTTTTGAATAACGTTGCCAGAAAGTTGTTTTAGGGGTGTGGCGAGAGAAGAGGGTTTAAACTGTTTTAATGGCGTACTGGTTCCTTCAAGGGGGTTTAAAACGCTGTTAGTGTAGTAAAGACGAAGTCGATGTGATGGTAGCTCCCTTCGTTGGAAAGTATGCAAACTGAAAGGAGAGGGAGTGGGTTAGGTAGCGTGGTGGGGGTGTCTCTGTTCATTGACCTTAACTGATCAGTGGATTTTCTTATACATTCATATTAATTTTCTATGTTTTTTAATTCGAACAATTTCAATGGAATATTTATTAGAATAGTTCTGTTTCACTTTTTAATAATATTTGTCAAATTGACTAATACCAACGTTTGGCGAAATCTGATCAACATTTGAAGGCTCCTGTAGAAGTTACGAGGGTCGTTAACAGAATTTTAAGTGTCGCAGTAATTTGACAATTTAATGATACACACGTGCATCTCTCGGGTTATGAAGGCATTTATACTAATAGCTATTCCTGAGTAGTTCGTAAATTTTATCGCAACATAATACGATTGACCGAATAAGGCGCCTAGTTATATGGATACAGGCGCGGCGAAATAGTTGGCAGACCGCAGGTTCAAACAAATTGCATTAGGATATCAATAGTTTTCCGTGTCTACTCAATGCATACGAATTTGTTGTGGATTCATCGCTCTGAAATTTCCTCTCAAATTTGCTTTCAAGTTCTACAAGCGAAACATGTCGAAATCCGCGGATAAGATAGATAGGATTTAATGCCAGAATTAATACAAACGCATGAAATTCAATGGAATATGTAATATAGGATGTAGAATGAAGAGAAATTGCATAATACTGGGCATTATTATTAATTAAAACATCTAACAAGCCCTTAATAATTAGAATGAAAAGAAATTAACATTATCTCCATAGATGCACTCTGAATTTAACTGTTTTAATTTTCTTTTTCAAATTAAGTAGGTTTTAATTTTTATAATTTTAGTGCAGTTTCATTTGGAGATCACTGTTCACAAATTAATTTTATTTAAGATTTGGTTTCGTGGGAACACACTTGAAATTTGAAATATTCTAGCTAAGTCTTTGCATGTGTTAAGATCGATGCGTTTAGCAAACCACAGATCGAATATTTGTTCTATTGAAATTTTAAAAATCGATGCTGGATCGATTTCAATGCAATCGAGACACGCCCCCGCGTCGAGATTTCGATCTTCAATTAACCCTATATCAAGCCTGTCTGTGATTTAAATATGGCCCTCCGTTCGAACGAAAAGCGAACACGTCCGGCAGAATTTATGGTCGATTTTTCGGACGCGCTATTGTTTATCTTTATGGATCGACGAATGGCTGTCTAACATCAAATGGAAGATGGAAAATGCGGCAACTTTGCAAGATCTTTGAATTGGACAGTAAAAATAAAGGGAATGCAATCCTCTAATTATGAATGATTTAAACTCTTTTTTAATTTTTAATTAAGGTTAAAATTTGTATGTATGTTTGCTAGATGTTTTTTTGCAGAGCTTTAAACATTTTCTGCATTAATGTCTTTTTAAAATTTAGACAGATGAATGGTAATTTCGTTTTAAACAGAAAATCATTTTCTGGTATAAAATTTGAATGTGATCTCCAGGAAAGTAGAAATACAATTAATATTGCTGGAATTTCTGGCACGCATAACGTTAATTTCGAGATTTATTTTAAACAATGTTGGTTTATAAAATTATAAATGATTCCATCTTGTATACAAAACGCACCATTTTAATAACTTTCTGTGTACCTTGCGATTATCTCCCTACGAAATAAATTTGATTACACATTATCATATGCAAACACAAAAGGAGAAAATACTGGGACGATTAATCAAATTGCGCGTGAAAAACATAATGATTGCGCGATGATAACGTGACACTGAATAAATTATTTTTCTTTCATGCGTTCTCGTGCATCTCCACGCGTGCTTAAACAATCAAGTAATCAGAATTATCACGTCGGATAAAATTATACCGTACAGAGCGAACAAAATCGAAATTTATCAAATTTTCTTCTGAAAATATCCATCACCATTTTTTCTCCTTTATCGTTATCTAATTTATCTAATACAAAGGGAATAAATCAAACAAAATTCTATTAAATATCGTAACTATATTAAACCTGCCAAAATTTAATTTCATAATACTCTCAGTATTTAAATAACCAGACTAATTACCTCAGGAAATGTTTAATAATCATTTGCAGACAAAATAAAGGGCAAAATATTCTAGTAACCAGATATTAATCAAACAAATCGAAATTATATTTGCACAAAGATCCACGTTCTATTCCACCTATTTTATTCGCGATTTACGTATCAAAACATACGATACCACGAAACGTTTCTAGTATAATGATCGCCAGGCTTGTTAACAGCTCGCATTCAGGTGCCAATTACTCGTTACGTCAAGTAGACGCATTCAGTGGAAACACTCATCATGAAATATTTCTGAATGATTTAAAATAAATGTAAAAGCGATTGTGCTCGTGAAAAGCGTGATACAAGAAACATCACGTGAAAATACTCTGCGAAAGAGCTTCGATTTTAACCAAGAACAAAATAGAATTCTCCATTCTCAATAACTGTCGATGTCAATTCAGAATGATTCCTTTCTGTTTACGATAATGTACTTTCCAGGCTGCATCGTTTAAAAAACTGGGCTATGTACAATGGAAAATTTTCTTCTGCCTCTTATTATAGTCGTAGGACATACAGCGTTCTGTTGGAGGTATTCTATGACGAATCTTAAAGAAAATGGTTACAAAGAGCAGTAAAGAAGAGTAGTATTGTGTTTGTCCCTCTCTCGAGTTCGTCGAATGATATGAAGACTTTTAATGTAATACTGTATGGTATCATGTAATAGGGTCTTACAACGAAAAAGATTTATATTTGACGAGATGAAACAAATGATTCTGAAATGCATACAATTGTCATGTATTGGAAAAGGAAGACGCTTATTGAACCTTCATCGTCTTTATCATGCACTGGAAAAGGAAGACGCTTATTGAATCTTCATTTTTGTCATAATGCACTTCAGTATATATTGACTACCATAACAATACGGTAAGTAAAATAATAGATACAGCGTCTGATTATAAAAAGATTCTTACTAACTGTGCTTTCCAATTTGTGAACAAATTAGTGTCTATGACAAAATACAATTTGAAGCATCGCAAATGGTAGAATGAAGCAACACTTAGCTAGACGTACACAATGACAACCACCCCTGAATCTTGCTTCAAACTACATCAGCATTCGCTATCTCCAAAGCAACTCATTGATCCCCATCGCGAACATCCGATCCATTTCACCGACAAGTTTTTCCCTCCCCCGTGCCCGATTCCACCCTAATTTCTCACGCCTGGAGCAAATGTATAACCCAGGAGGACACGAAGGAGCGACTCGCGCGGCGTGCACCGTTTCGCACATTCGCGTCGTCGCGCAGGCGAGCCAGCCGAGATTTCGATCTCTAATTAGCTGTATATCAAACGAACGCTCGGCGGAATCCACTCTGGTGTTCAGCTGCTCGCTAGAGGAACGTAACCAGTCGCTGCTCTTACATTTCTGTTCACCGTTTCGCCCGTTCCCCACCTCCCTCGCCGCTTTATAAGTTCCGCGTAGGTCTCGCTCGCGCCCCGCCACGATTACCAAGTGCAACGCTTCTTGCACGCCCCCCGCCCGCCCCCTGCCACAACGCGACTATTGCTTTTCCAACGGGCCGCTCCCGTGCGTGTGTTTGCGTTAATATCGCCGGTGCATTAACGTGTGTTGGTTTTGCGCCCTCGTATGAATATGTATGCGTCGACGTTGCGTAGGATTTATGCGAGGGCCTCTTTCGGCCCCTCTTTCCCATCCCCCTTGGTCCTTCCTATTTGTCTATCTCCCCGGCGGAGCCTGTCCCTGTCGCTTTGCACATCGTGCACGGGCGTTATTCGACGCTGCACCAACGTCGCTCTCCGCAAACCGTTTCTGCCTCCGCCCCCGCGTCTTCGACCGACGAGCGAGCGGAACTGTCGGTATCTCGCCGCGGAACGGTGACTTTGATTTGTAACTCGCTCCCGCTGCAATCAGCGGCACGACGAATAGACGGCCAGATGAAGCATCGACGGCCAGGACGAGATCGTACGATGATTAACAGTTTTCGGGGGGAATGGACATGCGTTCGAGCCGACACGCCAACCCTTCGCCCGAGGGGCGGCTCGATATGACCGAAAGAGATGCTCGAATAGATGCTCTCGAAGGGAGTGAATACGGTGGACGAGGTAATAAGCTGTGACGTAGAGCTCAAAGGGATTGTTCGTGAAAGGGATGCGAATGGGAGGTGACTCTTTGTGGAGGTCTTGCTCGTTAGGATCAGGTGAGTTCCTGGTGACGAGTTTCTGAAATGTGGAGGTTGATACAGAGTGGAGAACAATCGCTGGGCAGAGTGGGAACTGGAAACGCATGAAGGCAATCGTTTTTCTTTTTCTATCGAATGGATGAGAAATCAGTTGATATACAGGGTGCTCGATGACAGGTGTCAGAAAGAGATGATTCTACAGGTTAATATAAGACGAAAATGGAGAAAAATAAAGTTGCGCTTGGGACTTTGTTTTTGAGTTGTTAATTATTCAGAAGACGCCTAAAGAACGCGTGAGATGTGTCTGAATAGAGGCATATCTACTGATTTTGCTGTTTTTAATCTAATGCACGTCATACACACTTTTGACTATACTACGGTATAGTGAAAATTTTTTACTCTGAACACTAAATTTAATATTCTCCATAGAAGTTACTAAATATACTGAATGATGGAATTCGGAAAATTGTGTTTAACAGAATTTTCAATCAAAATTTGATCTAAATTGCTGTAATAGTTTGTTAAGAAATAGGTCACGAAATTTAGCAATTTTCCACACCCATAGATTCGAACTCTGTAAATGGATTAAGACATATTTTCTTCAAACTAAACGATTTCAAAATATCTGTAATCAGTGCAAGTATAGAACATTTTCGCCAACCATGAAACTTCATAAAGTACTTCACAAGAAGTACATGAAATAAACCATAAAAAATATATTATTTCTATACTCAATTTTTAACCTAATGACCACATAAAGAGTTACCTTGAAACCCACTCTTCTCAAGAAGATCTCTACAAAGAATATCTCGATTAAAACAATTTGCAAACGTTCAGTCATCTAATTTGTGTCACACCGCCTATTTATCTTCACACCTGCTGCAATAAGATCATTAGCTTTCACAAAAATGAGAGGGAACTATCTTGTACATAACTTAAAGTGAGTCTAAGAGGAAGTATATAACATGATTCACGTACACGTGTATTTATCCGCGCGTAGAATCCTCACGTAGACAAGCACTTTAGATTAAAGCTCTCATCGAGCACTTTGTCCGTGGGGATGCTTGGGGAAACTCGATTAGTTCCGCGGCCTCGAAAGGGATACACACGACTTTTGCGGTGCTTCGGTCAAAGATAAAGCCAGCGCGGAGCGAGATATTCTGCTGTGCACAGCTACCGTCGAGCCGTTTGATTAAAGCTCGGCACGAACCCGATTAGCTTTTTGTGATATCTCTCGACGCGGTCATGGATAACAGCGAGAGATGCTCGTCCTACCAGAAGCAACGATGTTTCGCGTCTTGGAGAGAAAAAATCAAGAGGAATCGCGATGCAAACGACGCTTCATAAATTAATATGTGTGTGATATATTCGCAGAGAAATTATTCATTTTGGTCAATATTGGATACACACTCACCGTGCATAGGTATTTAGACACTGTCACGTTATTGAAATATTTAAAATACACCAAGTAGAATTATGTAACACAGTTGTAGTTACAAATCTCATCTCAGATGATTATTTTATTCTGCACATTCAAATATCTTCGTTATGTTTGCTGATACAAAAAAATGTGTCAGAACAAATTTGTTTAGTTCAAAGTGAGAAATATTATGATTCGTGTGTTTTTCTCTCAAGGTCATTTGTTTTACACATTGACATCTATTTTTATGATGCAGCATTGTAGTACACATCAAGACGAATTCAATGACCTATAACACTGTGATCTTCAAATGACCCTGAGTAAAAGAAACACCTTGTATAAGGTTTACACATACCGATGAAAAGAAAACATTTAATATCAGTTAGTATAAATAAAAAAGTGTAAGTTTATCATGCATTTCCAATAATGCGAAAGTGTCCAAATACTTATGCACAGTAATGTATGTAATACGATAAAACAATCTCAAAGCACCGATCAATTCTAATCAACTATACTCACTCTGTAGACTTTCCTAAAAATTCCTAGTGGAAGATAATACCTTAATGCCTAAAATGAAAAAAAGAATGAAACATTTTAATACCCATACCGAATATACTAAACATTCAGATTCACTGCATCAGAACTGAGCATAACAAGTGCACTTGCCCCTATAATTATCGCATCAATAATTAAAACCAACCTCGCACAGTACGACACTCGAACTGGACCATTTCTCGAAAGCTCGAATCTCGCAGTGAATGGAAGCTCAGTCGAGTAACGTGCTCGCAAGTCTAATAACCACACATCCCGTCGATGCTTTCGCGAACGAATGAAAAAAAGAGATCGAAAAACGAAAAAAGACGAGTACATCGAAATTTTCAACCTTCGAATCGACTTCGTATAGAGATTTCTGAAATGCTCCGATTATAAGTGGCTATCCCTCTTTTCATCCTGCGTGTCAAAGGGTGCCCACAATTTTCCTCCGCGGCCCTCCTTCCGCGTCGAAAGCTAGGGTCGATCGCCAACGATACCAATTTGCCTGGGGATTTACTTTGCAGTCGAACAAAAAGTCGTCCGTCCCTACGACTCTCCCCTTTCAGCAGTATCCACGGATAAGAGAATACGGACGGCTCCATAAAAATCGCACGCGAACTCCCATGGAATCGATAGACCCACCCCTTGACTCGAGTGGGCACTTCGTTTTAAAAGCTTCGCGGAGCGGAATTAGAACGCGTCGTTTCGGTCGCTCCCCGACCGAAACGAGAACGAAATCTCGTTGCTCGTTCGATGTTTGAATCGCGAGTTATTATGGGCTCGCCTTGTTGCCCATTCGCTATACACTTGACCCTCATCCCCTCGCTGTCGAGTATGTCCTCTTTAGTCTTTCTTTGTTCTCTCGTGGACGTCAGTCGAAGGTTGGTTGGGGTTGACATATTGATATTGGACACCCTCGAGAAAACTATCACAAGTTGGAAATATGACAATTTTGGGAGTGTAAAGAAAATTTCTGTATGCAAAGTTACTTAGTCACAGCACTGTAGAATATAAATTAATTAAAATTTATTTAAAATTCTAGTGCTTAAAATAAAGAATCACCTATGATATCAATTCTTAATGTACAATTTATAAAATAGTTTTCTAAATTTGATCTTCTGAACATACGTAATTTAATATTCATACTGGAGTCGATGTAAATTAAAAACCACTGTACTATGCAACGTTGCACGTCAAAGTGTAAGCCAACAATTTAGATTTTATTCTCGATTGGTGTAACGCGTGCTGGACTCATTAAAATTTCATTTCGTTACCCCTTTTCGACCACACCGTTGAATTAACATAAATTTCCATTGCTCCTGTGTTATTTATGATCGCGATACCGGTTTTGGCAGTCTCGATATATTTCCGAATCGACCGATCCACGATTTAATATATTCTTCCTGCTCGAATGTACATGTTTCTGTAACAGTTCACCAATGATACTAGTTAAAAGGGCATCGGAACTGTTCTGTTTGGTAATGAACGATCTATTTCGTGGCGCATCAATGACAAAAGGATATGTTCGGTAATAAAATTTGTGGATTGTACAGGAAATGTCTACGTGGTTTGTCGCTGCCTCCGTTTGTTCTATTTGGAGGGATATTTTGCGAGGATGATTAAATATTCACTAATTAAGGGGTAATGCTAGTGAATTAGACTTGATTTTGGTACGTGACAATTCCACCTCGATCGATGCATGTGCGCGGTGTTCATTATAGGTTGGTAAATAGTTTTGTTGGGAAAATGTGGCACAAACAAGTTGAAAAGGAGTATAAATAGATTAAATAGGAAATATTATATTATGTTATATTAGGGTGTAAAATTTTCTATGAATTTACCTTTATATATTATGAATATGAATAGTATTTAAAAGGTGATATATATGTGTTACGTTAATATAATTAATTGTTGATTTATGAAATTCAATATAGAAGAATTTGGAGTATTTATATCTTCATAATTAGGTACAAAACAACTTGATTGAATAATAAGAGATCTCATAGTGTATCAATAAAAGATAAAAATGTTGAGAGAAGAACTCAGTAATTATCATTAATGTTATTATTTGAGTCCCCTTATATTAATGTTTTAATACTAATCGATTAAAATAATTACCTATAGAAATATAGATTATGCCACAAAAATTAAACTAAGGAATCAGAAATAGAAGACAAAAACTGATTACATAAGGACTACCTAATTCTCTTACGAATCTAAATAAACAAACGCCAACATTTATCGATCAAATTACTACCAATCATCACTATGCACACACACCATCAAGTAATCATTCAACCCACCCTTCTATCACCACCATCACCAAAGAAACAAAACGAACATCCGAGGTCCCGTCGATTATCATTTCCAATTTTCAATTACAGCCCCAACAAAGAACCGTGGCGAAAGTTTTCACAGAAAATATGATGATTCACGTCACTTTCGGTCGCGTAAAAACCACCGCCGCGGCACCCCTTCGCGCAGTCTGCATAAATTCCACCGCCGCCAAGGATTCGCCCGATTATTTTTGCGCGGTTATTCCGAAAGCTAATAGAACGGGAATAAAATTCTGTCGGCGAAAGTCGCGTACCCCTCAAATTTCATTTCACAGTCTGTCCGACTCCAGCAAATATTATCGTAAATTTTCAACCCCCGCTGTCCTACCATCGCCCGCGATTCCCTGTCGCTCTCCGTCTTCCCTCAGTCACTAGCTTTTGTCTCTCGTCGCGTCCTCGTGAAAACATTTCTTTCCCGCGGACCGATAAATCAACTTGGCGCATCCGACACTCTGGTCATCAATAATGCTGGTGCTTAGGTTTTTTCTTGGAGGCTCTGCCGATGGAATATCGAAAGCTCAGGGAACGGTTAAACCCCTACCTACGCCCCGCGGTCTGTTTCTCTATTTTTCTTCGTCGAGAGTCGGAAAATAAAAAGACTCCCTTCCTTTTTATTCCTCCCTTGCATTTTTGCAGCTACACGCAGGGCGTGCTCGTTGCGCGCGCGCACACTTTGTTGCAGGGCGTCGAACAAGCGTGTTCAAAGACGCGTTCGACCTCGAAAAACTTGCGAAACAGCGAGGTTTAATGACGTGGAACAACGTTGCGCCCTGGTTGTAGTGGCTCGTTTATTTTCCACGAGCGAGGGAAACGCGACGCGGTTCAAAGGGCGCGCGCGTTTTGTTCTTCCGTGAAAGATGGAGGCGGAAACCAGTGCAATTTGGACAGTTCTGTTTCGTTCCACCGTGAGTCCTGATCGTAACTTAGGAGTTTGTGGCAGGTTTTTGTTAAGGTTCCTCGATTTTCGGGTTTCTTAGGGTTTCTTAGGGTTTGGCTGCTCTGTGCTGAGATTTTAACTTCGATTTATTTCTGGTTGTGAATTTAAGTCGTGGAAACGAGTGCAGCGTTTGCTGGTTGGTTAAGAATCAATTGGATTTTGAATTTAGAGAGCCCGAAATGGGTCAAGGAATGTTCGTGAACATTTTTGTACAAAATTTCAAAAATACTTAACTTAATCCTCTACAACTCAATTTTTTTTATTGAGTACTACAAATGCTTTATGTAGAACTAGTAAATATTGACCTCTAGATATGAATTAACAGTCGATTCGCAATTCTCTAATTTTTTGTTATTAAAAAGAAAGGTTTGTAACTTAGGAGCTATAATGAAATAGAATGTGGTCTATCTATAGGTACAGTTATGCATGTACAATTTAAATTTACAAAAGAAAGAAGAAAATTGAAACGCTACTTTATGTCCTAAGAATGAAATATGATCGATATACCGATACCTATGTGACAATTTTCATCGATCAAATACGTAGCTATGTATATGTTAATAAACTGATAAGTTGTCGATTTTTTTTATATTGCTGTTATTATAATAGAATGGCAGTAATCCTATATATTAAAAATTCATACGATACCAACTGAGGTTAAGTACCAAAAAGATGATTACAGTAAAATATTCGAATAGAACTACAATTACGATGCTTTTTATATAGAGCGACATTTATATTACATAACCACTACAAAGAATTATTTTCAAAACGATGACACTTACCGAACCAAAACAAGCACAAACTCAATCTTCAAAAGCATCTTCCAATGAAAGGCGTTTCTTCTGCTCACGTTGCAGCAAACCACTTTATATGACACACAGAAGGCACGACAGTATTTCTAAATTCAATAAATGTCTAAAACACTTCTCCAATTTTTGGCGCGTTACGATAACCATGGACGCGTCCAACAGCCGACGCGGCAAGAACCGAATGCAGTCGACGAAGCACGACGATCGATCTACGATCGATTGACGACGACGATTGACGAAGTTGGCCGACGGCAGTCGAAGTTCGAATTCTCTAAAGCGCCAAATGTAAAATACACATGAAGATAAGTATTATGAATAGTTAATGCGCTCCTTACATTTGCAGACGAGTTTAAACGAAAAATAATTGGAAAGACTATTGGAAGAGTAATAAAGGATAAAAATAAAATGTGATGTAAAAGATTCTTGCACTGCAATTAATATTTTTTAGTTGCTCTAGTGGTAAAACTAAAACGTAGAGAAATTACAGGCTGGCTTTTTTAAATGTTATATCCCTAAGACTTTTTTCTGTGTATTATAATGTATTATAATCTTCTCCACACCTTTTTTCTTTCAATGCTTCTAGACATTATATAAAGAGCTTTCAAAGCTTTCTCTGCCATCTAACCAGCACAGTGTATCTTTCTAATATCAGACAATTTTTCATCTCCCTTTTCCCTCTTATATTTAACCTATCAACAATATTTCCACCAAATCATTAACAATATGTTTCCTCTTTCAACCTTCTCCGAACTTCAACACGAAACTAAATCGAACAAACAGCGAGCAAATCGCAATTTACATTAAAGAAGAAAAAAAGTCGAAGGAAATCCCTTCTCGCGAAATCCAGTTTCCTCGCACAAAGAGCGATCCGAGATGAGTTCTCGGCGGGTGAGAACTCGATGACGCGAGATCCGACGAAGGAGTCCGATTTCTTTGAGGCGTATAATCGCGGCGGGTCGTCGATTAATCCCCCGGTAATTCCCACGGTCCTCGTCATCGAATTTCCTCCGATTTCCAGGCGAAATGGTCGCCCTGCTCGCGCTTTCGTTTCGCCTTCACCCCCTGGATATATCGTATCTCCGCGCGCCGCCATCTTAACGGAATTACCACGTAATGGCAGTCCTCTCGCGAGCAGGCTCTTCGCCCTCTTCCGCCCCCACAGTCCCGCTCATCTCTATCCAGCCCGTTTTTCCGTCTAGCGATTGGAACGGACGATTGCCACAGTAATTATCGTCTACGGGCGGAACGAACTTTTAAACGGCGCCAAGACCCGACGACGAGAACCGCGCCTCGCTGATTTTAATGAAACTTCGAGGATCCCACCAGCCAGTTCCCTGTTGCGACTCAGACGCTCAGACACTTGTCGTTTTGCCATGTTAACTCGCGTTTTAACGCTACTGGCTCCTTTAAAGCCATTGCTGTCTGTCATACACAGTTTGCTTGTACACGCAACATGAATCAATTGATGTTCGTTGAATACGTTTGATGTACAATTTTTCTTTCAAGGATTGTTAACACTATTGCGATTGAGATTGTTGCTAGGATCAAGGATTGCTGTATTCCCAACTTTTTTCAATTTTCTTTCCAATAATTCTTCTTTTTCTTAATTATAACTCCCTATTATAAGTCAATTTAAAAATGTTGAATTACACTCGACATAACAGTATGAAGGGTTAAGGATCTTTTATTACTAAAATAAAGTAAATAAATGAATTTTCTATCTACAATTTAATAGTATTTCCTAAGCAAGACTAATACTACCTTTACTACCTCTACTTTGCGTTTCGAGAATAAAGAAAATAGTCTAAAAGTCACGCCTTAAAGATGAAATAACAGCCAAGGCATTCAAGCCCTCTGATCCCCAAGAATTTATTCGAACCTCTTCAAATATTCTCATCCCCTCTAATCTACATAAAATGCCCTGAGTCTGTTCTCCATTCCCAGCGAGCGAAGCTACTATTTACAAATACGATCGAATTTCCCCAGTACTCGCGCCCCTGTCCCACATCCCGCGCAAACGATCCCCGCAACTGCTTCGCAGCGTTGCACAAAAGACAAGCCCGATTGCACGTTAACTCCTAGAATCATGAATTCCGCGGCACGATTGACTTCGACGCTGGGATCTCCAGTGTCTGCACACGGCGGGAGCCACGTGAAAGGATACGTGTGTGAGACGCGAGCGCGCCGAGACTACGAGAGTCCAAACACGGTCGAACGTAATTTGCAAACTTCGAGGCACTCCAGACCAGACCTGCAGAGCACTTCCCGCGATTCCGATTTCGATCGAGATTCTGAAGCCGAGAACCGTGCACACACCCGCGCAACAGGGGGGACACGTGCACAGAGGATAGGCTTGTGTACGAAACGTCCTCGGGCTTTCCATTTGACCCAGTTCACGATGTCTCCTCGCTAAGAAGATAATTCCAGACCGAGTACACGCGGAACGAGTCTCTCTGAAGCGGCAATCGAAGCGGGACGCTCGCCGTTGCCAGCGCGCGTTAAGTGCAGTTATGGCAGCTTTGGAGAATATTCCGTGGAAACAGTGGGCGTTCGGCCCTTCGATGGTGGAAGAGGTTTTTGTATTTTCAAGGGGAAAATGGAGCTTTGAGACATATGTTAATTGCTCCTTCTGTGGCCAGATGGAAATGGGTCTCAGTGGTTCTGGGAAAGGGTTTTTTAGCAGCGAGCGAGAGGAACTAGATTCAGAAATTACTTTTTTGTACCCAGAGGAGAGTATTTGGAGATTAATTATTTGCGGAGAGTGTTTTTCTGAGTCTGCGTGGGATTCTTGCTAAATGATGGATGAAAGTTTTCATTTTGAAGATAAAGTTGGAGCTTTGAGAAATGGTTCTTTGTTTTATTATACGAGTGGTCTTTAGTGTTTTTATTATTTGATATAAGTATGATTGGTAGCTAGAATGATTCAATGTTTATTAAGCTACGTCTTTTAATCTCGAAGTCTCTGACATGTTTGAAAATATAGACACCACTACTGAATCACACTCAATATCTACTGCAGTATATCCGTTGTAGGATCTCGTTTAATCACAACTTCCATCATTTAGAGTTAAGAACATTCCAAGTAATAACATCCATGATTTAATAGCAGTTTGCAGAAAATAATAAAACTAGTCATCAAAAGAGTGTCCCAGATATAAATCTCGTGTCAATGCAAATAAACGGTATTCCTCTGCATACCAAATAAATTAAAAGTATCTTTTAATTGAATCAACTTTCTACAGTTCTATAGACTATCCTGTATTTCGAGATATAAATTTCATGAAATGTATCGCAGTCCTAGTTATCTTACCATTATCAAATTTGATAAAATGATAAGACAAAGAGTTCGTCACAGTTCTATTTCAAGCCCCCTTTTTAGAAGAATTTTAAAACAAAAAGAGCGAATATTCATTTGTTAGTGGACACTCAGCTAATGAGTATTAAATGACGTGCTCACGATTTTACAATGACAGTCACAATTCGCGAGCCTCCCTGAATAGATGGTCCATGGAAACACGAAATTTCAGGTCCCTTTGTTAATATTACGGGGGTTGAAAGGACTGGGAAGCTTCGAGGGCTCAATATGATTAAAATCGCGCTGCTATCGTCGATGTAACGAGGGGATCGCAGATAAAACACGCGAAAATCCCACGAAAAATATTTTCACGGCTCGCGGAAGATTGAGGAGCGCTCGCGATGGTATTTCGGTTCTAGTAATTAGTTGGAATCGACTGAATCGCTCGAATTCCGTGAATTGCCTTTAATCACGGACGATGCGGAACGCGTGGATGCGCTTTGCGCGCTTTCGAAACTTGACTGCATTCTTAACTCGCGAATAATTCTCGTGAATGGGAACAATGGCGCATATTTTTGCGCATCGTTACCCCATGAACTTTTTATTTCGTTCGAAACCGGGGGAAATGGGGTGGAAGTTATTCGCAATAGTTAAATAAGAAATACTGGGAAGCACTGTGCATGATAATGGATCTCAAATTTACAATACTGGAGTTGAAATATTGAAATATTGAAAAATTGAAGTCGTCAAAATACGAATATACTACTCCTGGCAAAAAGTTTTATACCAATTCTAAAAATACGAGGTTATTTAAAAATATTATAGTTTTTAAAAATGTAAAATACTACCGTATCAAACCCATCTATTTTTCCTATGTTTTATATCCATTACATTTAAAAAATTACTACGTTTTTAAATAACTTCATATTGCTGCATTTTTTTCAGATTTAGATATATTAAAAAGAAAGGGGTAGAGAATATTCAATTGTCACAATACTTATTATAAGATTCTCTAAAAAATTCTAAGTGTAACTAAATATATTTTCACACTAATTTCGCATTAGAATAAGTAATAAAAATACCGTGAAGTTTTATATATTTATGGAAATTCAAAACATCTAAGAAATTACAGAATTTACATAAATATTAAAAGATATTTACAGTAGATATTTAGAAAATAGAAGCAAATGTCTATTTCGATTGCATTTCTTTAACTGCATTTATGAGAATATGAAGTTGCACATAAACTCGCAGCCCTCGAATATATTTGAATATATCAATCATCCATCCCGTGCGCAAACGAAAACGGAAATTAATTAAAAATCTCATTAGTCGAAGAAACAGTGGAATCGGTAGGGAGTGACCAGCACAGAGGCAGCCACGCGGCAGACAATGCACCCCCGTCGGTGCAACGCGTCCCACCCCTTTACGAGTTCACCTTGCCCTTTGCCGCTTTTGTCGAGCGTGCACGCTTCCGCGAGCAAGAAAGTGATTTTCTGCCGCGATAACCGTGATTTCTAAGACACGCCGGCTTTACGGTGCAATCAGAGGGCCGGTTGAACGACCGACAGACGCCTTTTGATGTCGAATCACATCGACGTCCCTTCTACACCAGGCTCATCTTTCCTTCGTCCTCTCAAGTGGATTCGCGCGACGAGAGCTCGTCACCTACGCGCGTGCTGAGAATTACGTTCACCCTTCTTGTTTTCTGTGACTCCGAATTCCTCGGCGAATCTCGTTTTTCGATCGAGAACTCGAGCTCTGTGCGCTCGGAGAGATCGCGATTTCTTTGAACGTGTTATAAGAGATTGAACGGAACCCTGGTTTGATAAATCGATAGTCGTGGTTACGCTCTCAATGTTAGATAGTCCTATAATCTTGTAATGATAGACAGTAGAGAGTTTAGCAAGACTATCGTGCATAAATATTTGAACACTTTAATGTTACAGGAAAAGCACAATGTACATTTGAACTAGAATTTTTTAGAATAGCTTTGGCTACAGACTTTATCTCAGACGATTACTGTATGAGATTTACAAATACTGATGAGAATAACATTTGATATCAGTATAAATACTGTACAAATATCTGAGAGCCAGATTAACCGAAGTTCCTTTTTGTTATTTTTCAGGAGAGCCGAAAAAGAAACGTGATTACCTATTTCTTAACATAGTATTCGAAGTAGTTTATGAACACAACCATATCGACAATCATCGACCAAATTTCAAACGTAGAAACTCCACGTTCAATATGTAAGAAATAATAATGTTACTTGCAAATTATGTAGCATGAGTTATATCTCTACTCTCATACGAACAAATAATTCCTCACGTACGTATTCGCTGAAGCTGTCAAAGGATCCGATAATGTCTTGTATCTCCAATAAACCAGCAATGGCAGATCTCCTAAATTAAAATTTCCAATCGTTTCGGCCAATATATCCAGCTGTCATTTTTTCCTAGGCCAATACAGGGGGCAGGAGAGCATATTCGCGCGATGAAAAAAGCTCAATAATCGCAGGTACGCGGAGCCTCAAGGCTCCCGACATCCCCGATGAAATATCATAAATCACGAGGTCGTTGCGTCTGAGAAGTTTTCATAGCCGGTTGGTTCGACCGACAGCCCCCTCCGATCCCCGCCGACTATCTCTCCGTCGGTTCCACCTCTTTCCGCGTCTCATTCTCATTACGAAGTTCCTGGTCATCAAATTTTATTAGCCCCCGCTTCAAGGGTTCGCCTTACTTCTAACTCAATATCGTAGATTTGTAGTCCCCGGTTTAACTACCCTCGCTTCTTCCTTGTCTCGTCCCCTGCGCGCCCTTTCACGTCCTTCTTCCGCTCTCTCGCGCGAACCAGCACCCGTTCCAACCCCTCGCTAGCCCCTCGCCACGGTCCCCGTTCGCCCCGTCTTTTCTTTGTATTTTCTCCTCCAGCCCCAGATGTAAGCGCCGCGCGGCCGAGGCTCGAGCGACTTTGAAAGCAGCAATAATTCCGTGCTCCACGGCCGAGAACTAATTTCCACCAGGTCTGAAGCCGGCCCCCGGTGGACGGGGGTGATCCGAGCAAGATGAAGAAGGGTGAGCGCACCCCCTCGTACAGACCGCCCTCCTCGGTCCACGACTTCTTCTCGCGAGTTCGTTTTCTCTCGCGCCCCTCTTCTACGAGCCCGACCCCTCCTTTTTATCGTTCGACAATGGCCAAGTGGCTCGACCCCATGCTGTACAGACGGTCGCAGCCAATAAAGACCAGCGAACCCTGAGGGGGTGGCCGATCTCGCGGAAGGGTGGCGATGGCGAGAACATTGATGGTTCTTAGCTGCGTGGCGATACTGGATCGAGTGTATGTGTGTGTACGGAATGTGGGGCAATGAGGGGTTGATTTTTGGGGTTACTGTAATCGTGGGAAGGGTGAATTGTTATTGTCATGTTTTTCAAAGTAATTGTTTAGATATTGATTGTCTAGTCTTAAGAAATTTGAATTCTTCAGATGTGTTTGTTAACATTGCTCACGCTTTCTAAAGATGTCTTACTTCAAAATAAGAAAACAAGTTTAACAAACATGTGCTCTACAATGCATACCAAATGTCTACATTAAAATTTTATTATACGCATAGTTACACTAAGTTTTTGTAATACACAAAATGCACTCGAGCAAAAGATCTCTCGCCCAGATAAAAAAGCAGTAAAACAAGTTCAATTACAAGCGAAATTCCAACTAGTTTTAACTATATCTCCTTTGGTCCTACTTTGAAGAAAAAGACTAGAAATTCCTGGTAAGACAGTTCAGCGACGATATGCTCGAGAGGCGGGTTATCATCAAGGGGCAGGTTAATAATGCAGCGCAAACAATTAGCGTGCATAATTATCAAGAATGTGGTAGTAATACGCCCCTTGGTAAACAGAGTCTTGATATTGCGGGCTATTATCAACGCAGTAGAAACAGGTCGTATCAGTCAGCCATCGTTTGCAGTAGTACACAGTGAAGGAAGACCAGCGACGTTAGACTTAGGTTGGCACATAATCAGCCAGCCGTGACAGTGGTACGAGTTTGTAGAAACTCAGACAGGAGTAGTTAGCGATCACGCGCGTTGGCGACAGTAGCAGATGTCAGAAATTAGATAGCAGCTACAGTGGTTCACGTAAATCCTTAATTGAAAATGGAGAAATTTCGTTGTGCTTGCTATTATAGCGCCGTAATGATTACACATTATGAACACGTTCGCGTGCATTCAGTTAATTGCAGTTAAAACTACAACAGCGCTTTAGAAACAGAGGATATCATTGTATACAGTAATTCATAGGAATTATACAGAACAGAATTATTTCTGTAACTGAATTATTTAGATATTGAATTTTGAATATTAATAAGAATACAAAATTTAGGCTAAATAATATACAATTTAATTTCTCAAAATATTAATATTTCTACTAGAAGACTACCGTAAAACAGTGCCAAATAATTTAATTTCAGAAATTCGTATAGCTACGACATTTAATCATTTAACCAGCGATATCAAAAGAAGAGATTTTCTAATATACCTCCAGCTTTTCAATAATTACCCTCACAAGCGGATCAATCGAAACGACGCTATTAAAGAATTACCTGTAATAACCGTAATCCCCAGCGTTTCTCATATCCAGGAACAAATATAATTTCTCGAATCCTGTTATCGGGTCAAGGAAGAGTACGACAAATTGAAGGCCACGAATGACATATAAAAATTAATGAGGGTGCAGTTAAAGGTTCGTGTAACACAGTCGACGACGATCCACATAATCCTCTTACGTTGCTGGATCTTCAGATCCGCGTTGACCGACTCATCTAGCAAGCTGTAAGCCTTTAAACCTGTCTCGAAAGAACCAATATCGGAGCAATTCTGAGAAGACGGTATCACGATATGTGTTACAAATTGACGCGAGGCTTTTGGGTTAAATTCGATATTAGTCGGTAGACGCATTGGTAGTTACAAATCTTATCATAATAATAATATTTAATGAGCATAGATATGATAGTCTTGACAAATCAATGTTGGAATTAATGAGGGAAAGTAAATTTATATGTTACGGTTATTATGATGATCGAGCTTGATGAAGCTTGTTAGAAAAGGTGTATTTTCCAAAGTATTAATATATATTAAGAATTTAGAACATTAATTAATTATGAAATGGTATCTTCTTCTTAGTTATGAAATAATCTGGTGTCTTCTTTTTTTAATTCTCATTTCCAGTTACTACAATGAACTTCTATTGAGTTTTTTTACTTTTAAAATAAAAAGGAATATGTATTCAACATTTTTTGTATCTTCTTACTAGTATGTTCTTTACAGATTCCTCGAACATAGGAATCAGCCTTTATCTTCTATTTATTTTCGTCTCTATTTCTTATTTCTTTTGATTTAAGTCTAATAACTAAAACTACTAACATTGAAGAAGTTGTGTCCTCTCACTCCTGCCGTGTCTTTTAGACCTATCTAATCCCACGAAAGAGCTTCCTCTATTCTTAAAAGCAATAAACACTCCAAATATTAAAGAAATATGGACCGCGTCGTAGATTCTCCAAAAGAACTATCCTCTTTACCACAATTACTCCAACAATTTAAACCCCTGAAAGGCAAGTGGATGTTTGAAAAGATCCAACACAGAATGCCCAAGGATTCACGAAAATCGTCAGGGCGAGACGTTTCAAAGGCAAATGCACACTTTTCAGTATCTCCTTCAAAGGAACACGAAAAATGCGTGAACTTACCTTTTGCTGCGACGGCTGCGTGGGTTCTGTTGCGAGCAACTGCTTTAGGGCCGGATGTCCGTGGCCGTTTGGAGTCGACGTGGCGCCGGGAGTACTCGGCGTGCTGGGATTACTTCCTGGCGTGTTGGGCGTGTGAGGCCCAGTGGTGGGACTGCTAGGACTAACGCTTTCGTTCACCTTGCTACCAGCGTGGTGGTTCTCCGTGTGCCTCCTCAGACTCCTCGCGTCGCAGTAAGACTTGCCGCATCCCTCTGCCTTGCATTCATATGGCTTTTTGTTTCGATGCGTTAGCATGTGACCGTTCCTGGAACAAAATTAATTCAGACTGCTTTAGACCACTCTCTAGTTAAATACGTGAAAATGTTAACCCTTACAATTTTTAGTTAATCCTTTTTAAGTTCAAAGTTAATTCCTGCAACTTAAATTGTGAACCAATATTGACAATTTCCTAAATTTTGATCTCTACTTTTATGACAACTAGAGTAAGGGTATCAATTATTATGCCCCTCTTCCCCTTTTATTTCTACATATAATAGGTGGTAGCAGTTTTAAGCTGAAAATTTGATGTCATTAAAAAACAAATACTGCTACATCCTATTATATCTGAAAGTAAAAAAGATGTCACAGCACTCTTAGTTTCAAACTTCAGTCTAAGTTTCATTGAAATATTTCAAACACACCCCCTCACATGAATAAAGTCAAGAATCCTAGCCACAGTGAGCGAACACAATACTCCCAAATTCCCTCAACTCTCTCGCGAATCGCGATTGCAACGCTGGATGTCTTATCAACGCGCAATAAACGCAGAGAGGACTCTGTCCCATCAGAGTATCGAACGCAGAAAATTATGTCAGCTCTGTGACGTCGTTCTATCTATAAAGAGGATCTCCTCGACTCCGGAAATTCCGTACAAGGACGAGCACGTTCTTCGCGTCCTATCTGCGAGGCGCATCTAAGCTCATCCCTGGCCTGACAGCCTTACGGCCGTTTCCTCGGCTAAAGACTTCTCTTTCCACTCCATTTGCTCGATATCCGGGTGTAATGCCATCGACGGGGACAGGGAAGGGGAAACGTACACTTAACGCGCTCGTGGACTCGCTTCGGCGAGCCACGTGAACACCTTCAAGAAGGACACCTGAGTACTACTCGTTCGAGAGGGAAAAATTGATGTCGCGATGCCACGCGATGGAACACGCGGCGAGCAACAAGTTGCCGTGTGAATCTTTCGTAAACCTCGTCTAATCAAAGTTTTTATTTAAATAGTTCATTAGGGGATATGTTAATTCGTTTTTGGTGGTGTTAGATAAGGTAAGTTGAATGGAGTCAAAGAGGGTTAAAGACTGTGCTTCTATTGGAGAAGTGAGTAATTATTCATTGTGGACAGGAGAGTTGAAATTACGGAATGATTTCATTTCTCAAATGGATATTTATAGAATATCTGTTCTCATCCCCGAGTCAAAATTCTCGAACACAAAATTAGCATTCATGTTTCTAGGTGCTAGTTATCTAAACTCTGAAACCCTGTGTCACCTTAGAACTCAAGAAAGCGATCCAATTCTCCCGTTTCTTCGTGATTTATTCTACGCTACGTAGACAGAGAATGGAAGGACGAAAGTGGTCGTAAACATTCATCAAGGGAAGACGCGTTAACTATTATCACCCGCTAGGTGCCATCCTCGCGGCAGAGACACCGAGAGGGAAAAAAAGAAGAGCATCACAGAAGTCTGTGAAAGTGCAACAAGTTGGCGATATGGTCTAACCAACGAATAAGAGAAGGGTACTTTCTATTGCCTTTAAGAAGGGTGCTTAATACGTTCGTGTCTTCTATTCCCATAATTGCATTAATCCTACAGGCGAGTTACATGGTGGGACGACATCGTTAAGTGCTGTATATCTAGTCGTAACTGTAATCGAGATCGAAGATTCAGTACAGGATAAAACCAGCCGCCAAGCGTGACTGTAAATTGGCCTCTGTGTCGCCTGGCTAAGCTATTTCGTCTGATTCTCGGCGTCGATACCGATTCTCGGTGGATTCGATTTCTATGGGGCAACGTTCACAGAGAATGTAATGCAGAAATCGTTAGAGAAAGATAACCTATGTAGATATTGGTTACGGGTATTGTAGTGTTAATGTTGGAGGTGACTAGCGGAAGTTACAGCACACTTGTGAATTGTGATAAATGAAATTTAACTGATATGATTAATATGGAGCTTGTGAAAAATTAATAAATTTCTAGAACTAAACATTTCTGAAACTGAAGATTTCTGGAGTCGAGGGTTTCCAGAGTCGAAAAATTCTGAAGTTGAAAGTTCCTAAAGTGAAACAATATAAACTCTGAAGCTGCTACATTTGTAAACTTTCAATATTGGAAGTTTCGAAGTTTCTGAAAATCTGCACATAGTCTACATGAATTTGAAACATCAAAAAATCTGAAATGAGGAAACAAGTCATTAATAACCGCAACATGCAAAATACGAAACTTCATAGACTATACGTAATATTCAAAACGACCCCAGTCCATAGAGCAAGTACATTAAAGGCGCTTCCGCCTGCATCGATGAGAAGCATCGCATTAACGAATTCCACTTTTCGCCCAGAAAGTTCCTACGCTGGTGCAAGCCACGGCAACCCTACCCATCGTGTCCTGAAACTTTAACGAGGTCTCGAACATTGTCCACATTCGTATCCTCAGAGCAGGAAGGGATTCTCCCGTGGATCGTCCTAAGAAGTGGCCAGAGTGCAGCGCGGAGGACATCGTTTCCAGTAAATTTTCCAGCAGTCCTGCTTCTACCTCTATCGGACCAAGTTTTATAGTCCATCGATATACGAACCGAAATCCCTTAAATTCTATCTCGAAGGCGAACTTCCTAGCCGAGCAAAAGGAGAGGTAAAGGGGAAGCAAGAGGAGAAGGTTTAATTTGTAAAAGCTAATTCGTTGAACTTTTAATGCATTTCCTTTCTGACTTGAAGTAGCCATCGATTCCTGCGAAACAGATGGACTACTTATGGGAAACCATCGACTCATTTGTGAGTACTATCCTTAGTGATGAATAGGAAAACAAGTGGAAGGGTTATTTAAAGGATTGAGAGGGATAATTAGTGGCAGAGAAATATTATTAGAATTTGATAACTTCATGTCTATCAGGTAGTTAATTTTTTTTATTTCTATGATGAGGAATAATTGAGCAGTTTTTGAATAAGAAAGTTTGATGGTATTTTTCTATGAATTTAGTAGTTTAAATAATTAAGTAATCTTATTAATGTGTTGATTGTTAATTCACTATTACCTCGAATATTTAAATCACAAATGATATCACTGTTTTATACGTACATAATAGAACACCTTATTAGGAAAAGTCAACGAAGCCGGGTATTTCATAATGTCTTTCATTTTATGCATCTTTTTCTTCAGTCTTCTATTCTTGTTCTTTTCTGAATTCTGTGAAACGTTTTTAACGCGACGAGGCAGAGGAAAATGGTACAAACAAAGACCATATTGGAGACGTTGAATCGGGAGAGAAAAGTTGCGTCACCGGAAAGGAAACAAAAGAGGAAAAAAGTCTTCGTTCTTTTTTTCTTTTGACGGTGATGTATCCTCGGGAGTACTATATTAAAAATATACAGTATTTCACAAAACAAGAACAAGACAAACATTAAATATTAGTTTTGAATTTTACTCAACTGCACCTTCACCCCCAAGCTTCCATTTGCTCCAAGCAAAGTTAAGAATTTCGAATATGCATACGTTGCATATTGCAAGCTTCAATCAAGTTAGAAAAATCTTAAAAACTTCCAGAATTAAAGACTTAAACAAAACTCCCGCTCATAAGTGTTAGGACACTTGTCATATTTGCATGCAAGTGTGAAAAATAGAAATAGTCCAACCAAAAAGAATAAGAATTTTTTCATTTAATGCTAAATGTACGAAGAAAAAAATTACGTGTTCATAGGTAGAAAATCTCACCAAAAAATAAAAAAGATTATATTTCCTTTACATTGAAAATTTCGCCACGCTTCATTATCATGACGAAATGTTTACGTCAACAGTAACCGACTCAAAACCCAAAGCCAAAGCGTGATGTCTGCATATTAGTGCAAATAGAAGTATATTTTTTTAAAATTCTTATTACAAAATAAGTAATATAAGTTTTATATCGTAGAACTAATACTGAACATACGAAATAACAAATACCATGTGATTACTATGGTTAAAAGTTCATAAACAAAATAAATATCAGAATTGTATTAAAAATGACAGATGTCCTAACACTTATAAGCGGGAGCGTATATAAAAAAAGAATTCCATTTCACGTGGCCGCGTGTTGAAACCAGCCAACAATAAATTGCGCGATGTAGCAGCGCTTTCCGAGCGAATTTTCCGCGCGAGCGTCTCCCCATTCCACAGAGCCAGCCGTCACAGTCCGAGATTAAATTCTCACCAATTATCAACTCTCCATTAATTTCGCCGGGTTGCAGAGGCCAGGGTGTCGCAATGGAGCGTCTACTCGGAGGGCCGTTCGCCTCGGCTCTATTTTCTTTCATTTCACGGGGTCAGAGCATCCTTAATGCGAGCCGAGCGAAGGAGCAGAGGAAGAGGCGGAGTGGGGCAGGAACAAAGAGGGGTATTGACGATATCGAGGTGGGAAAGCAAGCCCTCTTTACAAGCGAAAGACCGAAGAAACGACCAAGCTCCCCTGCTGGCTGCATCGCCAACGACTCCTTCTGAATCTCACCCTCGTCCACCCCCTCCTTCACCGCCAAGTTGTCGCAAATCCCTTTTGAACGAAGAGACGCGACTGTCCCCTGCACATCTTACCCTCTCTCTCTCTCTTTCTCTCTGTGTACGTGTGTATGTGTGTGTATATAGATATAAACGTGGAAGAGCTCTCGAAGAAAATACCTCTCGAGGTATAAGCGCTTCCTTTCGTCCTTCCTTATTTCGAGGAGCAGCGTCGTCGTTCGAACCCCAGGAAAAGGACTACGTGGATTTACTTCGATAACAGAGATACGCCGAGAAACTTACAATGGCGGCCCGCCTGCTTGCTTCGCGCAAGAAAAGGGTGAAGATCTTCTGGATAGAGGGCATAGCCTGGACAGAAAGGTTCTGTCAGTTTCCTTTGGAAATCGGAACGAGATGTTGCGATTCGACTGTCTTTTTCCTGTTTTCAATTAAATCCTGGGTTCCATTCACCGGATGCAGAGTTTATTTTGGAGTTTGGAGGGGAAAGGAGAGCTGAGGCTTCTGTCGATTGAGATCATTAATTTTGCTGGATGATTGTATGATAATTAGTGATTATGTACTGCACTGAAACCGCTTCGATAGATTCTGAATTAATTATTTTAACAATGACTTTGGACAGATGTTACATCAGTGATGAATTGTTTTGGAAATTATGAAGTTTTATGTAAGATGTAAGAATTAACAGAGTTTATTATGGAGACTTCTTCAAGTATTCGCAGAAATTCTAATAACATATTAAATAAATTGTAAATTATGTGGGAATATTGTTATTCTGCCACGTTAATCTGAAAAAAATTCTGGTAAAAAACGTCTCCGCTGACTAAACCGAATCTCAGCTTTCGTTGTAGATATATCCTACAGTGATCACACAATTGCACTCTGCAAAATGCAATCTACAACTGAAGAACAATAACGCGACAGCAGAATGCCCACAACAATGAAAAATGAACGAAGGAGAATAATTGCGGGTACGCAGCTTATAGTCAAGGAAGGATTGTCCATTTCGGTGTTCTCTTTTTATAGCTCCTTTTGTCTATTTAATTACTCCTGCGTCAGGACAACGAATTCTGCGCAAATTCTATGTGGCATCAGTGAAATAAGAGGCTTTCGAGGGATAACAGGAAACAGGTTAAGTACTCTGGGCCACTCTTTTTTACCTCTTCTCTGTCTCGTGTACCGTTGCCCAAAGTCGAACCGGAGGAACCTCGTCCCGAATGACATTTTTCTACTTATTATTTTTTCTTCCTTTTTTTTTTGGATAACAAGAGCACGCGAAATTCATGGAAAACCGTGTCGCTCCGCTAAGAACGAGAGCAAAATAAAAGAAGTGGAGGCGTGGAGTTGTGACCCGTGATGCAACACAGAAGTTACCTTTTCATAATAAAATCGTGTTTTTTATTCCGACGTTCTCCTGTTCAGTGCACGTCAAAGTGTTATTCACATTCGCGATATTCATTTATTTTAATTTTAATTAGAACGTAGCTTTGGTGTCGTTTTAATAATGCTTTCTCCTTTTTTCGATTGCAGCGCGATTGGAATCTACAGCGAAATGTTATTAAATTGAATTTTCATCAAGCATCCCTTCAAACTCCCCAAAACAATTTTTCCGAGAGTTTTCCCATTGAATCCTTTCTTTTCAAACACGTTCCCAATTTTTTTTTTTTTTTAATCCTTCCGGGAGAAATGACATGTTTTCACGGTGTGTCGTCTAATTTAGAAGCGGACGTTTAAAAATGAATATATTTTCCCCTTTCGTTGTATAATTGGGGTGATATTAAATTTTCGAACGAAAACAAATAGAAGTATTTTTCTGGAAATTTGATACGACGAGTTGAAGCTTGCCTCTCGTACAATAGTTTGAAAATAGGAAACAGGAGATTAATGGACAGAACCATAGTGCTTTCAACGATCCTGGCGAAAGATTTCTGACGGTTATAGGAGCACGTTATGCGATCGAAAACTTCCTCGCCATTATATAATGGCAGAAGGAAACCGATGAGCTGATTCGATATCAGAAAATACCGGTGGAAAGTGTAACCCGACGCTTATTGCTTCGTACAAACAGAATTAAATTACGTTCGATCATGGAGCGTTATTTTTATTTCCTGATCGACCGTCAAACTTCTTCAGATCGGTAGAGAAGCCTTAAGCTCGTTTGTCTAAAGATACCTATCCTTGCATTTCCCCTGTTATAAGAAATTCTAGAACCACTAAGATATCATAAAAACTGCTTCGACGAAGAATGGGAAATATAAGATTGATTAACCGCGTTACTCTGAAGAAGAGAGTCCAGAGTACATTTTCCACTCTTTAATTAATGAATAACGTTGAGTTAAAAAGTTAGAAAATTCCAAAGCAGGAAAAGAAAAAAAAAGCTTTTAATTTGAGAGATTTTTAATTTAATTTTAAGATTTTAATAATGAAATTATTTTTGAAATTTTTATTTACATTACTTATATTACTAAATGCGTTGAAAATGATTGCACACGATAAGACCCCCTTTTGCCTCTCAATTAATTAATAGATTCTTTTCCTATTCACTTCCTTACTGGTGAGTTCTAAAAAGGTAAAAGACTTCAAAGAAATATTCCTCAGACAGCTATTACATTCGTTGCATAAAACATTCTCTAAAAAGGCAAATATGAGGTGGTCGAGTGCTACGTCGTACGATGTAACTTTCTTCTATTGAAGGACCAAATTCAACAGAATTTTTCACCTTTGTAAGCACGACTAAAGCTTCATGCAGAATTCAAGATGGAAGTCTTGGGAGTCAATTATTCGTCACTTATTCACTGCACGAATGGAAAGAAGGCCATTTATACTTATTAACAAGATAACTTCACCTACCTTATTCACTTCGAAAAAGCCAGCAACTGCTTTATGAACAATGAAGTTTTCATTAAAAGGAAATTGAAGTTAAGAAAAATTCTGAATATTAGAATTTAGCATCTCGCAGACCACGTTAATCATTATCTACTGTACTCGAGAATTATTGTCTGCGATGACAAAATCTTATTAGCGAAAACAGAGTCTCAAAACGTAACCGCGAAATTCAGTCTCAGCTGCTTTTAACTTTAACTTTAAGCTGAAATTGCGAGGAGTCTCGATACCATGGCTCCAAGTTTAAAAGGATTCTCGTTGACGGAGGTCAGAAGAAGAAAACAATTCTTTACGGCTCCGGGCCGCAGTACATACGGTCTTAGGTACTTAAGTCTCCGAGTCTCCTCGAGGTATCCGAGGTTAAAAGGATTTCAATAAAAACAGGAAACAGGCCAAGGACTTTTTCGCTGATCGGATAAAGTCGTCCACATCGTTTACTCGAATCCCGGCATATGCTTTCTTGAAAACGAGTTTCCAAGTAACCGACCAAGAAATTTTATGGATACGAGCCAAATGGAACGCCCTCTCGGGCAAACCAACGATATGTCTAAGTACAATCATCCCTTCAATCTAACTGGTAAACCCTGAGACGCTCTGATGACTGAAAATAATTGAATGAATAACGTGAACCTTGTGCTACTCAAACGACAAGGAAGTTCTTTTCACTGCCAGGGAAACATATTTTTGAAAAGTTTGTCTCAAGATATATCATCCTTGACTCTTTATATTTACTCTGACTCTGAGGTGAAAATTTACAAAAAAATACTTTAAAGTTTAATTTCTGAAAGCGTTGAAGTAATTGAAATGGATTTCTCTAATACAATTCGCAGACGTTTATACAACGAAAAGAATAATTTTATTCTAATATTTCTACTAAGTTACCACAGAGGATAATAGTTTCTATAGAAAAAGAGATAGAAAATACTGTCGAGAATAAACAATGCCCTATTAAATTTTCGTTGAAAGACGTGACGGTAATAAGTTCCAAGAGGCTTTTGTCGATCAAGCGAAGACAGACGACGGAAAGGAAATCGAAAAGGGAACAATTGCTGGGACATTGAATTTGAAAAAAGGACGGCTCGAGGAAACCAGAGATGAAACGAAAGTAATTCCTCGGGCTGTTCGTCAGCTCGCATTGAACGCGGTGTCGGCCGACCCCATCCAATGAAATACGTACATAAAACGAAGGCGACGTCGGGGAAAGGTCGAAAGAAAAGGAAAATACTGTCCGACCGAGCCTGAATCCACTGCACGTAGAGGATAGAGGGGGGTACAAGAGAGGATTGCGGTGATTCCCGATTCGAATACAAAGACAAATTTTCGAACTTCGTGATCACCAACTGGTCGGCCAAGTTGTTGGAAATGTCAGCAATTATTATGAAAACCAATATCTGTTTCCCCAAAGTCTCAAAAATAATTACAATTTGAATTAGTAATTTTATTATTTTGCTTTTGACCTTTTTAGCAGACTAAGTTATTACACGGGATAATCAGTGTAACTAGAAACCCCCTCTAATGGGTGTTGACAGCACTTACAATGCTAACAGCATTTAGAATAAATGCTGCCAACATTCGGAGGGTTTTCAGATAAACTGATCACCCTGTAGTATTCGTGACACGTGTGGAGTCCCTTGAAAAGCATTAGGGACAATACTCCCCGGGGGATTTCTCATGGGACACGAATAATACTTGATCAGATCTTCATTTTCTATTTTACGTATTTTTTGGATTCAATACAAAGTTTCTAAGACTTTTCTTTGTTGCAGAAAAAAAGTTAGAATTAGTTTATTGACAGCTTTCCTATAATATATTTAAATTAAAGTTATTCTGGAGTCAGTTCATTTCAAGTATTTTCATTCTACGTGATCCTGTTCAGCGCTTCACGATATTGTACGTTCACATTTCTTTAATGCCTTTCTTTCCCTGCTTTCGCGATGAAATGTATATTATGCCCTCAACGATCCAACCAGGCGTGGAAATATCGTACCGTGAAATTCTCGTAAAGAGTTTCTTTAAATCCCGACGGTAGTTCGACGTGTAATATCGTTTTCATTCACGATATTTCATTTCCTTCGCGATTGCTCGATAATTCGAAGCAAATCGTTGGAAATCACCCACACTTCACCATACGTAACTTACGAGAGAAGTTAAGCTACTATTTATGAAGGACTATTCATTAGTTACAATATTAACGAAGAAGCTACTTTGCATGAAAATTAGTATTTATTAAACAATATTACGTTTATGAGGTAGACATTGAAACGTAATCAATGAAGTATTTATTTATGCTTCTTGGTGCTCATGTTGCTATTAAATCCAGTTTAACAGATTTAGTCATAAATTATAAATCAATAATGTACGCGTTACGTAGCTCACCTATTTAATAGATAATTCTTCCCTATTAATAATAATATTTTATCTATATATTATTCTCTATATTAGTGATTAAAATTCAATACTCAGTGAATGTTAAATATACTGTATCTATCTGTATTCTCTACCAATGCTCGGAGGGCTAGAAATAACTGCACCTATCAAGCATCAGCAATGAGTTTCTGACAAACCATTCAACGCGCGACGAAATGGAATCGAACGTGACACCAAAGCTACGAGAATATCGTACAAGAATCTACTGTTCGTTTGAGACGTATTTGAGCTACGCGGCGAATCTCGAATAAGGGCGAGGAAACGTCGTAGAATCGAAAGAGGGAGGATTTGTAGATCCGTCTCAGAAAGGAAATACAAGGCTGACCTCTCGATTGACCGAGGCTACCACCTCGAAGAAGCAACTATTGCCGTCACTATTGATTCCCTCTTATTCCTTCCCTCGTTTCGTATAAGAATTGAATTTTCGATTTTCCCAGCTTGGCCTCGCGATTCTATTAACCTCCCCCTTTTTCGCTTTCCCGACCTTGCTGGTCAGTCTTTCTATGCTGTACCCACCCATAACTTTCATTCGCTGGAGAAATTTCTATTGGCGTGAACATATCTATGCTAAAACTCTTATAATAAACTAGAAAGTTATGATAGAATTTTGTTACTCTTAGCAAAAGGAAAAAGGAAAGTTGTTCCTCAAATTGAAAAATTTCTAATTTAGCCATAAAGGGCAACGAGAAAATAGAAATTGAAGATATTCAATAAAATTGTATTGCCTGGGAAATTTTTTTTCTTTTTGGGCTTGTCAACTAGATCAACTTATTCCATTAAGTAACGGTTCCAAAAACAATGCTTCGATAGTTAAAACTAAATAGTCCACCCCTTATAATGTTGGATGTCAGCCCCATGCTATATTTGTAGAAACAGCAGAAAAACGGTCGCTGTGTCTCATAGTGACGTATAACCAGAATTCAACGTAGTAGCAACAGTTTTTTGCGAATATCTGGAAAATGATGAACTTAAAAAATTTGTTTCAAACTCACTGCATTTCCAGGAAAATTTCATCTATATAGCGACAAGATAGCGGTGCACCAAAGTATACTTTTGAAACAGGTAGGACTTTTTCATAGGCATGCTGAGGTAAAAGATCTGACAGTCGCAAAATGAACAAGAAGCTTCCTCATTCTTCCTTATCTCACTTTATACTCCCCAAACGCTTAGAACTGTACTCGAGAGCTCTCCTACCTGGCTGCAATACAAATTCACTTTTTCCCAAGGAAGACAGAGGACTACACTGTGCAACAAAATTTGATTCCACGCTTCCAACAAGCTTCTTCACATTGCCAAAACACTCACAAAAATCATGCTTTAATAATCGCTTTTTAATAAACCTGTGGATTGAATGAGCTTGTAAGTTTACGAAAAAGCACCAGAAATGATATACAGGTTTTAGGTTGGCCATGGAAGCGGAAAAGTCCCCGTTTTCGGTAATTGCAGGCGCGAGAGGAAACGCGAAACGGCGGCAACCAGGGTTTCGCTAATCGACGCGGAAAAGGGGAGCGAATCGTCACACCGACGCACAGTCACTCGCAGACAAACAAACGTATATACTGTCTATGGGTGTACTCACAAGTGGTCCTGCCGCTTGAACGCCTTGCCGCACATCGTGCACACGTATTTCCTCTCGTCGCTGTGCGTCAGCTTGTGCTTCGTGAGCGCCGATGCGTTGTTGAACACCTTCCCGCAGACCTGCGACAGAAACCGTGCACCGTGTCAGCGCGTCTTTGCAACGATGCCTCGTGACAGTCGGCTTGATTGCGTATTCAACCCCCCGCGGGGTGCGCGCGGGGCCTCGAGTGACGCAAGGGACCGAAGACGATGGTAGTGAGTTTAACGAATGGAGTCGTGTGTCAACTGGTTTCTGTTTCGCTAGAGAGACGACGATTTTAGCATTTTTTTGTATATTTTGTAGAATTTTTGCAGTATTCTTTTGGGGAAAGCTTTTGGGTTTTGGGAGGGCTGACCAACGCTGTCTTGTTCTACTGGGGAATAAAGTAGTACGAGATATTGTGTGTATTAGCAAATCACATTTATTGTACAAGGTGTCCAAGCTGCAGCAGGCCATTTAAATCTCTTCTGTTTTTAATAACACAAAAATCTAGGAAACTAAGGAAATGATCTTACACGAATGATTATTCTTCCATCATATTCCTCCTTTGAAACTATTTAAATTGCATTATGGACCATTTTTGCGTCATTAGAACAGATGAGACATTTAGGTGGCTTGCTTCAGCTTGGACACCCTGTATTTCATGCGAGTTTAATACTATTTATGTAGTTACGGGATAATGAATACTTACTCAATTATAAGTGTGAGATATCAGTGTACAATTTGTTTAAATTTGTATTGAAATCAAACAGGTTAAGGATTGTGATATTATTTATCTCATTACAATATTTAATTGTAAAAGGAAAAAATAAAATGCTTGCGCGAATAACCGCTTTCAGAGATAATTGTTTTCACTTGCCAAATAGTTTACGAGATTTTCAACTCTCAGTACGTGTGGTTAACCAACCATAAATATACATACATTAAACAGACAGCAGACTTGTTTATTAGTTAACATTGTAATTGATTAAAATTTATTCCGCGAGTGTTTAAAAATATTTACTACGAACAAACACACTTTAAGTTTTTAAATATTGTATAAAAAAATATGTTGCTATCGCCAATCATTCATATTATTAAGTAATTCGTGTGTAAAGGATTAATACACTTAATACACGAGCACAGAATCACGATTGCTAACCATGGACTTAAAACTACCTTCTAATCGCTATCAATTACGAAACTGGTCTGACATGACACTGTGTTCTCAAGTAACCTTTTCCTGTCACTAGGTGTTATCGCTATCAATGTTGAAAGTCAACTGAGGTGGATCGTGCCAGCAGGTAACGTTGTCAATATACAAGTAAGGGGCAACTGTTCATGATTGGTCGATTACCTATCAAGGCTAGGTAAAAAACTCGATACAGTTAATTACAAGTTTGAATACCTTATTTTCTATCAGAAAATAAAAACAATATTTTCCGTTAGTATATCCACCCTCACATTGAACTATCCTTTGCTAATGAGCCATCGTTTAGAAATTCCACTTTCATATAAAATTAAAAATTTTTGTTATAGGAATTCTCCTGTTTAGTCATCTTCTAGAAATTAATGTAACATTAAATCTTGTCGAAGAAAAAAGAGCGACATGAATATTAAACGTGGGAATAGCTGAACTGTGATTCGTGCCATCAGTGATTTACTACATGATTTATTACTACACGAACTAATTTTATACAAGCATTAATCCATTAAGACCCAAAATTATGGAAATACAACGTTTTATTCACTATTTCTTTCATGTATTCCCATTATTGAATTTTATTCTTTCATATTATTGTTACAAAAAGAGATCCCACAGATTACCTTAATATTTTCCCCATTACTGATTCTCTTTTTCTCATCTAAATTCTCCAACGCTTTGAAAACTAAAAAATCGAAGTATTAATAACACTAGAGGACACCAGTTTCTTGTAAGTTACAGATGTTCTCTGTGAATAGTTTTTAGTTAGTAAGCGTTTTGTATAATACGAGATGTTTTATCTCAGAAAAATAATGTATAAAATATTTACTACCTACATTCTCGTTCTACTTTTTTCAATAACGTAGCGCTTACACAACTATGGGCTTCAGTATGTTCAAAACACTGTTTACAGGTGACTAAAAATGACCAAACAGAACCCCTACAGTACCATCATATTAAACTCAGTAGATTTAATTTCGTGTCTCTTATATTAAAACGAGCCCAACTGCGCTCATCCAACGAGCAACGAGATTATGCTTCACGATCGGGGGGGACAAACGCAAAGTGTAACGGCTTTCAATCGAGCCGCGTGATTTCGATACACGATAATCGTCGGCGCGTTTCGGCCAAATGTTCGCAATATTCCGCGGCCTGGCACACGTACCGAACGGTTCATTACGGGTTCGCAGAACGGAACGCGCGCTTTGGACACAGTTTTCAATTACCACGCGTGCCCGTCGTAAAGCCACGCGTCCGCCAAGCTTTACGACAGGACATTAGAACGTCGATAAAGATACCATTGCGCCACCGTGTTGGAGCACGCTCACCGTCCATCTGGTCTACTTCACAATCCACGGTGCTGCTTGCGAGAAGCGACGATCCTTGGAGTGGGAGCTTGTTTGCTGATAAATGGAAACTGGGTTTATTGCTTTTTAAGCGTATCTCGTTGCCATGAAAACTGAGTCCTGTTTAGATGACATAGGCAAACAATTTCGTGGGGCTCTTTAACGACAAGGAATTTATTAGCGCTGGACGCTGTTCAGTGGATTATTAATAACAGTGACTTTTATTCTCTACTTAATTTATTACATAGGGAATGCAGGTAAAAATCTGAGGAAACCAAGCTAGCCCATTAAATGTCCCATAAATGATAAATAAAAGTGGTTCGCGATAGTGCCGTTTTTAGGCACGTTACGTTTCACGTTGTAAAAATCAATTTCCTCTCACACTGTCCAAGATACAGTTACTCTTAAACTTCCTTCGAGTAACGAAGAATCCTTCCACGAGCTCCAGACTTAAAACTGAAGCTATCAAACGAACACCTGCTCCTGATCGCGAAACCTCCCTAAGATCCTACATCCCACGACTCGACTGCGCCAAAGCTCAGAACCACAGAAGCTACGACTGCTCGCAGTAAAAGGATTCATAACAAACCAAAGGCACGTATTTCAGCAGGCTATAGAGGCTCCACGTGGGCCCTGTTCCCTGTACGTTCGCGGAAAACTGCTAAATTTCACGGTTGAAGTATCAGCGATCGCTGACTCGACGGTTTATCCTTTCTACTCTCTCCATTAAGGAGAACGGAAGTTTCTTGGGGAGAAAGGGAGGAGGACGGGGGATGCGAGAAAAGAAAGTTCGTTCAAGGCGAGGGAAATTTCCGCGGACGAGCTGGCACGACTTATTCGCGTCGTCGAAGTCAGCTCCGATCCAGCCTGGGTATATCGAACGTTGAACGGATTGGGAATAACAGTGAGACGGAAAGTGGAAAGAAGTTTTTTCTCGGCGTCGATAATGGACGCCCTCGGCGTCGCCACGTGTTGGCCGCAGCTGCATTGGAAATTAATTTCGACTTAACGACGGGCTCGCGCCGCTCACGCGCGAATCTCTCGCTCTTCTTGGCGGAATTTTCAATGGATTGCTGGCGAGAAAGTTGCTAGTTCGAAGGTTTTCGCTTCTCGCTGGTCATTGCTGTTTAAATACGTTTCAACGCGAGCAATTTTTCTCTTGCAATCTTGTTACGTGATCGTGAGGAAATCGTGAAGAAATTTACAATGCAGTAAATTCCATATCAAATCGATGGCAAGCTTGCATCGATGTAGGAGATGATCATGTTAAAGTGATACAAAAATTGTTAACAATATTCACATGCTACAGAATATCTTGTACATTTTTCTCTGTAACTTTGTAATAAATTATTTACAAGCAAACTTCATGTAATATTTTTCTCTTATTTTCACTTGCAGAGTATGCTCATAAAATAGTGCTGTTAAAGTAGGGAACACCCTGTATATTTCATACCTACAACGTAGATCGACTCAAAAGCATGAGAAAGGGGAAGCAACAGAAGGTCGGAGAAGGGTTCCAATTTCGTCCGAAACGAGCCGCAGTAGTTTCTCACCGAATGTGATCCACGGAATTTCGCGTGATATTCGTCGAGGGCAAATTCGACACCGATTCAGAGTATTCTTGCGCCGTTCCTCGGACTTTCGAATGGAAGAACGGCCGCGCGTGCAAGGACCCTCTGCTCCCAGCTTCCTGAAATAGTTGCTGAAATAGTACACGCCCCTGGAGCGGATAATAAACCCAATTCCATATACTTAACAGGCATACCATCCCCGACACACCCCCAACCGCGTCTTCGGCGTGGCTGTTGTTAACACGCGAAATGCCATAGCAGCGTCTCGCGCGTAATTAGAAATTTCCTAGGGAGGAGAGAAAGAGAACGAGCCTCCTTTCATCGTCTTTGTCCATCGAGCTGTGCTTCTGGTTTCAATGAATTCTATCATGCTTAAATTGGAGCTGAGAATTCCGCGACGCTGGTTCCAGTTCGTTCTTTTTTGGGTGTCTATGAAGTATTGAATTTATATTTGAAGTTTTAACATGTGACAGGGTACACTCTGATAGGTGAATGGAAACTGAGAATATACTTTATTTGTTGTAGTTGAACCACGTGTTTTACAGAGAGAATTTTTAGAGAACTCGAAATTTGCCCTTTTTGAAAAAATCTTAATTAAAACACTGCAAAATCGTGATTTAATTTAGGTTTATAATTCAATAGGTACGTATGTGAATGCAGGCGGACTGTATTAGTCAGAAACATTGTAGTATAATACCATAAATTGTGAAATGAACTTTCTGGAAATGATAAAAAAAAAGTATTTGTAATTTAATAAAATTTGTATATAATTATACTTCGAGGATGATTATTAAGGTCATTCGCAATTTAAATAACGTATAGTTGTGCGTGAAAAATTCCAAGCTCTTATCATATGCAAAGTACATTATTTGAGATAAAACTAAATTGTGTCTCATTAGAGGAGATGCATAACACCCACTCTTTCTCTCCTCCTGTCTTTATCTCTCCCAGTGCTGAAATCTGGGTTAGTCGAAAGGTAAGTTAGCCACAATCCGTCCTATCAGACTTTTAATCTTAATTAGAAAACCCGCTTGTCAGATCTTTTGTATCGTAATTAAAAAAGTACCTTGTGACAGAAATTCTTCTTTTTTTTTTTTTTTCAAATAAGAGTCTATCTCTCTTCCTCTTCAGTATACATTAGCACGAGGTCAGTACGACATCAGGTGACCTAATTACTATGAAAGAAATCCTCTCGCAAGTTTCTGTATTATGACGAAGTTTCATTTGTAACTTCGACGGAAGAACGTTAATTACGATCAATTCCCTAGTTCCATAATGTGCAAAATTTATATTGGGGATAAAAGGGATATAGTGAGATCAAAATGTCATTTTCAAACATTTTGGAAGCTTCCACATGTTGCGTGAATTTTGTCCTTCTATCACCTTAACATTTATGTAGAATAATTACATAGAGGTGGTCGTAATTGTTCACGGTTATAATAAAATTCGGTATATCGAAATTCACAATTACTTTATTTCTTCAAAGTATTACATAAAGAATTATGTAAAACACAAGAGCTGATTAAGCATTTCCTTACTAGCTGTCCCAAGTACAACACTAACAGAAACCAAAACAATATTTCTAACTCACTGAGTCTGTTAAAGGAAGAACAATTACTATATAAAAGAGTTTTGGCATTTACAAAGCACATTGGGATACTCTAGGCAATTAAAAAATCTTCACACCACTAGACATCTCATCCAATTGAAAATATGGTCTCTACTATCCCAGCAAATGAACGAGACCTTAACTGCTCAAATAAAAAAAAAGTCTTCAAAGATCGCAACGAGCTAACCCTAAAATAACATAATTTAATAACTCTAAGAAGCACATCTGACAACTCCCCAAACGCCGTACAATTTATTTCCGACTTACGATCCGTGAATTTCCCAAAGTACCCGAAGCGTGACGAACTACCGACCTGTCGCTTTCGGCCAGGATCCGTCAAGGGATTCGGGGCCAGTTCGCGGGAAGAGCCGATAGAGGGAGGCAGGGGCAGAAAATCGTACTTCTAGCTTCTAAGCAGAAAATCTAATTTGCGTAGCTTAACTCCTAAGGAGCTCCAGATGTGCGGGAGCCCGAGCACACGGGAGTTTCAATTTACAGAGCGCGGAGTCGGGATCGGGGGATGGCAGACTTTGGCAAGAGACACGCGAGAGAGAAGAACGAAGACGGTTCGGGAGGACGTCGACGGTGGCCCTTCTCGCATCCCTCGGCCATCATCTTCGTGCCAAAACCCGTATCTTCCAGCCCCGCTAACGGTCCTTCCTCGAGAGCTAAACAAACATCATTACTCCCGGCCTTTCTCGATCCCAGCCCTGCCACCAGCAGCGGTCACCCACCATCCCCCTCGCCGCCCTCGAGCAGGTTTCACGTCTGCAGCAGCAGCCCTCGTGTCCGCCCGAACCCGCCCAATGTACACCGACCAAACGCCGCTCCTGAATACGTAATCCGTCGGTGGTAACACTGATACTTCGTTAAGGGGGAGCCTTCGGGACTGACTGCGCCAGGGGTGGATGCAGGGGATGGCAGCGCGAAGGGACGAGTCGATGGATGAAGTTAGACGATGGCACAGGGAGAACCGGCGATTCGTGGTCTGAGTGCGTCTGCTCGGTCGATTCGGTTAACGTTTGTTCTCGCCGCACGCCGCTTCGTCCGCGTCGACGGAAACCGAGCCTCCACGAGACGACGCTTCGGGATTTATGGGCGCCCGCGCGAGGAAGGGGGGAATTAAAGAGTTTTGGCAAGGAGGGAAGCTTCGACTTTGGACTCGGGGATTCTTTGGGGGTTTTGTAGGGAATGTTAAATGACTGATGGACTTTTTGCGGGGCGGGAACCGAGTTTCGTAGAACCGCGATTCTATTGGGGTGACAGTAAGGGGATTTGTAGCGTGCCGTAATATTTTTTAGGTTAAGTAGTACGTGCAGATTTTGGAGTAATTAAGAAGTTATTAGAACCATGGCACGGTTTTCTAAATAATTGTTTTGTTGTTGAAAGATGTTAAAACAAAACGAAAATTAAGAATGAGGAAAAGGGAACATCTGAAATGTGTCTGACTTGGGACTTATTCTACTAATAATGTGCACTAGACAGGTCAATCACAGTGAATTCAGTAGAATAAGTCACAAGTCAGACATAGCGGAATCAGTAGAATAAGTCCTATGTCAGACAGAGCAAAACCAGTGGAAGGCGCAGATGAAGCATAATAAAGTCAGTAGAATAAGCCCTAAGTCAGACACAACAAAATTAATAGAACACGTCCCGAGTTCTCTTAGACACTTTTCACGCAAAATTTGAAGCCTCTTCTCAAGAGTTAATACCTCTAAAATGAAACTTCAAGCGTAATTTTGTCATTTTTAATTTTCCTCTTATTCTGACACGTAGAATCATCCCACAAAATTACTGCCAGCCTTTGTCAAACACCTTCTACAAGTAGCTACTACTTGCTTAACATAAAAACTAATGTGGCATGCTACAACTCGCCTAATGTTACCTCAGTGTACCCGCGCTTTAACACTTCACACTCACTGAAAAAAGTCCACAAAGAGCTCCAAACCGTAACAAAAATCACGTCCCACCCATCAGAAACTCTCCACAACATTGAATCCACCCTCAGGAGCACTAACATCATAAACTCTCCATCAATGATCTCACCCAACATCAACAGAAACAACATGTTCCCTACAACCACCCTCCAACTTCCCCGTCGACCAAACCATCCCTGACCACTCGACATCCCGAAGCCCCCCGAAAGCTGCGCTAAAACGTCAGCGTCCCAAAACACAAAGGGACACGCAATTGTGAAAAACAGGAAGAGAAAAAAAAAACAGGAAAATACAGCGCGCCCTAGAGACACTTGGCCGCGAGGGAACGAAGCGAGGGTTTACTTCGTTAATCCTCCCCCAGCGGGTCCGCAGGGGTGGTTGATTCATGTTTAAAACGCGTCCGCGGCTCTGCCCGGTTAAACGTTTGTTCCGGCTAACCACGTTCCGCGTCTCGACGAGCTTCCCCCTGGAAGGGACCAGACGCTGGAAAGCCCCGACGACGAGGAGGGGACGCGACGAAGGGAACACGGGGCGGGGAAGTGGCCGGGGGAATGCAATTTGTTGCTTCCGGGCAGTCCTTTAAAGAAGTGCATCTTATTACTGGCAGCCGGCTGGGAGACGAGGAGAATTCGCGCCCCCGTAAATAATGAGGGAGCTTGGCTCCCCGAGCGAGAGGAACCAGCGTCGCGCTGGAGCACGTTGGCCCCGACGTCGCAGACACAAAAGTGAGCCGCCACGACGACCCTGTAATATTATTCGCGGCCCGACGACGACGGGGGTGAGAGGTCGCGGAATACATCGACGAGGAAAAGGAGGCGGATGTCGCGTCGCCTGCTCGGAGGCTCTCATTGTCACCGAATGACAATCGCGTGAAGTCGCTCGCCCGAGCCCTGAGAGCGCGGCAAGTTTGTTTTCAATGGAGAATTATGGAATTACCGGGAGCCCGGGAAACGCGAGTCGATACCGTCGCGAAGGAAATCGCTGAGGGTGAGGTGGCTGGGGAGGAGGTTCGTCGTTCTGGTCGGTGATCAGGTGTTCTGCGAGAGAGTGGGCTTCGAGAAGATTCGAGGTGAAGGGAGGGGAAAATGAGAACATGAAAAGATTGCTAAGAGCGTCGAACTTCATCTGACACAATTTGTCAGTATTTTATTAAAATTATTTAGATTAGAGACACGTCTTTTAGGTAACACGAAAGAGTTTTCTATAGATGTGTATTTTGCTAGCTACTTTTAAAACGAGCTATTGTTAGTCACTAACGTTATGTTATTTAATTTTTAACTTCATTTTAACCTCGCTTTAATTTTAAACCTCAGTGAACCCATCTCTAGATTACTTCACTGATACTGCGTCTAATCTTTACAATTCTCATCCCACTCTTTCTAAGACTTCACTTTTTCTTCCTTACGATCCTCCTTTTTTATCCTCAAGCAAAATATTTTTATTACAATTATAAACAAACAAACCCTTGTCTACGCTGAAAATCATGAAACACGAATATCAAATCCCAGCCGAATTAATTAGAGATGCCCCAAAATATAACACCCTGTAGATTGTATATAAATAGCTGTTAAATATTTTCGCTTACACTACCGAAATGGGGAGAGTTTCTTCTTTACTGCCCTTTTTATTTCATCCCGACACGACTTTTCGTTGGCAAAGTATCGCTGTGTAAATGGAAGCATGATTTGGAATATTTCACTATCGTCCTCTCTCTCCCACACATTCGAACCTCTCTCTCGCACTGTCTGACTATCTGACCTACCCCAAGCTCGGTAGCCGTGCGGTGGTCAGTGACAGACACTGAGTCAGCGTCTTTTTTACTATTTACTACGCGCGACGTGCGTGTTCTGCGAAAAAATGTGGGTCACAGCACTTCCGGTATTAAGCCACCATTCTTCCCTTACTGTCTTCTGTACTCTAATTCAAGGTTCTTTATCTCTGGAATCGATTGAGATATCGACTCGGAACAAAAAGCATTTCAAAGGACACGATTCCCCCTGTCCCCTTTTTGCGTTTAAATTTAATTTGATTTTACTAGTGATTTTACACTAAACAGATTTCTCTGATTGTTGAATGTTAGTTACATGACAGTTTCTTTTCTTACTTTTCTTTCCTCACCAAAAAATTACGAAACATCTTATGTACACGTACCTAAGACACTAATCCGCTAAATATAATTTAACCATCCATTAAACCATTATCCTCCATTTTACCCTTTACCGACTCATAAATATATCCTAAACATAAAAAGTCTCGTAACCGGTAAGCAACTTGTTAAGCTCCCCAAGCCGCTCCAACCTTCATCAGGCAACTAATACCGAATACATTACACTTGGAAGTTCCATCAATAATTACACAGTCAAAGGACCCTAACACGACGAAACACTGAACCGCCATCAACTGCAGAAGCGTCCCAGTCGACACGTTATTATCCCGCTAAATTCAGATCAATCACTTCATCGATCGGTCAAACACGCCTCCTCGAAGGTTCCCCGACGGACCTTAAGCGTTCGACACGCTTTGGGGGCCGCCTAACGTTAGGCAGCGTCCGACAGCCGGTATCCTCCTGGCCAATTAATTAACTTAACGACCAGCACGGCCCGCGCGGCACGCTTTAACGTCCCATAACTCGTCGAGAAAGGACCCCGACCACGGTCGCTAAAAGAGCGGGCCAGCTGCGCGCGTTATCCCCCTCGCTGATCGTGGATGAACGTTCGCTGGGAAGAGTTTCGATTCCGTATCCTCGAGTCGCGAGAGGATGATCGCAAGACGAGGTCAACGACTCTCGAAACCCTTCTCCGATATTATCGGATTCAGAGGGCGATCGCTCTGGCTGCGTGTAGGTGCACGCGGACTTTCGACGTCTCTGTGTGGGAACGCACAGAGGGGTGGAAGAGGGGGGCAGATGAAACGAGAGATAGAGATAGAGAAAAGAACTGAAGAGACTTTGCAGTGGCGAGAGGCTGGAGAAGGAATGCCATCAGATTTCGCCTCGTTCAATCAGTTTACCCCCATTGTGCACCGTGTTCCTCGCTTTCGGATTATCGAGAATCGACCACCGACACTCGCTGCGTCGCTTCCCGAAAGGATCGATGCAATCGCTCGAATTATCTCGAACTCTCCTACCCTGTGATCTCGGCGCAACTCCGTTACAGCATCTGTTACAATACCCTTTGACAATGGACGCTGCGGAAACGGCTGGAAATTTATATGGTCCCTTGTGGATATCAAGGTAATTGCATCCTGTGGTGGTCTGCTTCGGTTATTGTTAGCAATTTTTTGGAAGACCTTTATGTTAGAATGTTCCATGGACGACGTCTATATCATCATAAATTATTGCACAGTATTTCGTTACATTGTAAAATGGAATTACTTATGCATCCGTAATTCCATGTACAAAGTGCATCACTGTACCTAATTTTTCTTTTCTATGTACAAATCTTGAGAATATACATAAAACATTTAAGAGCTTATATTTACACAATATTTGTTCCTTCAATTTTGCTCATAAATCTACTGGCAAACTTATGTCAGAACAAATTAGGACATCCTGTATTTTCAAACCCAATACTCTAACTACTCATTCCATCTATTTCAACATATTTCTTCGATCCACGTAGTTTTCAAACATCTGCAATTTTTATTGCTCCACCAGAGGAAGGTATACATTAATCATTGGTAGTTTCAATATTAAGAGCACTCGAAATGTACAGCTCGTTCGTAGCTCGCGGACTAATAAAAACCAGAAAATACTAATAGCGTGGTCGGGGGTACCGAAACAGTCGAGCGACCGTCGAAGCACCAGGTGGATTAAAAAGTATCAAAAACTTAGGAGGGGAAAGTTCGATAATTTAACGGACGAATAAGGATGGCGACCGAGTTGGCAAGTTTTCACGATCCCTGTGTAACGAGTAACTATTAATTTCCCGGGAAAATTACGGACGTCTCGGAGACGAGGCGAGCCTCTTCTCCCAGGGCTGCTGTTGCTGCCTCTTCCTTCGTGGATCGTGCCGATATCCGAGCTATAATCGAGCCGTGGAGGATGAGCTTAATTCGTTGCTAACTCGATACATCGACGGGGCTTGTCAACAAGTCGGGCAGACCATCATTTAATTACGTAACAAGGCGGACACGTAATTCGCGGCTCTTCGTTTCTCGCCTGCGAAGCCACCACTACTAAGACGCTTGAGAAAGAGGCTGGAGAAAAGGAGAGAAGGGTGAGAGGAGAGCTTCCATGAGGACATTCGAGAGATTCCATTTCTGAAATACTGAACATGGGAACAGTTTTTGTTGAGTAAGATTTCTCGCGATCTGGCTCAATTCTGATAGGTAGCTTTAAATAAAATTGAGAATTGTAATCAAAATTTTGAATTGAAAAATTAAAATTCTGTCCTTATAAATGCTTAATATTTGTGAAATTTTTGAATACATTGAATATAGATGTACTTAATCTTATTCATTCATTATGCGGCATGAATTTTGAATTTTGAAAGAAATTTTAGTTGAAAGTATTTAACACACTATAATTGTCTAACAGACAAATACCTACGAATAAAGTTTCTCTTAAACAAGGCTATGAATCTAAATTCGTTATATACCTATTTCCATAAAAAGATGATCTAAAAATTATAAAAAGCGTTGAGAGGACAAGAATATACCGAAAGAATATATAATCGACTTAACATGCTCGTCGTTATTTATAACATAAAAATATGTAAAAGGAGCTCGTTCACGAGATATTTATATGCATATTCTCTGTCACAATATGTCTCTAAGTACTTGATCCCCTTTCTAAAATCATCTTATACGATTCGAATAAATGCCTCGCGTGATTTAGGTTCGTATCGAGTTCAGGATGGTGCCGCGCAGAGCAGCATATTCCTCGCAGCCAATCGAGGATCGCACTGCCTGAATATTCAACAGCCTTTTCAGGTTACACACTGTCCCTGGATTAGTGCAACGGTTGCTCCTGTGTACACGTGTGCATGGTGCACGAGCGACCAGTTCGGCTGGTGCAAACTGCAGAAACATAGTCCACTATCGATAGTAGCTCGCTTTGAAACGATGTGGGTCATGTGTAGACGCTGCCACGTGCCTATATGCTTTCATGATGGGAAAACTACTTCAGAGATGTTTTACAGGGGAACAAAGGGCAATCCTACACGAAAAGGATAAAAAAATGGTGAAGTCATGATTGAACATGGGACTTCAAAAATTATTTTACAATTATACAATTTTCACAGAAACGAAAATAAATTTTCATCTTTTGAAGGTAAATCTCATTCTTTTTTCTTAAACATCAGGTCAAAAGGTGCAAATATTTTACACAGATTGGAATTAAATAAACACAGGGAATTGAATTTTTAGAAAAATGGAGCGCTTCTTGCGAACAAAATGAATTTGTAGAGTTATTTATAATATTTCAACTGAAATCAATGATGGTGTATCACTACGTCATCTTGCTTTTATTAAAATTCATGGAACTGATGAAGCTACTCTAAAAGAGAGTACTCCCAGGAGACAAGTATCGAAAATGATTATATTTGCACAATTTTGTTTAATTTGGAGTCCCGGTAAATTCCTCTGAACGTTATTAATTATAGCTTGTTTGCGAATATGCACGCAGAGACTAGTTTCCGAATACAGGCAGCTCCCCTTAGCCAAAGCATTTAATTTTATCTCTTTGAGGCAAGATATTTGCGGCGAGCCATGACAGAGCGAGAATTCAGAATCATAGTAATTACATAGCGTTTCTTTGGATGGAAATTGCATTTCGAGTTTGTGCACTGAATTTTCGTTATTTGCGATACACCCCATCCGAGATGTGGCTTTCACCATTTTTTCAAATTTTACCTTCCAATTACCATTCAAACTAGTTAAAATCCCAGATGCGCCAAAAATTATGCAAACGTTTTGTTTACATTTACAGTTTGTTAAAAATCCGTAGCCTTCAGAAAAATATTTTTTAATCAATATTAAAGAATAGGACTTCGATCTTCCTTAGATCCTTTTTTTGGAAAATTCTAAATCGAATTTCAAGTTTTTATGTTATAATATTTAAATATTAACAGAGATATACTTAAGGCATGATACTTAAAATGGGAAATATTCTCTATCGCACTTTGCCTGTTTTAGTATTTATAAAATAGAATAGATCGTAGGTAATACATTTTCATTGCTTATAACATTAACATTGTTCGTGAAACCCTCCGCACTGAGAGAACAGAAAGTGCAAGCATTGATCAGTACCTTTTAGAACAATTACTCTTCCGCTCGTATCAATTGAATTCAGGATCGATAGACAGAACTCGATCGGTCAGAAGTTCGTACATTTCTCTTAACTGCGTTCACCAGATGGTGGTAGGAAGCAGACGAGAAGCCAGCCGGAGATACCGAGGCGACCTTGAACTTTTGATCTGATTCGTGGACCGATTACAAAGACAGAAATCTCCAGTCACGAAACAGCTGAATTACGTTACTTGTGACCAGCAGCGAGAGGAGATGCAAAAACAGCAACTGATGTAATCACGGCGGATGGAGGATTATAAATAATTTATCATTCTCGCGGAAAATTCAAAGAGCGAGACCACTGTTTGACCTTTTCGCTGCTAAAGGGGCGACACAATTTATGCCATTAAGGGGAATAAAACTGTTACACTGTCTAAATCCAATAAATCGTTTCATACTCTCTCGTATAAAAAGCTTTGCTAAATTGTATCTAAGTTGAATAGTCTGAGGATTAAAAATTCTCAGCGAAAAAGGTGCAGAAAGTACGACTCATGAATCGAACAAATATGAATACGTGAATAAAGATGTAAAAGTACAGAACTTTAACAGTAACAAATAAATCCCTCAGCCTTCACGATCGAGAATCTAAATGTGGGTCACAGTGTTCAACGTTTGACAGCGTCGCTTTAACTTGTTCCATGCTATAAGAAAAAGGAACACGGTGAAAAGAAAAAGCACCTACAGACGGAAAGAACACTGCTCGAGTTTCAAACGTGAAGCAGATATAAAACGATGGGGAAAAATGCATCGAAGATAGAGTAGAACGAGGATGAAAATAGAATCGAAGGACACGTGGGTGGAGGAAGACGTATGAATAGAAAAATAAAATAAAGGCACACGGAGCAAACGTACCCGGGAACAATAGCGGAAAAACGTGGAGCGAGAGATAATAAGAGTCGTCGGTTCGACAAAATGGACGTAAATCTTTCGAACTTGCAGTTTCCGAGCACATCCCTGACCATCCACCAGCTTTCTAATTCGATCGTCCGTACGTCGCTAATGAACTGTTTCTACTGACGATTGCGACCGTGGAAACTCGCTTTGTGGCCAAACAGGCGAGTTAATAAAATTGTCAAACGAACGTCATCGAGGGACGTCGGTCGTTCCGAGTGTTGATTGAACTCTGACATTAAAGTGCGTTTCGTGGTCTCTTGCTCTTCTTATCCTTTTACCCTACGCGAGCCCTGTCCAAGAGGACGCTCGTTAAATGAAAGCAGCGATCGCGATTTGAATTTCAAGAGTATTGATATCAGTCTTTTCATTGAGTGAGTGATATTTGTGCAATGATTACTTAAATGATAAATATTTTCTGTGAAATGCGAGCTACTTAGCCTGAGTTTCAGGTAGATAGCTTGTGGAATGAATCTCGATTGGGATGATATAGAAAGAATATTGCTAAATAATATAACTGAGATGAGAAATTAGTAATACTAAATTGTAATACAAATCGATGGAATATGAAATAAGTGATAAAACCAACTTTTGCTGCCTATTCTAAAGCGATCAGGAACTGGAGCCTTGATGGTACATGTATATTTCTTAATCAAAGAAATCATCTTACCTGGCATTGCTGTGGTCCCTGTCGGTTGGGCGACGAAGCCTTCGGTCTTGGTTTCTTCACTCCCAACTTTCCAGGATCCCCGCCGCCAGGTCTCGACTCCTCGCTGCTACCTGAAACCAAAAAGACCAGATTCATGAATTGGCGCAATCGTTTCGTCGTGGCTCCATCACAGTACAACTCCACGACAGATCGAGGGATCCTGATAAATCGAGACAGGCCACGAGGAAAACCGCACCGCTCGCGGAAGAAACTCGTTTTCCTGTTCTCGTCGATCACGAGCGGAGGATGAAACCATTACCAGCCTCGAGACTGTCGATCCGACGATTTCTTGCGACACCGTGCGCGAGATTTCGCTCGGAAGCTCCCACACATGGGCTTCGCTTTTCTTCCTCGTTTCGTACGAGCAACGAGTTTCTTCGAGGCCTCGACTTTATGGAAGATTGATTGCCCGCCCCGCGTTCTCTTTTTTCTTCGTCCACGTAGGATACGCTTAATGGCCGATTGGCCCGTCGTCGACGTCGATCGAGACACCGAGGGAACGATCCAAAGGCGGCTACCTCGGCTCTCTGTATCGCGACTGCCTCTGTGATTTATAGATAAAACCGTCAATCTTGGTTTAAGGACGTGGGGATCGAGACGCGACATTTGCTTCGGTGTCTTCAGTGTCTTCAATGAGAAATCGTTTTCCTATCGTTGAATGTTTATCGACTGATTTGTCTCGACAGGTTGGAAAATTCGTAAAACGTTGGAGGGAGAAGAAGACTGTTTCTCGGAAAGTTTGCAGTGCATAGGAAGTCTTATGTAATGTAATTAGTTCTTTAATGAGTTGACTTTGAAGTTTCTTTTGTACCTGCACTCATTAAGAAGCTAATTAGGGGACATAATGTCTCTCTTCGGGTTAAACGAATTTTGTTAGAACAATTTTTCTATATCCTCAATATACATACTGTAAAAATTTACCAACGTGGAGATAAAAGAGTACACTATATAGGTGCAATGTAATGGATTTGGGTTATGAAATAGAAAGAGTTGGTAAGTGACGAGGGTTAATTAGAAAAATGAAGGAACCGAGAAAGTCAGAGTAAATATAAAAAGTAAGAAATCAGTACAAAGCTAAGCCATGATTTCAATTTATACAGACTTATAGGTATAACTGTCTTAAATGCATGTTTTGACAAGTGCAATATTACATCTACTATATGCAACTGCATTTACAATTTTCCATCCCACAGAAGTTGCTTTAGAAAAATGCAGTAACAACTCCTCACATAACATTTCCCTCCACAGACTCCCATAGTACAAAAAAAAAAAAATATATATATATATTCATATTGCATCCACTGAATACAATAAAACGAATCCCTGCCGCAGAAATGTCCCTCGACTTGCTGAACACGAACAAGCTCCACTCGACTAACCCCACCACACATTTCCCTCGACCATAACATTCGCAGCACATCCCTCAGCAACAAAAACGCGATTCAGAGGAGAAAGGTGGCAGGACAGCGTAGTTCGCCCAAAGAAAGGGAAGCACAGCGCAAAATCCCCGGTGCCCGCGCGCGGACATTTTCAATTATGGCGGTTGCATCACAAAGAACAAAATGGAGAGGGCCCTCTCTGACCGGAGATTGTACTCGGCAAGGCTCATTTCCGGCCCAAGAGCAGCCGTACTCCTCTGATTTACTTTCAACCTTCAAGAAGATACGCCCCCCTTCCCAACCCCTCGCCCGCCACGTTCCACTGTTCTCCGCTGAATCGCTGCCTCCGAACCAGCAACACCTGCGGCCATCTTTCTCCGTATCTGGCCACCTTCCTCTTTCATCCCTGTTTCATGGCGTATCTAATTAATGATTGTTTCAGGAGGCCCCCGGTGTTGTTGCCTCCTGGCAGCATCGCGGTGCTTTATTTTCGTGCAGCGCCGCCTGAACGGGGAACTGGCTCGTTTAGGATTTAATTATTACCGCTTCCACCGGTAGCCAGAAGACGAATGCGTTGTTCGTCTATTCAGAAGGAGACGTTCTTTTCGCGTCGACCGAGATTGGGTACGAGGGGGGGGGGGGGGCAGCGGAGGAAGGATTCGACGTTGAGGCAGCGGGGCTGGAACGAGACAACTGGAGGAACGGGGCGTAATTGAAGGGGGCCATGATAGAGGTTAATTGTTAAATCGAAGAGACAAAGGGGAGGCAGGTTGCTTTGTTTTGAACGATGGAGGACATTCTGACGGGGGGTGGAAAAAGCTGGACTATTATGCTAAGAGCGAACTGAAGTTGAGGAATACAGGAATTTATTTCTTCCAGGTTGAAACTCGAGAACCTGCGAATTTATTTATGTATTTGGCGTTTGGTATTTGTTGCGGAGATTGTTTGTATGGGAAAAGAAAGATGAATGTGGACAGTAATTTAGGATGAGTGTGAGATCTTGTTTAAACTACTGGAGCTTTAGAATTATTGATAACAAAATGAGGATATATTGGATGAAATGAAATGTAACTGCACACTATGTTTCTGATGAATTGTGGAGTTAGTCTGTGGACACAAGTAGAAATAAAATCTTTGTTTTGTGATTTCAAACTCTCGGAGAGACAGACATCGAATTTTCTGAAGTTCCAAAGAGAGCCTTAAGAAATGTTCTAACGAACAAGTCGAACAGAGTACAGAAGATTCGCTCTATTGATTTTCTTGACTGAACTACGAAATTTCCGATAGATAACCCGGAAATGAAGCGACACGATTGTAAACAGAAGGATTTCGCTTCATCAACGTTAGTGCAATGTCTATAAGAAACTATGGTTCTTGATTGAATCCTATTTAATCAACTTCTTCATTTTATGTTCACATACTTCTAAACTGATAGCATGAGGATCAGTTATTTAACTATTGGTTTTTATACTATTAGTTAAAATAAACCAACATTTAAATAGCCTAAACAGAATTTCCAATCTAAATAAATTAAAGTAATCAAACATACTCTACTATCAGTCACAAAAACTTACACGCTTCCAAAAAAACTAATCTCGAATTTATTCCAGTAAATCACTGAAACCAGTATACCTAAAATATTGCAATATATCAAAATACGTGCAAATTCACCAAGTAGAATAGAAGGTACACTATATATTATACCTACTCAAAAACACTGTCCCATTTCCAAATTATTGCAAGCTCCAAACACAAAATATAGCCTCCTGTTGATCGTCAAATATCCACCTTTAAATTTCATTCAACAAAACCTCACGAACTTCCCAGATCCTTGTCTAACACATCATCCCTCCAATATTTCCACTAGCAAATCCCCCCCGAGGAGTCTGAAATTCACAGATGCCCAACGATACCCCGTCCATTAGCCACGAAAAAGAATCTAATTTCCCTAACTCGACTAAAGTCCCGTCAGTCACACCGAGCAGCCTCGCAATTTGCCGCTCGAACGCAAATATCCCAGCGGATGCTCGTTTCTCCTTCGCGAGCGCTTAAGACGGAGCAGGGTGTGGGTCAGGGTGCCTTTGCTCGCGAAACTTTCGTCCCTTAAAATAAAAGATCCTCCGTCGAAGCCGCTTTAAGTACACCGGAGGCCCTGGCTCTCGTCCTCCCCGTGAAACTTTTTTCGTCGGGGCTTCCCGGAAGTCAACGGGCTCGGCGACGGGGTAAACAAGTCGCTTTTCATCAGCTTCGATGGTCGGGGCGGGCCGTATTTACCGGAAGAGTCCGTGTACTCGTCTCAGCGGCGCAAACATCGACGGAAGATAAATGTGTATACACGGGGCAACTTTAATAATTTCGTCCCTGGGGGCGTCTCCCCAGCGGCGACGTCTTCGACGACGGTCCCCGCCCTGACGTCGGTTAGCGGATTCCTATTTTTCCGCGGACGCGCCCGCGATATCTCGTTTCCGCTGCAATTTAATAAATCAACGGGCCGCATCTTTGACGCGCCGCATACCGAGCGAAATTGACAAACGAGAACCCCCGACCCTCGTGGTTGATTCGTTCGACCAAGGCCGAATTCGAGCCTGGTCACCGCGGAATTTCAACCCCCGCCACGCCGCGCTGCGTCCCTGTCGCGCTGGATCGATTACAGTCTGATCCTTGTCGATGAACTATCTGTTGATGGATGCACGAATTCGGAGTTGACTCGGAGGAATAATGGGGATGAAGGGGTTTCTGTTTCGAGAGTGACGAATTACGTTAAGATGGAGGTGGATTATTTTTATGATTCTAGAATCTTTTTCAAATGCATACGATGTGACCGAGCAAGTGTCTTAATACTTCTGGACAAGGGTGTATATCGAACGCAGAAGATTAATTCAACTTCAAACTTCCCCGAGGCTAAGTCAATTCAAAACGCTATCCACGAGCACACGAAATTCCCCGACATCCGCTGAACCTGGAGGTCGGCGAGAATCGCGCAAGCATAACGCCCCCGCGATCGTTGATTTAACGCGCGTACGCGTAACTCGCGCGTGGAAGGTGTCAACCGCAACCCAGCTAAACCCAGTAGCGCAGGGGATGCGTTTGTAATTCCATTTACCGCGTAAGTGGATGCTGCAACGCGCAGATGGCATGCTTAATAAAGTGTACTTAACTAAGTCGGTGGTACGCGACCTCGTCGCGATCGCGTTCACCTTTTCCATCCCCTCAGGCCACGCCAGTGTCGCCCTTTCGTCCCTGCCCCTAACCATAGCGTGTCTCAGGAACCGTGTAGTCACGCGACGACGACTACTAACGACGAGTGCGTGTAATTGCATTATGACTGATTCGCGAATGCGAGCGGTCATACACGTGGTTTCATTATCCTGGTTTAATAGCCCTCTGGGAAGAGATCTATAACAAGGGTCACGATTTTAGGAATAGTTTGAAGAGACTTTTTAGATATGCGAATTCTTTTATGGAAGTTGAACATGTGAGTATGATAACTGCTATAGAGGGTGTCCAAGCTATAGCTGTTCTTAATAACACGAAAATCTACAAAATTAAACAACATTATCCTATACATAAGATTGTTCTTCAATGTTATTCCTCCTTCAAAACAATTAAAATTTTTTTATGGAAAGCCAACGAGACTCAAGTCTTTTCTCCTTATTTTTCAGAAGAGCCAAAAAACAAATGCAATTACCTATTTTATAATATAGTATTTGAAGTAGTTTATAGCATTAAATTTCCTTCACTTAACTAAATAAGTTAACGCTTAAGTAATTTAACTAAGTGCCTATTATTTTAATAAAATAAAGAGAAAGTAATAAGATCCTGTAAAAAACTTTATTTTAAGAAAAATCAACTTGCGTTAATCTGGCTCCAAGGTACAGAATTATACCACAGACAATTTTCGTATCATTAAAAGCAGAGAACATATTTAGGTGGCCTGCATGGACATCCTGTATGAATAACTACTGTTCGTATAGTTTCTACGTCCCCACGTAGAATCGAGTTTCTACGTTTTATACCAATTCTGCTATTTTAAGTGGTTTGAATAAAGAATTAACATTAAACTTGTAATATTTATGAGCCCAAAAAACTGTGTACCTGGTCCACTGGAAAATATACTTGTCGACCCAGAAAAATCTCTAGCCTATTAGAAAACTAAATATAAATCCACTTAAAAAATTCTATTCACAGCAGATGTTACATATGATGCACCGCCAGGTGAATTCATTTTTGAGTACCACGAACAACCCCCTCCATAACGAATTAACTCGTTCTTCGCAATTTACAGGCTGACACTAACACCACCTGTAGGCTGCTTCACTTGAGCCAGAAAATAGGGGGGAAATAATAATTCCAGGCTGGTTCCATCGCGCGGTTAAAAGTTTAATGCGACCTGTGCGACGCATTCTAATGGACCGTTCGTGTCCGTCGCCGTGGGAACGGTTAATTGGTAACAGTGTTCGGTCCCGCGCCCGCAACAATATATTTGAGATTGGCCGACGCTGTTTGGTCGATCGCTTGTATTTCCTCGTCCCTTCGGGGGACGGTGTTTCTCTCTGTGTCTCAGAAAACGGGGTCGTCACTCCTCCGACTACTGTGCATAATTGCATCGCTAATTCCGCCAGGCAAACACACGGTTTCGTGGCTGCGTCACGTATACTTAACAGCCCCACGGAGGACGCGCCAATTATACAACAGTTCAAAAACCGTTTAATATTCATACAACCGCGTGAACTCGGTAATATCGCGGCTACGTTGCCAAGATATATATTCTGCGACACCTTGCAGCCTGCGTTATAACTTGATTATTGCACACGCGATGCCCAGATGATTCAGAATTGGTAACAAACGCAAATGAGTAAGGCAGGAGATTGCGACGTAATTAATTGAAGCGTCCTTGAGGAAAGTAGTATAAGAGTCGAAAAGAGAAAATGTTTTAACAGATTCTTTGTTAAAAAGAAAGTTTCTACGTGGCACATGTAATAGTTGCTTTGGTAAAAAAAATATTTTTCAAATTTTCGCACTTTGCTACTTTTCACAGTATTTTAGCAATCCTAAAATATTGTTAATGATGCCTCAGCAGGAAACTATAAAAAGGAACAGTAGAAAAGAAGACGAAACTGCTATAATTACAAGGTCCAATTAAGACTTGTAGTAGTATCAAAGTTTTTATTATCATTTAAGTTTTTGTTACAAGGAGAAATATATTATGCATCAGGTTCAACCCTACTTTCCCCTCTAATTAATCCTTTCTTCTCCTCGAACCGTAAGCATGTTGTCACCTCACTTATGAAAGAAACGCAGCGCCTTAATTAATGGTGAAAGAGGCTAGTATAAACATGCAGATCAACAAATATCGCGAAAGTTACAAAACACCGTTTCTTTGTTCAGCTGGTCTTAATTATCCGGCTGTTCGAGTGCTTCAGCGAGCAATGCAAAACATTATCCACGCGCGACAATTTTTCGCGAGTTCTGCCTGCATTAAGAACTCGTGACCCGCGGTGAAAATGTTAGAAACAGTGGAATGCCACCGTCCCCCTTCAGACGTTCCACTCCTCCGATCTGCCGCGCTGCGGTTGGAATAAATAATGCATGGAAAATAATTGTGGCGGTTCCGTGCGTTCTTTCGTGGCAACCTCAACTTTGTTGCGGAACTTTGCTTATGAATTCTTGCCGCAAAGGAACTTCCACGAAATTGCTGCGATCTCGTTTTATCCTTCCATTGGTTTCGCTTTTATCAAAGATAGTCTCTTTTGGAGGATTCTGCTCCAGAAGGAGGCTGTAGAATATCTTGGAAATGGTCAAAGGTGGGCTGTTATTTTATCGTACTTGCCTCGCAGCTATTTGTTATGGTATGTAAATGGGCGATATTTTCAGGCACAGTTTATGGAGTGAAGTTTCATGTACCTGAAGCAGATTCGTGATCAAGGATTTACTACTAGTTAGGCAGAGGTTCGTGAGATAAGTGAATATCATTATTTTATAACTTTATTACACTGTTTAGTGCACCATTTAAATTATAGTATATTCCCACATCAAAGACCAAGGAATTTTACAAAATCAGATTAGGAAAGATTAGAGAATCTACTGTAACGAGGTTTTAAGTTTCTCTTAAATTCGTTGTTAGTTAGTCCTCAATGTGTTTCAAGAGTCAGAGGATTCAACAACATAAGGATTTATATGGATTGTAAAAGGAATTCTTTACTTTTTTATCGATTCTGCTTTACTCTTATTTTCATTTTTTAAGTGAAAATGAATATAACTACAGCTTCGAAGGAACGAAGTTCCTTAAAATTAATTATCGTTCTTCGGATAGCGACGATGCTCAGACAGCACAATAGGAAGGGGAGGAGGACGAAGATACTTGTAGAGAATAGGTAGGTAATTCTGGTCGGTAATTACCAGCCGCTGATAATTCCTTGATTGGTAACGGGAATTAGAGGTGGAATCTAATTATCTGGTATTATCGTTAAATCTGATCACTGATGGACAGTGGTCTGCAGCAGTGGCCTGGCCTTGCCATGTTAAATCCCCGAAGCCAAAATCGATTTCGCCACTAGCGTAGGCCTCGACCAGGGCATTCGGAAGTCGGTTCATTTGCAAGATAGCCCTCAGGAAAAAATCAACCTCCTCTCAAGCCTTCGAAATCTACGATTATTCTCACACCTCTGAAACCGATTTAAAATCGTAATATGTCACAATTCTTGTAAGATACTTCCATTCTCTAGGTTAGAGGAATTTCTCGAATTTTTCATTTCTGTATGTTGGTATCTGATAATGTTAGACAAATTGTTTTCTATGACACCGCATGAACTGTTTGTCTGCAAAATGTATTTATTGTGATTAGCATTCTCGACATTAATTTATCGGAAGAGCTGGGACGCGTCAGGAGAAAGGATCCACTAATATTGAATCGTGGCCCTGTACAGCAACAGCCTTTAATCTGAAATATTTCAACGTCAAATAGTCGGATCTATAAATACCAAGCTCTCCAAATATCATCGATATTTGCATTGCTCAGATTGCTCGATGCTCCATGGCGAAAACAGTTAACGTTTATAATGCTCAAAATCGAAATGACGTTTACGCACCAAATATTGTCATTGTTATGAACAGATCAAATCGACCACCATCGGGGGGGATATTTTTTTTATTCGACTACTATGAAAATAGTTGTTTCAACGAGAAGATCGAATCTACGTTACAAGTGCCATTATGCGCTAAAACAATGAAGAGAAGAAAAAAAACGAGAGAAAATTCAATGGGGAACAGAAGTGTCAGCTGTTTCAATGGACCTTCTCGCTGGTATTTGTCCGAAAATTTGCATAATTTGCATACGTAAAAATAATACGTTCCTCCCTTCCTTCCTTCCTTTCACAGTTACTCCTTTTTATTCGTCTTTTCTCTCTTAATAATATCCGTGCGCCAGGAAATTCCGCTTACTTTTACAGGGCCGTAAAAAGAGCGTGGCGGGAAGTTTCGAGGGCGCGGAACTTTTGAGATTTTTGTTCTTGGCATTTCGGAATCAGCCGGTCGCCGGATTAAAAATTAAACGCAGGCAGCTCGAGTCGGCGTAATAAAAAGCAGGGGGAGAAAAAGTGGAAACGTAAAGGGGAATTAAAAATATAAGTGCCCTCTATAAAAGAAACTCAAGCTGCGGTAAAAGTAAGCGGAAGCGACTGGCGAATGGTGGGGAGGTTAGCAGCAAAAAAAACCGTTGCCTCGAATAAATACAGAAACGCACAGAAAATACAGTTTCGCACGTGGAGAGTCGCAAAGGGCGTCATTCTGAATGGAACGCTCTGAATAGTTTTAAATTTCATCGTAGACACGCCGTTAAAAGAAATATTTCCATTTTGAACTTTTTATCCGGGTCCAAGATACAGAAAAATGCCTTTGAAGAATTTTCCTTTCGATGTGAACAACTATTTTATGCACATAATTATCTTTTTGCATCGCGTTTGGATACTAAATTACTGAATATCTTTAGGGAAATTTAGGTTTGAGAAATGAACATTACTGCAAGCAGTTTACTTTTCTTGCTCCTGACTGTAGCTGTCATTCCAGGAATACTGTAATAGTGCGTTTAAGACCAAGCGAGCAAATGCTCGTTCTTCCTTTACTTCAACAAAATTCAAGTGACACGAGCAGTCTTTCATTCAGTTGTCGATTATATTCATTCATAATAATTAATTCTTTAAAGGTGTTTAACGAGTATACTCGTCAGGAGGAAATGATCACTTTTACGGTGATGACGAGTACACTCGTCACATGAAGAAATAAAATACAGTTTGTAGGCCTTGCAAATTAATTAATTCAAATTCATAGTAAGTGTATTTACTCTGCGTTTCACGAATATACTCGTCATTGCTCGATTTTACTCACACAAGCAGATACACACTTTCGAAACAAAATTTCACCGATGAAGGTTAAGTTTTGCTGAAGGTTAATGAAGAACGAGCATTCGTTCGCACCCTAAAGTGCTCTCATCACTGACACGATTACGAATTCATTTCCTTCATCAAATATGAACAAAAATAGAAATAACACTGCAGGAATCTGAATGTACCACTCAGTAACAGCAAACAGCAATCCACGTTGCTATTATCTAAGAAAACTTCCAAAGACGCATTCACACAGATGATAATTAAAATTCCAATACAGCGCGCATCCAGGAACACTTTTCAATTAACAGATCCTCAAGAACCCCTGGCTTTCCTCTTACACGGCGGCGTTCCAATTAAAAATAGAAGAAGACCACGTCGATTTGAAAAGGAAAAAATCCACGGACTTACTACCAACGACAGCCTCGAAAGAGGGAACGACCAATCCCTCTGCCCTGGCAGAACACGTTAATGCATTGAAATGGAAAGATTCTTCTCGCGAGATACCTGCCTCGGATGCATACCGAGCGTGGAATTCTCCGCGCGGTCCACACGCGGAATCGTGGCTCCTCCATGGTTTATTGCAACACGCGCCTCGCGGCTCCCGTGTGCTAGAGGAGGCGTGCGTCTGCGTGGGCGTTTGCATCTACTGCACGGAACGATGGCTCACTACACGAGAGTACGCGTGTTTGTTCAGTGCACTCGAGCCGCGCACATGTGTACCAGCCGCGCATTCATTCACGCTCGCGAGAGCCTCTCCTCCATGCACGTGCCTTTTTGTACGTTTAATTGCATAGATGCATCGTGAATGGAGTCGCTGGAGATACTCTGGCCGCTGAGGCGATCGATGCGACGTTCCTACGGCTACGAGGCTGCTGGGAACTTCGCTGCGCTTAAGATAGTGCCGGACGAATTTCGCTCCTGGATTTATCGAGATTAATTTGCCCCTGTTAGCGAATACGATGCTGCGTTGTTTGGGAGATGAACCAGGAAACTGGGACGAGGCGCTGTTTTTTTCGCTGGTGAAGATAGGGGAAATTAGTGGAGAGGAATGTGATGGCTTGAGAGCTTTATCTTTTCATGAGAATGAGCTCTTTCGGCTAAACATTGGATCTAGCAATGATTAACATGTGATGGGTGTATTATGTAGGTTCCTTTTAAGATAAATAGGCAGAGAAAGAGGTACTTTTGTACAGTACACTTTTAACAACCAATAACTCAGAAAGGAAGCTTCAAATACACTTTGATATTTCTACGCTTGTAGAATCACTCTCAGAAATTTCTGACATCTATTAAACACCTTGGAGATTAAAATCCCTACATCACAGCTGCTCTTTTTAACCACCTTGGTAATTCTAGTGCTTCGAGCCAAAAAAAGATCCACCTTTTTCTTTCCCAATTCCCGTCAAATAATTTCCCCATTTTCCCTTGGGAAGCCACTGATAAGACACACCTCAATCTATCAAACTCCCATCACGAAGAGGGAAGAGAGACCAACCAGTCAGCCAGCTTCCTGAATTTATTCCGTTTACACGTTCCCATCGACCGAGGCCAGCATCCCTCGCTCGTTTTCCCGTTCTTTTAACAACGATTTAACGATCGGGGAACATCGGGGATCGTCTCCGTAAAATCCCGAACGAGCGTGTTTCTTCGGCCGCCGCCGCGGAACGTCTCTGTCGGCTGGCATCTTCGGAGTCGATTCGGTTCACCGTCCACGGAATTTCCCAGCCTCGCCTCGGGCCATAAAATTTATGTTAGCATTCAGCGAGCTGCCCGTGTACACGCGTGCACCCCTGCCCGCCGTTTCCGTGCTCCGGTTTAATCTCTGTAACGTCGATGCACGCGGCGATATTGCAGGCGGAGCTCATTGTTGGCCCCGCTGCGCTATATCTCGCGAGGCGACTCAGCTATTGTTTTCCTAAGAAAGAGATTGATACTTCTATTGTCAACGTTCACAGCGACCTAGAAAGGAGCCTGGAAGAATCGTTGGGTCGCTGGATTTTTGGATATCGATGCGTTTCCATTACGCTGAAGATGTTGACGCTGTCATGGGAAGATGAAGTTTGTATCATGGAGAGAATGACAGTGATTGGCAATGGAGGTGGGTTGATCTGGACTGGAGATTACGTGATGGATTTAATTATCTGCTGATACTGAAGTGGAATGGTTATGTGAATTAATCCTTAATTGATTCAGTAGATAGGATTGCAGTATTTATGCCTGCTGTTTCATCTTTTACGTTTAGTAGATACTAAAAATTGTGAATTTTTATATTGCATTGTAAGTCGTTTTTCATAAAATAATTTTCATGGTTTCGTAGTAACTCTCATTACACCATATTACAAGGTAAATGCTCCAATACCTGAACACTTAAAGTGTCAAATGTTCCAATACCTGGACGCTTAAGGTGTCAAATGTCCCAGTAAGTGGATGACCTGGAAATGCATGTCCTTGCACTTGGTTTATATCCCAGTAACTGAATATGCTATTTTATGACAGTAGTTTTTGTTTATTTTATTTTCCTTAACAGGTACATTAAAACTGAAGCTTAAAATTAAATAATCTTGCATTAGTGTCCATGTACTGAGACAAGGTCGGCTACTGGGACACTTACTTTAGTACTAATACTGTACCAACTAAAGATCAAGAGTATACATGCAGTAGAACTAACCAGTACATAACTGGACAATGTAGAATAGTTGGAAGTAATTTGAGCTGGTTTACTGAGGTACGAAATATTAGGTACTAAATTGCCAAATGTTTGCGGTAGGTGAAATTTACCTAGAAATTTATAGGTATACGTAGTCATAAAGGACTTGGCTTAACAGGAGCAGAGATATATCAAATTTCTCTCAAACCTTTTGGAATCGATAGTTTTAGTTCACGTTCACAGCAACTGTGTAGGGTGGACAAGATACTACAGAACTCCTCGAGACTGATGACTGGACGACGACAAATTGTTTTCTCCTTTCTAGTTTGTAGTTTCAGAATCGATAGCTCGCTAGCACACCGTAAACACCAATTGGGTTACTGAATATTTACACTGAATAAACAACGTTCGTGTTATCAAACACCTTCACTTTGGTTACATCTTATATATTTTACCATTGCCAGATGGAAGCTTGACAACTGTACTGCTTTACAGATCAGGAAAATTTCCAGATAAGATTTGCAGATTTTTAAAGTAAAAAAATGTTTAGGAATATTAGCAACAAAAATCCTTGAATATAATGGAATATTTGAAATCTCCTTCTAGTGTAGTTTATACGAAGTTCGTAAAAGTTGAGAAATCCTCAAGTCAGACTATAATCCTCAGCAACATTACACACAGAAGTTTCTCTAACGCAAACTAATTTTAAAGTATTATTTAAACGCCTGTGAGGTCTTCAATGTTACAAACGAAAAGGAATTTTCTGCACATTTTTCTCCCACATGGCGATGGGAAACGTATTTTCAGATGCCATTTTTATTTTTATTGCACGCGCAAAACCTTCCTGTTTTGGCGGAATGTATTGAAAATAAACAGCGATTTGAAATTGAATCGGAGCAAATAAACGCTGTGTTGTTTGTTCGAGTGAAAAGGATTCTTGGTAGCGCGGTGATCGATAGTTGCGTGGAAAAAGAAAGCTACGTACTACCATAAAACTGCAGTGGAATAGTAGATACGGTTAAATAATTATCAAGGATGCAGCTGCAGACGAGTTTAAACATTTTTAATTCGGCAATTCTAGTAATTTATTATAACTCATATACGAAGAGTCTTCATCTTTAATATTCATTTTAGAGCTCAGTACTCTATAAGACTTTATTGCAAATTAGTTTCTTCGAATCCGTCAAAAATAGCAGCGAGACTATTTTCCTTGTTTTAAAATTTATGAGATGCTTAGTATGGCGAGTAGTTTATCGTTATATGACTCCAAAGAAAATTCTTATTTTCCGCAGAGGAATACCACGGATGTATTTACATTTCCCCATAATTCCCGTCGAATTTGATGTCTAGCATTTAAAATACCTTTTTATATTGTGTGTGAGCAGAAACTTACCAGCAGTCATTTAGTGACTTATATTAAACAGAAAAGAAATATCACTTGTAAAGGAAAAGATAGCTTTAAGTAGTACATATCCATCACTAATTCCCCTTGACAATAAATCAAATAATTCATACATATTACTTATTAATTAAATAAATAATATTCATTTCAGCAGATCCAAATTTACAAATATTTAAATTTTCAACGTTTCCTTGTGTTTTAATTCCAAGAACAGACTCAACCACAACTAAGCACCTCCAAAAAAATAATTACACTATAATAAAGACCATCTTCTCGTCGTAACTCCTCGCAAACTCGCAATCGCAGAGAACCCCGTGACTGATAAGAAACAATTCGAAGTTATACGTATGTTCGTTGACGTTCGCCCCCGTAAGAAGCCGCGTTATCGTTCCAGGCCAACGGTAATGGATACGAGGCCAGAGCCAATGGTGCAAAACCGACGATTCGAGGGCGAGCCTGGTCATAGATAGAGTTCGGCTTTTTGTCGACTCAGGAATATATTACAGGAAGACGGAGGGAATCGTTAACATCCACTGCCGCTCGGCTCCAGGACGCTATCAATCAACAGGGGAAGAAAATAAGCAGCGCGCGACCAGCCACGTTTAATTCCCTGTCATCGATAGCGTATCAGGAAATATGCTAAGGGTCTAATGAAGTTCCTCCGAGGCGAAACAATCGCGATGGAGAGAGTGGCTGCTCAGTGTATTCATAAATTACGCTGCTGGCGAGGGAAATGGAAAATATCGCTCGAAAAAGGTCAGACGAACGCTTCTTCCTAAGGCGAAGGTAATTAATTGTTTTCTTAATTGGTTCGGAGTGGTATATTTGCGCGCGAGACGTCCAGTGTTGCGATTAATCAAGCGGCTGATAAATTCTCCCGGCTCTTAATTTCTTTCGATGATATATAACGAACGGTGGGAGAAGAAAAATGAATTGATAGTCGTTGGGGGTGGCAGGAGGATTAAGACACGTAGCGATACTCTTCGTCTACTGATCTTTATAGCTTTCGATATTTTCGAAAAGCTAGACTTATGTAATCTTCTTTTATTCCTCCCCCTATCGTTGCTTCTTCTGTTCTGTTGGTTATGTAATTATGTGTAAGGATGTTAATAATGTACGAATAATATAATAATAATAATATACGTCGCTTTTCCAGTTGAACGGGAAAATTCGGTTAATCCGGAAAACGGCCCTGGAGCACTCGTCTCAAACAAAGACTCGTACCTTGATTTAATCCACGTTCCAGAGCTAATTAAGATAATTAACACAGATGGGACTATGCAATACGCTGAATGGTCTTTTGTTTCGTCGGCAGCTTTGATCAAGTATTCCCCTTTACGAAATTAATTGTACCCGATATTTGACATTCGATTTCGCCAGCTCTTGTTTCCAGCCTTGTTGTTCCAAAGCGTGTCTTTCTGCTCCTATCTCGTTGCGGAGCGATTAAATTCGAGCTTCGTCAAATAATCGATCCCACAATGAGTTTCTAATAATTATATTTGTGATAGCAACAGCAAACGATGTACTACATACCAATCAAAAGAATGGAATTGGTATTATTTTCTGAATTACGAAATATAAAGGTTGCTAAGGTTGATTTAAGTAACAGGAAATAATGAGAGTTTTAGGATCAATTTAATTATGTATTACTGTTTGCAAGAGAAAGAGAGCAAGTGCAAGAAAGCAAGAACAAGAGCAACAGCAAGAGCAAAAAATCAAGAACAAACTCCAGAATAAAATGTCAAATGTAACATTCAAAAAATTAAATGCAAGATCGTATATATTTTTATACCTATCAGACTTGAGAAAATGTTATTTGACTTAAAATTAAAAATATCAATCTGAAGTAATAGAACATTTATTTCTATTGTAGAAATAACGTACCAGAATCCTATTTTAATGTAGATACAGTAAAGCATTCCTAAATTTCATACTTTCTTCTTACTTTACTCAACTTTTGCAAACCCACAAAATTCCTCATTGACCCTAATAATGTAGCTTCACCAAAAACTCTCAAGCGTCCCCAAAGTTCCAGCAGAGTACACTACCATCCCTTTTATCTCCACAAAACAACAACCCTATCTCCAAGCAAAGATACCAAACCTCCCCAGCCATCAAGTAGTCCCGCCACGCTAACAGTTTCCATCGAAGCGTCTCAAGTGCACATTCATTCTCCACATTTCAGACGACTCCATCGTCATCATCCCGCGTCTGCGAGCGCCGATACGACCCGCCCTCTCGTCCTCCCTCGAAGCTCGGCTCCCGAGTGTATTCCGAATCGAACGAGCTCGCAAAGGCAACGAAGAAGCGGCGCAAGAAGAACAACAGGGAAAGGAGCGCGATGGGATCCGCGGGAGGAAAGAAAAATGGAGCGGGGGTTGGAGGGGGTGAAATAAAGAGGCGGCAGGGCAAGGATACAGGCGGCCAATAACGCGCGGACCATCCCCGCCGTTAAAATCGCTTAAACCGTCCCCGCCGCGGCTAGATTTATCGCGGAGGGAGCTTAAAAAAAGGGACGAAGGGGGGGAAATGGCGCGGCGAGCGAAGGACGACGATATATTCGAGGTCCTCCTCGCAGGGGGTGGCTTTGTGTACGCAGCCAGGGCGGTGAGCGCTTCGTGGGGACGGTGGAAAGGAGACGACTGAACGAAGAAACAGGGGGGTGTGTTTCGTGTAGCTAGGATAACGCGGCGAGAGGGTGAGCAGAGGGAAACGACAGCAACCACCCCAATTTATAATATTTATCGCCGGTAGCCGATAATGGAATTTCGCCTGGCGCGTTTTACGCGCGTATGTGTACGGCCCTGGCTGGCCCCTCTTAAATCCTGACCCGGGACGTATGGCCAGCTTCCATCCCTCCTACGATATTCCTCGTAAATACGTGGACCAGACCGGGCCGGCTGTTTTTTACCCTCTACTGCTTTCTTTCGGTTGTTTCGGATCGAACCTGGAACTGGCTCAGGAGGGGAAGAAATATTTCCAGCATGCTGGAGATGATGCTGGAGCTTTGCTGGGTTAATGGTTCATGTTAGGGTGATGCAAGGATTACGTTATTTTAGAGTAATTGTGAGTTCTGATAGATGGGAATATTGGACATGGAAATAGGGGAGGAAATTTGTTTTATCTTTTTAATCAATTTACTGAGTTCGCTAGGCTCTAGTGAATGCGTTTTCTGAGGAACTGATGTGGGATACACAAAATTCGTATCGCGGTTCTGTATCTCAAGAGAATCGCAGTATGAATGCTCCCACTGAATTACATGTACAGTCGGTGTTCATCGTAAGTGAATCGCGATTCATGAATCGCTCTGTGAATGAGCACTTAAAAATTCAATGACGTCGGCAATGATTCTAACCTTCATTCTAACTTCAGAAATTCATTTTCATATTCGTCCTATAGCGCTACGCTCTACCTAATTCTTTAGGAATACCCCTCGCTATTTTACACTGATCACCCTTCTTCAAACTCTCCGTCAAAAACAATTACCCCGTCTGTCCCCTAAATCCGCCCTTAAGTTCTCCCTCAATCACCACCAAAAATCGTGCAGTTCATATCCATTATGAGCCAGCCGAATCTCAGCCATAAAAGTGACAGCGCGAATGGCGGCGCGTAAACTGGCCGTGTCCTAGATTCGCGTTCCCGTAACAAACAGTCCCGGGGGCTGAGCTCTTTGCCAGCGGTGCTCGTTAATGAATAAAAAGGGGCTTCGATCGGGGATCCAGCAATTTCGCTCAGGGTGGACCCCCAGGGCCCTCAATGGCGCGTGTGCGTCAATATTTGCGAGAAAATTGAAAAGGGTTAATTAGCGAACCGGTGACAGTCCGACGTGTCCAGTTTGCGACGCGGATTTGCACGCAGTGGCCCGTCCTGCGTACAGTTTGCACACGGAGAGGGACGGTGTCGCAAATAGACACGTAGATCGCGTTACATTGTCGGGACGGAATATATAACGGGGCGCATTATCCGCGCGGGCATAAACGCGCGTGTGTACATACGTAGCTTGTGGCTGAACGACTCGCGTTGGGACAGGCGAGCCACTGATGCGACGCGATACGAAACGGCGAAACGTATTTACGAGGACGCTCGTTATGTGACGTTCTGTCTGCTTTCAGTTTCGTTCGATCATGGGCCAATCGATTACAGTCTTGTTCAGATTGGGCAACTTACAAACGACTTGAATGTAGGTGATTCGAAGCAACTTGAATGATATGGATCTGTGTGTTATTTTACTTGACTTGAAACACCCCTTCAAGTTTGTATTTCATCTAGGCACGTTCAGATCAGTGAAATTAGTTGAATTCAAGTGGCTTGAGTACAAGTGATTTGATGAAATTTGAATAATGTGAATTTGTTATATTACTTGGCTTGAAATGTCCTTTCAAATATCAAATTCATTTATATATTTTTCATCCTTAGGAGGTGTAGAATACGATACCAAACTTTGTCCATCTGTTTCTGTAATACCCTGCATACTATTCAACTCAAAATATATTGCAACATGCTACAAATCGCCTTGTGTTTCCTCAATAGAGTCACCCCGTTACAATCACTGAACAACGATTAAAATTAGCCCAAGACTTTATACAAAAGCGTGAAAAATTATTACCAATATCAGCTTTCAGATTTTATGTTCCTCCGCGTAGACGCCTTACCAGTAACAATATGCTTTCCCTTAACCCTCTTAACACTTTCAGCTCGTCGGAAACGAAGGCGTTCCCGCGACTGTAACCCGGCGACGCGTCGTTTTGCGTGACGTCAAAGCGGGTGTGCCTTAATTACCGATTTTCAGTCATAAATTCGCGACGAAGTCTCGGCTGGAATCACGCCGAAGCCGCCTATTAACCGCTGAATGCCTCTCGGTATTCACTTCGTCGAGGACTGTGCGAGATCATTGCTAGCGTGTGCGTGCGCACACGGACGAGTCGCGGCGCCGAGTCGTAAGGGCGACGAGGGGGTGTGTGCAGCTAGTCAAGGCGAATTTCTCGATAACCCAAGTTATTAACTCATAAAGGCCGAGTTAAGGCAGGGTTAGGGGGATGAAGCATCCTCCGCTATTATCGCGAATTTACATACCCCGGAGCAAGGGTGACGGAGATGAAGACACAACCACCCCCACGTCCACGCCCCTACCCTCCCCGCGTCTATCCTCTGCCCCCTTCGTCGACAATAAAAGCGCGCGCGGGATGAAGTATAATGGCGCGGCGTAGACGGCCGTCGGGGCTGCGACGAAGTTGAAAATCTGGACGGGTTGATTAATGATGTCGACAGAGCATCGATAATTTCGTCGTCGGGACGAAGAATGATCCGCCTGGAATTTCAGACTGGTTATGGGGAAGGGTGACAGTACTTCGTTTCTGCGATGATCGAGTAGCTGTGTGGTATTAATACAGTTGGGGGTGGAGGACTCGAAATGAGTCCAGAACTGTGTTTTAAGATCTTCTTTTCGTCAAGCGATGTCTACATACCTTTTGGGGATATAGATAGTTATCTATGTAGTGTATTGGTGTATTAGGAGACTCTTTACTGAATTTCCAAGACGAAGTTTGAGGAAAACGTCACGTACTAACAATAAGTCTTTCTGAAATATAGTTTATGTAATATTCGTAACTGGTCCGATGTATTCTTCAGACTAAATTATTAACCAGAAATTGATGTTAGACAGTGTACAGTGAAAATACCTACATTTACTTCAACAGTGCCAAATATTGAGGAACTCTGATACAGAAAATTGGATACTTGTGCAGAGACTTAACGCAATTCATCAAAGACGTCAATTTTATTCCCCGATTCTTGTATTCGTTTTGATGAAGGAAAATTCTCTCGATTTCCACGATTCACCCATCACTTAATTAAATTTCCCATTTAGGTATTACCCTGGAGGGCGCTAGAGCGTTTCACTTTCGAAACAATTATGCCGCGAAACGGTGGCGTGTAACTTTCAACAACGCTTTTCCTCTTTACGGTCGTTATAGTGGCGGAGCAACGTAGGCTCGCACCCGTAAACAGGTACATTTTACAGCTCTGGTTTAAGATGGAAGTTTTTAATGACTGTCCGTGGGCTCCCAGCCGGATTGCATCAACGCTTTCAGGTGTCCATTGTTATGAGTTAATGGATCTAGCTGGGATACACGGGGGAGACCCGAACGTAACGCTCGAGTCCACCAACTCGAGATTCTCTCATCCTCTTCGAAGTGCAGAGAAGATCCTCGGACTAAAGTGAAGTTAATTGCCATTAGAGATTCCCGTTCGTTGAACCGTTGCAAGATGTTTAATTAATTACGCCTTGCTGACATCCTGGAGCTGCTGCGTGCATCGGAATTGCTACTGCGCGTATTCAGTGTAAGAACTGTCTAACTGTGAAGCAGTTCCTTCAGCTACGAAATGTGCTTGTAGATTTTAGATGTAGTAAGAGGGTAGGTGACCACAATTTCGCTATACTAATGTTTCAAACATTGTATAATATTTCTAAATACATATGTAGTGAAACTGTTGAACACTTCATAAAGCTTAGGGTTTATCTGACACCTACAACAAATTATTATCCACAAAATGAATTTTTAATGATAGTTCAGAATAAGATAGCAAAAGGTTATGATTGGCTTAGATAAGCTAACTTGGTTTAAGAGAATTCATTTTCAGAGTTTACTAGTCAAACTGAAAGGATTGTCTGTTCTAGTACCAAATTTGCATACAAGACAAGTCTTAATAAATAGAGAGTCTCGTATAGGTCATCTTGGACACCTTACGCGATCATGTTACATTTCATAAAAATATTTATTATTCATCAGTCTATTGTAATTTTTAGTTTTATTTTGTAATTTTTAATTTGAGAGCACTGGCGAAATCGAGGTCACCTACCACAGATACTCCAAAATGGTCTACTTTCGAGAAACCGACAAATTCCGAAATTACATTTGCGTAATTTTTCAGGCTCCCACATTTTTGCACGAACGAAATCCCCGCGCGTCGATCATTCCTGGCGCGCAGCTAATTTCCCGCGAAGAAAAGCGTAATGGAAAAACGGCGGGGATAAGGGGGGAAAGAATTACCGGTACAATAAGACCAGCGTGCGACAGCACAATCAGAATAAAGACAAAGAGCGAACGAGATAAGGGAGGAAGGTGTAGGGGAGGGATGAAGGTGGAGGGCAGAAAGGGAGAGCGATAAAGGGAGAGCGAGTCCGTCGAGATGTGAAATGGGTTTAATTAATCTCCGCCTAATTGTGTCAGAGACCTGAGATTTCCAGGGACGTATTAATTTATGCCGCCAAATTATGCAGCTTCCCCCAGCAGGTGAACGCTTCTGCCATTTCTCGTCCGTTCAGGACTTCTCGGGGTTTCCTCCTGTAATTGCATTGGTTGCGGAAGCGTGCGAACTTCTCGAATATCATTCGCATTTCAACGAGCATCCAACCTCTTTCTCTGACTCAGTGCTGCGCAATCGGTTCTTCTTTGTATTAACTTTCTGTAAGCAATCTGGATCGTTGATGACTTAAGAGAAATTTTAAATATGCTCGACTGTTCTCTGAATGTTTAGTTTCGTTGAGGTAAGGTTGAATCTGCGGTGGAGTATAGTGCTAGAAAGGTTGGGAACGAAGATGAGGCTATGCAAAGATCTCGAGTTAACTTTATATTTCTAAATCCTAAATTATAATCACGACTCGTTTATTAACTAGGTCAATCCTTAGCTAGGAACTCTATGTAACCTCCTGTGTTTATCCAGTTTGCAATAAATATTATACTCGAGTTAACACTGTACCATCTCATTTTCGCCTAATGTTAGCATCCACTTGGTATATGTGTATAGGCAAACTTGCTGTCTTTAAGATAGACCTCCATCTCAAGCACGTATAAATTTGTTCCTTTTTCTTAACATTTCCAAGCATCGAATTTTACAACTGAGATTATTCTGAGTATTAAAACTGTTTTTAAACTTCTTTAGATAAATATTAAATCATGCAAGCAAAGACACTAAATTTTCACGACGAATGGATTGTCTAATTCACCTTCTTCAGTTACCAAATTCTCCATAAATAACAGATCACCAGTTGGTCCCCAAGACGCGATCCACTCAACGCTATCGCACAATGCTTCGACGAATCGGCGATCAGTAATTCCCTTTACAGCGAGAACCACTAATATCCGGTCCCCCAACAGCTTCGTTTCGCATTCAGAAAGGAGCACCTCCATCTACCCGATCTCGAAATTAATAACCGAACGACCTTGTTAAAAACTCAAAACCTGCCTGCTTCCGTTTCGTCCCTGAATAGCGATAATGCCAGACAGGTGAGGGGCTGGGAGGCATCATCGAAACGTTAGCCAGCTCGTGAAAATTTTATCGCGAGGAGGAATAAGACGGGGCTGGCTCAGGTGCGAGAAGAATGAACGCGCCCCTTAAAATGGCTTTACACGATGGCTGCATGGAAGACAGGCAAAGGAGTGCGCGTCGATTCGTTGCTGCCCGTGTGAGTAAACTCGCGCTCTTATCGTGGACGAGTGTGCAGCGGAGAGATAGCGGCTGGCACGTCAAAGAGAATAAGCGATCGATACTCGATGGCCCCTTTGTCGAGGGATTAGCTCGCGGCTTCTACGTGCAACCAGAGACCTCGGGGAGGGAGGAAGAGGTGCCAACAAAGACCTGACCAGAGAAATCCTTACGTGCTTCCGCTCGAATGCTGTTTCGGGGAATTACACGGATGATTGTTGCAGAAATTCGTACCTCCAGGCGAGGGTGGTTCTTTTAATTCGATTTTAGGCATGAGAAGGTTCTGGTAGAACACGAGGTCCTCGTCTCTCTGGTCTTTGTTTTAACCGATAATACATAACACATTATTCAGGAAATAATACTGTGTTTTATTCTCATCTCTTCATCTCGTTCTAATTTCATTTATATTTTTATACCTCGTCCTGAGATTTGAAACTTAGAAATCAGCCACCGTATTATTCGACTAAATATTGCTCTGCCTATATTTGCTATCACGTCGTATCAGGATACATGGTCAAATTGAGTTCTTCGCATTTCTCGTGCCATTTCGAAAAACACCTTTATTTCATTCTCTCAGATGGACGTCTTTCCCACGTGGAGAAGGATGTAACTCGAAGATGAAAGCAGACGATATAGGATTGAAAAGAAAAGGGAATTCCTCGAACATAATTCCCAGAAATGGAAAGAGCCGTGGCACCCTTATTGACCACGAAAAAGAGGCGAGGTTAGGTTGACGCATGGACACACACGTTACCTTTTGCTCCAGCCGTCCTCGGTTTTTGTCCTGGCTTTCATTTTATAGATGGATCGGCGGGGTTTACGCTCGCGTGACGAACAGCGTACAAACATAGGCATTCACGTCGAATCAATTCATTTTCATTAATCACAAGCACCTCTATTATGAACCCCTGTGTCTTCGAGCTTTGTTAATTATTGTGTTGGCAAATGAATCTTTCTCGTCAATTTTCTCATTGGAGTGCTCTGGATTCTTATTTTTTAATATTCTTGCAAAATAAAAATTCAAATTCTGAATTGTAGAATTATTTGAAGAATATCTCCAATACTTCTAGAAAGATCTTACAACAATGCTGTGATCCTGAAGTAGAATATCTTCACTACATAATTTTTATGAATCCTCGTGTAAAGTGTAAAAAATAATATTTTATTACTTTAATAGAAAATAATAGTTTTAAATAGCATTTGAGTGCTTGGCTAAAGTGTCTGGTTACACATGTCTGTATCTACTGTGACAGCACTGCACGTTCACTGTTATTTACGTAGATATCTATCATTAATTTTCACTTCCAGTGTTCCTTAACTTTTCAAGAGAAAATGACAGTTCATATATTTTGTAAAATTTTTCTTTTCCATTTACCTATGTCCTGTTAGTATAGGTAACGTTTATAACAAACTCAAATAACGAATAAGCGAAAAATCGCCCACGTCAAGAACAATTACTAGATACAGATACAGACACTTCGATAACGTTACGCTGTCATAAATAAATAATAGTCGTTTACACATAGAATGGTAACATTTTCACAAATTAACGCGTAGTCACTTCCGTTCTCTTTATTTCCTATCTGCACTCGGTAGGAGAACAGATTGTAAGGTCTCACGTTTCCCCTATGTCTACTGCAAACAAATCAACGAGTCTCTGTCGGTCGTAAAGATCGTTCGTTCGTTATTAACTCAGCAAACATCAAGTATCACGGAAGACCAATATTTTACGCTGAAAATACTCTTCCGTACGTCGATCGTGTCCGTTTCAGAGTTTGCTCACCGCGCTCGATCCTTCATCGCCGATGTGTATTTACACCCCCGTTCCATTCCGAATCGTTATGTAATGTTTCATTGATAATGGTCGTCTGATCTTAAAGTACCTCAAGGACGAACCTAGCGCCGAGCGAAGTTAACCTTTTTCCATGTGTATGACGACCTCATCAACTAAATAATAAATGTTGATATTTCCATCAAGTTTCGCTATCTTTTCTAATCTAAATATAGATGTACCATGGTATGTTGGCTATGGAATACGAGAAAAAAACACACATTCACAAATAGTTGCACTTTATCTTGTCTGAAAAAGGGAAATGAAATTTGAGCTAAGAGGATATTATACACAGTAAGTAATTTAATAACGAGTAGGAAAAATGAGCATATTTTGGTTGAAGCATTAAGGTGGATACTTGTAGAGATGACTGTATGCTTTATGTTTATATCGATAGAAGATTGAAGATATTCATTACCTCGGGCTGACCAGTGAACAGCTAAACTACTTAATACGTATTTATAATACAGCTACATAGTCCATAGACATTATGGAATACTTAAAAAGAAAGCTTCGAAATTATCTCCTGATTTTGATACACTTCTCCAAGGTATTAGATATAGCCATTTGATAAGTTCTATAAGATCAAAGGACCATGAATTAGTAGAAGCAATTATCTCCCTCATCTATTCAAAATTGATGGCAAACAAGTTGGAAGAGACTCTACCTTCGAACAAAGATAGAAACTCCAATTTTTAAAACACCTTATATCTATCACACAACTATTCCTATCCACAAATAAATTGTGGAGTCCATTAAGTTCAAAGAACATAACACACTTCCAAACCAATTGTGACGACAACAAAGCACGTGCTTGGAGCAAAATTCCCAATTACAATAGACTAGTTGTTCGTTCTACGCATATATACGCATGCTTCACAGTGTTCCCGTGCACCCTCACGTACACGATCTTCCAGGGAAGCCGAACATGGGGCTGGTCGATCATTTTCAACTGGAGAAGTTCGAGTACCCTCGCAGTTTCGAGAGCTGGATTAACGAGTTTCCTCAAAGCGGTTCCTCGACGCAGAGAAGCAAAGGGGTGGAGCAGGCGGGGTAGCGGGTGAGACAGGTACTGTCAGAGATTCCGGGGAATGACAAAGTCTCGAGACGATCGTTAAATCCATTCGTAACTCGGGGAAACTGGTCGCTTTGACTGATGGGAGACGTCGCGGTTAGAACAAATCACTTTTGCCCGTAATGCCTTAGACGCCGCTCTCGACGACATTCGAAAAGTTGGCTCCTGCGTACGAGTTCGACTGTTTCATGTGAAATCACGCGTAATAAACCTGTGGCAATGTTTAATGTAAAGATTTTACAACTTTGTGACTTCATTTAATTTGCTTCCTTTCGACTTTAGATGTCCTTAATTTTCTTTTCAGTTTGTATTATTGGCTATCATACTGTTATTGTAAGTAAGAGGATCAATGAAAAAGCAAAGTCAGTTTCCTTCTTCAGACCATCAACTGTGTTTGTAAAACCTATAAATACTCAAAATGCCTCTCTTGTAAATTAGGACTATCCCTCATACACTAAAAATTAATTAATAAAACTCTTCTAATACAAAACAGAGTGAATGTACACTAAATCATGGCGAAACACCTCCTGAAGTTCCACATTTAGCTTCAAATCTCCCACAAGCCAGCTCTGAAAGTTTCAAAGAACGACCCACCACCGTTTCAGCTCCCCATACCTCCCGACGAAACCACGCACAGCCATTCGCCAGAAAAGTTGGCAGAAACCTGGAGAGCGTGCCTATCGCGAAGATCGTCGCGATATCGCGCAGGTAGAGGACTGGTAGCTCGTCGAATCGCGTTTTATCATTGGCCCAGTGCACAGAGAACGCGGCAGTAAAGTCTTGCAACTCGCAAACCCCTCGCGTTCAGCTCGGCCACGCTTCGCGAGGGAAACTACTTCGCAGGAGAAACTACTCCACTTTATTACCGCGCTCCACTTCGCTACCGTGTTCACGGTTTCGCGACGTGCTCGTCGTCGCTTCTGTCTCGAACTTTCGAACGTTCCTATCCTTTCCTAAGATTCCCAAGATCTCCCTCTAATTCATCATCGCCCATATTTCGCGAGCGCGGCAAAGAGGCCTCGATAAAATGGTCCTAATGAATGCACCGTTTTGCAGACGCGACAGGCCTATTACCACTTGTTGCTATCGTAAACGACATGCCTCGAATAAGGCTGTTTAGGCGCGAGACCGCCGTAATTTCTACCTGCGAGTCCGGCATCGGATGCTCGGAGTCTCCCGCCTCTGTCGGATTCTTCGGGAGCTTCTGGCGCCCCGCCAGACGCCCAAATGCTACACTATCCCGGCAATTATACGTATTGTTATCTTGGCAGAAATCGCCGCGTATTTTTGGATAATTAGAACTCGATGGGATTACTGCGACGTTATTCTGGGAGACCTGATCTGTGTGGATAACAGCTAACAGAGCAAAGTTGTCTCTTGAATTGCAGTTTGTGGATACCTTTGTCATTAATTATTGCACGTTAAATATACTACGGTGTATAAGTATTTGGACATTTTCACGTTATTGGAAGTATATGCAATACCTACATTTTTTTACTTATACTAGCTGATTTAAAATGTTATTCTCATTGGTATTTGTAAACCTTGTACCATCGTCTGAGACGAGATTTGTAGTTAAAACAGTATCATAGAATTTTGTTTGGTGTATTTTACATATTTCAGTAATGTGGAAGTATCAAAATATTTATGCACGGTAAAATGTGTCTGACTTGAAACTTATTCCACTGTCAACGTTCATTAGTCTGGACAGACACAGTCGAAGCAGTAGAATAAGGTTTGAATCTGGCACAGCGAAGTCAGTAGAATAAATCTCAAGGCAGACACAAGGAAGCCAGTAGAATAAGTCTCAAGCCAGACACAGCAAAATCAGTAGAACAACTCTCACCTCAGACACAACAAAATTCTAGCATGTAGAATCACCATTTAAAATGTTTCATCACTGACGATTAACTTTGTAAAATGGAAGTTCACTAAAGATAGTAAATGTTCTAATACTTTAGGATGGAGGTATATGTTAGTGGGGAAGAGATGTCTTATTTTCTGTGAATTACAGATTCTTCAAGAATTAACAGGATCTAATAGAGTTTCTCAATCTTTTTTGCCTTATGGCTCTCTTCTTAACATCGGCTATCACTCCTATTTTTTTTTGTTATTTCCATCTCCTTTTCCTTCACCTGTCAAAATTCAGTGACAAGGTCCCTAGAAGATCATATAACTCACTCTGAAAAGCTTTTCAGCACAGAAGACCAGTGTTCGCGGCTTAGTCAGTCATTCCTACCTGATTACCTAATTCATTCTGTCCCTTCTCAATGCTATTCAAGTTAAAACTCGCCACCTAGCAACTATACTCCTCAAAACCTGCACTCCTTACAAGGTGACTCGATCGTCTCTCAGTTTCCAACTCCATCCCTTGCTCCAAGTATCAAGCTTACAATCGGTAAATACTGTAGGCGAAGAAAATTCCGCAGATCTCATAATTCTCCCTATTTGAATATTCTAAGTACGGAGGGGAAAACGGAAGCTTACCGATTGGGTCAACGTACCCCAGCGGATCAGGTCTCAAGGGATCGAGGTAACGGCAAGAAAGCGCGATCCTCCTTCAGCGGAAGCAGATCCTCTCAGACGGCTCGTGTTATGCGTGCGCTGGAACTCAATCTCCGCGATCGGGTATCACGTGGAATCGGCTCTTTTCACGGCTGGCCGCTCCCGACCGGAAATGGTTTTTCGTTCTCGACCCCTGATCCATCGTTGGAAGTCAAGAGCAGCGCGGCGTCAGAGAGAGGGAACGACGGAGCGAGAAAGAAAGAGTGGATAACCGTCGCAGGGGATCGCGGTCGCACACAGGAAACCCTATCCAAGTCTGAGTGTGCACGTGCAGAGGCCAGGTCCAGGGCGCCTCTGCACTTGGCGTGAAAGGCTGTTAGCATAGGAATGGTTCACCCTCGAGTGGAGTGGTCCATTGTCGGGTCAGCCGTTCGCACAAGTGCCACCGGCCTCCGAGTGTTGTATATACCGGGAAAGAACACCTAGACCCCCGTATCGAGAGACCGGGACAACAATGGATGAGCACGGTCCCAGGCGCCAGCTGGATTCTCGTTGTTGCACAACCGTCTCTGCCCTATTGTCCTGGCTGTTTGCGCTTTGCCGCGCCCGTACACCGCCTACGCTTCTTTCAACGGCCTCTCGTGAAATGGTTATCCCCCTATGGTTTAGAGATCAACGAAGGAATCTCCGTTTGGATTCTACGAGTCCTCCGATTCCACGCTCTGAAAACACGCTCGATGGGCCCTGCGATAGTCAACAGTGACGCGATTTCTGCCTGTTCGGGGAGCTTCTTCATAGCGATCTGATGTTGCTGAATAGTGTCTTAATCGAGCTTACAGGAAGTTTCACTTTAATCTCGATTCTTTATTGTGGATTTAGGATTTTCTGTATTCTCAGTTATTAATCAATTAAGAGGGGCTTTCCCTCTATCACTTCCACTGTTTTGCTTTGCTGCTGTATTGTGTTTCATTTTTTAAAGATATAGCTAATGTTCTATTTTTGATACTAGGTGCGTCGAGTGTTAGGGAAACTCCCCCTACTTTCTGTAACAGATACAAAGTCCACCTTGTATATTTCACCACAGATATAATCTGAAATTTCAGGAGAACGTCATTCTGCCTTACAGCCAAAGGTACACAAACTAATCAAGTCTTGTGCCATAATTTCCAGTTACTCCAATTAAATTTCCAATTAAAATCCCTCTAGTTAGCTTGTTCGCAAGATACCTGCGCAGCGTGGCCTGTTCATCCAGGAGAGGCAAAAAGAAGCAAACCATTTGCAAGTGAGCACGAGCATATCGCCAAAACGCGTGCAAACAAACTAATTACCATTTATTCATCAGTGCGCAGGACAAAACCTGCAGCGGTGATGGGCGGCGAAAATAAACGAAACACATAATTAGGCAAACCGGAGTGCAAGAAGGAATATGAACAGGTCACCGCCTTAGCTTTGATGGTGGAGTTGCTGGAACTGTTTTTCCCGTGCGCCGAGGAAGACGTGCTAAGAGGCTAAGATGTCTATCAAGCTGCAAGGCCAGTTCAGCGCGCCAGCGTTGCGTGAAACTCGCTCGAACTCGCGCGTTTATCTTCGCCCCCGCTGGGGGGAGCGGTCGAGAATTCTTCCTGCTGCATAATAAACCATCCCCACCCTCGTCCTCCTGCTCTCTCGGCCCCTCCCAGTCTTTTTCCATCGTGTCGTAAACACGACAGATAAAACAATAAAATTATGGAGCGGAGCCAAGCGAAACCGCTCGCTTCAACGTTTTCCCTCGCCTTCTTGCTCGCTCCCATTCCATTCGACCGCGCTGTGTCCTCGCGAACACGCTACACTCCACGTACAACGCGACGACGTGCGACACGCTTTATTGCCGAGCAATTTCGGGAAATAAGCCAACACGGAAAATTACGCTAGAAACCTTAGTGACGACGATGTTCAGGTTTCACGAAGATTTTTTGCCATCGTCAGTGGGTCTCCCATTTTTTGAGATTTCAATATTGATAATGAGTTTCTCCTCAATGAAATTATCTATTTTATTTGTATGGATAGAACTATAGAAGAAGGTTCCTCAACCTTTTCGACTTGTGGCTCTCTTCTAAACATGGGTCACTTTATGCAGAAGAGTCTCCCGCATTGCTAAGTGCATTAAAGCACAGTCTAACCTCGAAATCTACTTTGCTCGAAGTTTTAAGTAATGCTGCATGGAAGACAGAAAGTAAATCGAACGTCAACTGGGAACTGCACGCGCCATCGTCTTACCCATCTTCCGCGGAACAAGGCCCGTATCAGCTATCGACAAGCGCGGCTCGTCTTCAGTGGAACTTGCCTATCGATCACTTTGTCTGTCTGCCCTATCGTCGTGTTCAACCACTGGCGACACTCTACCGTTACTCCTATCGCGGCTGCTATCTTTCCCGCTGCCACAGTTGCTATAACCATTGCAAGACAGATACCATCTCGGCTCGTATGTCACTATTACCAATGCTATTTCTCTTTTTGATTCTCCTTACCACCTTCCTCGCCTTCCTTGTCCTCTTCCGTGATCCGCTGAGGATTCGACCAGGCGAAACAAGAAATAGTTTTCTTTTATAGCTACCGTGGATAGAGGAACTTTGAACGATACAAAGCCACTATACCATAAACAAATGTAATGTAATGTACAGGGTGCCTCAAAACTGATGGTACAAGCGGAAAGGAGGTGATTCTACATCAGCGCTGTCCAATGTAGAGGTCCCTCAATCACCTGCTTCCCCTTCCAACCGTTCTGTTGCTTCACTAACATATATGTCGTTCCTAGTGCTTGAGCTTTCTTATAAACAGAGACACTAAAGTATCATGACGGTCTTCAATAGTGTTGCGTGGTTTCCTTGACGGTGGAAGGAGGAGTGGGAGAGCCCACAGGGTTTGCGAGTCCTCGCTTGGACAGTGCTGTTTTACGTGAAAAACTAAATCAATCTTTTTTGATATCGTACTTCGTTTCTGACAAAACTGAGTTGAAATTATGGTCGGCTGCAATCATAGCAAAGTATAGTTTTGGGTGCTTGAAGGATACACTCTCCATCTGACCACTGATTGCCTCTACGGTATGCTTGAATCTTTCCCCTTTCCTCGTTTAATCCTCAGATACCTAAAACTGTAGTTCGATACATTTGTACTCGGTTAAAATTCAAAGTCAATTTTCTCGAAAACGAAGCATGATGCCAAGAATTTTTATTTTACATTTCCTCTTGTTTTTTCATGTAAAACCACTTCCTTTCGGCTTGTACCATCAATTCTGGAACGCCCTGTATATATAATAAAGAAAAGGGAGAAGAAATGAAGATGAATCTGTACCTGAAGAATAAAATATCCTAATCCATTTTTGTCAATTTTGTGAATTATATTTAATGGATGAGAAACAGATAAATTGGTAACCTTGACAATCTATAGTTTGAATTTTTCTAAATTTTCTTTGAATAAATATTGCTACTTAATTTTAATACATGAAGGATTGTCTACCATTGGTGGCGAAATATTTATTAATTGTTCCAAAAATGTTTAACTACTCTCCTGGAATAAACCACAGGATATTCACAATTCAAAGCATCATATAGATAAGAGTGCCGATTGCCAATAATGAAGAAAATAAAGAATTGTATAAAAATATTTCATATTTCCCATTCTCTATAAAAATAAATTCACAGAATCGCAATTCCTCGATTCAGTGATTCGCTGGAGAACAATTCGCGTCTGGCTTTTTCCGTTCATTCTGAATAAACGAACGCGTGTTACCGACAACGCTTGACGTTCACCAAGATCGCGACACACGGTGGAAAATTAATTACGGCCGCGTCGTTGAAAGGCATTAAAATTTCTATAGATAAATAGAGGAGTGGTACGGTCGTCGTGTGCTCGAGCAAGAATATTTTTCCAGAATCCCGTCGCTCGTCAGCCCGTCACAGAGAGGAAGGGAGAAGCAGGGAGAGTGAATGACAGAGGGAGAGAAACAAATATTAAAAAGAACTTGAACGTTCGCCGAGTTTTTATTCACACGCGCGGGCGCGCGAGAAATTCGTTTGCGCATGCATAAACGAAAGGTCGTCCTTCGAGGCAGCCACGTCGGCTGTGTTTAAGGGTGAAATATTAATTATAACTTTCTTTATTAAAGAGCCGTGTAGCGAACCACAATGTTTGAGTTTATCGTGACAACACCGCAAGATGATTTACTCGATCGACCCACGACAATAGGTTTCATCATCGCCACGAATTTCGCGGAGGTGTCGAATCAGAGATTCAAGTGGAAGAAAGACTGGCCGTAAAGTTATGAGTTTTTCCTCTTCTATATGAATAATTACAAAACACAGTGTTTTAATGTAAATTTTAATTAAAAAAATAAAGGTGCGCTTTTCGTGAATAATACTCAGAACGATATCGAAGGAAAATTGAGTAATAGATATTACTATTCAGGTTTCATTCGCTTTTTAGTTTTTTTCAGAGAAGTTCTTTACTCTGTATTAATAATATTGAAATAATGTTTTCTTTAATTAATTGTGTAATGAATAATGAAGGAATTTCAACTTATATGTAGTACGCGAGTATCGATCAGAAAATCTCTTCAGACGGACGGCGTGTTAACAGCGAAACGTCGACGCGACTAATCTTATCATCACAGTCTCCGTCGCGTTCTGAATTGTAAATTAGCAAGGAGGGTGAACTTTAATTAATAACAGGCGACTCGATCGCCCATGAACGGAGCTTGTAAAGAATCGTAAAGCTTAAGCGGAGTTTGGAAATACACATGCAGATATTCCGAGTGATGATTTTTCTTGGTCAATATTTAACTTTCTTTTTCTTGAAGGGAATACGCTGGTTAATGTACTATTGGAAGCTATTCTAATTCTAAACTAACTGCCTATTTTACAGTACTCGACCGCCCCCATTAACCTAAGCCAAACTCATAAAAAAACACTCTTTTAAGAAAGTAAAAGCCTGCTTAACGTAGCACATAAATTCCCAAGAACTACTTAACACGCACACAGCGATAGCACAACTTTACGAGAAGCAATAAACACGCAAGGCTTAATCAAATGCACACTCCTAATAGAGTATCTTTTCTCAGTCAAAAATACGACATTACAGAAAATCGACGAAAACATGACATATTCACAAACTTGAAACCTCATTTTATTTTTTATGAATAAAGATAACACGAGTATCTCTTCGAAAAATAAACTCCAAAAAAGTATCCTCCTTCCATCGCCTTCTTTTCCACTTACTTATTTTTAATGAATATTTGATTTTTCAAAAATTGCCACGCTTTCCTCAAATATATTACAAACAGGAAAACTCTGAAGAAGCTGTTTCACAGTTTCCACAGAAAAAATTCTATTATTTACATCATTATGTAATTTCTGACGTAACAAAAATTTTTCTCACTTGTAGTTTTCTCATTTCATAAAAATTAATAGATTCTTCCTCCAAAATAAAAATATATATTCAGAGAGCTGCTACTCTTTTTAAAATTAACTTTCCAAGGAACAGCTAAATCAAAACCAGCATTTGCCTTTACAAATTGAGAAACTAATTTTCTCCTTGCACTTAGATCAACTTTGTGGACACGTGTGATACTCGTTTCTATACCTGAACAGTAGGATCAATATTTCCATGCGAAAAAATGATTCATTATAGCAAAGTATATATCAAAACTAGTAAAAAAAACCCAAGACAAAATAACATTTATACTTAAAAAAAAAAAAAGAAAAGAAATATCAATTTTTGTTCTCTGTAGGTGTACTTAAGTCCCCCCTTAACACCTCCAATTAATACCGCCGAAACGAGCGAATCGTAGACAGAGGAAGACAGCAATGACGTGTAGCGATCGGGGAACGAAAAATGCAGCCGCCTGACAGGAAGTAGGACGCGCGAAGCATGCAATCGCGGGCGCGTCGACGGGTAATTGAGTCGCGCGAATCGCGGTGAATTGATTACGCCGTGTCCTTTTTCTCTCTGTTCCAATCCCCCTCGCCTCTCGCCAGTCGTCCGCTGGAAAGAGAATCCCCTATCCCCGTCCTTCGTCGGCCGCTGTCTCTGCAAATCTTTGTGACGTTTTCATTAACCCGCTACAGAGAACGCTCGCGGGACGGTTGCGTGCTGGACGAGGAGCAGGGCGAGGGGGCGAGGTCGGCGAGAGATAAAAGGGGAAAAAGGGAACCGCGGACTCTCGCGCAGAATAATTAAATACGCTTTCGCGGAGATTCATATTTATACTCGAATCCATTATACGCTGCAGCTTCCACGCTTTTCTCTCGGCTCGCGACGAGCTCTCACGCTGTTTCGCGGTCAGCGTCTCGACGTCCGCGCTCCTACTCTCTCGCCTTCTCTGGGCCCTGTTCGCGAGCGCGGTGTAAGTGGGACGCGCGGAAAAGGGGATGTCGTCGGCGGAGCTCCTTTAAAATTAACCATATACCGTTTATATCTCGCCGCGTAATGATCGCTTAAATGGTCGGCTGAGAGACAGACCTGTTGAAGCGCTGTAGCCGCGAACCCTGACATTGCTTTTCGTTTAGCCGAAATTAACGCGGCGGGGAATTCGTGACTGGTTTCAGGGAATTGGAATGAAGTGATTCGGGGGATGGTCGAATTCGTGGTGGTGATTTTTAGAGATGAGAGACTGAGTGGAACGAAGACAGTTTTTTGTGTGCTGGATTTGCTGATTTCATTTGGACGAGTCTTTAGGCTATCGTGTGGATTGTATAATGGATCTTAAAGATTAACAGATAATAAACTTTATTAAAGTATTAACGTTTACATTATACAGGGTGCTGGTATTAATTGTACTAAGCTGTCAATACTGAATGAGCAGTTTTTAGAATTAATTTCGCTGGAAATGAGTGTAACAGGAGTCTGGGATATGAGAGACGTTACATATCTTCGCGATATTTTATAATAACGGAAGAAAGTCATACTGATGCCTCTGTCACTTAAATTGACACAGCTGGCTTTAATAAAAGGTTGCTACTATTTCAATTTAATATCGCGAGAATCTCAAGGATAGAACTTCATAAAGGAATTTAACATGCTTCCAAGCAGCTACGTAATACAATTCTAAATTGCAAAATATGTATGCATATTGCTGTCCTGTAGTACTCATTGCATTTGATTTAATTTCTATTATGCTACGTACTGTTCTAATATAATTGAAAGAGCATATTACAAAATACTGCAATATTTAAACAAAATGTACAAATCAAGTATTCACCTTCATCTTTTACTTGATCTGAAAATTAGAAAAAATTCCACGAAACGAGTTAGGATACGTATCCACTATCCACTTAAGAGTAATGCTATCGCGAGGTGCTCTCGAGAGTACTCTGAGATACCGTATGCACTATCAGACACTGCGTTAAGAGAAACCGAGAATTACTGTGTAAAATGAATACGCTATCTGAGAGTACTCCCCAGAGGAACTCGCGATAGTTTTACTCTCAAATGGCCACGTACCCTTCCACCCCAATTTCCAAGTAACTATTTGAATATCTCTCAAACTCCTCGAAAAACTCACGCCCTGGGCCAGGCTTCTCAAGGTTGAACCACAAAGGAACCCCTTCAGGCGACCGACGATTTTCTCGACTGGCAATGAAACAGGGGACAGGGGGTGTCCCTTCGGCGTCGCCCCTAAACGCATTAATAGGATTTAAATCGGAAACGGGGACGTGTCCCCGCGAGACGAGCATCGCCAGGAATACCTAATTACGCGGCATTTCGGTGGACGATTTCGCCTGTGATGGATGCACGATGCCGTGGCACATTGATATGCAGCCGCGAGCGAGAGGCGAATTGATCGAGACACGGTCGAAACGGGACCCGCGCGAGGGATATGAAATTCGACCAGCCAGTCAGCCAGCCTCCTGTTTCCGGCTTTCTCCATGACGTACCCACAGTTTCTATTATGCACCGCGACGCACTGTATTCGCGACGCGTTCCGCATCGAGCCGCAACGCGCAAAGGCGCGTCTCGTTCCGCTGCAGTGGCTGGGGGTGGAGGACGGAGGGTATGGGAGCCGGCAATTTTGGGCAAAACGCGCGCGCCCGACGATGAATTTTTATTAGCTCTGTACTATTGAACCGCGACGATCGGCCTGGCTAAATGCTATCATTTCTCCCAATTAGACGCCGCGATTAATTGAGGGGAATGTAATCAACGACGCGCATTTAGCGGAACGCAACGCGCGGGTTACGAAAATTGGCAACGCGGTTGCGATGCTTTTCCGAGCCCTGGCAAGCAGTTTATTATGAGAACTTCAAATTTCTTGGTCGTGTTGAAAATTTAATAGTATCTTTTCTAGGAATGGTTTTATAATATTTTAAACATTTGAAAGGGTAAAATTTGTTGTAATTTCAACCCTCTTTGAGATATGGTACACTATACTCCTAAATTCTGCCCCTCTCACCTTGATCGAATTTTTTGAAACTTTAATAGCATGAATTCCTCATATGTAGAAGTCACTATACCAAGTTTTATGAAATTTTTATCATCCAGTTCAGAGGTATAAAGATAAATACAAGCCAACATATGTACATACACGCACAGTCATATATGTATATGGAATTTAGTCAATGGATTTTTGATACTTTTGGAATCAGTACTCTTAAAATATAATTATAAATAATCAATGACCAGAAATTTTAAGGGGTGATTCTACGTACTAAAATAAGACTAGATTTTGCTATGTTTGACTTGGAACTTATTCTACTGATTTCTCTGTGTCTGGCTTAAGCCTAATATTACTTAGCTCTCTGTGTCTGACTTGGAACTTACACTACTGGGGTTACTATGTCTGAATTGGACTTATTCTAGTGGTTTTACTGCGTCTGACTTGGGGCTTACTCCACTGGCTTTACTAACCCTGATTTGAGACATATTCTACTAATAAATCGCTGTATCTAATCAGGCTAGTGTATGTCAGTAGTACAACAAGCTAGACTAATTTCTCGTAAGTTTTATGCGTTTCAAGTGCAATTCATTATTAATTTTAGAACATTTCCCAAATGCATGTGATCTGACCGAGTAAGTGTCCTAATACATTTAAAGGGAACTGTACGTAATTCTGATTTAATAACACTCTTGCTTGTTCAAACAATCTTACTAAATGAAAACTATCTGACATTAAACCAACCCATTACAATCTCATCAAAAGACATCAACCTGAAAGCAGATTCGCGAAGGAACCCCACAATCAACATCCAAAATCCCAGAGCCGTTCGCCAAACGAGGATCGAATATTTCAAGCAGCAATTCCGCGACGGGGATTCAGCGAAGATGATAAATCTCTGAACTTTCCCTGCGCGCGCCATTAATCCACGGTTACATCGAGCGCGAAAGAGAACGCGGCTTAAAATTCGCCGCAATATTTCGCCCGGCAGCGAAGGCGAGGCCACGAAAAATCGCTCCATTCCGCGGCAGGAAAAATTAGTGGTACACCGTAACTCCTACAATTTGTCTCGCGCAGACATTCCGCGCGATTGTTCCGCGGTGGCCGCGGCGAAACGAGCGTCGTTACCGTATCGTTTCGCGGGGATGCTCCACCCATCCGTGGTACTGCCTCGTTTCCGGGAAACTTCGCCGTAGACTTCTGCCCTGTGGAGGAACACACGATCGTCGTTTTCGTTATCCAGGACTCGAGGAGTTGGTCGCGGTACGCTCGCGGGAGCCTAACGTTTCGCGTCTTCAGCTCGATTTCACAGGCAACGAATGGAACGTGCTCAACGAATAGAGTGGATAGAACGGGTATGTGGAGTTCAATTAGAAAAACGGCCCTGGTATTATGGGTGAATTTATTGCAGATTACGAGCTTTGGGGTATCAGGGATGGGGAGTTGTTCGAGAATTGCTGGCGTGGGCGAAATCGCTTTAGGTCTTGAGTGTGTTGCTTTCTGAGGGTGCTTGGATGAGTTTTAATGAGATAGCTGAGGTTTGGCGAAGAGTATTGGAAACTGGTTCTTTTTATAGGGACTGTTGTAATAGTGAATAATTTTGTGTTACAAGAAGTAAATATTAATCACTGTTAAGAACATTGTGAAAAGCTTTCATTCATTCTTTTTTGAGAAATTTTTAGGTCCTAAACTATGCAATTGTAATACCTACATGTTTATAGACAAGAAATACTATTATTTTTTAATTGCAGATAAGAAATTTCGAGAGTCTGAAATTTTTTAATTTTTGAACAGTGCACAACTCCACTCCTCGTAAAGACAAGAGATTAGAATTATTTTATGCATAGACTGTCATCGATAACAGAAATATGAAGAAATTATGGCAATAATTTGCCATTAAGGGACTTTAAGGGACTCATATGTTTGTTAGATTAAACAGTTTGTTTAAAAATTTCATGATTCTGTAAATTTTGTTCAATTTTTTCGTAAATATTCAGTAGGCGTTAGAATACTTTTGTTTGTCACAAGTATTGGTCTACTGAATTTTATATCGTGATGACACATAGTGAAATGGAACGGAGCGAAAGCGCTATTGCAGGGGCCGGAGACCAATTTCGATTTTCCATGTTTTAAGCACTGTTTATTTAGTCCGTTTTCTCTTTCGGCGCCATGAAATCATATTTACTTCGACGCGAAAAATATTCAACAGTTATTCCCAGCATTGAAATTCCTAAGAATTATTTACATACCATATGATATTTAATACAAAAACCGAAAGCCCGCCAATTACCAATTCCATTTTCAATATTTCCACTACGCTGCTGCTTATTTTACCTCCCGTCGACCGCACACGTTGAAATAATAAATTTAATTTGTCACTGGCGCGTCGGCTTCGAAATTAAGCAAAAGTTCGCAAAGAAGAAAGCAAATATACATTGAGTGGCTTCCCTTCTATTTAAAAAAAAATAATTTATTACACTGTAAACAGAACTGCAATGTTTTTAAAAAATATATTCGTTGTAACTGTAGTACTTCCTTTTCTAATTTTCAGATTCACAATTTTTAAATATTTCAAAACGTAAATATGCATGACAAGTATATTCAAAGTTTCTAATGCCTAAATTTTCAAAATTTCGAATTTTAAAACCTTCAAGCTCTATGCATTTCAATCTCTGAATCCTCATTCCCAAAATGGACACATCAGTGCTCAAAAATGTTTCCTACAGGTACAAAAACTGTAACAATAACCACCCTCCTTTGTAGCTCCTCGAAAAACCCTTAAACTCCTTTCGAAGCCCACTGGAACCACTCAGCTAAAAGTCCATTTCAAACAGGAACCTTCTAAAGTCCCTTTCCCTCCCAAGAAGCCACACACTTCGCATTCAACTCTTCCTTAATCTCCCACCGTTCGCAACACCTCATCGACAACCTTGCACCTGAATAATTCTCTCAGCAATGAAGTGCATCGCTCACGAATGCAAGCATCGCGCCGAATCGTACGTGTCAGCCGAGAAACAAGCCTGGTAAGATCCGCCGAGTGTCCCTTCACGGCTCCTCGCGTACAGAGAAGACCCATCTGGGCGTCACTTATTTGAATACTCCGCCACTTTCGGGGCGGAAGCGGCGTAGTGGCAATTCGCGGGGCTTTGAGGCATCGTCGGATGCCTGCTCGCTTTTGCCGCGATTATTAAAATGCACTTCATCCTGGGCCCCTTCGTCCCCCTTACCTACTCCCTTGTCCCTCGCAGTCGGTTACACCGCTACTTTTCCTTTGCTCGGCCTCTTTACCCTTTCTCCTTCCGCTCTTCCTTTTCCTCCTTCAGCGGAGTCGACCGTTCTTTCAGCTATTTACTCGTTACGCCGCCGCGCGCCGTCTCGGAAGAGGACGACAGAGGATGGAGGAGGATGAAAGAGGATGAAAGAGGATGGAAGAGGATGGAAGAGGATGGAAGAGGACAGAGTATCCGCGTGGTGCGCGTCCCGCGCGAGCGTCGAGGGCTCGAGAGGAAAAGAGACGAGAAAACTACTCTCCGCTGCACTTTCCCGCAACCTTCCGCCCCCGCCTCGCTCCTCTTACACCGCGCCGTAAAGGACACTTTCAATTTAAGTTCGTCTTTGCGAGGCAGCTGCGAGAGCTTTTCACCGGGTCTGTGTCCCGGAACGATCAAAGAAAGGCTTTCATGTATTGATTAACTTCTATGGTCTTGGCGAGGATCCTCTCGTGAACGACCGCGGGATTTTGCTCGACATTGTCGGATTCATCGGGGAATTGACGCGCCTCGCACCGACGACGGCGGAAGATAAAGTAATGGTAGTAATACGTTTTCATTGTTCCAAATAGAGGGAGACGGGGTGACGAGGAATACGGATGGATCGGGAGATGGATGAGGAGGGAGGATGTTTTATCTCGGGCGTAATTGTGCTGGCCTGGTGTGACTGTACGCTGCTGGCAGGATAGCTTTGAGATAATTTTGAGCTTGTATTATCTTTATTCAGAGCGAGTGTTTAGTATGTTCTGGCTTGGACGAAGTTGAGCTGGTGCTAAGGGTGAACTTATGTCGGACACCTTTGGAGTTCATTTTAAGTGACAAGTGGTGTAGAGGTCTATAGGTACTTGCACAGTAAAATGTTTATTTTCGTCAAATTATTAATACCGTGTTTCTGTCAACTGATATAATCTATTTTTTCGTTTCGATCTCGTCGTGAGTGACGTAATATAAAAAAATAACATACAAATAATTTGAAAAATTGTATGTTGATCGGCAGAACGATATTTTATTTGCGCTACAATTTTTCAAACAACGATGAAACTATAATCCGATCACAATTATTGCGGTGATGTATTCGCGTCTATAAATTCCCATCCAGTGAAAAATGTTTTATACATTAACAAGTAACGCGCAATAAAGTATATTCGCAGTAAAACCAACGCAACAACGGCTATAATTTTTAGCAATAAAGCATATTTTCTGATGATGTATCGTTCCTCTTGCTTTGTTTCTCTTGACTAACGAGCAGCATGTTTTTCCATAAAATTCACCGAGTCGAAAAAAGCATTTGAAAAAAAGCGATGGAGAATTTAGATTTACGAATAACCGAAAACATTGGAGAAATATTGTATTCGTTGGGAGTGTTAAAAAATGAGATTGACAAACTTCTATTGCAAAGTTGGAACAGCATCGTCAGGGCACCTGATGAATTTGAACGATCATCGTGATTGCAGGGAGAATGCTGGACCCATGGACTTTCACAGTTTAAAAAAAATTGGGATAAAAGTTAATAAACGTCATGTGATCGACAGAAAACCAATAGGCAAAGCAGACTTGTGCGAACAGCGCGCTAGAACCCCGTGTACATGTACATGTACATATACATATACACGTGCTCCGAAGTATTCGATATCCGATAACTCGCTTCATAATTACAAATCGATACTTCCAAAGCTCTCGGCTCATTCTGAAATAAAGTTTCCGCCTCGCTTCCGATTTCCTCGGCTACAAATTTACTCGCCCAGGGCTAATTTCATCAGAAAAAATTAAAATTCACAGAATTTTATCGACTTGAATTATCTTCGAGTACCTTAACTGAAATTTCAGCGTTCCTCATTTCTTTCTGTCTCTTTTTGATATCGAGATGACATGGCGTTACTAACTCCATATTCCAGAAAGTAATATAGAAAACTATTTGACATATTTAAGAAATCCTAAAGAAACAGAAAATTAAAACTCAATATTTAGAATTATATGAACCTAGTTAAGGAGCGGTCATACTCAACCACTATTACGATCGTCTACAACCAACCAAATTTCAAAAGTAGCAATGACAGATTCAATACCTTAATTGTATCTAATAAATAAATTACACAAATAATTGCTAAATAATACTACTTTATATTTTGTCTTGTACTTAATCACCGATTACTATCAATCGTTTGCGAGTGACTTATAATTTCACATAATCTCAAAATATCAAATGTGTTTTGTTCAAAAAAGTCTATCTGCCAAAAGTGTCCAAAGATATCAAAGTAACACATTATATTGTTGCATACATCTACATATAATTATTAAAATATTAATAAGATGAGTACAATTATTCATAATGTATGGACTTCCAGTAAAATAGACTTATTAATCAATTCACTCGAAACATTAGAACTGATAATGAAGTCAGAATATCAGAACGGATTTGCGACTACATTCATAGTTCAAATGACATCGACCAATTGATGATTGCAGCGTGATCGTGAATATTAATTTTATTGGGTGGTCAACGACGATCGGTGATAATCGGCGGTAATCAGTGAATGGTGTTTGCCTTCTGCCTTTTATTGATACATACTACTATTCTGTACGACAGAGCTATACCTTCGACACAATTCTTCAACTTGAACAGAAAAGACGTCCATTTCTTTCGAACCAAAATGCAAAATAAGAAACGAGATTATTTATCAAATAGCTTGGCTACTGCATCGCCTATCATTCTACACCAAAAGTTCAGCTTCCGAGAAAGGAAATAAATTCCGAAGCGAAAAATCAAACCGCAGTCAAACAGAGTATCAGACACAATCCATAATGCATCTCGCACGTCCTCGTCTATCAGAAATTCTCTCAGCCAGCTCCGAGGCGCTTCGATATCCTCATCCAGACGAATAATAGCGTTCGCTCGAAGATCCGTGCGAATATATCCGCGCAGGTGTCGCGCGCACATGTGGCAGCAACACCTGAGCCTTGCGGACGGCTCGCTGGATGTCGGGAGACGACGAAATCGTATTACTAGTGCATTGTGGGAGCTGAATAGCCCGCATTAGAGGCAACGAGGTTGTACCATCGACCTCTCACCCCGGTCCCGCTCACACTTTCTCCGTTCTCCCCGTATCATTACGTCGACATCGCCCATCCTCTCTCCACCCTCTCTCCACCCTCGCCCCTCTCCAACCGTCGCTGACGTTCCTTCCGTTCTCTGGACCGTGCATTCCGACACCGAGAGAACTACCTCGTCCTCCAACGAGCATTCTACGACGCTGTTTACGGACCAGAAGCGAGATAGGAAACGCCGGGGCCATGGAATTCCGGAAGTTTATGGATTACGAGGCGAATTAACGCCGAGACGCGTCTTCCACGCGATACGACACCCCGTTCTGATAGCGACGCGATCTGATCGGTCTCTGGGGATTCCATTTGGTTTTATGCTAAATACTGTGTTCATTATGAGCGAGAGGGAGTAGAATGTTGTGGATGGAAAAGGTGGGGTGGTGCAAGTAGGGGATATTAAGGTTGCTTGAGGTTTAGAGTAGTATGAAACTTAGACATGAAGCAAGCTTCTTATGAACGATTTTAATATTCTTTAACTGTAGAATATTTGTAGATATAGAATATCTCATACTATTCAATCTTATGTAACTTTAACTTTATTTCTAATTTTAGAATATTTGTTTCAGGTAGGAATTTTCTTGTTGGCCATATCTAGCACGGTAGGCAACATGGACAGTATCTTATCACTACCCTCTACAAAGCTAACACCTTATATTCACTAGAATACTGACTTAGTGATTCATGGCGTGAACCTTTCAACTATAGAAAAATCGAATATCGATGTAAAGATACTAACCAGTCGAGGACGACCCGTGCTCCTCGATAATACAAGATATAGCCTATGACACTCGGGAAGAAATAACCTTTTAAACAGTGGAAGAATTTTCCAAATCGGTTCAGTAATTTCAGAATTTACCCTCAAAAGTCAAAGAAACTTTACCTTTTCACATTATAGTTGTTGCGATTTGATCAGCGAGAATATGTTAAGTTGGAGTTATCCGCTGATCCTCACTTCCTTGGTTTCAATTAAGAGACGAAGGATAGTTGAAATTTGAATTTATTGTGATGTTGGGACAGAGCTTCTGTCCGTGTGAAGTAGATAGTTGGATAGCTCCTTTTTGATACATTGTACAGGCTTTTATACATTTTCGTGTAGTTTATGTTAACCAATCAGGAAAAAGTCGAATTCTTATTGGTTCGGGTCTAGCTTTCGTTGTCGCATTGTCAGGTCGCGGGAAAACCTGACCTACGATTGAACAACTTAATTACGGTACGGTTTGGCGCAGCGCGATGGTGTACAATTTTATGGTGTTTTGTCGAAAGGTAATCGAATGGCTTTATAGAGGTAAATAACAATTCTTCACAGATGTTTGGAACTCCTTCAAGTTTCAACAATAGTATACATTAAATCCCACCTCAAGATTTAAAAAAAAGGAGCAGAATTCAATAATGTAAATTTCTTAAAAATGTGGCAAATGAAATGTTTCCGCAACTACGGGCCTCAATGAGTTAACATGTGTCTCAGCTGCAACCTTACTGACTCTGCACAGTGGTATAATACCTGTCAAGTGAAAACCCATCCATTCCAACTATACGTATGCAGGGAAAGAAGAAACTACCACGGTACGCATCCCTCGCTAAAAAGTTCTAAAAAGCCGTCTTTTCGACGAGATTCCAACATTCCTCTCTCAACATCCTTGTCTCCTCCACCCCACCGATGGCCACCGTCGGAGAGAAATCACTTTGCAGGCGGGTCCTTCGGGACTCCGCGCCTTCAAACGCATCGGGATTACGTCGGAACTTATGGATTCCTTATCCAATCTCTGGAACTACCACTCAGCCTCCCCGGGGTTCCTCCCTCTCTCGTCGAGCTGCTCGTAAAAGCTCGAACCGTAATGAGAGGCGAGATCGTTGGCGTCGACGCAGCTGTCGCGCCGCTGGAGCCATGGCGAAATTGTTGGGACGAATGGGAGAGAAACTATTTCGGGGAAGTTCGGTTCTCGCGTTGACGTCTGCCATGTCGATGATGGATGAACCTCGAACGGGAATGGTAAACGCGTGCTGTACGATTTGAACAATGAGGGAGGCTTTTGCCACTTTCTTTCGAAGGTTTGGTTAATCTTGGGTTGCTACGGGAGCTTTTTTGATTTTCGTTCGAAAGAAGATTCTTTTTGTTGCGATATGGACTGATCATTTTCTGCGAATGCTTTCGGACAATTTTTTTGCGTCCTCTCGGTTTTCGATAGAACGCCTACATTTCATTCAAATTTTAATATCGATCACTGAACACGAAAATGTGACCTATTTTTTTTCGATCTGCTGAATTTTTCGGGCGAATGAAGGCCGAGTTTAATCACGCCCCGAAATCGATGCTGTGGACAGTTTTAATTACGAGGACACTCGGGTTGCGTTATATCTTTTTTTGAAACGTAAATTAAAGAAAATAGGTATCAATTTAATTTAATGATTATTCTATAGTAGGGTTGACTTGTTAGGAAATTGGTAAGAAATGCAATGATATTGTAATATAAGACGACAGATTCAGTATTCATAAAGTACGTGGGAGTGGCTACTGACGTAACGCCCAGGAAAAATATCGGTGGATTTCATTGTCAAGGAAGGACCGGAAGTCGCATCGTAAAAACTTGGCACGAGTTCATCTTGGACGGTGGAACTAAGGAAAATCGAGGAGAGGCGAAGATTTTTACGATTCCATCAAAGTGCCTCCCTCCAGCACTGGAATATATGGTTAGTGAAGGGATCAATTAATTAATTTTCTGCTAGGTCAGCAATAATTCTTCTACGATCAGGAAGAATATTAATGAAATAATGATACAGTTCCTGTCGGAATATTTGCACCCAATTATCCTATTTACTAGTCTACTATTATACTATACAATATACAGTATAAAGCAACGTACTAATTCTCAAGAAAACAGAAATCTCTGTCTCAAAATTAAATTTTAATAAAGTTCCTTGTTTCGTTTTCTTCGTGCATTTCCTATCAATATTTTTAAATGATTTATTTCGAAATTTATGAACTCGCAGAATTTTTCAAATAAAAAGCTCGCATTTGAAAAGATCCCTCTGCTAAAGTAGTTCAGCGCCGAAGGCAAGTTGATTTTAGAGAAGATGGTCGAAGGATCAATTACGGGAAGCCGTAAACATTGAACGTAACCCAATCACGAAGTATGTAGCCTGCTGAAGGTTTACGGGCTCGCTGTTCGATCATTTCGCCCGTCAATTTACTGCTCAATATGATTGATCCTATAGTGGCTATTCGCGTCGACTGGCTCCCGCACAAGGGTGCTTAACCCGTTAACCAACGAAGGCGAGTTAACTCGCGCAAAAATTCGCCTATATTGGGCAAAACGAATCGATACATCGATAAAATTAAATACTAACGTTCCTCATATATTTCTAATTAAACACTTAACCCTCATCCATTCCTAACGTCGATTTGACACTATTTTCAAGTTGCAAAATATATTAGTATACGATTTCTAGAAAAATTTATCTGAGACTCTGTGCCTTTTCTTTTACATAATGCATAACAAGTGTGTACAAATTTTGAACGAAGTCAGTAGTTAGTAAAATATATTTTGCCCCTCTCATTTTATTAATATTTTATATCATAGTGTCCATTTGACATACGAAGAACACAAACTCGTGAAAATGAGCGCCAAACGAGGGTTAACTAAACAAAATTACAAGAATTGAAAACTAAAAACTGTCATCAAGTGGTCCTAGTCTCTTGTAACATTTACCTCCCTCGTCCCTAAATACACGGTTAAAAACACACAGGAAGCTTTCACTAATCAAGAGCCAACACTACTACAAAATTAATTTATTAATTCAAAGCCGCTAGGCCACGACCACATCCAAAATGTTAGTAATGACTAGAACACAATTCCCAAAAGAACCTGAGCATCAGCTGTATCTCCAAGGGTACTAAATATCCCCCAACAAACGTCCCAAAATATCTACCCTCTAGAGAGGCGGAGCACAAATTACAACCGCTTAGAACGAGAAATGAAGTCCTTTCGAGGACAGCCGCCACAGGCGAGGAAGACAGAGAGGCCGTAGGAGAAAAAAAGAGAAAAAGGGGGAAAGGTAAACGAGGAGTCCTAGAAACGATCCTTTGCCTCGAGTACTTCATGGTGGTGGAAAAGTGGTCCCTCTTTCTTCCTCTGAAGCTTTTTTCTTCGCGGAAAAAGTTTCCGGCTGTAAAGGCGACAGAGGAACGATACCTCGGCGCGAGTAATTGCTTCGACACAAGAATGCAATATTCCTGCTCTGTCTACAACGATTCCCGTACATATATATTTTTTTTCTCCTTTGCAGAACGGGGGGCTGTTCACCCCCCCTCGCGTGCCAGTCTGATGTCTTATTACGACACTGCCTCGAGTCTCGCTGAATTTAATATGACGGAATACTTTTGCTCGTCTCGCCGTTTCGACGGGCATCTTCGCGGAAACGTTTAATAAATCGTCTCGAAGGACGCTGTTCGAGGCGGGCCTCGATTCAACCTAATTCTTTGTTGAATCGTTGACAGCATCGGCGAGGCTCCGCTTTGAATTTTAGGAACGCTGATTGCCGTTGCTTGGGGAGTTCGCGAAGAGGGAGCTTGCGCGAAGATGAACGGTTTTCTGGGTCAAAATGGTAGAAGAGTGGAGATGCGTATTACTGTAGACGGGAGTTTAATTACGAAATGATTTAATAAATGTGACTCGAAATTAGTGATAATAGATTGTGAAGTTGGGATACTCAAGGTGTTTGGTATTAAGGCTTCAATGTTTCTTGGAAAAATAACTCGGAAGTTGTGTTCTTATGTAGCTGGAATAATATTTAAGTATTTAACAGTTACAGAATAGACATAGTTACTAATTTGAAGATTTGAATATTGGCATATTATTAAACTGAGTATTTGAAAGCTCTAAAGAAAGCACATAGGAATCAACTGAAAAAAATTCAACGATTGCATGATATTTTATATAAAAAATTTTATATTTACGCTTGCTTCGATCTCTACCAAAGTACCCCGATTCTTACGAATTCCTATCTGTCCAAGCCTACCAAATCCCCCTGCGTCTTAAAGAACCGCCACGGAATGGGAGTCCATATTTGATCTACATATGAAAGACGACGACGCTGCTCGCCGATAAACGCAGTTTCTAAGAAAGTTACGTCGATATTATGCCGTAAAATGTCCCTGAAAGCATCTTTCCTCCTCCTTTTCTGCTTTTATAGCAAATTCCTTGTCACCGCGGAATATTAATTCACTGGAATTACCACAACGTGATGGAGTATAAAAACGGGTGTTATGGTAATGCGTGACTGACATGAGCTGATTTTTATTCGACTTGCAATGCAAACGAGCAACGACGCGAACACAATCGTCCGTGGATTTTTCGACACGAGAAATATTTCGTTTTTATTTACACAGTCACGCACTGTGGTTCGCACGAATTTTTGTTGAATCAGATTGGTATCTCATATTTTTCATAAATACGGCTGAAAGTTTAAAATTCCTCTTTGGGATTTAAAATTCCTGTTATTGGGGATATTGATCGTTATTTCTGTGACGAGTATAGGTACAAACACGTGTAATTAAAAAGAGGTAAAGGAGTGCCTTTTATAAAAAAAATTAAATTTTTATCCAGGATCTAGTATTCTTCAATGAATCCAATATTCATTTTCATTAATCCTTGATTATTGACTCTCACTCTGTCCATTAAATCTCATTTAAACACAAAATCCTCTATAAGAAATATTGGAAACACATGCCACACCTGGTTTCTACATTCCAATTAACATTACATTCATTTCATAAATATTCAGTATGAATACGTTCCAATCAAAGTCTTCGTGTCTTAAAATTGGATGACCGTAGTTGAGAGTTAAATTTACAATTCATATTTTATGAATTTGATTCACCTACTTACAATCGTAATAACAAAACGGAACAATTCTGCGTAGTGCAGTTCAGAAAATTGCATCTCTGCGAATGTGTTTACGTGTACCTGCACAAGTTCTAAGTGAAATGCACGTTCTTCCAAGGGTCAAAAATCCAGAAACATAATTCAATTTTCCAGAGTAGCTGTCACTGAAGATCAATAAAGGGGGATGAACATTTTCCAGGGCGAAATTAAAATTCAGGCGGTTCGTTGCATTTTCTTCGCCGTCAACGAGCGAAGATCGATGCAACGTCGAGAAGTACGACCGTCATCGCGCTCTTCCTCGCAATTTCCCCGAGTCAAGCGTTCCGACCTGGCCAAACCTGACGCGACATTCGACGCCACGGAGGTTCGACCGTCACGTAGCAGGTAATATGCAAATGACATATCGTCATGGCGAAATTTATTCATAGACGCGCAGCGCGCGACCGCCCGCAGCTGCGGCCTCCAAGTTTACCTCGGGCATTTCGTGTTCCCCGAAATTGTTGTAATGAACTTACGCCTGCGCAAAAGTTACACTCTGCTGCAACGTCACCACGCTCGAATTTCGCTGGTCGAGAAATTCCCAGCATCAAAATCCACTTTTTGTCAGGGAGAATTATCGTTAATGAATTTTCACGTTTAGCCTTGCCCTCAATCTCTTCCCCACTAGTTAAAAGAATTTTATACCCCTGCTTGAAATGGTTCAAGTGTTCTCGAGGTTCGTGGGTATCTGTGGATCGTAATGTTTATGGAAGGTGAACTTTTTATGATACTGATAATGTTTTAGGTTGATATATAGACACTGTTCTGCATTGGTAATATACATTCGTATATTGTTAATATCTATTTACTTGAACTTGCTAGTACTACAAAGAATAATATTAAAGAATTAAAGATTCTAGTTCCACTCAAAATTACACATTGAACATAAATGCAAAATAACAATTATTCGATAAGATACTTATTCGAAAAAATAATTTTAGGCTGCAGAAATTTCAAAAATTTCTATTTAAGTATTTATTAGTAAAAATATCATTAATTATGTTATTTTTAATAATACTACATTCGCAACTGAAAATTCAATTTTATATGGACTAACACACCCATGCAAAACAGGGTCCAAAAATCTCTCAAAGTTTGAGAGTGGCGAATATATGTTTCATGTTATAAATTCTGCATTATCGAGAAACACAGAACTTTCGAAATATTACTTTTCCAGCAGTAAACATTGAAATCTCACTTCCGTAACAATATTTGGGGTGGTCAGAGCAGTGTCGAAGTCCCCTCCAGAACCTCGTCTCTAATTGACACAAAAACATGAACCCAACTTCTCCTTTCCCCCAACCACATCAATCAAACGACCTCGATCAGCCTCAAATCTAAACAGCTAGAATTCCCGTGAATCGCCGATAATCATGTTCGCGTGAAGGGCAAAACTAGCCCCGAATTAGCGAGCAGTGGGTTCGTGGGTCATTAGCTGAGTTTCCCTCGCGCTTTCCTTCCCCGAATGCCTTCTTTTTCCGAAGAAAGCGGACCAACGAACACGCGATGGCAATTAGGACGTCCGTGTATCGAGAAAAAACAAATCGAACACGGAGTACGACACGAGCGAGCAGACAACACGGTTTTGGCATCGGTCGAACGGCACGCGGCTGTTGGCTCGCCCCCTGAAACTCGATATTTTTTTGGCCGACAGGCTCGTTTGTGAGTCACGCGTCAAAGGATGAGAGATTGCGCGATGTTTCTGCATTCTATTGCAATTACCAGTCGTGAAGGGTCCGTCGTGTAGTTTCGTACCTCGTAAATACACCCTGGCGCGATATCGCGCGTGCAAGTACATCGTTGCGAAACGAGATCTACGACGAGCTTGATTGTTCGCGAGAAATTTATGTCAGCGAGAGTCAACGCGACAATGAGTCTTCCGGAGATGTTGAAACGAGATTTCGAGGCGGCGTCTTTTAGTTGTTTATGGAGGGGTGCTGAGGTGTGGGAAGTTTGTAGTGTGTACTTGAGCGAATTTAAATGCATTCATGTTGAGGCCACTTTGGAATGTGTTATAGTTTTGGGAAGGCTTAGTGGAGGTAATTTATACATTAAGAAATTTTTGTCGCGAGGAATTATTAAATTTGAGTAAAATTTTGTGTTAGAAATATGACACTGGTTCTGCTGACATTTCTGAGGAAACGAAGATAACGAGAAAACGAACTTTGAGGAATATCTGTCTCGCCAAGTTTGCAATGCAGGAACTAAGTGCAGTTAAATATGAACATCGAGTACTATAGGAAAGCACTAACTACAAACGAGTGACAAAGTGACTCACTATAGAAGCAATGCAAGTGAACGTACGCAACCCAATAATAATTTACTTCAAGGTTATATGCATATAAAAGTGTAGCTCTAAATGAGAAAATTCACTATAAAATTTCCTATTTTCAGTGTTCTTAATTAATATACTATATTATATATAATTAATAGACTGCTACGATATAATTACTAAAAATTCTTTTAGCTCGTCAATAATCCAATTTAAACAAAATTATTTTCAATTATTTTTTGTATTCATTTTACAGTGTTTTTCTTCTAATTAGCTGTCGCTATAATTTTCTGTGAACATCATTTCTGTACCTGAGAGCCAGACTACTCCAAGTCCATTTTTTTCAAAATTGTATTTTTATAGGATCTCACTGCTTTTTCTTTATTTTATTAGAATAACAGCTATTTAGATAAGTACATTACAAAAAATAACAAAAAAAGGACTTCTATTAGCCTGGCTCTCAGGTACAGATTTATACTTGTGTATTTTAATATTACTTCTAATGACATAAAAATGATAAAATGGCAGTCAACGAGTTAATCAATGCAACCGCTATCTTAGTAAGTCTTTTCACGAGCAAAATAGTGACACAACATGATTTAAGATCACTAATTTCGTATGCAGCCAACCATTATTCGAAAATGTTTCGAAGAGGTGTTGTCGGCCATTTCAGACAGGCGTCTTGATCACAGCGCAACCGTGTCCCAAGGAAACAATGCGAACATTTTATAGTCGGTGTACAACCGGCACGGTCCCCTTATACTTGCAGGGAACAATGGGTATTATGTACCGTGGCGTACGCACGGAAATGGCCTCCCCCGACACGTTCGAACTAGTTGTAACTCACTGTTCAACTGTGCCCGTTGACGACGAGCGCAACAATTACGTTAATGCATTGTCCTCGGTTCCTTCGCCTAACGACACTAAACGATCGACGTCCTGCCCTTTCGCTCAATTAAATTAAAACCGGATTAGAGGGGGTTGGATTAAAACGCGCGACTTCGAGATCCTCCCCCGTTCCCTGAGATTCGTAGAATACCTGATTCGTTTGGAGACGAATTTAACGGAGAATGAACCCGAAAGAGTGGTGAAAAGACCTTGCTGTCTGACCAGTGCCTCTATGGAGCTAGTTCTTTAAGTTTATGGTTCCTTAGATTAATGAAGAAACCGAATTTGTTAGAGAGTGAGTGTATATAAATGGATGTAGAAGTAAAAGTAAGATGTTTGGATACTTTATTTATATTAATTTTTTTTATCTGAGGACACAGAAATAGATGTCTGATTTATTCAGGGTAATTCTACTTGAAGACATCCACTCATTGAATTCTGTCACCATAATAACTGATAGCTGCTATACTATGTATAAATAGATATGCAAGTAAAAATAAGATATTTGGACACATTATTTATATCAATATTTCTTTATCTGGTATAGATGACTGATTTATTCAGGATTATTCTACTTGAAGACACGCACTCGTCAAGTTATGTTACTATAATAACTGATATGTGCTATATACTGAATGTTCCAACGAGTATAAATAACGTTTCAAGGTGCAGTTAATTACCCATCCTTTAGTGAGAAATATTAGTATATTTTTTTAGTCTATAAAAGGAGCATCGTGTGCAAGTAGAATACAGTGAGTAATGGTCAGACAGCGCGGCTAGATCCCCGACGCGTACAAATATGATCGAAAGCATCACTCACCCGTATCGTTGTCTCCTGGAACGCCAAGACTGTCACTATTGTCATTGATGAAGGCCTCCGCCGTCGACGTGAAGGTCTGAGGTGATAGTGTGAGGTCCGGCCCGCTCTCACTATCGAACAACTCCAAATTCCCGTTACCTAGAATTCATAAAAGCAACCTAAGATTAATTCTCAAATCCAAGCGTCAGAAATATAAGAAATAATACTTCGATAAGTCGACAGCTTAACTTAAAAATAATTCAATGGTTCTCCAGAATTAAATTTTCAAGAAATCATACGTGTCGATTAAAATCATCTTAATCGAAAAATAATGAAATACAACGTGATTCTTATCACGCAAGACTATCATTGAAAGACACGTATTGAATGAATTCATTAATAAAACTACGTTAGTGTACAAAAATTTCAATAAATTATTAGCTATAACCAACGTCTGCAGATAAAAGAGGGAACGATTATTTCCTGATACATGTACGAGTTCTACGAATGCAACGCCAAGAAAAGGTACGCGACGAGGTTAATGAATCGACGTGAAAAATTGGCGGCGCGTGTAACTCGTACGATTATCCTCTTTCCATGAATACGTTTGCCCTCGTTTCTAGGAGCACGATACACGCCGAGGTGAAATCTCGTTCGTCGTTGATCCCTTTCCTGATGCCAGTTTGGACGACCTCGAAGTTGGCAAACGGTGCTAACAGATGGACAAGATTCCTCGCGTGTTACGAAGGGCGACAGGCTCAAAAATAATTGGCTTCGTTCGTTACGATATAACTCAACGTTCACCGTAGTAACATGTTCATGAAAACCCGTCATTTCTTATTAACGAGCGAAACTAATTGCTCGGCACCGATCTTCGGTGTTCATTACCGCAAAAGAAGTAGTTTTAATCTTATATGTTAATTAATACTGGAACTAGAAACGATTAATGTACTTCATTAATTTGATATTTCAGCCGATAATGAAATGTGCCTTAAGAATATTTTTATTTCAAAGTAATTGTAGTCTTATTTCTTTAGCTGGTTTGGCGGAGCCACAGTATTTATTCTAACTGAAGTTCCAATTTCTCTAAGGGGAATTGTCAATAATGATATATAATAATAATTGAGCTTCCTATTTTTATTACTTAACTTTATGAAGTACGAAACTTTAGAAAATTAAAAAGTCCATATTGCACAGAAGTTTTATTCTTGTAAAATTTAACAAAGTAGGTTTAATTTCATTGTGAGGGAATTAAGGTGCTTTATGTAATTTTAATTTTTCAAAGTGGTATAAAAATATCCTACCATACATATCTAGGTATTAAAAAGGTGGGATACTTTTAACTCACCATGCTTCAGAGAGTTAAATATTCAATTTCATCTATACTAGATGACCCATTTTCAATCACACAAAACTGTTTCAACTTCCTTCTACATCTACAAATATAGAAACGTTCTCATAGAAATAAAAAGCTCGAAAATTTAAATTCCACTTCCTGACAACTAAAACTTCCAAACTTTTAAAATACTCTAACAAAACACTAACCCTCTTCGAAGCCTTTTAGTAGTAAACTTTCGTTCCGCTCTAGAGAAGCGGAATCGCAGAAGTAAAGTTCTAGTCAACGATTAGAGTCAATAGAACGTTCGACCATGACTGGAAAGGAGTTGAGAAAGTCCATCGATCACTCTCATCATCAGCGATGGAACGCGGCGTAGTTAGGCAACCAGGAACTAAAGAGTTAAACGAGAACTCCTCGGACAGGAGAGGAGTGTCGCTTTCGCATATTCCACGGCGCACTGACAACAACGCTCAAGCACTCTCAGAAGAACTAGCAGCCAGAGGAAGAGGATCTCTCGAGACCTTAGGTGGCCTTCGCGATCCGAGGACAACTGCTGCCAAGTGGTACCAAACTTTGCACTGTGGATTTTGGGTTACAAAGCTCCTCCCCTAGCGATAAACGACCTCAACTTCGTCTCGGCTCGATGGACTCTCGTCGCGATCGTTTCAGCCCCCTCGACAATGATACGCTGTTGATGAGCTGTCAAGCGACAGCACAATTTCAGTTTCAGAAAAAATAGTGAATATTGTGGGTATTCAATGATGAGGATTTACAATGCAAACATTCTCAACTTCAGCTGCCTTTCAATTACAAAATATATGAGAAATTGAGAAGCATAGTGACATGAATCAAATTTTGAGAAGTTTAGTGTTTTAATCAGCTAAGTTAGAACTTGATATAATTCTAATATAACGCTCAACTCGACATGTAATAGAAACACAGACAATTATACTCGATTGTACTATAAGGGGTCATTAAGGATACAAATTGTAAATCATAACAAATGTTTGCATAAAGGGGATTGAAAATTAAGCAGATGTGAAACTATGGCAGAAGCTAATAGATAATATATACATAGAAGGCAGATAGTTATAAATAAACAATATTTGCATTATTCATGGTACGACCTAATATCTACTACAGAAATAAATTTCGGTTCCATATTTGCATAGGTATATATGTCCAACTAAAATACCCTCATAATACACAGTAGAAGAGGCAGGATTTTGCATATTTGTGGAGTACCTAGAATCAAATTCACGTACCTCATCACCCACGTAAACCCTAACTACTGACGTCCTCGAATAACAATCCCATCCTCATAACTGTTCCTCTATCCAATATAATACCACTGTCTTTATCAGAATATTAACACTCCCGACAAAAGGTAATATTTCACAACTGAGTTTGGTCACAGAGTCAACTAAAGGTACGAAGAAACGAATTCAGACCGAGAAGAGAAAAACATCATTACTCTCTCACGCTTCGACACTAGAACACTAATCGCACACGGCTGTTCGCGTTAACTCAAAGCGACGATATGCACCCCGTTTCGAATTAACATACTCCAGATTATTCGTGCCGCGTTCACGTTAATGTTCGTCGCCGTTGGGTTAGTTAAATATGTAAATATGAACAGACCAGGTACGCTGGACGTTCTAGCACGTTACGAGATCGAGGAATTACAGGAGTGTGTCCATAGACCACGCACACTAGAGCGTAGCTAAGCCGAACTGTTTTGGTTTTTCTCTCCTTCAGCGGTCAAAGCCCCCTCCATGTGTCATTCAACAGCGGTTCTTATGCTTGATTGGATAGGCTCATGTAAATGGGAAAGACGTCAGGTTTTGCAGTGCGTTTGTTTATAAAAGGCAACTTATTTTTCATGTTGCGTTTTGTTTTGAATCTTATCCGTTTCTTGATTATTAGCGACTAAAATAATGTAGACTATTTTGGAGATTAATTTGGATTGTTTTAAAAGCTTGATAATATTTGATGTGTTTTCTTTTTGTAGATTGTCATTATTGTAATTATTTTGAGCAGTGGAGCAGTATGAGATCTATTGTAATTATTGAGTTGTAATCAGAGAAAATGGGTGCCGATTTCTTGATTAATATGTATGAATGAGTAATTTTGTGAGTGATGTGTAAGCAATTCTGATTCTAGAAATTGTCACCTGTTTCTTTTTTCAAAGTCGAAGTAGTCATTAGTGAGTTGTGTACACTGTAAGGAGAATATAAACAGAATATTGTAAAATAACTAGAGGGACATGTTTCAGTGAATATTGCAAATTTCTATCGTAATTAGACTGTGCACATATATTCTTATTAACCCCTTATAATTACATTTATAGTTCGTTCCCAATCAGTTGATTTTACAGCACAAAGGATTGAGGAAATGGAATCTAAATAAAAATTTGTTTGCCTCAGAAATATCACAGCGCGTATTTTACTATATTTTCGCATGAAGCATGTATCCTCAGTACTAACTATCCACAATATTTCTTCCATTTCAAGCCCTCCTCTCTAAACTCCAAGTAATATTAACAAACATTCTGAAACGCATTTCTCATTACCTCGTGCAAAAAATTCCATCCCCTCCTATATTCACGATTCTCATATCGAAAGCTCCTTTCGCCCAAAGAAACCAAAAAACACCCCATCCCTATCAAACGCCGCTAACCCAATTACCTCCGCAGAAACTTTTCAAAGTACACCCTCGACCGTGTTATTCTGCTCCAAAAGGCGGGAACAGGGAGAACACATTCTCCAGGACCACGATCTGCCCAGCAATCGGTACAGCCAACAAATAAAAGAGAATCCCTTCGATTCGAAATTAAAGTTTCGCTGGCGAGTTATTAACAAACGCGATCGCTTTATCCCGCTGCGTCGCGAGAGGAGGAGTTTCCAGAGTGAAGGGGGGAGAGCAGATCGTAGAGGGAGCAAACTGCGCAAAGAACAAGGGGTTGATCACCGTCACTCATGGGGTGGGGGAGGAAAAAGAAGGTGGAAGGCTGTGGAAGGAAGCGAGCTAGCAACCGAGTTTATTCAACGCGCGAATGAAGCCCAGATATTAATTTTCTCGATGTATATGGATGAGTTCCGACTGGGCCCCCCGCAAGGGAGGGGGTAAGAGACAACGCAGAGATCGGGGCGAGGAGGTGGGCTGCGATGATGCCAGTGGACCTAAGCCGAAGGGAGGCGCTCGCGGAGAACAGCGAAGGGTGGTTAAATTGCTATCGATCCCCCAAGCCTCGCAAATATCGTTTACCTTAGCCATGTAACCCTTCTACGATCTCATCCACGCTTCTGGCATCGATGCATTAGGCGACCTATGCTGCTACCTTCGAGGAGGACTCTATTTTTTCGATAGAAGATCAGAGTTTTCGGGGAACATGTTAAGGTTGATCGAGATTCGAATCTTATAGAATTTATTTGTAGAGAGAGTTATTAGTAAAAAATGTTAACTTGCTGGGTATTATAAATTTTTTGAGAAATAGTTTCAAATATTCTTTTCATACGAAGTGTATGTTCTGAATGAATATAATATTTTTGATGTCATATATTAATATTTAGTTTTCTTGAGGATAAACTGTCTGTACTAGGTATCGTATAATTATTAATATAAACATTAATTAAGCTTTGTATTGACCATCATTTCAGGCTTTCTAGATTATTAATTACCATTCCTCATTTTTTTGTTTCCTGTGACGTGAATAGCAATATAAATTTCGCACGTAAAGTAAATCCGGTATGTTTCAACAGAAATTCGAGTAGCCGATGTAACGTACATGCAACACGTCTCAAATTCTACAGTAAATTAAAAATATTTTTACAGTTAACTTTCCTATTGCGCCATAAATGTTTGGAAATTTCATCGAAAAAAGGTATTCTGACACGAATGCCGCTGAAAGAATTTTAGTGCACGCAACAGTGGCGTGTGTAATAAAAAATTAAAAGCTGGTGTAACTTTTATTCACAACTCTCGATATTGCTCGTTACCGTATTATTTAAATATTCACTGACGGGAGTGCCAATTCATACAGTTTCGATGCGGTCTCACTTCGATGCTCCATTGTTCCAAGCTCAATAACTGTCCATTTTTACTGGACATTTAGAATGACGCATTCATTAACCGAATGTTTTTTTTAATATTTCAATGCCACCATTTTTCGACCAATGTCGAATAAGAATGTCATCACATTTCGCGGAATAACAAATCAACATCGGAATGGCATTTCATTACAAATTGAATTTCTGATTTTTCCCGGGGTAATTACTACTCTGCTTTAATTAGAGTTAAATTAGAATCGTTAATTGAAATAGTAAATCTAACGTAAAAAAAAAATATTCATATACACAGTGCAACAGAGCCTTTAAATTAACAGTTCCATCAAAATAACTCATTTATTTTTCCTTTCAAGCAATGATTTCAAATGAACTGAAATTAATTGCGATAAACGTGGTCCCGTTATGAAAGCATTTAACAACATATTCGCGCAGTACGTACAGAATCGATCGCTCTCAATTTTGCAAATTTTTCACCTTACTCTCTTTCTACCTTTTTACCTTGACAGCTGCACTGTCAGAATTCTATCTTGTCAGGTGAGCCTTATCAGCCGGATAAAGGCAGCGAACTCTATGTGCTGACAATTACCGTTGGATCATCCCTTCGTTTTCACACTTCGACAGTGTAAACTGTTTTCAATTTCCTCGTACACGTTAAATTTATCTTCATCGTGTCGGGACTGCGCTAACAATCAATTGCAACTCTATTAACAATGACGTTCATGTCTGTTATCGAGGAGTTACGCAACGCTTCGTTCGCTCTCGTATCAATTTTTTTTATTCAATTTTATCCGCCCTTTATTAGAGAAAAAATGCAATATAAATGTCTGTAACTGATTGTCCATTCTTCAAATTATTAGTACCATCGCGAAACTACTTTTAAAGCGTTTTATTCGACTTCACATTTTCAAAAAACAAACTTCACTTAAAATACAACCATGTTAATAGAATCGAATTGAATGCATTTCTGTGCCCCGTGTAGGTACACAAACTCCATCTCCAAACACGCTCAGTAAACCACGAAACTGTATCCCAGCCGAGTATAAAAAATAAATCCTAAATAGAACATAAAAATCAACGCAAGCTGCGCGATTCATCGTCCCGTTGCAAATATTTCGAATCAATATTCGGCAAAACAGTTTGCAATATCTCGCAACTGCGAATAATTCTCGGCATAATTGTGAGGGGACACGTTTACGAAAATTGCATTAACATTCATCGTTCGATTGACGAAATTTGAAATTGTAAAGAGAACGGATTACCGGAAGGTCGTTAAATCCGCGATCAATATTCGAGGCGAGCTAACCGATCGAATAATTTCGACGGTCAAATTTAAAATCCTGTATCGCGAGTCGAATCGCCGCGCTATAAAGCTGCAAAAATAAACGGCCACGCGTACACGTAAAGCTAACAAAAATATTGCGAGCCGAAGTACACAATTTACATTGCAGTTTTGTTTGACTGTTACGCGGCCTCTGGACAGTTTCCTGGTAAAAAAGATATTCCGAATCACACGGCCACCGTTGAATCAAATTTTATGAAAAATATCGCGTTTCGTTCGGTAAACGAAGCTCTCGACGATGTCACAGCGAACGTAAATGATTTCGTTCATTAAGCAGTAATTAAATATTTCTGGGATTGACTCGTTAACGATGCACGAAAGATTTCGAATTTTACGGTTATTGAATAATCGATATTTAAGGTATAAGGGAAGATTGTCGAAATGGAACTGCTAAAATATTTTTCACTGCAGGCTGAAAATAAAATATTCGTTATATTTAAGATATAACAGGAAGAAATTATATTATTTATGCTTTCAAGATAATGTAATTGACTTTTTCCAAAATTCAATATAAAAAGATGAGTAATCTTCCTCAAGTAGGAAGATAACCTGTATTCTCTCTAGTATGTCCATCACAAGCTTCTATTTTTCTGAAAAAACAATCTGAGCCAACTATTGAAATAAATGCTCTAAACCCTAGCCTAAAAGGTTTAGACACAGAACAGTTCTTGGTCGATGAACCTTCCAATTAACAGGTCCTCAGGCACCTAATCCAAGCCTCAGTGACTTCCAGCTCTCCAAGAAACGGGAGAAGAAAGGCTTTGCCCGAGACCTCAGTCCTAGCCTCGAGACGCTCCCCAAGATCCCTCATAGCGAGGGAAACAATGCAACTCGGTTGAACAGAGGTCTCCAGGCTGAAGGTCGATTTCTTCAAGTCGACGGGGTATGCAAATTGTATTAAGTGCCCAACGGCGTCGCGTGTACGCTGTATCACGGCCGCTCGAGCGGTATTACGAAACTTAAGCCGTAACGCGCAAATGTCGCGAGCTGCGGCTGGCATCCCTTTGTGCACTGTAAGCCCGACCCATTATCTCGGCCACCCCGCAACTTAAACTCGTCAGGCCCAGCGTCGTTGACCCTCTTGCCGCGTCCTTGCGAATCCTCCGAGGAATCCTCCGCTATTTCCCTGATCCTACGAGTGCCCTTTGTTCGCGTCCCTCTACTTGGGAAATATTTCTACGCGGTTTCAACAGTGATAATTAAGAGGAGTCGAGTGGAAAAAGGGTTTTGGAACTCAAGTATTTATGCTTTTTTTTAAGTGGTCCAGGTCACAGCATTCATACCAATAATTGCAAGTTGAAATATTAATATTTAATACTATCAATATTTACGTACTCTCGAGGACCCAGTTACTGATCAGAACCCAATTCCTGATCAGTTTAGTATTTAAATACATATATGAAATTTATTCTAAAAAATTAGCCAATAACTGTTACCTATTAATTGAAAACTTTAGACACTTCAAAGACGAAATCTCAAAAAGAGAAACAGGTCATTGTAGGTCATTAGGCTCATTTTGCCATGAAGCTACAAAATTTCGGGTACTTATATTAAGGTTAACCATTCTTTACGCCAGAATATTATGAAGTTTATTACTACGAAGAGAAAAGGAAGAAATGGATAGTTGAATAAACCACATCGCACGCCCACGCGTCTACACGATTAAATGCGTTCCCCGCGGCCATCGTTCGTGGATGACAGGTGATCGAATGGTGTGGCAGCCCGACGCTGTCGACGTTAGTTAACGGCTCGATCCCAACGCGTGCACAAAGACGGCCTAATCGGCGGCGCAGATGAGACGGGCAGGGGTAATCACGCTCACGGTCCAATAATCATACCATTATAATTAATGTGCCGTAATTAAGGCGGTAATATGGGACGGCCGACAATCGAGCCGTGATTGTCGATTAAACGTTTTCGCAGCAAGGCGCGCGCGACGTTTATCGCCGTGATGCGCATCGTTTTCCTTTTAAGAGCTGGAGTGTCGTCATCCACACTTCGCCAGGAATAGAAATTTCTTTCTCCTAGCAAAGTTCGCGCAGGAGATGAAACCGAAATTTGAAAAGCTACTCAGAGATGAGACATGTCTAGAAAAAATTTGCGGATAGAATCTTTTTTAATAATATCACAAGCTCGGTTAGCAGACTTTAACAGCAGAAGGCGAGCAAACTCGTTCCGCTTGCACGCGATAAAGGGTTGCTTCGCAAAAATCACAGCGTCTATTTTCGAGATCGAGCAACCGTGAAATACATTCAAATTGCCCGCGCTGCCGCGGTGAAATCGCGGAGAATGAACAGAGATGGAAAATTTTCTTCTCCAAGCTTTTGAGAAACTCAAGCCCTTGAAACTCTATCGAAATGTTCCTTCCCTAAATTGCCCAATAAAAATACATCATTCTTACGATTAAAATACATCTGAATAGTTCCTGACAGGCTTCACTTTCTCGTCACAATACAAAATCACAAATATCTCTCGACAATTGCCTACATTTATTCATTCCGCAACAAATTCCCTTGAATTCACGATTTCAAACGTTCAGCCGACCCAACAGCGCACACAGTTCAAGCAATTAAGGCGTTCAAGGAACACGGAAGAAAGGAGTCCCAGAGGGTATAAAATCCTTAAAACACTGATAAGTAGCGTAGGAACGAGCGAGGACGGAAAAAATAAATTGGATTACAAGGTTCTCGACGAACACGGCACGACAAAGAGAGGTACAAAGGAGACTGAAGGTAAATAATGAAGCTGAAAAAAAAAAGAAAGATATATACATGTACTGGGTGGAGCAGGAGAAAGGGTGAGCGCATGTACGCGCGCACGTTTAAGCAGGGGGAGGCTAGTGTGTGCGGAACGAAGGGAACAGAGAGAAAGAATAACCGTAACGAACTTGGTGCAATAAGAATCGCAAGTAACGGGCCCGCCGTATTATTTCGGTAGCGAAGTCAATTTGCAATCAGCGGTGCAGCCGTTCTCTCCTCGTTTCCGCCGGAACGAGTATAGTCCGTATTTACTATAATGCGATAAGAGGCGAGCGGTATCGTACATTTAAATGAGACTGGCCCGCGTTACCCACTCCCGTCCATTTCTGTCTCCCTCCACCGCGCCCTCTTTTTCTTTATTCTCCACCCTCGTAACCGTCGGTTCTTAATCCGACGTCTGCTCCGTCGAGAACGACTCGCGTCGTAAGTTCGCGAAACGCGGGGCCTTTGTCGCGACGTAGACGGATTTGTTAAGCATTCGTCTTTCACGAGAGCACCAGCTTCGGGTTCGAAGCGGCTCCTGGAGCTTTTCGAATGTGGAGATGAAAATTGTAATGGGTGGTGAATTCGGGATATTCTTGGAGTCTGTGCAATTTGAAAGTGGCTGGAACGCGAGTATTTTGTTTATGTGGAGTAAAGCCTCGGTTAGATTAGTCAGGTTACTTGAATTCGAGGTTGAATGCAAGTGGTTTGAGGCAACTTGACGAATGTGAATCTGTTATTTTATTTCAATTGAAATATTGTTTCAGGGTTCAAGTGAAGTTGATGTCCTTTCAACTTTTTCTTGTTTTGAAATGCACGTTGATTGATGTGTACTGTACTGTGAAAGGCAAATTTCAAGCATATCGACAAACATGTGAACGTGGCTGTCAAAACTGCATGGTTTTAATATTTTTGTAGGAGAACTTGAATTCAAGTTAGTTTTTAATTCAGACCACTTGAATTCAAGTAATTTGACTAATCTGAACGAGATTCTAATGAACTTCTGATATTGAGGATATTAAGCTTGTGAGTTTATTTGGAGATTATTTAACTTTGTTTCAAAGTTTTAAAGTTTGAAAATTTAAAAATTTCATGAACGAAAATTTGTAAGCTTGAAAATTAACAGTTTGTTAATAAATTAAAATAGTACCTGTATACATGTGAACGAATCTGAGAGTCGCTGTATATGCTAGAAATATAATTTAAATATGCACAGTAGTATAATAGTTTATTACACCATCCGAAATTATTTTTGAACCCTATTTTATGCGCGACAAAGAATTTCCAATAACTTGCTCTCATTCAAAGGTTCAGAGATGCCAATGAGAGAAATCGTAAATGGATCGTAAAATGTAGAAGTAAATTGAAAAGGCTGCCGAAAATAAATTGACATTGTAAGAAACGGTGCTTAGAAATGGCCGCATGCATGCCAAATATAACTGGCGTGTCGTAAACGTGTTCGTCTAACAGGGATAAAAATGCGGCTGTTGAATATAAAGAGGAAACGAGATGTAAAGTACTGAGGGACAGAAAAACGTCAGACACTTGCCTTCTCAAATATTTGAATTCATAAATGCAGAATCGTGTCCTTCAAGACACAAGTTTCAATTTCATTACTAAGAATAAAAAAGCTTCGGTGGCCACAAAAACATTGCTTCCTTTAAATATAAAAATTGAAAAAATTATTAAATAAATAGAAAGGATTACATAGAAAGGATTTATTCAATTTTCTAACAATAAAATGTCACCTCACGAAGATTGGATTACGTCTGACCATATACGGGCATATACTACTTTCGGCTGATTAACCTTTCGGAACTGATCAGGTGACTACTAACACTTTATAGAAAATATTTTAATGATATTCAAATATTACAATACGAAAATATTATTCCTTTGGCAACTGCAATAGTTTTTTTACTTCCTAGAAAAAAATCTGCTCTCGAGTTTTATTGTCTGAATTTGATTGTTTTCTTCATTGTGACAAAGATAGAGGACTTTGAAGAAATGACTCGAGAGGATACGTAGAACCTAATTAGGAACGTGGACAACATAGCAGGAACCTCGAGTCATGGATCAAGCCTCTGTTGTCGCGCGTAGAGCACTAAAGGGAGGACAGTAAGGGATGCTTGCCCTCAGAGGGCTTGACTGGACAATTTGTCTGAGGTTGCTCATCCGTTTTCCCCAAATAGCAAACACCGTCTCAAGATCCCCTGCGCTCGAAGAATCAGATAACAATAAGAATATACAATATTGTACAAATTAATGTCAACATAACGATTCTTTAGGTATTTTACATTCGACAAATATTAATTCATTCCATGTCGAAGCAAATACAAAAACTCGTTAATATTAAAAGAGAACACGTTTTTTCTTATTAAACAGCTAATACAGCATATTGTATTCCCACCTAAAATGAATTTTACAATGAAGTATTTCAGTAAAAAAACCAGCACTGACCATGGATTACGTGGAAATTGCAAAATTAATAAATATTCTACATTCATTCTAAATTTTCGTTTCTCTTTCTACATTGGACTGATATAACCTTTATGACGAATCTGAATAATGAATAAAATGAATCTGCGATCCTATAAAGAAAGCTGAAAAAATTTCTCGCAGTTGGAGGATTAATAGAATTACCTAACAGTACAATCAGTAACCCAACTCCTCCATACCACCCAAAAGAAACCACAGAATTTATTTCCGATATTACTACCTACATGAAACAATCTCTATACTCGAACCACAGCCTACACATCTACCCGTTATCGTTCACGTTGCAAGCTCCTTTTCGGCTATCACCAGTGCACGCGCGCCAAAAAAAATTCGACTTGCATACACGTTCCAGAATTCACCCCCTAAAAAAAGAAAAAAGAAAAAACAGAAGTCCAACGATACGAGAATTACAACGAGCCAGCCCCATTCCGCGCGACTTTTTCCCTCGGCGAAAATGTATTCCAAACAACGTGCTATCTCCGCTGCGAAAACCAGAGGCTCGGCTTCCTCGCGCCGGAACATCTCATTATGGCATCGTAAAAACGCAATTTCCGACTGAACGCAATTTCGTTCGTTTCGCGTACATACTCGCAGCGTCGGCACACTCTTTCTCCCCGCCAATAGCTGCGAGAAATGATGTTTCACGGCGGGGAAAGGAGGGGGGGTATTTCTGTGCCACGCTATACCTGTAGGCGGGGGAACATTAATTAAATCGGCTGGCTGCTGAGCGCGCTGGAGAGGTGGACGGGTCGAGGGGGAGGGGGGGTTCGGGAACCGCACGGCATCCCTTTGACAGCAGTCCGCCTCTATCGCAAATTAAAGTCCCGTCCGAGCGTGGGCGCACGAAAATAATTTCCCAGCGTATAAGTTTCGCGCATTGTAGTTTCTCTGTCCACGGTTTCGCTCTGTTAATCCGTTCACTGCATACCGTCCCGAATTACCATTCTTCGACGGACTCGTGCCACATTCTGATGCGATATTCGCGAATTAACGATATTGCGTCGCTCTGGCGCTTCGAGCTTATTGGAAGAGAATATGGCTTGGTTGACTCTGGTTTCGTTCAGGCTTTTTCGGGTCTTGAATGTCTACTTCAGGGGACATTCTGGTGTTAGGGATGGAAAGATTGAGGAATCTTCTGAATTGTTTTTGTTGGTAAGTGAGATATATGGTTTTGTACTGCTATTGTATTGTATTAATGCAGCTTTATAGCATACAAATATGTATACCTTGTTTTGTGCATTTACATGCAGATTTTCTATGTGAAAATGGTGATCCAATGAGACGCCTTCAAAAACTTGTGCCTTGTTAGCGAGACAGATTGCAAGTCATAGACTTTAGTGAAATAAACACTTGCTGTAGATTTTTTATCTGTGTGACAGTGGCTCTGGTCGATACAAAAATTAGCCACTTATGTCAAAGTTTAACGAAATAGTAGATCTTAAAACTAAAATATCAAAAGTCTCTTTTCTTGCAACTTCCAGAGTCACTGAAAGGGACCATAGGGCCCAGAACCACTGTTACATTCACTGTACCCACAGCCCTAATAAAATTATTGTGCAACAAAAGATGAAGATCCCATGAAACTACTGTCGACGCTATTATTTTTAACAGAATACTAAAGACGCAAAGAAACACCTCCCAAAACCGACCAAAACACACATCCCCCAAAAAACCTGAATTACACAAAGGGTGCCTGAAACTTCACCAGCCAGCCGCAACCGAAATCGATTGCAGAAAGAAGCGCAACCGACATCAGCAATTTTATCGAGGCCCACAATCGATGTCCTCTCGAAATTTTCCACCCTTCCTCCGTTCTCAATTTTCCACCCTCGATTCGCGCCCAGTCCCGACCTCCTACGCAACACACGCACGAGACTTTTTTGCGTGTCGTGGCTACCCTCTCGATCGTTCGACGGTTCTACGGTCGGCCAGCACACTTAATCAACTCTCGTTACGGTCTAATGGCTTAATACCGTAGGTAGCTTTGTCCAAGCGTGACAGAGACAGAGACAGAGGAAGATAGATAGATAGAGAGAGAGAGAGAGAGAGAGAGAGACTGGTGGTCGAAAGGGCAAAGAGGAAGGGGCAGACGGGATTTCTCGCCTGTAGGCTAATTCGAATTTAAACCCTGCCACTTGCTCGCTCGCTTCATGGTCGCCGCACTCTTCGCCGAGAGTTACGCGCGGCCGTAGTTTTCGTAAACGCTCTCGAGGATGAACCGCTGGTGTAACTCTTGTTACCGTGCCTTCAATTACGGACTATAACTTTCCGTTGACCGGGGAAATCGCGCTTTTAGCTGAATGCGTCCATTACGTCGTAACGCGGGAACGAGTTTAGCCACCGACGGCAAAGTATTCGCCGTGGAAAGTTTCCGCGAGCCCTGCACCAACTGACCCATCATCCCCCTCGACGCGGTCGAGGCTTACCTCCCGCTGGATTATCTCTGGCGTTTTAAGGGCCGATGTTCTCCCCTCTTAAGCGTACGCAGCGTTCGAAATCCGAAGATAATAGGGAAGAATTGATTTGGGAGGAAGTTTCGCGAAAGCCACGGAACGTATGAACGATTTTGAAGAACAGTGGTTTTTGATACAGGGTCGTTGGTCGCTGCTGTGTTTGTCGGGACACGTTTTCGAGATAATTAACCAGCGTTGGGTGGAAGGAATTACGGCTAGCAGCTGACAGGGAGTGGGTGTTGGTGACCGAAGACGAGAAGGAATCGAGTTTACCGAAGGGTAGGTTTCTAGGCTGAGTAACTTGGACTGTAGTTGAAAGTTGAGACAGCTGTGTGGACGATGGGTTGAAACGTGTTTACGTTGGCTGGAAATTGGGTTCGCGTGTGCAGTGTGTGGCGTGCTTGAAAAATATAAATGCGGGTTGCACGAGCAGTGGTTTTCGGAGGAAGAGGGTGAAATTTCTGTAATAGAATTTTATTGTAGATTTAAAGTAGTTTCTATGGCAAAGCAGATTTCTAAAATCATGTACCAAATCAGTACCAATTTCGGTAGTGAATACTAACGCAGTGGTACTGAAAACTTTAAGTAGTGTATGCGTTGGTAGAAATTCTTCACTTATCTCTGCTTCCTGCAACCACAACATGCAGAATGCTACTGCATGTGAGGAGACGATAAAACTAAGAAAAGAAAACTGAAAAGCCTGAAGGACTTCATATCATAATATAATGGCAGCTAAGATAATCTCAGAAGTTCAGATAACAATTTTATCCCTTAACCTCAAGGCTCGACGAAAAAAGACACGTCTCTCTTAATCCTGCTTGCTCGACAAACTTTGAGGATGTTACGGCTAGTCAAGATTTTCGGGTGTAAGTCGCATTTATATGAAAATTCATCCCAACGTGTTTCACCAGCACTGCAGCCAGCTCCATCAGGATTCTGAATTAATTTCCACGCAGAAGAGATTCCTACTCGAGGGACTTAGCTTTTATTCCTGAGACCGAGTTTTAGTCCAGAGAGTATACTATTTCTGCCGAAAAAGAGTATACGTATACTGAAGAACGCTCAGAAATATAAATTATTCAGTATTATTGAGTATAATTACTTTGGAAGTAAATGAAGAGAAACACCAAACAATTTGCAAAAGTGTATGACCTAAAGACTAGATTTGTGAAATAATTTCCTGACTCAAAGATAAATGTTACCTTATTAACCCTCAAATGTAAGGTTTGGATCTGAGGGATTATCATTTTTTAATTATTTAAATATTAATAGATACGTATTTTGTATGTAAACACAGCTCCTAATGAAAGTGTATATATTAGTAAAGTATAGATAAAATGGTGGACCCTGGAACCCCATCTGTGCCACAGCAGGAGTATTTTTCACCTATGCACTGAAGAGTTAAATACAGAGTTTACGAAATACTAAGCAAAGAAAGTTCAAAGAATACAAAATGAAAACATTTCAAAATTCGTCGATTCGAAACCTGAGAAATTCAAAACCCTGAACACTTGAGCGCAGAAAAATTGTAAAATATCAAGATTGAAAAATGAAAAAGTTAGAAGCTTATTTCAACTTCGAAATCAGCCCAATCGACGCAAGCCAGAACCCGTTACGTCACCAATACAATCTCCTAATTCGCGTGCAATCACTCTCCCCCGAAGATTTTCAATTCCACGTACCCAAGAAATTCGCCGCTCAGACGGAAAACTCCCAAAGAGCGGGTCGAACTTGCAGCAAAATCCGCTAATTCCGAGGATAAAAGGCTCAGGAAGCGGAAGCTTGAGCCAACAACGCGAGCGCGCCTGGGAACACGAACTTCGCGAGGGATCCCCGCTTGGAATCGATCTCCTCCGGCCCATTATCTGATATCGCCGTGATCCCTCCCTCTCCGCCAGCAGGACAGGTATCAGGGGGTGTTCTCCCCCCTCTGAAAGGTGAATATCAGTATCGTCGGTGCGGCAATATCGCGGTAGACCCAGGGAAAATATGTGTATCGCGCGCGGCTCATCTGTTTTAGCCGGTAGGCATGCACACGCCGCCATGCGAGCCCGCAGTCGACGCACGCGTGTATATTGCACGGCCTGGCGATTACACCCACGCGCCCCAGGTTATAAACAGCGCCGAACTGGTCTCGCGGGGACGAGGCTGCACACGGTAAATACGGGACCCAGGGTGCAGCTAGGCCTCGAAACGACCGACTCCCTCTCCGATCGTTCGCACACCTTTGCTGCGTGCGCCCGCACGTGCGGGCCGCTATCTCCCATCAAAGTGAAACGGCGAATCTGCATACGAGGCTATCGGTCGAACCGTGAAAGTGCATCGATGGCTGCCTCTCGGGGGACTGGTTTTTGGGTTCCGATGAGCGATGGACAGGTGATCGTGGGATTGGAAAGTGTATTTAATTGTGGATTGAGAATTGATGGTGAAAACGGTGCCTCGAATTGGGTGTCATTGAAAGAGACATTGTTCTAGTTATTGTGGGAATAAAATGGGTAGGTTGTTTGTCTGAGTACTTTTTTGGAGGTAATGGTATTTGGGTAGTAGGTTCTATTTATTTTGGGGGTTGGGGGTTTGTCTCTTTTTTCAATCTTTAGTATGAAATATCTATGAACATCCTTAAGTTATAAAGTCACTGCACCTATACAGGGTGTAACAAGTGTGCATCGAAATATTCTGAGAGGTGGTAAGGGAGACCAATGGAACATAAAATGTTCTATGACATGTTATCCGATCTGTCTCCATTTTGTAACAATAATGCCTTATAGTTAACTTAAGTTAACTTAGAGACTTGGTACAACCATATAATAGTTTATACATGAATAAGATATATACAAAGTGTAAGTAAACTCTCGTCAAATATATCAAGAATGAGTTTTCAGACAAGCACAAGGAACCGTGGAACGTTCCAACATCATTTTTATGTTTACGAGTTTCAGTTAAACAAGTTTACGACAATCATTTCGTGGAAGCTCAATGTTACTGTTGGGAAGAATATTGGTCAGCGATCCTTCACGTTTGATCTCTAAGAGCCTTTAAAGATAAAGTGACTAGTCACCCATCACAGTCTCAAAAACAACCAATTGACAACTCAACTACTATAAAACAGTATCTAAGAGTGATATTTCTAGATTCAGAAAACAATGGTCGTCAAACAATATTTACCCAAAAATAGAAACACGCTTCGATATCAATATTTCACTTGTCCTGCTTGTCCATACAACTCGAAAGCTTAGGGCTATCAACTCGACTGTCACACAGTCCTAAGCCCTTTCATACACATCGTGACAAACTGAGGATACCTCCATTCATCACGCTACATCAATAAAACAGTCTAGGACTTAACTGTTCTCCCCAGACAGCCTTTCACAAAATCGATTCCTCTTCTAAGGATCAAACGAAAATAGAACACGTCTGAATGTCCCTGATTCACAAAACATCCCCTATTAACGCGCGATGGTAAAATTAACGACGTGAAATGACACGTAGAAAAATGAGTAATTCGTCGTGGAAGGCATGCAAAAGTTACGCAGAGATATTAAGCGAGATACACATGTTTTGTTGGAATGTAGTTTTAACGACACGTTGTGCTTCCCTACGCGGACATCCATTCGATTCCTTTGAATGACTGACGGACGAACGTTCGAGCTGACATTGAAGCGCAAGAATTGAAGGAAAAAAGGGGGATGAACGGAAGGCTCGCGAGCGAAAAGGGTCCTTTTTACATGCAGCTCGTTATTTTCGGATTAATCTGCTCGCTGCGCGCGCTGGAATTCACCGAAAAAAAGGGGGAAAGAAGAATTTGTTTCAGCGCGACATGGAACAGGTCGAAGCGGAGAGGAGGAAAAATACGGATCCAACCGTGTGTATAAACTTTAATTTACGGCGTGATGGCCAGAAAAATGTTTCGAGCTAATTTCGCGACGCATTTACTCTCTTTGCTTATCCGTCAGGCAGATTTTCCTACGTACGATCACGTATTTGTCACTTTAAACTACTCATTCTTTTCACTGCTAAGGCAGCAGTCATACACCATCTCCCGACTACCACTGACTATCACTGATCGTCATTGACCAACCACCAAAATTAATATTCACGGTCGCGCTGCAATCACCAAATAATCGATATTATTTGAACTACGAATGTAGTTGCAAATCCATTTCGATATTCTAGTATCATTTCCAATTTAAATATTTCATATAAACTGATTAATAAATCATATGGCTGAGAGTACATACATAATCAATAATTATACTCATCTTATTAATATTTTAATAATTATATGTACATATATGCAGCAATATAATATATTACTTTGAACACTTTTGACAGATAGACTTTTCTGAACAAAACACATTCGATATTTTGAGACTGTGTTAGAAATTATAAACCAATAAAATGCGCCAATGAAACGTTTAGAGGCACTGAACAACGCTTAATCGTATTGTTTAAGCATTCAGGAAAATCTTTCGCGAAGCTCCTTTTGTAGACTTGTTGCATACCCAAATCTTCCTGATCAAAGGGAAAGCGTAACCCAAAGCGTTCGCGATACAGCGCTCACTGTAATCAGGAAACGTGCACACGAAACGGCCACGTACGTGAATTTATTCGCTACGGAAGTGGCCCTTTAAACGGTGGACTGGATACGTAAAACCGCAGCGACCACACGTGAGGAACGATTCACGATCGTTCGCTAGGTATTCGGGGCCCTCGGCTCGCGAACAATAGCCGGACACTGCGCATTCTACTCGGAATACACCGAGTTTAATTTCATGTAAACTCATTCCCGACGGAATCGCGATTTATTACCCGATAAATCTCGAAGAATGCGCGGTGCCGCTTCAAGTCGACCGGAATTAGGAGCGCAAGTGGCTGCTATTGTTTCCTCGCGAAATCGCGTGAACCTGGAACTCCCGCAACTTCGTGCTGGTTAACAGATCAGCACTCGCGATTTGTCGTTCGGGAACTTTGACTGAAGGAATTGTTGGATTTTCTCGTGAGTTATTCGAGACTGTTGTGTCCATATTTAGACCGTGGATCTTCATGCAAAATGTTTTTATAATGTTGTAACCATGATATATCTACACTACACTATATGTATATTACAGATTATACCCAGTCTTATCCTAAAAACGATTTCCATGGCCCGTAGCCTCCCCTTGTTAGACAAAATAATATTCCTTGAAAGAAAGGAGATTCTACATACTTCAAACATTTTCTTTAAATAACGAGTAGGTTGAGAAATACCTAACTGTTGAGAAAAATTAAAGTTGGACACTCTCAATATGTCATACGCAAGTAGAATTGTTCGCTAACACCTCTTGCCTGCTCACACCTCCCTTCAAATCGTTGACAAGCCACAACCCTTTTCCACGTTCACCCTCGCACAAGCGCGCACGAAAATTTGCAGGGGCCGCGTGAAAAGAAGAAGCTGACCGCGACACGATAAAAAGGTAATCGTGGCGCAAAAAACACGCAACCCCCGAAAAGGGTGTTCTACGTGCAAGCTGGGAGACTCCGCCATCGACAGGCCATGCTCACCCTTTGATCTTTCTCAGTTTGATCTTTGATCTTTCTGCAGCTGAGCGATCGGCGCTGGGAACTATCCTTGAACGCAGAACGAGGATGTCTTTATCTATTGGGGCTATGTTCAACGGGGCTTGCATCAGTGTAGGTAAATTGCAAGCTTTGTCGGCCCTTTATTATTTTCCACGTAGCACGAAGCCAGCGCGTTTGTGGCGCATGCACGGTCAAATCGATTGAATGCGTGCTGCGCATATTGGCAATCGCTGGTCGTGAATTTGCTGCTATGTTTCGGAGGACATTGAATTCTTTGCTAGCTTTTGTGCAGAGTTGAATGGAACTGGGTCAGGAAATGTGGATTAATTTGTACTATTATTCAAATGGTGGGTAGTTTCATGCGTTTGTGTGATAAGAGATAATGTATCAACATTGAAAGATTTCAGGGGTTCTAATGATTCCTTCTCCGACTTTACAAAACGATTAGATGATCAGACAATAATAAAACTTCTGGTGAACATAGAATTTTTTCTTGATGTCTGGAAATAAGGTACATATTGGCTTAGCAATTCTCACTATACCTATGTTCAGCGAGTTGGCAGTAAACAGGTTAACGCTGACGAAAGATGTATTTCACCAGTGAAACACTGGATATTTCTGAAAGTGCCTAAAAACAGCAGCAGAAGTTCAATCAAATTGTGATTGCAAACAGTCACCTATCCTTCCCCAAAAATTTATTCCACCGCGAAGGAAGCGTAGAGAGAGGTTGGTCACCGGTACAGGGGGTGTAGTTGGCATGAAGTCAAACAGCGTTCATAATTTACGTAGCTTCGTCTGTGGCTGCTGAGGGGAGCGGCGCCGTTCGCCTGCGTAGTCGAGTATCAGAATAATTTTAGCGAATCCACGCTTTCACGAAACTCATCCTGCATCCACAGTCCAACATACGGATTCATCCCTAGCTTAAGTATACTACTTATGCAAACAGCACCACTATTTTCGAAAACTTATTTTCTCACAAACACGGACCGATAAAAAGTCAATCCCATTACCCTCAAAAATTTGTCTTCCCTTCGTACATTCATCTAGAAACTCTACCTTGTTATCACCTGAAGCGAGCTTTAGGGTCAATGCACACGAGCGATATCACGATGAAATCGAGACGCACGATTTCATCGCTCGTGTGCATCGGGGCTAACATCATAATAAAGCACACTGGAACTCGCGATACTCTTTCAGCGAAGCCTTCAGCAAAAACCAAAGGCGGCCAGAACTGTTCGAAATTCCCTGCCAGCAATCAGCGAAGAAAGCTGGCCAGTTAGGGCGAACAAACGTCGAGATCGCTGAACGAGCGTCGTTCAGGAGTCGAGGGAAACAGAAATGGAACGTGACCCCGAAGAAGGGGAGACGGTGTCTTGTCAACGAGAACCGAGGCGAGAAAGAAGTTTCCAAGCGACGCTGCTGAGAGAATTTAGAAGCAAATCAGCGGTGACGGGGTCGCGCGAACGCTGAATAGCTTTAACGAAGCGGGTTGCAAGCTTTCTCACACGTGCTCGCGCGAGGCTCGTCGGTTAAATCTTCCCCGTCGTTGATACGCTCACAGCGAGGCTGGTCCAGCGATTTCCTACGCTCGATAGCCAAGGGAACACAGAGTTCACGTGAGACCGCCAGAGGGACGGTGGGGTGAGGGGTTGAAAGTTGGTCCCGTGCACACGGTCGGCTGCTACGTGTCCCTTAACTCCCTCTTAAATACGTGATGCCAGGGGGATAACGGCGGGCTTGGATTCCGTGAGCGTCTCCAGGAACTGGCAGCACGTGTGCGCCACGTAGGATTAAGATTCGATCGGTGATCGCAGTTCGAAGAAAAAGCGCCGCCGAGCCTCCCTCGGGCCGACCTATTAACCGTTATCACGCTCAGATAAGGGGACGGGGCTAGATAGCGGACGGGTTCGAAATTTCAGATAAGGTCAGCGAATTACGACCATCTCGCCTGGCTCTTTTAATGCCACCTCCCGTGGCTACGAAATATGAATTCGACCATTTTCACGGATAATTCGCGAAAGTATACGCTCGTCAAAAAGTATTAGAACACTTATTTGGTTATGGCGAGATCATTTCACCTCTCAAACGAGGAGAAACGATATATCCGCCGCAGGAAATCAATCCTATGACCTGCTGCTTATTCACTATAACAGATTTCAATTTGTCTTTCCTATATGTATAAAAAATACGCAAGTATTATACACACACATAGTTCTAAATTCAAATTACATCAAACATTCCTGAAGAATAAAGCCAATTTCTTCCAAATTCATGAAAATTTTCTCTCTCACTTAAGGGGTTAACGCAACTCAATGCTCTCACCCCTCACACAAAAACCCTTCCAAGTGTCTCCAAACAAAACCAGATCAGTCTTCCCAAAAATTCCCTCGGCACCATCGACGCTCACCCAGCGTTCCAAGGGATCAACTAGCCAGAGAACGAGAAGGAAGAAGACCAGAGTAAAAGGCGGAAAAAAAAATAGGATCGTTACCTCCGCTCTCCACCTGGAAGGACAGCCGTCGGCGGAGGGAAGGGGGACGATTGTCCCGAGCAGGAAAACAGCTGAAAGTTGTGCATGTTCGGCTGGCAGCAGTTTAAGTTTCCGCGGGACCGAAGTTATAACGAGAATTGCTCTGCCCGCAAAGTTTTCCGGGCCGAGTCTCGCGTGTACACACCGCCTGTCCCCTCAGCCCCTCATTTTTCTCCCCTATCCAGCGAGCGCTCGCGTGTGCGCCGCCACCCCTCGGACCCTCTCGCCCTCCCCGACCCCGCTCTTCCCAGCGGCCTGTATTTACGCGGCGCATGCTCCGCGGGAATTGTTTGCGTGCACGGCCCCCGGTGTGTTCGCCATGTAAACCGCCAGCGCACCGCAGACATTTTTTTCCAATGCGAAATCCACCACCCACGCGCCCCCCAACGCCACCCCCGCCCCCACGATCCGACTGTGCTCGCGGCTCGGTGCTCTTTTTCTCGGCTGCTCGCAGGTATTCGCGCGGCGAGAATAAAACGTTGGCATATTTCAGACTTATTGCCCCGCGCGACGAGTATTCCCGGCCCCGCCTTTATTGCGCCTAGTTTCATTCTTTTCCGGTTTACGGTGTTACCGCGCGGCACCAGCCGTTACACGCGTTTCGTCGTCGACGACGCGTCCCAGTGTTTGTCACTGTCTTCGTGGATTCTACGATTCGGGCTCCTGCGAGAGCGTGCTTGAGGAGAGGTTGACTGAGAGGCGATGGTAGGGAATCGGAAGCTGAGGGTTTGGGGTGGAAAAGGTTTAACACTTTGGTTACGCACTATTCTTATACAGGGTGTTTCACGCAATTGGATCAGTAGGATTACTGTAGTATTATTTCTTAGATTTTACGTAAGTTTTATGAGTTAGTATAAAAAAGTAGAGACTGAAAAAAAGAAAAAAGTAACAGTTATATGGTAATAAAAATAGTAAGTGTAAATTGTAGTTATTGCAGTTTATTTTCCTACGAGTAGAATAGTATTTAGAGGCAATATTTAAAGTGTCAAGGGTGTGTGTTGTAGGGTGAATAGTATTAGTTATTGGACGTCGCGTAATTTTATCCTAGCTTTAGAAATGGTTAATAAATGAAGCTATAAATGTTTCAAATGTAATTATCGGATTCTCCCAACAAGTTATGACACCTTCGCCAGCGAGCAAAATCAAGAGTCTTATGCCACCAAGTACGTACTCTTAACTTTGGACGAACACTGCAGGTACTGCACAGTATGTCGACTTAGGAGTGAATTATTCAAATGTACAAAGTTAAGATTCAGATTGCAAATAGGAGTACAAGTTCAACATAGTCTGTTACGATTACTGTTTAGCTGCTTAAGATGACTTTAGTACGACAGTTCAAGACACGCTGTCTTCTAAGAATTTCCAAGAGATACAGGAGTACAACTTTGACAATTTCACTCGTACTGCTTAACACAATAATCTGATTGTCCCTAAAAAAAATATAACAATTAATCTTGTCCAAAGATTAAATACATCACTAACAAGAACGCACTGCGCCGTACATCAATTTCGTCACAAAATTCTGTCCCCGTAATTATTTCTAATTTTCATACGCCACAGTCCCCAAAAGGCAGGGCATTTTCATCAATTTCGCACAACGTGCTCGCAAAGCACGGTATTATCGCGCACCGAAATACCGCATTAAATCAATCCGGTGCGTAATCATCGCTGCAGAATACCAATCAATTATTTTCGAACGCGTTATAAATGTTTAAAGTAATACGCGACTAATGAATTCGCGTAATTATGGTCCGCCGATGATTGAAATATATTTGAGTATTTACTTTGCTGTTCAAACGTTAATGAAATTAATTTGAGAGACGTAATCCGCGAGCTCCCCGCCAGCGACCGCGACGCACCGAGAACTCGCGTTGCTTTCATCATTCTTCCCCGACGAGTGTTTACGCTAGCGCACGATTATTTCCCAATGTAAATTGACGCCGCCCATTGATTTTCGAGCAGCAGTGAAAATTTCAATTTTGAAAACTGTACGCGTCGCCGTGAATCGACGCCACGTTTACCGAAGTGCCGCCCGTGAAATTATCTATACCTCATCGAATTTTCGTCCTGAGGCTAGAAATATACGATAACGCGTGTTTTTGAACTTCGGGAAACGCCCGAGCATTCGTAGCGTTTCAATTTAGACGCTCGGGGTTGCGTTTCTAATGCAGCGGCTGACCATTGCAGTGCTTATACTACTGATTATTCTATGGCTGACCGAAGCTATACTGATACTACTGGTCTGCAGAACTGGTTTACTACTGGAAATTTACAGGGTATCTACAGGGTGTTTCAGAAATACATGTCGATATACGAGGAGCTGAATCTACACACTAAAATAAGCAAAAAGTGTCATATGAATAAAATAGAAAATGATATAATAGTAAACTATTTGACTTATTTGAATAGAAAATTTGAAATCTACAGTATTAGTTTTGAGTTCCTAGCTCAATCAAGCTTTATCAACAAAGGGATCTAACACTACCAAATGCATTTAAATTCACCTCTTCACAGGAAAATAGATTTCAAAATGGATTTAAAGTCCAGGTTGGTTTACGATGGGGACGTGGTCATTGAAAATGGCAAAATGGATTAAAACTTTCTCAAAAGCCAGCTGTGGTCGATGGAGCCTACGATCCTCGGGGTTGCTCGCCGAAAAGAGGATTCAGAAACGATCGAACGTTAACTTCCAGACGATTTGTCAGAGCCGCTGAGAGCGGCTGACTTTCGCACAAGCCGCGATAAATCCCGGATTTTCATAAGTTTCCTGCTCAGGAACAGCCTTCGTTCGGCCAGAGGCGAGCTTCTAAAAGCTTTCATGATCCATGGCGTTCCATACTCTGAACATTTGGGTTATTCCTTGTGTAAATTAGGGAACCCTAGTTGTCACTATACTAATGTAGACTCTGGCTTCCACATCCATTTGGTAATTATTTTTATCTGAGGACTTGAGCAAAGTGTGTGATGATGGTCGGAGTGATGAGCAATCAGAGAATATACAAAGTATAATAGTGTTCAACATTTCCTACACGATGACATGTCTCGAGACAAGTAATGGGTTTCAGACCATTTGGAATTATTTCAAATCTCTTTGGCTATGAAGATCGAATAAGACTTAAGATGATTCCAAGTGATCTGATTCCATCACCAGTCACGGAACATGTCTCATGGTAGAGGATACTTACTACATGTTTTGATTTCAGAGCCAGATACTATAGTGTATAAAAGATATTTAGTAAAGTAAATGTCCCAATACCTGGACGCTTGAAATACATGCCCCAGAAAATAGATATCCTAAAAATGCATGTACCAATACTTGAATAGCATTCCAGTACTTGAATATTCTATTTTATAACACTTTTTTTGTTCCGTAGGTATTGTTTTCTATTAGACACATTAAAATTGAATCCTAAAATTTAATAGAATTGGCGCCAGCGTCCAGCTACCGAAACAGGGTTGGCTACTGTGGACATTTATCTTAGGTCTAAAATCCCAGCAGTTGCAGTAGCAAAGACGTATCTAAAAAACATTCTCTGTATCGACAAAAAAATAACTTTACTTTCAGGCCATCAGCTACCCACTCATAACGTATCCAGTAATGGGGTCAATGACCCGACGCGACCGTTCGCCTTTTCGTTCGACGCTAATGCCCGCGGAATCGGCTGGCTGTAAAAGAAGCGAGCGGGAGAAAGAGCCCCGAGATTTATCGAAGTTGCGGCTTGTTACCCGGGGGAGCGGCTTTACACTTCCGGTGGCGCGGGGGCGTGGGTCGCTCGAGAGCCGCGATAAAGGTGATAGCGATTGATTAAGAGGGTCGTTTGTGCCAAGGAAATGCTACTTCAAACGCGGGGCCCCGATCCGAGCCGCTTTCCAGGCCTCTTCTATCCCTGCCGCTTTGATTCCTTCGCACCCCGTCTCGCGTCAAAACTTCCACGGTAATCTGCACGCTCGCCGAGCGAACGAGCGAACAATCGAGGAAGAAGAATCGCGGGGGCGTGGAGTTAGCATTTTATACTGGTAATCTGACGTGTTCGTTAGACTTCTCGCTTTAAACTGCCTCTCGGCGTGCAAATTTGCGATTACCCAGAAGATGGGCGCAGTTGTTCGGGCGACGAAAATTTCAGAGATAAATTTCGGGAGACTCATTCGAACGAATGAGTACTCCGTCTGGGAGTAGGTACGTTGATATAGGAGACCAAGATTGGATAAAGAAACTGATAGTTTTTGAAGAATTTGAGAATGATACTGTTGATTGGTATGGTGGGATTACAGTCTAGATAGTGCATGACGGCTTGAAGACGTTTATTCTATGACTATTTTATGCTTGAACATCTTAGGATCTAATTTGGACGTCTTAAGAACATCGAACAGCGTATGTTTTATAGACTTCCGAAATTTACGTCCTTAAGAGGTCTTAAAGACACATTATATGGACGTTTTGAAGAATTATGCTGTTGGACATCTTAAGGACACCTATTTCCTTGGCTGAACGACTCATAGATGGAATTTGAACGTCCTTATGAATGTCTTTTAAGACATCCTAAAGATATCCTGATTTATAGCTTCAAACGTTTCAAAGAAGTCTTTTGGATATTGTAGGACTTTACTGGATATTTTTAAGAAGTTTTCAAGACATCTAATTTTATATATTTAGGAAGGCTGTGATGGCAGAAAGATTGTAAATTTTTAATTACATATTCAACTACAGTAATCAACACTCTTCTAACTACTGTACGATATAAGAACAGAAAACAGAGTGAAACAAATCCTGAATATCAAATTATCCAGTTCTACCCAATCGATAGTTATTAACTCACTAAATATTCAACGTTTAGAGTTCAACGCCGTCTAAAAGTGTACCATAAGAAGGAAAGTTGGTTAAAATAAACAGACGAAATGTTGAATTGGCCATCACTGGAAAGGGTCCGAACAATAAAGAAACTTTTATTCTTCTCTTCAGAGTCTATGGAACTCGATCCCGTTCACTGGCAATGACTGCTTAAAACGATTTATTGCGATCAACCTGCAGTCGAATCCAGCCCGTTCCAACGGGCAACAAAGGTGGATGTTTAGCTTGAATGGAAATGCACGAAACTCAAGCGATCTGGAAGTTCCGCCTCCGGAGAAAGCCGAGCGATAGAGGTTCCACGCCTCCATTTCCTTCAGGGTTAATCGTTAATGTAATCGATGGAAGCGATTCTGGAGTGGAGAACGCCGAATACGATGGCCATTTACGTTGTCTGGGGTAAGCTGAGGCAACTGTTTACTTCCGTTTTAAAACTGAACGCATTCGAGCGTCTGAAAGTGCCTCTAAGATTCTATAAAATATCTTAAACTGAAGTAATTCGAAGAACTTATACCTTTTAAAAGAATTTATTTTTATTTTGTGTTGATAGTTTCCAGTCGAGTTAAAAATTAATGTACTTCTGCGCGAACACACTGTAACAATTTTATTTCGCTTAAACTCAACCACTTTTATCACGATAAAATATCCTCTAAGTATATAAGCTGTCTTTCTATACTAGAGCTTTCGTCGTTCTCCAGAGATTACGATAAAGAGTGTTCTACGATTTATTTTTCAATCAGCGATAAAGGAAAACGAATGGCCAGCTTATCAACGAAAAATACTTTGCATATAAAAGTACGCGCGATAATGCGAGGCAGGGATCAGCGTATTTCAGTAAAATAATTCTGTATTAGGGCATACGTGCGGGTGGCTAATCTAGCCGTAGCCACGCGCGTGGACTTCGAAAACGAGAAAATTAATTGCGATCCCAAAAATACGAGGGGACGATCCCCATTATAATAAATTCAGGGGTAAGTTTCGTGGAGGTTATGACCCAGCTAGAATTTATGCACCGCATAAGCCAATTATTTATTGTCGCGACGGTCGGTGACTCAGGAATCGTGGACCGTGTAACTCTTTTTAATTTGATCTCTATGAATCGTGAGTCGAACAATTTTCTGCTCATTTTAAATACTGCGTTTTATTTTCAACTTACATATAATAAAATATTCTGTTGGACTTCGCTACATGAATTCTAAACGACACTTGAAGATTCTTTGTTCGATAAAATGAGTTAATATTAAGATGGTTTTATTTCAATTTGAAGTACCAAATGTTTCTAATTTTTGGTATTATGTATGTATCGTTGCTATAACATTTTCGAAATGTTATACCCAATGTATGAGAATTTCGACTACCATACTAATTTTCCTGATAAGCGCGCGTTGAAGTTCATAATTAAGGGATATATGTAGATTTAATGCTTGCTGAAACAAGTTTCCCGTGTACGCTGCTGAAATTCCTATGTTACAGTTACGTGTTACGTGCATTTCTGACTTTATGCCAGATTATTACGATACGAACTACTCCAAATATATAATTTTTAATAATAGAGTTGGACAGTGCAACAGATTTTTTATATCGATGAAATGACATTGCAAATTAATTAAAATTTATTACCATTTAATTCTAGAAATATTAAAAATAATTTATTATCGAAATGTTGCGAATAAAATTTCAATTCCTGAAAGTACTGAACTGTAATTTTTTAAGCAATGTTTAAACGAGTTTTATATCGAGAAATAGTCCGATCAATTGATAAAATATATGTTCCTCAGATTTATTATAAATATCATACTTTATGGATATGGACACACACATAGTTCTGTGATACAGCTTGCATGCAAACAAACTATTACTTTTGCGTTGTCAAGAGACTCAGACATCTGTCCATTACGAGTAACAGATTAAGGAACCCTTGTCACTGTTGAGTCAAACTCAGGTGAAGTGCTACACGACTGTCTAAGAACTCCCTCTTCTACGTCATCTGACGATAAACTTTTTTCTCAGATACTGACCTTACTGTGACCCTAACATATCTAATTAACGCCAGAAGAGCACTCAAACAGACAATTCCCACACGATATCCGATCACCCCATAAACATGACGATCAAAAACCTTCAACCCCTCCACAGTGGTAATAAAAAGGTGTCTTAACACTTTCACTACCACAACGTTTACATATCGGTACGAATCTTCAACTTTAATTCACATAGGGTAAGGGTATCAATTACTGTATGCTAGCCTATTAATGTATCCCCTTTTATTCTCACAGGTAACAAGATGTAGAAGAATTAAACTGAACCTGTTACATTTTATTTAAAAAACACAAATATTTGTAGTTTAATAGTGCTACATTCTACTATATGCAAAAACAAAGTGAGGCACAATAATTGGTCAATGCACAGTAACTGGCCCTCTTACCCTAGCAACGAGTAACCTTAACAAGAATTTTTAACGAACAGAGAAAAAGGGACATCGTCAGCCACCGAGAAAACCCGATGGAACAACAACAGCATTTAAAGTGGAAGTCGCTGTACATGTTCCGATCCAATTCCTATTAATTCCATTACAGTAGCGAAAGCGTTAAGCACCCGGTCGACTTTGAGTCCACCCCGAGCTGAATTCGATACCAAGGCTAACCTACGAGCTGCCAAGTAAAGTTACAAGAAGATCTTCGCAGAAGAGAACGACTTACCTGTGCCAGCCGCCCCAAGCCTCAGAACTGCGTCGCCTTGAAGAGAGATGGAGAGGGTGGCGGTATCCTCGAGGCGTGCAAGAACTTCTTCGGGAATGTCCTCGGGTTCGCGGAGGCGGAGGGTGACTTCACCTCCGCCTCCGCCACCCTGGCCACCTCCACCCCCGGGACTCGTCGACGCCGAGTACATGAACACAGATCCGTACCCATGTAATGACTGCAGTGGCAGCCTGACGCCGCCCACTTCCCCGACCGGACCCTGAAAAACGACCAAACCGTGTTAAGAATAACAGCTGGTTGACACTCTGTTATCGACAAATTTTCTTCGATATTTGGTGAGGAGAACGTGTAAGGTACATGTCTGATTACTTAAACGTTTGAGATATCAAATGTCCCAGTAAGTAAGCAACCTAAAACAGTACGTTCCGATATTTTAATTATGAGGTCCCAGAAACTGAGAATTCTATTTTAAGACACTAGTTTTCACTTTCAATTGGGTTACCCAATACGTTAGAATTTAAATCTAAAAATGGGTGTCCATGGTTGAGGGTTCAGACACATTATTTTCAAAGAACAATAGAATATTCAAAGCTTATAATAGAAATGTAGGTACTTAATTCTTGGAAAATTATTCTTAAGCTACTGTGATGGATTTAGTATTGACTACTTTGAAACGTGTGTAACTGTAGATATTTTTGGTTATGACAGAAGATAAGGTAGAACCAGAAAGCAGGATTCCTTATCTAAATCAAGAAGTTAGTTATCATTTCCACACATCAACAGAAGCACATTTCATGTTCACATTATGGAGCCAATTGCTTTTCAATAAAACTATCATATTTCCATAGATTTTCCGACAGAGCTATAGAAATACAGCAGAAGTAGCATATTTTAGCTTGAAGAGCATTGTAGTTTAACAGACAGTAAATAATAGCGTGAATGGGTGAATTGAGGAGACTTGAACTACGTTAAGAGTGGCTCTGAGGAGTGGTGCTCAGAAAGCCAGCAACTGAAGTGCATTTTGACCTCGATACGCAGAACGAGCGATTGTTTGCCCGGTAAAGAAGAGTTTATTGTTATTTTATACCTCGGATTTCAATGTTTTTATGTTCATTCACTATTCAACTACTATCTGACTCTTTGTCCGCGCTAGAAAGCCGCGGGGAATAGCAAGGGGAATCGGGAACTCTTATATGAGGATTCTGGCTCGATTCGAAACGACGGATGCGTTCGAATCGATGAGACGCGTAATATTAAATTTAGTGGTTCAGTTTTCCCTCGTACAACGAAGATATTCCCGCGAGATCGTCCCTTCACATCACTAAGTCGCTCCTCGTCCACGTGGAACATATCGATGTCGGGCGTTCTTTTACGAGCAGAAATATTTTGCCAATTTCACTGGCCATGCAAATTTCCACTGGCAAACGTCAATATTTGCCGAATCGCGCGGAAAAAGGATTTCGATGTACCGACCCTCGACTCGAATACTTTCATCGACGCTGACTTCCTAAAAACACGAGCGAACGAACTTCGACGTTGCATTCGAACAACTAGGAAAACGAGAAGATAAAGTAAATGTCCCATTACTTAAACGCTTAAGATGTCAAGTGTCCCAGTAAGTAAACAACCTGAAACTGAGTTCCAGAAACTGAGGATACTATTTTATGACACTAGTTTTTACTTTCAATTAGATTACCTAGTGTATTGGAATTTAAATCCAAAATTGAATAAAATTGACGTTAGTATTTAGGTATTGAGACATGGTCAACTACTAGGACATTTACCTTACACGTCGTTCAATTGGCAAATTCGATGAATTGGATCTCTCATTTAGTTGCCCGTAAATCTCGAAAACTTCCTTAATATGTGTGCCACTAATTAACTAAATATCGTTGAAATTCATTGTGAACTCAATCCACCGCGATTCCTTTCAAGCTTCTCGAAACTCGTTCGATCCTGAATGAACTGACGCTTGAAACGACTTTCTGAGCTTGAATTCAAGTCAGTGGCAAATTTTTTATTTGATACTGGTTGGAGTTGAAGCAGGAGGAAATGTTCGTCGCGCAAGGACGATGGAAATGAGTTTCTATTGTGTTCAGAGAAAGATTGGAATTTCGCAGTCCTTAAAACTTGCTTCCATTTTATGGTGGTACTTTAAAGCCTCGTGCATAATTTTAAGAGTGGTCATTTCATTTGGATCTTAATATTCTGTTTTCATGGACGTTGTCGGAGCTCAATTTTTAGTATTAAGTATTAAATATTAAGTATTAAATATTTAGTATATAAGTATTAAAATTAATACTTATGAATTGGTAATAAGTCGCAATTAAGCCACAAAAGAAAATCAACAGTATTGTTAATTAAAATAAGTCACAGTCAGTTTCATTTAAAAAAATAACCCACTAAAATAGTTTTACTGAATCATCCTGAAATAATTTATGTCATCGTCGAATCTCGGACGACATAATTTGGTTACCTCGTGAGTAATTCTAAGTTAGTCAAGACCTTGGTAGCACAAGGATTAAACCGATCTCAGAATATGCATCAGAGAGTATCCAGAACCGCACTGCACATAATATTGCCAACGCTGGTTCCGTTCTTCCGAAGTTAAATCGAACTAGCTCGCCAGAGAAAGTAACTTCTCTCAATTTGACTTTCACCTCTAGGAACTTCCAACTACCGCGGTTCCGCACGACAGGTTCGACGATTACGGTAATGGACACCTATAGAATCTCACGAAACTCACGGAGACATCGTTCCAACATCGACAGTGCTTTCGATATGTCGGGAAGCACAGTATCGTGGTCAAGGACGAAAATCCTGCACGAATAAATCAACAATGCTCTCTCGACGGCTGGAAGATAGTCGATAAACACCTTGGCGAGTCTCACGAGTTTTTAACCTTCTGCCAGAGCTTTCCATCAAGCTTGTCATTTACATTTTACGATCGTCTCACATATATTTCATTCAGTACATTTTGGCGATATTATTTTTTTAAATTTACTGATGGTATTGTATATCAGTATTTTAGGAAATATAAAACAGCTTTGAATTTTTAAGTTAATATTATTTGGTACGTGTAGTTTTTACTGGTTTTTAAATTTAATACTTGTTCTGTGAAAATATCTAATATTTTTTGTAACCCTTTTGATATCACGATTATATTAAGCAATATCAATTTATGTTATTAGTTATGATCATAAGGTATTATGTTTGGCCTAGGAGAAGGCGTACCTGAGAGGGGTAGTTTCAGGTAATGTGGGTAATGCAATTACTAACGCACACAGTACCTGAGTTATAGTTACCTAGGACTAATGATCGATTTCTCTCGGTAAATAAACATTACAACTTGCGGAACACATACTGCTTACTGATTCTCTGTAATTAAAAATTCCCTGAATATTCTACCCAGTTGTTTTATCTAAAGTTAGCTACTCTATCCTGCGTTTCGTTCAAAAGAGAATTCAGAATGCATTTCAGGAGCACGTGATGTACCCCAATAAAAATAAACTGTAACCTATATAAACTGAATCCAATAATCATCATGATCCAGGAACGAGTCGTTTGATTTAAACCCCTTCTACTTCAGTGATCTCCAAAAGTAGACTGCTACTCCTCTTTTTCAGAGAATACGTTGATTATCATGTTACACCCTCTAGAACTGCTACTAAAGCTTCCACAATAATTACAGTCCCAATGTTAAATCATAAAAATAAAAATTTCATCCAACATACTTCTCTTTAATATTCCATTACAAATTCTGCTCAGTCATAATTAAGCAACCAAGAGGCAAGCATCGCTGACCCACAATTCACGTATCAACAATATTTCAAATAATTATGAACTCTTCCACTGTGGAGAAACCGAAATCCACATTATTAAAATCGAACAATGAACGCTTGAAACAAATTCTAAAGAAAATAAATCTCCATGACCTGTATTTGCGCTGCAGCTCAGAAAATCTTGCGCACACGTGTCTGTATTGTATCGATATTCGCGTGCATCCCAAACGAGGCACAGGAAGAGCAGCGCTAGCTGCGTGTCCGCATTGTTATGGCCACATTTCCGGTTGTTTGTCCCGGGAAGAGAGACAGCCTAGTATCTCCTCGTCAACTATGCATCCTGGCTCCTCCGTATTCGATGATACTTGACGGTTCGTGCACTTTTCAAACTCCCGTCGACGTGCTCGTAAAGCTGTCTTATCGCGCTGACAACGCTGGAAATTGTCTACCAGGCATTCTCCGAAACTACTATCATTCGACTGTTACAAATTTCGAACGATGTAAGTGATCATCATTGTTTGGGGATTTGAAATTCGAGCTTGCAAAACATCCTCTTAAATCTTTCATAGATATTATTGTACGAAGAAACACCTATGCAATAGACTTTGATCAATCCTTCACTAGTAGTCGCTCACTCCCGATTTCAGCCATTGCTGGCCACTCGTAGGCCCTTTTCCTCAGTATCACTGCATTACAGGGTCCCGACTTAAACTGATCGCTCTACATACTACGAATTACACAGCAAAACCTCATTCGCAACAGACACATTTTACACTCCTCAATATTCCAAACAAGAAACTCTCGAAATCCAGTAGCATCCTAGCTCTCGCCCTCACCAACTCACACAAATCGAAATGCAGACAGCCGTCGAAAACGAACGCTGTCGAGATAGAAACGAGGTCCAAGCACAGGGAAAAAAGGATTCCCAGCGGAAAATCGGCGATCCCGCTCGTCCCTACGAAGGGCTTCCCTCATTGTTAGCCCGCGCCGTTCGACTGGGCGTCGTTAAAGCGAATATTACGGTAATACAGGGAAATTGTGGACGTCGGTCGAGATGGAAGGGCAGAGGAAGGGGGAGGGAGCAGTGAAAACGACGACGATGTGCCGGCATTTTGTTCGCCGCGAGCGAGAGCCAGGAGACCGTAAATTTTCCAGCGACGAGCGATTGCCGGCTACACGTCGAATACACAAAGCGAGATCGCGTAACAACACCCCCCGCCCATCCTCCATCCCTCCCTCTTCCCGTTTCTCGGCTTCCTTCCTAGCCAGCGGGCTTCTGTTCTTTCCCGACGTTGCAAGTATTTTCTCGCGTCGGTCCGTCCGTTTGGCGAACGCCGCGGCACGAACAAAGCAGATTGCTCTCGGTCCGCATTAAGTTTCGCCCGCTCCTCGTCCGGCGGCTTAATGACTTATCAGACGGGAAAATAGCGTGAAAGTGGATTATTCAAATTCTTCGTTGCGTATTACTATGCATGGAAAATTATCAGCGATGGCGGTGGCCGCCACCGAGCCAGAGTTTGATTAGACGAGCTTTTTCTCGCGGAACAAGCAATTCTTTGGTGGATCATAATGTTGGGTGGTTGTGATGGCTCTGTGGTATCGTGTGTCACAGTTTGGATGGTCAGCGTGTATTTTTGAGGGTTTTGTATTGCGTGGATCACTGGTTTATGTATTGGTACTTATTGAATGGGAAATTATACCTACAGTGTTGTGTCGATACAAGTTCTCTTGGAACTATTCTTTCAATTTACCTTGTGAACTTCGGGAAGGTGAAGATTCTGCTGAGGCGTAACCTTATCTGAGAGTTGAGATTCTTAGATCCCTTGTGCATGTAACTGATTACAAGTGGTGAACTACTGTCGAGACAATACTGTATTCTTTCAAGGAAAGGCATCTAAATGGGGCTAAACGTTTGGAACTAATTGATAGTAACCTGAAAATTGTACTAAATATAATATTTAGAGAGGGATATGAATATCTAACTTCCATTCCTTTAACAATACTCACAGAAACAGGAATTTAGATACACATCACAGCCTACAAAAGCCAATACAATTTTCCTCTAAGCTTCCAAGAAGCCGCCTCAATCCCTCACAAGAGCCAACTAATGCACCTTCACAGAATCCCAGAAAGCGCTATCAGTGTTCACTTTGAAATCAGCCCATAATTCACCCCTCGAATAAATCACTCCACGCAAACGCGTGTCCCAGTTTCGAAGCAAACTTCCCCGGCCATATATCCGTCAGCCACCAAAGATCCAAATGGAAAAAGAACCTAAACACGCTAAATCGGAATGTTATCCCGAAAGAAATATTCGTATCTAATCCCTCATCGGAAGTGCTCTTGAGAAGACGAGACGCAAAGCGCGACGCGATCGAAACAAGGCAACAGCACATTTTTCAGAGCCCGTGAAACACTGCCTCGCGACACAGATGCAAGCGTGGGCGGCGGTGGAAAAACGGGGGCGCGACGAGGACGAGCGTCGGCGCGCATAAATGTTCCAGGGGATGAATTATTGCCGCGAAATGGCCGTGGCCAGTTTGTAGCGGGAGCCAGCTAGCCAGCTAGCCAACCGGCGGGAGTGCACGCGTGCTGGACACATTGTTTACAAAGTATCTGACCGCCAGTGTCACGGCGCGACACGCGCGCGTGTAGCCTCGTTTTTTTGACGCGCGTAAAGTGCGTTTTGTCGTAGCAGCACGAGTGCATTAAGCCCGCGACAGCGGTCCGAGCCGAAAAAAAGATACACGGCCGCGCGATTTTGCCCACGCTGCACTGTTACGTTTGCGCTTTCGCGGTGGAGCGTGCGACGTTATCTAGCGTCCAACTCGATGGGGGGCGAACGTGATTGGGCTCTATGGGCGTTTCGTGTAAGAATGAAATAGTTGGAGGCGAGTGTGGACGAGGTAATGGGTTGGGCGATATTTGACACTTTTAATGGGTTAACAAGATTCATTGGTGGAGGCGGAAATAGCTGGCTAATTTAGATACGGTTTGTGGGAATGGGGTGCTATTCATTGACAAACAGTCTTATGGGTGGTTTATACTTTTTTTTGGACAGGTGTGGATTTAACTAGAAGGTTTAAAATTCTAGTTTTAATAGCAGGTTAGATGAGATAATTTTATACCATTTTTCCTTTTTTATTGTTCTTTACTAGCTACGTATAAATTCAAGCTTATAATTAAATAAAATTAGCATTAGTGTCCTGGTACTGAGACATAGTCGGCTATTGGGACATTTGCCTTACTACTGATAGATGGCATTAAAATGTTCAAATATTAAATAATTCATTGATATTTGGTTGTTGAAAGTCAACACTTTCCAAATACGTCAATATCTCCAAAATTAAAATATTGAAAACGATATACAGAAATAAACTATTAAATGTATAGCTAATATTATCAATTGGCAACACACCTACATTCCTCAGTTAATTTTCTACAAATTCTGAACACATGAATTAGGTATTTCAAACTCAAACAGAACCTCGATACCTCAATTAAACAAATTTCACCTATTCGCAGTCTCCTCTATTCAAGGTTTCTATCATTCAGTGTAATCGCAATGAGAGTACACTACATTGATTGAACATTGAACTACGATTAATAAATAGCTTGCCGAAATTAACTAAATTAGCCATTAGAAGTACCTTTCCGCTTCGAGTCTCACGCTAAAATGCAACTGCATTTCATTATTATCCAACAAAAACCATGCCTTTAAGGGCAAAAAACGAACACACTAAATTCAACACACCCACAACCCCACAATTCTCCAGTAACATAACCAAAAATAAAAAAAACAAACAAAAACCCTGACGTTCAAATAATTCCATCGTTTCCAGTTGCAACCCGCGTTCATTTCTGCAGCCCGAAATATCGAGTTACTCTTCCAGCGAATCACAACGCCGACATTTACCGCTCGCTGGTCGAGCCAGGCATTGTCTGCGCGTAAATTAACGGCTTCCCAGTATTTGGAAATATCGTCGGGCTCGATTTCTCGTCGATTAATTGACCTGCACTTATAAGAATTTCAATCTCGACCCGCGAAAACCGAGCCCCATCGAATTTTTCCCGATTCTGGAAAGACGACACTGCAGGGGCGTTGCGTGGGCGTTGCATCAGTTTTTCGAAGACCGTAAAGCGTTCATTTTCGAGCGTGGAGCACGGTTTTATGTAGAGACCGACGCGACGCCAGGGGATAAATTATCGTCGGCGAAACGGTCGCGTTCGAATTGCAAGGGCAACAAACGTGAGCGTTGTGTACACGAGGGGTGTGCAGGCCGGATGCAACGTAACGCGCTTTGTTTTGCAGCTTTTTCGCGCACCGGACACCTGTGAACATCGACACAGCTTTTTCCCGTCGCTCGTGATACGAGGAGTTCTTGTTCCCGCTGTTTGTGTTGCGACAACGTGATTCCAAATGGAGCCCCTATCGGTTTGTAAATACGAATACGCGAGCGATCGTGTCGGCCTCGGATGGGGATTAATGGAAGACGGTTGCATTATTTTTTAACGCGGATAACCTCGTCATTACATGGCTTAGACGATGTATATTACTAGACACGGAATGTATATCTATGTCCAAAAGTATTAGATCTACTGTCTTCAATGTACTTGAATGTACCAATGTACCGTTTTGTGATATAAATGGTCAATGATCAGGAATTTTAAGGGGTGATTCTGTGTACTGAAATAAGATGAGATTTTGCTGTGACTTCGGACTTATTCTACTGATTTCTCTGTAGCTGAATTGGGAGCACCGATTTTTGGGACTTATTCTACTGATTTCTCTGTACCTTGCTTTTAAGTCTTATACTACTTAGCTCTCTATGTCTGACTTGGAACTTACTCTATTGGGGTTACTATATCAGACTTGGGACTTATTCTACTGGTTTTACTGTGTTTGACTTGGAGCTTATTCCAATGGTTTTAGCTTAATATTTTTGATCGCGCAGACTGCGGATTTTTATGCAAAATCAAATTTTTATACGTAGATACATTTTGAAAAACAGAACTTCAGTAAAAATCTGTTTTATTTCTTGAATATCGTAATGCTTACTCTGCTTTTAGTATTTTATATGTTTTAATGATTTGATATTTTGTATGTATTATGTATTTTGTATCTTTTTACACATTTACATTTTCTGTAAAATCCACAGTCCACTCATCAAGTTTTCAAGGGATAAATTCTAGGTACTTGGCTTTATTTTGTGATTTTTTGAGAGCACTGTACATAACAATAATATATAAAAGATAAATCGGATATTCAGCGAAAAAATATCGTTTACTAAAATTGATTACGAGCACCTACGCTCCTCCATTTTTTCCATTAGCAGCCTATAGTAATATTTCAATAATAAAATTCGGATTTATAATTCATCGCAGGGCTTCGCCCACTACAAGCATGATTATTTAAATAAAAATTACTCACCGAGTCATGTAACGTTACGAATCGATGGAACAATGGCGCGCAGGCGGCAGTGCATTAATTAAATTGTATAATATTGGCCGGTATTTTATTTCCCGAGTTTTACCATCGAACAAGCGGCTGTTTAAATATTTCACCGTTTAATTATCAGCTGATGATAATAACGCGACCCATATGTATATATTTGACGAAAATTCAGGACCTGGGATGCAATAGGCGAGCAATTTGTGATACGTTCACGCATCGAGCAGCACTCGGCGTGCATAATTCAAACAGATTTTTACGTCGGTGATTATTGAACGCGAAATTAATTGTGTTCGTATTACGTTTCCACTCATCGATGTGCCAAGTACATGTGAATTCTATGTATAACGTATTATCAGTGCGCATGCACTGTTCTGTAATTAACGGTACATACTACATATAACAACCGAGTCGATATTAATCGTATCTTTCTTACCCTCCTCCCTTTTCTGCTCCCACACGTTTATAGAAATTCTGTAATTGGGATATTGTGAAAAGCAACGCCTGAGGCAGTATTACGCGAAATTAAATCATACGACCAGGCCCGGTTACGCTGTTTGAACAGTTTTAGGATCGATAATGCCGCGATCTGAATAAAAGAGAATGAAACATTTATGTGCAACCACATTGCGAAAGCTGAGAATTAATACCACAAAGGTGTCATTCTTTCCTGTGTTTTGTATTTTTTGCTTGTTCAAAAAGCGAAAAACTGGCTAATGCTTAGATACCTAATTTTAAATACTGTTTAAATAAATTTATCATTCTTCACTGAATAAGTGGAATAAGTTGAAATTAAGTGGAGAGCGATGCACTATAGTAGGTTACATTATTATTACTAGCCAGATACGTGAACATACAGTAAGTCGTCAATTATTGGAATTGACACTAACTTCAAAATTCACGGTCAATCTTTTTTATATTTTTGATAAATTATTACTAAGTGATAGTATGAGGTTCACTTGAAGTCCTTGTATAATTTCAGCATTAGTACTCCAACTACTCAAAATTCTAAATAACAAAGATCAAGAAAAACCCAGTTCGCATAATCGACGTTCTACTGTACAAACGAAATCAGAATCATTTAATTACAGAATTATAAACAAAAAACCTTGAATACTAAATTCACCAGCAATGAGACTCATTCGCTGATGTTTTAATTACAATACACTAATTTCCAATATATCACTTGTTGCATTATTGATCTACGTCTGACCACACACTGGCCACTTCTACTTGCCCGTCTGATACAACCAAGTAACACTCACTTTCTCGCCACGACTTTCCCTGAATCTCCCATCTAGACAAGCAGAAAACTACTTACAAGTTTCATTTACATTCACCGCCCTCCACATTCCCCTAACCCAAAATTCTCGCGCGTGTCCTCCTCGAAGTGACAGGAACAAAACTCTGCATTTCCCTTCCCTTCATCGAGCCACAATACGGTCAGCCCAGAGACGCAAACTTAGGCCCGCTAATGGGGTTCGGAACAAGGGGATGGCGTTATGCACGTGCAACTGCATCGCCGTTGAATGCAACGGGGTTGGCGCGCGCATAAAAGCGTTAACACGGCCCAGTCGGTTCATTTCGTGCTCTCGTTATCAAACAGCATCGGCTCCGTGCCGGGCGAGCCAACAAGCAAATTTTCCCCATGTCCAGGGGTATATAAGCAGCATAACGGCGCAGTTACAACGAGCGTAGGAACAGAAGCGGCGGTCGTTGGCGCGGGGGTGTGTGGGCCACGCCGAGGCCGTTTGTTTTCATTAAAAGTTATTATCCGCCGTGTAAAAACTTCAATGCGCGGTCCCGCTAACATTTTTAAGCCGCCATTGTGCACCGAAACGCTTTTTTCCTCGACCACCGCCCCCCCTCCGCCACGCCGAGCACAATTACGGGGAATGACTCTGCAAATTGCTTGTTTCGACGGAATAACGTATCCACCTGAAATTACGATTCGCCGTTTCGCCGCCGACCACCCTAACGCTTCTCGCCAGATGCTCGTACGCGGGGAAACGCTCGAGAATGGAGTTTTTGGCGGGAACCCGCGGCGAGAAATAAAGCAAAACGCGTGTCGCGTTTTTGGACGATTATATCTACTGGCTTGTTCGTTTTGGTAAACTGGGATATTTTTTTCGCTGGCGTATTTCGTTTTCAGGGAAATATTGTACCTCCGCGGAGACATTATAAAAGTTTTTAATCTTCGTTTTACTGCGTGTGCCGTCGTTTTTAGTTGTGAAAGAAATGGGTATATTTTGGCTAACGTTTGCTTCATGATTCTGTAGTAGAGTTATTTTTGAAGCAGGCATTTGGTTCCTTTCTTGTCAAGAGTTATAGGTTTTTAAGTTATTTAAACTATTATTTAGACTTGTTTAGGGTATTCTTGCTTAGAATAGTCTAAGTAGAAGCAATAGTACAATCTTACTCAAACTGGAAACCTAGGGAAGGATCAAACATCATTTCCTCTTCGGAAACATTTTTTAAAATTTCTCAAAGTGAAGTTTATTACTCACAAAATTTTAATAATATTCCAAAAATAAAAGCAATGTATGTATTACAATTGCACCAAGATATGTTGCCTCGAATCGTTGTTAAATATTTAAATATCATTTTCTGTGAATACTTAAAGAAATTCTCTAAGAGCATCTACAAGATTTTTCAGAACGAAGTAGACCATTCAGAAAATTCGAAAAAGATTCCAAAGGTAAGAAGAACGTTACCAAGGATTGAAAATTATTTTCTATAAGCAACAAGGAAGCCAGCAAGGACTGAGAAATATGTTAGGAATTACCTAGCCGTTTTACCGGGAAGCTCTGTCGGATTAAACGATCGATACGACGTCAAATCTTATCAAAGCATAATATTACAGTGGCGTGGTAATTCCAGCGCGTCACAATCGAGGAGTGAAGCAATAACTAAAAATAAAATGCACGTAAGTATTACGCTGCCATCGGTAGTGAACGTTTCATGAATTGTAACTTCCTGGTTCCGACGATGAAGATTGATGAAAAACGTAATTACTCAACTTAACCCGCCACGCAGGACTTCTTGTTTCTTTGAACGCAAATGCACGATTAATGTCACCGTTGTTGACAAACGAAATGTCTATTTTATGACTCGGCTGTCTCAATGTCAGCATAGATCATTGCTATTTAAGTGGGTTACCGTGCCTCTGTGTCAGCGCTTAGGAAAATTTATTACTCCAATATAAGTAGTTCAGGGTACCTCGTTAACTATCCAGTGTCAGTGTTCGAATACTGTTCTTTAAGTTTTTCACAGAGGAAATGACGAAAGAAATCAATATGAGGTATTTCCTTCGACTTGATCTGAAGTTACGAAAATGTAGTAGAAAATTATGAACTATTCTTATATGAGTTAATATTAGAGCTGGGTCGAAACCTGATTTTTAAATTCTTGAAAATCTTCAATTTTTCCAAAGTCCAAACTCAAAAGTATTTAGTTTTCAATTTAAATCCCAACAAAATTCTTATATGATCTTTATTTTTCCATAGCTAAACAAAACACAAACAAAAAAATAACTATATATGGAAACATCTAAACTAAATTCTTATTCAGTGACACTAACACTCGAACTATACATTATTACTGAAACATTAGTATTCAGTAATAATGTATATAAAAATGAAAAAATAGCATCGATAGTTGTGTGATGGGATACTTGTTGATTTCTTTAAATTTGAATACCTCTTTCTTACCTACGCTTTGAGGGTTTCGAACTCTGAAAAAGAGTGCAACGTTACGAATTCTCAAAATTTCTTGGGTTTCGAAAAACCCATCCTCACTTAATACATGACCGAAATCAATTTACAAAAACCAATTTCCCTCAATGTCTATCTCAATCCTCCAGCACAATTTTCCCTCGTCACCGTTAGTCCATCACCGGGGACACAATAAGCGCACACAAAGGCTGCCGCGCACGGTTTACGTAACACGGTCTGAACCGTGAAACAGCGAGGATATCGCGAAATAATTTAGCGAAGGCTCTCTCTGTGCCTTGACGGCAGACGGAGTCGCGTCAGAAGCAGCGTCGGGGAACTTCAACCGCGAATTATAGACGCGACTTTTCTCTCCGGCCGCGTGGCGTCCCATGGAAGCGGAGAAAAACGAACCAGCCTGTCTTTCGCGGCTGCTCTCGGATAAAAAGTTGTCTGGCTTCTATCGGGGTAACGTCCCTGGCCGCATACAATAAAACGGGTCGCCTTTCACGGAAACGCTCTCGCCCTCGAGCGCTTTTCTTTCATTTCTGACGTAATTACGCGGCAGCGCCGCAAGAAAAGGAAGGAAACTGCAAAAGGGCAGCCGAGGAGAATGGGACAGGGACAGGGAGGCGATGAGAGGGGCCGAGAGAAACTGACGGAATATTCGCCACCGAGCTAGACCTCTCCTCTAACCAGCCGCGACCTACTACCTTCGTTTTCTCAATAAACTGCCCGTTCGAACATCGACAATCCTCGCGAACACTGTTTCTCTTTCAACCTTCCGCCACTCCTCTACCCTCTCGATGCTTTTGTGCGTTAGTCAGTGGCTGGGTCCATATTAGAGCAGGGTTGCAGCACGAATTCCCTTGTTGGATGGGGCGGGGGTAATTGGGAGGCAGGGAAGAAATAACGAGTGTCTTATTGTATTGTGTTGATAAGGTCTTGCTGAGGTCTAGGGCCTAGATCTATACCAATAGGCACTTGTTATTTCTTTATCCACTTCCTGATTTTCCTACTGTACCCAAGGAGGAGCTTCGTCTGGCAACCCTGGTGGAGAGTGCGAATGGATGCTGCTTTTGCAGTTGATTGGAAATATTTGTTGTTTGAAAAGAAGAAAGTGATTAATGGTTTGTTTATTGTGGTCCATCAAATGGATCTTTGCGTTCTCTATACACGTCGATTCTCTGCATGAGAATCAGTGATTTGAAGAACAGTATCAGTTCAAAAGCTACATTTTCAGGTTATTGATCCCAGGGTATTAAGTCCATTTGCATTCTGTGTGACTAATACGTTTTGCCTCTGCGGGCCAGACACAGTTTTGAGATTACTTGGAAGTGGTAAATTTAGACTTGTATTGCTCTTCGACTTACACACAAGTTATCATTTACTTTACTGAGTTGATCGATCACCGAACCTTTAAACTTCTATGACTACTCTTTTCGTACCAAGTACAATGAATTGTAAACTTGCAGAATAACAAAAGTTCTACACTATTCTACCAGCTAGTCATTAATTAACGCTCACACGATAACCAGGCACCATACCATTCAAACTTTATTCCATTCCTACGACTCACATTGCAGAACGTTATATTCATCGGTACAAATAAAAAAAAACCATGTATTTCATAAATCCCATGTTCAAATAGATTGGAAAACAAGCCCGATGAAAAGTTCCAATAACCGAATATTAAAAACGGCCAATGACGTTTGCAAACACGATAATCGTCCACGTAACCATTTGGCGCATGCACAAAAAGGGATTCGCATAAATCGTGCATGCGCTTCGCGCTAACATTTACTTTAGAAGTGATACAAATCACGAGTGTACATGTTTCGAGCTACCGAGCATTTCAAATTGGCGAGGAACAATACTGTTGTATCGTGAAGAATTCGTTTCCAGCTATGGACTGCCTCAGCAATTCTACCTTTTTATTTCAAGTAGTATCTAGACTCTAGCATTATTTGAAGATTACAGTGTTTATGAAGAAAGTTGAATAAATAAGATTGATTAGATTTATTACAATTGCAGGAAATATATTCTACTCGCAGAATTAGTTCATATTAATTTATTGAAATGAGAATATACAATACTTTCCTTCTGAACTGTCTTAGGTGCTTAACTGATAATTTAAATGATTTCTTATTTTACTTCCTACTGGAGAGAGCTACTCACATTATATGACAGAATATGGAATAGGTATATTATTCTATAAATTACCCTACTTTTTGCTTCAAATCATTTCTCCCAGATCTATATTACACCCGTACACGTATATAAAAGAAAATATAACGATGAAAATAATTTGCAGAAAATTATAGACACTGCAGAAAATAATAGAAAACAGTTTACGAAGAAGACGTTAAGGATCTCATAAACTGTCAGGAATCATCTCGATTCAGTTCAAGCCTGAAAACAGTATCCCAGGTAATGTGCAGTGAAGGAACCATTGCAAGGCGACCCATTTGATTGCATCTCCCCTCTGTCTCTCAACATGAATAATAAATCCTGCTCCAAGGAAATCCCGCCATTACAAAGATCCCGCGTGCTACACAGACCGTAAATTATCATATGCTCGAAGAGTGAAATAAAAAGGCGAATCAATCCCGCGGAATCCCGCTTTATACGCACATTATGCACGTGCGCGCAACTCGTGGACACTTTAACGACGAAAAATGCAATTTCCCTTCCAAGGCTGCCGGGCAAGATTTCTTCCTCCATATTTCCTCGGCTATCTCCGAATGAGGCTGCGCCTTTGATAAACGCCTTGAAACGAACCATGCTCCGTAGCCAGCTGCGCTCTTCCTCGCGATTACCTGCACGCGGCATGATTAAACAGTGCCGAGGGGGCGCTTTTCCCTTAAGAAGGAAAAACTACAAGGAGGGGATCTCTCGTGGACGGGCGTGTAATCAACGTCCACCTGACGCAATAACGCCTTCTGTCGTTTACTCGATCTCAGAGGCTCTGAGTCTCTAGATTCTTGGTGGAAACGTTCCATTGGTCCATCTGCTTGCGAACGAATGGTCGTACGTGGCATGGTGCCTTGATTTTATGCGTTTTATGGATTGTATGAGAAATGAGTGTGGAGTGAAAAGAAAGTAAATCGTGAAGGACCCAGTTGCTGAAACCCAATTCCTGATCAGTTTCGTATTTTAATGCATATATGAAATTTTTGATAACAATTTGATACAAAAAATTAGTCAGTAACTGTTACCTGTTTTGATACTTATATGTGAAATTTAATAGTTGGTAATGAGACATAGTTGAAGTAAACAGCTATTGTTCCGTTTATATGTTTTACTTTAAGAACTAAATTGTGATTTAACTACTATTATTTTCGCGATTCTTTCGATAATAAGTTGACATGAATGATAAAAAGTTTTTTGGATTTAATTACTTTTTTCTTGAATAAGTTAGAAAAACCATGCTTCTTACTCTTAAGTGTCCAAGAACTGGGTTCTCGACAGTATTTAGATTTTAGAAGAAAAATGTCTGAAGTAGACATGGAAATTTTGGTATATTTATGATTAGGTAAAGTTTCATTTCTTTACGTGTCTGAATTTTGATCTATTTACATGTTCAATTTTTCAGCAATGGAACACTAATAAAAAGGTCCTAAATCGATTTAATATCCGACACAAGCTCACACTCTCCATCACTCCCATCTACTTCAATCTGCACCATGATATCAGCGACTCTTCCCTGTTTCATCCAATCCCATCAAATTCCCAGCAGCCTGTCGAATCTCCTCCGCCACGCCACGCTGTGAAGGCACAATAACCGAAAAAAGCTTGCGCCTCGTAGAATATTTTACGCAGGGCGCAGGCCAAGACGGATGGTTCGTCTTGGCGTTAGCGACACGGTTTGGCAAACGACGAAATACAGGTGCATGCTCGTCAGCGACGTCCTGGGTTGTGTCGCGGCGCCAGCGGCTTTATGAACGATGGGGCTCATATGGGATGTAACACGTGCACGCGTCTGGTAATATACGAGCCGCGAGAGACGACCTTCGCTTTTGCAGTCACGATGCTGCCATGGAAATCGTGGTGTCCAGTTGCCAAGCGATTTTTCACGAGAAAATTGCCTGGAATTATTGCATCAGGGTTTCCCGCGAGAAGTTTCATTCTTCTCAATTTTGTTTCTGTAAGGCATAACAACCTATGACATATGTTTAAAAAATCGAGTTAAGACCTTAGTTGAAATCTAGGATACAGAGTCTATACACCCAGAGAGAGTAAAAGGCATTAAAAGAACTTTTTGACTTAAAAGAGTTCAAGAGGACACCAGTCCATAAGATAGTACTGAAGTCTAAAACTTCAAACGCCAGTATCTCGATATCAGAAACTATACCTCAGGTCATTTTGCTTTATAGCCACCAAATTTTCAAAGAATGTCTTCAATCAAACTTTTCAAGCCTCGTAGATTCGATCGATTGGATGTTTTGAAGATTCCTTTAATGACCACCACGTCCACGTCACTCTGACAGAGGCTTCGAGAATAGAATAGGAACAGGAAACGTCTTCTGAGAAAGGAGAAACAAGGATATTGGACAGCGTTAGACGCAGACCGTATGCTGGAAAATTGGGCTCTGAACAAGTAATCTATCATACTCCTAGGCGTTTCCTCCAAGAAAAGGGAAATGGATGACCGTGAACGCGCCAAGGAGAAAAACACGTGAGAAATTGAGTACCATCCGTTCGACGAACCGAGACGCGAAATTCTTTTTTAATGTACGAGCCCATGTCAGTTGCATTCTGTCACGAGCTGCAGTATAGGAAGATGAAGACTGCGCTCATCTTCATATATTCATATGTATGAGCTAAGTGGAATGTCTACAAAAGATGCAAGAAGAGATGCTTGTGAAGATATAGTGACTGACTGCTTTCTAATGAGTAGTGCAATTCTATTGATCACTACTGTACAAAGCATGAAACACATGGCTCAGCAGTCTAGGGGTGTGAGAGTACCTGAATCCAAAGTAGGGCTGAGCAATGATTATAGATCTAAAATCCAGAATCCTTCTTTATGATTTTTCAATCGAACTTTCCATTTGAACTTTCAGATTCAGAAGTGTTACTGTATTCTATGGTATAATCACTTGTAAAAATCCTCATCGAAGAGAAACAGTTCACGATATAAGCTATCCTTTATTTTTTCAGATATCAATCTTGTTCTCGTGGCTGTAACAATTTTGCCAGCATTAGAAAATAACTAAGGTAGGTAACCATAATTTCGCTATGTCAATGTTTAAAGCGTTTTACAATGCCTTTATATACCTACCTATTTAGTAAAATTATTATGTCTTATGAAGTTTAGAGTCTCATCTGACGCCTAGAACACTAACGTTATTTCACGACTTTAATTACTAGTTCATGAATTTCTCCTAGGTGGCAAATTTGAAAGCACTGGCGAAATTATAGTCACCTACCTTATTATAGGTATGTTCTTCAGCACCACGAACTTGCGAACTTTCGAGACTCTGACCCAAATTCGACTTCGTGTATTCGAAATCTCGGCTATCTGCACACTCCTACAACACATACTCTTTCTCTAATCAAGTTGATAAAGATTGAGAGACTGACAGGATTTATGATTCTTCATTATTTTTGAGTATAAAAATTTCGTCTCTGCATAATTATTCCAGCTTTTTAGTACTTAACGTCATAAACAGGAAAACTCTAAATCCCGAACTGGACATGGAATCTTTGGTTTTTTTTCCTGGGATTCAATAGCAATTGACGTGTCGTAAGCCCCCTAGGTAGACGTAATTAAAGATCCTGGAGTAAGGCCCACTCAATATACCGAAGGGTAAGCGGAATATACTCTACTTCGCCATAGATCCTCTGTTCCTCCATCCACAAAAATTCACTTGTAAAAAACAGAAACAGAGGTTCCATTGAAAGAAAGCACAAGACAAAAAGGGAGAATAAAAACAAACTTCACAAAACGCACTTTTCTCTTCCCCTTTTTGGCTCATGCCCAGTCCTCAAGCATTTGCTACAGTAAATCTTTAAGTATTCTTCACAATAAACTAACATTAGAATCGAGTGTGTTAATTAAATCAACATACCTCTTAACAATACACTCAAAACACAAGTATTTGGACGAACAGAACCAAGCCTAGTCTCAATTGTTTCCACCAAAAGTTCGTTTGATTTTCCAGCGAAAGGGGGAAACTCCAGTGACAAGCAGCGCGCTGGAACCAGGCGTCGTCGGTGAGCGTGACGGTGACGATGGCGTAAAAAGCAGCGAGCGCCGCTAACGAATTGTAATTAATAAGCGGACCTTTCGCTCGGCCGATTAAAACCCTCGCGAACAGGATCGAGCGCGACGGACTCTAATTACGCGGGGGCTTCGAGCGCGTTATTCTCGCCGGAAGCGGAGCAGAGCGCCGTGGCTTTGTCAGGTACAAAATTTACCGCCGACTCCCAGGGGCGTAGCCGTCCCCGGAAGCAACGTTATCGAAGCTGCGGATTAGCCAGGCCCGTAAAATTATGCATCTCCGACGTTCTTCATTTCCTCCCTCGTTAAATCGACGTCGCCCAGATACCGAAGCAATTTAACAACTCGTCCCCATTATGCGTGGGCGAGGCGACAAAGTGATTTGTGTCCCAAGGATTTCGTGATAGACCACGCTATGCTGCTTTCGTTTATGATGGGAAGTATTCGCAATGGTATTTCAGTAATTTTCGGGTGTATAGTGAGAATACAAGGTTTTATGTCGACGTGTACCTTTTCAAAGGAATTTAGAAGGCTTGTTTGGAAAGAGTTGATGATTCCTCTGTAGTTCTTGCTTCTATGCAATTCAGATGGAATTTTGTTTAGCTGCTCTCTATGCTGCTCTTATGCATAACCGTAATTGTAGTCGTCATTGCTTCCATTATCTCAGAAAGAAACTTTATATTTGTTAATTTTATTAAGTATGATTCTCTGCTATTATTGAGGAAAAAATGTCTTCATAATATCTGTTTATTCATAACCCAAGTACTGTACAGAGTTGGTAAGGTTGCATGTGGATAAAATGTGGATTTATATGATTACTGTAGATAAGGCCTAATTTCCTTAATTTTTTTTAATTAAGGCCTTGAATGCTTTTTCTTGAATTTTTTGAGGGAGAACTAAAGTCTCCATTATACTAAAATTTTGAGGACATAAATAGAGACCCTTAAATTATAGAAAAAATATTGTTCAGTCCACATCCTGTTGTTTCTTATTAAATGACGAACAAGTCTTGTAATCGTGTTCAATGATATAGCCATGGTTGACGAGCAGTGTAGTTTTAATGGCGTAGAACTACGTCACCAATATTCAACTAAAGAATCTGAAACGACGTAGAATCTACGTCACCAAACGCGAATATGTTAACAACAATGTTTCAACGTAGACAGGTCAGCAAGCGAAAGTAAAATCCATTGATTCTAATCAACTCGCCGAGCCCGAAGTTCAGCGACACGAAGTACGTTCCAGGTCCGTCATTAAGGAACACTGCCCCCTACGATCAAAGCACAAAGTGCTTCAGGAAAGGCGAGTGAAGGAACAAAAGCGTATCTGAATCGAAACCGATCGACTGATCGACGCTCCTTCAGCGACAGACGAGACGTGCATATTTCATGGCGGCCAAATGAGTTCCCTTTGACGAGCGGGACGATAATTACGATTTATCGCTCTCGACGAGGCTCTCTCTTAGAATAATGCTGGAAAATCGAGCGAATTCACCGGCGACGATTCGATTGAAATTAAGTGCGACGGGGACGTCGACGAGGGACGAAACGAGACGCGACCGCCGCGTGTATTCTTGCCAGCGAATAAAACGGAAAGGGGGGGGAAAAAAAAGGAAATAGAGAAAAAGGAAATGGAAGAAGAGAAACCGAGAAAAAGAGGCTGAAACGGCGTGCACAGACGAGAGTCCGTTCGATTGAATATCGGCTAAACGTTATTGCGGTTCGTTGCGTTCGCCGATGCGAGAAAACAGGACCACCGTAGGACAGTCGCGACGCTTCTTTTTTTTTTTCTCTGCTCTGCTCTCCCCCTAACCGACCAAAGAGAAATCGCTACCCCGTCGTCTGTGTACCTTCCATTGTTGGCTCGACGAGCGCGGAAATTATACGGATTTCCTTTCCTTCATCGGGAAAACGATTCCGGGCGAGCCTTGTAATTAGCTGTCGATTAGCGATTGCCAGGTTCCGAAGTCTGTCGCCGGGATCGTTAGGCGTCATTAGCTGGGAATTATTCCGTGGGTGTTCTTGATGAACGCCTGGTTAACGTGCACCTACCCTTTCTGCGCCGAAATTAATTTCCTCGTTTTCTGTGTGCGTTTTTTGCCGATAGAATCTATTCGTTTTTATTGTTAATTCGTTATACTACAGTTACAGCCTTTGAGGGGAATAATAGTGATGAATCCTACTCGATGTTGCTTTCAAGTTGTAGACAGGGTGGAAATTTTCTGCGACTGGAGGAAAAGAGAAAAGCTTTGCGAAGCTCACTATTTTGCAGTTTGAAATTTGATGGATACGTCAAGAGGTGAAATTTGGGAACTTTATTTGCAAGTATGCACCACATTTGTTTGCAAGTGTGCACCAAAAAACCGCGATATGAGATGGACTAAATTTGAACCACCAAGCCACGCCTTCTATTTTCTCCTCCGCTTCAATCTCCTCGAGTATCCTCAATTTTTGGTATCGCGGAAAGAACGGCAGAAACGTCAGTCACCATCCAGGAGCGAATCACGAGAACGCCCACGATCCTGTCTGTTAAATCAACATGAAGTTTCGGGGTAAAACTCGACGAGAGGGAAACATTATGAACGCACGAGCTCCCCTGCGGAAGACCTACTCGAACGAGCCGCGAATCGGAGCGCTGGTTAATAATGGTCGAACGGCAAACAAGGCGTATTATATCGCCGCTATAAATTGCACTGGTATACTTAATTTACACGGGAGTGGAGGAAGGGAGCTGGATACCTGCACCCCTTGCTCTCCCTTCTTGAAACTTTACCAGTTAGCAGTTACCGATAATTATTCGCGGCGTTTTCCTTTCATGGGGCGCGAAATTATAACGCTCAGCTGGCCAACTCGAAAAGCTCACGGTTTCGAAACTCCTCAGCCTCGTAGCAACGCTCCACCTGCACGTCTCAGCGTGCCTCTCAGAAAAAAATCATTTTTACATTTCCACCCATCCCACTGTAGCCCTCTCTACGTTCATGATTGCAGGCTTCAGCCTGGTTTTATGACTGATGGTCCATCTGAGGCATTTCAGTTGAGGGAGTCTGATCGTGAGTATTTTGAGGGGTGCATTTCGACGATAGTTTGCTGTGTGGGTATTTGGTAGATTAAATTAATGAGTGGTTATAGAGATGTGCTTAGTTTACACAGACATTAAATGGAATTAATTGCAGGGGGATTTTAATTTATATGGTAGTGTTTGGTATAAAATTAGAAGGTATCGAGTAATGGAAAAATTACTGAGTTTATGATTGAGCCAGACGAGTTTAATCGTTGTGGAAGTTTTATAATTAGGCGTATATGAGAGTTATATCGTGACGTAACGAAGTGATTTGGTTTTAGTTATTTGAGGTATGTTTTGGGCGTTTCTGAAAGACAAGTGACCTAAGTGAGGGATATTTAATTTAAATAATAATCAAGTGGACGAAAATCTATGAGTTAAAATTCGTAAATAGGTACTTAGAAAGGAGAGGAAAATAATCAAAGAAACAAAACAGGACACAGAAACATCGCCTTTTGAGGACTCAAATTTAGAATGACTGTGAAAACTCCTAAGTAGTATAGGTCAACGCATAGCCCATGCTCACTCTAATTCTCCATATTTTCCCAAGTAATACAAGTCAACGTTTCTCTCATACCTACTCTACTTCTCCATATTTTCATAAGTAGTACAGGTCAACGCATCTCCCATACCTCCTCTAATTTTCCATATTTTTCTAAGTAGTACAGGTCAACCCGTCTCCCATACTCACTCTAATTCTCCACATTTTTCTAAGTAGTACAGGTCAACACATCTCCCATGCTTACTCTAACTCTCCATATTTTTCTAAGTAGTACAGGTCAACGCTTCCCGCTTACATACTCCAACCCTCCACATTTTCCCAATAATCTACGTCCAAAAATTCTCGACAAGACACATGGAAGACGACTCAACACGCATTAACGAAGTCCACGTTAACACCTCTCTAAACCAAAACCATCAGCACTCGTCCTTAACGCAAGCCCCCAAACGACAGTGCCAACGCACCCTTCTCGTCCCTTTCTCCTCGTATCCCGCGAATATCCTAAGTTATTCATCAAAATCTCGCTTTACAGCCTCATCGCCGTAGCAAACTTCATTTATTATTGCAGGGCATCTGCTTCAACTGGTCCTTACAGTATCGATTCATCGCGCGGCGTGGGACGGAGGATAAAGGATCGACCATGGTGACCGAACGCAGCGTCCTCCCTATAAATTATTGATGCAGCGCGCGGCGGTCGCAGAATTCCCAAGCAGCCCCGCGTTTTCGTTCGTTTCTCACGACTGTTTCTTCGCGGAGGGCGAAGACGCGGTCACCGAGACAGCGGGGAGGGAGGAAATACGAAACCCGTTTGGCCGCGATCCAACGGCCAACAGAAGAAATTCGTGGCCCCGTTAAACTTCCACGCCGATAAAAAGAAGGGAGAGAGGAGAGAGAGAGAGGAGGGATAGAGAAGGGTTTAAAAAGAGGAGTAAAAAAAAAAAGGCTTCTCGTTTGTTGTTGTCGCGACATGAGAACTTTCCTGCCTTAGGCCCTCCCACGGCGACGCAACAATGGGAATTCGACTCTCTCGCTGAAATTCGGTATTCGCACCTCGTTGAATCGGCCTCTGTTGTTCTTTAGAATCTCCACCGCTGTCGGGGGAATGAAAAGGGAGCGGGCACGTTTGTCCGAGCTGGGGAAAAATATTGATGGGAACCAGGGAAATCTTCTTTAAGGATTATTCTGCTCCTCTATAAAATCCTTGCTCCTTCATCTTGGGGGAAATATATTTTCGAGTGGGCTCGGAGGTACGTTGAAAAGAGGAAATTGAGGGAGTGACGTTAACCCCTTGTCTTACGTTTTATCTGGGTTTGTATAGTGACACGTGTGTAACTATTCACGTGAAGCCTAACAGAGTCGATGTAACATATTTGTTGTAGGACCTTTTTTGTCTTCCTTGTGTATACTGTCTACTTCGCTACTTTTTGAAATATTAGACGATTTGTATCAGGAATGCGAGCTGTTATTGTCAGGTAAGAGAATAATGTTTTGTGTTTAGAAACAATACAAACCTTAGAATAGGTATCTATTGATGTGCCATCAAGGATGTCAGAGGCTTGCCTCGCTGAGAGGAAATTGAATGTTCTTGGTGAAGAGGCAAGAGGCTCAACATCTTACAGATTTTCGTGCTCGTATTGTTATGAAACACAGCGCCAGGAGCTTACGTGAAAGCTTGTTTAGCGAGAGAATACAAACTTCTGGCAAGTAATTATACTATAGACATTAGCCAATTAATTACACTATCATTAAAGGCGCGTCATAGTAGCCAAGTGTTACTCTTGCTGCACTGGCTTCATCAGCGAACTAATAAACAGGAGACAAGTATTTCATTGGGCAAAGTACTGTTTAAGAATTTACCGAATTTTTTTAAATTACAAAATTAAAAAACACAAACAGAAGACTACTTAGAATAATAAATAATTACAGTAGCTGAGCCGAAATTAAATCAAGGCTGAAGTAGGGTCTCTTCAAGAGAGAAGCATTACATTTCATATTCTGCTGTATGATTGAATTCTTTATTTAAACAATAATTTCATCAATCATTTACCTTACAACCATAATTTCCTTTTTAAAAACATTCTAAAAAAATGCATCTCTCCCCGAGGCTTAGGGTTATATGCATCTAACCATAGTGGTCGTACTAAGCCATATTTTACCAGATCATATGTTTCAAACCTCTTTAACAAAAAGTTGATACTGAGTACTCTTGAACAAATGATTTTTTAACCACCGATTGAGTACTCATAAACAAACGTTTCTTCCATTGTACTCCTCTTTCAAAATCATTGAAGGTGATCCACAAATAGTTACCGCATCATTAAAGGCAAATAAAACCTTTAAACCACTTGCTTCAGGCTGGACACCTCATACAATAAGTGGTGCAACTCCGCCTATAGCGCGTCTCTCCCGAAATGACCCTAATATTAAACCACCGCTGGAATAATATTCCCCATCTCATGGAAACCGACCACAGTCGAAGCTAATGGCCCCCGGAAGAACCGAAAGCAGACAAATTTCAATCCCTCTCTCGCGAAGCGTAACCAGGGAAATGGAGTCACGGTGCTGATTGATACCCCTATCCCGCGGCGTTCAATTGACCCCCGAGAAATCCGGTAATATACGTACAAGAGGAACACGTCTCGGCGATATTTCAATGAGAGCCACCGTTCTCCTGGTTCGCGAAACCCGCCGGGGTTCGGTGGCCGCCAGCCGAGACAGACGTAGAACGAAGGACCCAAAGGGGTGGGACAGTCGACTGTCTGGGGGATGAACGGAGAGAGGCGGTCGTCGAGCCCCAGAGAAAGAGAGTAAACCGCATAAAGTTCGCTAAATTCCTCGTACTTACGGTTGGTTAAATATGCAGCGGAATATCAGAGCGCGGCCGCGATGACCATATCCTTCGTAATATAGTGCGATACTTGCAAGGTATCCTGCATAACTCGAAGCGCGGCCGGCGGTAGGGCGAGGGGGCGTGCAGGGCGAAATAATATTCCTCGGCCATAATTTCGTGCCGCTCGCGCGCACAGCTCCGAGGCGTATTTTACTGGTACTAGGATACGGTATCCATAATGCATCCAGAAGATGTAACTCCACCCAACGCTCCGCGCCCGATATAACGCATCGCTGATGCCGAAGGGGAGCCGGACGCTTCGACCGAACCGTCGTTAATGTTTCACCAGCCAGACGACGGGGATAAAAAAAATGCTGTCGCGTCGGTGACAATGCGACCTAGGATGCTCGGCACTTTCTTCATTGGGATGAAACAGGTAATGGCGCGGCTTTTGCGTGTGCCTCTGGGGGTGTACGTGTGCGGAGGAGAGTGTGTTGTAAGTCTGTGTGTGTGTGTGTGTCTTGGAAGATAATTTTAGTCTGGAGGTGAATTATTCTGGGTTTATGCTGTGTTATCAGACATTAACAAATTTCATAATTTTATAATTTTACTATATATATAGGGTGTTCCAGATCGAAAGCGATAAACTTATACTTATTTTTACCTTCAAAACAAGTGGAAATATCTTTCAGAAGTATTCTTTCTATTACTTAATTTAGTTTTTGAACTTAAATAGGATGTTACTATCGTCTCTATCTTAAATTATCGCATGCTATTTTCGTCCCTAGGAGTAGGGACAAAAGTAACAAATGACATACTTTAAAAAAAGGTTTATTTTAAAAAATTGGTGTAATATATTGCTAGTTTTTTTGCTCGATTACGTTATTTAATAATGTAGATTTACTGGCTTGGTCGATCTTTTTAAAAATTTTACGAAACTTAGAAATTACAGAGTCAAAATCTCATATTGTTACGTTTGTCTTTGGTCTCCCCTATTTACTACAAATATTTTACTGCTATTTTGTAATGAAATAAGATGCAAAATGTTCAAAATTATCCAAGGATACAAAAAACTCAATTTTACATTTTTCTGTAGTTACTGCCTTTCTCCATGGTTGGGCAGATATGATGGGTATTGTGAAACGTGAGTGTAAATAAGATACAAATGATGAAGAAAAGTTCTTGGAAATTAGTTTTTACATTTAAGCTAGTTTTCAAGTTACAGGTGATGTTGCTTTGGATTTGTTACAGTAATTAATTTATCTTGGTAGCTGAAAAACAGTGATACGTGAACCACAGAAACAAGCAATTAACCCTTCAGGTCATGAAACATCCTCGTGGTAAATCGATACGAAATTTGCTATGCAGTGTTTCAGTTTCATGTAGCATACCCTAATTGTAAACGCAAACCCAGTAATGAATTTTGAACGAATAGCAACAGTAGGTATAGCTCTCTGACAAGTATTAATTTAGGAAACAACAAAGCTTTATTCACTGGTGGCACTTCTCCAAAATGAACTGTGACGATGATAGGTTTCACGCTGTATTTAAATTTATAATACAAGTACGAAAATTTCCAAATGGCTCTATTAATTACGATAATTAGTAAAATACTCAATATTACAAAGTCACTGGAAATCTTTGATAATATTCTACACAAATCATCACTTTACTTGCATTTCTGTCACGAAAACAGAAAAGTCGAACAACATATGAAACATATACGATAAATAATGTAACCAGATTTGATGCTAGCAACGATAAACTTCATCACAAAGTTTTCGTTCGCTACTTTACGGCATAACAATCAGGTTACGTAAGCAACGTTACATAATGAATGTTCATACGCATAAACAACCGAATTCCTCCCTCTTGGCACGATGAACCATGCTGTTGGGAAGGAAAATATTTTCGGGCATGTGAGGTGTTTAACGTTCGCGTGCGCTGAGAAGAAAAATGTCGATCGACCATGACCGAGACATGTTACGGCCAGGCTGCTCGAAAAGTTGGAGAACCTGGTATGCAAATACTCGTAACACTGCTGCGTTCAACTTTCAAGATATTCCAGAACATTTTAACGAGAATATATCACTAGAGGTACAGCAAGTCTTAGAAATATTCGATCGTCTAATACAGGAACAGCATCCATTTAGTATTCAATTCGTTATAATCTGTAAGTAGAATATACAAAGTTGATATTTCATGATCTTGTTAGAATATTCTTCAAACATTTGTTGAAAATAATTTTCAAGTCTATTTCATGTGTATTATATCCATCTACAAATATAACTGGACTTAATCTCCCACAGTTAACAGACTCGTACACCTAACAACATACTCCACTAACAGAAGCTCCCAACTAGAATTGCAGAAACTCGAAAGATGGTTCAGAGCTCAAAATCGAGTCGCGAATAGACTCGAAACGCGCGAAAGCTATTTCGGCCGATTTCACCGCGGCCCTTCCATTTTCCGCTTAGATTATATTTACAGGATGAATTTCTCAAGGCGGTCGGTGTTCGTGACGCGAGGACGAAGGATTGCGCCCGACTGCACCGACAGCTCCGCGGGCTACGTGTCCGGGAACGTACGGAAATAATTGTTGCATATTTAATGAGGCGTGAGGTAACAGGGTCACGGCGTCCTGGCACCAATTTCCTCGCGGAAAATTTACCATTTTCCCAGTGCCCCGTGAAGCCTGAATAAGGACCGCCTCGAAGCGTCACGGAACGACAAGGAACGGCTACGTGCCCAGCTATGTAACGGAAATAATTGTTGCATATTTAATGAGACGGAAGGCGGCAGGATCAACGGGTCGCCACTTTCGCCCTGCACCCCTTCGACCTTCGTCTTCCTACTTCGATTTTCATCTTTCTCGGTATTTTCCGAGAAATGGATCGATCAATATCTGAGATGTTGACACGTGGAATGTACAGGAGGTAACATGTATACGTTTCAATATTTTAAAGGGTGATAGGGGACCTCAAATGGGTCACAGAATGTCCTATAACATGGTGTCTGATCTGCTTCCGTTTTTGCAGTAATAATGATTCAAAGTTAACGCGTCTATACAGTAAACTACGAGTCGGAGGGTTTTGTACGTTTGCAGATATGTTAGGGGGGAGCAATAGAAGAAAAGAGTTGTAATATATTTTATTGTACCTCTTACGGTTCAATTTTTATAAAGCTTTAAAGATTGAAAATGCCTGTGGGGTAAGAAGGTAGGTAATATAAACAAATGTGGTGTAAAGCAAAAGACTGACAGTAGTCAGCTGTTCAACACTGACCAGTGTTCGACAGAGCAGGGACCGTTTACGATAGGAGTCCCATTGAAGGAACTGTGTCTGGGTTAGGTGATATGTGGCCTAAACCATGTAACCTAAGCGATAGGTAGCCTAAGAATCTTATATTTCGGTCGACTATCAAGTGCACAGAGAAATTTGTATCTCGTTGAGAGAGTCTGAAGGTGCTTAATTTGATAAACAAGACATTTAATAAAAATTTCTAAATTTGTTTCATTCTTATTAGATACAGAATACCTTCTTCTACGATTTCCTATGATTATATTATGTGTATAATAATTTTTAGAAAAAGATTGTTGGCCTGAAACTCAAGATATTTTAATATCGGCGTGATTGGATCGATCAAAGAGTTTGAACGGAACAGGCGTACTTGAATGGAATATTTGCTTTAATATTAGCGAGGAACGCTCAATGGCAAAGTCATCTATTCGCGGATCCATTAGGAAGATTCACTAGGAGCGTTGAAGTACTAGATTCATGGCTTTTATGATTTCAGAAGATTTCAATCTGATTACAGCCGCTTACCTAACATAGAGTCGCTGCTCTGTGATTGAATCACTTGAGATATTGAGAAACCATATTAATATTCCAAAAGATAATGTGTATGAAAAATAAATATTTAATTGAGTATTAAAATTCAAAAAAAGCATCCCTGTTTGTCACTCTGTATTTCCTAAAAGTGAAAACAAGGTACAGGTTTGATATTCAATGGAAAAGTTCATCCTACTACAAGCATTAGGAGACTAACTAGATAGTACATTCAAAAGGGACTTAATTTCCTCAATTGGATTCTTCTGGATTCTTCTTCAAATCGTCGCAAAGTGGGATAGCCTCCATTCTTCTTGCAGCCTCGTTAATTGCACAAAAGTAGAAAAACGATCGACGGGAGAAAGGGGGTATTTTTAAGGAACTTAATTGTGGAAATAATTGTTGCGCATTTAATCAGGCAGAGGGTAAGAGGGTCAGGCTTTCGTCAAGCTGAGCCACCCTCGTTCTGTAAGTACCCAAACTTCTACTTCTTTCGATTCTACTTCCCTTCCTTTCTTCACATTTTTTCCTTTTCAGCTTTCTTGGCTCGACTTTCTTTCGCATAACTCGCGCAGGGTGCGCGCGGCGCGCGACTTCACAGGTAATTAATTTAGTTTTGCAATTTCTCCCGACGAAGGAACGTCGGCGTTCTGCAATTTACGTTCGTTCCGCCGTCCTGTCTTCCTCCCTGTTTCGCTTTGACTTTGTACACTGAGAGAAGTCGTGCTGGTTTGTTTACCTGCACGCTTCCGTGGAATTTATCGATCGAGGACTCAGCAAATATGACGTCGACGCGTTCCAAAGTGTTTGCGGGATTGTTTGCGCCGCTTTCGTCGAATAAGAAACGTCGAACACCGCGTATCTTCGTTCGGAAATCGGTTTCTGGATCGCTCGATGATTGGGGTAAACATTATAGACCGCTCGCTTCTCTTTTTGCATTCGAAGTCAGAGATGAAGATGCAACGCAGGGTACACTGGGATAAGTTTGCGACAGTTCCACGATTTTACTATCAACTGTTAATTCTGAAAGTGTGTCAGGTGGAAAGTCTGTCAGAGAAACTTTGTACAAACATTTGTCATTCAAGAAAGCATATTTAACCTCCAACTGATACGATATTAGGCCCGATAACTCGATTTCTGAATTTTTATAATGAAGAATGACTGATACACATAAAACAGTGGTACACAGAAGATCCACAGTTTTTTAATTCAATTAATCTTCGCATCGAAACAGAAAACCCTTAACAATATTAATAGAAACTCGTGAATCCTTCCACAGAAGAATGTAACACGTGAAAACTGACACTCTTCAGATCAGCCTGAACCCCCTCGAAAGAATATTAAAAACAGATACCCGGAATATACCAACGTCACAGCAGCCAGAGGCTCAAATTTCATCCCTGTACCGAGGTGTACGAGCAACCTGTGTGTTTGTGCGGGTGGCGAGCTCGGCGAAGAGGCGAGGGGATGGCGAAGAGCGAAGGGGTAGAGAAACCAAACGAACGGACGTCGCATAGGCTGGAGGCTGAAACCTAGAGCCGTGCGGTGGGGGGTCAAGTGGCAAATATTAGTACGAAAACTGGCGTTGCCGAGCTTGCGAGAGCTTCGCGACGAAAGCTGCTTAAACGTTCCCTTCCTTCGCCTCCGTTCAACCAGCTCCATCCACCCCCGTCCACCCTCCGAAAAACCCCTCGTTTCTAGTGCTACCTACACCGAGGAAACCAGCGAGCCCTGCAGCCCTCCCAAGCCCTCCAATACAATTCCGCCTCGGCGAAGTTCCCGTGCCTTCCACTCGGTGGTTAAAGCTCCAACAACGGATCCCCTACGCGTGTGTGCGCCAGTACATGTGAGCGAACACGACGGTCAGAGGGAGACAGTGAGAGAGAGAGGGCGAGAGAGAAGGGGGATGAAATTGTAGCAGCGATACTAGAGGATACCAGCGGCAGTAGGATTCACTGGTAGCGACAATAATAGTGGTAGTATGTATTCCTGCCGGGGTGAGGGAAGAAGGATGGCCGGAAGAAGACTTTTCACGAATCATATACGTATCCGTTGCACATATGTATATCCGTGTCGAAGGTCTGCGAAATAGCGAGTGGTGGAAGAAGGTGCCTTGTTGGAAACAATTCTTGACTCTTTATATGTTGAAGGTTACGTTAGAATTTTCAGCGTACACGATCCTTTTACAGGAACTCAAACCTTGAAGCTAAAATGTTCCAAAATTTAAAAAAGAAGGGTAGCACATTTGGAAACTTATAAACTTGAAAATTTGAAGATGTGAAATATTGAGAATTAAAAAATTTCGTAGTTAGACAATTCGAGGACTACAAAATTTGAAACATAGTTTAAAATGTAGAAAATTTAGGACTTGAAAATTCTCTAAATCCTCTCGCGAATTACGAGAATTTGAAGTTCGCAATCTAGAGGCCACACAATAACTTCTTCCTAGCGGCCCTTTCTAACCACCCTAAATCCTTTTTAACATCTAACAACAGTCCAGAGTCAGCTTTCTTCGCAATCGACTCGTTTAAGAATTAAAACACACGGCATTACGTGGACGGATAAAACAGCAATAGGAGGGGCTGCTGGAGGTACGATAACCGTGGCAGCAAACTTTCATTCCCTGGGAATTGTTCGGAATTGTTCGAAAAGTAGGCGGATGTGGCGTAAGCGGATGTCAGCGGCGGCTTGTCTACACTTTTTAACTTTCGGCCGGCTGGTAATTAGTTTGCCTTAACCGCGAATCGCCCGTGGCCAAGCGTACGTTGCATCCGTGTAATCGAATATAATGAGAACGCACACGTAGCAACAGAAAAGGCTTCGTCGCAGTTTGTTTAACGAATTCAAAACGTGAAAATGCACGTAATGAGTGAGAGTGGTATTCTGACCAAAGGGGAAGATTTCCTTGGTTAATTTACTGGATGTGATGTGTTCTTTCAACATTATTAAGAGTAATTTAAATGAAATACAGAACAGTGGACATTATTCTGTTGAATTTAGAGACAGGAAGAAAAGTTTAGATTTTTATTTCAGCATTAAAATGTTTTTTGACGGGATGAATGAGTTGTAACAAAATGGCAACATTCAGGTTCCATTTGCTAAGCTACTTAAAATAGAGTACGAAACTTTTCAACTTGAATATATGAAAGTTTCTGATACGTCGAATTTATTCTGCATTATTCTAAACATAATACTCGAAGTAATTCATTCACTGGTCGTTTCAATCTTAGTGTATACCATTTGTTGCAATGGTAAGTTTGTATAAATAACAGCCAGCTCTGTGAAAAAAACAAAGTAAAAACAAATATCCAGCAGCATTCGCTTATTTCCTTTTTAATCAGCTTCCTGGGTTAACTCGTCTCACGTACAAATCCCGTGGAATAAAAGTTCGTCATTGCATAGCCGCTCGGCCAACTCAGGCACCTCTGCCCGCCATTGCTGTTTTAATACTACTCCAACCATGCACGTGTCCGTCCCCTGTGCTTTAATCCTCCCATATAATATTTACAAAGTGAGGTCGAGGGCACAACTAAACACGGAATTCGATGCTCCGACTGAATCACTCTCCTCAGAAAGTGCATGAGCCAACACATTTCGCGAAAGTTTTACCCGTGATACACGTACATCAAGGTTTTAGAGTGGACGGAAGAAACTCTGGTCGTTTGCAATGTGAAATATGGAATTAAGCTTGACGTAATTAGAACTATTCGATACGATGTTAATTTATTGATAATGGAATTGTAATGAATTTCTTTTGGGGTATTTGAGGGCTTTTCGAATCTGAGCAAATGAAGTAAAAAATGTACCAAAAGAGTCTACAATAACATTCTGTGTTTTCTTGAAGGCCGAATAATACCAAATCTAAATCTAGAACATTTTAGGAGATTGTTCTGTCGCGCTTTGTACATGTAACAGAACCAAGTAAAATTGAACCCAGTGGAGATGTACTTTTCTCACTCTCTCAGAGGCTGGAGCGTTCTCCAACCACCTACAAATCACCAAGCCTGAGGAAAATTTCTCTTACTTCGTCCATTTGGGCGTTTTATCGTGTCCGTCGGAATCCTCTTGGCCATTAAAAGGGAGGAGGACATCAAATCGTCCCATCAGCGCCGTTAGTTTGTCCACGTCGGCGCTAAAGAGCCCTGAATGGCTCGCATCGACGAAGTCTTCCAGGGCTAGGGAAGTCTTCCGGGGCTAGGGAAGTCCTCTGGGTCTAGGGAAGTCCTCTAGGTCTAGGGAAGTCCTCTGAGGCGAGGGAAGTCTTCTGAAACCATGGAAGTCCTCTGAGATCATGGAAGCTCTCTAAGGCCTTGGAAGTCTACTGAAACTATGGAAGTTGTTTCACACCAGGGAAGCCCTCTGAAGCATGGACAGTCCTTTGAGGACAGGCCTGGGTTAGGTTTGAGGTCAGGTCTCAGAGGACTTCCCTCGCCTCAGAGGACTTCCCTAGTTTCAGAAGGCTTCCCTAAATCCTACGAGGAAGGATCCATGGATACAGGGTATTTAGGAAGAGGCCAGCAGATGCGATTCTGGTGGCATGTACTTAAACCAGAGGAGTCCAAGTGCACCCAGAGAATCGTAGTCGTTAGACGTAGCCACGACGCGACGTCGCGCATTCTTTTTACAAAGGTCGCTATTTCCGTCGGCGGTCCGCCAGGGGACAGCTTTTAAAAATGCAGCTTAATGACCTCGTCGCTAGTGAAAACACACGTTTTGTCCTACGCCGTTCGCGTTTGCACTACCGTCCTCGTTAATGCAAACTGATACAATGGACGATATCGAATTAACGAGCGTCGTTCACGCCTTTAAACGCGATACTCCTCGAAACCGTTGCGCCTTGAAACTGCACGCGCGGGGACACTTCAATGGGGTAGAACGACCCCTTAAAAATTTCAGGAAGATCCCCAAGATTTCTAACGAACGAGGGGAATGGAAACTGGGATTTAAGGGAGCTACGATTCTCTTCAACCTAGGGGACCGCATTTTTCACGAATTTAGCTATAAGCCTAAAAGTTTTAGAGATATGCAATAGGTACCTATTCTTAGTTTTGAGAGACTAAACGAAAGACGATGTTGTCCTATTCCTTGCACAACTTAAAGGATATTGTGTGATAATATTGCTACTAATATCCCCAAGTGAAAAAGACTATTCTTTTACAGGAAATTAAAAAATTTGCAACATTCAGTTGATATTGGTACTGTCAGTCTTAAGCGAGTTAGAATGTAGATCATGAATCAATAAATAAATCAACTTTTTAATAACTCAAACGTCTGAATGGACACTGATCCAAGTTCAAAGTCTCTGCCTGCCCCAGGATACCTAAGTTACAGCAGAAGTCCCTCCACATTACCACTACACCAACTTCGCTATCGCCATGCACCTCGAATTTCCCTACGCTAGCAACAATCGTCTCCCAGCACGAGTGCTCATTACAGCCTTCCTCTCTCTGCGAGCATCCGCGTCTGGCGAGCATTCGCGACTGGAAGGGCAGCGAGACGACGCGCTGAAAGAAAAAGCGGAAGCACGCGGGCGCGGGTGTGCAGGCCGTAGCATAACTTTTTCATTTCCTAGCGTCTTCCGGCTCTGGACTCTCTCCTCTGTCCTCGTTGGAAAGCCGGGCGAGGTCGTGTCACGTTTTCCTCGCGTGGAATATCTTTTGTACGTGAGCCTCTTGAATAAACATGCACTCGCTGCGCGCGGGGATAGCCGAGGAAGGAAATAGAGCCACCCCCCTGTTAAGGGAAGAAGAAGCAGCGGAGAGAAGGCGAGGCCTGTTACGGGTAAACGATGAAAAATGTCGTCGCCGCGACGCTCGCCAGACCTCGAGACAAAAGGACGCTGATGATAAGGAACCCGCAAATATTTTCAACTTAATTACCCGCGCCCGTTTCTTAACGGGCCATTCTGCTCCGAAGGCACGCACGCTGGGGCAACACGCCGAGGAGGAGATACGTATCTGCGCGTTTAAGAGCCCCTGCGACGTCGTGTCCTCGTCTGCCGCGCGGAAAATGTTAACTGAAGGAACGCGCTGGCATTATCTGCGCCGACAAAAAGGTCCTATTTTTACGGGTGCCGCGATGAATGCATGTTGTTGCGGAAAAACGAGGCCTCTTGGGATGGTGGAGAGACGGAAGCTGGGGGTGGTTTCTGAAACTGAAACTTAGCGATGAGAGGAAAGGAGAGAACGGAGGCGAAAGATTGTGGAAATTGTTGGACGATTGAAGTGATTCTAGTGTTAACTAAAATCAGCACTTTAAACTTATCAGCGCGTAGCTGAGGTGATAAGGATATTATGATTGTGCAGGCTTCTGGAAAGGCGCTTACACAAAAGGAACCTAAATTTTTTAGCTCTTTTAGCTCTTTACTCATTTTGGGTTCCTACGTGTTTTCCAAATTTCAAGAGTTACGAAGTAACGACAACTCTCATCAAGTGACCAGGAAAATAAATGAATCCCAGCAAACGAGACCCCATTAGAAGTCCTTAGCCCTTGGATTTCGTTAATTCACCGCATTCGAGGCTGAAGAAGGGAATTCCTGAAAAGCTTGAGCCGGCTTGGTTCAATGTTTCTCGGTCGCACAAGCGCAATTATTCATATTTAATGGACCATTTGATGGATTGCTCTCCATGGGAGCAAGGGTGCGTAGAAAGTGCCAACAAAAGTGAGGAAATGGAGAAATAGACAAAGGAGAGCATTTAGCAAAGACTAAATCTCGAAAACTCGAGAATCGAGGACTCGATCGTGGCCTTGGACTTGGTCTAGCCCTTAGTTCACCCCTTAGATTAGCCTTTGAATTAGACCTTGCACTAATGCTTTGATTAGCCTAAACTAGCTAGACAACTATCACTTCCAGAACGCCCTTCACCACTAGATATTTTGATCAATTAGCTACACATCTTCAAAGAGTATATGTGCCAAGAAAATTGCTCCTTACATACTCCACATTCAGACCAAAGATCCACTGAAATCAGTATTCTCAAACTTAACTCAACCTTCCCTTATCAGAAAATACGCACCACTCTATCTGAATATCTTCCCCCATTCTCAATATCCCCTACCCAAGGCTGCAATCAATCAATGTGTATCTCTGATCTGCCAAATGATACTCGCTATCTTCAGTCCTCGAATTCCTTCACAATTGCGAAAGAGCACAGAAAACAGAGCGCAGGTTCAGACAGTCAAAGCCTCAGTAGGTGGATTAGGTTCGAATCCCCAGGGACAGTGCATTAGTCACACTCTCGCATCCGTCATCCCCCTCCCTCTCGTTGGTCCTTCTTTACACAGGACGGAGCATTTTCACGTGGGAATATTTAACACCGCGGTGGCAAATTACTCTGTGGGCCTCCGGTCACAAGCTCGAGCTCCAACGCCAGGATCCAGCAGGTTGCGTGAGAGCGCACGAAACGTCCTCCGCGACGGGACTTTACGAGATACGCCTCCCTTGAGGACAGATAAGGCAGTGTCGCTCTAAGGTTGGCGTTCTCTTCCCGCTTACCGACTACTCCTCAGCGAGCTTGATGTAAGTGCATGAATACTTGTGTTTATGCGCGCCTCTTCTGCACCTTTTTCTCGTTCCTCCTAGTACTCTACAAGCTACCCAGCAGCGACGAGCTTTGAGGAATGGGCAAGCTGTAGCATTCTGCCGCTGGGGAATCGGTTAGTACGTTTGCTTGAGCATAAGAACGTGAAGTGAATGGTGTTTATGTGGCCTCGGTACGTGCTTCTTTCCTTTTCGGGTTTAATATATTAACTTCTTGGTCATCGGCGATGCAGTTAGTACTGCCTGCTAGTTATCTTACTAAATTTAACTCTGTGATGTGGATTTGGTTCCTTGAGAAATTTGATTGTTTTGATGATGTGATGATCAACAAATAGAAGTAGTTCTATTTACAGATAATTAAAGGAGATGATCAGAGATATGTGATAGCGATTACCACTTCTTCTCAGTAGAGATATCGACGATTGTGACAAAGAAGTGTATCAAAAAAGATCTACAATTGCTAAAACAGAGGAGATCCCTAAGCGTGGTATTATTAAACACAGAACCAATACAAATTCTTTCTCTTTATGAACCACTCTTCCGTCTTCCTTTCTCGTGCAGTCGCATCGCGAAAAATTCGTTCCGTTTCCGCGAGACAGGCTCGAACCGCGTATTTTAAACACACCATTACGCAAATTAACTTTTGTAGCGCCGGCGGCGTCCGCGCTCGCGCGCCACTGAGCAACAAAGAGGAGCAGGACATCCCCTTTGGCTCGAGGCCAGACGTTTACTCGGCCGTCGCGATGTTTTTACACTCGTCGCTAGCGAAATCCGCCGCGTATATTTTCCTTGTTCCTCGTATTGTTCCCCGAAAACATCGGAATCGCGTTCCAACGAGGCGGATAAGCCGCTGCTGGCATCTAACGCGTTCGATCCCTGAGTTTGGTGCCGCCTGCCTCGGGACCTCTCAGATATTCTGTTTCGTTTCAGACATTATATAATCGGATTTGGAGGATTATGCAAGAAACGTATCGCGAACTTAACTGGACAGCGCTGAGTCGAGAGGCAAGGAACGCGTGCCAGATATCGCAGCGTGAAATAATCTTCGCAAACTGCGGTACACTTGTTTCTACAACGTGTCTTGGGAACTCCTCGGCCAAGCGTTGACGTGATCACTGGTCAGTAATTCGATATTACTTAGGTCAGTGGACTTTAGAAGGATTACTATTTTATAAAGAAGTAAATAATATCGCATCTTAGCGAGAAAACTATCACAAGTTGAGAACATAACATTCTGGATAAGAGTGAGAATACAATTTTTGTTTGTAAAGATAATCAAGTAAGATATCGTGGACTCTTACGTATAGAATGTTCGACGACAGGTGTCATAAATTTTAAGAAGCGATTCAAGCGATTATTTTTGAAATGATCCTAATACCTGCAATTATGCTTACTCGAGATCTTGAATAATTATGTCCTTATACAGCGTTTCATTGCAGCAGCCATTTTCCTGCAAAAACAATTTCACTTCTCGTAACCGATCCAAGTTTCAGTAGAAATAAATGGACACTACAAATATAGATGAAAGCGACGTCGAAACAGTGAATGAGATGGAACGAAGAAATCGATTTTTCAGGGCTTTTCAAGAAAAGCTAAAGGAAAGCGATACGACAGTCTTCCAGAGAGGCTGTCACACGTGTGACTTTGCAATTCAACGCACCTCAGCACAAACACCTCTAGGCAAATACGCGTTTTTGAGCGTGCATAGGTTGGTTAGGTTTCAAGGTAGGTGGTTCGGGAATCACTATAAATGGTAATGGAGAGCAGTGTTCACTCCGACTCCACCCACCGAGGAGTGAAAGGGTGTAGAGGAGGGTAAGGAAAAAGACAAGAAGGGTCGAAGAAAGAGACACGGAATGGGTGGGACAGGGTGGTTTGAAAATGTAATATTTATTCTTGCTCCAACGTAAATAATAGTGTCCTATAGCCACGTCAGTATCCTTTTCTCTGCTGTCTTATTCTCTGTGCTGTTCTGATCTCTTTTATCTGCCTTGGCGCGGAGGTTAGGAAATGAGAAAAGAAAATTTGTATCTTTAGTTCGGAAACGGAAAAGCTTGTAAAAATAAATAAAAAAGTTGTTTTAAAGTCGTACCACTTTTTACACGACTCCCTTTTAGAGATTTTTAATTGATTTTAAAATTATTGAACTAGGATAGAATTTAATGAATCTACAAAATGTTGATAATATTTATTATATTAGATATATTAATACCAAGTGAGGGTGAGATATTTACTTAAAACTTAATTCTTCACTCTGTCACAATTTTTCCAAAATCTAATTCTTAATTCCTACATATCGCCTGTCTTACTATCAGTTTCGATATGGTTGATCCAATCACTAGTCACAAGCCCCCGTTAAAACGATTTTCTTTAGCATCCCCAGCTATCACGCTCCCCCTATACTTTTCCGCCAATAATACTCTGCACCCCCTCGCCCTCGACCCTTCACTGCACACGAAAATTCACCACTTCCATCGACGTCGAGACGGATAGGCGTCAAACGTTCCTGAGCAAACCAAGTCTCCCACATCTTCCAACCTTCGACCCTTTCTCTCTGAACTTTGCAAACCTCCACAAGAAAACTATTCCAAGATACAATCGAGGTATGCAGGAATGTACAAGAAGCGATGAACGCTTCAACTCGCTCCGAATGAAAAGATTCCAGCGTGGGCTACATTTCAACTTTAATTCTCCTTCAACGATCAACTTCTCTCGAGCAGCAGGAACTTCTAGACGCCCGAAGCCCCCGAAAAACGCTCACAAACGATCAATGCGCCACAACAATTAAGTAAGAAGCCTAGCTCCAATTAAAACTTCTACCCCTCCTACACTTTCCTAAATTCATCCCTCACTGCTTATAACGTCTCCAAACCGTTCTCCATCTCGCGGGATACTCGAACCCCGATATTCCGAGGACTCGCAGCTGAATTTCGCCTGAAAAACTTTCGAGATCCCCTGGAATCGAATATCGCCATCGTCGTCACGCAGGGCTGCCAGTCGAACGCGAGAAGAGACTCGACAAGACGCGGAGAGAGTTTCGAGCACTCGAATTGCAAAGGGGAATAACTTGGTATTCTATTAAAGGAACAAGCCCGCGAAACAGGGATATCGCCAGGCGTCGTGTCTGCCACCCCCGCGCGTAGCGACGCTGCACGAAGCCTCGCGCTCGCGTGTGCGCTGCCATTGGGAATTAGTTACGCGGAACTGTTTCCGCGAGGAGCTGTAAAACTCGCGAGGAAACGCGGTCGCGGCGAGGCGGGACGCGGGGGCGGCGGTTTCGCCTCAGCGAAAGGAGTTCTCGAGGAGAATTCGGAGCTCCTCTCGTTAATATCAGAATGGGTGGGCGGAGAGGCCCGTCGTTGCCTGAAGCGCGAACGAGCAAGATGATGAATGCGAAATGCGCATTATGCGGATATGCAAACCAAAGTAGTCGGAAGACGAACGAATCGCGAGTGATGGAGCGTAAGAAAGTGCGAGTCGGGTATGTTCGCTGGTGTTCTTGCTTGTTTCGGTTTGGGTTAGGTCTGGGTTTCGCCTGATTTTAGACCTATTCTACTGATTACGCTGTGTCTTACTTGAGACCTATTCTACTGGGTTTACTGTGCCTGACATGAAGCCTGTTCTACTGGTTTTTCTATGTCTGTCTTAAGACTTATTCTACTGATTACGCTGTGTCTGACTTGAGACCTATTCTACTGGGTTTACTGTCCCTGACATGAAGTCTGTTCTACTGGTTTTTCTATGTCTGACTTAGAACTTATTCTACTGAGTACGCTGTGTCTGACTTGAGACCTGTTCTACTGGGTTTACTGTGGCTGACATGAGATCTGTTCTACTGGTTTTTCTATGTCTGACTTAGGACTTATTCTACTGAGTACGCTGTGTCTGACTTGAGACCTATTCTACTGAATTTACTGTCCCTGACATGAGATCTGTTCTACTGCTTTTTCTATGTCTGACTTAAGACTTATTCTACTGACTACGCTGTGCCTAAGAGAGATTGAGATGTATTCTAGTGGCTTTGCAGTGTCTGGCTTGAGATCTATTCTACTGGCTTTGCTATGACTGACTGGGGACTTGTTCTACTGATTTCATTGTTTCTGATCTAACTAGAGCGTAAGAAAGTGCGAATTGGGCATGTTCGCTGGTCCTCTTCTTTGTTTCGGTTTAAATGAGTGAGGAATACTAAGGATTGGAACGTATTGGTAGGAGTTTTTCAAGTATTACTTGATTCTAGAAAATTGCAATCAATTTTCTAAACTATTAGAAAAATATTCTCTTTAAAAAATGTGCAAAATTGACTAAAGCGATACTTTAAATAATTTGGTCGCCATACCAGTGAATGGTTAACAGGCTCAAGCATGGAAGAAATGTTTTCCGAATAAAAGAATTTTTTTTTTAGTGAAAGGATAACGAAAAGTCTGAAATAATCATTTATTTAAAATATTATAAAATACTAGGAACTGTAATCACAGTATTTAATGAATAAACTAAAGAATAACTAGACAGAAACTATGAAAAAGTTGAAAGAACATTAAGCACAAGTAGAATCACTATTCATACACCAAAAACTGAATTTAAATACAAGTGTTCCCAAATAACAATGAAGATTAAATTATAATCTATGTATGTATATTATATTGTGCAGGTTTTTCAACAGAAAATTCTGTCGAATCGAAAATTGGAATTTAGCAGAGAACGATGAAATTTAATGATGACGAATATTGCATTGACACACGTATATTTTTAGATTACCAAGCATTCTGAGAGTAGAATTATCAGAGAAATATATTAAATACAGGTACAAGGGCCATGCATCTACATTATAAAAAATTTAATAAATACGCACGTATTCAATACAAACTGTTTAATATCATCGTTTTATTCTTTTCTGCAAATAAATCGTTTTTAATTATTCTACACATAATTATGAATTCTAATACGAATTTAATAAATTCCTAAAATAGTAAATAGTAAGTATACGATAAAAACGGAGTAAAATACAATTAAGAAGACTCTATCTAAAATGGAACTAAAAAACCCTTTCTCACACACGAAGAAGCTAAACGAAATTTCAAACATTTCAGGTATGCATTTTCTTAAACAGAAGTGCATTAAGCGTGCACAGTGTGTCGGGCTGCTACAATAGAGGAGAATGATGGCCAAGGAAGAGGCACGTTGGAGGCGCAATATCCTCGAAACGGAACAGTTTTGCAATCTCGAATCTGCGCGGGGGAGGAGCACAGCATCGTTAGTCACCCTTTACAGTCGACGAAGGGAGAGTTGATGGAGCGGATCTCGTTGCCGCTTTAAGATGCTTCTCGCTTTATCTTTTCGCACGATTTGACAAAAAGCATTTGCTACGATGGATCCGCTAAAATAAAGCCAACTAGACCGAGAACGCGAGCCTCGGGCGCATCCCGACGCCGTTTTCTTTATCTAATGACGTTCCTATGCATCCTTAACTATTCCGCGTTCGCGTCATTTCGCTGGATAATGCCTGGATTATTACTCCCGGCGTCAGGTGTTTGAATCGAGTCGTTTATTTTACACGAGAGAGGAATCCTGTAGCCTGGCTCACACATTTTACGATAATTTAAATTTTTAATATTTCGGATGCTCCAGAGGCGAATTATTTGAAGTGGGGAAATAATATTTCAGGAATTTCATACATTTCGGTAATATTGACCTAAATATGTCAAATTAGGGGTTCGTAACAGAAACGACCCTTGTCGATTTTTGTCTTTTTCCAGGAGACTAAAATAATACACTGTGATCTTTAATTTTTGTGCAATAGATTATATATTTTTTAATAAAATATTCACCAGTATCAATAAAAAAAATAGTAAAAAATCATTCTAAACGAAAATTCTGGAATAAACTGTTCGAGGTACCTGCTCTTACTCAGCACATAATTAATTTTTCTAGCATTAATAGTCACAAATTAAAAAGTGTCTGCTTAGACCCGAAGGGTCGATAATTTAGTCAAACATCAGTGCTTCAGAGGGAAATATATGCATTGAAAAACATCGCGGATGCTTGATGGAAAAATTGCTTCTCTTTCGGCGTCAGCCATTAGCATATATTTACGTCACAGTGGCAACAATTCTCGTTGCTCGCTGGTAAATTACGAAACCTATTTACCACCATGTTCCGCTGAAATATCGTACATTCGAGTATCGTGGCTCGCGTTCACGTTTCAATCGTTTCATTCGACACGCGCGAGGGAAAAAGATTCAAAAGTTTTTACGTTCCACGTGTTACAATGGAAAGCGATAACAATTAGTCTGGCACTCACTGGAGGACTATATGAAGCGTGTTGTGCCAATTTCGATGACTATTCGCAAATAAATACAGAATTGAAAAATGTTAGATTCATATCCGGTTGCACGCCCTGATACCTGATAATTCAGGCCCTGAATTCTGAATTATTTTCTATACAAATATATCATACACTCCTCTGTTTCTAAAATACTAGAACATGAAAGACATTTTTTTTAGTCAAATATTAAAAGTTTTTAAACGAATAAATTACGAATGTCAAAATTATTACAAACTCAATTTTCGAGGTTGTGAAACTTTCGAATTTCTGAAGTTCGCATCCAATTTTCGGGACACTGGATCTGGAAGAACTGAGATGGAACAGAAACTTAGTGTTACAGAAATAACATCAATTTCATACTTGCTTTCGACGAGCCAGTAGCTGAGCGTTCACAGCCATAAGTATCTAATAATCTTGCAGCCGAAGTTCGAGTCCCTCAAAAGTTCCGCCAGTCGAGATAATCGAAAACTTGTTATAAGGATCTCGTAATTGTTCCCTAACAGAGTTTCCCGCAAAAAACTGTAGTTCCCAAGACGGCCGAGGTAAGGTTACATTCGACGAAAAAAGGAGGAAACGAGAAAGCAAAACGCTCGGAAAGTTTCGATCAGCTCAAAAGGATTATTAAGTACACGGCTTTTAACGGGGTTAACAAGCCACCCTGAGTTCGGTGAAGTGTAATTAAATCTAAAGGAGACTGCGTTCAGTTCCGGAGAAAGGTTACAGAAATTATCGAGTTCTCGAAAAGTTGCGCGACTCTGAAGTCGCTTGGAAACTTGCTAGCCACTCCGCTGTGTACAATCACGGGAAATATGGTTATTTCAATTAAGCTGACTGTTTACGTAAATCAATCGTGCTTGAATGCAGTAACTTTCAAATGGTGATGAAGGCGCATCTTTCTGGAAAGTTCTGTATACGGTTTCTCTGCTTATATAAAAGGTAGCTAATTCTGTGTAGGCGAGTAGCCATGTAAATTGAACTACTTATCACTGAGCTTATAATTAGAGTAGGAAGCTATATTCAAAAACTAATTACGCAGTTCCATCATACAGGGGACACTAATCTGTTCAATGGAATCGATTCGTTGGTACCTGGCTATAATATCAAATTGACAATGGATCTGTGTGCTCATCGAGCTGAGGCAGAGGGTCATTGTTACGGTATTCAGGCAGCGACAATGCTTTCGAGTCCACCAGCGAAAAAATCACCCTCTAGATTAATCCCACCTTTAAACAAAACTATTCCAAAGACCATGACCCAATACCCTTTAAATCATCAGATCAGCCCAAAATCGAAGATGCACCCGACATCTGACACAAGCCAAGCGAAGCCAACGCGTCCTCTGAATCGTTGATAGCTCTTCAAGCGCGGCAGTATCCCGATGTGGCACAATCTAAAGCCCCATCGACCGGTTGTCATGGCGCAGAAATCGAAGCAGAAGTCGAGAAACAAGTTGTCGTATCGCGCCACGGGCAGAACTCGGACAGAGATGAGCACGGGTGGCTGCATACGCGGCTCGCCTCTCCGCGAATAAATTCCCTCTACGTGCTCCGAATATCGCGGCGGACAGGAATCTCCCTTGGTCCCTGTAGAAGGTAAGGCAAAACCAGGGGGATACCATGCTGGAAGCGAATTTCGGGGTCAGAGAGGAGTCTCGCTCTCGCGACGACACCCGCTGCTCCTCGCCACGTTTCTTTCCGTGTCCGACACCTGACTGGAATATTATAATCACGGATCATCGGGGCAAGAAGAAAGTTCGCTCGCAAAGCGCCGCCATTTGTCCCTCGGCGAGCTTGAATCCTCGAGACAGCGCTCCCGAGGAGAAAGTTGAGGAAACAATCGTTGAGAAATTTTCGAGGGAGATTTATGGGGATTACGATTTCGGAGGGAGTGACGAATGGAGAATTGAAGATAGATGGAAAACTGTGCTGCGTTCCCTTGTTATAGAATGCCTGCAGAGACCAGAGTATCGATTTTTAGCTTTGCACTAATTTAACGCCATGCTTGTTTTACGATACAAATTGTTTCAGATTTAGCTTTGAGGATTCGCAATGATTTTATTTCGCTGGTATTGAGAGAGCACATAATGGAACAAGCTTAGCCTGTAACAGAATTTGGGCCAGGGCTGAGCTGGAGCTTGCATCGAAAACTCGTATTGAGCTGAGTTAGAATTGAACTTAATTGAGGAAATAACATTGGACTGTGACAGAATCCGAGCTGAGCTGGAACTTCTATTGGAAATTCATATTAAATTGCGCTGGAATGGAGACTAATAGTAACAGAGTTGGTATTCGGCACATCTGATATTTCGTCCTGCGTCCAATATTCTCTCCCTATAGTTTAACATGTTTTTGACGTCAATTCATGACGAGTCTATAACGAGTGGTATTTAAGACACCCTCGTTAAAAGCCCAAAGACAGCACGAAACTATTTCTCTGCAACTTCCACGATCCTCCACAGAGGTCAAGACGACTTGAAACGTCTAGCTCCGTCGGCGACGTCAATGGGAAGGAGTTCTCACGTTTCCCGAGCCGTCATCGCTACAAATATCGTGTCGTTGATTTGTTCAGGACACGGACGGTGGAAGGGCCTCGGTTCGTTGTGGCTCCTCCGTATATTTCTTATTTCTCTTGCACGCCCAGGCAGGGGTAAAACCGTCCTCATACCTCGGCAAAGTAAATAGAGCGTATTTCTTCTGGAAATGACAGGAAATTCAATAATCCTCGCAACGAGAAGTGAAACAGCGGGGGGAAACGAAGGAGGTCACGGAAGGAAAGGGAGGAGGAAGAACAAGAGGGAAGGGGGCGTTAACGCGCGCGCGAACAATCGACCGTGTGAAACCTGGACGCGTTTTGCGGAAAAAAGATATGATATTCAGATCTCCGAGGATATTGGTAGCTCTGCGCTCGGCACGCGTGTACATAAAGTGCAATCGCGTGCAGCAGGTGCACGGATTACGGTTTCGCGTTCTCGCGTCTTCTTCGTCGGCGACCAATAATACTTGGAAATAATGGATTCGTAATAAATTCTGATGCTGGGACGACCGAAAGAACCTCGGGATTGGTATTTTTGGGTCTACGATGTGGAGAGATGTTGGAAAGTTTGGGGTCACAGATTTTTTTAGCAATCTTCTGACTTCAGTTTAGCACTTCCACTGATAATTGAAGTTAGTATTTTTCACTTTAATATACAGGGTGTCCTAGAAAAAATTACCACCTTGATTATTTTTTAAACTGTGAGAGTGATAGAGAAATTTTTAAATAAAAATTGTTTGGTATTAAAGGTGTCATCATATGATCATGGCCACTTCTTTATAGGTAGTGTATAGGTTGTTTAATATCAAACAATTTTTATTTAAAAAATTCTTGTATTATTCTTCTAATTTGAAAGATAGTCAAAATAGTAATTTTTACTGGGACACCTTGTATTTATTTAAAAACTTCGACACATCTCGAGGATGCAGTTAATATCTATTTTAAGAAAACATCTGAGTCTATAGTAAGGATAAATATAAATATAGCGTCTTCTGAGAAAATTAACTTTCAAACTTGGTTTTGCTATGAACATTAATTTTTTTCGAATATATAAAAATATGACGCTTGAATGCGAATCTTAACGTCTACTCTAGACGCTGCTTTTCAAGAAGTAATAAATTTCAGTCAGTTGAGATTTTCAAAATGACAAGAAAAAAAATTAATCTTTACGACTGCAACGTAGATTTTTTCGCAAGTACGGTTATAAGTCTTTTCTAAAGGAAAAGAAATTTGCAATTTTCTGTCGCGTTTTTCCTATTCTACCGCAGGAAAGAAAAAGGAGGAACTGGAAACTGGACTCGTTTGCGATGAACATTGTAGCAAGGGTTGCGAGAGAAAATACTATTGACGTGGAAAGAGAAAAAAGTTACAGAGCATGGAGTAATACTTTTCTTCAATAGGGAGCTTAAAGGAAATAACGACTGAGCGGTTCTGGAACAGAAACGAGAAAATACAAATGTTACATGGTCTTTAGTTTCTTTTTCATTGAAAATATCACGAATACATATACAAACCAGCAGTCGGAGCGTGGTCAAACTTATTACTATTATGATACTGTTACAATAGTTTTAATTTCTTTATAACCACCCTCAATTTTTTAAAATCCTTATTTCTTCTTAATACACAGTGATGATATTTGACAATAATAAAAATTGTCTGTTTAAACAATAGAGTCTCAGGAGCCTAGAAAACTGCGCCATAAAAAATCTTACACCTGTTCGCCTATAACAATTCTCTATTTCATATCCATTAATTAAAAAAAGCTCATTAAATAGAAAAAACGAGGGACAAAATCCTTCCACAGTAATCTCTTGAAACCTCGTTTAGGTTCCCATTTCCTTTCGCAAAGTCATATCCATCCCTATCCGACTACTCAATACAATCTCCAAAATGATCTCAAGAGGGACTCCATCCAAAATCTCGAAGCATTGACCGAAAGCTCTCGCGCGATTCCCGTCATCTGTGGAAGCCCGAGGGCATCCTTTGGCGCCGCAGAAGAAAAAACAAAGTGGTCTGAAAGTCTCGATCGAGAGGCAAATAAAGGTTTACCTTCGAGGCGTAGCGCAGCTCGCCTACGCGACGCGCGAATCTCGGAACACCTTCGCGCGCTCTTCCCGCCACGGCCTTGAGTGGCGAAGATGCGGCGACAGGGGGTGAAAAGAGGAGACAAAGGACGAAGCTCTGCCCGGCCAATCGCATCGCGGGAATAAAAATCTCATACATGTAAAAATATTCAATCGAGTGTCCCTCTTCCCCCGTTCCCCGTCCGCCTCGATATTTCCACTCTTTCCGGCCGCTCTATCTGGGATTGCCTCGAGAAAAAGGGAAATCCTTTTTCTCCTCGCCACCCCTTTGCGCTCCACCCCTCTCGGCCGCTTTGCCATCGGTGACAGGCGTCGAACGAGGAAGGAGCACGGCACGATTTCCTGCCTTTCCAGCGCGCTCTTCTGCCGTCGCTTTATTAGCGATCGCTGCTGAACCGAGGAACCAAAGCTCACGATGTAAGGACGAGAGATTGATCTGAGTAAGTATTATAGAATTCGTCAGCCGTGGCGGTGTTCAGCGCGTGGCAGGGAGGGGAGAAAAGATGCGAGATTGAGATATCGATTAGCGAACGGTGCTCGGGTGTTGCTGGTGGACTTGGTGGAAGGAGAGGGGTCTGACAAGAAACACTCGAGAAGTGTTATCCTTTGACTTCAATTATACAGGGTGCTTCCAAACGAGTGAGTCATTTTTGCGGGATAGGTTCTAAGTACATAAACAATGAAAAAGGTTCATAGGAACGTATATCTGGAAATGCTTAGTTTTTCAGTTATATGCTATTTTGTGTTGCGTAAAATTCTGGGCTGTTTCTTGTTTGAAGATTGTACTGTGTTATTTAAGGTCCTATTGAGCCTAGGAATATTCTGGTCCCTTGTACAAGTGGCATACAGTAATAGGTCTTAATGAACGTATCACACCATACACAATATAAAATGGCATATAACTAAAAAAATAAGTGTTTCTGGATATATGTGCACAGGAACTTTGTTTATTGCTTCGTATCTAGAATCTATCCTCCAAAAATGTCCCACATGTTTAGAAAAACTCTGTATTTTAGAGGATTATAGTGTAGATAAACGAAAGAATGTGTCTTTTTGTTTAGGTACGGTATGTTGAGTCTAAGGGTGAAGCATATTTGAAAGACGAGAGCTGAAAATATATGTATTAGAATTAGGTCTTAGTCTTATCTAGATTTGGACTACTGCCAAGCTAAGGGTCATGACTATGTATTTGAAATATTGAAGAGAAAGACTGGTAACTCTCCTTACACAGTTTTATCGCTATTTCTAATCTGTTCAGATTGCAAGTTTGTACCATGCAATAATTTTCTAAAAATGGCAGAGACTTACACGTTTGTTCACTTTACCGAGGAAAATTAAAGTGACATGAAAAAGATCTTCAATTTTCATTTACAGTGAGCAAAATAATGCAATAAAAGGATTGTGTCAACAGCTTCATCTCTCAGGGGTGCCTGACACTTCCATGCATTAGCCTTCTAAGTCATCTGTCACGATTCTAGTGTTTCAAGTTAGAGTTTAATAAAACATCCTTGAATCTTAATCCACCAGCAAACGATAAGTTATTTTCGCCCATATCGTATTTAATCCTTGTCTACGAGAAGACTGAACAATCACAATATACCATTCCTACTTTAACGTTCTTTGTTAATACATGAGCCGTCTTCCGACAGCGAGCTTCATTTACATACGTCGTAAAAAAATTCTACATTGTGTTTGCGTCCCACGAGCGTGTTACGACGATCGTTAAGCACAGGGACAAAACAATTCTATTTTTCCCCAAGTGGAAAGAGTCTCGGTCATCCTACGCCTGATCGGCGCCACGAAACGTTAGCCTTTGAACTCCATCCCCCGCTGAAAACAGAAGTCAGATGGGACGACATTAGGTAAACAAGCCTGACGAATGCAAACTGTTCCCCAAGTCAAAAACTGCCACGCCACGGAGAAATCGGGGAGCCGAGCGCGACAAACCTCAAACGAAGGCGAATCTCTCGGGCGACGCTTCCAACAATCGCGGCTTCGGTAGTTCACGCGCCACTGAAAATAGAATGTGTGGCCTACAATTGTCGTCTGCGGGAACAGGACTCTGTGGAGCCAAGCTAAACACGTGTCGCCTAAATTACAGATCTTCGGTACTTTATTCGACGCTGATTCATGCTTGCACAATACGTTTTAATCTTGATTGATGAATTTTATGTTTCAATATTGTGTGAAGTGTGAGTAGAAGGTAAAACAAGTATTAATGTATTTATTCTGAACTACCTGTACCTTCTTTTCAATTAAATTACATATAAATTTGTATATATTTTTTTATTATTGTTATTAGAACGAGTTGTGAACTTCTACCCAGTTTATACATAGAAGCTGTTCATTTTGAAAAAAATTAACGCCATGAATTTTAAGTTTTGAAATGTATGTAGGTCACCGTGATCTATGTTTTTAACTCACATGTATGCATGGCAGACGAATGGCGCTACTCGAGTAAAGTAATCAGACAATAAAACAGGATGATGCAAAGCGAGCAAGAATTTATGACTCAGCCTAACAAATAAACGAGACGCATTCTTTATACGTCTCATATACAAATGTAACAAATGTAACAAAAACCTGTTAAAACAAAAAATTCTTTACATTCCTAATTTCTCAAACACTCACATAATTAAAGTACAAAATTACCTAAAGCAAGCACTCTGCAATATCCGTTTAAGTTCACCACAATTTATCAACTGGCGCAACAATGCGCTTTCTAAATAAAAAGAAAACAATAGGAATACCTATTCTCCCAGCTCTAAATTCAGGGACCACAACAAAGCCCAGCATGCAGGACTAACCACGGACCAATTAAGAAAAAACAATATCCAATTGTGCTTCTATTCGTCAAAAACCCTCAAAACGAGACCTTGCAGCAATCTTTCCGCTCCGTCGTGCAACACCAAGTAAAACGGGCTGGTCCGTTTAAAGAGAGAATCGATCCAGATTTTCAAGCGCTTTTGTGCAGTCGTAACGCGCTGTACACGCAACAAAGGTATCAAAGACCCGACGCGGGTAAAAGGGAAAAGCAACGTTTCGCCCCTGGCACGGATTGCATACACGCCCCGGCCGTCGGGGCGGATTTTCATGCGGCAAGTGGAACGAACGAACTGGTTTCGCCAGGGCCTTCCGTGTCCCTGTTTTAGTCGTAACTCTATTGTAACGAGAGGCCATTTGTCCACGTCGACGGCGTTCGGACGTCGGGCCGGATCTTCTCGGAATTGTGCATGCACGCCGTGGCAACTGAGGCGCAGGCATGTGCTCCCGACGCGCTTCCCTCGCCAACGCGCGCGGTTTTTATGGAACAAATTTCGCGCGTCAACCATAACCTCTAACAATAGAATAAATCATGCGCGTCTTTGACTCTGGTCGCTCGTATTGCCTTGATGAAGTCTTAGGCAATCGACAGTTTAGCAGTACACCAGTTACATTGCTCGCGAACATTCTCTTTTTGACTCTTCGTACTGTGTTCTCTTGTTGGGCGAGGTCTTCACGTTAAATTGCGCGTGAAAGGTGTCTGACCTGTGACTTAACTTATTCTACTGGCGACGTGCTGTGGCCAGGTCAAGTGTCCACGAAATTAGTAGAATCAGTCCGCCAGTCAGACACAGTTTCTCTGGTAATAACTTGGAAAGGAACACTTCAATGCAATTTTGAGATTTTTTATTTTAATACCTGCTGTCGAACACTTGGTATATGTATGTGTTCAGTCTTCTAGGCAGAGAATAAATTTTGCAGTCCATACAAGCTTATACGTACGTTCTATTTTTGAGCAGCGCTGAGTTGTCATTAAAGGAGGCAGATCTTCTGATGAGACTCAGGTCTTGTTCAAATTAGGACATGTTATAGTCTTTAGCGATGTTCAAAGACATGCCAAAGGGTTTTCTAAAATTGCAAAAACTATAAACTTCATACCTGCTTGGAGTACTACTTCTTCTTCACAAATTCATCATTTCTAAACTAATAAACGCATGAGAATCACCTTGTACAAACTTACAGCAAAGACATCAGAGTACCAAATAAAACTGATTTCTCTTTAAAAAAAAATTGCTTTTAGCTACTTTTCTGCAATTGTTCCAAGCAAGTGTGTTTTTCATAACGTATACAGAGTGTATCACGCAATCATATCACCAAACCTTTTCCACAAATTATTTGTTGAATAAAAAAATATTTCAAGCGAAAATTGCTTGGTATCGACAGTATGCTCCTCTTTGGCATGATCCTCCGAATACCAAACAACTTTCATTTCATTCAACAAATGACTTACAAAGAATTCAGGTGATGCAGCTGCGTGACTCACCCTGTATAAGACTTTCTTTGCATTAAAACATTTGTCTCCCCACTTTATTGCACTTAACTGCTCCCAAACTTTTGGCTGATCGCGCGCGCACATATACGTGCTGGTGTTTACGCGTCGCAGTCGCAAGCTTCGAGCGTAGAAGGGAAGACATATGGTCGATGGAGGCGACAAGAGGGGTGGCAGGGGACACGGGACGAGGGAAGATGCCAGGATGACTCAATTCTTGGCACGGAGATCCGCGCGATTACATAGCGGCGTAATTCTCCGCATCCTTGCATCAGACCGATGCACATCAAACTCCCAGCGGCCAATGGGAACGCGACCGTCCTTTTTTCACCGCGAAATTACGCGTCGAACCGGACATCAAAGTTGAGCTGATCGTGGAAGGCAGTCGTCTTCGAACACGTCCAAGAGAAACACCGCAACCGCGACGGACAAATTGATTTAGCAGCCGCTGTCTGAAATACCTGACAGCGCTTTGCTCGCAGCCAGACACGCGACTACAAGGAATTGTACTCTGCTCGTTCGAGAAGGGAGTCTTGCCAAATTTATACCAGACCGCGGAGCCGACTGTGCACGGGGACCCTTTGATTTGGTGGACTGTTAAAATGTAACTGGTGGATTGGATGATTTTCTTGGAAGTTTGTGGGTTTGCTGTACTGCTGTTGCAGAGCTTAGAGGAACGTGTGAGAAAGGTGGTGTGAAGTGTTATTGGTAGCTTAACGAGGAGTACTGCGATTGCATTATGCGAAATTAATTGGGTGTAGTAGTTCACGAGAAATTTAAGCTCTTTTGAGTGAGTCAGTAATATTTGGAGCAGATAGTTGACCTAGGGGTCGATCACTTGGTAAGAGATGTCGATTCTTTTAATGGAAAAATAGGTTTAAGCTGAAGAAAAAGGAAGGACTTTTCTTAATAGTCAATTTACAATCGTTTAAGTTAATGATATTTACTAGCAAAGAAGAACATAGAATTAGTAGCTATATCTAAAACTGTCGACTTGATACTCGACCGATTAGTACTCAGTAGTCGATCACTTCACTAGATAATGATTTTAAAGTACTTATTTATTCATTTATTGTATGATATAAAGAGATATTTAAACTCATTGTGTGATCAATTTGAGATCATTCAAATAACGCTATCTTATTATTTATTGAAGTAATCGAGTACTGGGTACTGATCGAGTGTCGGGTCAACAACCTTATTCACATATTTGTGTATCCAAAGCTAATCCAGTACATTGTAACATTACTATATCCACAAAGAATAAAGCCTATTTCGAAACCTCTAAACCTCCTCAAAGTAACCAAACGCGTCTAAACCTACAATTCACGCCAATGTCCAATTCCATGAAACACGCAGAAAAACCGTTCCATTCACAGAATTCTCAATTCGGAGCGGATCAAAGCGAAAGCCCGTAGGTTTTATTAATAGTCATAAGATAAAGCCACTTTTGATCGCAAGGGAATTGGTTCTAGCGTTTGAACAGCTCACTTGGCCCATTGCAATTTGTCAACAGGCCACGGGCCATGCGAACGCCGCGGCTTGGGGTTCGCGACTCTTTTCCATATTTCACCTTCTCGTAATTAAACTCCAATCGACGCGCCTTTCGTCGGGGCTACGTTGCAGCGGAGAAAAACAATGCACCGGTTACGCTGGCGGCCGCCCGTCAAAGGTAATTACGTTTTTATTACGTTCCACGGGGAAACAATTTTGCGGACGTTCCACGGCCGAGCGGTCAATTTACGCGCTATTAATACGCGTTCGATATCGCGCGATGTCTATTTCGTACCAGATGAAACTGTTCCTGTCCTCGTTCGTCTGCCCGCTCCCTTTGCCCGTTCGCTGTTGCATACTAATTGCGTACAGGGAAAATCGTTTAATGCCCCGCGCAAAGAATCAAGAGCTTGTGAGGGTGTTCTGCTCAGCGAGTAAGAAGAAGAAATCTCATTTTAATGTTCTTTCTGTTGGATCGTTTTCAAGATATCCCAGTTGCAGGCAATTTCAAATTTCTTTCCTGTTAGAGTGGATGGAAGTGAAACTTGTTTGCTTTTAGCCATTCTGAGGCATGAGAAATATGGATAAGAGATAATATCGATGAGTACTGTTATTGAGACACAGTGTATATGAGTTTCCTGGTTTCGCTCAGAATACCCTGTAGATTAAAACTGTCCAGCGTAGGGGGCTCTCTTGCGCCTGCTACCCCTTCCAATGATTATTACTGAGCTCATAGCGAACGTATGTTGTCATGGAGATGCTCGACGCTGAAGAGGTGGTTATGATAAACTATCTACAGAGTGATCAGATTATCTGGAAACCCTCTAATGAGTGTTGGCAGCACTTACTATGTTAGCAGCAATTACAATAAATGCTGCCAACACTCAGAGGGTTTCTACATAAACTGATCACCCTGTAGTGTCTCCGTTGTTCTCCACATACATGTATAAGACTACATGGGGCATTAGGTATATTAAGTCTTATCATTGGGAATATCTGCAATGAGAGGCCAATGAAAGCAACATCAGAGTACAGATGTACTATGTTCCGCTCAAGAGATGATCCCAGGGACTGCACAGTGGCAAGAGAGGTCTCTGGATCTACATTGTATGTGTGGCTGCTGTGGCTAATCTTATGCAAAAGCCGAAAGAATACGTGAGACAGGGCGTGTCCTCTTCTACTCTGACTAATTAGACCTGTATACCTTTCGGGGATCATCTCTTGAGCGAAGAACAGTATGTATACCTCTCTGTTTCTTTTCGTCACCTCTCTGACGCATGCTCATTACACTCCAGGGTATATAAAAAAGACGGAGCTGTACACTTCCCATATATCTCCATCCTTCCATGACGCATGCGCATTACGCTCAAGTAGACATAAAAGAGATGGAGCTATATCCTTCCCATATATCTGCATCCTCTCATCTTGGCTTCAGCACGTAGCTCCAATGTCCCATATAGTCTTATACGTACATGGTTCTTCATGGTGATGTGGATAAGAGTGGGGGGAACTACTGAGGCCACGCGTGCCTTGGCTTGGAGTGTTTACCTAAGTATAAAGAACTAAGCTTTATGCTTATAATCATACTCAAAATTAAGTTTTGAATAAATTGAGCATTTATAATTCTTAGACCTACAATTTTTATTATATTTATAACACAAGTAATTCACATATGTGTGCCTAAAAAAAGCTGAAGTTTATGGTGCCAGAAATATTCCAATAAAATTTCCAGCCCAGCTCAAAGGAGTCAACGAAGTAGTAACTACTTAAAGAAAACAAAGCTGAAGAAACTTTCGATTCCGATTCTTCACAATCAAAAGAACCTGACATTCCACAACCAAAAATCTCAAGAAAGTGACTCCTTAAAAACGCTTCAGCTCAAGAAACCCAATCATAAATACAAAACTGTCCCAATTTTCACGTTCCTCAAAAGCCCACCAAAATCTTCAATATTACAACTCGTGGGTCGATGAAACGTTTCTCGCTCACCGTCAAAATAACGCATACCCCGAGGATCCGCTTTCGACCTTCCTCGTTAACCCATTCGTGTCACCGAAAATCGAGATACCGCGAGCGAGCACGACAATGCAGAGACGTGGAATTACTACTTCGAATTTCGATGGAGGTCCCGCGGGGTATCCGATAAAGAGGGGGAGGAAGCGAGATGGAAAGAGAATTGATTGAGCGAGTCCCTGACCGATGGAAGCGAACGGCAACATAACTTAATAATCTTCGAACAAACACGGCTTCATCATTAATTATCGCCGGGAATCCAGGTTTAAAACTGTTGGGAAGCTACGCGAATATCGGCCGATACTGTGTGCCGTGCAAATACACTCGGCAAATATGGGATATGCACGATTCGAGCGGCGGCCAAGCCTCGGCGCTCGATCCGAAATCATAGATAAAGCTTCCACGTTCAATTAAACGTAATTTACCTGACCGCCCCTGTATCGAGCCTCGGGGTTGATTCGCCCGATGGAACGGCGGCTAACGTGGCCTGTGATAAAAATTTATTTTAAGAGAAACCCGAGCCCCGATGCCGCGAGGATTCAGTGGTCGCGAAAGAGTTTGCTTTCGACGGTCGATCGATTGCTGGTGAAATAAAATCGCGGGCTGTCCCTTGAGGATGTCTGCGTTCGAACGATACTGCGTTCTTTTTTCTTCTTTTTTTTTTTTTTGGTGGGAATGGGAGGGGGAGTCGAAACGCGTGCACACGTCGACGCTTTCCTCTTATTGAATTTTTATATTCTCTGAGGATGGAAAATGCAGAATAAATGGAGCCTCGTTGCGTGTTTCTTTTTCGCTGCTTTTTGGGTACGTGGATTAAAATACGAGCACGTGGGAAATAGAAACTTGCGAATGGTGAATATTAGATGGTATTAAGTTTCAATAGTACACGGTAATCTTGATTGGAATATGTTGCTATCGGTAAACAGTAAATTGAAATGTGATTGAATACAGTCATAGCTTGACAATTAGATGATCGTGCTACCTTGAGATTCATAAATATTGCGGTACTGGTTTTAATAAATATTTCTGCTGAGTTCTTCTGTATTCCACGTATGACTGAAAATTAATCCTTTGATATGTCCTGTGATGAGAAATGTTTCCTTTCGGTAAATGTACCATAATTACAATAAGGTATTGTATAATTTCAGTACATACATTATAAAAATACTCTACGTATAAACTACAGCTGTTTAAACATCTACAAATTCTAAATAAATTGTAAAAGCCCTTTAACTTTGATCCTCAATGCTCTTTTCCACTCAACACCTCTCGCCCTCAACATTCTTCCTAAACTACTGAAAATGATACAAAAAATCCTGTCCAAAGCCACTCGCCACCTGCGAAAGTGTCGAAAACGCGCGCTAATAGGACAAGCGTTACAAACGGTGGACCATTATTACTCTGCCGTTTTGATATTCAGCAGCAAGGGGTGAGCCTAAAGCCAGCGACGTGGTCGGGGATGGGTTTCCGCGAGAATTTTCGAGCGAAAGGGCGCCTCGACGTGCTCTGCTCGAAGGCACCGAGTTTAACGACACCCTGGAGGGCGGTTTTCGAGCTGGTACGCCACCCTTGCGCGAAAACGAGACAGGGGACGGGGCGGGACGTCGGGAGGGGGTAACTAACCGAGATGAAGCACGGACAAAGGGAAGAAGGTAAACGGGGTGGCGCAGATTAACGGACAAATTGGTTATCTATCGGCCACAACAGCGTCACTTTTTCCCCATCTCCACCTCTCCTTGCGCCGAGCGGCGTCGTTCGTAATGGACGCCATTAAACACGCCACCGACACGCGTCGTTTCTTCCGAGAACCTTTCATTCGGCATCGCCAGACACCGGGGATCGATATAACGTTCGACGCGCGTACATCTCGTATATTCTTGAACCTGGAAACATTCCTCCTCGCGAGTTTTCACTCACCTCCCCCGCCGCCCCTTCAATTTATTTCCGCGGCGCGCGGGACGAATAAATAGCTTACTCGAGCTATTTCCAAGAGACCGTCGCGTTGCTTTCGGCAGCTATGAATACATTACGAGGTTATCTCCCTTGTTAAGTCTTGAAACGTACGAACCTTGGGAATCCGCGATCGATGGATCCTTGAATCGATAGCTAAGTGAAATTAACTCATTAAGGACCAAGGTAATTTCTAATTAATCTTGGACTAAATTTAACCCTTTAGAAGCCTTATTTTGTCACTGCTAATATTGTTGTAATATTATAAGACTGTTCAAATAACACATGTATTATTCATTTGTCCTCTAATAATGCAATGTACTTACTAATATATATCACAGTATGCTCATACTATCGTAGTAGGACCATGAAGTATGCGAGTTCAGAGCTCCAGATCAGGTGAATGAAGTAAGAGGAATAGAATGAAGCTCTCAAAATGACTGGCTAAAGAAAGGCAGATCGATAAATTCTAGAAAAAAAAAGAGAAACACCAACAAAAATTGTCATTCATATACGAGAGCTTGACTTGATCAAACGCAATTATAATATTACAATAAAATTTATTTCACCTCCATTCCTATATACATATACATATTCAAAGCTTGCATAAATTAATCCCGATACCTACACTCTAAAATCGTAATGCACAGAATTAAATAACGCTGAAAGGTCCATTGTTCCACGATCAACCGAATTTGCATCAGATTTTTCCCTCGCCTCGGAAACAAGTCCCTCACAATAAGACACAAACGTAATCGTCGTTAATTACGCATTAACGATAACGAGATCGCCTCACCCCGCCGAGACACGCGCGGCTGCGTGCGCTTCCCCGTTGATGTAACGCGGGACAGAATAAATTTGAATAAAGATTTTGGACGTGGTTCAAAAATAGACACTGATTTATGTTTCGCCCGGTATATTATTACGAGGCGAAGCGCACACCTCTCTCGGCGGACCGCGAGACAATTTCACGCCGATGCCAATTCCGTCGACTCGTCCCGACGTAAAATCGCACTTAATAATGTCCTACCACCACAAAGACGAACTTGAGCACGAGCTCCGGAAAAATTCTTCAGGGCAGATTTACGCGCGACACGCTGAGCATGATTTACGCGCCGCTCAACGCTGATCGATTCGTTCCAAGAAGACCCCCAAATCGTCGGGGATCAGTTGACCGAACTTTTATTTTCAACTGGATCTATCCAATATAAGGCGGGGATAGTTTTGCTTAGGGATATTCCTGTGCTCTATTTCGTTTTGTCTTCCTGTCGTTGGGGGTGTGACGAGGATTTTATATTGGGATCAGATGTGGAACTGTTTCGAATTTATAGGATCAGATTTATTGCATAATTATTCACTTCTGTTTGGTTTATTTATAGACGAAAATTAAAGTGGTAGGAATTAGTTCTTGCACAGTGTTCAGTAATTGTTCTGTACAAGAAAATGAATTTGTTGTCGCTGGACAAAATACTGTGGGATACAGTTTTATGTGAGGATGTATCTAGGACATGAGTTACACTGACTTGAATGATGGTCTAGCATTGAATAACAAGCAGATCTTTACTCCTTTGGATGATTATCCATATGGACATGATAAACATGTATTTAAAATTTCATCAAAGAGTACTTATTTAGAATCGTGTATATCGTAAGTACGTTACCAGCTGTGTAAATGTGAAAGTTTACACGTTTTACGCGATGAATCATAAATATGAAAGAATCATATTTCATATAAAATTTATATCTCTTTAGTATTAATATCAGTGTATGTGCACAAACATTATCCATGACTCCTATTTGAATCAAGTATTTCTTAATCTTAAGAAAGCATTTCCTTTTCCTATTCCAGTAGTCAGGTGTGTCTGCTAAACAAGGTTTGAACAACTAAGATCTATGAAATGAAATACGAGTTACAATAATGTAATAAATAACTTGTAGTATAAGTTTGGAAGTATAAGGCTGATGTTGAGAAACATCGCTATAAATTCTGAGCAATTTGGTGTGATGCATTAGGTACATCTAGGTGTATAAATTTTTGGGAGATTTATACAGTCAGAAATATAATTAATATGAAAGCGTGAATAAACACGCATCTATGGGAAGAATATATTTGCAGAGCATTATATGTGAACGTGACAAAAAGCAATTTGCGGTGGAACAAAATTGTGTCAACCCTTGTTTCTGTAGCTAACATCCAACTTTTGCAAATCGTATTATCACACCGTGGTATTGCAAATTATGTTGCCCACAAGTTTTAATCTCTTTACAAGTACTCGTAACCTTTCTGTAATACAAATGAACATTACTTAAGTAGTTTACGACACCTAAAGAACCCAAAATTACTAATTCTAATTCTTGTCAATTACAGTGATCTGATAACTGCACAGATAAGGAATGCAAAGCTCTGGTGAATACAGTGGCGAAAAATAACAAAAGGACTCCGTCACTCTATTTTCTACACGAAAACTCGTTAAAACAATTAACACATTGAGTTGTTGAATATCTTGTTACCTACAGAGGCGTGACAACATTATTGGTGTTATTCTGGATACGGTTAATTTACATGATTTGGCACTTAGATTTTCATTAAATATTAAAAGAATACTTATAGTTGTAACTATTTATTACGAATACCATGCAGAAATACATCTATTCCTCCTTTTGATAGAAATTCATGTTTCTATCAAAATAACTACAAAAATAAGACACACATAAACCGAGCATTGTTTCACCCTCGAAAAATATTTAGGATCTAGGTATTCAACACATTTCTACACATTTCAATTTCCCAGAAATAAATCCTCAGCGTGGGCATCACAAAAATTTCACCAAAAAACCAGAGCACTCGAAATCTCAACCTCTTAACACTCCCACTAAAAATCCTAGCTAACACATCCAGAAGAATAATCACTAGATTTCCGTCATATTTCCGTCATTTCCATCTACAGTTAAAAAAAGAGACTCCTGAACTCATGTACTTTATTCGGGCTTCTAGGTAAACATACCCTCCTAACTCTTTGGAGTTAGGTGAGTTAAAAACTGTCTCACCTTTTCCTCAGCTTTTTACGCATGATGGGATACATTTTAACCCACCTCGAAAGCTTGAAGTAACTCATATTCGTACAGTTTCATATTTAATATTTCATTTAAAGTTTTTCATTCAGTTGGCAATGCCACGAACCAACAGTAAATACCTAAATAAGTGAAAACAAAAATGTATACAAGCCAAGACGCATTAGTAAATCACTGACACTGTTGTCATTAAGGTACATCTTGGGTTTTCATTTTCATCAAAATCATCTGCCTCAAATAGTTAAGTTACATCTCTTTAACTCTATTCACAAAAATCAGAAATTACATAAAAATCGCCCCCATGACACTCCCGCGAAATTTCCCCACGAATTTGAAATCTCGAACAATCCCCAGCTGCCCGAGACGACCTGCATGGCTCGCGAATCGCGAAAAGATCGCGGCCGTTATCGCTCGCGGAGAAAATTCATGCGGGAGCCGCGTTATCCGCGGAAGTTCGGCGTGTACAAATGCGGGCGTGGAAACGTGATACGCGCGCGTGCGTGCACGCGTGTGGGCGAAACGGCCGAGTCGTCCCTCCTTCCTCCCCCTGGCGACGACACTTTCGCGGCGAGTGGACGAGCGCGTATCGACGACTACCCAAGCATCGGGCTGGCTCGTCGAAGGAATTTGCATTCGCCGTGATTTCAATTCACCTCGGCCGGGACTAATTCGAATGATAATGCGAGTTCTGGCGGGTTACGTCGACCAGGACGGAGGAGCGAGGGCGAAGACTGGACGATGGCTCGGCCGCGGTCGTATGCAAATTCCTGATTACAAATTAAAATCGTCCCTGGCCCGCGGGGGGAGGCGAGAGGGTTGACGAGGGTCCGATGGAGGGGCGAGTCGCCGCGGCGCGGGGGCTATTTCATTTTAGAAAATTTAAATTCAAATCCGACGAAACGCACGGGCCAAGGGCGACGGAACGCGCTGAAGGGGGCGTGCGCGCGCGGGGGGATGCACGCGCGACGCGTCAGTGGCGCACGACCGCGGAAAATCATAAAGTATGCAAAATGCGAAATGCAAATGCCGCGCGACGTTCACGAAAATGGGCAAAAACGCGCGGCACCGGGTCAGGGGGAGGGTGGGAGGGGATAAAATATATCTCCACGCGAAATACGCGACGCGTTTCTCGTTTTCGTTTCGATTTTTTCTCGTCATTTTTTCGCTCCGCGCTTTTTCCCCCGCGCCTCCTCCGCGACTGCCTTTTTTTTTTTTATTCTTGTCATCTCCGTTTTATCTGCGCGCGTGTGGGTACTTTTTTTTTTTTTTTTTGACAGCCGGACGTGCGCGTGCGTCAGATTTCGTGCACGCCTGATAACCGAAAATGTAATCTAGATTTCATTACCATAAACCTCCGCCCGCGTCCCTCCTTGCGTCAGCCGGTCCTCTGTGCACCCTGCGCGCGTTGCTCTCTTTATGAGAGAGATTCTATCATTCGCGCGGTAATGCAACCGCGAAGCCTGGATAATACCGAGGTTTTCTCTGTTACCTCTCCCGTGCACCACCTCCCCGCCATTCAGGTTTTTGCTCTTTTTATGGACGAACGAAATAGAGGATTTTAATGCTAATACCGGAACGTTACAGGAACGTGAGTCGTACGAAAATATGGCTGGAACAAATTAGTTCGGGGATGAGCCTGGGGTGGGGAGCCTCCTGTTTCACGGGACGAAATAATCTTTCTGAATTTCCCGCGGAAATCCGTGGCATTTCACGAACGCCACGAATTATTTCATTTAGGACTGCCGCGCTGTAGGTAATGCGACGGTAAAAATCGTGTTAACGTTGCATTACAGCCAGCGGATAACGTGAGCCATGGGCAACGAGCTTTCTGACGATGTCTGCTGTTAGCTTCGAGGTAGCGTTGATACTGTGGCTGGTGAGAGTGTTTGCGCGAGTTAAGCATAGTTTGGGAGGTAGTGGATGCTTGGCAATTCGGAGCTGACCGGCTTGCAATATGTTCTTGTCTGACAAGTGAGTCAAGATGGGGTTAACCCTCCGAGTACTGCAGTCAGGAGTGAGTACCGTGCTGAAGTCATTTCTGACTCGTCGCTGTGTGGGTCAGAAATGACTCTGGTAGAGTATATCGAGAGTTAATATTGAGTAGTGGAAGAAATGGTGAAATTTTTGTTTTTGTGTACGAAAGAGTAGTCGAAGAGAAACTACTTTTGCAAAATATTATGTTAAAGCAGTTATCTGTACATAAGATACGAGAAACCTCTATTGCATTACTTGCTTGGAGAATTAAAAGTGACCCTTTTGCTACGAAAGGTGTATATATAGATTATTCCAAATCTTTTTTTTATCCTATGTTTTTGTTTTCTTTGAGGGGGTTTAGAAGAGTGACTTTGAATTTTAACTAAATAGGAACACATGAGATTTGAGGCACACGAAGTGAAACAGCTGCTTCTACTTTACAGTAGATACGTAGAGTCAGTGATCAGACGCGAGTGTTCCTCTTACTCATGTAAAAAGACATGTATATTTATAACGTTTTATCTTATTCAAGAATTTCATTCTATATTTTTGAATAATTGCTTAAGTGCTAAGGGTTAAGTTACTATTCGTCCGCAAGTCTACAGCAAGTACTCAATTTTTGCAGAAATAGTTTACAAGAGTCTGAAAACTTGTTTTTAATTCTTAGCAACAGAAATTTTTCAATGAATTAATATTAAGAATAAACGAAAATGGCTTGATATTGTTTTATATTCGTAAGTTTATTTTTTAATTTATTTTTTTAAGATCCAGTTTCTAACGTAAAGCGTCAAGAGGTGTTTAGAAGTACGCTTTCTCTCTTGATTAAACCACTGAAACGCAATTCTCCTTGAATTTATCGCGCTCAAAGCGGTTGCGAGATGAAAAATAGCCCACTCTTTGGGACCATTAAACTGAGAACGACGGAGGAGGAAACAGCGAACGTGAACGTGGTGCACGATGTATCTCGTTACGCGTGCCGTCTCAGAGAGAAAGCTCTGAGATTAAGCAACGACTAGGACTCGTGTCACGGAAGTTTGAACGTTCCGATTCTAGTTTCATGTACGAAATACAAGAAATTACTCGCTTGTTTATACGACAGCCGCTTCCACTTTCTAATTGTGCAATTTCTGCAGTGTGATAACTGCAAAAGAAGATTTAAACCGAACCCTAATTTCGAAGAGACTAAACACAATATCGAATTTCTGTAGAGTAATTAAATTTAATTGCTTTTTAATGCAAAAACACATTCTTGCAGTAATACACAAGTTATTTAAAAATGTATGATCTCTGTTCACCTTCTCGATTACTAGAATCCAGTAATGTGTCTTAACAATTCTTAACAATTAATCCACCTATGATTAAAAACAAAAAACCTTGACTACATTTAACACGAGATCCAATCATCACTTCAGTAACTCAAGACCCCTGACAACTTTTCACTCCATAGCAAGCTTGCACATCTATCAATACAGAGTCGAAGAATCAAAGCTAGAATCTCAGCGACAAATCAGTGGAGCAATAAGTATGCTCGGGCGTTTGTCTCTCTATAGATTCTAGAAACAAAGAACCGATAGGAGCAAACAGACACAACCCATAATGAATGGCGAACAACGCATTCGCTGGTACCCTCAAGCGTATCACTTTACGCACTACTCAAACGAGTCCCAAGACCTTCGCCATATTTGCTCCACTGTCACGTACCTAGACGGAAGAATAAAAACTGAAAGCACTGGAAACCCAACAGCGATTTCAATGCATCTCTTGGAGTCTCCTACTGTGCTGAGATGAGAAGGTGGTTAGTGGAAGGAATATTGGTCTGATTAGTTATAGTATAATCTCCTTCCTATGGCCTATTTTACCTAGCTTTGAATACGTTAGCTCGTTCTTTCGATTCATTATTCATCACTTGGACCTAAACATTTATTAATCAAATAACTAGTGCTGCTGGACAAATTATTGGTAATTTTCTACAAGTTACGAAATCTTAACTTTTGCAAATATCAATCTTCCACCTGTTTTTATGATGTTTATTCTTGAGGGATATATCAAGCCCTTCCCTCTTATCAACTCTCTCTTACAAGTTACAACCTCTTTACTGGTAGAAATATTAATCTCTGTTATTAAATTTCACATAAATAATTTGCCACCATTTCTTATGAAGTCTCTCCTACAAATTACAACCTGTTAACTTTTATTGCTATCAATCGTTATATTAAATTTCACAAAAATAATCTTCCACCTTTTCTTATTAACTCCCATATATTATACAAACACTTTTCTTGTATTTGATTTTTACCGAGATCCAGTCTAAAATATAACAAGAAAACTTAGAGCACGCGACCCTGTTCAACTGCTCCCCAACAATACGAACAAGATTAGAAATTCTTCTTTAATTTGTATGCAGAACAACACAGACAGGGCTGAGTCAGCAAAATACACCCTAGCCCTACGCTATCCCTTCAGCCATCTCATCCCTGCCTACTAGTTACAGTTGCACGCAACCCAAAGAAGCTCGTTCGAGTTCGAGGCGTCGCAACAGTCGAAAAGGAATCGCTCGACGTTTCCCACGAGCTGCCGAGCCGTTCCTCGAGAACTGCTTTCCTCCCGTATCCGTGAAACGCGCGAGTAGAGGCATACCATGCCATCACAGACGCGGGGAGCAAAAGTAGGGTCTGACAGGGCGGCGGAGACGAATCTGTGGCGCGCAACGACGTCGAAAAGGGCGCAGGGAGGGAAACGGAATCGGGATGGAACGAGCTTTCGCAAACTCGGACCATATGGAGGGCCATATGGAGGAGAGGCTGAGGACCGTAAAGGGGCAACGTCATTCCACCTGCCCGCCCACGTTTCAGCAAATGGATATTACCAGCCAGAGGACTTATGTCCCGCTGCCTGCCTCCCCTGCCTGCCTTGGAAGTCGTTCGTTTATAAGGAGGAAGGAGGCACGGCAGAAAGAAACGACACTGGCGAAGCTGCTAGAAGGTCGAACGGTAGGACGGAGGGTGGAAGGGGAGGCACGAGCGCGGAACGGGGCGAGGTTAATGGAGCAGAAGCGAATTTAAAAAACCCGCTTCGACGGAGGAAGAGCATGTTCCGCGTGACGCGTCCGTGGCAGCGCGTGTGCGCGACATGGGCACACGCGAAATTGCAAATGCATGCTGTCCTATATGGCGTGGTTTAAATGTACTGGGTGTCTCGGATGAACGGTGAAATACATTACAGAAAACAGATGGGGGATCTTGTAAGAAATCATCCCCTTCAGACCTGATTTCTCAAAAACAAGAAAATAAAGAAGAATCGTATACACGATTGCAGTCATTGTTTTAATATCTCAAGTCAAATATTGATGTAATAAAGCAGGGTACATTGTAATGTGCACCAGGCTTGAAAGGGTTAATCTAACGTCGAACTACACAGGGTCAACAGAACGCTAAAAACAGACGCTGTATACGTACTTAGTACTTCAAACTATTTTCAAATATTTATACACTTAATATGGTAAATTTGAAGGTATGAAACATTTGAATATTTATTTAAAAACTTGAAGGTTTGGAAGAATGAGAAACCGTGGAATATTTGATAATATGAACATCTGAAAATCTGAGTATGTCTTGTATTACAGCTTCCGTTTTATTTGGCCTGCCCTCCCACGCTTGTAAATATTTCAACGCACACGAGGGACACCCTGTATATTTACAAAGCCTACGCGGAATAAACAAGCCTGGCGGCCGCGTGCGGGTGGCTGTTATCTCGCGCGTTACACGAGGCCGCCTTATTTTCCCTCTACGTCCTCGTGAACGATCCTTCGGTGTAAACTGGTTATAACGGCGGGGATGATCGTCCCCGTGAGCGCTGCTTTTATGCCCGCGATATGCAGTTTCGGAGATTAATCGGCGCACACTGGGGACACGTATGGCAGTGGCTGCGGGGCCTTTGACGCACGAGCGCGAAACTTGGGCAATCGCGCCCTCACGCTACGAGAATCTATGGGGCAATCAAGATTCAACAAAAAAAAAAGGAAAGAAGTCATTACGACGGGGAAAGGACTGGAGTTGCGTTTTCTCGCGGAGGAATAAATGGGAGTTGGAAGACGAAAAACATGAGGAACAGAAGGGATGAAAGAGTGGTTCGGGAAAGCAGCAGCGCAGAGTGAAACGTGGTTGCACTGGTATCGGGTTTCGCGTAACGGCATAAAAAGCCACTAGTCACTTCTGATTGGAGTGCAGTAGGTAGGATAGGAGGTACCTTCGCGTATGATGCATAGAAATGTCCTTTGACCGAGCTAAGCGACAAAGGACACCCGATGGGGAGCTAACGACAGATTGGACCATCACTTTTTTTCATCGCTGTTGGGGTGGTGTAGTTCACCTGCTAGGATTTGCGGAGGATATGCCCAGGATTTGTTCTCTTCCTTTCTGTAGAGTACTTTATCCATGGGGTAGATGGTACTGAGTGTTAGAGCAAAACGTTAGCTTCCTGTTTTTGCTTGAGAGTTAAAAACAACCGCAGAATATCCAAAAGCGTAATTTACAACCAAAGGTATATATTGCTATAAATTCTCTGTTAGAGATGAAGATTAACTGTGCACAGAAGAATATGCAATAAAATAAGCTAGAACTTAGAAAATTAAAATCAAACTTAAAACCAACAAATATTTACTTCCACCTCCACCTACTCTCCAATCACATAAAAAGTCCACTAGAAAGTTCAAATCTACTAAACCAGCACCTAATAAATATTCAGACCCCATTGACTCACATTCCCAACAAAGCCAGAACGCCAGAGTATCGCAGCACTGCAACTTGCTGCTTCAAGAAAGACACCTGATGCCCCAACCCTCCAAGCGTCCCTCGCCGAAAGGAATCAGTGCACGTTCGATGGCCAAAAGTCGAATAAGAATTCGCGGTGGAGCATCGCGAAACGATACTGTTATTAGGTTTCCTGTGATATTAGAGCGCCTGGGACGCCTCTGAGCGACGGGAACGCGACAGTGTCCATAGTATAGGAGTGGATCGGCGAGAAAGCAGAAGTTCCATCGGCGCGATAAAGGTCGTCGTAGCCGCATGGAAAGAGGCTCTTTGGAAAGAAAAAGGGCTGATCGGTGACCACCTGGAATGGAGTCGAGGGAACAACGTCCGGGGGCTGGGACGAGCAGGAGCGACGTTACGCGGTAAAAAGGAGCTGGAATGTGAATTGGGAGCGGAGGGATGGTTGTTTTGGCGAAGGTTATTTTCCGGATGGACGACCTCGTCTACTTCGCTATACATCCGGGAGAAATCTACCTCTCTTGTTTAAGGAGACGCTCCTCTTTTTTCCCCTCGGCAACTGGGGTTACCGCTCCGCTACTTGACTTCCACGGACATTTATTTGACAAACATCCACTGGCACGCCCCCGAATAATGCTCTACTGTTAAACAGAAGCGACCTATAGTCCAACTTCTGCTTTCTGAAAACTGATTCCGCTTTTAGCCTGTTGAAACATGCATGCTGCTTGTACGTACTTACTTTATCTTCATATTGCAATGTTATCGTGACAGACAGATTTCTGAATAAACTGTGCACGTGAAAGGATACCCCCTAGTTCAGTAGTTTTCTTGGCGTGTCCGACAACTTTTTGCGCCAGCGAACTACAAATCCTTCCAATCCTAGCCAGACTACATCGACTCCTTTCTACTCCACACACACAACGGGGCACAGTTAGAGATTTACCTAGACGGGCAAACAATCTAACAAGTCCAAAACTCTCATGACCAAAAGATTTCGGAAAGTATCGACTTTTCTATTTGAGTCACATCGTTCCAATTTATCTCCAGGATCCGAGAGCAAAGAACGGTTCCAGGCGATCTCGCTGGAAAACACCGAAGTATCAACACAAAGAAGGAAACTGTGGTCGATTCGACGCGAGTTCCACTGTTCAGAAGAAGAATCCAGCAACAAGCTTTTCGCATGGCTGCCAACTGAACAGAGAAAAAGGACTTGCCACCAAAATTGTGGAGATCGTTCGAGGGAAAAGTTCACGGAATCTAATAACTAATAATCGTTCCAGAATCCAACGCGTCGTTCTCGATTGAAGTTCCGCGATAGAGGCGTCTCATCATCCGCGAGATGACAAAGGTAAGTTTCTCTGTTAATGTGTCGTTCGAAGTTGCGTTGCTCGAAGATTCATAATGCAGTCGGTGCCTGAACGATAATCTGAAACGCATTGAGACACCGTGCATGGGAATAATGTTATTTGCCGAGAAAACGTCGGGTGCAACACGATCCGCGACGCTCGTATATTATGAACGAAACGTGACGTGAAATTACTTCTCCGACGACAGAGTGACGAGCTCTCGCGTGGCATTTTCGCTTGGACGTGTTCACGATGATCGCTTGTGACGACTTGCCAACGAGTTTTCTAAGAAAAAGTCGAAAGCAGTTGGTTTGGGGCACTCACGAAACTGGTTAATCTGGTTTCTGAATTTACCTTTGGGGATGAAGATTGAAGAATTTATTGCAGATTATTTAACGGAATGGATCATTAAAATAAATTGAAACAGTATATGTAATTTCAGTCGTGGTATCCACGCACAAAGACATGTTACGAAGAAACCCAGAAGAACTTCATTGATTTAAATATTATTTAATATTACTCCTCGAAACAATTCCAGAGCATACCTCAAATATACATAAATCTACATAGAAATTGTTTAGTCTTATGCACTCCAGTATTTAAAGAAGAAATTCCTCAAAAATTCTCTTCCTCGTCGGAGACCCCCCAAAACGAGAACATCTCAACACATCTTCAGTATGAAACCCGTCACGACGACTGCTACGAAAATACACAGGCAACCTGGGCCGAGGGAAGTTAAACGAACATCCACGACTTTTACTGCCCGTCTGTTCCAAGGCTGCACGTTTACGATTATTATCCGTCGATCGCGCCTCAACTCTTAATTGTTTGTGCAGTCTCCAGTTCCAGACGGAAGGGGAAGAGTTTCGCGGGCTGACTAACGCTCTTAATGGAATGCTCTGACGCATCGACTAATAATAAATCATCGTCTACGGCCGCGTAATCGCGTTATTTCGGACAATTGTTGCCATTAGACGGCAGGGGAAAGTGAATCTGTGATTTATTGTTAGAGGCAGCGTCGCGTCAGCACGTGCGACGCAGCTTCGCTCGTGGAAACCTGATTTCCCGATCGGTGCCCTGCTTCTTACAATATTGTTCACGACAAGGTGAACTACGAGCAAAACTTCTGCGCGCCTTCGAGGAAAATATTTTGGACTATAGACGCAGTTTGGACAAGAACGTGGCAGTTCATGGTTAGAAAATTGATGAAGCTACGATGGAATGTGTAAGAAGAGGTTGAAGACTTTGAAGAATTCTTAGAGAAATATGAGAGTTTGATAGTAAAGTGACTAGAAACACTGTCAAACTTGTAAACCAAAATTTTATATGCCATTATTCAAATTCGTTCATTTCTTATGCTCTCATAGTTCAAAGATTGACCTATACTACTGAATCAAGTGTGCTACTGTTGGAAACAGATTAATTTTATAAGTATATAGAAATATTACATAAGTATACGATAAAACATCAGCTTCTGAGGAAAGATTTCTCTAAATTTACGTCACTTTTCAGGCAAAAATAAAAACTCATCTATCTTCAACAGGTTCACCTAAAATATTTTACTTCAACATTGAAAATAAAGTTACTTCAAGTGCTCATACAATAAATACCTATACATTTCACTTGTCATTATTCTATCTCTATACTGCTTTCACATTCCACATTACTAGCATTAATATGAGAATACTGAATCTCAAAGGAAAAATTCCCGCCTCGCTGGTACCATTCGTGACACCAAGATGCATTCAGCCGCAGATAATCCGCGCAGCTTTGAGCGAGGAGTATCTCAGGCCGCTGAAAAAATCACGCAACACGGAGATTAATTTAATCACGGCCAAGAGTATCGCGGCAAATTGAATTTCGGGTTGCGTGACTTTCGAAACGCCTCCGTGACACGGAAAGCAAACACGAATGCCGACGGGTTTAACGCAGCCGCGATAAGATTGAAATATAATCGAGGCTGTAATTAAGCCGATGTTTGCCGCATCGATATTACGTGAGGCCCATTAAAACGTATCGTCATGAAACCCTGCAAGGATTTTGATCTTCGAGTCAGTAGAAACAAATAAGAGGAAAAAATATGCAAGGCTTTACAACGACGCGACTTGCCTGTCTTTAAATGCATGCGAGTCTTCAGATTCTTTGAATCTTTTGAAACGTTAATATGGTGCAGCTGTTGACAGCGAAAAATTTGTCTTTGTGAATGGTATTTTCAGTAAGTGGATTCTTTTGAACGTGAAATGGACAATATTAAGAGGGAGATGAAGAGAGTGGAAAAGATGAGATATTTAAGTATTTCTATGTTCTACTATAAATAATATAGAGTAAGTATTTTTGAAACTCACAGCGATCTGTAAATAATAAATATTCCGCGGCAAGACTGCAATTAATTTTACCCCATCAGGCGACATACTCTCATCACACTGAAAATAAAATCGTCAGCTTAATTTACAATTGCAAATGAAGATAAGCTGTAAGGTTGATCGCCGACGTCCATTAGCGAGGGATTCGTGTATCGAATAATTAATAGCTAACAGAAGACAATCTCCAATAAAAAGTTGTGAACGCTTGTATTTTTGAACTGCTGGCAGTCATCTACTGTAAGCTACACGTATTAAAAGAACGCTAGCCATTAATCACAAAGACGATAGGATTATTCTTTATTTACACTATTTTTATCGTCGCGCGTCCAGTAGAACCCCACGCTGAGCCCTTCCCCGTCTATTCTTTTCTGTACTATTATTCCTCTGACTGAATGCAAATCGATTCACTACTCGTGAAAACGAGCAACAATGCAGCCTGAGTGCCACCTTCGTAGAATGCAAAGTTCGCATCATAAATAACGTCGGCGTTATTTATGAATACTGCGGCTACAATCGTACAAGAGGAAGCGAAACCATTTTAGAAAAAGCAGAAGAAAGTAAAAATCGTAAATTCTGAGGCCTATGATGTGGTGATAAATTCTAGTAATAAATATTGTGTAAAAAAAGTAACTAGAACTGGTGAGCTTGAGAAACAACTTTTACGTAGGTGAAAGTATTCTGCTGATACAGATAACTATACAGAGTGCCCGAAAATAGGTATTAGAGATTTTAAGGAGTGATTATACATATGTATATGCTAAAATAGGTTGAATAGCAAGAGAGATAAAATTATATTTGTGGCTTTATTTTGGAGTTATTAATTATTACAAAAGCGTCTACAATCGCATAAAATGTGTCTGACTTGGGATTTATTCTACTGGCTACAAGCATTAGTCAGGTCAAACACAGCGAAGTCAGTAGAATAAGTCTTAAGTCAGACACAATTCTCGCATTTATGAGGCGTTTTCTCAACATGTATTGTTTTCATATACATGTTGCCTTTCCACGTAGAATCACCCCTCAAAATTTCAGACACCTATCGTCGAGCCCATTCTTCAGCTTGAAACTTCCCAGCTTGTATGTCGCGAATCTTAGAAACCCTCGTTGCACCCTCTCAATCAGATGTTATCAGACATCCCGAAAGGACCCCCTAACTTCAACATCTGCCAAGCAATTTTAATACCCAGCAATCGATTACATCGCACCGTCTTCGATTCTAGTATCACCTGTCCTCTTCCGAATGCAATCGTCCAAGAAAGCAACCAGAATCGAGTCCAAGTGCTTCCTGAAGTGCCCACGACGATTACCCGTCACGTTCCCGTATTTAACCCCGCAAACAGAATCTAATTCCATTCTACTTGGAGTCGTTCAGCCCGGGACACGGCGTATAGTAAAGTCGACAGCATTAGCCAGCTGCTTCCGTTCCATCGAGAGAATAAATCTCGCCGCGGCAGAGGAATCGGCCGGTCTTCTTTTCTCGCCGAAGACGCCGGGTGCAGTTCATTTTACGTGGCCCCCAGCTTTCTGTAACTTCGACGCGCGAGATAATATAAAGCGTCGGCGAGGAGACTGCACGCGATGGAAATGAACGAAAAGAATAAGAGACACGGGAGGATTTTAGCTTCGAATGGATTCTACCACCTGCGTCCATCTCCAGAACAACGATTTTAAACTGAATAGCCACCGATTTATAGAACTCCCTGGATCTATTGGTACGCAGGAGACGTACGTATCTCCTATTTAAGAGACGTACTGTGAGTTACAGAAGGTCTACTAAATCGTCCTACGAGTGACCTAAATGCTATTCCACAAATGGGAAACGTGGAATTAATTTTTGGGATTTAGTTTCTTGGATGGTGCTTTTAGATATGTTAACAGTAAACTACGGATTTTTATGCAATTTTATATTTTTCTAGACACACTTAAAGAAATGGAACCTGAATAAAGAACTATCCATTAAATGCTACATATAATATGTACTCTATTTTCCATATTTTCTACGTTTTAAGTATCATATGCATTCTGCAATTTTTTGCACGTTTCACATTTTCATAAATGCATAAAAATCCGCAGTCTACTTATAACTTCGCAACTCATTGAATACGAGGAGTTAGTATGGAAATTTCGAGTTTAGGACAGGGTAAATGAGATGTAGATGAGAATTTATTTTTAAAGGAGAATTGGAAGCTATAATGTATGAGTGTAATAGAAGTGAAGTGTATAACTGTGTTAATTATTTATTCATTCATGCATAAATCTATCAGAACGCTCACTCAATGCTACTTAAACTACTTACTATACTCTGTTAGAACAACTTCCCTCATTCTCGATGTACTAATTTCTCTTTCACAACGAATCCAGCGCTGGCTAACACAGGTCACAAGGAATTCGCGAGGAGGAGAAGGAATTAGCGAAGATCACCATGTGCTAAACATTCAGATAAATAATTACTCGCGCGTTTTCCATGTCACGAGGGTTGCCACGTTGGTTCCTCAACATGTCGGAACGCACGTTACTCGGCACGTTCAGATTCGTCCTATCCCTAGCCCTTGATCCCCTCCCTCTCCTCTTTGCTCTTGAGCACAGAGTTTACGAGCAACAACACGACAAAAGCCTATTGCGGAATGGAGTCGGGGACGTCGGCAGCTTGTAAAAGCGAGCAAAACGAGCGGAACGCTGCGCTGCGCCAATACGACGCTTCCAAGAAAAATCGAAGATAATGGTGTCGTAAATTATTCCAAGTTGACGATGTCACCCGTCGTAAATTGCTCTTAATTATGCACGCCCCTTTGTCTACGCGCAGCCCACGGCTATCTATATGCTTAAAAGTGCTACAAATAAATATCGGTTTTAGTGGTTGCGCGCGGGCGCGTTATACTTGCGTTTTATAGCGCTGCTGGTTGCACTGCTCAACTATTTTTCATTTCAGACAGCTCCCTAATGGATCAAGATTTTCAGATACCTCAAACGAACTGTGTTCATTACTCATTAAAATCTGACAGTGTTGCGTGCGATCGTCGAATTATTCCTAGGTGTAGAGAGGATGTAATTTAGAACCTCCTTTCTCTGATATGAAACTGCGATTATTTAAGTACCGAAGGAATCTAAGACTAATTTCAACTGTGCTAAAATTTCCCTGCAACTTGATACCCACGGAGAAGAAGTAAGAAAAAATGAATCGAATCGCCTTCGTATTCCTTTTTAGATATAGAGCAGTGAACTTCAGAAGAATGAACTTTATTTGAATACTGAGTAAGAATGAAGGCTCTGCTGTAACAGAAAGGTGATTGGATTTCTCTGATTTTCCGCGTCCATCGAGAGCGGAACTGTACGAGTCAGACGTGTGCGCCGCAAATGCGTCTGAACAAAGCTCGTTACAAGTGATGCGCGCAGCGGAATCAGCTTGCGTAACGCACATGCACGATGCACGCCACGCCACGCCGGCTGACCCACATGCGCGGTCTTTATTTAAACTTGGTTTCCTCCCCGGCGCTCTTTAGTGCCGTCTTTCGGCTACAATTTCATCAAAAGAGGCATCGGATTCGAATTCTCGCGTCCCTCTGTTAGATAAACGGTTTCGCATTAGGCGCGAGACAAAAGCTTCGGGCGAGTGCAAGTGCAATTAAATTGCATCTGACGGATGCAATCCTGTAATTATACTGTCAAGGTTTCCACGACGAAGACACATACGTGATAGCAGTTTCCATCAATCTGTAATTGTGGGAACAAAATTGAGAATTTTTTATTTAACCTTTAGAAGGCTGGGGTGGTTATATGAAATGTGTAGGTTAGATATGTGCATAAATATTACGTAAATAAAATTTGAAATTTCAGTGGAAAAATGGCGACCCTATAAAGGTTAATTAGTCAGCGATTTGGTTAATAAATTATTCTGGCTTATTATGGCTAATACAGTATATAGATATTTGGTCATCTTTTGTGGAGGTGTTTGATAACTGAGCTCAGAAAAGACAATTTTTTTAGAACTTGCACTGAGAATTTTTGGCGATTACGTGAACAAAATTATTGCAGTTGCTTTTAAATTAAATTTGTGTCTCTTAAAATTTAGAACACTGAATCTACAAACCCAAACCATTAATTTTGATTACTGAAAATTTTAATATAGTGCATTGAGAAGATATGCATGCGTATATCTTCTACTCACTGCGTTATACATTGGATACTACTTCATCTTTACATAATTTATCAAGGGAAACACGAACAACTACAGACGTAATTCTAAGACAAAGTGCGTTTAAAATACGTCCCAAACTTACGGCTCGTGTACAAGCCGTCGTCTAAAATATGACTCCCAAAGTGCGAGTACTTGCTCGACCGGGCTACGTACGAGTGTTTCATCTATTAAAACGGAATTCAGACCAACCGTGCGACCCATGTATTTCACTCCACATACGCGGCTCTTCTCAACCGTTTATATTGCAATTAACAGGTTGACTGGCGTACACATCATTTCTGGCACACGTGTCCATTGACAACCTACATTACTAAAATAATCGTTTACAAGGTCCTTAGCCCATGCAAAATTGTTCGCTAAATATCAAATAGAATTAACTGAGTAACGCTTGCAATACAATTTAACCTTTAGCTATTGACACGGAGTCTGATAAACGGCGCGTGATATATTTTTATTGTTGCTCTCATTTAAATGTCAAAGCTTTTGAAATGAAAGTTGGAAACTGATATCATTTCTTATTTCTACGTTTCAATGAATCTCATATTAATTTTAAAAATATTTTTAATTTCCTTATTTTTATTTCGAACGTGAAATATATATTAAATAGTCCCATGAATAATGTCATCTTGCATTCAACACACAGTCACAAAATTGATATAAAAAATAATACACAAGTATAACTCTGTATACATTAATTCCTTTAGAAACAAAATCTATACTCTAACAAAATACTTAAAAAATGACATTTTCTGCGCTAAGAAAAACCACAAATCTGCCATAAAAAAATTAAAAAAATTTCTTTCAAATTTCGATCGATAGGAACTCGTGAACGGTCGTCACATCAGCAGAACAAAACTGGGCGAAACGAAATCGCACCGAATTCCATCGAAACATGACGAGCCAACAGGAAGCATCGAGGTGGCAGGTGGAAACGAATTGCTGAAAGGTCCGACGGAGTTTCTATCGATTCATGCGCGCCCCTTCGTCTCGATGGACACGCGTCCCGAGATCTTTCAGTGGAAAAAGTCACGACAGAGGCATCTGTAAACGTGTCGAATACGTCGTGTCATTCTATGAACAGTTCCCACGAGGAGTGCCACCTCCGTTTCCCGACCTGTTCATTTCCATATCCTCGTCTCCCATCGACCGAACGGGGAATATCCACGGAAGGCACAATGTAGACGCGCAGGCCGCGTCAGGCGCGAGGACTCGAGCAGGGGAACTCGGGGATCGCGCGAACGAACGCCTTTGGATTAGAAAAAAGCCGACTGATTTATTGCATCTCCGATGAGAAACCAACGGGGAATCGCGGGAGAGTTCGCCGCGCTTGATGCGTCATCATTTGCGAATTACAGGCATTTCTCGGCTTGGGACGCGGTTCTAAAAAAGATGCAAACAGCTGAACATGCCTGGTGTACTGGTACGAGATTGCAGGTATACAGAGTGTCCCAGGTTTTAACGGTCAAACTTTGTCAGTGCAAAGGGTTCATATTGTCGTTTTAAGAGATGTAACACAACTAGATAGGGAATCACGAATTGATGAGATTCACTGTACCTTCTGTTAATTTTAACTGGAAGATAAGTAAATGTGGCGTTTGTTGATGTCTAATGTTAAGAATCAGAATTTTCATGAATTTTTCTGAACAAACAATATTATCTTGGTTTCTGGTTGGAAACCACAAAAATAGAGAATCAGTTTTTCTAAAAGGAAATAAAATTCTTATTATCAATAAAATTTTTCAAACAATCTAATGTAGATAAGATTTCATTGATGTCTTTGACGCTAATACACTAATATTTGAACTCGACGAACCACTTTACATCTTTCTAATTTCCAAATCAATTTCCTAAGGCTATTTCCAAAGTTCTAACCCTAATATACTTATCTCTAACACCTCCTCCGCAATTACAACAAAAACATCGAACGCTATCAACCCTAATCGCTAGAAAAAGCGCGCCATGTTTCTCCCAACGACATAACAAGTGCGTGCTTTCCGAGAAAGGACCCACTCAGTCACGTTGCTGACATTACTGAATAGTTAATGAAAGCAAACCTTGCATGCGACCTTTACGAGGAAGGATTAGTTGCATATTTGATGGGACATCGTACGAGGGGTTTGGACGCATTATCGCCACCCTTTTCCGTGGTAACGCGACAAACGTGAAAGAGTATTTGGAATCAATATTTGATTATCGACGTATATCGCTAGAGCGAGTTCAAAGAGGACCATGTACCGATAGAAGCCATTAGTTAACATTTTACCTATTTCACCTTCGTGAAAAGTGTTACCTGTGGCCTCTCTAAATAAGATTAAATAATTACATACCGAGTTGATGGCTGTCATGCTGCTAACTCGATCACGATCTGTGTCCACTAGCCCGTTGTCACTCTACAACAAAAATGAAAAAAAGATGTCGGTTAGTATGGGAACAACAATACAGATGATCGATCTCGGTTCGCGGGAAGCAACGTGGCTTATCGTTATAATTAAGTGATCGAGGTTGACCGATCGAAATCGTACGATTATTATTGAATAAATATGTCAGAGGCAGAACGACTCGAGTTTCTCAATTTCTGCGCCCTCCAATTACGAGACGATTAACAAGACAGGAAGAGAGAAAGTGGAAAGGCAACACGAAAATTGTTTGCATCGCGAATTCTCAAGGACAGAGGTAAACGCGGAGTAACACAAGTGCACTCGGGGCTGGGTGCATGGCTCCTTTCTTTTTATTGCAGCGAGTTGCAATTAAAATTTCGTCTACGTTCGAAACGTTTCTTGCCGCCTCGTTAAATTCGGATATTAATTAAGCGACATGCACGTTGCCGAGAATTCCGTTCATGCTTCACTGGTTACAGCGACAAATCAATATTACCTATGCTGACAAATATTAATAAAGAATTTCAAAAATGTCGATATTTGTAACATATCCCTGGAAAATATGGTGACTCTTTATTAGTCTTCGTACGTGGACAGTGGAAAATACATACATAAATCATTAACTATTTTTTAAAGTACGTTTACAATTTGTGGGTAAAATACTGTAGTTTTTAGTTGAAATAGAGAGTTCTGTTTAGAATGAACGTGGAAAATAGTGAGGAAGAAAATACAGTGGTGGATTCATTACTAACAAACGCTAACACGCTGTTGACGTTCGACCCCCAACGCTTCCAGTGGAGAGAATTTCCATCTAGCAAACAAAATACAACCCAGTCTCGAGTCCTTCAAGGTTCCCAGATCCTGCCAACTTTCGACCACGCCATAAAACACGCCCCTGAATCATTTAACAACCAACGAACATCTTTGCGGACACTTAATTTTTCTGTATCGCTGTTTCGAGCCATCTATCTTCCCTAATGTCTCTCAACTCACAGCTGCGCGAGCAAGAAACGAAGGATTCGCGAGGAAAGCTAATAAATTTCCTCCACTGGAAACAGGATAAAGTTTCAGTTTCAAGTGATGCTCTGATCGACTCTGTTGGATTTTACATCTTGAAATTCCAGATACATAGAGATGGCAACTATCCTCTGTATTTACAGAACTTGTATTTAATTTCTTGAATTTCCAAACTTCATAATTTTCAAATTTTTCAAATAATTAATTTTGAAAATAAAAGATATTTAAGTATCAGCTTGTTAAATATTGGGGTGCTAAACTTCCAAGTTATTAAGATTCAAATATTCAATTAAACTTCTAAATTTTCGTATACAGTATTGCTTCGATACAAGTTCGCCACTTATGGTCACTTACCTACACAAGCAATGGAAAAAACTCATTTGTAAGAGAAGTTTACTGGTCAGCAGCTTAAATTGAAAGTGTCGAATTCGAGGACAAGGGACAGCAGAAAAATAATTCCAAGGGAGCCTGCATGTCCATCGAACCTGTATCGAGACAATACTGTACTCTATTCAACAATTTCTTCCAATTATCCAGACATTTTTATATTTCCCCCATTTCAGGATCCCAGTGTTTGCACCAAAATCGTCAGCTCCCTTAATTTCACAGACAGAACCTGTAAAACGAACCCACATGTAACCCAGAACATCAGTATTCCTTCCCCGTTTCTAACGAAGGCCATAAAGAACGTACACAACGCCGATCAAAATCTAAAAGCTAAATGAACACTCGACAGAATCACCCATACCCACTTCCACCCCCACGCACAGAATACTAAACCCCTATCAACTCGCAAGAAAATCCGCAACGAAACAGTCGCCACTTAACCCCTCCCCTCTAAAGGCCCATAAAATCGTCTAGCCAACCTAGCGAGAATTAAAAACGACCTAACGTTCGTTTAACCCCCGTTTTACGAGGGCGTCGTGACCCCTGTCGCCCATCGATACCAGCTCGATATCGAATCGTTTCCCAGGGCACCCCTAAAATTACGCGACACCTCTCTGACTAACGCTGTCCAGCTCCTGCACCGAGCCCACCCTGGAACAGCGAAAAAGGGTGTGGACATGTCGGGGCGCAGAGGGGTGCAGAGGGTCGAGTTCTCGCGGAGTTTGACACGTAAATTTATTCGAGCATAACCGATCTGGCAGACGTTCAAGACGGACGCTCCAGCCAACCCCGTGGCAGGTCCACCGCTGTTTTACGATCAAAGTTCAGAACGACATTTGCGCGGGGGACCAGGGGGAGGCTCTTTCGCCTCGGCTCCGTGGCCGACGCCGTCGTCGCCTTTGTGCTATTTCTTCATCGCGCCCGCTTCCCGTTCCGACCTCCCTCTGCCACGTCTCCCGTACGCGGTACGCTTCGATGGTTCCGCCTCGGAACGAGTACGAGCGGCCGTTTCCGTCGAGCTGCGAGCACAGAATTTCCATCTCGATAATCCTGACCGGTTTTCGCGTGACCTCGCGCCGCGCCGAGGACGGAGCACCGTTTCCGCCGGGATCGAGACGACGGCAATTTTTACCGCGCCGCCCACGAGTTACGAGTTAGGTTTAGCCTGGGATCGAACCGCGCGACGCTCGATCAGCTCCGCTCGTTGCCCCGGAAGTTCGTTGCCTGTGCGGACGGCTTTATTAGCCTCTCTTGTTACCGCTATGCGTCGGGGTCACGAACTCTCTCTGTCTCTTGCGCGACGGCTTTTTCTACTGCGGCTGGTTTAGACGCTCGCGGCGGGCTTGGTTTGTGATTCGATTGGCCGAGGGTTTCTTTGGGGGGACAGAGGAACGTGGTTTCATGGTTTTGGTAGAAGATTTTGAGGTCGTTTGGGGAATCGGGAGGTTAATGTTCGTGGGGAGTATTGGGGAGGGTTAATGTTTATGTGGAGAAATTGCAAGGTGTGAGTAACCCTCGAATGAGTGATGTTTGGCTAAGATGTAAGAGGCCGACACTGGGTCTTCTTGGAGTTGTACTAAATATACTTTAAAAATAGTTCCTCTGGCAAGATTATATGTTAAGTTTGTAATAGGACTTCTAAGAATATTTCAATGAAGAAGTTGATGCGAAGAAAATATTGAAAGTTAAGAACAGTCGATTGATGAAAATCAGAATATTTCTGTGATAGGAACTTTGTAACTTTGACGTACAATAAGACCCTAATTAACTACCTTAGTATCGAATTCAAAATTAAAGTCTTCTCTTGATACCTAGTTTTCATAATTTCAATATCATTAAACTTTCATTAATACAGAAACTATTATCACTGTCTATATTAAATAACTGAAAGCCTAGATAACAAAGTAATCGACACCTAGTTAATCAAGGACCCACTACATCTTCGATATATCTAGAGCTCTGCTTCATTAACAAAACAGCAAATAAAATAACTCCTCGATCTGACATATAAAATTAAAAAAGCATCTTTTTCAGTCGAAGGATTAAAATAATCTGAGACACCACTAGTCACATTCCTGCACCTCAACATGAAACTCCAAAAACGATTAAACCAGAACTGAGCACCCTTCAAACTGACGCTTCCTGTGTCCCATACACTAAAAACCACGCTGTCGTGTGAAAGCCGAAGCTCAATCAGATAACACAGGGCATTAGCGTCGTACGATGCTCAATTTCACGCACGAAGGAACATTACTTTGAAGTCGCGTGCATAAATCTCCCGAGGATCCCCTGGTACCGTCTATTACGCGTATCACGACGCAATTACAATCGTCCTTGTTTTAAATACAGCCATTACGCGAGCGATTGTTATGACAAGGAGAGGGTCCGACGGAGCTGTTTTCGGCTTAATCGAGGTGGCTCGCGACGCATAAAACCGACGAAAGATTTAAAGGTGTCGTCTGGCTGGGTCAGGAATACAATGTTGTAGAATGCACCGGCTGGTAAAGCTAAACCGAAACGAGGGGGACATCGTAAAAGAAATTATGACCCGGTTGGAGTAATTTACGACGCACCACCGTACAAGATCGGCCACTTTTCGTCGGCGAAGCTACCGTGGCCCATGAAAACCGTCTCGCGGCGAGTCAGGAATTTACGAGTGTCGATTATCGACCTGCACTGTGACCTATTTACTAGGGGAATCGTCGAATGTTCCTTAACGGACCAAATCCCCCGTAATCCCCGAAGATATTGTCACACTGTGTCTCCATCACTGAATCACGAACAGGATCGGGGCATTACTTGCGTAGACGTTTTCGCGTTAGTGCTACTGTTATTGCTGTTACGTAACGCGGGGATGTTAGGATCGAGATGGATATGGGTTCTAAAGTTCCGTGCTTCTTGGAAACACGAATGTGCATACTTTCCTGGCTCCTGGAGTCTAAAAACGGCAATTCTAGATGAAAGTGTGAGGTGGTACGAAGATGTCTTTATTGTTGTACTTTGCAGTAGTTATTGCTTAGCACGTTAATTGCTACATAGCGTTTTCGTTTTTCTCAAATTCTCTCATTTGTAGGTAAATGCATATCTATTTCAAGGGATGAATTTGCACACTAAAACAAGAGAGAAATATCGTATGAACACATGATTTATATTCCTCGGTTTTTTGAAGCATGCAGTAGTGTGTATTGAGACATGAGGAAAATACCAGGAATATTTTCTTTAATTTTTTATAACTCAAAAAGTAAGGAACATAGGAGATATGTTCGTACTGTATGATGTTTCTTATTTATTTTAGTGTGTTAATGTAATGTAAAATATAGAGATGTATTTATGAATCACCCTGTATATGCATACAATAACTCATAGATTTCTTTACGTGTACTGAAAACACCATCAACAGCTCATAAGCCTATAATAAAAAAGTATAGTTTGCTAATATTAGCAGCTCAATCATCGATAAGAAAATAGAATATACTTTTTTAAGAAATACTATAACTAATATTGGACGATCCTGAACCAAAGAAGAATCAACTTTGCTCGATCCTAACAATGTCAACAGAAGAAAGATCTCACGTTGATTTTCAGTGCAAAAGGAAAAAGAGAACCTTTTTTACATTCAGTACTCCCGAAACTATCATTAAACTGATTTTCTGAAAAAAAGAACCCCTGCAGTAGTCTTCGTATTCGGTTACAATGTCTCCTGCATCGTTCGTCTGCAAGAATCATGCTCCAATATTAAGGAGACTTCGGGGATGATCTAAATAATTCCGTAAGAAGTTTCTCCCGTGTGTGCCCCAAAAGGTCGGAGTTCTTCAATTTATAGGAGGAACGTCGAGAACTGCTTAGTGTCTTTTTACCCTTCCTCAAACCCCTTCCACTCCGCCTCTTTCCCTCCTCGTATCTCTTTCTCTGCTACATTTCTTCGGGTCCCATCCACTTGTAGTTCGTCTTTCATTGTCTTTATCGCTTCCCGGTCCTGGCGAATCAAAGAGCGTGGTCGTAAAAATGGAGATTCGTGCTCAACGACGGGGCACCGTATCGATAAGAAAAATCAAATTGTAATTCTCGCGCTACGGTGACGTGGCTGATAACACGACCGAGGAAAATACTTATGATTCGGTGTGGATAGCTTCTATTTCTATCCTTTTTATCATTTCTGGAAGATATGAGCTGCAGAAGACTTTGATATCTTTAGATGCTTTTAACTTTAATTGGGAAATTGGAAAATGTTTCATTTACCGACGCAGTGAAGAAGTAGAGGAAGGTTATATACAAACTTTAGGGGAGGATTTATTTAAACCTGATTTATTGGAAAACCTTGAATTTGATTTAAAAATAGTGAATAGTCAATAGTTGAAAAATAGTAATATTGTTACTTAGCAATTGAAATACAATCTCTCTCCTTCGATATCCCATCGACCCCCAGACGCCCCGGAAATAAGCCCTCAGCGCAGCGGCGCGAGCCAGAAAACCTTCCTCGACGAAAGCGTTTCCCGTGTTGCGTGCTCGTTACGTCGGCGTCTAAGTTAAAGAATCGGGTGCATTAAAAACTTGTCACGTTGGCCGACAGAAAGAGCTCAGCCTGGGTCGTTCTACAAACGGAAGCGCGTCGGGTGATTGATGGCCGACCGATTGTCAGTGAAAAGGGAACTCGCGTAGCCCGACGATAATTCACCGAGGATCCTCGGCGTCTCTGTCCCTCCTGCGCTTCGTGGCTCGCAGCCTCTTCCTCGACACGCGCCGAGGGTGTTAAAAATAGGGAACGACGGAGATTAGATGGCCCCGTGGTTGTCAGACATCGGCGGCATCGGGTAACAAGCGGCACCGAGGAAGATGAAATGTCTTCCGACGTTGTCCTCGTGCTCCACCTGCCCCTCCGCCTCGTCGAACCCTCTTCCCCCCTCGGTTCTATTCTTCCAAGACGTGACGGGGCCGCTTTTTAGCGCATAATTAAGCAGCCTCGCGTCATTCGTCACGGCCGTTTTGCCGGGCTTTAATTTAAACTTATGATTCATGAGGGCGATGCAGCGAACTTGGAAAAAGCCCCGAGGAGAAAGAGATCCTCGAAGAGATCGTCTGAACGCGCGGTTTCGAGTACTCGCCGCGAGTTTTTCCATGGTGGCTGAGGCGAGCTCCGCGGAGGGGGGCGGGTCTGAATAATTCGCAGCTGTCGCGGGGAGAAGAGAAATGGAGGATGAAACGGCGGAGGACAAGATTCACGGTCGGAGGTGAGCGTCATCCTTTACACGATCGGGGAGACGATAAAATACGGGGAAGAAATGCTCGCGCCGCGACTAATACACCAGGCGAGCGTGTATGAACTCCTGGATCGAACGGTTGAATAATCTGAGATAATAAATGAACCTGGTTGAGAGAGGGCTCGATATTTGTGGGTGAACGATGAGTCAGAAGGCGTGAGGCAGAAAGAGAAACAAAGATCGGAGACGTGCTGTGATGGTTACGATTGAGATCGTTCGAGAATTGAAGTTGATTTAATGGTGAAGTGCTTGAGAATATTATTAGAGAACGTTATTATAAGTTTGCGAGTTAGTTACTGTGAAGACTAGTTAGTATGAAAAGAATATGTCCTAAAGTGTTTTTCCTTGGGGAATTAAAAATTAGTTTAATTAGTTCAACACGATTAATGTTCTATTTATTTCAGAAGATACAATCGTCTGCGCGCAGAAAAGGTGGTATTTGAAACAACACTGACGGTGTGACAGTAGAAATGTTATGCATTAGTCAGCCAGAGTCACGGTTGCGTCATAAGTATAAACAGACCATCCAATAGTTCCAATTTTCAATCTGTGATACTTTCGAGATCTCTTACATAGAAAAATATACTTCTGTAATATTTCAATCAACTTTCAATGCTTATGCAAGCGATGAAATAAGTGTTACGCGATACGATGAAGCTAGAATCAGAGGAAATAAAATATTAACAGAATAAATGTATTTCAGTAGAAAACATCTCACTTTGCTAAATCTAGATTCACGCCAGAACACAGGACTGCGATTCCTAAATTTTCATGAAAAATTTCATAATATTCGACTTGTAAAAAATACCTGTGCTAAAGGAAGTAGAATTCTCCGTCTCAGAACATTATAGCTATTATTATTAGAAGATCTCGTCTCAAATGAGCATTAGGCGTGGCCAACACAGTCAGCCAACAGAAGCACATGGTGAACAATGAATGACGAAAGACGAGAACGAACTTTACAAGGAGAAGCATTCTCGAACACAATATTATACGCAGCGCGTATTGTCATGCTAATAGCGCGTGGTATAGAGTCATCGATCATCGCTGCTTTGCTTGGCACGCCTCCGTTCGCGTTCCTCTCTTCCATTTCGTTTTTCTCCTCTCTTGGTCCTTTCGAGCACGTTCCCCTAGCCAGTCGGTGGGTCCTTTGTGCGGGCATTTCGCCGCCGGTGTTTCCTTAATAACGTAACCCGACGCACACACGGCCGAGCGGCTTTTAAGCACCACGTAATCGCGCAGTCATTCAACGGTGTCCTCTGTGCCTCGTACGTGTATCACGAGCTTCGTGGAGGAGCGCGTGGGTGGATAAAGCTCCTCCAGAGATAGCAATGGCACAGTGGGAGGGAAATTCAATTTCGAATTGGGTGGCCCCTTTATGGACGATTTTGGCGTAATTGGAGAAAACACGATTGACTGTTATTACTAAACGTTTGATGTGTCAATTCATTTCGGAGTGGTTGATTTTAGTCGTTTTTTAATCCTTACGCCGCTGATTTATACATATGTATGTATTAATATGTGACATACACAGCAGAGATTGAGGACCCTTTTTGGTATAAAATTGACACTTCTCAAGAATCGTTCGAAAATTTAAATGGCAACGTAATGGTTAAGATGCGATTGGAATATTTTGGAAGAGCTTACAGACTACTGTGTTTTCTTGTAGACTCACCAAAATCTCTTTACTCTCTATAATATTAAAATATACTCAGCACAGCAATAGATTTCCGATTCTTGTTTGAAAATACAGAAAATCGCTAAAATTAGTGAAACATCAAAGTGAAATTGACTACTGAGTCAGTGTCATAAAACAGAATGAATATAAACAAAACTCTAGTTGACAGTAGATAATAGATATTTACTATCAGTAATAAATACTATTACACTTACAGTACTATTACTATTAATAAATACTATTACAATATTTGTTTCTATTTGCCCCGTTTCATGGTACTATTTGAAACACAAACCCTCTTCCTCCATGCCATATTCTATTCGTGTAAATTCTTCGCTCATAACACTACACAAGCTAGCATTCACGCATACAGTGGTAGTACTGCAGTAAAGAACGACTGTTTTATTCGCAAATAAAGCTCGAACAGCACTGCCTACATGTAAAATTCCCTCTTTGCTGTCCTTCGCCAATCTTCACCTAAACCTCCCTCGTTCGTTCACACCATTCATAATAATCCTATACCGACATCTCAAGCTTTGTAACTACAGCAGCATCGAAGAAAAAGGAAACTGGCGATGCGTGAGCGTGCTTGAATAAACGCACTGCATCGTCTGCAACAATAATCACGGTAAGAGCGTTGAGAGATCTAATTGTACGAGGACGGACTTGTTGATACGCCCTGTGAAAACACACAGAAGTAAGTACTCTGCATAAATTTATACAAAGGTTGAGTAGAGTGAATCGGGAAGAGCAGTCAGTGAACGAGCTGCGTGGATTTATATCAAAGGAACATTTCTGACCTACGTTTGTTATCTACCTGCTCTACCAAGAACTGTATAGGAAAATTCTTAGAAAATTATGTACGTAATAGCTTTCTTAACTATTCTTGGAAATCATAATTTCTATAATATTCAATAGTGTACGATTAAAAAGAGATATCATCGAATACCACTCTCAATTCAAGAGTGTAAATAGAAAAGGCTGTAAGTGCCATTTTAAAAAAGTTTTTGTTCCAATAAAAAGGATGTTTATATGAAGACCACTATTAGTGTATTGTTTTTTTCCCATCAATATTTGAGCTTATAGCCTTTTTTATTTCCACTCTTCAATTGTGATTTGTGCAATTCCTTGTCTCCTTCCATAGTCTAGGAACCCACACTTGCAAAAATTTCATTAGGCAGCAACGCTGACACGGACCAGCGGAATTTTTGCTAATAATTATCCATCACAAAATGTTTTGCACAGTCTTCGAATTCCCGCGCCGAAGGACGATAAAGCTGTGTAATCAAATAACGAAATTTTCCACATTCCATCCACCTTATTACGAAATACTGTCAATAATCACCCGTTGATCGAATCAACAGTTCCCCTTCTTCGTAAACCCAATTAATCAAATTAATCCGCTCGATGTGAGCAGATGCAACAAACGAAGCAGAAAAAAAAAGGAAGCAGAAGGAATATATTCCATGAAAAAGCTGTGCTCCATATATTAATCTTTTTACGGACTACGTGTTCGTCAATAATACGGTCGATTAATTAAATTAAGTACCGCGTGCGCGACGTTGAGGGCTTCGAATTAAAAATGGCCTGGAAATCCGCTCGATCAGAGTCGAATGGAAGAACGGGGGAAGAAAGCTAGAGAAATGAAATAAAATAAATTCGAAGCGTACACAATGAGGTCGGACGCTCTTTGAAATTTCCCAGACGCTACTGTACAACGTTCGAGCGTCGTTTCACGGAAACTACAACTCGTCTGACCGACGATCGTAAACGTCCACGACGAAGGTGCGAGCTTCCAACGACCAGCATCGTCGGTGACGCAGCCGGTGAGCGCGCGCGCGTCATTCGTCGAAACGACGAAACGGTTCTACACCTGCTCGCTCTATAATTCGACGACGTTCGTTTACATTCCGACGACTGTACGAGAGCAATATTTTTACGGAGTCTAGAACATGCGCGTACCGGTCCCCACTGGCAGGCTACAGCCACCTCGCGCGTGTCTATAAATCTATTAATAAAACGACGCGGAGTTCGCTAATTGAGTAAAATAGAGGATGCAGCGACGACTCGGGTGAACGACGCGTCCATTACTCACTATTTGGAAAATATAGAACGATTCGGGGATACTTTCAGCGCTTTGATCGAGGCGCAAGTGGGCCCCTCCATTAGCGTCCCATCAATTTTTCTTAAAGCGCGCCGCTCTCGCGCGGAATTTCGATTTTCATGTAATGTCATTCGACGGCTAATGGCGCGAAATTACTGTAAAACCGAGTGCTTTCTCGACCCATCATTTCCACGATCATGCTGCTTTCCCTCTCGCGAAAGCGATGCCAGGAGATCCTTTGCAACTCTACGCGCTCCATGCTGCGTAATCTTTTAACGTTGTACGTGCTCTTTCATTTAGAGAAATGTGTAGGCAAAGGAAGAGAAATAGTTAGATCAGTGAGGAATTTGGTATTTGATGTTACTCTAGGTGACACTAAAATGGTACTTTATCCATAACCTCTTACGTACATAATCACTATGAAAACTGCTACTACTTCTATGTAGAGAAGCCTTTCTCTTTCATTTAAAAAGTTCAAGATTTTGATAATTCAAGTACTTGACAGTTATCTATTGTTATTATACGATAGAATTTATTAGTGTCTGTAACTTGGAGGTTAAAATAATCGCATAACAGAAGAAAAACGTGAAAGATTCTCAAAGCAAAAGCTACGGTCACCGTTATGGTTGATTGTACAAAGCTATACTGTCGATTATTATACAATTCACAATGTCTAGTTATTCAATACAAGATTAAGTGTTAAAATATCCATATTACAAGGCATACTCCCTATAGTAATTAATTTGAGTAAGACATATTCAGCCTGCAACGACCAATAAATTTGTAAATCAGTTGTACATTTTCAAAGTCCATTATTTAATTTCAACATATTTGACCATTTTTACACCATTAACCACACTGTCATCAAGGATATTCACGAAAAAATATAGGTAACTGATTCTCTCGGGCCATCATCAACTAGAAAATAAAAAAAAGATCAGAATCACGGTGACTCGCATCCCCAGCATCGATTGGAACGCGCCGCTGCGTTTAAGTCGCACATAAATTCTGGAAACGAAACGGTTGAGCGTTCCACGGGCTTTCGTGAAGCTTGAACGAGGTCAAGACGAAGAAGAAGACGCAGAAGAAGAGGCGGTAGTGGTGGTAGCGGCAGTAAGGTTGCCGGGGCGGTCGCCACGTATCCTCGTGATAACTGCACGATAGAATGTTCTCTTAAATTTCCCAGGTGGATCCGAGGCGTACTTGCGTTCGCGACGTCTTTATACGGTTTCCAACGAATACCTGTGCGCCTTGTGTCGGCCCATTCAACCGTTCGCAAGAAGCTACGTCCTTCGAGAATAAGCGAATATCGAGAATGTCGCAGGAAAGTGGCTGCTTCCCCGCCTGAACTGTCATTTTTCATACGTGTATACAACTCGCGACTGGATTTCGAGTCAAAGGGGAAGTTTCGCCAAGGGGGAACGAACGATGCGACGCGTTGATTTGAAACGGAAGGTATAATCAAATTTCGGACCCTCCTCTCGCGATTTATGCGCAGATTCGCTCGGCTATTTTGATATTTACCTTTGTTCGCAGATAAGAATAACTATTCTCATTGGAGACGATGACGACCTCTCTTAGCAATGCCTGTGCATCTCTATGCGCGATGTAATTCGAAAAAGGGCAATCTCCTTGTTGAAATGCAGACTTATGTTGGAAGTGAGAATCTTGGAAGAACTTGAATTTAACTTTCAAGTGGTGACCACTGTTTTAATATCACTAGTGGTGACTTGACATCAAATTGAGTACGTATTGCTACTAGTGACATGACATCAGTGTAACGTATCTATAGATGGAGATATATTTTACTTAGATTAAGACACTATTATTTGTTATTCTTTAGATAATTTTATTATATTTATAATATTTCATAAACAAAATGTAATTTTTGTTAATACAATTACAATAATGAAATTTATTTCGATACACTTAATAGTAATGCAACAATAAATTTTAATACAAGAAGACGTTTAATAAAAGAAAACGTAAACATTTACAGTACTTATGCGAAATTAATTTGGCGTCAAGTCACCACTATTGTAGGGATACGAAATCAAATTGGCGTACATCACCACTAATGTTAGTAGTCAATTTGACATACGTCGTCACTCTAAGATCAAAGATGTGTCAAGTTGAAGGTTGCAACTATGACGGATTTAAATATTGCTGTTAATTACTTGAGTACGAATTCCAGTTAAACAGATTTTCTAAACGCTTAGCAAATGGTTCTATAGCAAATCATACCTCTCATACACTGTGCACAAACATACTATAAAACCTGAGTTCCACTAAATGGAGTTTGCACCAAGTGCCTACACCTATTCGCAAAACCAATATTCCCGATAGACTCAGGCCAAAAATCAGCTCGCTCTGTTTGTAACATACTTCACCGTCGGACCGTTCAAAGTGCCATTATTGTAGAACACTGTTACGAGGAGCCCCATATCGCTTCAGCGTTATAAAAACATAGCAGAAGAACGCTCCTCTGGCGGCCCTCGCGAAAATGGAGCTCGCATCGCGGAATTCGCGCACGCGAGAGGGGGAAAAAACGATCACTCGACCGAATAAACTCCCGACAAGTCAACCCTTCAAAAAAACAGCCCGACATCCGGCTGGCTGCGACCGCATCGTTAATCGTTCGTCGCGAAACCAGAGATCGCAGCCAACAATAAAACTTTCCAAACTTCACGCTTCACCAATTAATCCTGGCCAAACATGCATGCGTGGAGGGGATGGGGATGAATAAAAAAAAAAAAAATAAAAGAGCGGCGAGAAAGGGAAGAAATAAAAACGGCGTTCTAGGGCAACGCGCATTATCGATCCGCCGTATCTCATTTGTCGTTCGCCTCCAGCCTCGTTATTAGTTTTGATGGTGTCCAGAGGCACTCACGGGTTGCAGTTTGCGGCCGGTTAGCGGCGGCAAAAAGCATGCAGTGACACACGACGCGAGAAAAAGGAAGATAGGGAGGACGGAGAAGAAGCAGGAGATGAAGGAGACGAACAAGAAGAAGAGAAATAATGAAGCGTGTCGAGTACGCGGGAAGCAGAGGCAGAGGGGCGAAAGAGGGACGAGTGGTGACTCCCAGTGGTATTTATATAGAGGCTGGAGTGTCGCCAAAACGCTAGGAACCGACCCTATCTATCGTCAAAAACACGGCACACCTCTTCTCCCACTCCCGCCTCCGAGCTCCCCCCCTCGATCGTACTCGCGTCTCTTATCCACCGTTTCCTCCGCCCCGCGACACCCCCGCGGAGGCGAGAGCCAAGACCGCTCGACACCATCCACACCCATGGAATAGAGGCCGAGATAGCGAAGAGGATGGCAGTTTCCGCGGGTTGCTCCCGTTCCTGCCACTCTAGCTTTATTTGTCAACCACTCCGTGGACCAAGGAACCCGCCCGTCTTGAAATTAAAGGCCTGGCGATGACGAAGGTCACTCGCGCGTCTCTTAATATCGCCGCTGACATACGTCACTAACATCATCGCTTTCTCTGTGCTACTTTGTACGCGTCTCCCGCTGAGCCAAACGTGTTTCGCGATTAAGACGTGGATATGAAGAGGGTGTACTATGTTTAATGCCTTCTCACTGGGTGGTAATGTTGCTTATAGCACTTTGATACGTCTAGGGGGAAGGTGTTCGTGGTAATTTCGAGTATTTTGGGGATGGTGCTGGTAATGTGATTACTGTATACAAGGATAAATTGTGTCTGGTATGATTTACACGTAAGTCCATCATGTTTCGTTATATAGGTAGATGTATCGCATCTTTGCTTCAAAAGTAGCAACGCGAAAAAGTACGGTTATGTAAATATATCTTATACTAAATTGCTTCAGAGTCGTAATTTGTAAACCACATTTCCTGAGTTTTGACGCTTCTGAAGCAAGGAGGCAATATACATAAATATAGGTAGGTGTATTTCAAATTTGTGCGACGACTAAGTTTGGAAACCTATGAATTTTCAAATTTTTAAATTCTCAAATATTCAAATTTCCAAATTTTTAAATTTTCAAATTTTCAAATATTCAAATTTTCAAATATTCAAATTTTCAAATATTCAAATTTCTAAATTTTCAAATTTCTAAATATTCAAATTTTCAAATTTTTAAATTTTCAAATTTTCAAATTCTCAAATATTCAAATATTCAAATTTCCAAATTTTCAATTCTTACAGCTTGCAAACTTTGAAACTGAAATTTTCAAGATGCCTAATTCCCATACTTTTTTAACGTTCATATTCTTGAATTCTCAACATTTAAAATCCTTAAGCTTCTAAATCTTCAGCTTTCAAACTTTCGAATTTCCAAATCTTTAAATACTTCCTGAATTTTGTTTAAGTGCACCACTAACATGGCCTATAGAAAGTTGTTAATGAAATAAATATTCCAGGCGTGAGTCACCTGTGTGAATAATGATAGTGCATCAAGAAAGTCGTAAAACAAGATTTATGAATGCAATCCTTTGCACGACGAACAACCGCTTTAGATGCAGTTTCATTAGGAACTAGAAAATACGAGCATGTTCGACTTATATTTAGCTAATGAGCAGATGACGTAGTCAACTTGGTGTACTTAGAATCGGTACCCTAAGAATAATCGAACGTCCTTCGAGGTTGCTCGTTGTACTCATTTCTCAAACTTCAAGATCCCTGTACCATTCAACGAGAGTGACAGTAACTTTCACTGTACCATTTATTCGGATTAAGCACAGTAAAACACTGTTAATACCGATAACACTTTTAATCATCGTTACGTGAATTTATTTCTATTTAACATCTGTGTATTACCTCATATTATAAACTTTTGACGCACAATTGATTACGTAATATTAGGTATTTTTATTGGAATTGTAATGTACACTTCAGTCTACTATCTCTACTATCTATATTTACTTTGCTGACTTTATTTACTTATATAAAATTAATTTCAAGTTCTCCAACTCCAAGACTATATATCTAAGTAAGTAAATAGTAATAATAAAATTGTAATTTGAATCTACTCATTCAGAAACGAAGACTTTCCCAAGAATCTTAAAGATTACCACAGTGCCAAACTAAACTCTACACTGTTCCACACAGTCATACATTCTCCTCGTCAGAACAGATATATAACTAGGCGCGTAAAAATACGAAACATTCGACAGACACACGTTCTCCATAAATAATATCCATACATCGAAGCAAGTGTGCCTCAAAATTTCCTCCCCCAAAGGATCGGTACAGATTCAACGTTGCATCGAATACCCTCGGCATTTCTCGTTCCCTCTGTTCGTGGCCCTGTTCCCGCGTGTGTGTACGTGTACAGGGAATTGGAAAGCGAAACATATCTCTTTTCAATCGATCTCTCAAGCTCCTACACGTTTTCTGAGAGGCCAGAACGGCCGAAAGCAGACGTCTAAAAATCAAAGAGCAAACGATCGCCTCGGGCAACGATGCGGATTATCAAGGAAACACGAAAGGACCGATAAAATCGGGGAGGATGTTGACTATACAGGCCGATCGTCGCTCAGTCGTTCGCCTTTAAAACCTTCCACGATAACCGACGCGGGGAGTCGTCTTTCGAGTAGTCATTGCCTCGAAATCTTCGTGGTCAACCGTGGATATCTGCCGCATCGCGTAGATTCTTACCGACAGAATGCTCCAATGGATTCACCGATATTCTTCCCTTCGATATACGCTGCTCTAAAAATAACCCTCTGAAGATTTTTCTTTGATGCTCCTCTGCTCTCCTCCACCCCCTCGTAGGCTTCACCGAAGAATTTACGAGGCTTTGCACGATCGGGACACGGAAACGTTGCTCTCGCGTTTCATCGCTTAATGGTTCGGTCGTAAAATTTTTGACAATTTTTATGCCTCCCTGCTCTCCCTTTGAGAATTCGCCTAATGGCGATGGCGTTTTAGCGTGATTCAGTGCGACGGATGACTAAATCAAGTGGCGTGGAAATACTGGATTATGTGTTGAAGCGTTATCTATGTTAGGGATACACATTTTCAAAACAAAGTTCCACCATTAAAAGGTTACTTATAATAAAATGATAAGACCTACAAACGGTATTTTATTTTTCCATGTGTCGAGTATACTCTTTATTACCCTAAACGTGATCATTTCCTCATGACAAGTATATTCGTCAAGCACTGTTAAAGGGTTAATATTCAACCCTTAAGTGATATGGTGCCAGTATTATGTAACAATATCGTAGAATTGCTGCCATTCCATTGTCAAAAGTGATTAATAATAAGAAAAGAGAGAAATCACAACCTTTCAGTTTATCATGTACCTATGTATTATAAGCAAACCAGTAGTATTTTACATTTACAACAAATATGAAAAGTGAGGTAGTACAAATGCTGTGACCCCATCACATCAGTTGCGGGTTAAATATTCAAAAATATGTACTTCCTCAGAACTAGATAGAGATAAATAGAAGTACTTACTAGGTAAGTACATGTGTCACAGCAAAATTTAGTGAACACATCCTAAATTTATCGTTACACACAATCGTCAAGGCTGCGACTATTCTATCTTGAAAAGGAATATACGGACTCTGTGGTAGTAACTCGAGGGGAGGACAGAAGCAGAGGAAAAACGTTCTCGGGCTTTTCTTCTCAAGGAGAGAAGTTTCTCCATGATTCAAGAGAACACGACAATGGTCTCCTCAGAAATTTCCGTCACGCGTACCGCGGGCCGAGTCTCGTTCCTCGAACTTCGCTTAATTTCGCGCGCCTCCCCTGTCCCATCCACCCCCTCCGCCCCATATTCGGAAACATCCGCGAAAATGTTCACGGCGCCGTTTCCTCGGTTCGACGCTGAACGCACTCGAAGAGGCACGAACGGCTTCGATACGCCGTCTGAACTCGCGAAACGCTCGCTGCGCGTGTTCCCGCGCGACGGAGCGTCTTCCGACGGCTTAAGTGCCCGCGAGCGCGGCGAATACCCAAGTTTCGAGTTCAATTAAAAAGTTTCGACCGGCCCGCCGATTATAATCGACGCGAGCGTTTCGCCGCTTTGTTATTTCAGCAATGAGCGTTCCTGGCGAAACTTCCGCGCTCGATTTAATATTCGCCCGTCATCGAGGCAACCTGTGCATTTTTCAACCTAGCGAGTGTCTCATTGGAAGGACTTTGTTTGAAGATGTTGGCGGTGTGGATTTATTGTATCGTATTGGACTGTGTAGCATTGGAATTTAGGGATAAATAATATGTAATCTTATCTATAAAAATCACATCATTTCTACTTAATAGTTAGTTTAGCCAGTAATGCGCTACATCTGAGAGTGCGTGCGAAATCAGGCGATTCTGTCTACTGGAACCATGTAGTCTCGTTCAGATTAGTCAAGTTACTTGAATTCAAGCTACTTGTGTTCAAGTAGCTTGGTATCAAGTTTGTCGTCATAGGAATTAAGTTACTTGAATTCAAGTAGTTTGAATTTGAAAGTAACTTGAATTCAAACTGTCAGATAAAAATAATCAAAATGGCGTCGGAGGAGGTGGAGCGTGCTGGTTATTTGGATATGTTTTTTCCAAATAAGATATACACGTTTGACAGTTTTAATAGCCTCCTTGACGTTCAGATGGTGAGGATTTGTTTGAAATATGTCCTGTATAACACAATACATATCAATCATGTATATTTCAAGGCAAGGAAAAGTTGAAAGGACCTCAATGTTCTCGTTATGCTTTTGTTTCAAGTCACTGAGATTCGAGTAGGAATTATGTGATTTTTATAAATAAGATTGTTTACTATTTACTAAAGTTCCAAGAAAGATTCAAGTTTGATTCGAGGAGCAACTGTCGTTCTTCTATTTAATATAGAGTTTATGAAATAGTGAATCGATGAACTGTGATTTCTGTATCGACTACTATTGCAACAAGGATTCTTTATAACGAGTGGTATATTCCCATATTATTATTTCACAGGAGTGTACTGTATTCAGTAAGAATTCTCAATTCAAGCAGCTAGTTGGTACAGCGTAAGGACGTCGTGAAAACTCTCGAGTGGTTTGTGCTATAGCAAGCAATTAAGAGGGTCATTAAAAGGAAGATATCGTGCACGGTTTAGAGCGATCGTCAACCGTCGGTGTGATAACCGTAAAAGAATACGATGGAAGGCATTAGTAGGAAGAAACGTCGTCATTTTGTACGCGCGATCAACCACCAACGATCGAGAGAGAAATGTGGAAGACGTTATTATTGGTCCATAGACATGGAAATGTTGAATGACAGTTCAGTTTCGCACGTCTTCTACTTCCGCGTTAAACAGTTCCCTTGATACTAACTTAATCGACCGCTTTCGGATTTCTAGGAGTAAACACACTCGCTTTCAGACTAAAAGAAACAGTTAGATTACTATACTTGGAGTTTGGGTGGCCAGAAAAGAGAAACGAAAGTAATTAAGAAACAGAGAATAATCAGGTGTCAGAGATACACAGAGTGAGCGAAGACACTACTGCACTAAGTATATTTGATACAGATTTGAAACTCATTTAGATACAGGAAAAATCATTTTCTTGGATAATAAAAATTTTTAAACTGTACAAAAAATTTTCCACGTAAGCTACTGAATTTTCAAAAAATAATCACGAGGTATTATTCAGCAGAAAAACAAAAATTTTATCGATTTTCGAAACTTTCAAGGGTAGTAAACTTATTTAAAAAAAATTATGGCTTTCCAAAAAATTCTGTGATCTCATATAGTTCGCAGAATTTCATCTCGACTTCCGACGACAAAATTTTTTGTCGCTACACATGTCGTGCACAACGAAAACTCGTCTTTTGGCTCTAATCCAATAGATTCGCATGCAAACCATTACAATCACTTCTGTCTACGTTTTTCTGTACTTTAACGTAAGCAAAATCGTAAAGTATGCATTGCAAATAGAAACTACGAAAAACAGCGTGGATGTGTGCGTGACATACGGCTGTCACGTGTTTTCAACGTCATAGTAAGCGCATCGGGGCCAAGCATCGACAGCTGTTCTCATTTCTCGTCTTATGGATGGATATTTCTGTACCATTTGATGCGTGCGGGATAATCAGATTGATCGATATCGGTATTCCCTTCAAACATTTCAGATTCTCTAATTAATACGTATGAATGGTCGACCTACTTTCTGAAAGCAGTGAAATTTTTAGCCCGATCTTTGTTCCCGATGGTCGAATCAAGTACGACTCTCAGCGTAAAAAATTAATTTAGAAAGCTTCTATAAAGTTGCGTTCACTATATTCGAACTGTATGAAATTATGGTTAATGTAATTAGTTTGATGAATTTCACAGCGATTTCTCCGTTTTAATAGGCTTCATTAGGAATTCCCATCAATTCAATTAATAATTGTACGAATTAGAACTACTCATAACAGGGTACATCAAACCGTATCCATGCAATGGGTATCTTGATAGCCAATGTATTAATTGCAATCATAATTTCACCTCTGTAATTACTCATTATTCTTATCAAAATTCTTGCGCATCCCCGTTACCAACGAACAAACGCCTGCCAACATTTTCTTTTCCCGTCATTTCCCTTATTGTACGCTACCAAATACTAGGTCGCTGGGTTGCCACGAAACGTCCTTGAAATCGTACAAAGCGCCAGCTCACAAAACTCAATCAACTCGACCGGCTACCACCGACACCGTGTCTCGAGGTCTTCGTGGCCTGCCAACGAATATACCCCTGTCACGAAGTCGCAGATGCGAAACAATGCGTTACGGCCACTACGCGCGACACCGGACAACTGGCATTACAAATTACACCAGAACTTGCTAGTGAGACGCAGCTAAATCCGTCGCATTCGTCAAGCGAACCCCGTGATCTCCCGTGAAAAATCGTAATGCCAAAAAGGAAGACACCTTTTATTGCATCTGTCGCTATAAGGTACTCTGCTGTATACATTCTTGTTCCTACGAAGTGGAGTAGATTCAGAGGCGAAGAATTCAATGAAGCAATAGAATGATTCATAAAATACTACACGCTTATACAGTATCACACATGTCATCTAGGCATATAGTTCTACATTCTACACAGTGTGAGAGGAAAGATTTCTGTTCTCAGTAGATAAAGACAATAGTCAGACTGCGAGTGTTCTTACCTGTGTAGATATCTTTAATACTAGAACTACGAAACCTGTCAAAATGAGTGGTATGATTATTTCTTGTACACATTTTATCCTTTATAAAGTTTATTTTTCCCCAGTTAATGCTGAATAATACAGAAGAAACATATGAATAAGACTTTTGTCATTATGGCACATTGTTAAAAATAAAACACAGACTAACCACAGTAGATTTAGTGTTAAAATGTCTAAATCTTATATACACTTGCAATTTTCTTGAAAACGAATGGTCTATGAGATTTGATTCCATATTCTCGACCTATTTTGTTATGTAGCAATCACTATATTTCCTTCTACATCATCAGTTCTGGTGTACTTCGTATAACTACTTTTGAATTCAAAATTCTCAGTACTGAAACACGAACACACTTTCTATTCCTTTCTACGCTCACAATATGCGGTAAAACACGAAAGGAAATCGATTCAAACATTATTCAAAAATACTAAATTTCTCTATCTCCAACGCTAACCCGATTCACCCAGTTATCTACACCTTATATCAATTCCTTCGCTTAGAAATACCTACCCAACGAACGAATGAAAGCGTTCAGCAAATATTATCGGGAAAATAAATACGCTGACCCGATAGACACCTCGCACAAAAGCCTCAATTCCCTCTTCTTTGGCAACGTTTATAACCGAGCACAGCCCCGAACGAGCCGATGTTTCGCGTTCGGTGTCTGAGGCGGACTTCAAAGGAAGCTCGACGCTTTCAGGCCCGATATTAAACGTTTTAATAATCGAAGCAATTTTCGATTGGTAACGTAGAAACAGGAGTCCCGTTTCGATTTCACGTGCTAGCGATCGCCAGCGGTGGGCCGCCCGAAGCGCGGGAATTATTTTTCAGAAATTCGCGCACAGGCTCGCGGGATTCGTTCGAACCTGCAGGCGAGTTCGATGTCGATCGCGAATACCTGAGCGCAGGTGAACGATAGAGCTCCCTCTTTCATGCCTCTCCCTGCCTCTCACCCCCTTCAATCCCGTTTCTATTCCGAGGCAACCGCGGATTTCTCGCCTGTGGCGGGCCCCATAACGAGTTCTGTCAATTTCCACTAGCGACTGCATATTGAAATGAGTCAAATCGATGCGGAAATATTTATCGCGGAGGGGGGACGGGGCGGGAAAAGGCGCAGGAAGGAAGCGAGCCGGCGGAAACGCTCGGCTAATCCGAGCCTCTAACCCATGCAGTCGGAAATGAATCGCGAGTAGAATTCCCCGATACAACGGAAGGAAAAACGACGAGGGATAAGCCGTGTATCCCACGCTTCCGTCCTTCTCCATCGGCGAGCCTTTGGTACGTTCGTGACTCAAAATCATTTCTGCCTGGCGTAGTTACGAGAACTCGAGACTGAAAATTGGGGATTCTCAGATTATGGAAAATGGGGAAATGGGAGGTTGAGTAGGTATTTTAAGAGGATTGAGTATTTTAGAATAATTAGCTGAGGATAAGTATCTTGTGGAGGGAAGTTGTATTGGGAGAAGTAGGTTGGGAACGTGGTAGTCAGACACGCCGACTCTAAGCTTAAGTATGTGGTTGTAAGGCAAAATGAATTATACCATGTTTTCAGAAAATTCGAGTTAAGGTCTTAATTGGCATCTAGAATATAAAATCTATATTTTTAAAGAGAAGAAGGGGCACTAAAAGAATCATCTAAAAATGAAGGTTCGAGAAGACACAAGAAGATGTAAGACAGTACTGAAGCTGGAAACTTGAAACGGCAATATCTTGTAAACAAAAACATGTTATTTAGATCGTTTTACTTTATAACCACAGAAATAGTAATTCACTGTGAAAAATACTGCAGTGCACTCCTTTTTTTAATTTACACAAGATTTTTAATGCCTTGAATTCTCAACAATAATATTATAATGTATCTACATTACTAATTAATACGGCTATAGAAATATTGCAAGAAAAACCCTGCAATATTTAAGACTCGTTTTACTGATATACCATTTACATTATCAACTCGAATTTTTCGTCACCTACTAGGAATTTCGTCATCTAATTCATAAAAATTTTAAAAACAGTTGAATAGATTTAATTAAATAATTTCAAAAAAACCAAGATTTTATTTAAATTGTAGAAATTTGAAATAATATAGTTTCATACGAGATAGAACAGTCAGATGTAGAGGAAGAGACCCGCATACCGAACGAATGCTACAGGTTACCACGAAGATGATAAGACTGTCTGGCAAAGATGGCAGTATTCTCACGTTCCTTCCCTACTCGATTATTCAGAAACATGCTTGCTAGCAATTCTTGAAACTAACGTTTCGCACAATGTGTTCGATCCCCTATGTCAAAATAAAATATGAGATGAATCATGAAGTGTACTACGTACTGCTCTCCTACGCAAACTTTTAGAACAGAGCGAAAGGACCCAAAATGAATGTTTTTAAGTAATCCAGTGGAATAAATACGAGTAAATAGAAGCTGGCGGACTCTAAGAACAATTTGTCTAAACACTGAATGCAAAATCGAGATGGTAAATCACGTATTACGTCAAACTTACGAAAATTCACAATTGCAAACGGAAATATTTCTATGATGCACGCATTGCGTCATCTTAATCGCTCTGCTCCAATTATGTTGCACAAATAAACACTGATGCGTTGTTAGGGTGGCATCGTTGCGGTGTCTGCCTACACACGGATAACAATAATTTCGAGATACAGAAAAAGAATCCCTATTTGTGTTACCCTGCGTGTACGCCTTGCATCTGAAGTCGATAGAAATATATCAAATTATTTTAACCGATATTACGCACAGTAGTTATATTTCAACATGTTAAACTTGGATTTCTTAGAAGATATCATTATTGCGAAGGAGATTTATTTTTAGAAGGCTCTCGCGTTCAAAGATTCATTCATCCGAACCACTCATTCGTTAAGACAAAGTGAAATACAAGAATGACTGTATCTGATGAATACTTGACCCTATCCCTGACCTTTCAAGGTACGGATAGGTATTTTACGCCACTCATAAATCACTCGTATCGAATCATTAAGGTAGAGCTTTCTCCTCATACGGTATATTCACCTATAAAGCTTCACTAAGGGTACATTCTAGCCTCCAATGCCTACATTTCTGTCAATTTGAAGAATCTTTAAATTATTAACTAACGTACAATTATATTCCTAAATATGGAACTGCGATATCAATAACAAACAGCAAATCAAACCAAGCACCCTGATATGTGCGTGATAGAATGAGTCACAGAAAACTTATACACAAAGCACAATAAAATAAGTAACTTGGTGCATTCTAAAATACTACTTTAACTAGCCAACTATTTTTACTCAAACGAGATATAAGTGAATTTTCTAAAATTCTTCCTATATTTCCAACAAGAAACAACTCTAGATAACAAGGCCACATGCCCCACTCTTCCATCCACATTTTCTAATAATCATGCAAAACTATTCCGCTTCTCCGAATACTAAAATGAACGTGTGAAATCAGTGTCAGCGCTCCAATAGACAAACCCACTTTCCACCCAGGACAGATTATCCCAAACGTGTCTCCAAGTTGTCCAATGCCTTCCCAATCTCGCGAACAGTCGAACCAAATGTTCCGCGACTCCTCGCGAGTATCTGGCTAGCGGCGGTAGCGGAAATTCCCCGTAAATATTCGGCGACGTTTCGATTCGTTTCGAGGCTCGAGTGGCCGCAGCTAATGCCCGTCAATCAGAAACGGCACGTAGTAGCCGCGATAAATAAAAGCATCCCCTCTCCCCCGTCCCTCCTGGCCGCGTGTGTGCGTACGCGTGTATATTTACCGGCGACTATTTTAAAGCGCCACGCGCGTAAATGCGCGCCACCGACGAGGAAGTCGGTGACGCGGTCTCTGAATGAAGAATGCAACGAATACCGAGGGGGGCCGACGATTGCGACACTGTCTGCTCCGTAATGATTCGATGGTCGGTGATCCCCGCGAACAACGAGCCGTGGATACGAAACAATCTGATCTGTTTAAGTGGTTGACCTCCACGCCAAATTCACATCTTTTGCTCAGGGTGCCACGAAAGTATTTTAATAATCAGGCACTTTGGTCACTGATGACCACCGTGGTGTCATAGACAAAACAGTCTGTGGTCACATGTGACCAATGTGACGGTTAACGTGTTAAGGTGGTTGAGTTGGTACTGGATCAGTACCCAGTAGACGATTGCTTCGATAAATAATGATTTTAAAGTATTTCTTTGTTTTGTTATTTAGGAAAATTGTATGAGTTAGTGAAATATCTGGACTTATTGTGTGATTAGTTTGAGAAAGTTTGAGTAATGCTATTGTATTATTTATTGAAGGGATTGAGTAGTGAGTAGTGATCGAGTACTGAGTGAATTACCCTTACAGTGGTTCACAGATTTGTTCGAACGTTTTTAGAATATTGATACGTTAACTTTATTACTTTGGAAGTGATTGCAACTTGAGAAAGAGTTGTTTGTAATTCATTTCTGTATTTCTGTCTCTCAGAGCTAGAGTATCCCAAGTCCACTTTTTCAAAATTAAGTTTATTGCTTTCTCTTTGTTTTATTAGAATAAGAGAAGTTTAGTTATGTTACGTTGTGAGTGAAGGAAATTTAATAGTATAAATTACTTTCAATACTACGTTAATAAATTGGTAATCGCATTTGTTTTTCGGCTCTTCTGAAAAACAACAAAAAAGGACTTGGGTTACTCTGACTCTCAAATTTATTCTACAGTGTTCTTCATGTAGCTGACTGTCGCTATAATTTTTTTTAATACTGTTTTTAATTGTATACTGTAATATAGGAGCACACCCTGACACTGTCGGTTTGACTAAAGGCTGATTACAGACTGAGCAATCTGTCTTTTTTTACGTAATGATTAATAAGAAACTCGAATATATCGTGTCCTCAATACGTGTGAAGAAATTTTTAATTAACTGTAGGCTATATGCTCGTAAAATAATTATTACATTTTAAATGCCACGATGATCGTATGTGAGTGATTTTGTGTATATATTAGTGTTTGATATTAACGCAAAATGGCATAGACAAATATTATTACACAAGGATTGATGTTTAATCGAAATCTTCAAGGCTTTCACTGAGAAGAAAAAATTCGTACTTAGTTTTCTCAGAAGAGGGAACTGAAAAAATTAGTTAGCCTTGTAACTCAAGTTCTACGCGAAAGGAATTCGTTCAGACAGTGGCTTTTCCTTAGAACACGTTCGTATATGCAGTACAGGTTTGCCTTCTGCTAAAGAAATGCTTGACACAGCAATTAAACGCGAATAAACTCATTGCGATTTATCTATAATAACCTCAAACTTTCTCATCTGCATCTCCAAGTCCGAATCGAATCTAACCCAGACTCACTTTCGAATCCATCAGACAAACTTCTCTCCCATAAATTACACGATCGGCCATAAAGACCGTGATCGAATTAAAAAGCACAAAAAAGTGATGGAAAGTAAATGAGAAAAGAAAAAAACGAGAGCGGAAATATGAGGAAAAATTAGTAGTAGCGCGCGAGCAATTGGCCGCGGTCGTCGAATCCTGTGTGCACGAGAGGTATAACCTTTAATTAAAATCATTCGATCCGAGGGAACGATCTCGTCGTCTGAAATGAGGCGAAACGACGCGAACGGCTGTACAGAAGCGCGCGAGTAACGTCTCATTAGGTACAGATTGACCTAATTACGAAAGGAAACGTCTGGCGCACTCGAGAGTCGCACATCTCGTCTGCAGTTGGTGCGTTGCCTGCCTTTCTGTGTAAAATTGGAAATCGTTCTCTATTTATAGCGCTTTTCCGATAGGGTCACCGAAGCCGGACAAATATGGAACAATGTACGGAGCAACAGGGAGCCTAACACACCACTCGCCCGCCACGTTCACCGTCTCTCTATCCCATTTTCTTTTCCCCTTTTTCCCCTCTTTACCACCCCTTTGCTCTCCATCGTTCCACCCACCGCGAAACGAGTCTCGCGTTATTATTTTTACGTCGACGTTACGGCAACCTTGACTCTGTATCGATCCCAAAAAAAAGTCACGAGTCACCTGAACACGGTGCGCTGAACAAAATTTTACCGCCTTGTTTGCGTACGAACGCGTAAACAACAAATCCGAACCGTGGACGACCAAGGCTACCGCTGTTTGTCAAGTCTTTATTTCTCGCGGACTCGACGGTTTTGTCCCCGTTAATGGAAAACAACGGGGAAAAGCTTGGTGAAGGTTGACAGACGGGAAGGGGCACTTGATTAATTATTTTTTATCTGTGCGCTGCGTTGGAGAGTGCTAGTTACTGGGGAGATTACATTAAATATTAAAAGTGTACTGGAATAGAAATAATCTATATTCCTCAAGCACTGGTATAATAAACAAGAAACCGATTTGATTATTTAATACTGTTTTAAACGAATATTAAATCTGCAGCGACAGACAGGTTTTTGAAGACAAATCGAGTGCCAGTGGTTCACTTTTAGCATGTGAAACATTGGGTGAAATTAAAATATATTTAGCCTCAATAATTCCAAAATACTGAAAATACAAGTAGCGTGTTTATATCGAGGGAATACTATACACAACTTTCCTCATTACTCAAGATACTGAAATGTCACTTGAAGTAGAAAATATTCAAGTTCAAAATTTTTGAAGAACAATGCTTTCAAAATGTCGCGACCGCGTAACAATAAATAACAATAAATTAGACATTCTATTTAAGTCACTATTTGACCACAGAAAGTGTACAAAATAATACACAATTTTAAATGAAGACCTCTACAGATAACCATCTCATGAAAATTTAGCTGCAATCTGCCTTCCACTCCAATCGTAAATAAAAAATCTTTCTGATATTCTTCGCTTCTGATGTATTTCAATTTCTTGTACACAGCTCCAAACTCTCTCAAGATCCATTTTAAAGTGAATTTTATCCCTAAATTTCCGCTCAAAAGCAGCAAATGCTCCAAAAATACTCAGCACCTAAATTGACACGACATACCGTAAAAGTGGCGCGACGTTTCGAACTCAAACCGCAGAGGAGTCAGCTCGGCACCGGGCAGCCATCTTTAAAAGGCGCGAAAACGATACGTGCGTAATTGTTCGAAGACAAGTGACGTTAGAAAAGGTTAGGTCAACTTTCCCAAGATCAACCAGTTTATCCAACATCTGTCATCGCGCGACAAGCATTACGTGTTCCCCACTTTCCACTCGTAACGGTGTCAGACAATATTGCGATCGATCACTGTCTACCACGCGATCAACAATTACGTTAATCGATGTTGACGATGACTCTGCAGTTCGAAATTCACCCTGTCTCGTTTCCGCGCGAAAGCGTGCTAGAAAGCACACCGAGCTCACGCGCGCGCACTCACGAGCATGCTGTTCAATTGGCCAAAAAATAGCAGAACTGTAAAAGCGACGTAAACTGTAATTGGTTCAACACTTTTTTTCTAGGTCTGTAATTGATCGAGATTGAATGTACTGTAATAGATATTAAAGTAAGATATTTTTCGATTAACAGTTATGGAGCATATAAAGTACGTTTGTGTGTACACCTTCAAGTGACACTATAAGTCATGGTATGTTCTGTCACGACAGTGTGATAGTGTAACATCGCAAACATTATCACACATGTAGCTTAATACGACGGAATTTAGTTACACTCGAATATGGCATTGAGTACAGTTTCAGTAGCTGACCGTATTCTAACAAAATTATAACGTTTCTAGACCTCGTAAAAGCTACAAATGGCACAAACGCGATCACGACATGACAATACTGCATCCACCACAGACCGTGACACAGAAGTCAGGAAAAGTTGTTCAGGAAAAGCTCACCAGAAAATCACAACGATTATGACACAAAGTCCAATGCCACCAGTTTCCTCCAGTTTCCACAAAACGTCACGACAGTAAATCACAATTCCCTGTCACACGGAAACGCACGTACCTCAGACCCCCGTAAACGCGTCCTACGACCGAAACACGCACCCCTGGATCGCATCCCCCGTTATCACAAGTTGCACAGAAGCCAGCATATCGCACGTATCTCATGAATCACGAGGCCGTCGCGGCTCCCATTTGGCGCGTAAAAACCCAGGGCGGCCAGTATCGCATTACCTTGTCAGCGAAATCGTCCGGAGTCCCGCCAACCAGCTGGAGCAACAACTCTCTCACATTTTCGGGTCCCGGCGTGGTGTGGTTCTCCGGGCACAGGGGCACACGATCTCCACGCTCGCGTGGCTCGCACGCGGTCACGATCACCGACGACACTTTACTCCGCGGGCAGCGACGACGCGAGAGAGAAAAAAAAAAAAAAAGGCCACGGGCAGGAGGGCCGCTTATCTCCCTCCGGTACTTCGTCTCCTGCTCGCACTTCTTTCCTCCTCCTCCTCCTTCTCCTCCTCTTCACACTGCGATCGCGTGCGAACGCGCCCCGTTATGGCGCCGCTGTCGGCGATCAGCGACGCAACGTTGTTCACCGCGACGCGGCACGCGCCAACCAATGCCCATCTCCTCGGCTACGCGGTGCACCACGGATCGGTCACTCTCGGCTGGACACGGGCGCCGATCGGCGATCGGTCGCGATCGACCGCGACCAGCCGCGTTCCCAGACGACCCCTGCCTCGATCCCGTTTCGCGTGGGATCGGGGGACGTGAAACAGCGCGGGTGACGGAGCACACGGGTGCTGCGCGACGACACGACGGCGCGGCGACGATGACTAGGACGACGCGACTACGACGACGGCGGCGGCCGGCTCGCGAGGACCTCTTCCGCCGCACGATTCATGACCACCGACGGAGAGCACGTCGCTCTCGTGGCGACCAGTGCGCCACTGCGCGGTATCTCGTCGAACCGAGCCCCCACGGGGCGCGAGAGGGATAAGGACGGCGAAACAGAGCGGAAGGGGAATGCCGGAAGGGGAAGGAGACAGGTAGATCGGGTGCGCGTGCACCGTAGTAATAGTACGGACTGTGTGTACGCGAATCTCGGTATACGGGGTGGCACCGAAATAGATGGTCCCTGGTCGCATCTAAGGTTTTAAGGGAAAACGATCTGTGTCTCATTTTTCTGAAAAATAGTTACATTTAAAAGTCGAGTTTTCATTGACGTCTGGAAGGTAGAATCTATGTTTTCGGGAAGAAAAAAGGGCACTCGAGGGCGTGCGAGAAGGCACCAGTTCTAAGATAGTATTGAAGCTGCCAATATCTCGAATAAAGAAACTGATTTAGGTCGTTTTGGCTTACAACCACAGGTATATTTGTAAGACTCTATGGGGAATTAGAACTGTGTGTTGAAGACGAGATGGAAAGATGAAGGTATGTGGGAAGAGTACAGGGTGTTACAGAAACGGAGTTAACTAAGTTAATTTTTTACAGCTTGTAGTCAATGACTTTAAATATAGTATAAAAAGTAGTTAAATTTGATGCTATACAGGATGGTCGACAGCAAATATTGGAAACTCCAAGAAATCATTCTACAAAATATTTGATACACCAAATATATCAAATGAATATACAATTAAGAATGACAAAACTGTGTTTCAGACTCTATTTCTGAGTTATAAGCCTTCCTAGTATTATCTCAGAGTTATTAATAATCGTTGTACTGAAAACTGTGTCTGACTTGGGACTTATTCTACTTCCGCCGTGCATGAGCGAAATCAGACGCAGTGGTATCAGTAGAATGGGTCCTCGAGTCAGACACATTACATGTGTATTTTAAACGTACTCTCAACAACTAACTACTAACTTGGAAGCCTCAAACGTAGTTTCTACATCCTCAATTTTCCTCTTATTTTGACACATAGAATCACTTCTTAAAATTTCTAACATCTGTTATCGAGTATCCTGTATAATGTATTTATACGATGTTTAAAAACTGTAGAACTATGTGCTCTTAAAAATACATGGGTATATTAATCCCACGTGAATCATGTACCTACCCTTAAGCCTCTACGCTTCCTTGACCTAACTTCTTTAGATTTTTATTCATGAGGTCGTCTGGAAAGTTTAGTTTATGATAATAATATTACTGAAAATTGTTGATCTTCAGGAAATATAGGAAGCGCTGCTAAAAAATAGGACCACCTATTTCGGTATCACCCCGTATACATGTGCAGTGTACTATGGACGTCCGTATGAAGCGAGATACAGAGAGAGGGAGATACACACAGTGTGTACGCTAGGAAGGGGAAGAGAGGGGGTTGTGATACCGCGCGCGCGCGAGGACTTAGACTTGAGCGAGACTGACGGACCACCACTGTCTTTGGATTGTTGTTGCGAGTTCTACTGTGCACAGGTGTACACATGAAGTGGATGGATACGATGGAACGGATTTTCGTTCACGACCGCGTTTTCAGTTGTCTGAAGCTGCGGCGCTTGCGACGACGGACACCCACCACCTGTGGGCTCAGCCTCCCCTTCTCTGCCCCTCCCTTGCGGCCACCCTTCGCGCGCGACACGCGCACACGCGCTGCAACGTCCTTCGAGCACGCTTCCTCTTTCGGGGGAAGCGTTCAATGAGCAGAGGCTTTTGAAGGTCTGGTCGAGGACGAAAGATTGTAAATGTTCCACGTGGCGAAGTGAACTCTTTATCAATTTATCTACAATTATGCGATAGCTTTTTGGCTTAATGAGAGGGGTTTTCAGTTGCTTTTTGATAGTCTTTCTCTATGGTAGTATATATGTTACTAGAATTTGATTTTAAATTTTATTATTTTATGCTGAATATTAATGCAGGGTGTTTGACGGTACATGGCAGAAATTTTGAGGGGTGATTCTACGTGATAAAGTAAGACGAACATAACGACAGACGAAATTGATTTTCAGGCTTCGTTATCGACTAGTTATTCATTGTTAGGGAAACACTTAGGAATACACGTAAAATGTGTCTGACTGGGGACTTATTCTACTGAATTCGCTGTGTCTGACCTGACTCGTACTCCGCTGTGTCTCACCTGGCGCGCTACTAGTAGAATAAGTCCCAAATCAGACAGCACAGTCTGACAGTGACAACACAGAAGGAGAAGCCATTTGATATTATCATTTTGACTTACGTTGATATTATTATGTTTAGAGAAGAATGGATTAAAATTGCATGATTTCAAGGAACATGTAAAAGGTCAGACGAAACTCACTCTTGAGCCACATAAAATACACAAATCAGTAACATATCTTATCACTTTGTACAGCATTGTTGTACTCCTCAAAGAACAATTATTATTACTATTGTGTGGTTTTACTAACCCTATACATACATATGGTACAGCGGTTGAATCAAATTATATTTAGATTTCATTTGGGGTGTAAGGGTCGGGGTTTAGCAACTGCTGTTATTAAACGTAATCCAAACAATCTACGGTTAACAAAATAAGCAATAATGTGAAGTAATAAATATATCGTTGAATAATGAAATGAGATTGTGTTAGTATATAATATATACTTGTGTGTGTGTTTCTAAATTAATCGTTCACATTTGCCTTCCACGATTTCACAACCACATAAAAAAGTAAGTAAAAAAGAAGCTCGAAGATATTTCCTACTGTTCGCGACCACGATTGGTTAGATGCAGCACTTAGCCCTGGTATTTTTTCGCGGAGCTCTCGTTTACGAAGAAATGCAGCGTCTGGAAAGCCTCTCGTTCCTTAACAAAAAGATAGAGGGAACGGACAAAGCGCAGCTTCGACCCATCGTAAACACGGATTAAGGGAAATTCTTCGGTGTAACCTTACTAATGATCGTGGAAAAACAAATCTGGCTGACGGGGAGGTTCTGTGAATTGTCAACGCACACGCGGCCCAACGTAACACGCTGTGTAAATAATTCCGCGAGTGAATTATCCGTCTCGTTTGTTACTGATCTTTTCTCCAGCGATACTGTCCTGCTCCAGCTTACTGTTACTTCACCTATCACTCGGATACGTATCCTTCCGTTTGGCTAATTTCCCTCATGAATGAAACAGATATCAACATTTACTGTTATTCCTGCCATTCGGAATCTTGACCCAGTTATTTCGAACGCTCATCGCGCTGGAAGCAAATACTATTTCAATTCAACGGTTCCGCTTATATCGGTGGCTTTTGTTTGCCTCTCGTTAACATTTTACTGTTTACAGACGGATATAAATCATCCCTGTGGAATTAGAAATCGTGTTTTGTCCTCCTTGATATAAATTCCCGCAGGGATAGTCTAGAAATTTTTTGCAGGCATGGGCCATAATTGAACGAACACACCGGAAGACATAAGCAATAAAACGGGAATAAAGGCTGAAGTAATGTTTAAAGTTACGGCCAGACGTTATACGCAATTAGGAAGATACATATTCATTATTTGGATAACTGCGAATATAACTGCGGAGCGAAATACAGAAACGAAATCATCAACGTCTTTGCCTAGTTAAGGGATTATGCCACTCTGATGGCTTCAAAAAATCGAAAACTTTTTGTCGTAAAATGACAGGTAGATATATAATGTAATTGAGCTCTTCATAATAATCTACTAAAGATCTTACTCAACAATTTTCAGTAATAACAAAAATATGATGCTGAAAGTAAAAGTTAGTGCAACAGGATACGTCAGACATTTGCATTTCCTTTCAAACTGTACATACTTTTTCAGGTGAAATTTGTGATAATTTAATTATTATTCAACTGATATTTATGCAATTCTATAGGTACTGTTTTTCTGAAACAAAAGCAGTACGATTTTTTTTGTTCTCTACATAATTGTTGGAATTTTAAAACGTCTCTATAATAGAGTAAACGGTGTATAAAAAACTAATATAAATTCATTTTTGTTGTGTTGCTACGAAATTAAAAGAATCTACGTTTTATGCACAGTTTATTGTATGCCCTGCTTCCTCTAAAAATTTCATTTTGTTTGAACAAACAGTTTCACTAATATAAATTCGTAAAAGTAGCTTCTGACGCAACAAGGGTGTTGACCCCCCAAAAGCCCATGTCGCGCGAATATTCATTAATTCAAACTCCACAATAAATTCGTCATAAATTTGTACCGAACTCTTCACAGAGGGCCCAGAAAGTCTTGCACAAGATATCATAATGGAATCGTTAATTACCCTGTGAAGCAAGCGGAGAGCCGAAAGAGAAAGCAAGCAGGTACACGTGTATCGGTGAAATAAATTACTCTCGGAAGTCGTTCCAATAACAAAAAAATTCTAATGAATGAAAGTCGGGCAAGAAATGGCCGAAGGTTGCTTGTGTGGATGTTGTTAAACCCCCTCAGCAGGTGCTCGCCACTATGAAACCTACAGTAGCGGCCAATAAAAAGCACCACTCTTTAAAAATAGAATTTCTCCAATAAATACCTACATTGCAAACGTGGTTGAGGTTGCGTCAGATCGATTTATAAATTGAACCTTTCCTTAATAATACACAGAGTGTTTCTACACAAGTGTAACATATTTGGAATATAGATTCCAACCACGAAGACAGTGAAATAAATTTGTATGCTCATACCCTCGAAAACACCTAGTTTCTTAGTTACATGCTTTTATGTTACGTAAAACGCTGATCGAGAATACGTAAAAAATAACAAATGCATGTGACACTTTTGAAAAAGTTTCAAATGCACAGTTCGAAAATACTATCTAAAAATAATAATAGTAATATTATCTAAAACATTAGCCCAATACCTGCCTAAGTGGTGTGTTACATCCTTGAAACACCTACTAGGCCCAGAGATATTCCAACATTTCAAGCGAGTGGTACACATACGCAATGTGAAACAGCGTATAACTAAAAAACTAAGCGTACCTGGACGCACGTGCACATGAACTTTTCTCATTATTCCCGTGTCTAGAATCTACCCTCCAAAACTGTCCCACACATTTCAAAACACCTTGTAGACGACAACTTATACGTGAACCAACCCTAAAGGCTAAATTTCGAATGTGTAATTTCCGCAGTCACTCCCGTATTTGGATCAAGCGCATCGCTAATCCAAACAGAAGAGAGGCGACACGGGGGAAGGTTCTATTTCTGATTAAGCAACGAGCATCGATGGGGCGCGTCAATGGAAAAAGCACTGGCTGACGATGCCCCGTGCACATTAGCCAGGAAAATTACGATCGACGAGCGGCCAGGAGCATAACGACGGCTGGAAAGCACGGCAGTAAATCGCTGTAATGGCGCAGCCAACGGGGATCCTCTCTCTTTTTGCTGAACTCGGTAGTTCGGCAACTTTTTGCAAAATTCGCGCCGTCGATGGGGAAGGGGACGAAGAGGGTGGCATGAACGGGGGAGGGGTCATGAGGGGGGGATGGGGGGAGAAGCTTAGAATTTAGAGAGCAAGCGCGAACGGATTTACGAAGTGAGGAAAGAGCCGCAGCGCCATTTGTCTCGCTCACCTAATTAACTGCCCCCTTCTGAAAGCAAATAAAGCCGCGCCGATTTAAACAACGATTCCGCGCGGCCGATGTTAACGAGACGTTCAGTCATCAATTTTGCAACCGTCGTCCACGCGAGCACGTCACTTCGCGAACTGGCGTCATACTTTTAGAATGAATTGCGGGAAATCACTCGTAAACTGTTTATGTCCCGAACAATTTGAACTCCGTGTCAGGGGCCCTTAATAGACCCGTAAATACTTGCCAACGCCTCGATTTGTATGATTTAGAAGCGCGCCACGTCCAAGTAATTTGCATCAAATGGTTACATTTTTGCACACCGCCGTGGCAATCGGTTTCAACCGAATTAGATTCCTAATTTATGCCCTGCCCCTTTTACCTACCGCTGCGCTCCGGACGCCTATGCGGTCCTGGCGCACGTGGAGCTTAAATCTTTATCCAAGGGAAATTAAGCATCCTAGTTTATGATTAATTATCATCAGGTGCGCGGGCTAACTAGCGAAACTTCGTTTGCTGTGAATTATATTTGTATTCATAAAGTAGGCTGAGCACTTCTGATCGTAAGATACATCGTGGCGTTTCAAGAGATTATAAACCTTTGGAAGGTAAAGAAATGAGGAAATGCTTTACTCACGATTTTCGTGAGGGGATTAATTTTAGGAAGAAGTTTGCGAAATGTTTAATATGAAATATGAAATACTTCGTGTTCTGTGAATGATATAAGGTAAATGTCCCAGTAGTAGTTAAACGTGTCCCAATACCTGAACACCAACATTCATTTGGTTCTATTTTAGGCTTACATTCTAATATATTAGGTATACTTAATTAAGAATAAAAATTAGTGTTAAAAAATAGTATCCTCAATTCCTGAGACCTTATAATTAAAATATGGAGACGTACAGTTTTAGGTTGCTTACTTACTGGGGCATTTAACATCTTAAGAGTTTAAGTCCTTGGACATTTACCTTATTTTATGTTAAAAGAATCACAAATTTTCGTAAATGTAGTTCAACTGCAATCAATCTTATGAGAAAATCTGAATATTTTATATCTCAAAACTGGGGTACTCTTTTACAGGGGAAAACCATTTGGACAGACGGAAAAAGGTTCTCTTTCAGGATTATACAATATCTTTCTCAGTATTAAATTACTAACGCGAATATGAATATACACGCAATGCATAAAAAGTGAAATCGTTTTGCAGAAAAATTAACACAACTCTCAAGAACCTGATTCATTTCTGAAGTTCAGTGCAAGAAGAATTATAGCTCTAGCTGATAGCAATATAGGGAAATCATGCATAAAATATCGTCTCATTTTATTCAACAGTTTTCTTCGATAAAACCTAGAGAAACTTCTTTCCCCTAATTCAAATGAAAATTTCTCCGTTTGGTACAGATTCGTGACAGAGAATTGCATTTGATGCTTCCTTAGAATTTAAAATTCCATATTAAGTGCGAGAAACAGAAATCGATAACAGCAATGCCACATAAGCCTTCAAAGACAATCCTCTCGATCCTCGAGATCGTATCGCGTATTTCGCAACGTACGTAAAAGCACGTACATCTAATTAATTCTCGACCGTTAAATTCATCTTCTACGACGGAGATACTCAAAGAATTTTTAACGGCGTCGAATAAACTGCGCGTTCCTCGCCTATTTACTCGGTCGCGTTTTAGTCTGACCGAGTACGGTAATAAATCTCCTCAAGGCAGTATACTCTCGCTATATACACTTTCTTTCCTTTCGCCGAGATTCTCCGAGGGCTTGGATTTAATTAAAATATTCTATGCGCTTCTTGCGCCCGACATGAAGTACGGGAGCGCCGTATTCTTTTGAGTATAACATTCATTTTGCGAAACGCCACGGAAAAAACCGTGTACCTGTCTTTCCTCCTAATCCTTAAGTGAATCAATATGACGTGTATTAAAAAAGGTAACAGAGACGGGAAATACGCGGAAGGAGATGAAAGTAATTTTTTCTTTCGCCACTGGCACAGATTAAACGCTCTTAAACTTTCATAAAGAAATTCTTTTTAACTATAATGATTTTAAGCAAATAAACATTTCCTTCAGTCTTCCCCCAAAGTAAATACGAAGCAGTCCTCGATATTTAATCAACCCATTATTTTTATCATTGGACATTTATTTTCATTTTTATTATACTTTTACTTACTTCCTTTATTATCACATAAACATGTCAACAGTTTCCCATCTGCTAATACTCAGCGTTACTTTAATAACAGAGAGACGATTTCAAAAAACAGTTCAACGTCTAAACTGACAACGAAATAAGACCACATGTAAAATCTTCTACCTATAAAGCACCAAATCGAGCAGGTAGATGTCGCAAAGAATGTGTCGCGATAGAAATTAGTGTCTCGCGATCAAACGTCATCGAGTCGAGGACAAAATGCGTTAAATAACAGGAAGACGCTTAGGGGCGCGAGTTATTTCTCAGAAAGACGTCACAGCAGCAAGACTTCGTCACGAAATTCCTGGCGAATAGTCAATGAAACGGGGAGGAATTTTTGGCTCTGAAATCGACGCGTTCGACGCGAACCGCCGCAGATAAAGTTGCGTTTTCATTCATCGCGGATCGTTTTGTTAAGCCTGCGCGGCTTACGCCAGGCATTCACGTGAGTCGCGAGCACAGAACATTTCCAAAATCCATTGGAGAATCGTACGCGAGACCAAAAGGGCTTACCGACCATTACTGGAAAATTTCGCTGACGTACGTCGAGAGATTTCGTGAAATCGCCGCTATACGTTGCGTGGAGAATAGACGGTGCACGTTAAACATCGCGTTTTCTCGTTATCCGCTGAAATATGGTGTTAATATTAGCTGGTTAAAGCTGAGGCCCTGTTACACACGGTCCAAATTGAACTTCGCGTGCCGTGAACGTCGAATCACGCTGTATTAGTCCTTTTCAACACATACACGGGAAACAATTTATGGCAAGATGCTATCTCGTCCACGACTTTTCCATTATTTCTAATTTGTCATTCATTCTTAAGTCAATCTTCCTTCATCTTTTTTAAGTCGCGACCTTATTTTACAATAGCCACATAACTTGCAACCCACTTCTTCATATTTGCATAAGATGGCATTTTTAATGGAGCCAAGATGGGATGATGGATTACGCTAGATATAAAAATACGAAGGAAGCACAGTTATACATAAGTATATGATATCAAAAATTTGCATTAATAGCGAACAGACATTTGCAGTTCAGTATTTTAGCTGAGAATCTTCTCTTCTTTTCAAAGAAAATTTCCAATATCTCCAACTGCGCTGTAACATAAGTTACACTGTATTCCTCAAGGGAACGTTGTACTTTTCCCTATACGTTGCTGTGTGATTGGACTGAACTTTCTGAATATACTTCGCATTCTCGTGTATTCTGTTCCCTTTCGTATTTATTATAGTACTGATCCAATTTAAGTTCAACTGCATCAATGTTAATCAAAATCGTGAAGGAAAGACACTACCCCAATTTTAGGAAAACAAAATACTGTAGCTAGAAAAGGTAATGAATAAGATAGCAAAAATGAAGTAGGTTCTGGGATTAATCACTCGCCCAAATTTATCTGGGCAAGTCTCTGAATCAGAGTGCACGTTTTTCTTTTGCCGCACAAAATGCTATATTAAGTTTCATGAAGTGTTAGTGAATGCAGGCCCGCAACAAACTCTCGGTGCTCGTAGTTCGCTGTTCACGCGCAGTTGGCCGCGTATCACGGACCATTGTTTCAAATGGAGTAACTTAATACATCATCCCTGAGTTGATGACACAGTGTGGATTAGTCTAATTTGAGTTGCTCCACGTAGCCGTACGGTTCCACGAAGAAAACTTTGCACGAGATGGAGATCATAGTGGCACGTATTATTCTATGTATATTGCGTGTACGAGATATATCGAGGAAACCGTAACAGCCTTCCTCATGTGCGACTTCCGCTAGTCAAGATATGACAATTCCGCGAAACAGCACTTTTTCGGCGTTTAACTACTTGCAGATGAATTCGACTCTATGTGTACTAATCTAAGTTGCATTTACATCTTGAAAATGTAACTAAGTCCTGAATTATTAATAGGCATTTACGAAAGTGAATGATGAATTTGTATCCCAATATCTATCTAAAACAGTAATCTCATATTTTAATATTTTTAACTCTCCATCAGCAATCTGGATCGTCTATGACCTAAACCATTTTAGTTTCTGAATGTCCTTCTGTCTCGTTTAAAAAAAATTAAGGTACCACATAGCAATAAAGACTATTGCATGATGTTCTAGTAACTTGGAAAAGTATTTATGGATCTTTTTTAGATTTTTTAAAATACGAAAACGTATGAAACACATCTATGGTCTCAGTTTGCAGATGACATGGGTTAAAATAAGGTTGCTCAGAGAGGGTTAACAAAATATACGCCATATTTACCAAATATTGTCCTGTTACATTTTCATTAGAATTTGACTGCTCATCACAGGCAGTCACGTTTCGACAAAATCATCCTGATGTAAATTCCTTCTGAAATTGACCCATCACCGCAGAGCATCGTTGACAGCCGAACTTCGATTTTCGTCTGCTATCAGCCCTCGCCGAATAACGTCGAAAAGTCGGTCCACCTTCCCTCCGCGCGCATGTTATCGCAAAAAAACAAAATCGGACCGGGCGTTCGGTCGACAGCGTGCCGCCGAAGTCCCTCGTTTTCGAAATTTTCCGAGGCTCCAAAGCGGTAATTCTCGAAGAGGCCAATTGTGCGGATGGGGAACGGTGAAACGAGAAAAAATAGCTGACAGATAGCCAGGCTGAATGGTGTTACCGTCAGCGTGGCCCGTAGATTACTGCGCGCGGCCATGGAATTTCGGTTTTGACGGACGGGTCTGTTATTACTGTCATTCCGATCTCCCTCGAGCTTCTGCTACGTTAATCCTTTCGTCATCGCGTCCAGCTTTACGTCACCGTCCATCGAACTGTTTTAATGAGATGCCCTGCCCGTGCAGCTTGAACTTGTCTCCCGTTTCGCAAATGGAATTTTTAATCTCTCCTCCACCCCTCTGTTTACTTCATTTTTCGCTGATTATCGTTCGGGGATGGGATTTTGGTAATTATACGAGAATAATCAACGCTTCACACGTTTCTTATCGCTGTGAAATTAGCCGTCATTTGCAGCGTTTTTCTGTCAATCCGTGTGCAATCGCACTTCAATAGCAGTTCTAGGACGTTTTGCTAATTTAGGCTCATACTGCAGATATGCATAGTTGTAGTTATATCTCATTTTAGAAATTGGAATCTGGAAACTGAACGATTTCAAAAATTGAAAAAAATTGAATACTTTTAAAAAGTTGAAAACGTGAATTTCAAAACTTAGAAATTGAACCATTTGAAAATATAGAAATTTAAGAATTTGAGGATTTGAAAATTTGAAAATTTGAAAATTTGAATATTTAAAAATTTGAAAATTTGAAAATTTAAAAATTTGAAAATATGAAAACTTAAGAATTTAAAGATTTGAGAACATTCTAAAATTTAGAAATTTTAAAATCCTAATCATTGTTGGAACACCTATGTTTTATGAATACGTTTGCATAGAGGGTCTAAGTTTTCCTTTACCAAGTAACTGAAAACTAACTAAATTCAACTCGTCACTATCTTGAGAATCCGAAGCATAGACAAGAATTCAAGCTACACAACAATTTCTAAGAAAAATCTACAAAATGCAACCGCGAAGCAACATTAAGCTCAAAGACAAGATCCTCAATTAATCGCAAAGACAAAGTTACATCATCCTTAATCTACAATCTTCCACAGCAAAATTGCTTCCTCTCGCACCAAAACAATCAAACTTTTTTTCCAATCTTTTTAACCTGTTACCGCAGAAAAGATATTTGACGAGCAGCATCGCAGCCAAGGAAGGCTGGTCGCGATTCGAGAACCGTAGAGAAGCTAATACGAGGTTCCTTCTGAGACCCATAAATTACCTGTCAACGATATTATGCAGATCTACAAGGAAGCAACCGCAACAGAGGTAATCATCTCAGATAAGGCGCAGGAGAAAAAGTTGGCCGAGATAAAAACTTCCCGCATCGCACGGGTGGATTTAAACCATTCAACCCTCGGTTTGATACGATCCAGGAATAAAGTCCACCTCCAGGGGGAGGATCCACTATTCTTCGGTGCCGTACTTTCCACCTTGCTGGCTACCACCGACAGACAACTTTTCCATCGAGGCCCGCGGCGCTGCCATTTTCCAATTAACGCTTGATAAAGGACTTTCAGCGATTCCGTATCGGGGGAAGGGCCAAAGCAGAGGGGCCTTCTATACACGTGAGCACGCCTAGCTAGAAGTAATTGGGTTATATCGCGTGAGGATTTATTGCGCGAAGAATACAACAAGGGAATCTGATTCTCCGCCAGCTCGCAGACGGCGTGGCTCTTCTCTTGCCTCCATGTTGGGTACAAATCGAATTAAAATTCCGCAGCATCGTTAGGGCCCTCGTGCAAGAGGTCTGCAGGAACGTCGGGGCAAGAATATACCTACCGGCGTTCCGCGTGCTTGCGTGACTACGAGAGTTTCAGGGTCGTTCCGAAGGCAACCCAAAGGGGGAAGTGAATTGCTCTTTCTTCTCCCTTCGCGCTGCCTTCGTGCTCCGACGCTACTTAGCTGGTCAAAAATCCGTAGCTTGCGTGGCGATTTAAACGAAACCGGGGAGGGACCGTTTCTTGGCGGGTTCGTTAGTACAGCTGGAATTTAATATTCCAAGATTAATGATAAGCCCTGTTTGATGGATCCTGTTGCCCTGATGTCTACGCGTATGTAATCCGCGCTGAACCGCTGAGCGATGGTCGGAGACGTTGGAATACTGGAACGTGGATGTCTTTGCGTTGAATACGGGATTAGATGTAATTTCTCAGGGAGAATTATTTAGAATCGACGTTGGCTAACTGAGTTTCGAGCTGTGTGAATCTTCGAGCACAGCTTTATGCGATTCCTGAGACATGCGGTTGTTCTATATTTTATCAGTGCTTACCAACATGGTGACTGCTGGTTAATTATTATAAATAGAAATTTACAGAGGGAATTTCGTACTTAAGACCTTGAATCATAAAAATCGCATCAGAAAACCAGCTTAACATTTTTACCAAAAATACCCAAACTGCAGCAACAAAAGCAAAACTCCAACACACCACGAACACTTATGAAACACTCTTGGAACCTAAAGCTATGTCTACACTGAAGCAACAACAAGGAATTTCTTATTGCTCTCCCTCCTTGCCTTTTTCCATTCTTAGTACCAACAGCTATCCCTCGGATTATCTTGCTTCAGCGTGGACAAAATGTAAGTTGGTGTTCCCTGGAAACATTTTGCAACATGCAGCAACAAGAAGCAATAAAATGATCCTCGTTGTTATCTCACATTGCCAACACAGCATGTAACACTACCCCCTCTGTTCTAGCACAGTAGACAACCCCGTGAATCGACAAGCTCGTCTGTCCAGGAAGTTCGACAGTCCCAGCCCCTCCACGAGGGAGCCCAGACAGCCCAGAAACGAATGCTTGTTTTTCATGGAGGAAAGCCATATCGAGCCATTCCGCGGCTGAGGAACCCAGTCTTTCTACGACGGTGCTCCGCCTAAGAAGGATCGATTCGTCTAAGGGCAACGGCTATCCGTTAACGGGACGGAATAGCCTCGGGGGAGAGATCCTGAAGCGTAGAGACTGCGCTTAGAGCGCGGCACGGCGTCTCGCGCGCCAACTCAGCCCTAAATTAATGCCTGTCCCTCGCAGTAACTTATCCACCGACCCGCTATATTATGGTCCACGATCGCCGTTCGCTGACGAATGGCCGACTATTTTCTTGCAGAGCTTTTGCTATTTCTTCGACCGCCAGCGCTCTCGTGACCGAGCCGAGGAGAATGAACTGCGCCGTTACAGATTCCTGTTTTGGGCGACCATTTGTCGGGATCTGTGCTAACTGCGACGAACCTGGCAACAGGCTAAACTCCGAAGGTCCTAAGTGCAATAGCGGTTCGAAAGTCGTTGAGATGTCCCGCAGCGTGGCTGGAAGAAAGTTCGTCACTTTATTCAGGATCTTTGTTTTAGGTGGACTGTGTTTGTCACGATTGGTGTTGTGGGTTTATCGAGGGGAGTCTCGACTGTTGACGATACTAGGAGAACGAGGATTGAGAGTATTATTCCTTGATTTTTTAGGTAATTAGAAAGTAATTGTAGTTAATATGGTGGATAAGATTCTTTTTTTACTTCAAAGGGACTTCCTTGAGCCCTGCTGCTGAAGATTGAAGAATCGCTATTAGCACTTGTCTCGAACACTGTGGAGCAATTTATTTCCTAGCTTCAAAGCAGCCCTCGACTTGTATCTTCGGAAACAATTTTGGGACGTCGTCGGCTGTTTCACCAAGACAATCGACGTTCCTTCCGTCAGGTTAATGTCTGACTAGCGGGACGATATATCACGCGGGGACTTGGTATATACATAGTTGTTATTAGAGTCCACGATCACTGACTCTGACTAATGGTCAACTACTTTCCTGTCGAGCTTTCGCTGGTTCTTTGCTAAAGGAAGAACAAGAGCGAAGTTAACTTGGCATGGAATTATGCCTGAAATATTCAAGTAGATGAAACTCAGTAAGCTGGTTCGGGAAGAAGGTATAATCTATATTCTCCTATTTATATTTATCGGAAGTCATCCTTATAATTTTTAGGGTGCGAACACACTATTATCACGTCACGCGAACTCACGTTACATCCTATTATAGCAACTGAATAATATGATCCGTGATCCTTTCTCTGTTTTACACCTCTTTTGCTATAATATAAACCAAAGTTGCTATAACATGTGACATGATTTCACGTGACGCGACAGCAACCTGTTCCCACCCTTACCCAGTCACCCCTGATCTTCGATCGTCTTACGTCGCCGCAAGGGGGCAACATATTCCAAAACGATTCGAGTAGCGAACAGCAGTAGGTCCTACTCCTGAGAATATAGCGACATATTGAAATTCTCCGCAGTCTTGGATTACATAATTACTATCATATTACATAGTTGATCATATAGTTGAGCCATGAAAATCGAGCAGCGAATTGACCGAGAAACGGCCTGAAATTGAAGGAGGAAATCGGGTCGATGGGTCGTGGCACGGCGCAGTAGTTTTCATCGCGCGTTAACACCGCTCGTTTTCTTTCCCCTGGCGGTGGTTTAGGGTTGTTGCGATAGGTCCCGGCACATCCGTAACCGCGTGCGTCTGCATACCTTGGCCAGCTGCCCGAGCGGGGCTTTTCTATTCGTCGAATACCCAATTCACCGTGAGCGTGCTGTGCCGGCGTGTGGAAGCGTGTTAGAGGCGCGGCGATGCATCGCTAACCTTCTTTTCTTAAACCGTGCGCGCGCGAAACACGAGAAAAGAAACGGCGGCCACGCGTAATCCGACCTGACCTGCGCCTCCACCGCGAGTAACGACCCCTCGTGTAAACTCGGGCCGCATTTAGATTTTTACGAGCATCGACTCGCTTCGTCAGACATCCACGCTATGTTCCGTGAGACTTTCGACGCGGACTACGGTTCAATTCAAAAATTGACCGAGTTTATTACTTTGAGGATGGAGGGAACGTTTGCTGAGCTTATACTTTTTGGGGGAAATTAGTTCTGCGTAGGGAGATATGAGAGATTTGGTCAAGTGAAAAGTATAGAAAGGGTTGCATCAATTTTTGGAGGTTTAAAAAAGACTTAGTCGTGATACATGAAAACATAGTGGGGATATATTGATAAATAAGTATGTACGATCTTAGTGGCCTTTTTCGTTTTGCAACCCAACTTCTGTGGTTTTTTATTTTTTTCTACAAATCCCGTGGTTCTTAATAGACACTCAACTCGATCCCATCACGATCCCAAATGCAGCAAACAGTTTGGCAATGGCCACCTCTTTCTAATCACCTTTCTTCGCGCGAATCACGAAACATCCCCTGTCTGTTTTGGTCCATTTCAGAAGTGGCGGCGTCGCTTTGCCGTCCGATAATTAACTTCCCTGTACAAACGAATCGAGCCTAGGTTGCGTGGCAATGGCGCAGCCGTTGCTGCAAACGCGACGTGGGCCAAGTCGATTGGCCTAATCGTAATTTCGCTGGGACGAACGGCCCCTACAGGACCAATAATCGTTTCACGGTCACTGTAACCGTGGAAATTGCTCGGCAGGTTAACCGTAATTACGCTCGTTCGTTATACGCGAATCACGCGACCGCCTGTCCCCACACTCCCACTAACGATGTCCACGTAAGAATGAAGGTGGTAAGGTATGATTGTTGTCTCGCGCGAGCTCGCGTGACCTAACGCATGTCGCCTTTGAACATGTGTATGTACGGGACTTTGAATTTGTTTCTTAATTGGTTGGAGATGTAATTGTACAACGCGTGGCATAGTTGTGATGATTAATTCACACCTAAGTGGCTTGAGTTTTGTATGGGAGTTTAGTTTATTTGGGTAAGTAAGGGAGGCTCATTCCTGAGTTATTAATTGCTGAAAAATCTGCTGAACTCAGTCTGACAGAGGGACTTATTCTACTGTGGATTCGCGTAGCTAGGCCAGGTGCAGCGAATAAGTAGAAAAATCCCTTGCGTCAGACACGTTTTACATAGATACACTATAGATGGTTTTTCAGTAATTAGTAAAGCCTTTAATGTAATTTCGATGGTCTCGATTTTCGACTTATTTGAGAATTACAATTCTTGTCTAAAATTTCTGCCACCTGTTCTCGAACCTCTTGTACAGTCGCCACTTCCTACAATTTCGAGGGTCGTTACAAGTAGCCTGCGGATCTTTATGCATTCATAGGAAATTGTAATGTGCAAAAAAGTACAGGATCCATATAATATAGAAAAATGTAGAAATTATTAAAAGATAAATACGCTTTATAATACCTATTAAAGGCTGAAACGAGTCTTTAATTAAGATCCATTTCTCTAACTTTTCGTATGAAAATAGGAATTTGCATAAACAACCGCATTCTAATTACAAGGAACGACCTCATAGAACATAAGCATTTATGAACAGCTCCTGAAAATATGAAAATAACATAAGCCAGTAGTTCCAGGAGCTCATAACGAAAATAACATTACAAACTACAATCAAAATACAATAAAACTAATTAACAGTTCACCTAATCACAAATCGTATCTCTACTTCATAACAATTTTATTACCATTAAATATCGTCACATTTCCATTGAACATCCAAAATCCAAAGCCAATGGTTCCACGAATACTAAAGAAATAACGCCAGCTCCGACGAAGGCGCGTATCGTTGGCGGAACAAAAGAACAGTTTTTCACGCGGGCAAAGAAACCAACGAGCAAGCGACGCGTGAAACCGAAACAGAGGCCGAATTTTATCTCATTTTCTTTGGCAGCGTCGGTGTCGCGGTCGACCGCGTAAACGCGCGCGAGCAGCGCTCATTGTTCCATTGCGAGGCGAATCCGCGTATTTTCGGCGCGGCAGCTCACGCGCCGCGTCTTTCGCGGCGGAAAGCGACACGGCCGCGTCACGACGTGTGCCACGATGCCGCACAAATTGCGCCCGACTATTTGCATCGTGACCCACTTACCCCGAGATACGTTCCCGTTTATTCGCGTCGCCGTTTCCTACGCAATGGCCGCGGAAAAAAAGCGCGGTCACAACGGTGATTCTTCTCTCCCCTTTCATCCTTTATTCACCCGCCCCCCTCGCGCTTCCTTCCACCCTTTTGTTTGCTCGTTCCTGTTTTGTTCCCTTCCTTTCTTCGTGCCGCTATCAAAAGCGGAACATTTTTTCGCGAGCAATTATTCCACGGGCGGGCGTATCGCGGCCGCGCAGCGACGCGAGATTGTATATTACGAGAGATTTTTCGGGCTTTTTTCCCCTCGGATTACCGTATATAATTAATTCCCCTGCACCCTTTTCCCCCCTTGTCGCCAGGTGGACCTGATAAATTTCAGCGTGATTAGGCGAGCGTGATGTACGCTCGTCGCGCGGCCACGTCGATTTCGCGATGTTATTAATGCTCCGTTTGCAGCGACCTGTGATGCAATAGTCGGCGATGGTCGTGGAAAAACATTGCCTCGCGATCCGGTCGTAAATATTTATTATAGTCAACGCAGCGTGGTTGTAGCTTTTTTTTTGTGGTGTCCCGAGGCATGTGCGGTTTCAAGCCTATTGCAGTATTTTCTTGTTTAATTTAGTATGGATCGAAATTGACTATTTTTGTAGAACTGAACGAGGAATATATTCAAAATATTCATTTCGTATAAAATATAATATAAGGTAAATGCCTCAGTAGCCGGCTATGTCTTCATATGTGAACACTAACGCTAAATTTTATTAAGTTAAACTTAAATTGTAATATAAAACATGTATTACTGATAAAAGATAAAAAATATTATCATAAAGTAGTGTGTTCAGTTAGTGGGACGCAATTCGAGTGTTGAGTTATGTGAATTTTTCGACTGTCCACTTATTAGGACATTTGACATCTTAAGTGTCTAGGTATTGGGACATTTACCTGACTAGATATTCATGGTCGTAAATAAATTTCATCCAGACTAGAAGAAAGTCATCAGAGTAACTCACACTGTGTCTCAACTCTTCACCTCAAAAGCAAAAAATCCAACTAAACGAACTGGTAATCCTAGAACTCTTAAACGTTTCCTTTTTCTTATGTATAGTGTTTTCAACACACAGCAATGGGGGCTTGATAATATCGTACTCAGGACGTGTCCACGACAATAAATAATTTTCACAGACTTGTTGACTCCAGGGAAGTAAGTCTAATTTAAAGATTCTCGACCTGTGGGTCCAGGAAACCTCTCGCTAGGAGTCCTACAGTTAACCAAGCAACTGATCGGTTCCCAATCCTCACTCGTTCTCGCATCGCTAGAACACGTCCAGCCAGCACTATTACCTCGCCTCTAACTCCAATTTACACGCCAGCAGAGTCACCTGCGCTCCCCACGAAGAAACTTGCCGATCCCCTGAACCCTATTCCAGCCACCCTTGCAACATACTATATCGCGCATGTACCTACGCGTGTCGCAGAACCGAAAAGCCGCGCTTTCCCATTTGTCTGCGCTGCACTCGCGGAGGGTGGTGGCTAGTGCATAATAGAAGAGGGTCGGGGCAGGGGTGCAGGCTAAGAGAACAACCGAGGCGATAGGTGAGTACAAGCAAGGCATGGGCACGCGATAGTAATAGGCGAGTTACGCCATTGTGCCAAGTTCGGTTGCATCGGGCGACCCGCAGCCAGTCGCGCTGCGTGCAAATGTGGCTTCTCGTCGCGAGCCTGCGTTCCCAGAGGGAGACAGACGTCGAAAGGAAGGGACAGAGAAGGAGAGGGGAGAAAGAGAAGCGGACATGGCGAAGGAGGGACGAGCGAGACAAAGAGTCGGACAGGAACGAGGGGGAGGAGGGGGAGGAATGAAAAAGGGGTTAGAAAAGGGGGAGCAGGGTCGCGTAGGGGGGAGACGAGGAAGACATCCGCGAGGGCAGGAGCAGGAGGGACAGCGTAGCGCGACCGGAACCGGAAGCTCGTGCAGGCGCCACCGGAAGTGACCTCGTAATTCTCCCTTCCAACCCCTCTTCACCTAGTGCACCACTGTTCCTCCACCCCACGGCTTTCTCCGGCCACCCTCGGTTCGTCCATCCAGCCATCAAGCCTGAATTATAGGCCGCCTCTAAACCCTTTTGTCTGCGCTTTTCCTGTCGTGGATTCGAGACCCACCGACTACCCCATGCCACCCTCGCAGCCGCCGCCGCTCGTGATTTTCGGCCCGCTTTTGTTTTGCTTACTGGAACGCCTTTCCACCCTCCTCCCTTCCCAACCTCGCGGCTACACCCCCGTGCACCCTCTATGGCCCATTTTTCGTCAAGAAAACGCGGCTTTATTGTTGCGGAAATGCCGCACGCTCATCCCCCTTCGTTTGCGTTCGAGGCATCGCTTCACACTTTGACTGCCGCGATGCATTTAACCTGCGACGAGCTGCAACTAGGATGCACTATGGGACGATTCTGAGGCTGGAATTGCTTTGCAGTGTTTTTTTGTGTGGTTGATGTGTTTAGTGTGATTCCTGTTATGGTAGATTGGGAAACAAATATATGACATGTTAAGCTATGTTTATTTTAAGGAACAGTTCACGAACACTATTCGCGAATAATGTTTACAGAAGAGTCTGCAAACTTTTTATCACTCTATAGCTTCATTTTTTCAAAATTTAAATCCATCGTGCTTCCCTCTAACTCACAAATTCGATACCATTTAATCACGAAGTAATCGAGCATGTATTAGTATCCAAGGCTTCAGTTCCTCAACAGTCAGTGGATGTTTTTGAAAATCGAAAGAGGAAAAATGGCATCTTAGGAGGACAGAAGGCTCTTCGATCGAGTACTGAGATTAATCGTCACTGGCTCGGGGGTACGTTGAAATTTGTTGGCATTCGAAGGAAGGAGTTTCGCAGTGTTCATTGTTACTTGTGCATCGGGACGAGAACGCCGCGAAGAATAGGCGAAAGGTGGGAATAATGGGTCCACGCGAAAAGTCTCCTCGAAATACCTGAAGCGTTCTTTTATTCAAGAACGAGCGAGTGAACCACCGTCGCCCCACTTACCGAAACCCAAGAACAATGTGCGTGCACTGGCCTAGCTGGTGTGTGGGTACGCTCAGTTTATCTCCGAGGACACTTTACGTAGATAATATAAAGTGGAGCGTGGCCTTGGGAACTCCGAGATGTTGCTCTAATCGTTAAGCAACGCAGCGAAGACAATTGCTAGGACGTGGATGCTGTAAATAGTGCTCGGACTGAGACGCGTTTCAATGCTATCAACAGAGTTACGTTTCAGATTGATAATGCAGTATCGGTACTAGTTATATCAAGTTCGATACTTGTCTGATCATAACGCAGACTTCGTAAAAAATGCAGTTCTACTTCCAGATCTATCTGAATCTAAATTTCAATTTTGGCTTTGAAATGGAATATAACGATGAAGGAATTCATTTGTCAATAAATTATTAATCAATTACACTGACAATGAATCAAGAAATACCTTATTGAAATTGATAGACTGTAATACTATGTAGCTGCTGTAATTAAATCATTATTAGTGGATAATGAAATTACAAGTGACCTCATTACTCCGTTTTCATTATAATATTGAAACCATACTAAATGAGAATTAACAAGTATACCAATGAATTGATTTGGTAGGTACAAATTTACACTATAACTGCAAAATAAATGAGTCACAACCTTACCAAGTTTTTTATACCAAACACAGAAATTAACATTTTTTTTCTAAAACTTATCGACTCATTTTTAAAACCCTTCGATCTTAAACAAACATTCTTCAACCCATATTTTAATCTAAATCCCAAAGAATCCTACGGTAGACAATTTCGATAAAAAGGTCTTTGAAATAAAATCACCTCTTTCTATTCATTCAGAAGTCAATCCCACGCGTTCCCGCCATTTTTGTTCAAACACCAGCGCATTCGTCGCATAATCGCGCCTTTCATATTCCGCGAGTCGCAGCACGGCGCCATTGTATTTCAATTTTCCGGCTCCCGCGTAAATTATTAATTACTTGCGATCGTTCGCGCGCGACTGACCTTTACATTGAACGCGTTCAATCGACTCGAAATCGGGACCGAACGATGGAATTCCCCGAATTTCCATCGTTGAACAGCGATCGACGGTGAGAGAGCCATTCGACAGCAATTTCGCCTGGCTGGACGCGGCCGCGGCGTCGATGGAAACGCAAATCGCTCGAAGAAAATCGAAAGGACCTCGGATACGGTCGATGGGACGATTGAGGGTAGCCAGGAGGCAGGGATGAAGATGCAGAAGGCAGTGGAAAAAGAAACGGGAATTAATTTCCGTTAATTGCTTCGAACTGAAGTTTGCTGAAAGCGTTTCGTCGAATTGCAAAGCCTTTCAAGTTCGCTCTTCCTCGAGCTCGGCCGACGGATGAAACGTCGAATGGACAAGGGCCACGGTTTGTCTGCGTGCACGAGTGTAGCGTGCGCGGGAAAACGTAAGAGGGAAAGAGGAGCAACAGCCGGCAGAGAGTGAGCTAAACGCCGGCAATTCGGAGCACTCTGTTCCCTGATTGCATTTAATTACACGTGCCCAGCCCCTACGGTCCGCTGCAATTGCTACATTGTACGGCGGGACAGCTAAGCTTCCTAGAGGCACTCGTCGTCCAACGGTGCTCGCCCCCGATAGATAGCTGGACACGATGCCGCAGTGCAAGCGCGCCGAACTTCTCTACAAACCATTCAACATTCCACTGGCCCGTGCCCGGAAACGTATCTCCCTATTTCGAACAGAGTGTGTCCATCTGTCCTATCCCGATTGCCCGTAATGCCGAAACTGAGGGAATGAAAGAAGAAATCGTGAAGCGGGTTCACGTTTGCAAAAGAACATTTGTGAGGGTAGTATTTGACCAAATAATTCCCTCAGAATTCAAATAAACCTACTTTGTTAAACTGTGTGAGAATAATATTTCTGTGCAACATGGACCTTTATATTATACAGAGTGTTTCAGATTAACATGTACGAGCGGGCAGAAGGTGATTCTTTATGAAAAAAATGAGAAAAATATGGGGAATAAAATTTGTTCATTTTGGGCTTTGTTTCTGAGATAATTAAGATTGGAGATTCGGTTTGTATTATGCGCACTTGTGACTAGTATATGATTCGCTCAGAGACGTATGTCTACCGTGTTTGTAAGTAATGTTTTATGACTTTTGATATGCTACTCGAATCAAGCAACTTTCTTTTGAAGCATTTTTTCATGCTATATATAATTTACAAGAAAATTCAGAGAGATATTTTCTTCTTTTTTTATTATATCATACATTTTAATAACAGCGTTGGTTTTTCCGGAATTATTAAACGTGGAATAAACAGAATACATTTTTATTGATAATTGGATCTGTAAAAGGATATTTCTGGAAGATTGAATATCACTGGTGAATACGTGGGAACTTTTAGGAAACGCAAACTTTCAAAGGATTCGACGAGCAGTATAACAATTGGAGCATATTCTATGGCAATCTAATTAAGCTTCCGACGAAGTTTCCTTCGAGTCTTAATACGCTACCGTTCGGGAAGTAGTCGCGTCGTTCTATTCAGCCTGTTACTGTATTAATAGTATCGACAGCACGGTAATTTAACTGGAATTGCGGTTATTTTTGGCTTGACGTAAGTTTCTTATGACTCTCGACAGACGTTGCTGTTAATTACTTTCATTTTCGCCATAGAATTTTATCGCAGAGGAAAATTTTGCAATCAGTAGAGAAGAAAGTATTTTTCGAATAAGAAACTAATCCTTTACCAAAAGTCATATCAGATCGCTTAGAAACGAACAATATTCCTTCCTTTAAACCAAAAAATCAAGAGGGCAATGATCAAACATCCTTCTGAAATTCCTCATCCCCAATAATACAATCCCCAATTTCATTTCCATAATTCCGCTCAGCGAACTCCAAAGAACAATATCCCCCCAGAATTGAATCGTCCAAGGTAACGATCCCTTTTTAAAACGAAATACGTTCGACGTGTTCCGCCTATTTACGCAGAGCATACGTCGATCAGCTCTAATCGAATATTCGAATGTCCCGATAACGAGCCAGGAAAAAAAAGCAGCGATATGCTTCTATCTTCCGCTGATCGCGTTCAATTACGCGAATCGATTCGTTTACGACACACAGTGCAACTATCGTGTTGGACGACCGGTCACTAAGCTCCCCTGAGATACTCCAAGGGTCGATAGATAAACGAGTAATGGCACTGGCAATGTAAATGCATGAAACTCGTTTACAGAATGTTCTACATCCAGGGATCCTTATCCAGAGGCACATAACCACCCATCTTCCGCTGTTCAGCTCTGGCTCTCCTCGCGAGCATTCAGTAGTCATGGGACCAATGGGGTCGATGTGCACGCATGAATTGCAATCGATGCGTGACTCCTCGCGGGAGGAAAAGATGAGCTGTTTCATTCGACTTAGAAAAATATTTATAGCAAGAAGGCAAGGCGATAGAAGTCACATTTTCGATAAACTGGATTTATGATTCAAATGAAGTCTACAAGACAAAATATAGTTTTTAGGGGTAGTTATATTGAAGGAACTCGATCTTTGAAGGATAAGATTACAGTAAATTGTAAGTACATGATAGAGAATTAAGATTCCCATCTTAAAAGCAGAAATATGTGACTCAAATTTCGAATTTCTGCAGAAAATTTCAAGTTGCTACGCGTTATACGTATTTTATTAATTAAAAATTTCTTTTATGAGACCTTAATGAGAAATCCTGTTCGGTCAGAGGGGAGACCATTACTCTGCATTCCGAGCGACAAAATAGCACGGTTGAAACGTTTGGAATTTGTTTAGACGGAATGTCAGAAGAAAGTGGAGCATAGAATAATGTGCTCCCTTTAATTTATTAGTTTAATTATCTGCTTTGTTTCGACGCAATCGAACGTCCACGGATGAACCTCGCTGTGCAGGACAATAATTCTGCATTCAGTGAACAGTTATTCGTATTTTCGTAAAATCGCTTTGAAAAAGGCTCGACTTGAGAATAATGAAAATACAGAAAATTATGAACGAAATAGAACTGGGTCAGATAAAATACGAACGAGCATGCTTTTTATTGTTTGTACTCGCTCACGCGAGACACGAGCACGGAGTTACACAGAGATTAAAATATGTAATTCCGAGAAATTTCTTTCAAAGACCCGCGTAGCAGAAGCATCGTTTAATATGTTAGCTTTTCGTTAAAACCAGCTGTCCTTGAATTTCAAAGTACGCAACTCCTTGCTTTCCGTCAGATCGTTACGGTTCCTAAATTTGCCTCGAATAATTCCATAACTCGTCAAACTTTGACCTTTTTTCGCGCAGCCCAGGCAAAAATCAAGGACTACAATTTTCGTCTGTACGAGCTCCAGCCGTACCCTTGTTAAAAATTGAAATTATTCGTAATAACTGCAGGAACGTATTTTTCTCGTCAATTTTTCGAAACACGGTCTTATAAATGTGTTCATTCTGATTTAATTGTAATATAATACACAGTTCTATAAATGAATCGTAGCAGAACTGGCAGGGAAATGGATTCCGACAAAATCCAATACTGAGAGGTACAATTCAAAAAAATGTTACCTCGAAATTTCAATATTTAGTGCATGAAATGTATAATATATAGAAACTTCACAGAACTCCATAAGAACCATTATCAGCACTACCTCATACTGCAAGCCCTCAAAGTTACAGCAATAAAGTTCTAAAGTGGCTGACTACCACAGAAAATTAGGTCTCTCGGTGTACCATTATCATTACCAATAGCTTCCTGTAACTCTCGCCCAAACGTGTACTCATTTCGTTCGACGAAACGTCAAAGCTAATTCGAAAATTGCAAGCGTTGCGACGCCCCTCGAAAAAAGGCTCATCCTCGACGGATTCGTAATTAATTCCCGCGCCTAATTGGACGGAAATGAAGATTAAAAAGTTCGCTGGTTCGCTAAGAACAGACAAAGCGGAAAAGAAATAGGCAGAGACAGAGGATCGCGAAGGTCGAAGCGCAACCAAGTAAAAGAACACCAGGACCGGGGGCGGGACAGCTGAGAGAGGGTCGCCGCTAGTTTCGAAGGTAAATTGGCAATTTAACAAATTTGCAAAGTTCCCCCGGCGGAACTTCGCCGCTCCTTGGTCGCTCCTAAGAGTGCAGAAGCGTTTCAGGCAACATAAATACGTATAGACGTATTTATAGGCAAGTGCAGAAACACGCGAGAACGAAGCAGTTAAAGTGTGTCTGCTTGAACGGTCAATAAGTTCGGTCGAGATCGTCGATGCGTTTAAGCTGTGTCGTCTCTGTTGATATAAAGATTCGCGAGAGTAGTTTTTGCTACTTCGACTAGGTCCTCCAGCGTTCAGGAACCAAGCGTAGTCGAAGCAGATTAAAACGGATCGAAAGAGTATTGGATCGGTCTAGCAGATTAATTTCCAATTAATCAGCCGACGTTAGTGAACATCTGAAATCTTCCAACCTGAAGTACTTTATTCTTATAAACACAGCGTTTATTCGTTAAATGCTCGTAGCTCAGGACCGCTAGCAGATAGCTGCCAGGGACACGAAACTTGAGCCTCATTCAGCCTTTGTGGACGTGGAGAAGGGCAGTGAGTGACAGACGAACAGAGAGCGAGAACCCAAATGGGCCGCCCCTAGTAGTGGGGATAACGCCGAGCATATATTCGCGAAAAGAATATACGTATACTGTACTCGACGCGGGTAGAGCGATATTTGAACCGTTTCGCTTAAAAATTCGAACAATTTGATCAAAGAAAGGCAATCTTGCAAGACATTAATCATTTCTATCCAAACCTTCTCTATGACCATCCACCACTAAAAGTTTCTCTAAATAATGAAGTATTATTATGTAAGAACGATCCACGGAGGCAGCTTTCCAAACTAAACACTTTTACGATTCTGAGGAGCTGCATATTTCGTATGCATACAGTTTCCATCTTCGTTCCTTCCTGTTTCAACGAACGTTGTCTCCGCAGAATAAATATGTCCGAACTAACAGGCACAAAAGTGCCTCGACAGAGGAGGTCCTAACAAGTCAGCTTGTGGATGTTTGGAAAATATTCCGGGCTAAGGATGGAGCACGACTCGCAACGGAATTATGCAAACCCTGGAATAAGCCACGGTTGGATTCCGGTAAGACGTGTATACTCAGCGGAGAAGCGCGAGATTAACGCGAACATGGATATCCGGTTGCACAAAGAGAATGCGACCACTGTCGAAATTCACCGCGGCTGCTGGCGTGTTTGCGAGTAATCGCGTTGACGTTTAATTTGCTGCCCCCCAGGCTAATTCGTCGTCTTGCCCCGACGCTTTGTCATCCGACCATCAGAGACGTTCCTTTCCTTCGACCGAGGGAGTTCGGAGGCTTAGACTGAGTGGATTCCCTTTTTTGGTATGGAAAAACGATGAAGAGGGTGAAAAAATTCGATGCTTTGAGGGGATCCCATTGGGGAGGAGGGATTTTCGAGTACTCTGGAGTGGAACGTTTTTGAGGAGTCAGTTTTCTAGAGTTATGGTGGAATTTTTAATTGAAGAACAGTGCAAGTTCCAAATTAAATATTCTCTGATAATGTCATAACTATATCTAGACCCAGAGAGCGGGTATGTTAAGTCACACAGAAGACAAGTGAACTCGATACATTCTGACTCCAGATATATAAATGTACAGAAATGCACGTTAGGATCAAAGATCACAAAGTATGGTTTTTAGACTTGTACTGTTCTTCAACTCAGCGATTCGAAATAGAAATGTGGAGATTTACTATCACTTGTATTAGTAACAATATATAATATTGTTCTATTACATATAGATGTTACATCGTCACTGACAAGCTAATATTCCATTCAGCATTAAAATCATCCCTCAATCTTCACCTACATCAAAGCAAAGACTAAGCTCGCAAACTAAGTAACTAAACTGAACTACCAAGAGCCTAAGCCTTAATCAAACACCTCGTCATCATCAGTTCCACCGTAACTGACACGCACCGACTGTCAACAGGATTTACCAAATACTGTCATAGAGCGTATCGAAGTTTCTAATCGGCCATCGAACGCGCGTCCCGCGATCGATCGCGCGAAGGAACCTTGCAACGAATCTTCGCGTCTTTATTGTTCCCGCGAGGCCCTTGAAACGTCTCCCAACGTTTTAAGAATGTGCACCAGTTTCGCTGGCCTCCTCGGATGCGCTTTCATTCGTCGCCTCGTGATTTATCTGTCGTGTCGTTGGCCGACGGCAATAAAGCACGTTAACGATCGAATAATTGTTATATATAGTCATGGAAGAAAACGGCCGCTGTTTCATCGGCAATGAACCGACGTCGCGTCGAGATTGGCCCCGACGTAATTGTAGTTTCGACCGAGAGGAAACCGCGACGCTGGCGCAGCTGCTTCGCATAAGTCTTTCGGGAAGAATAATATCTTGGCTTGTGCAAGCGTTCAGTCGGTGGCTCCGCGGAAAGACGCGCGCAGCTCGCCTTAATAGCCCGCTACGTGCACGCGGAATCCGCGCTTAACAACGACCGCATTACCTCCTCCGCCCGAGACACCAGTATTATTTCGTTATCGTATTTCAACCGGTCAGCCTCGCGCAGCGATTTATATCGAGCACCTAAGCGAGCGGCCGAGCTTTCGGGGCTTATACTACTTGTCTCCAGAGAGGACGAATTTGTGCTAGCATTCTTTTTAGCGCTCGCTTTGTCACTAGGCTCCGCGTTTATGAAGATTGGAATGCAGAAGAAGTTATAGAACGTATGTAATATTCAAAAATATAGAAAATGTGAAACACAGAGTGTAGATTATATTATTTAAGAGGTGAAGCGAATTTTTAAGTAGATTCCACTGATTTGATTGTGTTTATGAAAATATGGAATTGCGTAAAAATCCGCGATCTAGTAACTAGTTGTTGCTGTATTGGTTGGATTTAGACATTTTCCAGCAGAAGAAATTTTTGGATTGAGAGAAGAAAATGTTTGGAAAGGTTTGAAATCATTTTCTAAGTTAAGCAATGTAAATATTGATTGATTATATTAGAATAAATAATACTCTAATAACTGATTCTAATAAAAGTATAATATTCTAATAATTGTTAAGAGTATTAACTTCAATCAAGTAACAAATGATTCCAAACTTTTGTTTAGCAGTATACATTTTTAAAATATGCGTAAAACATCCACTTGTTTGATCAAATAAATTTTTTTACAAGAATTTTAGAAAATATTCGTTCTCCTAGTCCACGTGACGGTATTCAAATACTTTCAATAAGTGTAAATAATTTGACAGTAGAAATATTTCGAAAATGTGATTATAGAATTTTTGTTCACCTTCTAATGAAGAAAAGAGGCTAAAGTTAAAATTGACTTATTCTTGAAACACCTACACATACGCAGTATTTCATCTGCCAGCGTTGACCCGTTGACCAACATAATAGTCTAGCAAATATTATCATCTCTCTAATTGCTATATAACATTAAGTGAGGACATTCTAATCACTGAACTATAACTTGCGAACGATAGCACCGCTCAGTTGCAATTTCCGTGTTGACTTAATAATAGCTATAAATGAAACGTGATCACACCTCACAAACGAAATCATTCGTCTTTTCACACATCTCACTGCAGAGATCCCTAGAATCTCTACGTCCCGATAGCAGCCACCAATCTGACTGAAAATATTCCTCGAATGAAAGAGTACTCATCACTTCCGCGAAATTAGTTAGGAAAGTGCACGCATGTAGCCCAACTTCGTGTGTCCTCCCCTGGGAGAAAAAAAAAGGAGCCAGTGAAACACAAAAAATGGACCAGACGAAGAGAGCTGGTACTTCCTTGCTCTACTTCCCCCTTGCTTCTGACTGCTTCCTTCAAACGAGACCGATCGCCCCGAGAGGAACGGAAATCCTTAATTGAAAGCGTCCTCGAGCGGGAGCAACTTTTATAATTCCCCGGTCGATGATTAAAATTAAAAGTCCAGCCGTGTCAGAGGCAGAAAATCGTTGCGCTGGAAAAAGCGAAACGAAAAGAAAATCAGAGCGAGAACCTATCGTTCCTCCGTCGTCGAACAAAGCAGGAGAACGAAAGGGACGTCTTCCGTGCTTTTACTCCGCTTCCCCCTTTCCTTGCTACCGATCCCCTTGGCAATTTCTGTACTCAATGAAGGCGCGGGAGTCGTCGAAGGTAATTAGTAGGTACTTGTACGCGTTACAGGAGGAAGAAATCGATGGCGATATATTTGACGATTTTATCGCGAACGATATTCTGATACGGTGTTTGTTTTTGTCGTCCACTGTAGGCCAGCTTGATTATTCTCTTTTCAGTAAGTTTGATTATTTAATTTAGTATTAATCTAGTAAACGAGATTACCATTTGGTTACTCGTTAAAGTCTGGTGTTTGTGAAAAATTATGAGGGAGGTATCTGAACCCTAGGAGACTTCATTTAGACTTCGATGCTTATCTATCCCATACATCTCAGGTATCTCACAATCTTTTTCGTCTCTCACTAACCACTGTACCCTTTATTTCCTATTCCCTATTCCCTGTTCTACTTCCTACTTTCTATTCCATCCAACTTTCTAGTTACTACCCTCTTTCCCAAGCCTGATTCTTTCCTAGTCCCTGAAGGGGTTCAACTCAATTCTACAGGTAAGTCGTTTAATCAATAATTGAAGTGAGCCCTTCTCCTTAATTTTCTAGGAAATGAACTCCATCGCAGCACCTTCGGAAAACTTCAGAAAAGAAACTTGAGACATACGTAGAAGGGTTGAGAAAAAAAGATGTATAAGTAGAAATTTTGTAGTTTCAGCATACTACCGGTGAAGTTAATTTTTAATAGTAGCCCTAGGTCCCTAGGATAGCCAGGGAGATTAGAAAATATTCAGAAACTTCTAAGGAAGTTAATTTTTCTAGAGGACAACTTATATACTTACACCTTCAATAACCAGATTTAGGTGAAAAAATATCTCTACATAATATCAGATTATATTATAATATATATGCATATAAATTCAACTGTTTTCTAAAATTACAACTAATCTTGCATCTTCCAGTAGCTTCATCTCCCCAAGTCTAAATCGAGTATAAACATGAAGCATCCATAAAATAACGTCTGAGAAGAATTGGCGCCGCTTGCCAATTAAGCAGGCCCAACATCAATCAATCCTCGAAGTCCATCATTCCCCAATCACTACGCGGCCACTGCAATTTCAAAGTCTCTCAAAAACGCCTTCGAACAACAATTGGCTGAGCTCAGGACGTAGCGTCTCGAATGTGACTCCCCGCGATCAAGAGGCGGTGCCAGTGCAGCTGAGGATCTTGGCGCGCGAATCGCGCGAATCGTTTATATTCTCAACAATAGGTCGACTGAATAAATTGAAGGGAAAGAGGATCACAGTGTCACGGTATCCTCTGGCGCTCCAATGTTCACAGATTTATCTCTTGGAGCGGCATTCAGAATGAATTGCGATAGCTGAGGAGCGTTTTGATACGCGCCAGGGAGAACGAGCCATCGTGTACAAGCGAGTCTCGTGTTAATCTCGCAATATTTCTCGGGAAATCAAGGAAAAGGAGCATTAGCGGAAGGAAACGCGAGATAAGCCTTTGGTAGGAGCCGAGTCGTGTCTAAGTGAGTGCACGGCCTAGATACGTTCGGTATCATAAGGAAATAAACGAGCAATAAATAGGAAGCAAAGATGCTCCCGTTTCCATGAAAGGGTCCGTATGTTGGCGGGAGTACTTCAACGAGTTCCGATTTCCATCCAACGACGAAATTCAGAGGGTTGCTTTGCGATCGTTCTACTTTTGCGTGGGAGGGTAAACGGGCGAAAATTTGCTTGGTTTCCAATTGAAGAGCCAACATCGAAAAGCAACGTTGATATGGGAGGGATGAAAGTTCTGCCTTCATCCTTTTGAGATAGATTTTTTTTAATCCTTCAAAGGTGGAGAATTTTCACTGGCAGAAGCACTCTCCAAAGGGAAAAAGAAATGTGCTCTTTTTAAATTAAGTGGCGCGTGCACATTTTGTAATTAAGGGAAACCTATTTTGAAAAATTCTCCTGCATACACAAAATGAAACAATGGAAAATCTCATTAAAATACACGGTTTAGAGATATTCTATTGAAAAAAAGTATCACTTCCCCAATGTTAACAAATTTCTTTCTAAAGATGCTTAAATTCATTTGCTCTCAACAGTATAATTATTACACCATTTCCAGTAATCACAAATAATGATAAATAAGTAGAAATTTGGAATGTGACACAGACAAGTCGTCTAAGTGATATCTCTCCACAAATGTGAAAAAATCTCATCCCCTTAAAAGAGTCCCTTTTCTTCCATGCCTGTGCAGTTCTTAGCCGCCATAAAATAATATCAAAAATTTTCAAAAGCACTGACCAATCGATCGAAGACGTCTACCATTAGCCAAGCCCTTTCAACAGATTGGTACTCGAACGCAGCCAAAAGTAACTTTCGCATTGACCAAAGCTGCTTTAATGTTCGTGATAGGTTCCTCTGAAGGAGCCAGAGGCATCCATCTCCCTTGACAATCACTTTTTACATCTCAAGCTGCATTTCCATCCGACCAGTTCTCTCTCTCAATGCACTCCCTCCCTCCAGCCTCGATAACAATTTATCATTGCTTGATTAATTTATGCCAAGATTTCTCTGCTCCTCGTTTCGCGGACTTAACCGCGGGACGACAGTCAGATCCTTGAATCAGTGCCGCGTCAGTTCTACGAGCAAGTTGCAACTAATGGCAGGTAGAGGATCCAGTGAGTGGGAACGGCTGGTGATATTTCGTAAAAGAGCCGCATGCATTTGCGGTATCGGCACGTGACGAATGTGGCCGCTTGCGCGCGACATTAACGTTGGCACCTCTGCGTCTATAGGCTCGGTTAGCGTGCGGCTTTGTCACTATTGTGCTGATAGTAAGTAGTTTCAGAAGCATTGTCTGGATAGGGAGGGAATTGCGGTCTCCATTTTGCCTGGGGCGATGGTGCAGATTTTGAGATCGCTTCGGTTGCGTGGAACTTTGTTGCAGAGTGGAGTAATATCTACGGGGGAGCGTCTGAGAGTTTGCGTTGCTACTGAAAGCTCGAGAAGTTAGTCTACAAGTGACAAAATTGCACGTTTAAATGCTGGAATTAGGGACAATTAGTGTGTGCATTTATTTCTGTTTTGATGTATTTCACTATAGACCATAGAGAGATTTTGAAAATGGGATGCGTTGGAATTGTGTAATTTAAATCGCTGGTGGTTTCTAATGATGAGGATTACCTATGTGAGCCAAGTTTTTGGAAACTCGATGGAATATAATTACACACTGATGAAGCTAATGATAAAGGTAACTTCGACTTAATGACAAGTCGAACGAAACGCAAACTTCTTTGATCAGTGAAACTAATTGCGCCTGCTTCTAATTCATTCCGTCAAAGTTCTTTAATAAGTCGACCAAACCTAAGCCAGTAGAGTGAGACGAAGTTTCAACCAGAGCAAAAGTATTTCAGCGGGAATTCAAAGTAGGTCTCCTTTTTCTCATGCAAATTGAACGTCGACTAGTTAATCTAACTGGAGAGTTTCTTTTCCCTCCGTGAAATTGCGTAGAATGAATATAATCACATTAACCGCTGATTATCACGAGGAAGAACATAATACAGGGTGAGTCACGCAGCTGTATCACCTAAATTCTTTTGCAAACTATTTGTTTTATGAAGAAATGTCTCAAACGATAGTTGTTTCATATGTAAAGTAACATACTTTCGGTACCAAACAATTTTCCTTTGAAACATTTCTTCATACAAGAAATGGTGTACAAAAGAATTCAGGTGATACAGTTGTCTGATTCACCCTGTATGTCCAAGACACTACGATATATGTACATGTACATCTGACAATAATATGTTTGGATTAGAAACTTAGCACTGTGTTGTTTCTCAAAGTTCCAAGTATCAACTACAATAAAACTCAGAAAGCTAATATACACCATTCTAATATCCCCAATGAACTTATACTACAATTCTATATAAACGAACTGTCATTCTATATTCTATATCGATGCCTCTCATAGTACATAGATAACTATTCTGTCAGAGTCTAGGTACACGTCCATTCCCAAGACATACTCTTGGTCAATCCACACAAGACACACTTCACTCCAAAACTGTCCTCGTCAAGTCTACTTTGCTCTCTCAAGGCGACACCCTAAGCCCCCAGCTCTAGGCTCCTATATTAATTTCCCCGTGAGCCGTGGCAGGAACGTTAAAAGCCGTGAGCAACGCGTATGGAAACAATTTGGGAGTGCAGATCCAGTGTCGGGTCGTTTCGGTGAATTTACGAAGGCAGTTCGCCACGGGGCAAGACTGCAATTTGAAGTGCAATCGGCTGAACTCTGTACTTAGATCGCGTCGGTGTCTCGCTGTTTGTCGGATCGACCTATGCGAAACAGTATCCCAGCTATTGGCCTGTTTACGTCGAGAGAAGGTCAATATAATAGTTGCGCGGGCCAAACGACGCTGCTGTAGCTGTGCCCACTCTTCCACGAGCTGGACCAGAGTGGCGAAGGGAGGCAAGGGACGGGGATTGATAAGGGAGTGCTTGGAAGCGAAACGACGACTGGTAAACTCCTGATACCGAATGAAAAGCGACACTTGCCCGGGGACGTTTATCAAAATGGACGAGGCCGCGTATTTCGCTGTATCCCAGCTTGCGCTTGTTGTCGTTCCGCGATGGATATTCACCAAAGTGGCCACTTATCGCGACGTTTTGATGTGATCTTCCAGCGGCGTGGTAAACACTGCGGGTGTACCTCGAAAACGTCGAATTCGTGACTACCAGGCAGCGTATCGCGTTACTGCATCAGCTTGCGGCTTGTTTTCCGACTTCTTTGTCGAAAGAGATGAAACTGGAGCAACCAGAGGGAGAGCGAAGTGGTTTGCTCGTGTGTGATCGCAGTTTTTCGCGGTCTTTACTTCGCCACGATTCTCGCCCCTTCCTGAAACGCGCGTATTAGTACAGTCTGGTGACAAAAAGATAACACACGTCGTATTTTCGGATTAGGTTTTGCTTTTTGGCACTTAGGGGATAGGAAGCACAGAGCTGCATTTTGCGAAGCTATGTGAAATAGGTAATATATTAATGTCTGAGCTTTCTAAGATTAATCGGGGGTCATTGCATCCTAAGTAGGTAATGATCTTATGATACGTTTAAACCAAGCGAGCACTCTTTCATTCAGTTTTCGATTATATTCATTCATAGTAATTGAATTTTGTTGAAAATGGGAGAAGAACGAGTACTCGTTCGCTTAGTCTAAACGCACCATTACAGTACGGCTGGATCTATGTTTTGTGGAACAGCAATTGTTAACTGTACACGTTATTGTGTTCGAACACCTTTCGATAATAATTGTTTAAAAATATAGCAGCACGCGATGTTGTTAAAATGAGAGCGTTAAAAGGGACGAGAAAACATAACGAACGAGTCCAGGCGAAAGTTTGCAGCGGGAAATTCGTTCACAAAGTAAATTTGCACAAAGAGGCGACCGTGTGAAAGGGTGAAGTTGGTAGAGGCGGAGGGGTGGTTCTTTGAAATTTATTCGTAAAATTAATACGTCGACGCGCATCAAATTGATACATTGTAATTTCGCGCCTTTTCAAGCAACAAGTCGTAGCGGTGATTGATAAAAGCTTTGCGTGCGCGCTTCGAACCGATACAATTGCTTTTGAAGTATAATCAAAGCTTCGAAATTGCACCCCTCACTTCACCCCACACCGATAAAATTCGCGTGACGAGGCACGGAACGACCGAGCCCGAATTTTCCAACCACTTCAATCCTGTTAGGCTGCAAACACACTGTAAAAGGATAATGGCGCGCGTAGCGACGCGTGCGACCAAATAAATGCGCTCAAACCTGCTGGATTGTTCGCTATACGTGTGATTAGCAATGGAGGAAGTTAAATCTCGACGGATAAAAATATCATGTAAAGCTGTACTTGTGTTTGTCTTCCTGGACTCTCTGTTTTCGAAGAGTTTTCCCGATTAACTAAAGGTCATCGTACACTAAGATATTTTATATCTAGTAATATATTTAGTATTTGAGCGATAATTCAATCGAATAAGGAATAGATATCTTACTTCAATGACAAAAAATATAATACTTTAATTACTACAACGAGATTTTTTAGTGTTCCGCTGATTTCTGTATTCTAAGTAGTACAAGTAAATCATATTGCAAACCGAGGACTATTTTCATAATTAATTTATTAATTTAAGTAATTCATTCGGCGTTTTTTTATTGCAATAACTTGGATAACAAGCGTGTGACTGAAAGAGACTACTGGGTTTCTGAAAGGTATGATCTAAAGTCTTAAGAATGGATTTGGCTAGTTGCTTGGAAAACAATACCATAGTTTTATGACTCAATGAGCTCTTTCGCAACCATCAGACGTATCTCCGTGAGACATCTAGATACAACATTAAACATTTTCGAGGTAAGTTAGGTTTCTGGCAGTAATCTAAAAATATCTACACGGAATACATCAGATTCTCGTGATTTATACCGTAACGAGCTGAATTACTCCAATTTACAATGAAATTAGTATTAATTTACGGAAGCAAGATAAATGAAGCATGTTTGGACGTCTAATAAGTTCCTTAAGCCTTTTTCATTGACTCCTGACTTATACTATATTCTACTTTTTGATTTATTAAATTACTATAATAATTTAGTTATATTCTGTTGTTCTACAAATTGATACTTTCTTTATATAGTGTAATACAATAACATGTTTGTTAAATTTGTTAAGTCTTTGACAAGATTTTCACAGCAATAACTAATAACACATACCTAATATGTATAACATATCATTTTGGTATAATTTTATAATACCTAATTATCGATAATAATTTCTTAGCTAGCGTCCCATGGGATATCCTATTCTACTTGAATCGCCGTCCATACTATTACTACTGCTAGTAGAATACGTACGCACGCATCAGACGACCCAGGCGCATGCGTTTTCGTGTTGAAAGTTTGAAAAACGAATCGATATACGAGTACTCTGCCTCGAGACACGATTAGTTTCCAAAATACATACACCATTGCTGATTTTTTTAACCAAATATAAAGCGATACAACGTTTAGTACTTGAACTTCCAAATATTATCATGTTAAATATAAAAGCAAGAATTCTTACATTCTTTCCAAACATAATCATGACAACATTTTGCAGATAACTCATACAGCAAGTGTGTAAACAATACTCGACTGTAGGTTATTACTACGAATTATTTAATCATGCTTACAGCAGATTTGTTTGCAGTTTCTGAAAGAGCTCACTTACTAAAGTGGTCAAGTTACTCTTTTAAATGAAAATATGTTTAGTAGTAAAATTAATTTTTCGATTATATTAAGTGTAGTTGGACTATGGTGTAGTCCCAAATTATCTAAAACTCTCTGATACCTAATTAACTTTTTTCCAAGTAGCACCATAAAACAACAAAATCCATGTTCCTCAAACATAAGCCATGACTCAGGAACCTTATAACACAAGTTACTCTTGCATTATCAATTTCCTACAGTATCAAAAATACACACCCTATTCATTAAATTCGTTCTCATAACCTGTGTTTTATTCGCTAAAATTTCAATGCTTCCCTCTATCTATATTATCATCCAGTCTCACGATCCCTACATCTACGCTGAAACTTAAGACCACATCTTCTCTAAATGACTCTATCGGTCTCGTTCAAGGGTCGGCCAGTGCCGCCATAGAACTCGATCCCGTTAGCTTCGATATCAGCCCGAGCGGGTCTGGTTCCGATCGCAAACGGCACGAACAAAATGGCAGCGGCCGATACAATTACTCCACGAGTATAATTCAAATCGGAGCTGCGATAAAACGGGCGCGCGTACGGATTTTCGAATCGCTCGAAATCCCATTGCTCGTTCGAACAGTGCACGCGTTGGAGTATTCTGCGTGTGTGCGCGTACGTGCACGCTGGACCGATGCGCGCGCGCTGAAATTCGAAGTTTGAAAGACGAATCGATACGTGGAGAGGCAGCGTAACCCGTGGCAAAGGGCACCACTTCAATACGACCCAGTAGGACTACGTTTTCCCTTCCTCCCTCGCGCAACCTCTTCTCTCCTCTTTCTTCTTTCCCTTCTTTTCCCTTATCATCCATCTCTCTCTGCTGCCCTCTCTTTATCCTCTCCTCATCCCTCATTCTGCGTCCTCGGCTTCCACAGATCCTCTTCTCTACGCTCATTTCCCTGTTTCGCCCTCTCGCGACTCGGCGTACCATAGAAAACTGTCTCGCTGCTCTCTACGACGTCCAATTAACGTAATTTCGAACGATAGACGCATCGATCAGCACGAACAAGTTTTCATCGCTGATTCGTAGGAGACTTTCAAGAATTTAAGGTGTAGCTTGTGAAGGATACTCTCGCGTGTGTATTTGACTTCCCATTTCTAATTACGACTTTGCGTTGGCATTTCAAATAGTTCATTAGTAGAAGACAGTTATGTTGCTGTTTGTACAGAGTACTTTGGAAATAGGTGATCAAACTTTGGTAGCCTATTCTACTCTTCCTAAGTATGAAAAGTCATTTAAACCTCATACTACAACTGCAGGGTCACTTTAACCCTGGATATAGGACAATGTGTCAAAACTGTAATAAATTTGTTTATAAGAATTATACAAAAAATATACTTACTTTGTGTATCAGGTGTACAAAAAAATTTTAAAAAAGGGAAAATGTATATAATGTTCAAATTGCATTTTTATATATAATTTCTCCTCAAAACTTGTTTATGATAAACACTGTATTATGGATCAAAATAACCCTGCATTCGTTTCCCATATTCGTCGAAAACCATTCTCCTTCCGACGGTTAAACAAAAATTTAGAAACTCTTCTTTCTCAAAATATAAGCGCTTTATATCCGTGAAAGAACAGTTTTAAAATTCTTGTAACTTATCTAAAGAAATTACTCATTACTGAAAATAATTTCCTCGAACAATAATACATATATGTCATCGAAGTTTCAGACTATCAAAAATCTTCAAAAAGATCCGATATATTTCGAATTCCATCACATACAGTATCCCGAAAAAGAAGAGTTCTGGACCTACATTTATCTGACCTTTTTGCATCTTTAGGAAGAATAAAACATGACACCAAAGTTTGGCCACCAGTTCTGAAGCGTCCTGTATAAAATCGCTGGGTTGACTGACATTAAAAAATATAGAAGAGCTTTTCGTCGAACCCTCAGCCGTTTGGCACGACACGAGGACTCTAGCGTGTGCACGTGGCTGCCCAAACGACAGGATCCTGCGACTCGCTGATTCCACGACAACGAGCAAGGAGATTTTCTGGAAATTAATTAATCGAGAAACGACGCTCGCGGTACTGGTGGATCCTTTCGCTCGCTCGTTCGCGCTCGTTGCGGTTAATTAAGCTCGGAGGCAGTCCTGGCTTTGTTCACCGTCGACTCGCGTTCGTCTGCCGGTGAATCAGAACGATAAATCGGCGTTGTTACTCGAAATCGTGCACGCCGAAACGTTGCGAAGTTTGCCTCGCATTCGAGGGCACAATGGCTCATGAAACTATTTTGGTTGCTATCGCTGATGAGTGATAATGGTGAACTAGCGACTGCGAATTAGCGGCGCGGCTGCGATAAGGCGGTGCTGGGGATTGTTGACGGGGCATGCTTTTTAGGGGGGGCAAAGAAGAACGATTGTTAGCAGTTCGATGATAACGCATTTTTAACCGCGGAAGCGTTGCGCAAATGTAAAGGATAATCGTATTATTAGAGAGCTTGTGCCCTTTCGGTTGAATGGTTCGTGCTTGATAGTTGTTGAATGATTATTTAGAATAACTCTGTGGTGTAAATTTACAGGTATGTAGGTATGTAGGAAAGAATGGAAGTTCACGTGAAATGTGTCTGACTTGAGACTTATTCTACTTCTAACGTTCCTCAGCTGGGTTAGAACATCAGACGTGGTGATATCAGTAGAATAGGTCCTCGAGTCAGACAGATTTCTCACGAATTTTAGATGCACATTTAACAATTATTAGTCTTTTCGAAACAAAGCAGCAAACATACTTCCATCATTTTCTATTTTGTTTTAACGTATAGAATCCCCCTTTAAAATTTCCGACAACTACCACTGACTACCCTCAATATGAAAAATATGTTTCAATGACAGATTATCCTTCTCGAATATCTCTAATAAAACCGAAACATGGCTGCAATAATGAAAAGGAACCTCAATTGAAATACAATACTATGCAGCTTCCCTATTCACAGTATCCTGAGAAACCCACGAACCGAAGACCCCATCCACCAAAACGAGCACCACCTCCTTCTCCCAGAAGACAGACCTGAAAAAAAGGACTCTTTACGTCGTAGACATCCACTCTAGACATCTAATTAACTCCTCTAATTCACTTGCACAACGACGCCAGGCGTCTTTGCGTCGTTAGTGAGGTAACCGAGTTTACTCGCGGTCGCAGGGGCAAGGTTAAACGTACAGGTACGCGAGACAGTCAGGTGGGCGCACCGAAGACCCGGAAATACGTGTCGCTGGGCTTCTGTGTCCCGTGCATGTGCTGCACACACGGGCGCAGCTTGGAGGGAAAACTTGGCCCTCGTGCGCGCGACGCAATTAACGTCTCGAGGTTAATTAATAGGCACACCACGGAGAAAGGAGCCTGTAGCCATATCCAAAGGTACTGCAGCAGACATTAGGCAAACGAACGTAAACTCACACCCCCTGGTACGACAGTGCCACCCTCGTTCCTCACATGGTTGCGTGGGCGGAGACTGATACAGTTACACGGCACGTACGAGGACCGACGGGGTCGGAGATGGACTGTCTCAAAACGGAGAAAGAGACGCAGCCCTCGACGTAATCACCGGTTCGCCGAGCGTACCAAGTTAAATGTAAAATTGGCCTCGTTAATTCCGCTCTATGACGAATAAGGATTGTACGGTGCCTCGTTACGAGGAAACTAATTAGACCTCAAGGACCTGGCCCGTCTTTGGCCTGCATATGTGGAGCGGTTATCTTTGAGGCGCCCCCAAGCTACACGCTGTCTTAGTGCAGAAATAATGTTACTCAATGAGAGCCTCTGTGTCGTCTGTGTTACGGGTCACCCACGGATCTGGTTCAGATGCTTGGAGTTGAGTTAGGTGAATGGATGGTTCAATTTCAGGAGTTTGGTGTTATTACTTTGAGCAAGATTTTGGAAATCAAATAGAAACAAGTGACTGGTAGAAGATGGGCTATAGTTGCGGAGTAGAATCTCAATTGTCTGGGTCTAGATTACGTGTAGGATTATTTATTTAATGTTAGGACTGTTTGGTGTGAAGACAATGATGCTGCCATTTTGCAGTAAAATAATACACAAAATGTTCAAACTTATCCAAAAAGGCAAGAAACTCAATTTCACATTTTTCTGTAGGTACTACCTTTCTTCATAGTTGGGCTGAATGGCAGTTTACCAAAAATGATAAAACTACCTGTTAAGAGTGTACTTTATGTTTATATCTTATGTTGAGTCGGTAAATACTATAGATGTGTATGAACATTTGTTATTAATTCTAAGAAGTCTAAGAAGCTGTGAAAAATGTATAGAAACTTGCGAGTAACTTATTAACGATGTTAATAATTTGGAGATACTCTTTACTTCAAATGTTCTAAAAATACTCCATACAATTAAATGACAATTTAGAATGTTTAACTTTCGTCACCTTTAAGCAACTTTAGTCACACTTAAAAAATAATTAAGCGCACACTTTTAAATTGGAAATTTTACACATCATTTAATACATTGCGCATGCTACAGAAGGTGTCTGACCATACACACTCCACTGCCACTTGGGTCATTTGTCTTTCATCACCTCACGTTCCTTGAGCCTCTCAAAGGCAACAATGCTCGTAAAACTGTAACCACAAAGCTCCCTAAGACCAAACGAAATTAACTCCGTGGCAAAATAATAGCATGTACCAATCTACTAAATGGATATCGGTTCATCCTTCAAACAATTTAAAAGTCATCAATCTCGCGAAATTACACGCTCACTATAATCGTATATTCACCAATTACATTTCCACGTCTGGCTCATTACAGTGATATAATGTATCACTCGTCGAGCAGATTTCCACGCGCGTGTATATAAATTTCACAAGCGACTGCTTAGCGAACGGAACGGAAGACGAGAAAGCGAATCGTTAGAGGATATCCAAAGCGCTACTTCGTGATCATCTGAATGGCACTCGACAGCGTACAAAGTTAAATACAAAATTAGCCTCATTAATGTTTCTGCGAAAGAAACGCCTCGACCCTCGTTAGTGTGAAACTAATTAGAAGGCTTCTATAGACGAGCATTGGCAGACATCTTTATGAGACCATTAAAAATACACGAAACATTCGATACTAAAATGTCAATACTTATTCTCCGAAGTGTACAACTCGAACTTGCGATAAAATTGAAAGTAATAAGAATTGACCAAGTTAAAACTTGTTCACAAATCTCAGTGACTCTCAAATTTGATATCATACCATGAACGCCATATCCGATCTCAAGATTGAAGGAATTTCGAAAGACACAGAAGTACCTCCTATCAAAAATTAACAACGTCTCCTCGTGAATCCCCTTCCGCTCTCCCAAATCCCGGTACTCAGCCCTTTCGTCAAGCGTGATCATCCCCCAGACAGACCGTCATGCTCCACCAACACAGATAATTGAGGACGAACTTTCGACCCGAGGATACTTTGTCAAGAAGGAAACAACGATCGCCGCTTGGTCCAATGTACACCCTCGTGCTCGTCGCCGAAGCGATCAGACACCACTCGAGAGTCAAGGCGGCGACGTCATTTTGAAAATCGCCTAATTGGCGTCAAAGGGATCCGATAACACGGGTCTGGATGGCAGCCAGCAGGTAAGGGCACGGCGTGCCGGTCAAGTAGAGCGCCGAAGGGTAAGGGTTTCAGAGAAATGGAGAAAAGGGAGTTTCGTGGCGCGTCGAGTACCAAGAGCCACCGAATCGTTGTTCCCGATTTTCACGAAATAGACCGTGCAACTGCGATGAGACGATAAAACGCGTTCCATCTCACGACAGGCGAATCGTTATTGTCACGGCGTTACGCGGGGCTATTTATATAAGAAGGGTGCTTTTCCGAACGGAACCGCTCGTGTGCCAGCTTCGAAGATGGGATCGAATGGACGCAACGACGGGCCAGCACAAAAGGGGATGCCCGATAACGGGCAGAAAATATAAATCTCGTCGCGTCGGAATCGCGGCATGAAAATTCGATGAGAGCGAGCTCGGCCACGCAGACGGTGAACGGGAACTCGAGCACGCGATAGCGAGGACAAGAGATACGTGCGCGTGGATGCGCGTGCTTAGCGAGCTTAGGCTGAGACGGGCTTGAGGGAGGGATCCTCGGTCCTGGTGGCGACGATTTTTCAAGAGGATGTCGAGTGTCAGGTGAGGAACCGCGAGACGTTGCTGGAAATTGGACTTCGATTTGCAACTCGACGTCGGGATGCGTTCGTGATACTGTTTGTGATGACTTTAGTATAGGTGGGCGTTCAGTGTGGATGGGTGTTTTGGATAAGGAGCGACTTGTCGCTAGACTAGGAATATTTATGCAAGTACACAGGATAATATATTTAAATTAACCAGTTCTTCTGAGCTAACTTCTCGATTATTCTTATTAATGGACTGATCAGAATTTTTTGGTTATAGATGGTACGATTTCGGGGGACCTTTAAGATGATGATGTTTGACGTTTTCTGTATCCTTGTCTCTTCAATGAATTTTTAAATAAGCTTCCTACTGTGCTTTGAAATCGTATTATCTGTAATCAAAATTTTAATCAGCGCACTAGTAAGGAAAGTGAGTTGATCCACTTTTTATATCTTTATAGATGTAACTGATGAAGAATTTGTTGTTTTAAGAGAAAAATGAAATATAAAAATTTTGTTATTTCTTAGCTACCGAGGGAAACCTGACCGATACTCTATCTGGCTCTGTCGCGTAATATCCCTACTCAAGTAGCGGTCATTAATACTGTACTCGAGAACGTGATGACAACTTCCCTTATCCTGGTTCAGTGTAATTCCTCAATCCCGAACCCTGGTACATTGCTCTAAGTAATACTGTATAGTATCTCTTGTTAGGTTGCTACCACATTTACCATGTTACAAAATATTAATTAAATTTCTTGATAGAAATTCTTCGGTAACTCATAGCTTATATAAAAACAATTGTAATTTTTGCTGTCAATCCACTAGATATGCACAGTGTTCGACGACAGGTGTAAAAAATATAATGAGTAATTTCATACACTAATATAAAATCGAAATGAAGGTACAAGAAATTACGTATCAGATCGTTTCCGAGTTATTAACTGAAAAGAACAAGAAAATCCTGAAATGTTTGTGAAATGTGTCTGACTCAGGAGTTATTCTACTGATTCCGCTGAATCTGGATTTATTACTATACGTTACCAGTAGAATAAATTGGAAGCCAGACACAGAAAAGCTAGCGGAATAAATCTCGATCAGACATGAAAAGAAAGTAGAATAAGTCACGGGTCAGACATACTTCACGCGAATTTTCGATATTTTAATTAATAACCCTGAAATTAAGTCCCTAACACAATTTCGTCATTGGTCTTCATCTATTTCAACACACAGAATCGCCTCTTGAAATATCAAACACTTATCGAACACTCTGTACCTAAAACTACAATCAAACTACACCCCTAAAACTACACCCCTACAGTCTCTCCCAAAAACCTACACCAACTCGACCTTCTTCACTCCGCTCTCAATAACCACATCAACCTGTACCTGCCTCTCATTTTCTCAACAAACAAAACTAATTTTTCTCGCCTTGACCTGCCCTTCTACAGCATCCCCCACACACACTCGCCCGAGGAATCACCGCAAACAATCTCCACTCTCTTCTTCATCCATCCTCCCTCACCTGAATACGTCGTAAATAAAACCAGGCTTCTTCTAGCCCCGCTCCTCTTCCAAAACCACGCTCCCTCCCCTCTGGTGTGTCTACCTCGTGCCATGGCAAATGCGCCAAGATAAACTGCGAACTCTGAAATTCGGTGCACCCAGGTTCGCCCCCTTTGTATTTTCACCCTCGGGCCAAGCTTTCCGCTGGTGTTTGCGCGTCTGTACACGCGAAGGAGGAAGAACGGGAAGAAGGAGAACGGTGAATACACATTACGAAGCCAGAATCGTGGAAACAGAGTGCACGGTAATTACAGCGCTTACTCGCCGTTGGCTTCGGCTCGGGGAAACTTTTCCCCGGTTACAACGAGGCCCGCGAGTGAAATTGGGCAAAATCGTTTGATCTTTCGTCGATCGTTCTGTTACGGGTCGGCGAAGTTTACCCCGTTGCCGCTTCCCGGGAGTTTGTATTTATTGCTGGCCAACTTTTTGGGGCCGCGCGTGCTCAACTTCCAACCGATGCTATGACGGATTTGACGGTGAAGTTTCGGCGCTTTACAGGCGTCGGGGAAAGGGGAGACAGAGAAGGGATCACTTTCTAGTTATAAATTCTGCTCCGAGAGCGGTATTGTTAATTCTTGTTTCATAGTGGATAGTTGTGTTTGGGAGATTTGTCGTAAGAAGTTTTCGTGAACCGAAGAGTTGAAGTGGTGAATTCTGTGGTTGTAGGGTAAAATGATCCAAGTCATGTGTTTTTGTTTTCAATTATAATACTATCTTAAGCCTCGTTCAGATTAGTCAACTTACTTGAATGAAACTAATTTCACCTTCTCTATAATATTATTACCGAATATTTCATTGTTTTTATTTCTACTCCTAAATTACTCCATTTACTGCAACCCTTTAATTAATTGCCTTCTACCCCTCTGATTCGCTAGAAAACGACCACCAAAGACGCCTCTGAAGTAATTCCTCACAGCAGTCAGACAGAGAACTACTTTGCGCGCGAGTCGTCTGGTTCTTATTGCATCTTCCACTTTTACGGACATTTTCAGCCGCGAGTCGGAAACATCGCATGGTTTAAGCCGAAGTTTATAACTTCTTCTTCCTCTTCTTCAGCCCCGAGATTTAAATTGCAGACGCCATTATCTGCTTCATAAAAATCTACTTCTCTTCGTCCCGCTGCTCTCGCGCTTCCTTGTCACCCTGTTTTGCGCGATCCGAATTCATTCGAGGCTACGAACGTTCCCAGGATAAATACGTGTAAACGAATCCTCGCGAACTGATCGTGTCCATTTCCAATGCACGCTCAGACTGTTACCAAGATTTATGAAGTGAATACAGAAAAATTTATTCGGCCCCGCTTCACTTTCTTCCGCAGCTTGCTCGTCTGAGTGTGAACTTCGAACGAAATACGAAAAATTTTCATTGGATTACGTCAAATGCACGGCTCCTGATGAAGCGGGATTTGAAACGTTTGTGATTACTGTTCTTATAAGAGGAACTTGCGAGACGTGGTAAAGGTAGATATTTCAAAAAACTTTTAATTGTGACGAGGGTTTCTATGATTTTCAATTGTGAAGAAGAGATTTGAAATGAAAATCTGACTAAGATCGTTTACCAAAGAAACGATTGAAATATTTATTTCTTGATTATTCATGCATTTGGATCTTCCCATTTTCCTTCTTCCAATTTCGCTTATTTCTTCCTACTTAGCTCGTGTCCAATCTCACAATTTTACTGTGTAATAAGAAATAAAATATCTCAAGAATTTGCAGGTACGAATTTAATAATTCTACACGATCAAATTTATCGACCACTATGTATTTCACCCCGAATACGAAATTACACAGCTAAAATCAGCAGGTCCAGGAGGCCACGAGGAGAAGAAGGCAAGGAGGATTACAGGTAACTGTGCACCATCCAATTCGCTTGAAGCGAGGCGCAACGACGTTACAAACGAAAAAGTTTCCCTGGTATACGTTCATCTTTTTCATTGTCTCCCCTCGAATCGTTCTTCCCCCATCCTTCCTCGTCGCCCTTCGCCCATGGAGGCACTTGTTACCGGACGAGGGCCGGAAATACGTCCGTGCTGCCCTCCAAAGTTTTTATCGCGCGGCTTAAGCACGGGTTTACAACTTCTTCTTCATCTTCTTTCGCTCGGTGCTCGAGCTCGCTCCAAGCACGAAATCGTAAACTCGCGAATCAGATTCCCGGGATCTCGATAGGAACGCAGGTCGTCTTGGAATAATCGAAAGACTTGTTAGAGCCGTGCTCAGCTGCCGACGGGGAAGATTTTGTATCCTGCGAAGGAGTAGCCGTAAATCGTTGAACGCTTCCTCGACGATGGATGTCCTCCAATTGTCGAGTGCCCTGCGATTGTTGTTGCTACGTTGCTTATCGTTTATGAAGCTGATCACACTGTTTCCTTTCATTCTGAACTATGATACTGGCTTTATTTGTAGATACGAATACTCTTAGTGGATGATCGAACTGATTATTTGTGGATGTAGGAAGAAGTAAGAGATTTGTCTAGTTTATCTGTTCAGATTTGGAAATATTTGTTTGCTGTTAAATATAGATGCAAGGTGTTCGATAAGTTTCAGATATTTAATTGAGTAATTCTATATGATAACGTAAAATGAAAATTATGAATAACGAAATTGGGTTTGAGAATTCGTTTTTGAATTCAAAATCGTTGAAAATTGCAGGTGAAATGTGTCTGGCTTGACTTATTCTACTGATTTGCTACGTTTGACCTGGTTGATATGTGTAGGAAGTAGAATTTGTACACGAGTCAGACACATTTCACGCACATTTTGAGTGTACATTTAGCGATCGAACATCCCGCTATAAATATTCAAATATTCACACCATTAAGTTTACAAATGTTTAAATTTTTGAGTTTTCAAACTTCTACATGTTCGAAGTTCCACATCTTCAAATTTTCAATTTTTCAAATACTAAAGTTTTCTAATCTTCACATCTCAAAATGTTCAAGTTCTTAAATCTAAAAATCTTCAAACATTTAAAAATCTTTAGACACCTGTTTAAAATTGTCCAACAGTCAAGTCTTTAAATTCTCAACTTTCTACTAACTCTTAATTCAGTCTTTTTTGCATTAACAATAATAACTATTAAAATATAAAATTTTCTCAATGATCCATAACTGATCAACAATAAATGTCTCAAAAAGTATCCAAACCAAACAGTCAACTAAATCTCACTTTCAACACCTAAACCATCATCCCCAGTATTTCATATCTCAAAATTTCCTCTCATCAGCAACCTGCACTGGACTCAAAACTGGTAGCGCGCATTGAAACAAGATCCATCAGGAGCACAAATTACAACACGCTCAGTCTTGAATCGAAACTCTCACGCGACACCTTCCCCCTATAAATCGATCGAATCCCACCCCTCGGTCCAACGAGATTAACTTCTCGATAGCTCGACTGCGCTTTAAGCCGATTCAAAGCGGAGGCGGCCGAATTAACGAGCTATTTAACTGGACAGGCCAGACCTAGCCCAGGCCACGATGGAAAGTTTTTAATCAAAACGCGGGACAAGGCAGCAGCGCAGTTGGCTCGTGTTCCAGGAAATCCTCGCGTTCTTTTTTCCCCTTCCCCTTTGTGGCGGCCGACTACGTCGTTGCAGTTTCGCTCGATGCCCTCTAACGAAGGCCCAATAAAAGGATGTTTACGGGGTAAGCCGGATCAAAGGCGGTCTGGCTGACGCGATTAACGAAAAGCCCGCGGAAAGCCTCGCTTTCGCGGGATCCGACGAGGAACGACGCTCTGCGAACGCACGAACACTGTGTCTCGGAGCGAGGCGGAGCGGCGGAGCAACACGTTGGCCTCTCGCTCGCGAGCACGCCCCCGCATACGTGCGCATCCCAGTGCAGCCTAGGTGCTCGGAGAACTTCAGCCCCTGCGCATCGGTGTCCCTCCAGCTTTAATGTCTGCCGGCTGATTATAATCTCGTCAACGAGTTATGCCATTAGAAGCAGGCTACGCCATAATGCCGCCATCCACCCACGCCAACCCTGCGCCTCGCCTTATCCGTTTCCCCCGACGGGATGGGACTCTTCAGAGATACCGTTGTTCTTCAACGCTTCTTCGCCGAGGGTGACGCCGACTGAAACGCAGTTACGGTCAATTACGTGATTAAAGTGCGACTCGTTTGACGTCGGTGAACGTTTGATGCGCGGACTCCGTGCCCTGGCCTGATTACAAGCGTCGCTTCTTCGTGCCTTCGCTTTGACGACAGGTTCTTCCTGAGGTATGCTATGTGGGATTCGTTTTTCTTTGGGATCGGAATTGTGTTAAGGTTAAAGGGTGATCAGGGGTTGTGACATGTGGGTTCTTTGATATTGGAATTTTTTTCGTAGGCTGCGTGTGCTGAGTGGTGAGTTGCTTTGTGTGATTTGTGAGTGTTTGGTAATTAGATGTGAGTGGAGGCTTGATCTTGAGGGAAAACATTATCGAGGTCTAGTCAGAATGAACAGTACGTAGAATTTATTTAGAGATGATGGTGTATCTGTACAGGGTGTTCGAAAACAAGTGCCAAAAATTTTAGTGAAAGAAAGTGATTGCATGTGCCTAGATAAAAGGAAAATTAAAAATGTTGAAACTGCGTTTGGGGTTTCCTTTCTAAGTTATTAGTTATTGAGAAAACGCCTAAAATACGCAATATAATAATAAAATACGTCTGGCTTGAGAATTCATACTATTGATATCGTTGCATCTGGTCTAGTTAATACATTAGTAGTGGAATCAATCATAAGGCAGACACACATCTCAAACTTTTTAGGTGAATTTCTCACAATTAATAACTCAAAAACTAAGCTTTGATCTCAATTTCCTTATTCTTAATTTTCGTCGAATTTTAGTATACAAAATCACTACTTAAAATTTCTGACACCTGTTATCGAACACTCTGTATACTTAATATCAAAATAGATTCGAATTTGCCCATTCGAATTTTCAAGCCCAAATGCATAAAATCGCAGTTACTTAATTTTCTCCAACATATTACAGCATCGTAACACCTATCCAACTTCTGAAGCACAGCACGCGGATAAAATACAGGGTTTCAAACTCCCTCAACGTCTACATACATAATTCCACTATCATCACGCTCAGTATTAAAATGAGAAGTCGGTGTTCTCTCTAATCGCCTTTGACAGGAATAGAAAATCCCAAACTCCGTTCGTAGCGTAGATGATTTTCACGCGACTGTGATTTCGCGCTAAGAAGATTACTGCAACGTATTTTACTTTCGCGCAACGGCCTGAGGACGCGTTGGGGAACGAGACCGTCGCGTAATTATATAGATACACGCGATCGTCGCGTTACGAGATTCCCAACAACATGTCACAAAAGAAGATTAATGGCAACGAGGACGAGGCGCTCTTAATTTAATCGGGAAGGAGGAGAATTTTAAACGCGCCGTGCCAAGCCCGCCTCTCTCCCACCCTCCTTCCGCCCAAGTTCTCGACGATAACACCGGAAGTCAAAGGACGAGAGCGCCTTCAGCGAGGAGAAAAAGTAGGGTAGTCAAAGGACGGTCCGCGGCCAGAAGGGTGAAAGAAGGACCGCTCATTTCGGTTAATGACGCCACTTTCGAGATGTCCCCGAGGAGCAGAACACTCCGTTTATGTACTTTTTTTTTCTCAACTTTGATAATTAGAATTACCCTGAGGGGTCAGCGTCGTACGTACCAGTGACAACTTTCTGCAACACGCGAGGGCGCTCTTTAAGGGAGAAAGAATTTCTTAATTAGATTTCGAAAATGCCGCGACAGACATCAACCTTACACCGACATTTCCTTTTTAATGAGCAAGTGGTATTATAGCTCATTATACCTGCAAGTTTAATAAATTATCACCGTAACCTTTTTAAAATTCTTACGTTAAGAAATAATATATGTGACTGGTGTGAACGTGATTTAAATGTATTCTTTTTATTTGGTCATTTAACTTTTCCTCAAGAACAAAATGATTACCAACAATGTTACTTCGTATAATTACAAATATAATGAATCTTATGATAATAGATTTAAATTATTTAGGAATTTTATAATAATGTTTTTTGCGTGATCCTGAGAAGTTAGGTGAAGCCGAAATTACAAGATTTACAAAACTTTTTTCTTGAGTTCGCAGGTTAATGGCTGGTGTAGAATGTAATACATGGTCTTATTTTTAACGTAATTCTTTAATTCTTTATTTTAAGGTTGATTTAATGCCCATTGAAATTTCTTAAAAAAGTAACACAATTTTGTTTCTCTTAGAAAATAACAATCCTTTGTATATATAACATTCCCATAATGTTGCTGAAGTTTCAATTCCTAATAAATTCCAATTATAAGCGTTACAAGTAATACCAAACTCGAGACGTATTTTCTGTTAATGCGTACCTACTTCATGACCTCGCCCGTGAAACACCATGCTGGCTGGCTCGTTTTGCATTTATGGCACACTTCAAACTCCCGTTACCAAGTGACTAAACAAAGTGAAGCCGAACGAGAACAGAAATATTCCCTAAGCGTTCCATTGTCTCGCTATCGTCGTAACAGCTTTGACATCTCCTTAGGCGAACATTCTGTCCTCTGTTCTTAAATTTCCCACTGTTTCATTCTCTTAAGAGAACAATGCCAAAAATAGGAAAGAAGCAAAGCCAATATGGGATTGACGAGTCGGAGCTGATAGAATTTGTCAAGTGCAACCCTGTATTGTATGATCCTAACGTGCAAGTTAGCGAACAGCTGGTCGAAGATTTATGGCAAGAAATTTCTGAAAAATTGAATGCACCAGGTGAAAACTGCTCTTTTTTTATAATTTAGAATTTTCTGTATCGTTGGAAGTAAATATTCAAATAGTCAGCATAGTACATATAATAGTGTACTGATTTCGTGATTGATAAATGGATTTTAGTGGACTTGGTCAAGAAGAAATGGCTGAGTATTAAGCAGTCCAATGCTAGAAGGAAGAGCTTGAGATCGGTTTACAATCTTAACTTTCTTCCTAGTTCTACGTGAGTACAAACTGACAAACTCAGATTAATCTTAGCACAAATATAAGGTAAGTAGTATAAGACAAATACGAGTGTATAGGTATAATGGAATAAAAAGGTAAAAGAATCTGATAGTGAAACAAAGCTTCAGATTAAATTAAAAAAATAACATTACATCAAAATTTCTATAAAAAAATGACTACGAAAAGAACAACAGACTCAAATTCCTTTCATCTTTAATTCATGCTTTGCTGAAAGACACCTATCGCGTCTGTCTGTTGTCACGATCCAAAATCTCTGCTTCCACGTTCCATGTGATTCCAAAAATACGATTCTAATCACCGACGTTCGAACGAAGAAGCTATACTTAGTTCACCGCGAGCGTATTTGCGTAACGTCAGGAAATCTACTACTAGTCCTCTCGAGTAACCCACTCGACACGAAATTCTCTCAGGTTGGACCTGTCAAATGACAACAGCTGCGCAAGCAGCAACTGCGCCTCGCCGAAAGAAGATAGGAAACGATCCATGCGATCGGTGTCGCAGCTATCAACAGCCTCGGACGCGACCACTTCCACAATAGCTTCTGACTCCTCCACGCGGTACAAAAGGATTAACTCGAGAACGAGATCCAGGGCTAGAACTCCTAGCCAGAATGATGCTGCCTCTATCGACGAAGAGCAGTCAGTGAAATCAAGCAGACCTAGGTAATATTGCTGGTAAAAGTTTCTATATTTTTATCCAACTACTCGCGTGAACTTATAATATAAGGTAATATACTAATGCTTTGATGTTTCTCAAACAATTTTATGAAGTCACGCCAGGGAAAAGCCTTCAAAATATGTAGTCGGTTAAAAGTAATAAATATATATATGGACGTAATTTCAGAAGCTCTTAAATTCACGAATTAATCTATTTTTCTTGGGTAGTATTATGTAAGAATATTAAAAGAAGAAAAAAATAAAGTACAACATATATTTTGATGAAAAAGGATAACCAGTATCGAGACTGTTCCCCGAGGCGCGTTATCCGAATCCTTGTTCCTAACTTCGAAGGAAGCACTTCAAAATGACGTGAACATGTCGACGAGACGGCTGTCATTGGAGACGAACGGCAATTCTGAGGCGAAAACGCAAAACGTGTCCGATTCCATGCGCGCGTTCTTCGAGAGTATGGCGATGACAGTTTCGACGTTCCCGCAGCATATCCAAGCGACGTTAAGGATGAGAATATGCAATCTCGTCAGTGACGCTGAATACGAGCTAACGATACCCAAACCGTGCTAAAGTAATCTCGATTCTCGTTTACACTTTTCTTGTCCAGTATTGCGAATTAGTATTACTACTGATTTTTAAATAGGAATTCTTTTAAGCACGAAGTGTTCGAATTTGACGAAGTTTTTGACGTTTCTATTAAACATTTAATTTTTCTTCTTTCCATTTTATATAATGTTAATATTATTGAGGTAATATTCATCGACATTTTGTTCCCTGTGGTTTATCATTGTAATTTTTACCTTTGTTAAGTATTGCTAATGTAAAGCACTTAGTGCAGAACAGTGAGATTATTTCTTTCAGATCATTGAATTTTATTTTTTATACGCTATTACTGATTCAATGTTGTGTTATTTATATTACTGACGTTGAAATAAAAAATATCGTAAAATACACTTGTGCCTTCGCTTAAAACCTTTTTCAGGTCGCAATGATTTTCTATTCAAAAACAGCAGAACCAAGAATCTTGACAAAAACTATTTTTGATCCTCCAAGTATTTTCTAAAGTAATATTAACCAAGTAACAAATCTAAAAAAAACTAAATTCATCGCATTGATCCATAAAATATGATAAATTTAATATTCTTAGATTTTTACATAAAATTAGACTACTTTTATAATTACTAAATATGTACCACATTTCAATATTTTCGAAAACCACGAAGTCAGGGATACCTCGACACACTGTAACATGGTTCAGGAAATAGACCCGAGCAGCTGACACCCAGGAAAGGGAGCAAAATGCGGGCGGAAAATTTGATTTTAAAAACTGGGCTACGAATGTCATACCCTGGCAGAAATAACACTTTTTGTTATTTCTATATAAGGATAACCCAGACACGTCTCGGCAGCCATGAGCCAAATGGTTCGTGAGCCAAATTAAAAACACGAATTGCTGCGAGCCAGTTTTCTTTCTGTGATCCATCGGCCAACCGAGGCCCCGACAGTTGTGTACGTGACGTTATTACGAAAATCTGCCGCCTCGTCGTTGTGGAAAACGCAAAATCGAAGCCAACCGCGATACACGCGCCGGTGGTTGTTGCGCACGCGTGCGAATTCACGATTCGCCCGGCGTTCCGCGATGACGTTCTGATTTTGATTGATTTTCGCGCGGGCACAGCTGAGCGAAAGCACCCAAACCACGTCCACCGCTTCGCGAAAAGTTACACCGTGACACGCCGGTTCGCAGATTTTCCAAAATATCGAGGGAAACGCGCGCAACAACAACCCGACAACTCTTGCTCTATTTTTTCAGGAGAGATCAACTCTGAACTGTGTCCTCGCTTCAGGCGAAATTGTTGGGTTCAACAGCGTTTTGTAACAAGTACTGCTGACGATATTTCAATGGAATTTTTTTAGTATCAGTTATTTAGATACCTTTTTAAATGTAGATGATACAGATGCATGCAAGTTGCTAGGTGCAATGTAAGATTATTTGTATTTTATTTGACAATTTGATGAAATAGAACTGACGAATTTGATGCACGAGTTAGAGATTATCTAATGTTTTGCCTGCAAAGTGTGACACTACAGAACATGGAGAGAATAATTAATTTAGAAGTTCTGTTTTAAAAGTCTACTTTAAAAAATAGACAGACATGAAGCCAGCAGTTTCAAAGTAATCCTCTCAAGACTCTACACTCTGAACGCACTTTTAATCAATTTCTAAAATTCAAAATAATGTACCCGAATTATTAAAAGAGACACAAGGATGTGAATACTCTACTAGAAATGTTACGGTCAATGGATCTGACCCTGGAACGAGTGTGTAAAGTCTCAAAGCGTCTGCATCACAACTGATGGCCTTACATCTATTCAACTTTCAAAGTAACAGTCCTAAATTAATTATTGTAACCCTCTGAGTATATGAAGGCATCTATAAATTACTGAGAGTATAAAGAACTATCCTCATGCATTATTTTGCAATTTAAGTAACTCAGGAAGAATGACACAGGTATTACAAGAGATCCTTCTATTCCCACATTCGCTTGGCTCCAGTCAATTATCGAATACTTATTCCTGACCCAAGATCTGGAATCGGTCCAGAAATACATCCTCCAAACGATAAATAGTGAAACACGTGGCATTGCAAACTTATTTTTCAATACTGATATCAACCATCCAATAAATCGTTGATTCATAGTTCCAGCGCCAAGGAATCTCAACGCGCCACGTATCCAAGCATCTAAACGCTATTCTAGTGAGTCATCTCACTATCTTCAGTTCCATGAAAACACTTTTTCAAGCAACAATTTAAACACGGATAAGAAATGGATGCCAGTTTCGTCGGCGCATTGCGAGCGTGGCACCTGTTTCTTTGATCGCGTTTGTTTAAAGTAACCAAAGCATCACTTGTCGTTCCGCGCGTCCGGTTTCAAAGTGACCACTGACGTAGTCGCCCCCCGCTGTTTTCTCAGTGTCCACTTACAACCGAACGGTCCACCGATCGTTTTCAAACGAAATATTACCAGCGTCCGCGCAAACGACCCGACTGGCACACGATACTTTCCGTTCACCCTCGAATTTACCGCGCTGCGTGAAATTTGTAACACGGCCGAACACGACGCCTCGCAAATTTCCCAAACTGCCACCTGGTTTCGCTAATTTTTTCGACGAACGAGTTATTCGGCGAAAATGAGTCATCGAGTTCTGGAGAGTTGATTTGGATGACTGAAGAGACTTGTGTCTTTGCGTTTGAGGGAAGGATTGATTGATGGATATTAGATGGCTTCAGAAAATTAGGGTAGAGGAGATATTCGTGGATGTTTCGTAGGTAATTTCGTATTCCATAGTGATGTGTATGAAATGTACGTGGTTGTATGCCAAATTAATTTTGCACGCCTAGTTAGTTTTTAAATATAACTTTATTATAAGTATGAGATGTAAGAAGACGCTTGGATGATGTTTTTTAGATAGAGTTCGAAAGAGATCTGAGTCTCGTTGCGTAAAACTTGAGCAAAGCTGTATTATGGTTGGATACTATTGGCTCAAGATGTTTGTAGGAGGATAAGATAAAAAACCTTCTATTAGTGGAGTTTCAACAAGGCTAGGTTATGAGATGATAGTATATGCAGTTTGGAAATTTTTACAGGAAAGGAGAAACTTAATTAATAGATTTCTGGACATCAACACAGGAATTGCGCTTTCTAAAATGTGACTCTTGACATAAACATACCCTTGACATCTAAGGTGCAGTTATCCAACAACCTTGCACTCTTGGCTAAATTTATGGTCACTTGGAAAAGCTTTTAGCTCTGACAATATGCGAAATTAACGATAACTAGGATGTGACAATCCTCGTACACGACACGTAGCACAGGTTGACTTAAATCAGTAGACAGTTTTTTGAGAAGGGAGTGAAAAATTAACTGAAAGGTAAAAAGGTTGTACAAAAAGGTGGTTTGAGTATGAGTGGATAAGTATGACGGAAAATGTTAATATTTTTAGAAACAAAATTATTTTCAGTGATCCTATTCAGGGACTCTGAAAATAGATATGGAACACTACATTTTCTGATAATGAATACCTCCTGGTATTTATTGTGATTCAATTTGTATAACCAAGCCAGTGATACAGAAAGAAGAAGCGTTTATTTATTTTGTTGAAAGAGTGGTTTTTCCGCTGATTTCTTGCTTCACGTTGCTCGAAGGAGAATAAAATGAGACGGGGTCGAAAGAATGCAAGCTACTAAGGTAAACGGTTACAGTAACATGGTCTTTGAAATGAAACGTAAAAAGGAATAGCAAAAATTGAGAACCTTGTTATTTTTACACCAACAAAAAAAAAATACTTCGAATAATAATTCTTCCACTGTCATTATTTCCATGAAGAAAAATTGAGTTCATGAAGATAGACTTCCACGAAATCAATGAAAAAAGTTCAAATCGATATCAGACTGACTATGTACTATGTTTTATGTTCTTTGAGCGCAACAGTCTGGAACAATACCTACTATAATTGGACATACATTGTATGTACTTCAATGTTAATATCTACTAATAACTCCAATTCGAAGGTAAAAGTTGTAGCATTCCAAAGAAAAGCTTTATTTCTCCACCTTCATCTATAGATACTTCAGGTAACCCTCAATCGATAATTAACTCTATTCCTAGAAATTAGAACAGTATTGAACGATACAACCTGTCAAGGAATATAAGATTCCAAATACCTCCCACAATAATTTCAAAACAATTAAACTTGAACAATCTAGTAAAAAAACATTACGACCCTACACGAGTGCTTAAAAATGAAATATTATTAGCTATAAAATCAAACTATCTACATGTATAATGTAGTCTACTTGCTCCACGAGACGACATGCTCGAGAAGAATCGAAATTCAAAGATAAGTAGGAGAAACAAGCAACTGGCCTCGCGCAATTTTTCGTAATTAAGAAGACAAAGCATTTTTCCGATTCTTCGTCGTCGGAATTCGGAGTCGTCTTCGCGCGAGACGTTTTGAATGTGCTCGCCGTGCCAGCTAATTACAAGACAAGAAGAAATTTTGTCCCTGTCTGCCTCGCAGACATTAAATTTCGGTGGCGTCCGCATTCCACGGATTGCGTAAGACGAAAACCGTCCTCGAACGAACCCGACGTGGACATTAATCACATCGCGTTCCCCTCGAGTGGACATTTAACTTCTTTGACGATGGGGGATCGCGGGCGAAAAATTACGCATTCCTTGCGAAACGCAAGACAGGAGGCCAACAATATTAATTACGGTACTCTTTAAAGCTTGCTGACTTTGAAATACACTTCTCACGATTTTTATTAGAACCTCGACGATGGCTTTTTCAAAAACATTTACTACTGAGTGCTAATTTAGCTTCAGAATGTAAGTAGGTTCTTGTGTATCACCTTATAGTAGGTATGATATTTCTCCTCATTATAAGTATTACTGTTTGTATATTAATAACTCGAACGTGGTAATATTGGGAATTGTATCATTGCTACAGGAAATAGAGTAATATTTACTTATTTGGGAAAAACAAATGGTATGGAAGTATAAATGATCCTAATTTTGTATGTAGCTATCTACTGTATATTTCAATGCATCGTTTCAAAGCATTAAGTCATAGGATATTTTGTGTTTTAATGGAGTTCTGTTACTATCTCTTAAAATATGGAAACATATTTTCACAAGGGGAGTATTATGTTTACATGGCGTATAAATTTGGCACTGAAAATTTGGCAATGAAATGGGAATTAGTCTCGCCAAATGCATCCAAGTGCTTACAGTGCAACTTGTTTTTAACGTCTTCCTTGTTACGTGAGATGCATGCGCGTCATAATACTTACGAGAAAGAAGCTTTCGTTGAGACGACGCCATATTTTCAATCCTTTGCACTCAGAGGTTCTAATTCTCCATTTATTTTGTCCATTTAGAAGGGACAACCGAGAGCAAATGACTAATTCTATCATAACTACAAATTCCCCCTAACCGTTTCTCATCAAGATCACAACATAGAGCAATTTTCCATACGTTCACCACTAGAAAACACCCCACACTTTTATCACCACGAAACAAAAAAGTACACTCGAAACTCCACTCCTAAGGCAGCCACGTTGGACGATAATACATATTTATGACAGAGAGATGCAGACACTCGACCAACAGAAATTCCGACCTTCATAGGATGAGCAAAAGTAGCGACGATAAACGTTCTCGCTATCGCCGCGCGACCAATAAACGCCCGCTTAGAGCCCAATAAAATCTAGCTTCTGACGCGTCGTCGGCAATCGGGTGCCCTCAGCAGCTGTGTACCTTTTCAAATCGACATGCATAGAGGTTTCTTTCTCGACAGCTCGCATCGTTAGATTATCCTCGTAACAAGGACAGCTATTAAAATTCACGCGCTAGGCCACGTAGGTACGTGGCGAATAGGTCGACGTGCCCAAAGGGAGAAATTTATCATTCGAGGCCATCACCGTGTGTGAAACCGCCCGACCGAGTGGAAAGCGCGAACCAGGGGAAGTCTCGTCTCATGGAGAGAACCGCGAGAAAAAGTAAAGTCGTAAAGAAAGAACATGCCCTACCTTGAGGTGAAGGACGAACAGGATCTCCTCATCTTCCCGTGGGGCACTAATGTTTCACTGTTTGGTGATTCAACTTCGCCACAAACCGCGTGCGACAGCGATCGCGTTTGCAAATGACACTCGTTATCGTCAGCGGACGAGCGACGCGTTCATCGCGCGTTCCACGCGAGAGCAACACAGTCCTGGACCTTCGTATCCGAGGGAGCATCTGTTGTACTCGCACGAGGCTGGCGACGGACATCAACGTTACGAAAAGGTGGCGAGAATATCACGAGACCAGCCACTGGTCGACCATGAACGTCGAACATTCATAATCCGTCGGTGCACGTGTCGACTCCTCCAACTGTTACTATCAGACGGTTAGACACTGGCTAGGTGATATTCAGCAGGATGAATCCGAGGCTCCTCGAGGGCGAGACACTCCGACGAAACTCGTGGAACTATTTTATGCGAGGCCTGGGACGATAGGTGCTCTTACAGCACGACCGATCGCTTCTGGAGTCTAACGACGCGTCGGCTCGCGAACGATTCTCTACGCCAGGTGAAACAGCCGAGGGTGAGATTAACAGCCATTTCGAGTCGATGTCCGAAGCCAGCCAACTCGACCGACGATCACAGTTTGCTCGTGATCCAAACACCTTCGCATCGTACGCGTGGACTCTTCAAGCCTATCACAGATCACGACACAACACACTCGCGAGCACTGCGGTCTGTCCGAGTCTGGATCTTGAAGGAGATCGCACGTGGTGGGTGTTGAAGGGGTTGATCGACTGGCCCGAATTCGGAGGGATCGTTCGCATCCTTGGTGACGCGTGAATCACTTTCACTGACAGCTGAGACTAAGACATTCGGGTGTACGAAGATTCTCTAGAGTCTCACCGCTGCAGCTTGCAGCGATTCCTCGACGAAAGAGACCACGAAGCTTTTCGATATCCAAGGAGCTGCCACGACTGGTCGAGTGACACTCAAGAGATCACTTATCAAACTCACGCGTCCACTCACCCACTTTCCAACATGTTCCTCTCCGACGCAAACAGCGCACACTGCACGAGCTTCCGTGACGAGAACGAAAAGAGGACTGCGCCTCGCGACCACGACTTAAAGGGAACCGAACCGACCGACGGAAAACACCCCAAGCGTTCAGACACGACGCACGACAACAAAGGCTCTGCGACAACAACCTGTTAATCACCTGGCGGCGTACTAGCGAGGCGCGAGGCACGCGTCGACCGTAAGAAACCGACGAGCCACGAGACCGACCTTGACAAGGCTTCCTTGATAAACAAATCCTGGTTCACTGGTCGATGCACTAGGCGACGAGTCTCCCTCCACTGAATCTTCTTATTCAACAGATGCAGCAAACTTTTTCGGGATGATCACCCGGCAGTCGACACCTTCGTAGCTCGTGAGTGTGACTTTAACCGCCTTGAACCATCTCTGTTAAGGTAGCCTTTCGTTAGAGTTCGCTCGGTGACGAGATGATAACCTGATGCTGTGCGCCCTTGCCAAAGGTGAGGGTGCCGCTGCTCCTGGGAGGGTGAGTATCACGCTGGCGGTAGCGATAATAGCGGCAGCGGCGATGGTAATGGTGGTGGTGGCGGTAGGTATGGTGGCGGTTGGTCGGTCGGTGCAGGTGGCGGTGGCGGATGGATGTGCCTGAGTGCGGGCTTACGACGGAATGAGAGGAAAGCTCGGCTTAGGAGCGCTACAGCGTGGCATTGGCGACTCCGCGATGAGCGAGAGAGTTGCGCGTTATCGACCCATCCGCGACGCTATATTCAACCGCCAGCACACGCTCTCGGCTCGGCCCGTGCTCCACGCGGCGCGGCGTACATCCGAGAACCGGTGCGTACGCGCCTCGCCGCCAGCGCAACTCCAAACGATCTCCGTTCACGCGAGATCACCGAGTACGCGATCGAAACTTTTCCGAGCTCCTTCTACGCTCCGAGGGCGGCTTTGTTGCCATACTCCAGGCTAATGTCCTCCTTCGCTACGATACTGCTAATTGATGCGCGACGGATTCCCTGTCGGTGATTGACTGTCGACCTCGATTTTCAGGAATTCTTCTTCTTTCGATGGGGAACTGGAATCGAGTGGCATTCGGTGATTCACGGGCCCGCTATGTGCGGTTTAAAAATCAACTGCGAAAGTTACTGTAGTGCATCTTTCTATATTTCTTCATTTTTGTGCAGGAAGTGAGATTTATTAAATATTTGAGGTGCGGAGTTAGTAATTTTTTGTGAAGAAATTTGTGAGTCAAGGTTAAGCTGTGATATAGAAAAGTGTTTTACAAAGTGGACTGAATAGTTGTAGATTTCTTTTGGCTAGTGAGCAGTAGCTTCAAACTGTCATAGGTCAGACATAATTGAGGGGCTCATACAAGAAACGAGTTTACTGCTTCTGGGTGCCAATAATCAAAAACTCAACCTTCTAAGACCTACAGAAATGTAAAACACACCGCCTAGACTCACTCAAACCTGATCACACCTGGTCAAACTTGCTCAAGTCCCTTCAAACATTCTCCAACTCATTCAAACTGCTCCAAACGACGCCAAACACTTCAAAGAAATGAATCCTTGAATATTCTCTCATAGACTTCTTAAACTCATTCAACATCGCCAGTCAAATACAAATATACTAAAATCAACCAAACCGAAGAGGCGAAACATCTGTCAAACATCTCTCGCAAAATTAAAAATTATCAGTTCCATTCGTTATAGACACGCAGGTTTATACAGGGCTCCACGTAACTTTCCAATAAAATTTTTGTTCCATCCAGCACACTCCAGCATGGATTTCCTCCGTTAGAGCAATCGCTGCTGGATATCGGAGCGCGTAGTATCGAGAATCCCCGAGCGGATTCCAGCAGCGATTTGACGCGGGAGAACAAACAATTTCTGGGAAGCTCGAGACGGAATGCGCTTTTTCGCACGGTGGCAACAACGCGCAGCGCCAAAACGAAATTTGTCTGCCTGGATTACAGTGCTCCTGTTTTAATTACTTTAAATTATTTGCTGCGATTCGCCCTTTCCCCTCTTCTCCTGTTCCTCTAAACCCTTCTTTTTTTCTCCCTCTCTCTTATCGTGGATCCCTCTGTCCGACCGTTTGACCTCTTGAGAACCGTTCGATAGCAGGCCACGCGTTTCTGTCGGTCGAAATCGTTCTCCCTGTATTCGCGTCGGGTCGCTGCCTGTGCGTGGAGAAAACGGCGTCGAGAGGCAGGGAAAAGCGGGCGTGAAACGAATATTCGAAACGTAATTCGTCACCAATTCCCGCGGCTTTGTGCTGGCTGAGTCTACAACCCCTCCTCGGGGGTGAATTGAAAAGCGGCGAGCCGTTCCTTCGTTCGATTCGTTAAACGGAGGAATTTATTTCTTCGTGTTAATCGACTTCTGTCTAACGTACGATGTTTCTGTCGGTCGGCTTGCATAATGGATGAACGAATTCGCGTTAACTTTCGTGAATGGGAACTGGCTCTTTTTATGTTCTTGTTTTAAACACGTCCTCTCTGAGCGAGGGGACGATCGAGTACTCCGAGCGAAACACGGGGCTCGATTATTCGGATGCTGTTTATCTGAATTTTCAATTACTCCGATATCGATTAAACGAACGTATAGCTTGACGAAAGGAAGAGTACGAAAAAGTGTGGAGCTACACGAGGGAAATATAAACTGGAAACCAGAACCTTAACTTTATGCTAAATGCATAGAAAGTATTGGTGACTGGGTCAGTGTCAATACTGAATAGGTACTTCATTCATGAAAGAAATTATTACTATTACTGATTGGCTTGAACGAAGCCTTCAACTTCTAATTAAAAACGACTCGATAAAAATAGACAGGTACTTCAATAAGTATCACTATTATTTTACTTTTTCATGAAAGGTAGCTTTTACGAGTCTAAATACAGAACAGAAAAAGCGATCAAATAAACCATTCTTATGTATCTTAATTATTCACAGTCCAGGATTATAATCCACTATTACAGACACAGCCAACGAGACGTACAAGGAACTAACACCATAAAAGAAAGTGAAGTTCAACTGACAGCAGAAATAACCTTCTCGAAGAAAGCAGCCACGTACTCCGTATTCTTATCAGTTCCCAGTGGAAGAGTCTATCTTCGAGTTGGCACTCGTTCGTAGCGAAAAATTCTTCGAGCGCGATGGTTTAAACTGCTCACCGCCCTACAGACTATTTGAAACGTTGCAACCTTCCACACACGTACACGCGGGCCCTTTGTACGTGTACATTACGCTCCGCCTACGTTTTACGACTTTCAAGTCTATGGTTTTACAGGTGGATGCAATGGCATTGTAGACTGGCATTGTGCTCCGATCGTCCGATGTGCACAAAGGTGCCGAGTCCGTCGATAATCGGAAAAGCCACGATGGAAATGGACGGAAAGAAATGAAGAAGGGGGCCGAAAAGTCTGGGATAGCGGAGTCTTCTCTGGGCTTCGATCAAAACGAAATCGTCAATCGAATCGTGAATGCGCGAGCATAGAAATGTCCCCTTCAGTGGACCTGTCCGACCACAGGAAAGTGGACGCGGTTGCGTTTGATCCTTGAGCATTTTTATGGTCTCGACGAGCTCCCTTGGCAGCCTCCCGTCTTATCAATTTCCAGGAAACGCGCGGAGAAAATGTTGAACTGTGGAACGAATGTACGATATAAGCTGGGTTAAATAACTGGGAAACCCTGACGTTCGAGTCTTTCAGTTTCTAGTAGTGTTGATTTTACAGGGTGTCCAAGCTGAAGCAGGCCACCTGTTTTTAATCACACGAAAATCTAAAAAAATAATCCTACATAACAGATTATTCTTTTATGATTTTCCTCCTTCGAAACTATTTCAATTTTACTATGGACAATCTTTGTGTCATTAAGATCATAAGAGATAGTTAGGTGGCCTGCTTCAGCTTGGACACCATATATAGTTGCTTCTTTAATTTCAAGCTTTTCTTAAGGCGTTTTGGAAACAGAGTGACAAGAAGTTCTTTTGCCAAGATTCATTTGTAAGCTTTGGATGAGTGTTTGAAATTTAATAAGACTATAAATTCTATCAGACGTTTATAAAATTCACAAAATAAGTATACATACAGACAAAATGTACGGCATTCTAAATGGTAACAACGAAATTGTGCACACTTCCTCAGTTTAAATGTTTAATCCACTATTTTTTATTCAGAAAGAAACTATCCAAATTGGAACTTACCCCAATCCCAACACAAACAATTTTAAAATAGAAACAGGTAAACTAAAAATACCTGTCTGTACAAAATAGAAAGGGGAATAAAAAAGCAGCGGATAACAGTACCAAAGGAGTAAGTGAAAAAGGGTATCTCTTCATTCTCGAATAAAACTGTTACCGAGAAATCAAAATATTGCTCGAAAATTAGAAATAGCGGTAAGTGGAGGAAGACAAAGCCGACAGGATAATAATTTTCGTGCAAACGCTGGCCAGAACGATTACGTCGCGGCATGGAAAAACGTGACACAGGTGTGAACGGGTCGAAAACAGAGCAAGGGTAGGAGGGGGGGACGAAAGCCGACAACGATATTGACACAAGCTTCAGTTTAATTTCTCCACCGGCAAACATTGGTTTTCCAGCCACGCGGAGTTGCGTGCATCCCTCCTGTCTTGTTCCACCGCCGAGCGCGCCGTTCAAAGAATCGAATGGAACCCGGAACGAGATGTGTACGCTTTCACGCGACAAATTTGTTCGTCGCTCTGTCAGCCATTATAATTGTCTCGAGCGTGGAAAGCGTACGCGAATGTTTGCGTATCGATGAAACGTTTTGCATGGGGCGAGGTAAAAGATTGAAAGGGGGAAAAAAAAATATTAAAATTAAGAGGAAAAACGAGGGACTCCTCTGGGGATTGAACTCCGAAATGAATTAAAACTAGTATTTCAGAGACTTTCGGTGTAAAAGAGAAACTGAGTCTATCAGATTACTACTCGCTCGAGGTTTTCAAAAATGTTATCTTCTGGTGCTTAGAACAGTTGAAGCTTTTGAATAATGCAGATTAGTTGAGACAAGAAGTTTTGGTGTGTACAGGTTTCTAGAAAGAAATGATTTTTGTTGATTGTGTTTGGCTAATCTTGGTGAAATATAGTTGCATCTTTTTGTTGTCCATAAAAAGTATCTTGTTACTTGAGCGTCTTAATTGAAGAGGCTGTATGCAGCTATCGCAATGCAAGACGTTCGAAATATCGGAGATTAATTTACAAGCATGTTAACAAAAAGGAGTAGATGTTCGAAGATGCTGACTATCTATAAACACACGGCCACTAAAGTCTGTGACGACTGCCGAGTACGAATATAAAATACAAGAATGAGTATGAAAGCGAGTGAGATATGTGCAATGTGCACGAAGCTGTCAACAGGCAGTGGCACACATTCTGCAGATGTTCTGTATTAATTATCAGAAGGGATCTTCTATGGCATACTAGCTTATCCTGTCGTTGTGGTGATTATTTTTAAACTATGTCTTTTGGTCTTTCAACTAGCTTTAATGCATGCAGATTAGGTTTAAGTTATTTAAGTCACTTTAAATCAGCTCCAACTTGCTTGGAACTACACTTGAACTACTCTGACCCACTCACACTTGCTCTAACCTACTCAAATCTTCTCCAGTCCCTTCATACTTGTCCAAATTCTTCAAATCTCCTCCAATTAACTCGTACTTATTTGAACTCATTCAAATCCAACCCCAACTAACCCAGAGTCTCTTCGATTTATTCACATATATCCTAATTCTTTCGAATGTACCTACATAAGTTTCAGGTACCTCTTACGCCTACTGACGAGTTAACTTTAGATTTGATATTAGTTTGTTCACAGATATTCCTACATCAAGTCACTCGACATTTTTAAATTGGCTTAAAATAGTAGGAAGTCGTTGGAAAGAAAATTGAAAAAAATGGAGAGTGAAAAAGATTAAAATAATAAGGAGTTTCTGAAAAGAAAATTGAATAAAAATTAGGAGTACAAAGGGTTAAAGCTGTATACTGAAAGAAGAACCATTTCAGAAAATAATGATGAGGTCCGTTAGCCCAACTACGTTCGAAAGTTGTTCAGCATATTTTATCGAGCTTGCAACATTATTCATACAGGTGCAAGTGCATCGCTGCAAATGTAACTGTGCCTCTCCAAAGTACATTTGTTCATTGGGATAGACGCGAAAAAATATTCGGCCGCGTCTTGCAACAAATATGCGCCGTGTGTATATCAGTCGTGCGCCCAACTTTCGTCCGAGGGAGAAATGGCAACGACCGAACGTCGACTGAAATACGCTCTCGAAACGACGAATTTATTTATCAGGCGTAGCATTGCGATATCTCAAAACGTTCCAGCAAGAGCTGCGCAACCACGTCCAGCCTGCTTCCGGACGTATTCGCGCGTATTTGTGGATAATGATCGCCCCCTATCGCGTATTATTAATTAATGTGGTCTGCTACGTTTCGTTTAGTCTAATAGGGGAACACAGAGAGAAATCGTAATTACTGAATCCCTTCGCAACAAATTGCTGCAGATTGCTGTCGGTTGCTCGAAACTGTTTCTCTTCTTTTTTTTTTGGAAAATCCTTCGACTCTGTAACTTCTTTATTTTCGAGAGGTTTTTACTCATACAAAATGGATTTTCGTGAGTTTTACTTTGTACTATTTATGTACACTGTACTCGATTTTTTTAAAGATGTTGACACATAAAGTTGATAATAAAAATATTCGATCGTTTTATAAATAAGAATCCCATGCACCTATTACTGACGTTTGTTCCAGAGAATACATAAGAGAATTTCAACAGTCATAAAAGTTTTAAAGAATAATGAACGCTTGATTAATCGAAACAGTTTCAAGAGCGTATCAACATACCAAATTATAGTTTTCGCAGCGGAGCAATTAATGCCCGCTGTCCATGATTCACTGATCAAATTTTCAGAGATGGTAATTTGACATATTTGATAATGTTCATTAACGATGCTCGCAATTTTAAGCCCCGATATGATTAACGCGGCGTGTATCGATACGTTGCCAATTATTTAAAGTTATCCCCCGTCCAGTGGACCCATTCCCAACCGAATTTACCCCGGTTCGGCGATTTGCGTATTCGATCAGCCAACCCTTTCTCTTTTGCTGCGTCGTCACCGAAAGGAAAAAAAATGGAAGAAACGAGGGTGGTGGGGGGAAGAAACAATCGATAACACTGATTGCTCGCCGTGCACAATCGCGAGGGCGATTGAATTAACGGCGCATACACTAATGAACTATGCGATTACTGACTACCACTATCGTTCATTAAACGAATGGCATACGCGCGCGGGCCGAATAATCGAGCGATTTTTACGATCGACCGACAGTCGGCGTCGTTGATTTTCTATTTCGATCGACATCGAATTCACCCGCTGCGTATTCCGCGCGTTTGTTAACATTTCAACCAGCTGTCAATCACTTTGTTCCGCCGACAAAGCGTCGTTGCGCCAATTTGTAGACGCATAATGCCGTGGCGGTAACGTTATCTCAGCGTAAAACAATGCGCCCCGCAAAAGATATAATTAACGGAGCTTCTGGTTTAATACGAGCTGCCTCGGACTAACGTCGAACATGCGCGATGGTTTATTCGCAGAATGATTTGCAATTAATGCACTTGATGCAGTGCTAATGTTATTCCAGTTCGGTCGTTATCATTCGCCGCTGTTATTACTGCCATTACTATTACTGCTTCTGATAATTAAATTTGAGCAATTTTCAGCGATGGGAGAGGAGCTGCGTTAAATATCAGGCTCTTTGAAAGAATACTCGCCAGTCAACTCGTTGTTCCTGCAATTACTATGTTTAATGCGATTTGCTGCAGCATAATTATAGGTCGCGGCTAAATATTTCAGCAGTCTCTCTTTTCTTGCGCTTCAATCGAGAAGATCGAGGTTGGGGTGACAAATTTAGTTACGCTTGGGAATATAAGCTTGATTTGCTGAACTGAAATTCGTGGGAAAATGAAGTACTTTTCAACGAAAAATAGTCAATTAATTCACACTTGAAAATTCATTATACGAGGTGGTCCACTTGAATAAGGCCACGTAAATATTTCTTTCAATTCTTAAGATAGAAAAAATATTTTACGTGCCACTTAAATGGTATCTACTGACAAATATGTTACAAAGAATATTTTTTCCAAGGACATTTTCTCGATGTTATCAAGGTCACCAATATTTCTTAGTATACAAATACATATTTTCTATCATTGTAAAATATATTATACATTTAAACTTGTATAATTAGAGCATGTCCTGATACTAATCCTGAACTATTTGAAAGGACATTACAGTCCTCTAGATACTATTTAAATTATATATAAAATATCTGTTGTGTCACAAGAATTAGAGAAAATATTTAAGTGGCTTTGCTTGAGTGAACTACCCAGTATAGCATTTTCGAATTCAAAAGACAAAAGAAGAACGACGCGTTCGATAAAGAAGAGAAGGGTACACGTGTTAAGTCGACTCATTCCATTGCAATTCCAAGAAGTCGTATCAACTGGTCCCACTCCGTTGTCCCGTCGACGACGATGACGGCATCTTCTTCTATTTTCGATCGGCGAGTTGCATAACCAGACTCGCCGAAGAGAAATAGAAACGGGGTAGAAGGAGACCGGAGAGGTGAGGAGCACGCGTATACGGTTCGCGGCAAGTACTATTTGTGTTCCACGAGAAGTCTCCTGAAAAGCGTTAGGAGCAATGCTTTCCAGGGGACTTCTCCTGAGACACGAATAGTAGACGCGTGTGCCTTTCGACGAACGCTCGAGCGTTTCGCGCGAAACGGGAGGCCTGCTTCTCGGAATCGTTTATGTAAATCGAACGAATTCGGAGAAATGAAACGTGTTCATAATTATTCGAGAAGAAATAAAAATATACGTGAATGAGATTTAACCTTTTTATATATTTATATACTCTAATTGAACTTTGCGTGGTAGCCTTGGTAACCCAGATGCCCAAAATTTGGATGTGGAACGGTCTGGTAATCGGTGACAAATTTGCATCAAGAATATTTTAGGGAGTGGAAAGGAATTGAAGACTGAAAAAATTAGACTTTAATTATTCCTCAAATGTGGATACCCAATTTTAGGGTATAGAGACTTTGATTAAAACCTATTCATATTTATATTTCTAAAATTAATGTAACGTGTTAGCGTGTTCGACGACAGAAACTTTAAAGAGCGATTCTACATGCTAAAATAAAACGAAAATAAAGAATGACACAATTGAATTTAAGACTTCATTTCAGAGTTATTAATTGATGAAAAACGCCTAAAATTCGCTTAAAATGTGTCTGACTTATGGGGTATATTCTACTGTCGACATAGTACAGAGAAATCAGTAGAATTAGTCCTAAGTCAAACACAACGAAGCCAGTAGAATAAGTTCCAAGTCATACATATAATACCACATTTAGTAGTATAAGTTCCAAGTCATACATATAATACCAAATTTAGTAGTATAAGTCCCAAGTTAGACATACAATTCACGTGAATTTTAGACACATTCTCAACAATTAATAACTCTGAAACGGAACCTTAAACACAGTTTCGTTATTCTTGATATTCATTATACTTTAGGTTGTAGAATCGCCCTTTAAAATTGCCGACACCTGTCGTCGTACATCCTCTATACGTAGACTAATCACTAATTACAAATTAACGAAGAAATCTAGTGAGGAAATTTAAACAGAGAAAATCCTATTTTCAGAAGACCCACAACCAGTTAAAGTTTAATAAAAATCACATCCATATTCAAAACACTTTCCTCACATTTCATTCGCGTCTTAAAGTTCTCCCATTCTTCAAACGCATCCTATTCTCCCGAAAGCACCAAAGAGGAGCAGCGTATCGAAGAAAAGACGCCGAAGCCCGCTCTGAAAGTATTCCACAGTGCGTAAAGCATGAATAGATAACGAACGACGTTAAAACGAAAAACGAACGTCGCGAGGGAAATTTTGAACAACGTTGAACTCGGCGGGCCGCAACTGCCGTTTAACTATCGATACTTCACTCATGGTCGAACGTCAGGCGCCTAACGAACATTCCGAAGGGAGCGTAACCGCGAGTTCTCGCGCGAGCGCGTTTTGCATAATGCAACCGCGTCGGTGCAATAAGGTTCGAGGGCCTCGACGTTGATCAAAAGACCTTCTTTACGGGAGCGTGCCTCGTAGCGTGCACGTTATCACGCGCAGAAATAACATCGACGATGCTATTACATCGACGGCGGATGAGATGGTGGAGCGAGGGTGGAAACACACAAGGTATACGTACGTGAAAGCCGTGGTGTAATCGAATTTCATGGGATACTTCTGAACGGCGCGACGGCTCGCTCCTCCACCGTTTTTTGTTTTCTGTGCGTGTGTGCGCGGGTTTTTTTTTGCCGCCACCCTCTCGTCAGCCATCGGCAACAACAGCACCGTGCCCAGCCTCGGAACCGATGGCTCGAATAACCAATTCCTTCGCCGACAGGTACGGGCGTAGCGTTGATCGTCGGAAGGACGCGAAGATTTATCGTGACGGGGATCGGGTGATGTACGAGTCCAGACGGGAAATTGTAGCAGTTTTTTGGAAGTTTGATCGGCCCCGTTCTCCTTCGATCTTCACATTCACTCGAACGTCGCTTTATTTCAGGCTTTGCGCGTTTATCTGCGCGACGACGCGTTCGACGTTATTGGAAATTAAAGGGGATGGAGAAGATTCGAGATTCCGAGGGCGTTGAGCGTCGTGATTTGACGTGTGAGGAGTCACACTGTTTTGGTCGCTGTATGGTCGAGCCACGTTGAGAATTCAAGGGAGTTTTACTCGCTGGTTGGAATCTGTTTATTCTGAAGGGTTTGATTTGACTGAGGGTGGTCGTATTAAAACTGCTATGGTCGGTATTATTTGGATATTGGTTGAAGAGTGGTGGTTTTACAACATTACCTGTCGCACGTGCATGCAGTGAGTCTTAAATGATTTGAGACACCTTCATCAATGTCAACATGTTACTTTACTTGGCTTAAAATAGTCCTTCAAGCTTCTATTTCGTCGAGGTACGTTCAGATCAGTCAAGTTCATTTTTGATAATGGAATTGTAGTGACTCTACTACATTGTGTTATAATACTGACACCATGCTAGTTAAGGTAAGGGTTAATATCGAAGAAAGGTAGTAATACAAATTTTTATTTCGATCCGAGGATCAAGTTGAAATCGCTAAGTTGGGAATAAGTATGTAAAAAGTCCACATGCTGGGTTATCTTTCTCTCTAAAAAAGCAGGAAATTTCACCTCAGCCAAGGCATTTCGCTTCACTGCGTCATTTTCTCACATCGAACCACGCTCGATCAGCTAATTCACGACTCCATAGAATGCGGTTCTGTTTTGCCGCTCGATGACGAAGCACATAAGCTTTCTCTATTAATTGCACGCTGGTGCACGTGCACTACTTTGAATACAGGAGTGAAATTTCGTATTAGATGCGCGCATAAAGGCCGACACGCCGCGGTTAAAATGAAAGGATTATAGAAGAGAAGTTGTAGGGAACGAGGAATATGCAATTTTTATTCAGCGAATTTTCGAACGTCGATATTGAAACGATCTGACCTTATAATGCAAATAAAATGCCTTCGTAACTAGTATGGACACCGAAAATAGAACAGTAATTGGGGCTAGCTTCGATGAAGGATAATATACGTTTGGTACTACATTCAGTAGCGTTATCGAAGCTAAATTTTAAGAAGAATAATTAAACAGGAAATTTACTGTATCTGCCACAGGTGCTCAAACCCGCTGTCCTGAAAATGATAAAATGTCGCAGAGTGATCTACTCTGTGACAAATTATATTATCTTATTCCTTTTCCCCTGCAGCACGAGTGTCCTTGATTTTCATTGCTTCTCTTTTCCTTCAATTTAAGTAATTACTCTGTTTCTGCCATCCTTTTTACCTACAGCTTTAATTTGGAAATTTATCAAATTAATCAGCAAACACTTCTACATAAAGTTCAGATTAAATGACCCATTTTAAAGCGACGTCTTGCCAGAGATCTAAATAGCGTTCCGACGAACTGAATCGATCAATTTAGTTGCGCGTCAAAATTGAAACAGCTACTTCAATATCAGCGTTCAGTAACTGAATTTTGTTTCGTGCCAGTAAGTTTCGTTATTAACCAATTCTACCTCCCGTGTAGATTAACCTATTTTTATCTATTCGGTACTTGTGCTCCAAGAGCACACTTCAAACCCTTGTATCTGTTGGGAGTACGTTACGATCAAGCTGTGCAACGGCGTGTATTACTCGCACACTGCTTTTATTACACCTGCATCGAAAAATCAATATGCAGCAGGAATATCGACACAAACAGAGCAAGTGTAAACAATTTTGTTACTCCGCCTCTGTTGTATCTACTCAAATTTTCTCTAGTTCTTACCTAATTAATATCTACAAAAACAAGATAACACTAATAAACTGCAACATTCCCTCTTTGTAAGTTTTTCACTATTACAACATCCAATATACCTGAAAATTATTCATAACAAAAAAGTTTTACTACACTATTAATCACGTCTTTGATCAAACCAACGTAGCCTACTATGAACACAAATTGCTTCAAAATTGGCTGCACTTTATAAACTTATCAGTCTCATCACTGATCTCTGAACCTATATAAAAAGAACACTATATTCGAAACATTATTCATCTAAAAATAATGAAAGACAATTGAACCAAATTCCTTCCCAAACAGTGTCACACTTGATCTACCTTTACAATACTTTCCTTTCCCCTAAATGCTCGAAGAGTTCTCCCAAAGCATATCAATTTTCGTGCACGTTAATTTCCCCACTTAACAAAGCAAAAATCCCTCAAATGCGAGGCAAATCCCCACACGAACGAGTGCCATTAAAACGAACAGCCACCGTAAACGAGGAGGATAGAACGACACACTCAAGGATGGACCGTGAACCGGAAGCTGACGCAAGTAATCGAGGGTCAAGGATGTCGTTGCGAGGGCTTCCTGCACGCTCGAGCTGGCTTTATGGCGCACGCCAGGCGGAGGGAAGCGCGTTCGAGCCCGCGCGGATACCGCGTTATAAATCAACCACTATGAACCATTAGGGCGGCCATAATTCGTCGATATCTCGAGGACCGGCAGCTTATTATATCCTCTGCATATATTATTCGTCGAAGCGTGGCCATCCGTTCGTTAGGCCGCCGCGGCGCCTGCTACGCGCTGCGTCGTTTTGACCGATGAATGGGATCGACGCGATTGATCGGTCCGCGGGATTGATTGTGGAAGGATCGATCTGCCAGTGATCGATGACCACCGACGCGTTTCCTGAGCCATCGATATACGAGGGCCGAGCGCGTGCCTCGCTCGCGTAATTGGATTTAAAGATACGAGCACGAGATAAGGTTGACGAATGCCTGACCCGAGGCGAAGCAACGATTTGAAAATATTAGTTGTAAGTTGGATAGAGGGACCTGGTTAACATATATCTTGGACCCATTTTTATTTACGCACTGGCTACGTTTATGCAGCTAGGTTTTAGGTCTGGTACAGTTCTGACGTTATTTGGGAATTTTGAAGTTAACTCGTTGGAGACACATGACCTAACTGGAGGAATGGTAAAAATATGAGTTTTATCAATAATTGTCTAGAAACATAAAAGTTGAATTTTTGAAGAAAAGAAGAATTTCAGATACATAAATTTCTATCCCAATTTTTTATATTTCTAATAGGTTTTCTTTTTTCGATCTATAGCGACTTATAGATTCGTTGACATGTGCTGTTGGATGTCCCAGTAACGAAAACTCAACATTTGTAACAAATACTTTATTATACAATTCAGTTAACGCATACGACAAATAATGTCCATGAAAATTTAGGTGAACCAGTTATGAAACTTACCTAGTATATCGAAGAAATACTGTACCGTGTGTACTACGAACAGAGGCTATAACATGGCTCCAGAATAACGATTGAAGTATAAATCTGTTGCTTTGTTAAAAAGACCCAAACTATGGGTTTCATAGTCTCAAGTTTTTATAGAATAAAAATGTCGAAAGCCCTCAGTTACACTGCCTATGCATGTAACTGCTACAAGTGACGAACATATATCGACCCAGCACTGAATACTCGAGCTCGTATTCGAAATAAAAGCAACAGGAACGCGGGCGAACGTATCATAATGCATTGTCCGTTCGCGTTTATGAAGCAACAGCAGCCGCGTGACAAATCGTGCGCACGGCAGAGCGCACCGTGTCACCGGACAGTCGACGCGTATTCACCCTGAGCCACGGGCGATAATCGATAACCGGATGGAAGTACGGATAGATTGTCAGATATCAGCGATGAACATCAAAAGGTAAAACGATCAAAGTCATATTTGCGCTGAGTGTCGCCGTTTCGTCATAGAAACGGTTCGTTCGAGGGTGAGTGGGGGGTGGGGGTTCGGTCGAGCGATGGGGTGGGCCGCTGTCGAAACGTTGCTTATCGCAAACGAACTTTTGATCGTCCTTCCGACGAGCGTAAAACGCGCGATCAATTCGTTTGTTATCGAAGTTCGCGTAGACGCTTAAGCGCTAATGACTCCCGCCCGCGGAAACGCTCGAGATTCGAGGGAAAATCGGCTTCCAGCTCGTGACACGCTCGCGTTTCCGAGCTGCACACGCAACAAGTAAAAAGCTGTTCCGATCGGCCTTTTCGATTGAGGGGGAAAAAGTACAGGGGGAAACGGCGAGGAAAAAATCGCCGCGTATCTTGTCCGTGATGGCGGATCTCGACAGACACAGGAACACTGGCCTAGCCATCCACCGTGTCGCTTCTATTCGTATCGTCGAAGCGAAGCGTTCCGCAGGTGCGCGATATGGCTTCGAGGGGCATATAAAGTGGGAGGGCAACGTGGCCTTTGTACGTCGCGCGTTTTGTGTGAAAGATGTGGCTGCCATTTGGAAACTTTTAAATGGCGCCATGCGTCATCGTTTCGCTTCAAGGAGCGCTTCGGTGCTGGAATGCGAGTTGTCAAAGAAAGGGAGACGTACGTTATTTCAATCGCTGATGCTTTTTTCATGAAACATGTTATCTCATTTGTTGCATTGTAATATTGGTGAATGTTTCTAGCGTAGGGCGACGAGTTGAATGGTTAGTGAAATTGCTTTTCTTCTTATTGGCAGTTTTACTCACAGTACAAACATTTCAAGTGAAGCTCATTTCAATTCGTGTTGTTACCTATCGTAACTCGTGCATTGGAATTCAGGAATTATGTCAACGATCAAACAAATTACAAATTTCGATACGTTTTGTAAATTAACAATAATAATTGTTACTTTATATTGTATGTTAATAATTGTTACAATGTATTATATCATTTTACATTTGCATTCGATTATTTCCCTACCATGTGCATATTTTCAAGCTCGTTGTCACTTGTTATTAAACTAATAACATTTTTCAATATTAAAAAAAATAATGGTGCCATTTTGTATCGAAATTCTCGAAAGCTGTCCTCAGTTTTATGCGTTATTGATTGATTGCCTCGTAAATATATCGAATATCTTGAAAGTTATCCTCAGTTTTCGACCGCGCTATTTCGTATTGTTTAAATTATTTTTATTATAGAATATATGCGATCGTGAAATGTTTAACTTAGAGATAGTGTGAATATTTGTAATTTTTTTCTTACCAAATTTTTTTCGAAATCAATATGGTGGTTTGTTGACAGCTTCAGGCGACTCTGTCAACTATCAATCACTTTATCTATCAAAAACTATTAACAATTGTATGCTCGTTTGCCCAAAGGACAGCAAGCGAAGACAACATTTCTTTCTATAACTAATTTACAAAAAGTTATTGGAAACAGATGCGCATTGGTCTAGTTTGCAATAAAAAGGCTACTTTAAATTCCAGTCTAACTCAAACTTCAAATCAGCGGTAATTTTAAAGCGTTGATAATAATTTACAGCGTAAAGAGATTCGTTGAAGCAACACGAAACATGTCCTCGATTTTCCACGCACTTTCGCAGAACTGCGTTCATCGCTTACATAACATCATGAAATATTCCTCGCTGAAAGGGTGCTACAACTGCGCGTAAACAAGCACGCAGGGCAACTCTGGCCTACTTTTTCCGATTTTACAAACGACCGCTCGAAGTCGACGTCGTTCTCTCGTCGAAACGCTCGAATCGAATCGACGTCCACAGGGCGACTAATAATCGTTACCTGTGTATGTGCATACAGCCTCTGCCTGATTCGCAATCTGCAAATTAATGCAGCTGCATTGAGGGTATATTCCGCGGAAGAAGCGGCGATGATCTACGAGGAACGAAGTACGCGTGCACGAAGAGGAAACGGTTAAATGAAATTGAATAAAAATCTGCACGCAGCCGTGTTCCTTCCCTGTGTATAGTTTTTCGAGTGGGGTTAAAATAAAAAGCGAACGGGGAAGTTGAAATAAAGTCACCGAGCGTGCTTTCAGGAGTAGATGTCTGGATTACGAATTCCCAATTTCATCCCCTATTTCACGTCCGATATAATCTTGCTCGCGCGCCTGTTTTTCTGAGCGCCAATTTAAATGCGGACCCGTATAGAAACTTTAATAAACGCGCGCCCTGTTCCACGACTGGAAAACGCGCTCAGTTTAGATATCCGCTGATTTTAATTATCGCACGGTATTAGTGTCTATTATTAGTTTGAGTGTGAAGATTTTCACGGAGTATTTCTGAAAAGACTGCTGGAAAGTGTGTGGCTTCTTTGTAAGAACTTGCTCGTCATCTTTACTAACTTACCCTCCATAACCACAACGCGTGCATTAACCCAAACTTCTTTTAAGATCATCGATGCTGTATAGGGTATTATGTGCGAGGTTAGAGAATTCAATTTTTTGAAGGGGTTCCTTGATAGCATAAAGTATAGTAGATCGTTGATTAACCAGCTTCATCACCCTGCTGGCTCACTTTTTTATTTCTGACAGGCTGTTATGAAACCATTGTTGAAGTATCAATCAAAGTCCTACAATAGCTCTACCATTAATTACACTCAATGGTGGAAACTCGGGGAAGCAAACTCTGCGAACAATTGAAGCTTATGTATAGAAAGAGACCTATTAACAAACATTCATATGACATCTTAAAGACGTCCAAGGTATATCTATGAGACGTTCAGACAGAAACTAGACGTCATTAAGATGTCCTACAGAGTAAACCTTTAAAACGTCTATGTAATGTATCTTTAAGACGATTTAAGGACGTAAATTAGGATGCTTTTAAGACGTCCTAATTATGTCGTAGGACGTTCAGGCATAAAATGGACGTAAACAAGACGTCTTCAGAACATTGTATGCTATCTAAATAATAACCGACACGTATCACTTTTCCAAAAAATACGTAAAAATTGTCTCTTCCGCTCTCAGCGAGATCCCCCTCACAAGAAGCTCCTCTCAAACATTTCCCTCGACACGTGAAATCAGTTTTCCTGCCGCTGCAGCTCGCGCGTCACATCCTATCTCTTTCAGCAGAAGTAGGAACAGTACGATTACAAAACAGTCCATTCGTATCGCATTACGGTTCGCACTCAGCGAATCATCGGGAAGAGTCTCTTCAAAAAGCATCCGGCTCATCCTCCGCTGGAAGAGCTCGCGCATTTTAACGCAATCACTCGGAGCCTAAAACCCTCTCCTCCAATGGAGGATCCTCTTTTCGAAGCGGGGCACAAGTAGATGGCGTTTCGACGCTGACGAACGACAACTGTCTGACGATCGAGGGATCCGCGAGATCGAGCGTCGCGGCGTCGAGGGTACATCCAGGGGAGAGAGGAGCCATGGGATGGAGCCGTTCGACTCGGGGCGGAAGGAACCCCTTTGCGTTGCGCGACGGAAACGCCATTCACGTGCTAGCCCCTTTCGACTGGACTCTTCAGAGTTTAATATAATGGCTAATATCATCGGAGATCCGCACAATGCAAACAATTTGAACCTGTCTCTCTCCTTCGGTCGAGTTCCGAGTTGTAGTGCCGCGGGAACGAGCGACAAGGGACGGGGCGGGGGTGGCACGCGATAAGGCGGCCAATGAACAGAAAATAGCGTGCTCACGGAGGAAACTGCGGACTTCGCTGGCTAAATACGACGGACATCGGTAATCGATAGCGCACAATGGCCCGTGGAAAACGCACACCGACGATGTTAGAGACATCCGTGACCCATCACCAGGGAACGTGGATGTCAACGATGCCTTTGGACCAATGACGTTGCTGGGATCTTTCGAACGGTGAGCTTGTGACGTGAACACCTGAGCTGGTTATACAGTAGTTACTTGGTTTGGTTTCTGGTAGGAGCAAAACGAGTCCTTTACAGTGCTATTTGGAATTGATTGGAATCTTGTGGAGCGCAAGAAAACCGTTTATAGTAAGTGTGTATTATACAGAATGTTCGATAATAGATGTCAGAAAAAGGGGTGATTCTATATGTCAAAATAACATGACAAAATTGCGGTTAGGACTTCGTTTCAGACTTACTAATTGTTGAGAAAACATCTGAAATTATTCTATTGTTGGCCTGAAGTAGTCAGGTCAAGCACTTAGAGGTCAGTAGCATAAAACTTAAGTTTGACACAGAGGAGTCGAGAATGAGTCCCAGACTAGACAGAGAAATCAGTAGAGTAAGTTCCAAGTCAGAGAAATCAGTAGAATAAGCCATAATCCAGACATAGAGAAATTAGTGGAATTAGTCCTAGGTCAGACCCAGAGATAACAGTAGAATAAACCCGAAATCGGAGACAGAGAAATCAGTAGAATAAGCTCTAAGTAAGACATAGAAAAATCAGTAGAATAAGCCCGAAAACAGACACATTTTCCAGGAATTTGAGACATTTTCTGAGTAACTAATAACATAGAAATAAAGCCACAAGCATACTTTTATCATTCTTGATCTTCCTGTTACTTTAGCACGTAGAATCAACCTTTAAAATTTCTGATACCTGTCGTCGACAACTCTGTATACATAAATATGAGAGTATTATCGAATTTCTATGGCCAAAATTCTATATTAGTTCTGAGAGAATTGTTTGTTATAATATCATTGTTTATGTTAAAATTCAGTAAAACACGAATATAAAAAAAGATTACAGGGTTAGAACTCATCTGTTCCCAACTGCACTTAAAATGGTTTGAAACAGAGTGTACCGCTCTTTTTAGTAGTAATCAACTCGAGAAAAGAGATACTCTTTCTACAATTTTCCGTAAACGAATTAATCCTTCTTCCAGTTTCTTTTCTTCTAGCTTTATCGCGACAAAGAAAGCCGAGATTCAGTGTACCATCCTCCTCGAAGCCAGGAATATATTATCCACGGTTTAATTGTACTTTTACGGTCGAGATGCCGGACTTCGATAAATCTCGGCTGCTTGCTTAGAATTTCCATCGAACGACTTTAACGGTTTCCTCTTTTTACTGAATAACGCTTAACAAGAACTTCTTTAATCAAGTGGCCGTCGAAACGGCGTTGAGATAACTATTTAGATTGTCTGAAATGGAAAAAGACGATAGTTTGATAATTATTTACCCCGTGAAACCAAGAAACTTCTTTCCAGTATCTTTTTCTGAGAAAAATTGTTTTCCTAATCAAGACCCTCAAAAATACCTTACCACTTAGAAAATTCAGAATTAGATTTGAGGTAAATGTCCCTGTACCTGGACGATTAAGATATCACTTGTCCTAGTTGGTGGACAACCTAAAATTCTATACTTACTATTTAATAATATTTAGTACATTTTTTGTTTTCCATTGGACACCTTAAAATTTAAGCTTAAAATTAAACAAAATTAGAGCTAGTAATCAGGTACTGGGACATTTACCTTAGTTGAGGTAAAACAATTTTGTTTCTTATTATATTTAAATTTGTGGTGAGATGACAGAACCTAATATTTCACAATTTTCTAATTTTTCGTCGCAACGATTTTAAAGTTAGGTAAAGCCACATGTTACGAACTGCCACCTTATTTTTCTTCTTAAACTTCGTAAAATATAGCTATCACCTTCCGCAAAAACTGATAGATCCCATCTAGATACCCATACATGGAAGAGTACACATCTCGAGTTTGAAAAAAAACAAGTGACACATCAGGTTTACCTGTCTGACTAAAGAATTACACCCAGACCTCGTTAAAACTATAAACCCTGGACCCATACAATGTATGACATCCGAATCTAAACTTCCACAGAAAGAAATATGCAAAACACATGAAATATCGCGTAGCAGGCAAAAACTCGATAGCCTGTTCCCCGTATCGCTAGACGAATCAAATCCCGACGCGGCTGGCACCGTGTGTTTGAACAAATAAAAGGGACAGACAGAATAGTACGATTTTCGTCCGAGCGCAAACAATTTGTGATATATCATTAGCGTCTACCGGGGCCGATTAAACATTATCGCCAATAAAGCACGCTTTGTGCCGCGCAAACGGTTGCCTTTAGTTTCCATTCGGATTAACGGGCGGGATTAAAAGTGAAAATAACGCTCGGATCTCTTTAGCACTTAACATCACTGCTGGGACGGCCGATGTAAAAGCAGCCGGAGCGTATTACGCGAATTAGCGCCGTGCACCCGCGTATGAATCGCGTTAAATTTTAATGCTTAATATATTAATTGAGCGGGGTGAATGGGAAACGGCCCCACATCCCTGATCCCGACCACCTTTTATGCCTTCGCGATTTTGCAACGCTATTAAGTGATCCACCGCGATTTAACGTGATTTTGACCAGTCCAGACGACGCGACCTATTGAAAACGCGCTTATTAACGGCTGCGTTATTAATAAATAAACGTTCAGCTTGCGTGCAGCGTATTTTTGTTGGACCATGCATCGCTTCCTAAAGCTACGTTTAGATCGGAAGTTCCCGAATATATCTGTGGTTGTAAGGCAAGACCTGTGCCACGTTTTCAAAGAATTTGAGCTAAGGCATCAATTGAAGATTTACACTTTTAGAAAGGAAGAAGAATACAGAGTGTACGCGTTAGAAAAATTGTTTCGCTTAAAAATAAGGAATCAAGAAGACACATGTTTATAAAACCTTGTTACAGTATTTAGATAAGTACTGTGTCAGATTTAATTCTCAGGTAAGAAGAAACAATTGGATTTAAGAATTGAAGTCTATTACATGGTACAAACTTGAGTTCAGTTACCTTTTTTGTTCTGTCATATGAAAAAGAAGTGAAGTTGCAGCTTGAGTTTTTAAGTAAACAAGCATTAAACTATACTGAGAATATCGACGAAAGACAACGTCTGTTGCGAGTATCGTAGTTGCAGTGGCCACCTCGTTTCAGATTAAGTGGCCCCTGAAATGGAAGCATATTTTTCGGTTCTTCAGCAACGAACGAGCAAACTTTTCAGGGTATATTGCGGGGTACATACGTTATCCGAACTTTCCCGGATTATAGCGCCTTTTCCAGACGGCCTGCATAAAAAATGTATCGCCGTATAACGCGGCCGTGCACCTATACATGACACGGGAATATCTGGATTTTATCGCGGATAATATCGTTACGTCGTTGTTAATAATCGGAGCGTTACTTTTTCAAGAATGTAGTCGGGCATAAGTTATTTATGCGCCCTGACGTTTTTATCGCTCGCGAGAAGGCCTCTGAAAAAGGAAACTGTCGCATGAACGTACGAGGTTATTGCACTTTACCGCGCGGTATTTTAGAGTTTAAAAAAAGATTTTTCTGATACCAAACGGTGGGATTTTCTGGAATTTTTTGATAGCTCTGCACTCCATTCTTTAACGTGTTTTACTGCTCTCGCTACGTTTTATGGAAAAAATTGTATGCAAAAACCGATCTGTGGCGTTTTCAGACACAAGTTATTCAATATCGAAAACGAAACTGAAAGAAAGGAACTACTGCATAACTGAAGCGCTTCGCGAATTCAGTGCGTATAAGCTACTAAAACTTGTGCAAAACACGTGAGTTGAAAAACAGGGGAAAAAAGCTGCATTCCCTTTTCCATTTGGTCCTTTCAAACAGAGGCAAATGTCCTCTCAAATATTTTTCCCAGCTAACCGCTATCGTAAAACAACGTTACAGCAACAACAAAGCAGCGAAAATAACGTGAAAATTCATCGTAAATTTCCTAATTGCCATTCGTTCAGCGTCCACTGCTCGTAGCGGGCCGCAACGCAATTTTATCGCGCAAATAGCGCAGCTCTTTCATTTTCAATTTCTCGCGCCGTTTACCTCTCTTACCTCCCTCTTCTTCCAGCTTTAACGAAGGTGAGAAATTCAGCGGGATAATTTTCGTATGCAAATACGGCGTTACCGGGGCTGGTTCTCTCGTAATCGCACCTCTGCCCATCTAACGAGGGTGTATTGAATTTTTATTTTCCCAAGACTCGTTATTCGCCGCCGCGCACCACGCTCCCTGCCAATCAATAACACATTAAATTTTGCGTCACCGTTGCGTACAGCGCGCATCAATAGTCAGAATATGAATAACTGGAAAATAAAGTAGGAGGAAGCTCGAAAAATATTCGATAGCTTCAATTTATAGATATACCTATCTGATGCGTACGAAATGCACGCAGTTGTACGCCAGATTAGTTTTGCACAACTAGTTCATTTTTAAGCAAACATTTTTTTCTTTTTTATTACGAAAATTAAGTATGCACTTTTCTCTAGAAAATTCATGAAACATGAAATAATTCAATATTAATATCACTGCTTGCTGGAAGGAGAAACGTAAACCACTAAGCAACATTTTTAAAGACGGTGCAAATTACAGATTTCTGTGTAACAATTACTTTATGTGCGCAATTTCTAATGGTAAATAAAATTTCAAACAAAGATCCTCGAAAATTTAGAAACTTGATGACACCAAAGATTAAATAATCGGAGATGATCTGATATGAATGAAAGAGATTTTAAACAAAACTTTATTATAAGTATAAGGTATAAGAAGACGCTTGGATGATGCTTTCTCGATAGAGTTCGAAAGACATCTGACTCTCATTATGTAAAACTTGAGTAAAGCTTACTATGGTTAAATAATGAAATAGTTTTTGAACAAAACTTTATTATAATTATAAGGTATAAGAAGACGCTTCAATGATGGTTTCTCGATAGAGTTCCAAAGAGATCTAGCTATCATTCAATATCCAATTCAAATTTGCTGCAGGGAGCAGGATCTAGTTAAATATTTTCTAATTTGTCTTCTAATATCAGTGAGTTAAATATTTCTTCTTGAACTTCAATCCTCAATTCCTCTCGCATCATCGAAAATATTGAAAAACGGATGAACGTACGCATACAGTTGTTCACGATCGTTCCATTTCTTAGAGTTAGACACGGGTAGGTAAGATTGAAGATCGTCCACGAATTGTGCTCCATCTACCATTGTTGTCAGCTTAGACCAAGGGACCATAATAAAATTCTGAAGGAAACGCAGCGACTAATATGCGACCTGGCTGAAAAGCGAACGTTTTACTTTTCTTTGGCAATTACACTCGCGTTCTCGAATATACGAGCAGAAAGGCGAACGCAAAAAGTTAGGGCCACTCCGATTTTCTCTGACTGTCCCCTCTTTCCTGTCTCTACGAAGACATAGATTGAGAGACATAAACTTTCGGAGCTCGCTGTAATTGCTGCTGCGGTTCTCGAACATCTATTAATATGAATCGTAGAACACTGTGAATTAGTATCTAAAGTAGGGTGCAATAAAATATTTTCCTCGCGATAATTGACTAGTCTCTCTTCAGTTTCAATTTTAAAATTAATTATAAGATATGCTAAGGTGGGTCTACACTATATGTTATATAACAAAGCTATATAATTTTGTAGGAAACAGAAAGACAAATGTATAACATCTTTTAAGATGTAACTTAGAAGTCAGTTATTGCAACAACCATTTAGCGATATTCAGCGAATTTTTCGATTTATATTTAAATTAATAATAACGATTTTAGTGTACGTTACCAAATAAATTGAAGAATATACAAAATTCAAATATAAAATTTTGAAATTCAAATTGATGATAATTTTTGGGTATACAATTTTATAATCTGTGCTTGCTAAAGTACTTTTAGTAGTACTTTGGTTTGTTTCTCACACGGTTAATTGTCTAATAAATTAATATCCTCGAAGAAAATCATTTCAAGGCAAACTTCCAGAGCTAGGTTTAAGCTGTTTCAAAAATATTCTCAGTAAACATCCTCCTGCTATCCAGACACTAAATTTCCCTCATATTCAAGAGAAGACCACACCAATATATGTCCCGACTCACCCAGTATCAATTCTATTGATTTCCAAATCCCGGCCTTCGATCCACCCAAATGAAGCAGGTGAAGGTTACGCGAATCCAGTCGACGCTCCACGCATCCCCCATCTCGTCGAGCGCGTCCCGTTCATCCCCCAAACCCCTTTCCCGGGGCCAGAGATGACGTAAATCCGCGATCCACAGTGATTTTCGTGGAAATTTCGCTGAGTGGCGGTATAACAATGGCCGTATACCTTTCCTCGTGAAACTTCCTGCCGTTCGAGGGATCGGAAAGATGCGAGGGAGGGGCGGTGGCTCCGAGCGAAATTCAATCTTCCAGTTAAAGAAAAGTTAAAGCGGCTATCGGCTTATCGGGAAGTTGCCGCGTGCGCGCCACCACGCGGAAACGGCTTTCGGTCCCCCAGACATATTTAATTCCCCCTCGGGGGTGCTGCGCGCCCGTAAATTACCACGGTTAGGCCAGCCTCCGCGAGCAACTTTGACGCGGGGGTGGAAGCGCTCGGTGCACCAGGTACGCGGTCGATTCTACCTAAAACGAGCCTCGAACGGTCGTTGATCATGCCGCAACGATTAAGGGCCACCCTAATGAAATCCGCTCGGCCCGTGTACTCTGCTCACAGCGCGACGCCGATCGTTTGCTACAGTAATCGAAGGGGTTGCGGAATATTTTGTTTCTGTTACGTTACAGTTAATTATGACGTATTTTTGCGTAACAATTCGACGTGAGCGTTGCTCTGAATCTGAGAGTTCCTGTGATTATGTGTTTTGGCAGAATCAGCAGGGCACTCATTGTGCAAGTGTAAAGTGTGTGTTGATGACGGACCTGTATACAAAGTGTTTTAGAATATCTCGATATAACTTTAAGAGGTAATTCTAGACTCTGAAATAAGACCAAAGTCAAGAATAACGATTTCGCGTTTGAGGCTTCGTTTGTTAGTTATAAGCGTCTAAAAATCTGGTGGAAATCACTAGAAATGAGCCTGCGCGGAGGACTCGAGCAGTGGTTGACCGTATGGCAGTGTAGCCCTGACGCAAGGGAGGGGAGAGATCAACTGCTCGACCTGTGAGTGGTCTACAGTGCTGTGCTGACAACCACTGCTTGAGGTCTTGCGCAGGCTCATTTCTGGTGATTTCCACGAGATGTTAAGACGCTTATGAGTAACAAACGAAGCCTCAAACGCGAAGTTGATATTCTTTATTTGCTTTATTTTATTATAGTCTGTTTATTATTATTTATTATGGTCTTTATTTTCTTTTTGCTATGTTGTCTGAAATCACCACTTAAATTTGTTGAATGAAGAGGAGAGACATGTTTGTGAGTCTCCTAATACTGAGCCATTAGCGTTCTTCTCCTTTGTAAGCTAGTTTTAAGCTAAAAGAATATTATCAACTATTATAAATTATATTTTAGAGCTTCAAAAAGGGATATCTTGTACTTAAACTATATGCCTTATCTTCGAAAACAGGTAAAATTGTAATAACGTTGCACTTAAGTGACGATTAGTCCAACCAATTTCTAATGACGAATACTCCAACGACCCCGAAGAGGCAATAGTTGTCTAAACCTAATATTATTATACTGTTATTTATCCCTGGTAGTGTGGCCTTGGCGTAACAGTTTCTGATTAACTTCTGGAGAAAGTTTTAGGAAACTTTCAGTTTAGGGATATTTGTGTTCAGTGTTGTGAATAGGATCGATAAAAAGTAGGATAAATTGGCTTAATACTCGTCCTAATATGAGTATTTTATGGTAAAGTAAATGACCTAGTTTCTTTAGAATTTAAAAATACCACAGTGAAGGATAATTGAAACTTTAAAGTGTATTGGATTGACCAAAATAGCTTTAAGTAAAATTCGAAAAAAGGTGGAGTGCTAAAGGAAGAAAGAAATTTCTTTTCCCCTTTGTAGAAAATCAATTCCCGAAGGACTGGTTCTTCAAGAATGCTGGCTGCAACTCCGCGACAAGAATTCCGAACAATCGGACTATTCGAGCTTGGCATCAATGGTTCTCGTAAAAGTGTATAAAACTACACAATAAGAAAATCCTACGCGTTCAGTATATTTATAAAATGGGCAAATCTAATACAAATAAAAATTCAAGTTCTTTTAACAATATAACATATGTACACGATGTATACTCCTTGCTCAAACCTATTCCAATGTGCTCAAACCCACTCCGAACCGCTCCAATTTTCTCCAATCCGATCAGTTACGCGCAAACCTGTCTAGAACCCTCTTAAACTTACTCAAACTCGATCTAACTCTCTCCAACCCTTTCAAAGAGTTGTAAAGTAATCCACATAGTCCAACTAAAAATTAATCCTCTAGGTCCCACAGGCTTCTATAGACTCCACCCTTTTATTTCTCATGTAACATAAAGAAATGGAAAACTCGCAGAATCTGACACTCTCCCATCAGGAAATTACAAAACTTTGAATATCTATTTTAATATTCGAAGCTACTTGTTTATACCTATCGATAGACACATAAATGGTCGAAACTACCTACACTGGACCACTTAAACTTGAATTGTGAGAATTGAACAGTTAAAACGCAGAACCAGACACAAGACTCCACGAATAAGTACGAGATGTTAAAAAGATACGACTGGCGTTCTTTTGATATGCAAATGCCCTGACACTGTTTCGCAAACAACGTCCCACGATGGAGCAGATAACGAGGCAAGTGAATGGTGTCGCGTCGATGCACCCCCGAATGCTTGAAAAATCCATCCGTTTTACGAGGTGGCCCGGTTGTCGCGACCGAATCGAAGGGGCTTATGCAAATTGCTTATTATATGACCACGCGGTATATCGCGGAGATTTTATTACGGTTACAACGTGGCCGTAGGAACGTAGAGTGGGAGAGGGGCGAGGCGTAGAAGGAGGGAGCACGCTCTAATTGGTATGTAAATCGCGTCTCCCTCGCGTTCGCGGTTCGTACACGAGAGCACGCATACAAGGGACGAGCACGTCGCTTATCGTTTATGCGTGCTCGTACTCGTTGGCTTTACCATACATTATCCCCTCACTGATATCGGCCTAAATCAAGCGGCTTTCGTGCTATCGATTTTCGAATCGAGCCCATCCCCCCCGCTGCTCACCCTCGAACGAGCCATCGAAAGTGATTTTAACCCATTTCGATCAATATTGCACGAGCCCCGTTTCGCTCCCTCTTTCTCTGCCCTGTCTTTCCCACGTGTTCACTTCGTTTCGACCGCCGAACACATTGTACTATTAAACGCGGCACAATGAGCGATCATTTTTGATGATTTTTTCGGGGGGAACGAATTGCAACGTCCCGCGCGTGGAACAGGAAATGGGCATTTATTGCTCGGAACCAGCGCCTTTGTGTGCAGAGTTGTCGCATTCAATTTGTACAATATTGTACCCGCGGTGTTCACTATCTCATTTTCATTCGAAAGTGTGATTAGGGTTGCGTGCTCGAGTGGGACTGAATTGTTTATTTCTAAGCAAACCTACTGATGAAACCATTTAATCTCCTTTAGATAAGCCTGCATTATATTTAACCATTTGATTGATATTAACGTTTGAAAGCGTTTGGTGATATTAAAGGAGAGAATTGTGGGCGTTGAACACCCTCAAGTGAGTACAGAATGCTTGAATATACGTACTGAGTGTCTGACTACGAATAGAGAACAATTTTAAGGGGTGGTGTAAGAAGACAATTTCATTAGTCTTAATTTCTATCTTATTTTAAGGTCTAAAATCATCCTAAAATCATCCTTAAATCATCCTTAAATCATCCCCACCTATAGCCAAACATCCTCCATACAGTTTTGTCTCGATATAAGTTCACATTCACTTCATGCAGCTACCTTATCGATATAAGTTCACAGTTTTGAATGAGTTGAAATTTTGTTTACCAGATAGCAACTTGAATTTGCTTTTTCAAAAGCAAGGGATAAGTAAAGTGAGAGAATAATTCTAAAGAAAAATAAGCGTGCGTACCACCGATCTTATACTGAGACATCACTTCAAAGAACTCATAGTGCTGTAAAATCGTTGCTGATTACATACGCAAAATATTATGCTTCAGCCACCAAAGTAACAGAATTAAAAGTATTGACGAAAATCTATCATGTTTGAGTTAGGAAAAAATACATGGAACACGCGAAAATTTAGTCTTCAAATGTTGCGCAAAGTTCATTCGTTCGGCAAGGACCAAGCACACCCTTATTCCCCTTGTCCTCGAACGATTTCACGTCGCGACGAAGGTGGGACACCTTTCGGCATATTTCCACGTGAGAGGCATCCGAGAGAGTCACGACGAATGCTTACCAGGAGTCTACGCTCCAAAGAAACGACGTACAGTGAGACGTAATCAAAAGTTGCCATGGCTACACCGTGATCCCGTGTCATGGTGTGGCCTTGGGTCACAGGCTGAATACAAGGACGGGAACGCGAGCAAACAACCACTACCCCACGGTCGTCGATAACACAAGAACGTCTTTCAATTACGTGCATCTCCTGTAGACGAGACCCAACTCACCGCCTAAAGCGAGTTTGGAATCGTGTATAGACAACGCAACGTGTCCCTGAGTATCTAAAAGGCTGCTTCATCTTTACGAGTAGACATCAACGATGGTAATTTATTCGGAGGTTGAGAAAAATGGAGCATGTAAATACAGAGAAGTTCGGTAACAATTATGAGTCTTAATAATAACATGCCTCAGTATTCCTGCTTTGTTTTCATGTGATGAGAGATTTCAAATTGTTTATGACGACGTAACTGAATGATCTTTTTGAGAATTTTTTATTGTAATTTTTTTTTTAAATAGAGTTTTCCTATAGGAGTAAAAAAATTGATACGCAGACTGGTTTGCCTTACAATCACAGATACATATGTCCTATTAGACACGAAGGGATTATACCCTTAGAGAGAAAAAATAATTTTCGAATAGTTTTCAGAACTACCAGAAATTTCGTTAACCACGTTTAGCTTCTATAGTACAGCTTAAATACTCTATACATATAGTAGTAGATAACTAATCAAAATTTCTAATGAATTGCATTTCAAACTTCATTCTCATCCTACTTTCTAACCTCCAGAAATATGCAGAAAATACGAACCAACGCCACAAAACCTCCCTCAAGTTTAATAACCGCTTCATCAAGAAATTAGTAGTTTGCATTCATCGTTGAGCCACCAATCCATTAAAAACTCAGGTAAATCCGACGAAACGATTCCAATATCTGGACCGCGAGAAGTAGGATTGCTTTCCGACGAAGATGCCTCGGTGTCCCCCATTTTTCATTCACCAGCCTAATTAGACGTTTTTCAAGACGCTGGCGCAGCACAATCAGCAGAATCAGATGGACGCGATAGGGTGGGGGGGGGGGGGGGGAAGGGGGGGCTCGTGTCGGTCAATTATCCGTGGAAATGGCGAGTGGAGAAATCAAGGGAATCACGGGCGCGTATTAGTGCGGCGACAAGAGGCAACCTGCGAACGAAATTTGTTTGCCAGCGGCGCGAATTTCACCTCGTTGTTCCAGCGGATGGATCCAATGAGATTCCAAGAAGATTAAAAAGTTGTCAACTGCTCTTTCTACCCTTCGCCCCCACCCCACCTTCCTCGTTTCCCTCTTACTATCGCGCCGCCGCTGCCACTGGGAAACTTTGCTAGTTAGAATTTCGCACGGTACGTTCCGAAAGGAAAATCACCTTCTGTCGCTGGCGAGGCACAGAAAAGCTCGGGAAAGCTACACGGTTTATCAAGCGGTAAAGCTGCTTGGGCACGCGAAACTTTGCCCCCTCTTACTCTTCCCGACTGGAGCCTGTGTATCTTGACGCGTCTGGCTAGGGAAGCCTGTGTCTCGAAGATATTTTGAAGAATTAACTGCGACACTCGGACAACTACTCTGCACCGTTTCTTTAACTTGAAACGGTTAGATGCTATTAAAGTAGTACTGCGTGCTTTACTGCCGAGCATTCTAGTTTCGAAGGATTAAAATCTGTGAATCTGTTGGAGAAATGCTGTGTCTTTGTTTAAGGAACAGAACTCGAGGCTTAGGAACGGAAGCAATAGAAATTCTGAACACTTAAAGCGATTAAACGAGAGTTGTCATTAAGAAGAGTTTTATAACTGGTACTATGCTTTATGTAGCGAATAGCTGTAGATCTCAGACGTGATTGTTGTTTAGATTGTTGAATTGAATTGAAGACTATGCTTGGGATTTATGTGTGATTGTCGTGAGCAGACAGGTTTAGAGAGGATGAACAAGTTTTATGTATGTCTTTTTAACTGATGGAGACGTCGAACTTAGGCAAGGAAAATAGTCACAATATTTAATCGTTTAATTTTTAAGACAGGAAATTCACATAAGTTATTTCATGAAAAAGCTGTACATTTCCTGAACGTTTTTTACAGTTTATTAAAGTTACCTTATTATCTATCCAAAAATTATTGCATGTCCTATATCATGCCAATTATCTCAAAACACTAAAGAAATATTATCCCTACTTCTAATAATGTTTAACACAATTATAACACACATAGTCCAACGTGTACAATTTTACAATAACAGATTACAATACACATAAACAACTCACCCAGACGCAGAAATAAAATAGAGGTCAAGCCGACCACCCTCTACTCCACAATTATTCAGTAAACTCAAAACTGTAACAATGGATCTCAGCGTCTCACTAATCGCAAGAACGGAAAACAATGACTGAATTACGCGGAATTTCATGGAACGGACGTAGGAATTCGAGTCCGCCAAGTCGCGAGTTTGGAAACGGAATATGATTGCATTTCACATGACGCGAGCCAGAATCGCAAAGGAGTCCTGGCTCCTTTGAAGACGCGTACTGCGTCGAGCGTCGTTCTATTCGAGACACGCAGCATCCGGCGCCTTCCATCGACGGAGACGCACCGACAAAGACGAACCACGTGAACTCTGACACGTTCCCCCCGCCCCTTGGGGTGTACGATCGATATGTGCCGCTTTAAGTTCGTTTAAATTGCTTAATCCTGAGTGCGCCGCGCTTACTTCTGAAATCGGGGTTAAAACGTTGCCTGGTGGCTTTGGGATTTTTTGAAAAATAAAAATGCGCGTGAATAAAGGAAATTACTGGATTCCCGTGTGAGAAACGCCATAGACCGATTATGCGTTACAATGTAATATAATTCGGTAACGTTTCTATTTACAACACTGGTTGCAACTAAATATTGAGTTAATCGATGTGACGACACGTTGTGTAAATGCAACTGATATATACAAGTATGGTATAGGTGGGTCTGAGTTTGATCTGAGAGTTACAGTAAAGTGTAGTAGAGTCTAGTATAATGTTTAAGAATGACTAGGGGTACGTTCTTATAGAGGGTGACCTCCCAAGTGTTGGCAGCATTTACTATAAATGCTATGATATTGCAAGTGATGTCAACACTCATTAGAGGGTTTGCAGTTAAACTGATCACCCTTGTATAGACTAGTGAATATGGTGAGGAGAGGATGATCAGAGTCCTTATATAACTATGAGTAAGCCTGACGAATTTGTACTTTGATATAAAAAGTGAAAATAGGAGTGACTAGCTGTGCTTATCAACGAACACAGGGTTAACAGAAGATTGGTCATCCAACAATATTATATTTTTTGTCTTTTACTATACTAGTGTGTTCAAATAATAAGTAATCAAATACCCTAAAGCAGAAGTGCAGTTTTAACGTAGTCATCTGTTTATCGAGCTTGACAAGATTTTTGAATATTTCCAAGATGATTGAGAACGAATCACAATGCATGTGACATAATCTGTATCGTCGCCAGTGACCCTCGATCGTCTCGTAAATTAATTATGCGAGACATCGCGGCGAATAAATGCGAGAGAAAAGCGTATAATTCATTTGATTAACAGTAGCTGCAACTTTTCTGTTATCTATCCACCGGTGAGTAATGGATCTCCAAACGTGACAAACGTTTTCGCAGTTGTAATTTATTACCTTTATTTCGATGGAGCCCGAAACAGGAAGAGGGGGAAAAATGGGGATGAAATGTAGGGAAACATGAGAAGTAAATACATTTCTGTTTCATAGTGTACCATTCACAGACCGCCGCAAAATTTACCAATATATTACTATTACAACATTAGGAAATATAGTTTACATTACTATGTGGTATCATAGTTACTCCATCCCAAGACTCTTCCATCTCTTATCTCCTAAAATCTAAACAATGCAAAATGAACACTGCAAGCATCACACGAACTTCAGCCCCATCAGATGTAATAACATACACATACTTCAAACGCAAGTAACGCGAATAAGAATACTCAAATCCAGTAACTATGGATGATTGCTAGATGTATTTGTCATAATTACAGCAGAAAATCAAAGAACATTTTCAAGATCCCTGTGTCTGCCTCAGAAAATTAAATCCACCTTCATGCTACCAAATATAATACACTACATAATCTCACACAATACCATACAAACTTTTGTCTTATTTCCAAGAAGCCTCACTCTCATCAATCCCCCGCGATAATTCATCGCTCCTGACGCGAGACCCATGACATTCCGTCGTTTGAACCATTTACGCCTTTAAATATTCCCCACACGCGTGTTCCAGTACGAGGAGGTTCGACGAGTGTCCGTGCGCAGAGTGAAGCCCAGCGCACGGTGCACGTGTGTGGGTGGAAAGAGGGAGGAAAAAAAAGGGAAGGTAAAGGAAAAAATGTATTTGCCGTCCCAGTTTGCCCCGGTTGGCATGGCACGGCGAAAGCTCTTCAGTAAATCCAGCTTAAAGCAGCTGTGTAAACGTTGACCTATATTACAATCACGGGGGGCTGGAGTGCTCGGCAGGAGCGGCGACGCCATCGGCCTCCTCGAGAACAGGCTACAAAGTAACTCGTGGCCGCTCTGCACGTGGCGTGTTCCGTGTGCTGTGCGACCGAACACCCGCGCAAACGCCGCCGTGCCAGCCTCGAAAGCTGGCTACAATTATTTCTTGGCGGCCACCCGACACGCTCGCCGACCTGTACGCCGAGGACCCTCATGACCGCCTCTCGGTCCGCCTCGCTGATCATTTCGCGATTTGGACGCCCAGCCTGGCTCGAGCTGCTCCCTTTTCACCGACCACTTAATTAGTGTTCGGCGAGGGCCCCGTCGCGCTACGATGAACGCCTATACCCCTGGCGGCGCTCGAATGGTCCGACTTTTTCACGCGGCAGCTCTTTCAACGGGATACCCACTCGTCCGGGCCAACTTCCTTCGCGACTTGGACTTTCGAGGCCCCTTTTCAGGTTTCGAGAGGGCTCCCTGCTCTCCTTTAGGTTCGAAGCTTGAGTTTCGACAAGGGAGGATCGATTTTACTTAATCCTTTCACGTTTCTTGACGAGTCTTACTCGTGCGGTTCTTATGGGACGTTCGCTGCCGATCACGCGCCATCGCGTGATGGATCTATGTTCGATTAATGGGAGTTGCGTGGTTGGCAGTTTGGGATAGTAGATCATTTTGAATCGGCAGTGAAAGTGATGCTGTTACAAAAGATTATTGTAAGTGGAAGTGTTAGAATATTTGTGAGACATATTGGTAATTAGTTTTATGGTGTCATGCTTCGTCATAGCAGCAGGATGACGTACTCTCATCTCCATTTTGCACAGAAGCTATTATTAGGGAAGCAGTAACGAAGAACTTTTTGTTGCCGCATGTTTTAACTCTTTGGGGTTAGGTGGGTTAAAAACTGTCCCACCTTTTGCTTAGCTTTTTATGCATGGTGGGATATGTTTTAACCTACCTCGAAAAGTTGAAATTACTCATACTCGTACAGTTTAATATTTAATTAAACTTACATTAGTAAGTTGTTGACACTGTTGTGATTAAGGTGCAACTTAGGTTTCTATTTTCTTTAAAATCGTGTGCCTCAAAGGGTTAAAGAGCGTCCAATAAATACTGAATTGTAGAAATATTTTGGTGCAACAGCAAGTTTCAGAAAAATCATAAAATACGAATAAAAAAAAAAGTAATTTGGTTGAGATGCACCAGACAGATCTAAACAAAAGATACTGACATAAAATGAAATGAAAAAGACACGAGAGTCTGAATAAAAGTTGCATTCATAACAAATTGAATTCCTTAAAAACGACACTGTGTTACATGTGAACGCAGTATAAAGCCAAACACACGACCTTAATACACGGAATGATTTCTTGTTAAACTAGTAGAGGTAGATGTATTCTTTCTGTAGTTACGAAGCTCCGTTTAATGGAGTTGTTTGTTGCTGAGCAAACTGAGAGTTTCTGTTTTGATTACGTTTAATATGAAATACTACTCTTCGAGTTGTGCAAACAGAAACTAAAATATTGGTTGCAGATAACAGCATTGTTTCGTTACATATTTACGCAGTCTGTGCTGACAAACTCTATTTAATGAATCATAAATACGCAGGCAAGTGAACACTGTAAATATTGTGCAGTTCTACTACCATGGTACATTGTCTGACTAATTCAGGACTACTCTACTTACTGTGTTCATTCTACGAGTACGTACGTCTATTCACTAAGTTTTTCGGGTAGTGTTAGTTAGGTTTCACATTTAGATTCAAAATGGTAGACGTTTTGAAACAAAAGTTGAAGTATTCTTTAAAAATTGAAACTAATGATAGTGGTAACTAGCTTACAAGTACTTGCTTCTGATTTTAAATGCTCATGAAGTATTTCATAGATAAAATAATTTCATATGATATTCCTCCTGAGATGATCTGATTCTACAGTGAATTATATTAACGAAAACTTCTAACATAAAATAATGCAGTAAAGACTCACCCAAGAGCCAGACAAACACATTTTCAACTAATAACAAGATTCTAGGAGTAAATCTATTATCAACTCGCAAGTCATTATTATTCAGTACAGGCGAATCACATGAGTGATGGTAACTTTTAAGTAGGCAGTCGAGATGTCCCCTGAATAATTCATATCTATGGACGAAACAAATTGCAAAAAGGTTTCCAACGCTCCTAAAGCTTTGTGCGGTTTTCGTAATTATGAATAGGAGGAAAAGAATCCCTTTAGAAAATGCGATAATGCAGGCGTGACGTGCAATATAAACAACGGCCGCGTTAAACAAGAACAATTTCGTTTCATGCACCGTAAATAGAACGAGCACGGGCTGTATCGCGTGTCAAAGAATATTCATTTAGCCCTCCTTGCGAAATTACTTCCGAGGGCCCCGTAAAAAATACCACGCACGGAGCAGTAGACGCGGACGCGCAAAGAAAAATGGTACAACTGTACAAGCGCTTCGCTTTACTCCTCCTCACTCTGTTATCTACACTCCAAGGGTTGAGTGGTAAAAGCGAAGAGACACTTAAAGGATTTACGGGCCTGAGAACTCTAGACTGCTCTTGGATTGACTCGAAAGTACGAACTTCAAACTGGGAGGGAAGAACGGAGAAGAAAAGAAACAAAAGCGTTATCTTCGCGACTGAATTATGTCACATTATGATTTACATAATTTTGGTTGCTGTGGTTAAATAATTCGTGTGAATAAAACAATATATTTAGAGACAATGATAGAGGTAAAAATTTTAAGTTAAAGAAATGATAAAAGTAGAAATAAAGTACACCCTCTGTACTACCTCTTGCATTTTTAATAAGAATAAAGTATAGATGACGCCATAAACATAATTTGAGCTCACAAAATTAATGTGTCTGTTTTGTATAAACTCGTCAGCTAGCAGTGGTCCCGAAGTTGCAGTTGGCAGTGAAATGATACCTTTCAACCCTTATTTCTCTTCGACAATTTGATCTTGAAGAGATTTGAAATGCTTCAGCATGACTATCCGGCTATTAAAGGTCCGATAGAGTTGCAATATAATCAAGGAAAGCCGAGATGCTTCGCAAACAAGAGGCATCAGGAAAGAGACTCGGTTGTTTTCTTGGAAATGTAGACGCTTATCAGCGGATCAATGGCTGAACGAGCCAACAATCAACGATTCAATCTGTGGTATCAGCAAGTAGGTTGTGGCAAACTGTGCCAAGTCCAGCACGCTTGAATTTATGAGATTAAAACGATGAATCTCAGTAGAAAATATAATTATTACCCACTCGTGGAATTTTATTTAGCAATCATTTCTAATATTTACTATAGTTTTCCTAAAAAATTTGCGTATAATGTTTTATACGTTACATTCCCTGCATTCCACGCCAAAAAGAGGAAACTACAGAAGGTCGATAGAGAAGTGAAAACCTGGCACTTAGAGGAAGGTAGCCAGCAGCAGAGCAGCTGAATGCTAAACACGGCTAGTCGGTTACGTGTGGTTGCAGTTTGGCTTCTTAATGAAAATCAGCGGCATGGAAACATCAGGTTTGGTTTACCTTGAAACTGAAAGCAAGACTCCTGTGAGAGAGACATTACCAGCATGAGAGGCAATAATGATCGAGCATCACATCGATGAATTGTGCTCCATAATTTCAAGCATCTTCACCTATTATTCACTGACTGAACCAGAAGATGCGTTTTATAGACTAATATGTACTTTGTAACCCATATACATGCTACTGTACTCAATGAAAGTAGATGCAGCCCTCTTGGAGACATGGGTGATTTATGCTGGATATGTACTACTGATATAATTTGATATAATTGGAACTTCAGTGCTGTGTGCCTTACATTCTTAATTACTTGAGGATTGTTAAATTCCATGAGAGATGCAAGTTTCATGTTAGATTAAATTATACATTAAATTTTAATGAAATACTCAAGCCTTTTATATGTCACATATTCCATCATAGATGTAGGTATTTGTACGTATACATCCATTAATTTTTATCAGAAACTGAAGTAATATTCCAACTCTGAATTTTATTCCTGCTTGTTTCGGAAACATTTAATTTCATAATAATTCTGCTTTTAATTGGGACCCACCCACTGTGAATATGATACTACATGTATGTATGGCATAATTGTGTGCACAAAATACTTATATAAATGAAGTAGAGTTCTATTTCGAGATATATCAAGTATTGATCATAAAAACCTCGTGACATTAAAGTGAATGTTAAAATTGAATTAGAAACTAACAAAGTGCTAACTAATTAAAGAAGATGTAAGTATAAAACTGTATAAACTAAACCATAATTTCCTTTTCTTCCAGGGAATCCAGATAAGAAGCATCCTCAAATTACAAGCTTCAGGGCACCAGCATATGACCCCTAACTCAGCCTTATCAAGTACACCTAATATCTCCCAGATTTCATCGACGAGAAGCCCACCTTAAACAGCAATAAAGTAAATGTCCCAATAGCTGATCATGTCCCGATATCAGAACATTAACGCCAATTCTATTTAATCTCAAGCTTAAATTCCACCGTATTCAGTAAAAGAATACATAAAATAGTGTAAAATAGCTACAAAATACTATATCCAGCTACAGGGACACGATTCAAGTATCGGGACACCTACTCATCAATTGTCCACTTACTGGAACGTTTGGTATCTAAAGCGTCCAGGCATTAGAACATTTACCTTACTCGGCAATTCACTTCAGAAGAAAATACTGGCATCGAGCAGAAAGATAAGGTCGCCAGCGACCTCGTTCGCGACATTCCACTCCGTCAGATTTCAGCCGACGTAGGTGCGTGCCGCGTGTTATCGACCAGCGATAAACGGCCGACCAATACATCGATAGGATACGTAGGGGAGCCAGCATGGGGGTAAGTCGGGCAGCGGAGGCGGGTGGCGCGGCTGCGGCCGCCAACGATCAAAATGGATGTTCGTGCCGATAGCGAAGCCTTCCTGCTTCCTAGCCGCCCAATTAGATCCCCAACCAGCAGAAACCACCCCTGACCAGTCGCCAGCGTATTTCTCCGGCTGACCAGCTACGTACAGTGCCGCGATTCAAGGCCGATTAACGGCGCTCGGATCCGTCGGCTGCAAGCGAGACTGCTTCGAAACGAAGGAGCCCAGGGGGTGGCTCGGGCAACGATTAAACCAATAACTATTAATCGACGGGCCACCGCACATTCAGCAAAGCGCGCTACCCTTCCTGTACCTGATGCATGCGCTACCCCCGCTTGCGGGGCCCCGTTGTGGCCGATTCCAAGACTAAAGTGGCTCTGCTGGTGTAGAAGCTTAAGGGTGCCCTGGATTTGTTCGAGTCTGCGTGGACTGATGAAAATTCGCAGGGAAGTCGTGGGGAATTTTGATGAGTTGACAGCGAGGTAATGTGCTGGATTTGCTCGAAAGTTTTGGCAACGTTCGGATTAGGGGATGAAAAGATGCTGCCACGAGAGTTTGGTGCTGGGGAAGAGTATAGGTGCGGGTTTCTTGGCTTCTTGTAGGTTAGAGCTGTTTTCAGGAGCTACTTGTTATGTAGGGAAAAGGTAATTATACAGCTATAGGAATCATGGTACTATGTTACAAGAAGGTAATTGTAGAAATTGATAATAGATACTCTAGAATTGAAATAAATTGGAAGACTTGAAATTTTGAGATTTCAGAATTTAAGAATTCTCAGATATAAAACATTCGAAATATTGAGAACGAAAAATTTTTAAATTTTAGGATTTAATCATTTAAACATTTGGAAGTTTGGGGTCGTTGATATTGAGGAAGGAAATATTTGTTCTAAAAGCATTTAACAAAACTGAAATCATAGGGAATGGTAAGGGTAAAAGTTAACACTAACAAAAATGGTCGATATCATTTCCCTCATCGAGCTCCCCTTGCGTGCTGGAATGGGCGCCAGGCTGATTCTGTTTTGCGTTCGATGGGATTACGAGGAGATGAACATCATATGCGGAAGAGAAAAGCAGGATACATATTTGTTAATACGTTTAATTCTGCAAATGTGAGCCTGCCGGTGCAAAGATTACACGCTAATGCCTGGATTTCAGGTTTTATACGTTACGAAGTAATTATCGGTACTGTCCAATGAATCGACCAACGATAACTGACATTGGCAAACGTTCAAAGTGTATTTCATGTCTGGTCTTTTTTATCCCGTTGTCAAACAGCGATGAAATATATGATAATATTTCTCCAATATACATTATTCGGGAAACAAATGTAATATGATTACATTAAGTACTGATAATGATAGAAAATCCTATTCGTGAAATATTCCTAGGATCACTTAACTCTTATTGTACGAAGAAGAGGTCATCAAAGAATCCTAATATTATTTCTTATAATCTTAAAAGTCCTAAAACTTTAAGATTTTCAAATATTCAAATTTTGGGCACCTTTTTATGCATTTATTCTAAATACATGTGAATGAATAAGTGAGTACTATCCTAAATACATGTAAATGTATAAGGGAGTACTATCCTAAATTCATGTGAATGAATAAGTGAGTAACTCTTCTCTAACTACCTACCTCAATATACCTCTCACTAACTACGACCTACTCCAATCGTTCAGGTTCACTTAAATAAGCTCACAAAGGCCTAAAATTCCTCAGCCTCTACAAACCGCGAGACAAATGGCTAAATTAAACGAACTTCAACTTCAACTTCAAACTTCAAACTTAAGAAACTTCTCAGCCCCACTTCTTCCAGCAACCATTATTTGCGTTCTCAGAAAGCAGAATCGTTAAAAAAATCAAAGAATCTCTGTCGCGCTAACTACCTCCTCCATTTTCAACACAGTTGCAAATAAAATAAAAAAAGAAGCAAAGTTCAACGTTTGGCAGGTTATCAAGGACGATGCAGGTATCGTCGACCATTTCCTGGTTGCGCTCCTTAAATTGGCGCACGTAATTCGAGTACGCGGGCTGCGTCTCTCCCTTTTGACCCAACGAACGAAGCTCGAAGCCATTTGAGAGCACAACCAGACGAGCTGAAGATATACGAGGAACGAATATCCGGAAGGGGCGGTCTAGAGCTCTGGACTCTGTCCGAGGGATCGTGGGGCAAGAGCAAAGTGTCTCTCTCCTCCTCCACACACGCACGTGAGCACGTGCACGCTGGCAAACAGTCCTCCCAACTGGACTTCGTGACGAAGCTCGAGATATACGTCGAAGAGAGGGTCGCTTTCGAGAGGGGCGAACGACAACGAGTCGAATCGTAATGCACGATAGGGGAAGATACTGGTGCTGTATTTTGACGTACCAGTGTACTCTTCGAGGCTAAGTTTGGGGTGGTCTTGTTAGGAACCATTGAACGGAGTTTATCGAGACCAAAGAGCTTGCATATATTATTTGGTGCGAAAGTACGTGAAATATTTGAGAACTGATAGCTACAGTTAATATTACAATTTTTTAGAATAAAAAATTATGTAACAATATTAGTAACACCACACTTACTATAAACATTTAATGAAGATTATACCACTAGAACTTGACACCTCTTTACAGAAATAAAGAAAAGTCATACTATTGCAACCAGGAATTTTTATGCACCAGTGCAATAACTAGTAACGTGACTGCAAAGATAATATGATACATAAAATAATGACTGCAGTGTCTAAATGACGTTGGCAAGTGTCGAGAGTATCCCAGAGATGAAATAATGCTTACTTTACATCGCAGGAGCCTAGAAGGGATGGCAAACCTGATCTCAAAAGCAGTGGTTTCGCAAGATTACAAGGCGAGAAAAATTTGATGAGGGTTAACGGTAAAAGCACCCAGCGAAGTAAACGAATACCGTTATCCAAACCGGAAGGCACACGGGACAGAGACACGCGAGATCCCCCGGTAACGAAACTAATTTCATTGCCGTCCACTTATTGAGATCAAGACGGAAGCTCGTCGACGGACAGGCTGTTGGCATAGAGTTGCATAAGGAGCAACGAAGCATCTCTGGTTAACAATGTTTTAGCGTCAATTTACCTACCGTAGCTGCCATGGGGAGATGATGGGCGGCTCGGACGGCGGGATCTGAGGTTTCACTAAGCGAGCCATAGCCAACTGAAATCTGGGCTGCCTTTTGACATCCTGCAACAGAAATTATGTCATATTGAATTTCAATTATGCTCTAATCCCCACATAAAAGTACATTTAAAAAATGAAACTTTTTTTCTTGAGAAATCGCTGTGTTGTGAAAGTGAAAATGCATCGACTCAGGGATGATTAAAGGCGCAAACACGTCACGTGAAATCACGTCAGGTACTATAGACAATTTGTTTTATATTATAACAGAATAGATTGAAAACAGGAGAAAAATGTCGGCGTACATTATAGAATTGCTATAATGTATGACGTGATATCACGTGACCTGATAATACTGTATTCACCCCCTTAATTATATCCTATTCATTGTCCCAGAAGTGTTACTTCAATGATTAATTAAGCCCAAATTTTGTGAGAAAATGTATCATTATTTCTCTGACGAATCGCCAACAAACACTCATCTACTCTAGAGACAAAAATTTCATTAACATTTAGATCCTCGGTGTACGCTATAGTATCTATACGAATAGGCGGAAATTCCATTTGCTGAATTTCACAGAAGCGTGAGCCATTGAGAGGACCAGCTCTCAAGTGAAATGGAAATAGCGATTTCAACCGGGACGCGTCTTTTTCAAAAATGAAAGCAGCTCGGCAACAAGGGTGTGGGACGGGCATTATATGGGCGTCGTCTAGCAGACGAGAATCAATTTCGGGAATTCGGTTGGCAAACGAACCATAGAGCATCCGAGGGGGCAGGGCACGCTGTGGGAGCGAGTTGAAAGGTAATCGTAAACTAATTGGAACTAAATTCGCCCGGCGTAATTACGCGTTTTAATTTGAAGCCTCGCGAAAGTGCTCTCTCGCCAGGATCGTGCTCGGCGCTCGTGGCGTTCCCGCCGCCACCCCACCATTTCTCACGCGCGTTAAGAGGGGCTGTATTTTAAGCTACCCAGTAATTAAAAGAATTACGTCTTCGTTCGACCAGGTAGCGGACTGCTCTACTTCGCATCGAGGACTTGAATGAAATGAAACGGTCCCGAATTTAGCCTTTTCTATTGTTGACCCTTTAATTGAATCGCTACTTTCGACCAAAGTGGAGCTCCTTGAATTTTTCTTCATTAAATAGTTTCGCTTCGTTGAGTATCGAATGACTATATTGTAGTAAAGTAGTGATCCAATAGTTCTTAGAAATAAGTAATCAATGTGTGCTTAATATCTGGGGAGGGAAAAAAGTGAGAAAGTAAATAAATCCGATTTGCTCATGATTTTACAAAATTGCGGTGCGTCGTAAACCGAAGCGAATAAGCTGAAGTTCCATCGCCTCGCCAAAACTTGATACGCCGTTCACGGCCAATCAAACTTTGAGTTCTAGTAATCCCGAAGCCAAATATTCCGCTTGAACGTCATAGCTCAGAGCGTTTTCTTAGACCCGACAGTTCTAATCCTCATGTTCCTGCCAACTTTCCTCAAAGAGTATTTGAAATTATACTTTCCCTCCAATGCACAGTGCAATACAGGAAGAGAAAAATTTAATCCTTGCTTTCACAAAATAAACCCAGGAAAGTCGAAGCTCTTTCGAACAGCGAATGATATCGATATCGTGATATCATCCAAATGTGAGGTAGGTAAATGCCCCAATAGTCGGATGCTTAAGATGTCAAATGTCAGTAAGCGAACAACTTAAAAATGCATGTCAGGATATACGAATTATGAAGCCCCAGTAGTTGAACATACGTACTACTCTTTGTTTTTAATTACTTTAGAATTTAAGATTAACCCTTTAACAGTTTAATAAAATTGCAAATTTTGGTAAAAAAATGTCGTGCTTTTTATTCTATAAAATACTTCTATACATTACAATAAATATCAAAAGGACAAGTTTTATGTTTTATTTTATTTATGTACGTCTCGTCGTGCCAGAGTATGACTGAGGATAAACAGATCAGTACTTGACCCTACGCCCGAGTTTCACTCCGAATAAACTGTCAAAGGTTTAAAATTCAATAAAATTAGTGCCAGTGTTGAGGTATCAGGACGTGGTCAACTCCTGGCACATTCACCTTACCGAAAATCTATCCCAGAAATAAATCTACGAATCTCAGTTAGCACAGTAAGTGATACCAGACCTTTCACACTCTTGTGTACCGCATTACCATATCCACCCCCTAAGCTCCAAAGCAGTCGCCACCAACCGAGGCAAACAATCGTTCCCACGACGCATGTATCCAGGCTCTCCAGTTCCACCAGCGCGAAATTTTTTCTATTTCGTACCATACGAAATCATTTTTCCTCCCCTTAGCCAGCCCCTGGAGGATGGTCAATCCTGCGGCGGATTCGATTCGGAGGGAAGCATCGGTGTTCCATTCCGCTTCTTCCCCGCAGGATTCAGGCAGGGCCCCTTTGTCTCTCTTTCCCTGGGCGCGCGTCCGCGCGCCGTTACATGCATATGCAAATTTATTCTGGCCGGTGCATTAGTGTACGTGTGTCGTGGTAGTCGGCCAACCGTGACTCTGCCCACGGTCGTGGGTCCTAGCGCGCGCGCGCGCCCTCGTCCGTACACGTAGAGCTTTCTCGTCCAGCGCGTTGTCGGTGCAGCGGAGAGGGTCATAAATTAAATGATGTAAATGCTCTGTCCACCCTCTGTCGCAGCGAGGAGAGACGACACACAACTTCCCTCTCTCTTCCCGTTGCCAGACCCGACGGACAACCCCCGAGTGACCCCGACGATCTACGCTAACCCCTGCCTCCGAGCACAGACCCCTTCTGACTGATTATAATTATCGGGGCGTACCCTGCGGCTCGCCTCGCACGGATGAAGAGGAAAGATAATGCGTGCGAGCCGAATGCCATTGATTCGTACGCGTCTAACTGCCGTCGAATTGCCGTAAGTGTTCCGTGTCCGCGTTCCCTGGGACGATTCCCCCGTTTCGCAGTGAGTGAATTCTACGTTCCTCTCTGCAGGGGGTCGAAGAATTGAATACAGATGCTGCGTAATCCTTTTTCGCTGCTATCAGCGGTGGACTGTGGGGAAGTACTAACGTTGCGATTTCGGCCGATTTCTGGGGGCTGATTTCTGAAAGTTGTGATGGATGACTTTTTAGGGAGCTATCGTTGAGTTTGGGGAAAGGGGTGTCGAGTCGTCTGGGATCTGAAAAGAGTTCGCGGAGAGATCAGAGAATTGTCAAGTAAGGTGAATGTTCCAATACCTAAACGCTTAAGATGTTAAACGTACCAGTCAGTGAACAACCTGAAACTGTATGTTTCGATGCTTTAATTATGGGGTCTTAGAAACGAAGGATATTATTTTATGACACTAGTTTTTTATTTTTAATTGGGTATACTTAATACAGTTAGAACTGAAGTCTGAAATTGAATAAAATCAAAGTTAGTGTTTAGATATCGTGATATGGCTAGCTACTGGGACATTTGTCTTAGTTTAGATAATGAAACTGAGGATATTGAATAATTTAGGGGTCGAGGGGAAATGCTTCTACTGCTAGGGCCAGTTTAGACAACCTAATGGGTTCTACAGTCGAGAGCAGATGAGTTTGGACGTCCTGGATACTGCAAAGGGCTTCTACACAACATGTTCCATGCTAGTCATTTGTGTTCATGACGTCAGATGATGCATCAAGTAATAGACAATGATATTTCTCAGGTATGCAACTGAATACAGATGTTTGGGGAGCTGAATATTGTGAATATTGTATCTACATTGTGGGTGTTTATGCATTTTTAGGAAATTTAAATCTATGGAAGAGGAAAATGTTTTAGAGTGTGTTAAAATATTTTTAAGTAAGATTCATTTAGTATATTTTGCAAATGTCCTATGTATATATGTACCTACATTTACAGCTTAAAGTCTTATCTAATACTTGGAATAAATTCATACCTACAGAATATATTTAAAAAACATTCAGAATAAAATATAGGTTAAAATATTTCAAAAATAAAAGAAACCTCCATCTGAACTCCATTTCTCTAGATATTTTTACAAGAGAAGGAAATCGCAGGAAGTTTTGCAATACAATTATAAAATTTCTGTATGTTCACCATGTACAAAATGTATTCTACCATATGAAAGCTGTGTCGCGTTTGCTTTTTGTTTGCGTTTTATACAATGTTCAGTTCATCGAAGAGTAAAGTCCCACGTTCCTCAAAAGTCAATGTTAATTGAAACACAGACTTTCGACAGAAGAAATTCGATACTTTAATACGGACAAGATCAAAGTTCCATCGAATATGGATGTTGGACAAACACGAAACTCGATCATCGTTCTGTATACAGTACTGCACAATTTGGCTTGCAGCAGCTCGCTGCCATCGTTTTCACATGGAACCTCATTAGAGGAATCGATCGGGACCGGAAACAATCGCACGACTACCCACACACGAGCCCTCTACTTTGTGATGGGAGACGTGTTTGTATTATCTTCCAAGGATTACTCTGTTATTCCCGCAAAGAAGAGAATCTACCCGCTTGATTAAAAACCAGAAATCTTTCTTTACAAAGTGAAAAGAAAAATCCATTGAAACGTTATAACTGATATATGGAGACAAGTAAATATTGATCATAAGATATATTAATAAACATTCAAACCAAATATCAGTCGAATGATACACCTCCGTTTAATTTCCTGTCCCGATACGAAAGGATGAACGATAAAGGATAGACGATCCCCGACTTCTGAGCAGCAGTAGAACTCTATTATTCTACGGGGGAAAAAGAAACACAGCCGTGATATCCGTGTATCTTCGATATTAATTCAATCCTCTTCCCTTTTTACTACTAACGTTTGGTTTTCATAAGTTCGAACGGTGGGGAAACTTCGCTGTCGTTGAGTAATGTATTCAATAAAATTCGGTAGTATGCAAATCTGAAAAGCTTTCCGCGGATCTCACGAATTCGACAGTGTTCCAATCCACTCCGCGATCCCGTCTCTCTGCCTTCCTTTCATCTCGATATCCGATTCATCGGAAATAGCTCGCATCAACCTTCACTCGCCGCTCAATACAAATTGCTCGTTTTCTCTCGCATATACATGACGCTTCTCGTAGTTTTTCTAATGATATTTAATATACTACTCTGTGAAAATTCAATACTCGAGGTCCCTCATGAATTTCAAGAGACGATGATGTTCTTCGCTTCGTTATTAAAATTTCTAGAGACGTAGCACACAATTTTCTCCTCAAACTTCATAGTTTAATACCATAAGCATATCAAGATGGAATCACTCAGGTACTTCAATACTAGTTTCTTTATTCTATCAAATTCAAATTTTAAAATTCTCAGCTATTCAGGTTTTATTTTACATCTTTCCAAAGTCCTACTGTACACTTGTTTCATAAAGCATAGGTAGAACCTATGGATAAAAGACGAAGTTCACGAAGAGTTTCCTTGTTCACAGAACTCAAGTCAGATACTTAAATACTCTACTCTGGGTTAAAAGTCACGATTAACACTTACATTTTTCCTCCGTCAAAAAGAAAACTACTTGTATCCATCAGCTACAGAATCTTCACTCCCTACAATAACATTTAAATCCTTCTAAAACCACTTTACCACCCTCGCCACCAATTTCCTATCAATAAAAACCTCAGGATCCCCGAGATCAACGAGTTATTTCCTTCACCGTCGCGCACCGACCATCCTTATTATTATCGTCACGCAACAAAAGAAAGTAGCTCGAGAATCCAATCGAGAGCGAAACGACGAACAGACGAGGGTACAGAAGATCGAGACGTTACTCCACGCCGACGGGGCTAAAATATCCCTGCAAATAACTCGAATTCTATCTGGATTTCCATCCGGATCGAGGGAGGGCACTGGGAGCAAGAGGTGGGCGGTCGAGCCGAGACGGAATCGAGGAATTCGTGGTAAAAGAACCAGAAAGCCGGCTGCTTACGTATTCGATCACGTAAGTACACACGGGAGCGAGGAGAAAAAGAGAATCGGCAGCCTGGGCAAACGATGACGGCGAGGGAGTCTCGGGATGGTTGCAGTCCGACCTGCGCCACCGTGCATCCCCTAGATTCGTGCATCGATCGCGTATTGGCTCGTGCTAAGCGACGTCGAACGGTGAGAATCAAAATCCTGGATCGCGGCTGGATGGACCGCGCGCGGAATTTTAAACGGACCGCGGAGACACGGATACGCGGTTGCCTCGGGGGAGAGAGAGACGGGGATAGAGCGTGGAGAGAGCCGGAAACGGGAACAATTTGTAGCAGGCTTTTGAAATATACTGGTAATCGCGTGGCGCATGCCAATGGCGAGAAATATTTCCGCGCGGCACGCTAAATCCCCGAGCTTCCGCCACATCCCGCCCTCTGCCGCGCTCCTTCTGCCGCGAGGAGAGAAGAATTGAATTTTAAAATTCGACACCGCCGCGAATTTTATTGTTTCACGGAACCGCGCGAATTGATTTAACCCTTGCGCGTCCCTTCCTTCGTTTTTTCCGCCGCGCGGAATGCTAATCGGGGGCCAAGGTTCGGGCTGGTCTGTGGATCTCTCCTGCGTCGATTGAGAGGAACTTGCGGCTGGTATTTGGGACATGTGTGTGTATTATTACTAGACTGCGGATTTTTATGCAAATTCACGTTTTTCGTAGATATGACTGAATGAATGGAATTTAAATGCAGATTTTTTTCCCCCTCAAAAACTAATATTGTAACGTTTACTTTAGACAGTTTGTATATTTTTGCAAATTGCATTCTGTATTTTTCTCTATTGTTTTGCAATATGTTATGTACTATTTTGCAAACTTCAGTTTCTAATAAGTGCATAAATTTCTGCAGTCTACTTAGTATACTAAAGGTTATATCTCCAGCCCTGCCATGAATTCTATGACAAGAACAAAACACGTCAGCATCCCAAACAATATTTGTACTAAAACTGTGGAAAGAATAGAAGTCAGTCTGAGTTTGTCCTCAGTACAGTCAACATAACGTGAAGTGAGAAAGAAATTTTTTAAATTGCTGCTTAGAGGTACCTAGGGCTAAACAGTTTAGTCTTTTAACACTGATCATAAGACACGAGTGTCAAATAAGATGATTTCAGATGTCTCTCACTATGATTCCCCAGCCTAAAGTGAAACAATACTGTAGTTCCATTTAAAAAACTGCTAATGATTTTAAAAATACTAGTGAAAGAATCCATCTACAATTTCTCCGATACTCTGTATATCTCTCGGAGAAGCAAACGAAAACATGGACAGCGACAAGAGGCAAGGGCGAGAAGAGGATCGGGGAGAGTCCGATCGCGGGTACGAGGGTTGCATGGCGAGGTGCAGCTTCAATATTGATATGCCGGATTGGCTGGTGCCCGGCGGCGTTGGCGACGAAGATCAGAGAGTCGCGAGATGCAGCAGGCACGTCCGTGCGCACAAAGCATGCAAAGGATCGAGTGAAATTGGGCGAGATATTATTGAACACACTCGGCCGCCGTATGGAAAACGAAAAGGACTGACTGCCGCGTTCCAATGCAGTTCGCTCGCGTTTCAGAGCGGTCGCGTTCGTCGAACTAACGTAACTCTCGTGCACAAAGAATTTAGCTGCAGTTTGCCCGCGTCTCTGTCGGCTGAGAAGGCAGACACGCTGACGAGGAGCTGCTCGCGTGTGCAGACTCTCGTTTGACGCGTTTTATATCGATAACTAGGGAACTGCTTACAGTAGCTCGCTATTTTCTAACAAATTTGCTCCTCGATAGAGTCTCCTATGCTTCTAAGGCGATGCATAGTCCCGTGAAGCTGGGGAATCGTTATTGATAGCGAATTTCCGGAGAGCGACCCGATTTCTTTAAGTAATGATCTCCTGCGCGTAGTTTTGTCGAGTGAATTTTACCGAGAGAAGTCGACGAGAGCTGAACTAGGTAGGAACAGTTGCACAGCGATCTGGAAACTCTATTATCATTCGTGACGGCGTCATAAGGCGAGAAGTCAGCGCGAGAGAGGAGATATAATGCCGAAGGGAGTAAGTCGTAGTTTACACGTGAAATCCAACCCGTATGCCGACGTAATCGAAATGAGACGGGGCCCCCATGTACCCCATGGACAGGATTGATGGACAGCCGGTGGTCCGTGACGCGACCACCTGACATTCTTGTCCGATCGGGCTGACATGCCCCAGGGATCATGCATGCGAGTTTCGTGCTCACGTAGCAAAACGTCTATTCCGATTTTCCGCCACCTCTGCCCCCTAGATAGATCCGAATTTGCGGACTGGAATTGTGTCTAATGCCCAGAGGCTGCGCTGATCTAAGGGTTCCTCTCTATCTCTCCACTGTCTTGCTAATTGCGACTGTGACTCGGAGGAATTCAGTGAGACTGAGCAACTTTGGTGAGAACTTTGTTACAAATATCTACATATTACTCATTTGCTGTCTTTGCGTTAAGAGTACAGGAAGAATTGGTTTTGCATTCAATGGTGATATTAACTCATTTCCTTAAAAATTGAGATTTTTAGGGTGCATATGTAATTGTTAGGTTTGTCATGTTTAATTAAAACTACTTTTGTATTGGTAGTAGAAAAGAGAAACATTCTTAATATTGCATTGAGAACAGTTTACTCTTCAATAACATTTTTACGTGAAGGATTTGCTTCGTCCAAGAGTAAATTTCTTCGATTTTAATTAACATTTTCACGTTAGTCAAGATAATTACGTGTATTTTGCGGAAAACACAGTGTTACTTGTCGTCATATATAGTGCATATTGGTTAAACTCCGCCCCTATGTCCAATGCTAATATTTGTCCATTGGGGTGGAAGCACACTAATACCGCGTCGCGTAAACACACATGATTTTTCACATGACATCCATAGTACGAGCAGCTGACATTTTTATTTCGCTTTAAATCTATTTTACTATAATATGAGACAATGTTGCTATATTATGCAATGTGATATCAATATTTTTCTACTTTAAGTCATTCTCTTACTCTCTCCAATTACGAAAATGAAGCAAAGAAAAGCAATCTACGCAAATCCTTTCGAAAAACAAAGAAAGTAGCTATTCTAAACCGAAAACATGAAAAATTAAAAGATGAAGAAAAATAATTAACCCACTCTTCACATTGAAATAAACATATACCAGATCCCCTATCCTCACCATTGGTCACATGACACAGAATGGTCACTCAGACACGTCAGAAGACGTGTCAGAAGACCACAAATATTAGGACCATCGAAGTCTCCTTATCCAGCGGCACATAATCAAGCGAATAATAGCTTCTCGCCACTCGACGACAAATTACCATTTTCCTGCGCAGCGTTCCGCGTCTATTTTTCAGGCAGGCAGCCAAGCCAGGCCAGCAACGAGGCGATACAGTGATCGTTGGTGCACTTCACACGCACTCCTCGTGCACGGCTGCTCGTTCACACGTGCCGAGCAATTTTGCCATAACGCGGGAGAAGTATGCGAGGCCGTGAAGAACGGGGCGAGCATAAATCCAGCCGGCAGCCGAACCATGATTTCACTTGCACACGCGCGACCCGCCTCGAAACACGGACGATACTCTTTCCGTCACTCGCTCGGGCGTTCCGTTTACGGGGAAGTGCAGGCGTGGGCGAGCGTGCAACACGCCGGCTAGTACGTTTGCGAATCAGCAAACCGTGCGGAATGTTGGGCGACGTAACGTCACGTGCAGCACAACATAGTACATAATACGCGAAATTGAAGCCTCGCCCAGCGAAATCAAACCTGGATCTGTGTTCGACAAGTGGCTCGATAGAATGCACTTTGATGCAGTTCTTCTAATTTTACGTGCACTACCGTGCATATGTACTTGGAGAGTTTCGCGTTATTGGAAGTTTTAGAACAGCTACACTTTTTTATTTAAACTACTAGTATCGAATGTTATTCTCGTCAGTATTTGTAAATTTTATACAAGTTGTTACAGAAGTAGCCAAAATTTGGTGTTGTATTCTACACCTAAGAATGAAGAAAGATCATATAAACGTAGTTCCCAAGACTCTTCGTTTTCGTTCTTCGTACAATCGTCTGAGATTAGGTTTGTAGTCAAAACTATATCGTGGAATTTTATTTGTTGTACTTTAGATATTGTAATAATGCGGAAGTGTCAAAGTATTTATGCACAGTAGTGTACGTTGCGAGAGAGATTCGATATGGAGACTATCGAGCTATCGATTCTCAATGACGTCTTTTATTTTAGTGTACGAAGAACCGATCACTGTGGGAAGATTATGGAGTTCCATTGGGAAAGCGTATCTACATTTGCATTTCTGAGGTACAGCGTTACACCTCCAGCCTCCTCTCCTCTTCCTCCTCCTTTTCTTATCTCCAACTAAACTCAATGGACACTATCGTTCAGTAGTATAGGACCACATCTTAGTAAAAGGATACATATTACTGAAAATCAAATACATGATAAAAAAGAACTGACAATATTGCCTCATTAAGTTTGGTTAAAAACTAAACGAGTATAGAATTAGTCCACATTTTTTAACACTATAAAAAGTAATCAAAATAAGAAATCAGGAGGTCCCATACTTTTGGCCTGCAGTATAGGTGATCTGGAATTGATAGAGAATTTATTAGAACGTTTCTAAAAATAACTCGATAAACGTGCATATTCATTTAAATTACCTAATACTAGAATATTATTACGTTTTATTGCTGATTACTTTGAATAATTATCCTAACCGCAGATGAATATTCAAACGAGTGTTAATATTTTTATACTTAGCGATTGTAAAAACTTAATCTGCGAACATTTTGCAAATACATTATTAATTAAACAGGTATTTCATGCTTGCAACGTTATAGAGCGTAAGCGAATTTAGCGTTATCGCCGCTTATAGCTCCATTTACGTACAAACACGCGTAAGTGCTTGTACGTGCGTGTTTGCAGATGTGACCTCCGTCCCAGCGGAATTCTAGAGATGGTCAATGTATATCCACGTATGTACGCAGCATACCACCGAACAGAGATGTGTCTGTGAAACTGGAAATGTTTACTCTACTCCCTGTAATCCATGCATTAGAAGCTATTTACAGAGTAAAAAATCAATCTGGATTCCATCAATACACTGCAATAATCGCTTGCTTTTGAGTTAACACTAGAATTACCAAACAAGTCAAAATGATACAGCTACTTTTAATTCACGATTTATTCTAAAAAAAACTTTAGATTTATTCTCAACTCAAAATGAATAAAATTGAAAAAATGTCTATATATTTACACATGAATTCTACTTTCTCTAATTATGTATTATTTGTGCTCCTCTGATTTTGAAACAAATGCATACATTTACTTCAGTAGTTCTAGTGTTAATGACTATATTTTCACAGGGACATGAAAAGACACATATAAATTTGAATCGACAAATTTTCCCTGTAATTATAAAACAAGCATATGTTCACCGAAACACGAATTACAACCTTTGATCAACGAACAATGCATAATATTGATCGTTGTTGCACATTTCGTATAATGGGCCCCATTTGACAAAACTTGCATATGCCCCCCATGCTTAATCGATGTCGATCAACGATTGCAAAGTAATTTGCAGTCCCTTTCTGTCATAACGCGCGTGTTTGACGATTCTATGGGTACAGCAGGATTAATGTCGACAGTGAGTCTGCACGGCGCGATTGGAACGAGGGCAAAGTGCATACGCATCTGTACGTGCGTCGGCTCGAGTTTGGCATGATTTAACTGCGGAACAAAGTGACGATTTCGCAGGTGGTTTGAGTCGTTTGTAAGCGTCGCGCGTGTCTAATAGTCCCCGTACGTGTAATTACGTTGACAGCCGACGGCAGGGACGAATTGTACGTGCGACGTGTTGTGTCGGGCCACGGGATGGAAACGGTGAATTCGAGTAGGCGATGGGCTGTTTGACCACTCGATGACGCATTGCCATGGATCCATGATTCCCTGGCCTTTCTGATCCGCGAAACGGGCGACGAGTAGCGCTCAACGCGCCGCTACAAACGAAAAGCTAATTACTTGTAGGGTAAATAGACTCGAAAAAGCGAAATTATTTGAAGTATGTTAATAAAGAAAGTATGATTGTAATTTCATGAAAGAGACTTGGTCTTGCACTGTGCAATCAGTTTTTAGTTGATGAATTTTGATGGCTGATGATTACTAGTGTTTTACCATTTGTCTAAATTATCTAGATGGTCCTTTATTATCTACAATTTATTTTAAATTATTCTAAATATATTCTAAGTTTGTTGTAGATGTACCTACTGAAGCTTTATTCTAAGATCTAGATCATTTAGAATTTATTAATTGTTTGAGTAATTATTTAAACAGAGAGCTTAATTATTTTCGCTATTTTTTATGTAAGTTAGAATAAAATTATGTAGTGAATTATTATGGAGTCACTGAGACTTATCAGATTTTCATGCAACGAAATGCAAAGAAAATCTGATAATTTAATTATCCAGTAGTAGAACAATGGAATAGACAGACATAGCCTCATTTTTCCTAAGAAATAACCACAGAGAATTTGATTATTTTATTTCGAATTAACGCTTAATACACTAACAGAGAAAGACACCCTCATTGGTCTACTCATAAAGAAGTAGCACGTACGCATACGAGTTACACGCACGCAATTCAAGACATCGATACGTTCTACCAATTTCTTCTCGTGTGAAACACCTCCCGTGTTTCAGCGAAAAGAAGTGGAGATGAATTTACCGATCAACGGCTGAAAGTTTATACAGCGGCTTGTGCATGACAGAAACATTTTCTGAGAGCGATTCTCGCGAATTGCTTGAAAACGGGTTTCCCGTCTGGAGGCTCGGAGGCGTACATATACCTTCAATACATTACTCACTGTGCTATCGTGTTGCAAGGGGAAAAAATTCGTCGTGAAACTGGCTAAATATATTGCTAATAATAAAGCAGTATAAAGTTAATTTATAATACCTGAATATTATTTTTTTCAATTAGAAAAAAACATTCCACAATCTGAAATAAACATTCATTATCTGAGGTTTCGTTTTTGACTTATTAAGCGTATTGGAAACGTCTAAAATCCGCTTGAAATGTGTCTGACATGAGGAGTCATTCTACTGATCTCGCTGCGTCTGACCTGGCTCTTGCACATCGACAGTAAAATAAGTTACAAATCAGACATTTTACGCACAGTTTTAGTAATTAATAACTCGAAAGCGACGTTTCAAATGTAATTTCGTCATTTTTCAATTTTGACTCACATTGGCGCCTAGAATCACAATCTAAAATTTGTTGTCTCCTCTTAAAAAAATATTCAAGCAGTGAAACTTAGCCGAGTTTCAAATACAGTTTCATTTCAAATTTCTTACTTATATGAACGCCTAGAATCACAACCTAAATTGTTTACCTCCTCTTAATTATAGAAATAAATACTCAAACAGTGAAGCTTAGCCATCAGCCTTCCCATATCACTTGATCCCAGTAGAATCCCAGTAAACCCTTTTCAAGGGTCAAAAGATTTAGGCTCGCCACAAAAGTGCTCTAACGTTTCTCTGTGCTTTGGAGCAAGTTGATCCCGTTTTGGAGCCTCGGGTATCAAACTTTTCAGTCTTCGGGAAAGTGTCTCGCTGGTCGACTATAGATGTATCTAACTGCACTACGGGGCGTATTCATTATCGGGCCGCCGGAACCGAGGTTGCTGAGACGATTAAACAGGGAATGGGAGGATCCTCCAATGATTGGCTACACGGGGCCGATTCAATGTCTACGGCTCCATCGGTTTATCGCTCCCCTCTCTCGGCATATTCGGCCTGCAACCGTGTTCTCATCTCTGCTACTCTATTTTATCTCAGCAAACGAATGCGTGTTGCACGATCGTTCGACTACGAGCGGGCAACTTTGAAAAATGGAGACACCTTTCGGGCTGGGCGAGAGCTTCTCGTTGACCCTTTCTGAGAAATCCATCGCGTGACGGAGACATCGGAGGAGTCGCGAACTGTGTGAGCTATTTGAATAAGTCGACAAGGAAATCCTTTTTAGCGGAAAGAGACAGGGAATTAGAGTTTTAATAAAAAGGGTTCAGTTGGTATCTGCTTGGCGCGGTCTAACGGTGTTGTTAAAGGCAGCCATTGTTTAAATTGGAAGTTGATACCCAATTAAGGACAAAGCCTCCCGAAAAGCTCAGTTAATGCGATAGCCTAGTAGCTCTATCTAGGCAATGCTAGCTGGAACGTGAAACCTATCGCACATTGAGAACAGATAATCCTCCGCAATTGGACCAAAATGTATCCACACGTCACGAGGAATGCAATTAGAGATTGACGTCAGTCAGGTGTTGCTAAAGCCTGTTCATCATGTTCCAGATTTATAACTGATAGTCCAGGGATTGATGGAGAAGCCTGTAAGGACTAGACGTTACTTGATATGGTGGTTCCACTAAATCATGTTTAAAAAGGAATACGTAAACGCATAATACAATATTCATATTTAACATAAAAAATCAATTATATTTTGAATTTTAGAAAATTTAAAAAGAATTCAATATTTGAAAATTTCAAACTGATACTCTGATTACCTTTTACCCTTTACCAGAATATGATGATCAAGACTCCTTGGACACTTCATTCTACAAGAGTTGCATTCGCTAAACACCATCCAAGTAAGAGTGATACAATGGAAGTGGCCTGCGTAAATAGCAGCGAGGGAAAAAACAGTAGCTCGTCAATGGGAGTTTGATTTTCTTCGGAAGCAGTATTGGCTAGGCACAGGAAAAAGTTCGTCGGGGGCGCGAAGGAGGCAAGAACGATGGGGGAGCAAGGAGCTTGAGGGATGTTAACGACAGACGAAAGTCCAAAACGAAACGAAACAGAACGATCCCCTTTTCTTTCTCCGCTGCAACCGTTTCTTCCGTCTGGCAGTCGTTCTCCTCTTCCTCCTGACGATCGAGCCTCGTTAACTTCGCCCCCTCTTTCCCGTTCGACGAGACTTTCGTAACCGTGGGACCATTTACATGTAAATGCCCTTTACCAGCGGACATTTCCTCGAGCCTTTTCCCAGCATTGGTATCAACGCAGTATCTCCCGCCTCTTTTCTTTACGTCCACCTTTCTGTCCCCCCCTCGTGGCATTCTCTCTTTTTCGAACATTCGCTTCCTTTCGCTTACAAAAGCTTCGGTAATTAAGTAGCTATGGCGCTTAGACGTTCAACGAAGAAAAAGAAGAGTCTAGAGCTCCTCTACTCGAAGAAAGAGAGCATCGACTACTAACAGTGATCTCCCTTGAAACAATCGCTTTAATTAAGGATGCAGATTATTGACTCGTTCGATTATCGAAGGTGTTTTTGCTAGGACACCTCGGGGGACTCTGAACGATTGACTGAAATCAAAGATTACGTCGATGGGGTAAAGTATTCATTTTGTGAAGCGAAGGAATTCATCTTATTTTATCTCCAGAAATGATTATTTTACATTTGATGGTAGAAGCTACAATGCAAAAGTTACCTCAACCCTATTAGTTGCAATCTGGAATAAACGTCCAAAGCAATACTTCTAATCTAAACAAATGCTGCATTTTTCGAGCTTCTGACGTTGCCTCCAATCCTTGAATATTAGTAAAATTATTCTGAAAATTATATACTTGCATTCACGCCACTTGAATTCAACAGATGAAACACAAACTCGAAGGGACGTGAAGTCAACTAACATAGCACGTTCACATTGATCAAGTTGCCTCAAATCGCTTCCCTTGAAGCTGCTTGAATTCCAGTAACTCGACTAATCTGAACAAGGCACAAGAATCAATCGTTCTTCGCCGCGGATTCTATTAATCGCGTGAAGCTGGTTTCAGCTGGATCGACGACGATCGTAATAAATTTCGCGGGGGTAGCGTGCGTGGAAAACGTGAGAGAAAAAGGCGACGCCGGGCAGGCACACATTCTCGTCGATATTGATGCCGGATTTATGAAGTCTCGCTGGGGTCACGTAGCGTACGCTCGGCTCGGCTGGCCAGACCCGCCCCCGTATAAGGTCCAGGCCGGTTCATTTTTCACCAGTCGGCCCGATCGTAGATCCTCCGCCGCGGCCACGAAATCGGCCCGGCCACGATTACGCTCCGCTCTCTGCTACGCCGATAAGACGTAAAACCTACGTTCTCCATCAGTGCCGCGAGATACGGTCGGCCGATAGGTGGTAGCAGGAGAGGGAGGCGAACACCGCGGGCAGGAATTGCGAATGCCCGCCGCGAAGTAGCTAGCAAGTGCGGTCGAATGTTCCAACGATACGTGAGGATCGTGCTACCCGAAGCTACTCGATACTCGGCAAAGCCGATTTCGAGGTTACGGACGACTCCGCCGCGCGGCCGTTGTGGTCTCTACGGACGCGAGGCGAAGGAGGAGCGGTTCAAAGTGTGCGAAATATGCCGGCAGAATGGTGAATAACTGATCCCTCGAAGTTGAGAGCTGCGCGGTTGGAATTGAGATTATTTGAATATTCGGGACTCGGTCTTTCCGAAGTTAAATTGCGGGGGATGTTGGCTCTTGTTATGAGCTTGTTGCTAGATCGACTACAGGTTCAACTTTTCTTGGTCCTATTTTTTTTACTAGTTCGCTTTCGAATTTATTGGCTAGATTTTATTGTAGAGGTATGGTGACGTTTGGGTATCGAATTAGGCGTTGATTGACTCTTATGTTAGGACACGATGCACGCGAGGGATAGTTTGAGGAACGATCTCGTTGCGATAGTGTGTCTGTCTTCGTCGTTTGTGATTGGAAAAACAAAGAGTAATATATGATTGCAAAGAAATCTTGCGTCACTACTACTACTACTAGTGTACAAAGCAAGAAAAATGTGGATCTATATGGTTACAATAGATAGCCAAATTTAGAATTTACCATTTTGGATGTTGATATAACTGTTAACGCTGTAGCATGATTATGAATGAACTTCATATCTTGGAACTCTCAATGATATAACTACGATAATTAAATTTGCTTTACTTAATCAATAAACGATTAACCCCCTAAAGCCCAAAGTTGCGTAAACGTAACTTTCATTCGTAATTTTTTTAGGAAATTTACATTATTCAATATTGCTCCGTCTTACTATTATGTTGAGTCTACGCAACTTTGGACCCTAATGACTTAAGAATGGACTAGTTAAACTGACAAAAATACTCTTATTGATCCTTCTATTTCAGACACAAGGATGGGGACATCAATTTAACTTATACGAAGGCGAATAAAGCACGTGCATCTATTCCCCAGTAAAACCATACGAATGACAAATAACGAGCAGGGGTATTTGTTACGACGTTCGAATCCGCGAAGACCATTCCCAAGAAGGGACTGACAGCATTTACGATTGACAAGAATATTTCGAAGCATCGTTCCTCCTACATCTATTTCCCACCTTCGGTACACTCGATCTAAAATCCCCTATTTCAGCTCAGAAACTCGTTGAATGTTTCTGGCACAGACTTTCAACGAATTTCAGCGATTCTTGAAAATTCCAGCGCGAATAGAAAGGAACGAAAGAATGAAAATACTTTCTTTCATAATAATAATTTTTGTAACGATAGCCTTTTGATATTATAAAAATATATACAGATATAATGTAAAATGAAGCATAAATTTGATGTCGAATAGCTAGACCTAATTACACCTTTTTCAAACTAAAACGAATAGTGAGATACTTAAACAGGTTAGAAGAATGTTAATTTTCTTTGCACTACGTTTCAAGTTAAAATGAATCGTTTCTGGAATTAATATTTTACGAAAGACTTTCTAGTCATTAACGTAAAGGAGAAATATACTATGTCTAAATATGACGGCTACATTATTAATAAATAAAATGAATGATAATGAGCTCAGAAGAGATCCTTATAGTACGTCAAAATCAATATGAAATTTTGAGAAAAATATGTAATTTTTTATATCTATTGGTAGCAGAGCTAAATAACAAAACTAGCATTTTTCGCGATCTTAGCAAGGAGGAAAATATGTTATGATATAAGACACTCTGAGAGGAAAGGGAGAGCAATGGGGAGTAATTAAACTAATTATGACTTTCCGACGGCAATTTCCATCAAGACGCATCAGTGAACACTACTTACATCGCGTTCACGTAAATTTACGTAAGATTGTGCGACACAAACGCATTCCCGCAGCGAGTTACTGCTCCTCAGCGTCGTCACAGCCTTCAAATTATCATCTTTGCGCGACAGACCCACCGCAAAGCGCAAAGACAGCGGACCTTAGGCGGCTGTAATTGCTTCGAGAAATTTCAAGCTGCTTGCGCTCTTTGTAAGTCTGGCAAGTGGATGTAGCGAAAATAACCAGTTAAGTAAAAATAGAAGTTTCATGTTTTCGGAGCCATTCGGGGTGAATTTTCATTCTCCGCTGCTAGAAAGGTAAATTCGCTGCTCCTTTCGGAGGAACCCTCTGTAACGCGACGCCTTTTATTTCAAAAACATTTCATCCAAGGATACACGTTACACTTATCCCAGTTTTCAGCACGAGCTTCCTTTTTCAAGTTTACTCGCCATTTCTCTGCTCGCTTTTAAAGGCACAGAGTAAACTGTTCTTTCGGAGTGTTTCTAAAGCCCGAGAAAACTGATCTGAACATTGATCTTAAAAGGGAGGAGCTTTCTTCAGCTGTGGAGCAACTGAAAAATGTACAACCCCTCGTTGCACCTGAAACTTGCTTCCAAGTGATTTCTATAATGTAGGTATTTTAAAATACGAGGGACCTCAATTTTTAAGTATAATTGCTACTGAATTTTGTTAATTCTTAGACGGAAGACAACATTCCTGTAATATGTTGTCCTGATTATTCCTTAGAAATGGAGCTTAGATGGAAGAAAAAAATATGAAAGAAGGTAAAAAGGTACAAGAAGTTACTTCGAATAATAACCACATGGTGGAGTGCATCTGCTTGCAAAGAAAACAGCGAACTTCTTTCTCTTAAAATTTACATCCCACTACAGAATCAAAATTGTGTGACTATTCACGAATACTGAAACAAAAGTGGAAATAATCTTTAAGAAATAAAATCACGAGGAAAAGATCATAAAATTAATAAAAATAATAATTCTTCTATTTTAAGTCGAAAGCATAGAATTGTTAAAAACTTTGTATTTATTCAATTACAGCAAAAATCTATTTCTTAAAATGAAACGCAACAGTAAATCTGTACATCACAGGATACCTATTTCACACAACAAATGGAAAGTATGTGACTGGTGACAACCTTCTCAGAAGGTTGCGATAATTACAAATGATCAGAGGTCAAAGGCGACGAGTGATTAAACTCCCCGAACATTCCAGCGATCCCCCATCCTGAATAGGCTAGGGAGCCCTCACAGTGAAGCTCACATCCATACCGAAGGCCCGATAACCGAACAATGGGTTAACATTAACGATATCGTGCTCGCCCTCGCCACGAACGCGCTGTCAGGTCCCAAAGCGCGTTGACTCGAGCGCGAGACGCGGCGCGCGTGAACTTCTTTTCAAGATGATTAAAAAACACGACGGGCCCCATTCGACGCTAACTCCCGCGAAAACAAAAACAGGGAAGAAAAGAAAAAGGAGTGCACGGTCCTTTCGCAGATTCGAGGGTGTCTGTGTCGTTCGCAGCGCGATCAACCAGAAATCCGACACTCGATGAGAAAGCTCGAGGGAGATGACTTGGCTCGCTGGCAAAGTTTCTCCCATTAAAGAGATGAGATTTCATCGAAGATCCTCCGTATCTTGCTTCTTCTTCCCTTCCCACCCGCCTATTCCGTCCCTTTCGCTCCCTCGCCCTTTCTCTCTCTGTCACGGAGCCTCGCCTTCTTTCACTGTCCGCGCGCTCCGCCATGTTTCCCTCGACCCGCCAACCCTTCCTCCACCCCACGAGCTTCTATTTTTTAATACGCCTTTTTACCTGTCCCGCTTTTCATTTTGCCGACGAGAAAGCCGCGGGCGGGATTAAATACCCGCGTTAATCCGATTCGCTGCAAATGTTTTCGAGCGACTCACCCCTCGCCGACCCTCCCACACCCCCTTTCGCCAACCCTTCTCTCATCTAGCCTCTCTTCAGGCTTTTGACTCGACGAAGCTCTCTCGTGGACGTTTCATACGTGTCGCCGATGGTGAACGCGTACACGCGAACACCACGCTCCGCCCGAACGCCAGAGGGACTCGCGCGGCGCTGCTCGATAACGTAGCCGCGACGCTGGAAAGGGGTAAGGTCGTGTCTCTTCCCCTATATATCATTACTTTCTCGGCCTGGTAATCTCGGTCGCCGTGCTAAATTTATTCATGGCTCGACTAACCGTGTTAAGGTGTATTTTACCTACTGAAGCGCTGGTGTTTTCTTGGATCGCGCGTCTACCTATTTTTTTTATCTCGTTTCCTCTGGTTCACGCGAGGACCCCGATCTAGGTTGGCGCTGACGCTCGATTGACTCGCTACTAGGCGAAATCGTGTAGTTTTGGGTTTTCAGAGCGTCGCTGCGTTTGACTGACGATTTGGGGAAAACTGATTGCGCTTTGATACTCTAATTTAAGTGGGGACTTAAATGGTAGCAATGGATCTCTAAAGTGTTTTACTAAACCATCAGTACCAATCGACAGCCACTGACCAAATTTGAAAAGCAGAAACGACAGGTTTAATATAGTAATTATATATCAGAAATAATAATGTTACTTGCAAATCATCTACTATGGGTTATTTCATTATCATTATTATAACGCTATGTATTCACAATTATTTTCGTTAAAAAACATAAAAATTGTCATCCATACATAGATAACATAGCAATCAACATTTTAAACAAATTTCGCGAAGAAATATTGTAACTGGTCCAGAGATACAATAATTGAATCTGAAAAGGGTAAATATCAAGATTTGTGGTCACTCCTTTACAAGTGTAGCCTCTAAATGCCGCGGTTTGATTATAATATTATTACATAACAGAATTACTTCATCGTAGCATACTATTTTCACTAAATATTCAAGTCACAGTGCTGCGAAAATTCAAGGCAGCTGCTGCGCTTTCAGCGACTTATCATTGCTTATTCTACGGCAGGTTGCAAGCATATCTCGTACACAGATGTACTCACCGAGTAGAGAGCTCCTGATGACGTCACTGTTTCCAATTCACGTCGAAGGCATTCCCTGAAACACACACGCGTCTATATAACGAAATGAAACATTAACCGAATCGCTAAAAATTGAAAAAACATGATACGCGTCAATTGTTGCCTGTGAGCTAAAGTTTGAACATGCATTAAAAACGCGAAAGCTCAATGAAGGGTTCTAAGTCTAAAATTAAATACTACATCTCTACTAAGCTTCAATTCACGTCGGGCTTGCTCTCTAATCTAATGTATAAATATCTTTATTAGACTTTATACAATAGAATTTACGAGTAGTTAGAATAACAAAAGAATCGCTAATAAAACCAGCATGAATTCACTTTGCAGAATTCACACGTTCCTCTTCCATGCACTTATGCAAGTGCACGAAGCTGCATTTAATCATAATAATTAATATAGACACATGCAAATAATAAATGAGAAAAAACTAAAAAATTCTCAAAGCAAGAACTACGGTCTCACTACTAACACCGAATCTATAAAGTAAAACTATACAATTTGCGGTTTTTCTCGTTACTGCATTCGAAATTAATATTCCAGTAAGAATCCTCTATCCCCGATTGCGATCACAAATCAACTCTACGCTGTCAAGTAAAACGTACGTATGCATTAAAAGACAAATTGGAAAACAGATTCGCGGCATGTCCCCTGACCTTTTTTTCGCAACGTATGTTTTACAAAAAAGAATCCTACCCTACGACATCCACGCGACAAGTTGCACGACTTGTCTCCTAACGTATACGTACCTTTATTCAAACTGACACTTGCGCAACGCTTAGCTAGGGTGGGACCTGGCTCGGACAAGAATACCTCGCGAGAAACAAAAATGGGGAGGGACAAGGATCCGCTCGGCGCGATGTCGTCCGGAAAGAAGAGAAACTGGGATGTCCGACGCGAACGGGACGGACAACGAGCGCCACGACAACGGCCACGACGACGACAATGTCGCGTTGATGCCGAAGGAGGAAATGTTATTTCTTTGGGACACTAAGTGACAGGGTGAAAGACATTCGGAGATACTCGTGGCAGGATGTTGCAAGGACGGCCAGACGAATCCGTTCAACGGCGACGAATCATCGTGTACCGTGGAAGTTGGGACACATTTTTGCTGGAGAAAGGACAGCGATGAAACGAGTCGCGTGAAACCGTGTTCTTACGGCGGAGAGTCGCCGAATGGATGCTGATCGATCCTGCCTCGCTGTTGAAAGTCTAGTCGCGGTGTACAGGATGCTGGCGAAAATGTGGAGTGTTGTTCGTGGATTCGTTGTAGATACTAGAGTAATGGAACAAATTCCTAAATAATTAGTTTATGTGCTACTTAGTCTGGAGTTAGTAAGATAGTAATCTAGAATGTCAATAAAGTGGCAACCGTCTTCGGCATCTATTCTTGACAAATATTACATGTTTCATGCCCCACTTTGCTGAAATACTTTCACGAGTGATTCGGTAAATATACCCTACATTTCTGTTAACGCAGTCTATGTCAGTATCGTGGAAATCGATTGAGGTAGAATGCAATAGAACGACCAATAGAACATATAATGATATGTATGTATATTTCAGAGTTGCTAGGAACTTTTTGTACTTGAAATGATACACAAGCTAGAATGTAGTAGATGCCTTGCATCACAGTATATACTATCGATCTTTTTTCAGAAGCTCTCTGATTTTATGGAACATGGAAAGTAGTATAATTTCTTTTTGTGAAATTTTAGACATCATTCAATAACTATTAAGTTACTTAAGTATGTAGTATTCTGACCTGACACAGTTATCTTTCACTATAATTTTTCGTACGATACAAGTAACAACTACGTGAATTTAATTATGGTCTTACAACTACAATAAAATTATTATATGGTATTTTTTGTTTTGCCCCTCATTTGTCAAGTACATCATTAATCTAATCATATCGCTGAGTCTACGTCTTGCGATAAACAAATACCACACAAAGAGGAAGACCTTTTTTAAACATACAGTGAATGTAGATATTCCGTGTAAACATAATAGAAAATTGCACAGTAACTTTTATCAAAGTTTCTGTAAATGTGAGACTTCAATCTTCAAATAGATGGTGATGTCCTTTAAAAAATCCATAAAAAAAGTTGTCCAAGATACCGAAGCCACTTAAACTTTTATAATTTAAAAAAAGAAGTATCTCCACTTTCCCACTGCTTTTCAGCGTAGAAACACCTTCGTGTAAATTCAACTTAGGGATGTGAAAGCAGAGAATCCAGCCTTTAAAATGACACCAGGAAGGTTCGAATACGAATACTTTCTGCATCCACTGTACATGGTTCCCAAAGATCGTCTCGAAACTCGTACAGCTAGGGCTACAGTAATTAACAAATTGAAGAACCTTCCCAGAAATCCCGGTTTATGATATTGACCACGAGTAAACTAATTTCCCGAGACTGTGGGTCGAGCACGGCTCCCGTGCGCTTAATTTACGTCAGAGGCACGCGTTGATGAATTGCGATTGAACCTCGGGGGTCGGCGAGGATTTTGCCGGCAACTCGAGAGAAAGCACCGTACAGATTTATGCGCTCGTTATCGCCGGTGAAACGCGTGGACATCGATGAACAAAGGAAGAAAAACGAGCGTCCATCGATTCCTATCGAATTACCCGTTTGAACGGTTCCGCCGTGTAAAAAATACTTTTATTCGGCAGGAACGATCGGTCGTACCGATTATTGCATTCTCCCGCGCGAAGAGTAATGCTCCCCTGGCAGCGGGCATCGTTTGCTTCGCGCGGACCTCTAAACCGTCCCAGGCAGAAAAATGGCGAAACGACCGGCTGGCTGAAAGAACCTCGGGAAGGGGGAGGCCGTCAGAAAGAGCGGGACGCAGAAAAAGGAAGAGGGAAAGAGAGGAGGGTATAAAGTAAGAGGAGCGGAAGCATTAGTGGTATTGCCATACTATTACTCGCGCCCCTCTTAATAGCCCGCCCATTAAAGATAATGAACGTAAATTATGCGTAACGGAGCACAGTTAAAAAGGTCGCCTCTATCTACCGCAAAAGGCACAGCCACTCCAAATTGACTGTAGGACCGGACGATTCCGCGCCGCGGGACACGCGCCGCGAAACAAGTAGATCGGAATGAAAGAATTTATTGTCGTGACCAAATCTGCCAGGGCTGGATTTCGGTGAAGGAATTCGAGCAATGGACCATGCTATTCTCTTATTTTCGTTGGCTGATGCGTGACTAAATAGTTCCACAGTATTCACTGAATGTCTTTTGTTGGGGAAATAGGACAAGAACTACTTTGAACGATGTGGGACCACTCTGAGACCATTTTGGGATCACTTTGGAACTACTTTGGTAGCGATGTAGGAGCAATGTGGAGACTCGCTGAGATCATTTTGGAAGCAATGTGAAACATATGTGGGATCATTCTGTGAGTACCTTGGGGCTATTTTGGAAGCTTTGTGGAACCAATCTGAGACCATTGTGGGACCACCTTGATACTACTTTGGAAGCAATGGGGGACCAATGTGAATCCACTGTGGGGTCACTTTGGAACCACTTTAGAATCACCTGGAAACTACTTCCAAAGCAATGTGGGGTCATTTTGCTACCACTTTAAGACCACTATAAAACAGAGATGGCTCAAAATTTCCTCTAACTAAAAATTTCGAAATTCGAATAAAAGACAAAAAATATGTATTCGTTCTTCGTCGAATAAAGAGAATCGGTACCACCTTCATAAGTAGTAACCGAAATACAAAAGTCAGTAGAGCGGGTTTCACGCGGCACATAAGTTTCTATAGAACTCGTACCACGCACGAGTTTGCCAGAAAGAGAGAAGCGACGCTGAAACATTGATAACGTCTCTTCTCCGTTCGTTCCCTTTCTTCCGTGGGAGTATATAAAACGAACCCAGAGATCGTACAATGCCGCAATCAAAGAATAAATCGTGGCCCGCGACAAAGCTGCGAATGGTCGGTCCGCGAACGTAAAGCTTCTCGTAGAGCAGATGTACAGCCGTGAAAAATTTGTCGCCGCGAGTGCTACAACGTTTCGAACAACGTATTTTCCTTCGCATTTGCCGATATAACTCAAGGAAATCTGGCACGAACGTGAGTCGAATACATCCTTCCGCATAGACGCGGAAATCAGTATATTATACCCAGACCTCTTTCGGCTTCTCCTCCTACCACCTTGCCCCTCCAAGCTCGTCGATTTTGTGCGCGATCTCGAAAGGAAACGTTCTACTTCTCGTGTACCTTTCGAGTTAGGATGCGGCGGACTTGCACGGCTTCTACCTACCATTTCCTTCCAGCCAGCGACTTTCGGAGGCAGCAAACAAAATCTATTCAGAGAGCCTTTTTAAAGCTGCTTTGAGTTCTCTGCAATCTTGTTACGGAACTCTCAGTAAACGCGATTCGAGCTAAACGAACATTAAAGGCGCATTACATCATAGGTTTCTTTGATAGATGTAATGTGTCTAGATAAAGTCAGACTTCTTGTGAGCATCTAGGTAATAAGAGTGATTGCTGGCTATAGGAATTAGTGAAATTCAGTGATGATAGGACTCTGTTAACTCTTGTTTCGTTTGACTATGTCTGCTCCTTTTATTTGGAATTGTTGTTTCATTTTTTTGTTTATGTTCGAAGTTACATTTTATGGGTATGTTCTATGTTTGAAAAAGTAGAACATCATTAGAAATTCTAGAAATTCTAGAAATTCTAGAAATTCTAGAAATTCTATCTATAGAAATTCTAAATTCTAAGAAATTCTATTTAAGTGCATTACATAAGAATATTCTTTTAAAAGAATCTAAGATACAAATATTTAGATCTTTAGTTCTCATAGACACCTACAAGTGCCATCTCTAGTCATGGAATAGAACGAAGCTGGAAACTTGTGAAACTTGTAAAATAATGCATCCTAGCGAGTAAGTCAGCACCTCGAATATCTATGTTAACATCTTAACTTGTAAATCCTCTGATCTTTCGACTCTCGTTGAAAAGACAATAGCAAAGGCCAGTAACGTTAACCGAAGTAGGAAGTGCAGATTCAAAGACGTTGCGATAAGAAAGTTTCGAAGATACGAAGTACGAATACGTAGCCGACGCTGCTAATTTTGGCGGAAAGTTTTCAGACTACCAGCTAGTACTCAGAATTTTCCCGGCCATAAACGAGTAAATTGAAAATGCCAAAGATTATAAGGTTGTTCAAAGGGCTGCGTTAGCGAACTAGCGGCGTGGAACGTTGCAAAACGCGGCGCTTGTCCCGAAAGCTAATATTATTAGTAGCACAACAGAGTCTCGATTATCCGACTCGGTCGGAGCCACTGCACAAGGAATGCCGTGGAATAAAGTTTACCCTTTGACGTGCTCCCATCATGGGAACGTCGGCTGAATGGAGAGTTACCAAAGCATACGGCCGTTATGAACTTTATACACTCTGCTGGGATATTACTTATTGCCGGAAGATCGTTCAATGTTTTCGAGACGAACGAAATACTTCGCTTGGTATTCAACAGGAGCCGTGAAAGAGAAATTACGTGGGAAGTACATTGCGCGAGGGCATCAAATTCAATGCTTCTGAAAATGAATTTCTTCTTAGTTTCGACTGACGTGGCCTCGGTATTGTGACTGAAAGTAATGTAATAGGGTTATTGTGACTATTTTAAGAGTGGTTTAATATATCTGAGAATGATCTTATGTACGCTCTACTGTGACAGAAGTTTGTACATATTTATTAATGTTGCAGTAATCAAACATATTAAATATTCAACATTGTTATTAAGAAAAGAAGAATATTCAGTATATAGGTAACCCTCTAATTCTATTTTAGAGATTTTGTGGTATAAATCTGACGTCAACAGAAAAGCGTAATAAGTCTTCATTATTGTGAACAAAATTTTAATGAAAACATTTACTACATCTACTACAAGTACTGTATTATACGAGAGTGTGCATAATACAATTACTTTCTTACTCGAGGGTTATCTTTAATTCAAAAGAGAGTTAAATGAGTCGTTCTGAGCTGTAATAAATTCATCCTTAACATACTTCTCGTCGTTTCCTTGCTAAATACTGAAGCTTCCCAAAAATGGAGAAGTGCATCTATCAACAGATCGTCGAGATTATCATCATTTTTCATTAAAAATGGCGAGGTCTTTTATTATCCTCCGTCCACGTAACAAATATTTCAAGCCCACTTATTTTCCAATTGGGCCAACCGTAACGACCAACAGCATCATAAAATCATCACTGAACGTTCATTAGGTTTATTTCATGTTTCCTGTAAATCGAACACTGTCGAACCTTGTCATCATACATCCTCTTCTTCAGCAATTTGTCAATATATGCAAACACTTGGCTCTTCCATCGCGTAAGCAAATAGTCCACGAAAAGCAAAACCTGGCCTCAGTCATCTGGCTGCTGTTTCCACGTGTTTTCTTACGTCCAATAATTGACAGACAGTAAGGGCCACGTATAATCTGTATTCGCTAATGCTTCCCAGATAACCGATGGACAGAAGCCACCCGACGTCCATTGGCGTTTCATTCGAGCGTTTCAACTGAACGAAAGTCTGCCTCGCTTCTTTAGCGTGACACAAGTCCATTACCATTTAAATACATCGTTGCTGAGCCCTCTAATTCCGATTCGAGGCTAGTTGAAGTAAATTACCCGCGGAAAGTTCTACGTATCGGCGATATTTCGCAACTGGCTGCGACAACGCGATAATGCTCCTCTGTCGGCTGATAAATGTGCGGTGATTCTTTGGAAATGGCGATAATTTCATGTGGCACATGGTGTGCTTTGTGTGAGATAGATATCGTTTAATGTAGGCTAACTTCCCGTGTGTTTAAGACAGAGATATCAACGTGCATGTGAAGTTTAGTCGAGTACGCGTGCATCCAAGTGTAATTTTGGTCGCTCCAGGGACATAAGGAGCGAGAGGAACGATTCTACTTTGCAGTAGATAGCGTCAGTAGTAGAGTCAGTGGTCAGACTGTGAGCGATCTTCTTACTTCCTACACCCTTCCAAAAACGTTTCAATATTCTAGGAGATCGTAGGGTACCTCCATTGGATCGCAAAGTATCCTATAACATAGTGTCCGATCTGCTTTCGTTTTGCAGTAATAATGCCATAAAGTTAGCACTATCTTCTAAAGGAAAGAGTAGCTCGTGCATATCGGTGAGACAAACACATTGAAAGAGTACATTGACCTAGAAAATTCGGTTGCTTCAGAAGGTTGTGTTTGTTTCGGTAGATTCTGAATACGTATTAAGACCCTCACAGACACAAGTCCTTCAATGGAACTTCTATTGTAAACGGACCTTCGGCAAAATTCATTTCTATTCAGGAAACATTTCTTCCATACTCGAACGTATTAACCATTCACTGGTACAGTGACTAAACTACTGAAAATATCGCTTTAGTTTAGTTAGAAAATTCGTTTCGGTACTAATTTAGTTACTTAATATCAAGAACCCTATTTTATCCGGATCTTTCACTTAATTCAGTACCAAAATAAATAAGTTTCCGAACCCTAAAAAAAATTCGGTTTCGAGACCGAATACCATCCCTGATTCTACTTTCCTACCTAACTCCCTCTACCTTCTCACGGATTAACCACTTCACCCCAATTTCATCCAACCTATCAACTCTCCTTACCCCCTTTCCTATATTCGTTCCAAAATCAGCACCGACGCCAATATTTTTCCCCAATTTCTAGCTTACTGAGGCTACGAAAGCTTCCAAAGCATCGCCGCGCCTCTGCCAGACGATCGAGTGATCCCGTAATCGCTTCGAAGAAGCGTATAAGAAGTTCGGTTGGTTCTGTAGAACTCGGAATACGAAACGAGTCTCGTTTGCATTTCCATCGCGCTGCGTCGTCGACGGGGACGTTTAAAACGGTGAAAGCGAACAGATCCTCTGGATCGCCTTAAACAATCTTGTCCGAAGCCACGGAAAGGGCGAGGAAGCGCGTCAAACGGCGGAAAATAAATTCGGGCTGCTGCGTTTAAAGAGCGATCGGCTGCTGTACAGCGGATCACCTCGTCCATAAACATTAGATAACGGAAATACAGAAAGGGAAAAGGTGGTGGTGGAGGAAGGGAAGAGGTAGAAGGCTGATAAAGAGGGCCGAGCTGCTCGCTGCGAAGGAGAGGGATCGGTAATAGGCGCGTCCACGAGAAATATCGACGACGGGCGGAATTCCGGAGATCTTATCGTTCCTTAACCTTTGCCCCCTACTTACTTTCGCCCTAGCAGAGTAGGAGTGGAAGAGAGGCCTTGCGATCTTATCGCCAGCCTCTGAGAATCCGGCTTAATCCGCGAATCGCTTGTTACGACTGCAAAAAGTGTTGGCCGATGCGGGGATCAACGCGACAGGAGGCGGAAAACTTTAAAACCGATCGCGGAAGAGATATAGCAAATTAAAGCGATGTATAATTGATCCATTACATCAAATGGCTTAATAATTCGATAGGTATTTATGTAGGATTTTTAGGTTTTGTTAGTTTGAATACTATGGGAAAATGGATTCTAGGGTTTATAACAGAATGGATCAAATACGATTAGTTTTTATTAACCCTTGGAACAATTAAAAGAACTTTAAAAACTTGAAGATTTGAGAAAATTGGAAGTTTCAACATTTAGAATTTGCAAATTTGGGAATTTGAAAAATTTGAGTTTGAAAATTTGAAATTTTGAAAATTTGAAACTCTGAAAATTTGAAAATTTGAAAATTTCAAATTCTGAAAGTTTGAAAATTTTCAAATTTAAAATGCATTGTTGAAAATTTTCAAATTTATTTAAATATTTAAATGATCAAAGTGTATTAAAATCAGAACAGTGCACTACTATTATATTTTAACAACTACTGTGAAGTAATTGTCAGAAAATCTATTATTCAATGGAGCCCAGAAGCTTACAAATAAAGATACATGAAATACCGTTACAAGGAATTAAAAAAATTAGGAAAATCACGTTCCCTCGCGACCCCTATTTAACCATCAGCAAGAAAGTTAGATGGCCTAGGCAAGCATGTGAGTAAATAACAAGGAAGAAGAGATATAGTTGCTCGGCGAGAGCCGTAATTAAAATCGGCTAGTATTTACTCGAGGGTAATGAAGGGGCAAACACACAGTTTGTCTCCGTACCTAGCTACTACTTCACCATTTGCTCATAGATAGACACACTGGAGGTGTAGAATACAAATACGAACAACGTGAGGCCAGTTATATTGTTTGCATGCATTGTCTAGTGCCGCAAATTTCATGGAAAAAGATCATCAGCACACACAATTATATTGCAACCTTTGCAGTATCAATTTAACAAACATTTAGTGAGGTTCAAAGTGCAACTGTATTCGGAACTTGTCACAATGATTTACTGTCAGGATGTAATATCGACTATTTCAATTAATTTAATTGATCATTTAGCTACCACAGAAAACATTAGATATTATTAAAAGACTGAAAAAGCATAATTTCACCATCTTAATTTTCACAGTCTCCTATAATTATTTCAACGGATTTTTGTTTAATTAATTTTCGAAATGTCTTATATATAATCTCAGTTTTCTGATGAAACCGTGCATACCAATCTGTTTCATAAATTTCCTTTTAAAGCTTCTGTTTAATGAAATTTGTATTATCCCCTCATTTATTTCAGAACCAGTTTCACGCACAATGGAATGATATTCGCAAAAATTTTACATTCGCATTCTTTCAGAACATGTTCATCTCCAGGTATAATAGGAACGAACCCCAGTATGAATAGAGAGTTAAATTGGGAACAGGAAGTCCATGTTCCACGGTAAATAGCTACCGAGCGAAGTCAGACGAGGACCATCCTCTCCGCGAACTTTGCTCTACAGAAAATTACAGAAACGTGATACTGTGCGTTCCTAAAAATTACAACTACGCCCTTCGCTGGACACGAGAAAAAAGAAGAAAAGGGGGGACCAAGCGGCTCTTTAACGGATGCAAATGCCCAGGGAAACGTGTACCAAGAGTTAAAAGTGCAAAATACGGGAGCAACGTACGCTTTAATTATTTCGCATTCTTCGTCCACGCTGACCAATTGCGGTGAACTCTTTAAGCCGGTTTCTGTTGAAGTCTGCCTAGCGTTTTACAGACGCCATAAAAATGCAGATGATCTCTACTGCCTTTAGTAAATGTCGACGACAGACAAATATTAAAACGGATAAATACAAAAGAAAAAGGGAAAAGAACTTTAGTTGGCAAAAAGAATATTACGTCAAAGCTCGAGTAAGGGTAGTTGTTTTCAATTAATTTTCGAAGAAACTAGTTTCGTGCTTTGAAATGCAACCATTTTTTCGAAACTTAGTTTATAAGATTGGTTTTAATTTAGATGATGACTTGGCTTTATATAATAATAAGTATTTCGTCGGTATAAATTCGGCACTAATTTATTTATTTTTTTAGAATTACTTCCCAATTTCTTTAACTCGTACGAATAGGCCTTATTGCTAGGGTAACGTTTCACAAGCTTGTTACTTATTCCAAATTACAAGCTCAACATTATGTACAGCCACCAGCACTTTGAAAATACATTTCAATTATAAACAAGTCTACAGAAAAAATATTCAAATGCTACATCTGTAATGTAACACAAAAATGTCCAAAGAGTGTCCTTTCAGAGTACAATGAAATCCACTAATGAGAATACCGTCTTAAAAGCTTTCGTTAGTGCAAAAACCTGTTCGTTCTATCACTGTTCTCGCATTCTTATCATCTCATTCAAATGTAATTATAAACCAACACCTAGCCGTTCCCAAACACGTACACACTGGTACAATTACAATTTCTCAGAGACGTAATTCCTCCGAATCCTAATTGCCGCATTCATTTTCGGCCAGCTCCATCGCGGACGTTCGTGCGTGCGTGCACTAAGGCCATGTACGCTCGAGTGGCACGCACGTGCAGGATTTACCGTGGCCCCGAAACGAAATAACCGCGATTCACCTGATCCCTTATCGCAGCAACGGGAGAAATTGATACTGGTCGAAAGGGCTGACGTTATTTTCACTAGCAGTTTGTCTCTACCCTAAAGAGAGGGTGCAACGTCCACACGAGCTGCTCGATAAACCTGCTATCGTCGATTTTCTATGCGCCCCTCCAGTCCACTCTAGAGTTTTCAATAAGGGAAATACTATGAAAATCTCGGAGGAAAATATATTTCGATAATGGAGGGCTAAAGTGATAAGTGACTCTGCGATTTGTTTTATGGGATTCCGTTTGCAAAGTTTGGAAGTACACTAAGTAGACTAAGAGTAATAGTGTTCTATTCACTATATTCTTACTATAGTCCTATCACTATAGGTACATGATTCTCTGAAGAGTTTATAGCGAGGGATACGTTTATCAGGTGAAATTGTGAATTGGTAACCTAGTTTGGTTTATTCAAAAGTGTGAGTGATAGTATAGAGGGTGACAGGTGTCTAAAATTTAATAGGGTGATTTAATATAGTAAAATGAGACCAAAATGAATATAGATGATTTATTAATTGTTGCAAAAACTTCTAAAATACGCGTGAAATGTGTCTGACTCAAGGTGTTATTCTACTGATTTCGCTGTGTCTAACCTGACTAGTGCATGTAAGCAATAGAATAAGTCCCAAGTCAGACATATTTCACATGAATTTTAGACCCTTTTGCAACAATTAACAACTCCAAAACAAAGCCTCAAACTCAATTTCGTTATTCCTTATTTTCTTTCTATTCTCACACGTAGATTAACGTCTTAAAATGTCTGATGCCTAAGTCCACTCAAAGAATAGTATTCAATGATTCAAACACTCTAACTAAAATACAATTTCTCAAAAACTGAATTAATACTCCAAGTTACAATAGAAATATATCAATTCTGAATCAGAGAACTCTTCCCTCTACCAGAATCCGGTGAACTGCTTCTAAGAATCGTCTACGAGAGAAAAGCAATTTCACCATTGTATCAGTCGTAAATGTGGCGCGAAAGGCTAAATGAGTTGGAGGCCATACTCTATTTGCACAGTTTGAAGAAACAAGAAAAGCTCGAGTGGCCAGTCGACAAAGACAAACAACGCATTCTGCACAAGTCGAACACGTGTATACTGACGAATCCGCTGCACCACGAGACGAGGAGTGTGAGGACGCACGTGTGCATACTTCGACCGAGACGGAATCCGAGCAACCGCGGCCAAATTCGATGGCTTTAACGAAGAGCCGAAATTGGCTCGTAAGAAGACAATTGGACATCGGCCATTCTCCTGTGAGCGACAGCACAGATGCGGTGTAAAGATGCACAATTACGCCCCGCGCGACGTGGCTTCGTGAATAATAGTCGACCGCCTCCCTCCCTCTCTCTCCTCTCGACGCGATCCCCCCGTGGTGAGTACTCTTCTAGGAAATTCAGCCAGCGTAGAAACTGGCACGAGATTCGGAATAGCCACTTTACGGAACACTTTTGTCGTGCCAATTTTTGTATTTCACCTAAATTTAGACTGTCGTGTCAATTTTTATATTGGAAGATTCTCGCTTTGGTTAGTGGACAATCAATATTCAATCATTTTGCGATCCTCTTAGCTGTAATTCAAATAAGAGGAAAATATATCAAAATAAATCACAAGGTATAGAAATTATTAGCTACTCAAAGATTCTAAGATACAAACTTCTAAATATTCAATAATTTTATTTTCCTTATTTCCAAATTTTCACTCTGGTGGTATTTCAAAAATTACACATTTCCAGAGATACATATGTGCACATGCACTTTTCTCATTGTCTTCCTGTCTAGAAACTGTGGTGGTTGACGAGGGTGTGAAAGAGAGAGAGGAAAAGAGTAAAGGAAAGCATTTCGTTCTGGGCCTACTAGTGAACTCATTCGTAAGGCTACCTAACAGACCCTGCCTTAGACGCAGAGATGGTCAAGTCAGGCCAGAAACTTGTATTTGCAGGAAAAGATAGTTAGGTAACTACCTTCTGCAAAGTGGTAAGTAGAAGAAAGTCCCTCTAGTGACGAAGTATATTATGAAGGAAGTCCCGCCACAAATCTACCCTCAAAAAACCCCAAAAAACCCCAAGCAGTTCAATTCACAGCGTACACCATATTACGATCTCACAATACACCAACTTCTATCGCATAAAAATGAACAGTATACACAGCTCGAGAAATCCGGAAGTGGTCCGCCAACTTCCAGGGGCTATTCTCATTTAAACAGACCCTCGAAGCGGCAGATTCTCCAGCGGACACTTTTAAAAAATTGCAGCGTGTCGACCAGGCGTGCGGATCCCGCTATCGGGAAGCTCAAAAACCGTATAAAGGTAGGGAAGCGTGAAATCGGGAAACAGGTTTTTCAGTTTTCGCGGACACGGTTCGCTCGATGAACGAGCACCGCCGCCGTGCACCGTCGCTGTGCGCCGCGACGCGGATGCCATCCGCGCGAGGATTCGTGCCGATGAAATTCCGGGGCGAAGCTATTATCGGGAAGCACTCGTTTTAAAATATACCCCCGGCGCGTGGCATTTGCAATTCTGACGAGGAGACGCGAGTTTGCAATTCGTTTGGGAGGACGAGCAGTGGAAGCGAGCGCGTAGCCAGCCAGCTCGGCCGAGCGTGTACGAGCCTCGCATAAACACGGCCGCGTCCCTACGCGTCCCTGTGTGCGCCGGGAACCAGTGGGACCGCATCCAAACGTCCATCTGGATGCCCATGCAACGTGACTTCGTATCTCGCGGTCGTTAAGCGTCCTTCACCACGGAACGTTACTTATGCACGTTCGAGCGAACCGGCAAATTATCGGGCAGAAAGTGGATTTACATCGAGATGACCGGGGACTAGCTCTGCCGAGGATACACCTGCGAGCTGTCTGTGTTTTGCGATCACGAGGTGGGGCGTTTTTCGTGGAATACAGGGCGAGAGAGGCTCTGCGCGGAGCTGGTAAGGTTGCATCCGAGACATATTTTCAACTAATAATTGTAATTTTCTGTATGGGATAAGCGTACATTTTGTGGAACACCTAATTTTGAACATCTACCAAAAACAGAATTTTTTTTTTGTTAATAAAATAAACAGAAAAAGAGAAAGAAACTAATATAGAATCGTATTTAAGTAATTGAGCGTGAAAAATTCTAATGATTTCGTATTATAGTAAAAAGTAGGAAAATCGGTAGTTTGAGAAAGTGGTATCTAATATGGAACACCTAAAGATCTATGAGGAAAACTGAGGAAATTCTATGTCTGTTATAAAAAGCGATTTTTATTTAAGTAGGAGATACAAATAGATAAATATCTTTTATTTTCTAAGATTTTTGTGCTTTTTACATGGTAGTCACATCAGCAATACGCCTTAACACCGCATTCTGTATGCCTCCATCAAACACATTGTATGTAAGTATATTGTACAAAAATACTTTTTAACTTATCTTCGTTAAAATATTCAACTGTATTACTAGGTTTTGAAAAATCTTTAAATTTTTTGTAATTAAATTTAAATTTAAAATTTTAAAGTTTCGGTTGATGTGTTTTAAAATCTAGTTTTAACGTTTAGTAGTGTTTCTGAGAACGTTCAATTCACGTGAAATTTTCTGTGGCATGTGATCGATACTCTTTGTGCTATGAAAATGAATTTATTAGATACCATTACAATGTATGTATATTGAGTTGATGGAAAAGTAATTTTGTTTTCGTTGGAGCTGTAGTATCTTTACTCTTTTTTAATTGACTTGTTATGAAGCTAACTTCAAGGGACTAAAACAAGAAGATTATTGGAACATGTTTAGTATTGAGTCACGTTTAATTACTGGGACAGTTACCTTAATAACTAAAAATGCGTAATATGCGTCGCTTGGGATTTGAACAATCTTCAAGTGACAGTGACTTCAGCTCAGGAAGGTTATTTAGCACCACCCCGGTGAATCAGTCTTTTCTCCACGAATTATAACGTTGAATGTTTATACACTTCTGACGAGAGGCCCTCCATGCAACCGACTCTTCAAAGCGGTGCCGTTAATTTTAATGAAGAAGTACCGCTCCCTTCAGGAGGACGTTTCGTTCAAAGCCTGGCCTGGCTTTACTTAGCCAACGTAACTCTTTTTCGTAACCCCTTCTCCAGCCACTTCCTCTGCGCATCGCTCTGTGTACACCTGGGTGTGAACGCGGGCCGAATTTCCTCTTTTTCTGCGCCCCTCTTCTACCCGCGGCTCCTTTTCTCTCGACGTCAAAACGCCCGAAATTGGACGACAGCCAAAAGCGGCCGACCACCACCCGAAAACTCTGCCCTTTCCTCCTCGCCTCTTCTCTCTCCTTGCCACGGCGCCAGCCCTTAGTTCTGTCCCCCTTTCGCTCCCACTTTGTCCCAGGCTATCAATTTATCCTCCCATTCTGGCCATCCACCGTCTTCCACTTATTCTTCTTTCGAGCTTCCGTTTCGCCGGCACGACCAGCCAACCGCAGATAAATTATTGTTTACTCTGCCCGATGCGCCGTTTTCCTGGCTCGATTATTGTTTGCTGTTAATAATATCTGGACGGGCGTGATTAAAGGAGACAACTAGAGGTGATCTATTAGAGATTCGAGCAAGCTTTATAGTAGTATTTCAGGAGACTGTTCTGTTCATTTGCGATTCCCTACATGAATTAAGACCTTAAAATAAAATAGCTTTAACGAACAGTTCTGGAATTTATTATTATACCTATTGAACATTTTTTTTTAAATTTTGTTTAAATTTGAAGTTCATCTGTATGTGACAGCTAATGGTGATCTATTAGAGATTTAGACAAGTCTTTGAGTACTATTTCACCGAGGCTATTCTGATTATTTGCGATTCGTTAGATGAATTTAGATCTGACGATAAAATAGCTTTGATAAATAATTCTGAGAAATATTATACGCAGGATTTTTTCAAGAAGCTTTATTAAATTAAAAATTCTGTATGTGACGTTTCACGTTGATTACTATAATGGAAGTCGAAGGTAATAAATGCATATGAAAACTAAAATCTATGATTATGTATAGGTAGCACAGAGATGGTGTCTGCAACAAAAGTCTCCAGAAATTGAGCTGTATAAAGAATTTGAAAATTCGGAAAAATTACAAAATTTGAAAATTAAAAACTTACTAAAGTAAATATAAAGAAACAAACAAGTGTTTTAGATGAACGTAAATATTTACACAACTGAAACAAAAGGCTCGATATATATTCAAAGAGTACTATATTGCGCTACGGACTTTCTTCTATTGCACCAACCAACATTTTTGTAGCTGCGTTAAAATTTATACGCCACACATTTCCACTGGTGAATATCGAACAGTTTTTGACACGAGTCGAATAGTTCTCTCTCTTTTCTCCTCGGTGACACTTTATTTTCAATAGAAAATTTAATACCGTTGCCACTGACACGTGCATCGAAAACAAAGCGAATTTCAATTATGATCTCGAGACATAAAATCGTCGAAATAATGTTTAATCGTAGAGAGAATGCTGTCGAGCAAAGTGAGTCTTTTAGCGAAACTAAAATAAAATCGAATATTAATTTTTTTTTAAAGTGATTTTCTCCGAAATACAGTCTCGAAAAAAATATAATCGCGGAAGATTTTTTCCGCTACTGTCCCTGACACTGTAAATGGCGGTGCACTTTCATATGGTACACACATGAAAGATTAAGTACACAAGCTTTTACTGCGTTCGATCGATCGCCACCCTTTTATTACAGGGGCGACGTAAATCAAAAAATAATACTTTACAGAGATGCGACGAGAAGGGTAAAATATGAGAATGGTACACTATGGCGAGAATAAACCTTCAGCTGGGAATGAATAATTTCGCAGACAATATTACAAAGTACGTTAACAAAAGTACCTTCTTACAAAACCCACAAACAAGAAACACAATTTCGAAAACCTCAGCTACAGTCGATATTTCTGAACCTAAATATAACAAATTCGCATTTAACTTGAAAGACTCACAGAAAGAAGCACCAATAGAAAGCTCCTCGCAGTAAATACTATTCTAGATTCTTTCGATATTGCCTTTTTTATGTCTTCCAATCGCCACATATTTCACGGAGAAGCCAAGGAAAGTCAAAGGTACGTTCACGTCCTCTGTCTCCTCGAATCGACAGTCGCGCAGGCATCGAGTTCACGCACAGGCTATAAGGATTTGACGAAATGAAAGAAGGATTTGTCGGGTCGCAAAGCGCGAGGAGCACGAGGCAAAAGAACGGTTGTCGGTATGAAATACAAAAGGGTAGATAGCTCGGTTGTCGCAGATGAGACGGGAAACGCAATGCATTTCAATAAAACTCCCCATATATATTCGAGATCGACTAAGGGCTTATACGAAAGCGACTCCAAACGAAAGGTGCAGCGCACCGGAATATTGAGTCGGGCTTACGCCGTAAACGTACCCGTTTCCGTTCTCGCGGCCCTTCCGCGATCCCGATACATATGAAAAGACATTCGCGCCTGGAGAAACCACCCGTTGCCCCGAGGAAACATACCACTTCGAAATATAAAATATCCTCCCGCGACTCGGCGCCGCGGAAAATAGAATTTCCAATACGTCAAATAAGCAAAACTGTGTGAAATCCATTGATCGTTGTTCTATCCGTATTTCCCATCGCTTGTTATCGTTCTTCCTGTTGTATACGAGATAATGCAGAGAAGCAAACAACGAGGCTTTCTTTATGATAAGGAGAATGAAAGTAAACTTTATTGTAGTTACAGAAGCGATGGTTATGGGCGACAGACTAACTGAACTAGAAACTGTTTTTCACTTATTGATACTAGATTCTAATATATGGCTATATTGACTTTGTAGGCTGAGGTCGGCACGATTAATAATTCACGCTCAATTATCCTTTATTACCCAGTAGGTTACAAGAAAAGCTTTGACTTGTTTGGAGATTGAAGCATGATCTCTGCGCGTTTATCCTTCGACCTGGCAAGAAGTGAAAAGAGAAAAGAAATGTAATGAAAGAAAAAGATAGGAGAAGATCGGAAAGAAAGAGGAAAGCGAAAACAGAAAAGTGTGGAGAAAGTACGAGGACTGTTCTCAAGGACAGAGCCTGGTGATACCCAGGACATCACAAGCTTTGAGAAACAGTAAAGAATAGACTGGAAATTAGAAAAGTGAAAGTTAAAGTTAAAACTCAGGAAAGATGTAATACATTGAAAATATATTTCTCGAAACGCAAGGGCGTAGTAGCAGTGTTACGCGCTACAAAGTAATTGATGGATTCCTCATGATAGATCATAGTAGATAGCTACGTCGATAATGATCTCTTATAACATTCTTGAGTTGAGAAGCTAAGGTTAAATTCTGCTCTAGATATAGGTGTTTAATTTAGTTGGACAGAGTTTTAATAATAGTTGAAGGATCATAATTTTCCCCTTCTTTTTTCACTTCTTTTCTTAGTCGTCGACATGAGAACATCTGGATATACGAACCTAGGAACGATGAGGTGATACAGTTAAGGATTATATAGAAACTCTGCAAGTTCCGTGAGAGTTGAAAAGAAATGGACTTTGAGAATGATACTTCCGCAACTGCTGTACAATTTGATACAGTCGTATGTCACGAGGAAACTAAAATACTAGACTTTCTTCTCCGTCTGTTTCAGAAGTGGAGATGGGACAATTGCAAGAATGGCTTTCCATCAATAATCAGGCACACATGCAAAGTTATTAAAAAAGTTACTCGATATGTCATTGTTAGGAGATTTCCAGAAGTTATCTTTATGAAACAAGGAGCGGAGAAAATTTAGTATCTCAAATAAAATTTAGATTAAATTAAAAACATAGAATTAATCACTCTTGGCTACATGTACCTAAGTTAAAAACTCATCACAAATTCCTATTCAAAAGCTAAGCATAATTGTATCATTTTATAGTCACAAATATAAATATGGAGATAACACTTTTGGTTTCTGAGTAGACTTTGGTTTCTACCTTTTTAAATAATTCTAAAAAATTTGAAGACAGTACAATCAATCGATAAATACATCTTCAGAAAATCGAAAATAAATTTGTTAATGAAGCATCTCAGAGCAATAGGATCAGAGAAGACAAATTTTCCTTTTTCCTCGTAGCACACACGCGAAAGTGCATCAGAGTGCGAACAATCGTAGCGATTAGTCTATGATAAGGACAGAAGACGTCGAGGGTAGTGCACGTATAGAAATAAAGAGGACGAGATGGAATCGAGCCACACTTTCGCGGAAACACCCTCGCCTCGGCTTACACACGACTGTTACAGCCGTTATAGATAGCACCTGTTACCTTTACTCAACCTTCAGCCGCCCCTGGCTCTCTCGCCCCGTTTCAATTCGACGGCCCTCTAACTACTCGAGCATCGCTTTTACATACCAACCCTGTCTCCGTAGACGCTGCAACCATTTTTACGTCGGTGTCACGAGCACACGTGTATGTGGGCACGTGATGGCACGCCGAGATAGAAATTTCCGAATATTTTATCGATAATATGGCAACGCTTGTTGTTTTATTTTGGTGAAAGGATGAACATATGTCGATTGGGAAATAGCGAAGAGAAGAATTAGTGCATGATGTGTAATAGAAAACACGGGGAAGAAGAAAAGAAGACAGTGGTACTGCCTGTAACTAGATTATTTATCAAAGAGTGTGGTAAAATAATATTTATTGAGATCTATGTATAATTGAGAACGTGTTTTCTAGGTGCCTATGATTATTGCATCAGTGTACAGATGAGTAGAGTTACGTTCTTCGTGAATGAACTCAAAAAGAAAAGAAAAGAAATTATTGTTATACTTAGATATCAATAAATGTCATTTTGTAGCTCCCCTGCATAATTATTTACATTTTATTGAACCATTTCAGGAAATAATACTGACATTTATACTCAGTCAGCAGCGTATACTTGTTATAAAAACGCATCTAGTAGAAATACTCAAACCGTAGTCAGACACAGATTCCCACAAAGAAACCCTCCACACATTCGACAACTATCAAGAGTAGACTTCCTTTCCTCCATCCAAAACATGCTACACAATCACGAAAAAAATGCATGCACAATTTTTGTATTTACCCATAAGAGCAACCGCTATCTGTGATTCCTCCCCAAATTCCCTCGATCCAGCGATTCGCGCAGGCAGCTAGGCAGCCCGCAAGGGAACCGTGTCTGACTCAAAGTTCAAGCGTCGGTGTAAACGAAATTAGCAGGGCGGCGTTTCGCGAAAGGCTCGCTCAGCAGCGTGGCTTCGTTGAAAATTAGTTCTTTGTATCTCCGTGAATTATCGAGGTTATCAGGCACGTGTCGGCCGCGGAGCAACCGAAAGATAGCAAAGCGCGACCCCGTGTACGTGTCACGTTCAGATTGCAAACTGCGAGACCGAACGTGGCTATTAGAGCGGAAAAAAGTTCTCAGGAAGTTCCGCCGTCACGTTCCGCGTTTATTTCACGAAAATAGACGGCAGAGGAGATCCGCGTGGCGGTGAACGGGGAGGGGAGAAAAAATTTCAAGTGCAACGAGGAACAGAGAGAAGGAGAACGCGATCGACGGAACGCAAACCCATTACGCAGGCGAATTTTTTATTCCCTGTGTACCAGTTACGACGCGAATGAAGGTTTCATGCCCGCGAAAGAGGCGAATCGCATGAATCGCGAAATCAAAGAAACGTTTAGCTAAACCGCTGTATTTCGAGCTTTTGCGCGAAACCTCGCCGCTGAGAAACGTTCGAGAACGTTACGTTTCCATCGAGCCTTCAGCGCCGTCGAACATTATGGAAACGGAATCCGTCAGGTCGGGGGGGCAATTTAAACGCGTTGTTGCATTCTAGAGATTGCGTCGAAGCGTCTGAAACGCGCGCACCTTTTGACGTGCAATTTTCGATTCCCAGCGAAACGTATCGCGGCTGGTCCCTCGCGTCCCCTTTCCAAACAGCGACGCGATATCTTTCAATTTCTCGGCGATGCGTACGAGGCATGAGACTTTACGAGGATTCGAGGGTGCCAACGCGGCAAATCGATATCCGACCTCGAACTCGGACTCCATCGGTCTCGGAGAAGAATGGCAGGGAATTCGGAGCAACAGCCACCGAGGGGGAAAGATAGAAACGCGATAAAAGCGGGTGAAAATTCAACGAGAAACAGATCGGACGAGAGACAGGCTCGAAAGGAACGGGGAAAAGTGAAAGTGGGGCAGGAAGAAAAATTACGAATCTGTCGAAACGGGAACGGGTCAATAATGTGACCTATAGAGGAGTCTTTGAAACATTTCGTCTGGGACTTGAGTAGCAGGGATCATTTTTTACTAGCTCTTGGTACTTTGTCTCGGGTATCTTTTCCCTGAATATCGGTTCATTCAACTTATAACTACTTCAGAAACAAAATTTTGAGAGATGAATAATAGGTACATTCCAGGATCAAAATGAAAATTTTAGCTTATTAGAAGTACCCATCATCAAGCTTTCTTAAGTAAATAAATTGAATAGGTATATTTTTATTAGAAAAGAATTGAACATTTACCAAAAAGGTATGTATAATTGATTAGATAAAGATAAGATGAATTGACTTTAATGCATCTGTCTGGAATGTGTACATGTAATCTTGGAATAATTGATAAATTATAGGTACTCTTAATATAAATGAAACCACCAACATGAATTGATCACAAACACACGTTTCTTCCTGCAGACTCAAGCTTAAATTAAGAAGTCACTATACGTACTACATATCAGACTCTGACAAATTCCTTTAAAAAGTACATTTTTCCATGGAACCGACTTCCCGTGCTTCTCCTCCAAATGCATTCTAACTAAATGAATTCCATCCCCGTGTTATTTATATCAACCATGAGACAGCAGGGCGCTCTAACACACGGACCATTACGAGGGCGACTAACGGCGTAACGATGAAACCGTTATTGATATTGGCCATGGCGGATTCCGCGAACGTAATCCGCAGCGGGGCAGTAAGGGTGGTCGCGATAAAGGGATCAGGTTGGTTTTTACGAGCTCAAGGGGCACTTTGCGAGCCAATATATAGCAAACCTTAAGTTTTCACGGAATAGCGGTACTAGCGTATGAGCACGGCATGAACCCTGCAAGCCACTCGATGATCGCTATGGTTACAATAGTCAAAGGAACGTCTGGCATCAATAGTTGGTTTCGCAAATGTTCAATTGTGAGCGGTGCAAAGAGTTACTCGGATCTTCAGACGCATCGTCAAAGTGAGATTCACTTGACCCTGTTCATAGAAAATGGAGGATTCACTTTATTTGATTAAATATGAGCGCACTTTGATAGGATAGTCGATGGGCAATGAGTTTAATGTAATTACTGGGGCTCTTGGCTGTTTTCTACGTTCCTTTGAGACTAAATAATAAACGAAGGGTTGAAGTGGGCTTTTGTATAACAGTTAAATATTTTACTGGATTTAGAGTAATCAATTTTTATAATTTATAGGTACTCTATAAACTACATTTTTCAGATCTACAGAACTAGTTGCGAAATTATTCGCGAGGATATAGGGGACTTTGTTCCAAAGGAGTCCAGAAATTGAAACCTTAAAAAGACTTTGAAGATCCACAGAACGGTTCACACGATTGAACTAGAAATACACATAGTCCTTCTTGAACCACTCACCTATGTCTTTTATCATTTCCTAGATCAAGAACCACCTTGATATAATTATACATTATGCTTCCAGGGTAAGGTCTCCCTTCTCCGAAACACATTGTATAAGACACAAGCTTTACCAACAATTATCGAACACACAGAATTGAGCAACGAACATTCCTGTCAATCCTCTGATGTCTAGATCACTTCAGATTCCTACAAGTGGATCCAAGTGAGTTGGAGCTACTTAAAGCACATCGAAGTGCGCCATAGATGCCTAGAACTAACCGAGATTGATTCATGCAGGTCAAAGTTGATTGGCACGGATTGAGACGCAATCAAGAACAACTCATTCCTCAAAAACAAATAGAAATATTCAACCCAAAAATAATCAGAACACCTCACTGTAGATCACAGAAGCCTCAAGCACCACTTTTCATAATGCACTCAGATGTAATCCCTTACGCTCCAGTATCATCGTCATTAGGGCGCCAGTTTGAATGGAAATTTGGAATCCTTAAAGTGCAAAGAGTTAAACACTAAACGAAGTTCGATACCGAGAAAGGATCGATTGTTCCACGTTTTATCTCTCGCGAAAAATCGCTTATCCGCCACTTGCAGCCGTAATTGCGGAGCAGCCGGAGCATAGAAACGATCCGCGTATCCGCTTTGGAGCATAACCACACCAAACACGTATCCGCCCGGACCGTTCTGGACTTGGGGCTGCGCGGATAGAGCGCCAGGATTCGTATAGACGCTTTTACGGCCTGCTTTAGATTATACGCCTGAGATAACGGGCGGAGGAGCGGGAAGCGAGCCTTTATTTGCAGTCGGTGGAAGGTATGCGAATCCGCCCCCCTCGCTTTTTCCCGTAATGCGGCTGGCCCGATCTCCAGCTAGCCCTTTCCTTTCCGGAACTTGCGACTTCTTTCTCCTCCCAAGCCGACAAACCCGCGTTCAACCTGGAACTCTAACTTCGCCCGCTCGTAGAGAGAGGCTATTTATCCTCAGGACAAACGAGGAATGCCCGGACCGGAATTGCTGGTTTTTGGTTGCTCATTTTATTTTCTCCTTGTCCTCCTCGGAGAGAAGTTCTTTGATTCTACTCACTTTTGGTCTGAGTCGTTGACTCTGGTCAGGATGGATTTTTGATAGAGAGATGGATGGTTGCGTGCCGTTTGGCTTATGGATAAATTTTGCTTCTTTGGGGGGATCACCTTCGGGGTACCATAGAGAGTTCTTGAACTTAGATTGAATTGATGTCTTGAGGTTCAATCTTTCAACTTTTGGCTGATTGATGATATCAATAACCAGTAACTGTGGTACATGTGCCTAGAGATAAATAACGATTTTTGGGTATTAATTTCTGTAAATTGTCTGTAAATATTCTGTGTACTAGATTTTGAAAGTTTAGTTAAAGTACGAGTTAATACTCTGACCCACATCATACTAGTTAAGCCTTAAGCTTCTCTCTGAGCTGCTCCAGTTTGCTCGGACCTAACCCCATCCCTTTCGTGTGGGTCTATAATGACTCAGGCTTAATCGAGACCTTACAGTCCTGTCCAATAATTATAGGCACAGTTATCATTTTATAGAATTAGAGTAAAACTCTAGCAATTTTCAGTGAAAACATTTCCTTAATGCATCTTTGTCTGACTACCCTAGAATTTCACATTTTCCTCACCTATACAAAAGATATTCACTCCATTTGGAGCTGTTGCATTTGCTTGTTAAATGTTGATTATCTCGAATCAGGAATTCATGGAAATTCGTATGCATAGCGTTTAATAGGAAATTCCGTTTTCCTATCAGACACCTCTTATCGGCGGAATTCTTTCCTTACTCCTTCCCGCCCTTTCATTCTTCCTTTCTTCCTTGAATTGTAGCTTTTCTCTGCGTTCTGGAATCGCGGTCACGTTCCAGCTAAGTTCAGTCGTTCGTGCAAAAGGACGATTTATCTCGACGATGAGGAAGAAACTCGGATCCAGGTATTTAGATTTCGCTCTGGTGGCGTTGTTTTTCAACGAGTTTTCAACTCTGTCGCGGTTTACGAGTCTTTTGTGCAATTCCGCTTCTGGTCCATTCGGCTGATAAGTCGTTAAAGCTTGCTGTGCTATTTAGACATTCTAAAGCCAGAGAACGTTTGTATTCAATACGCTTCTGAAGTAACGTTTAAATTATAATTGAGACTATATTCTGTAATTTCGATTCGAGATTAGAAATGCAGTAGTTGTGGTGAATAAGAGTTTCATACTCTTAACATTCTCGTAACTCTTACTTTTTTTCCTCGGTACGCGCAATTTCTAAATCAAAGTCACCAAAAACTAAGTGTTATACTTGGAACTTGGAGACCTCTGATGATCTCTCCTCTGAATAATTCCTAAGTTTTATCCCTTTTGAAGTTAATATATTGTTGACGAGAAACGAGAATCGACATCTTTTATTTTTTAATGAAATATTTTTTTTCATAAAATGTTTGAATTTTAATTTTATTAAAATTTATGTCTAAATTTAACCCTTCATATACCAAAGTGGGAACTCTCAGGATTTCAGGTTCCTTAACATACCAAGAGGGTCCCTCAACGTGACATACCAAGGGTCCCTCATGACCCCAGGTTCCTCAAAAAACACTGAAGTCTCCTAGACCCCCCTTCCTCAGCAACATTAATCGCCATACCTTGGAATATAAATGATTAATAATAGTGTTCTACTTACCCAATGTAACTATGCCATTACACATTCATATCATAAATTTCTCTCATAGTAGCCATCGCAGAGAAGCCATATATCCTCGAAGCAATATTCAGAATGAATTTTTGCTATCCGAAAAGAGTAACACAGGAATTCCTCGCGACCAGTTACGTCCTACGCTGAACTCTATAGATCCCCTAATCGCACAAACCAGCGCATATCTATTTCCGACGTCGCAGCACGCTTCTAAACTCGCGCGCTTATTCGCAACATATGTGACACCGGTGGAAACCGCCGTGGATATTCGAGCCACGTAGGAAACCTCTACTTAACTATCCATTAAATACGAGCAGCCGCCATCCGGCGTGTGCAGCACCGGGAGCAGCGGGGACCAAATCCACGGTAATCTAGGGAAAATTTCATGGCCGGTAAAAAGCAACGTGCTCCTGTGTTGTAACGATCAATACCGCACGTACGCGCGTAAAACTCCCTTTGCTGACCAGCCGCAAGGGAGCGACATTCGCCGAAACCAGGAACACGATACGTCTGAAACTGGTCGTAAAGAGTCGCCGCGTTGTCGGTTGATGGATGTCCGAAACCATCTGCGAATCGGGACCGACGCAAATAGCTGCACGGCAATACGTAACCGTTTGCATCCCTAAAGAATTTCCCCATAAATTGGACCCCTTTGAAAAGGGGCCATTCTACCGCTGCAATTCCACTACCACTGACCATCCCAGGAATGTTTTTACAATATTTCCTGACGATTGGTCAAAGATTTTCGGGAATACCCGCTTTGGAAGTGCAGCCATTAGGCTGTGCATCACTGATTTTTAGGACGCTCAAATAGATTCGATGAAACACGTTGATGTTTGCAAGTACGTGACTAAACACTTGTCAGATGAGTTATCAAATTTGAGAAGGGCAGTATATGTTGCAGTGTTTTTAAGAATAATTTTTTAACTCTGTCAAGTGGTAAATAATTCTAGATTTAATTTATGCTTTATAAATAGGTTTTTTAAGGTGGATCATAAAAAGATCGTTATTTTTTATAATCCTTGTAAACCTGAATTAACAATTTTTGTATATATATCAACTTTCTCGGTCATTTAAAACTTTCGTCGTCGGATATCATGGTTATTTTTAAAACAAATGGCATTAGCTCGTATATGAAATACATTTCAAACGTCATTCATAACAATTACCCGAGAATACAGCAACCTGCAATCGTTTCATAGTGAATTAATTACAATCATTTAGCCGTCGCGTATAGATAATTTTGATAATGGTTAAGTGACGCGGGGTTACGGAAGGGTGGCAGAGACCTTTTAAATTTATTACGTTTTGATTGTTCGTGATAAATGTATCGGGGCTAATTAATTTTCCATAAACATGTAACGCGTAGTACACGTTTCGAACGCAAAGGAAGCGTATTGTAGAAACGAAAGTAATTATACCCATTAATTACCAATTAGAATAGTGATTCGAAAGAATATGACAAAATATTTTGCTGCAATTACCGAAAATTCACTAATTAACTGAAAACCATCGTTAAAGAGGAATAGATCGAGCTTGCAGCAAGCTGAGGTGAAAACGTCGAAGATCGAGATCTATTAGTCTTATTAAACCGCTAATGAAAGAGACGAAATAGCTGGTCGATCTACGAGCCGCACGAATTATCCGCTACGAAATTACGAGTAGATGGGTATCGATGTCGATGACAAATTAGCCGTCTCCGACGATTAAACGACCCTCCTTCCTTTGACGTAAATTGCCTCGTTAATCTGGTATTAAATCGCGGTATAAATGATCGCGAGACTTTTTTCCCTTCCACCCAAAGAGAGTCGTATTTTTACGAGATAATGGGAACACGTCTGGACGGAATCCTTTATGCGATTTTAATGGACGCGTGCGAAGACACTTGTCTTTCTAGCTATTTACCTTGACCAATAAGACTGAAAGATGGGAACCACGTTGGACTTACTTGATTCTTCGAAGATAATTTCCTTCTATTCATTAAATATGAATGGTGCATTGATAATGGCAAAATTCAAATCAAAGTTTAATGTGTAATACAGGTCGAAGTAAAATCATAAAGCGGGTAGGTCGCAGACCGAAGGAGAAGCATCCGTCACGAGTCAGACAAGTCTCAAAACTAACGAGGACAGCTCCCAGAGTACAATGTTTACATTCTAATGACTCTTTGCTAGTTGTTTGCAGAACTAGTCAAGCTGAATATTTTAGTTTCCCCGTTTGAAAACATTTGACCAGTAATTTATGCAGTATTAAGAAGTGGTTACTGTATGCACTTTACTTCTTCAAAAAATTTGAAGAATTAAAACTTCGAATATTGAAATATCGAATAGTTTGAAACTTCGATAATTTGATAATTTGACATTTTTAATATTTCAATAAATATTTAGATATTCAAATATTTGAAAATATTGAAATCCTCAAATTTTTTAAAACTACAACATGTACCAATGAAGCAAACTTAATTATCAATATCTCATAACTTATTGGTTGCACCTTACCTCCGAAATTGTTATTGACATACTCAGTTTGACGAGTTCCACAAACAGCCAAAGATTCATTAAAGAATCAATCATCTGATTTAGCCAGCCCGACTCGCGAATAAGCACACTAATGCAACGTCCCGCTGTAACCCAGGTCGAGATCTCGGTGCCTAATCCTGAGCATTTCCGTAAACAGCACTAGAGCGTGGTCGTGTCGATGCGTTGGCTTACTGCCGCAGGCCTGTGGGCTAGGGCAAATAGCGTAACAGTGACTAGGCCGAGTATGAGTGTCGTGTTATCACGCGTGGACTGGTCACGCGGAACTCTATGTCTACGTGGAACAATGCGTCGTTGAGACGATCGAGTGCAAGCACACCGACACTCGCTCTCGGACGACGTGTGCTGCGCGTATCGTAGCTCTCGCTGTCGTGTCGCTGTTCAGAACAACGCGCCATCACGATTCACGATAACCAATCCTTCGCGTTGTCTCCGCTGGTACACGGGGCCGCGTTTTCGCGCCGCGTTGCCCGTGTACTCGTTCAGCAGGATTCGAGCATCGAGAGACCATCGATATGCGTCGCGATTTCGACATGCCTGACAGCCACACTCCCGGGTTATCGCGAGCAACGATATCAAAGCTTTCCTGGCCCCCTTTCACGCGATCTCTCTTTTTAACCGTGAAATACACCCTGCCACCTCTGGCAAAGTTTGCGCAGCCGATTGCTCGCTACGCGACAATGTTGCTCGGATAAGTAATAAAGTTTATCAAGGTTGGCGAGCGGGTAACAAGGTCCCCCGTGCTGGAGTTTAACGCATGAGCAGTACACTTTTTAATAAGTCTTCGCCAATTTGGAGAACCGGAGTCTAATACCCTGTTATGGTCTTTTAGGTTCAGGATTAATAGTTTACGAGATATCGGCAACTAACAGTGCTTCGCACGCTCTATTTCTTTATCAGGTTTTGAAGCTTCTATATTCGAACATTTTTTAACATTTACAAATTCATAAACTTCCAAATTGGACACTTTGACATTTGAAAACTTGACACATTGCACACTCGAAAATATAACTCCTCGTCAATTTAAAAATTAAAGCTTTTATAGAATTAACGATACATATTTTATTAAAAAGCGAGCGCTACACTAAAATAGCTCTTTCCAAAGGATCAAAAACGTATAAAAAACTATGTTGAAAGCTCGTGGGAAAAATATGAAAAAATCGAAAAACGAGAATCCCCGACGGGAGAGTAGAGAACAGATTTTTTTGGTCGATTATTACATCGAATATTTTATTAATTATTTTGACATTGATTGGTAGTGGTAAAGAAATGTGTCGATGAAAAATTGCCAAGACTAAAACTCCCTTTACATGTCATCGACATCTTGATTGATATGAACGGCCTGTGAAGGAAGTATCGCGACTCGAGCCGCAGAGTTTTTCATCGACGGAAGGAAATTGACTTTGGGGGAACATTCTAAAAAACGTAACGACTTGTCCTTTCTTTAAGAGGTCTTGCTGCGCGACAGGAAATTGATTTACCTACACGAGCAGATTCATCTTTACCTTGGAAAAATAGTCTCTCATCCTCGTTCGTTCTTCTATATCAACGATCACGATGCTCGTGGCTGGCATATTACCTTTCTCAAAAAATCTCACAAGTCACAGTACTTTCAAACACAAATATTCCCATAGAATTGTGAATCGTTAAAATCCTATTCCAAACAAGTACCTACGCTCACTCAGAACTAAACGATTTATCACGGAATTCATTTCCACTCGAGAACTCTATCTTTACAACCCTTTTCCTTACACTACGTAGTCTCTTCGATTATCGAAGATAACGACACCCTTGTTCAACAATAAAATGTAATAAATGTACCCATAATAGTAACAAATTATAACGACTCTCGCGTTCTCCAGAATTCTGGGACTCCGTCAGATAAGATTATTCACCTATGTATCCCTTAATCTTAATAGAATCACCCCTGAGTCAAGGGCTCTGGCCCCCTCGACGATCTCCGTAATCCTTCCAAATTTTAGTCCAGGGACATTCTAAAACCACAGAGGTCCAACCCAAATCGACTCTGTCGCAGGCAGAGGATAGCAGCGGAATCACCATTTTTAATCACGTTAATCCCAGCGCTGGCCGCGTCACGGTTGGTCCAGGGAATTCGACTTATTACGAGAATACATATCGGCGGTACCATGTCTGCTCTTAGGTTACAATCAGTTCGACAAGTAGTAACGTGCCGCGGACTGATTGTGCCAATATACTTCGGCGTTCCCGCCCAACCGCTGCATCCAATCGATTCCCGTCTACTTTCCTGCCCTCCACCCCCGCGGCTCTCTGTCCCGTGCGTTTCACTCGTTTCCGGTGCATTTTTCCTTTCGCTCGCGCCCGTCCCATCCACGATTCCTTCGTCTTCGCCTGGCCCGAGCGTCTTGTTCATCCATCTCTTTACTCGCCCATCTACCTATCCGCTCGTTCCATCCGCGTCACCTTTGCGCCTCCTCACCCCCGTCCTCCTCCTCCTCCACCTCGTCCCCTCCCCCTTCCCTGCCAACCATCCACGTTTCTGCCTTCTTTCATCCCCGACGGGCCGAGCGCCTGTTCGCAAACTTAGCTTCAAAGACCGGATGCAATTAGCGAAGAAAAAAGGCCAGGCGGAGGAACAGGAGGCTCGGGGCGGGGGAAGTTCGCCTCGACGAGCGAGCTTTCCGCGGAATCACGATCACGTCTATCGTCGGGCCAGAAGTAATTGCTACTACTGCGAATTCGCGTAATTGATCCGAAAAACGCTTCACGGCGAGACGTCACCGCCCGGGGATTGATAGATCGTCTGAAAGGTTTTCTTTGGGGTAATCGGGAAGCGATTACTGTGCTCGGTATGTGAACGAGGTGTTTCGGGGGATTGTTCGGAAGTTGGAGGGTAGGTTCTTTGCATTGGAGGAAGGAAGAAAGGGTGCTTGAGTGACTACAGTCGTGGCAGGCTGTTGTTGCGAGCACAGTGGAAGAGTAGACTTATCGTCAGATTGTGATTATCATGATTATGTGTTTAGGGGATATTCAGGTTTGTGGATGAATAGAATGAGGGTGTTTAAGACCGCTTACTTAATTTTAAAACGTTTTTCAGTGGAAAGGTAATTGGTAGTTTTGTGTCTGATTAAGGTACATGTCCATTTGAGAGTGAAACTATCGAGAGTTGCTCTCGAGAGTACTCTCAGATAGTGAATCTATCTCAGATACTATCTCTCTGGTACTTTCAACGCAATGTCGGATAGTGAATTAGTAAATTTTTCCAAAAAGAATCATTTTTACTAACTTTGTAAAACTTCCTCATGTTTAATCTTCCGTTCTACTAAACCCTAGTTAAAACTACTGCCAATACTTTCAATGTTAACTTCAATCACAAACCAATAACAAATCACTTTCCAAAAAGCAATCAAAAACTACAGCAAAGGGAATCTTCCTCGTGTAAAATACATTATAACAAGACTCTCTTCGATATCCAGTCGCGAAGACGCTGGCGAATAATTAATTAGTCGACGAACAAACTTCCTGTTTCATGAAATAGCAAAGAAGCGACGTCGACCTTTGATCCTTGATTTTGATCGAGATTACACCGACGTGGCCCCTGCGACGAGTTCAACTTTGATTCGTGAAAAAAAAGGGGGGAGAGGAGGACGGGGTGGCGACAACGGAGGAGGGTTGGCCCAGACGTGTAGAAAAGTTGCATCGGTGCTGCGGCCTGGTTGGCTGCCACTACCACTCCCAAAGCCGCAAGTAATTAGAGAAAAAGTCGCGACCCAGATGTGGGCGACCATGTCGATCGATTACACAACCCAGTCGGGCTCTTTCCTGCAACCAGGAAAATTTTCCCTTCGAGGAGGCGGACAGCCGCTTGCGAGAATGTCAAAAAGATGGATGAATCTTTCAGGGTTGTTTCTCCGCGGTCCCGTTCGCCTCCGTTCCCGGCTGTTAATTAGAATGAAAGGAATTTACCTTCGCGCGTTTCCTTTGACGCCGCTTTGTGCGAAGTGGAAACGGTGTGGCGGAGAGATTTTCCACGGCGCCTTTGTAGTTGTCGTTGTTCGAGTAATTAAGAAAAGTAGCCGGTACGTGGTTCTAAACCTTCCTAGGAATTTTTAGCGAGATAAAACTTCTTAAGGTTTAATCCTGACGCTTTTGAGGGGAACGGTCGTCGGAATAATAAAAATCTCGGTTGAAATCGATGGAAGCTGTTTGCGTTACCATGTCGAGAATTTTCACTTTACGATGATGGAAAATTCTGTTTCTCTGTGTGGCTGTCAGAGAGGAGGGACAGAAATATTGTAGACTAATCTGAACCGACGTAGCAATTTTCAATGAGTGCTTTTAAACGTACCTTCAGTTAAGGCTACTTGGATTCTAAACCAATTGAAGGAGAAGGGGATCCACCCTCAAAACAGAAGATAGGAACATAAGATACTTATTAGATGTGTTTCTGACCGAGAGGGTTACGTAGCCATTAATAAGAATTTGATACATATAGATACTTTCTCTAAAAAAATCGAAGTCTGATAAAGTACAATTCAATAAAGACAAACTTTACTTTATCCATGATACAATAAAACCCCAAGGAATATAGCTAACCAATCTAGTTAGACAAGTATAGCAATCTTCATAGTCATTATTGTCATATGTCGGGACAAAATGTGTTTCAGTGACGTCATAGAGAAGACATCATTCTTCTACTCTCAGTGACGTTATACAGATCACTCTTCTACTCTATGACGTCACTGAAAGACATTTTGTCTCGACATATTACAAAACTGTTTATATAATAGGTACCAAATCTGCAACCATTCTTCTAAATATCAGTAATGTCTACAAATCAAAGACTAATATCATATTCTAGTGTATTTGACAGCTACCCCATATTCCTATTCACCCCTGCACAGAAATAAAAGCGCAAGTAATAGTTTCCTTCCGAAGACAAAAGTACTGATCCACACGTCGTCATCGGGAGTCGAAGAGGAGAAACGAGAATCACTGAGAATGACCGAATGAGAAGCGAGGTTGGTCGGTAATCGAAGTAGCGACGCACCATGAAAAGGAGCGCGTCCGCGGCTGCGGAAAACAATTAATCGCTGGAAAATACTCTTCGCGTCACTCGACGCTGGCCTGCAGAGTTACACGCATACGTGCTCGCCGCTGTTAGTAGCCGATGGCTGTGGGGGTTGTAGGGGCGAAAGGGACGATGTACCGGACAATAGAAGAGCTAACAATGCCCAGCATGAGGCGAGTGCCGAGACAATGCGCCGTGGTTGGTTGCTCCCCGCCGCGATCCCTAAATCAACGTTCAACATATAATAAAACGGCGACGCGCGAAGACCGAGACTTTAATGAATTGCGATTTTCTTTCAGCACCACCGCCCTCGCTCGCCATTCTACTCGACCCCCCTGACCCCCAGCCATCTAGCGTCGTCGTCGTCTTTTGACAGTGTCAAAGGCACACGAGCATCGCGTCAAACGATCGTCTAATAACTGCTGAGCAACGTAGGACACGCAAACGTTGAAAGAAGTGTCCATTGGGTGAATTACGACAGGGGAAGTTTTAAGGGTGATCTTCCTGGTGGATTCAGATTCATGTAGTTCTCTTATTATTTACAATTTTTTATCACGTACAGTACCTACATACGGAAGGTATTCTGTACGTAGATACCTAGTACTATTTACTGTCACCTAGAGTTCCGTTCCTATTCACTCCCTTTGACCGTCTACGACTCTGGTTCCCGCTGAGTCAATCGGTTCCACGATTCAACAATATAAGTTACGAGTATGTCTTTCCTAACAAGTGTAGTTAGAAGAGGGTGATTTGTACAGGCATCCCAAGAGGAAATAAAATAGCGTATAGCAGCTCTCTCGAGTGGTGGTTAGGGGAGCAAACAAATTGGTCCAGAAGATGCGTACCATCGGATGGTCATAAACGCTCCACCGACGTTCCAGAGCGTTTCCAGGCGTCGCGTCGGTTAGAAGTGCGTGTAGGTAGGTTTTCCCGGTAACTGGGAGCAGGGGGGAACTATTATGATCGAACAGGGGCGGCATTACGAATTCACGTTCGCAGCCGTGAACGAGCGCAGAAGTTATAACTCGATATTAGGAACAAAGGAAAGATGGGGGGACCGTGGTTCCTTTGACTGGAGGAATTACCCACGCGCTGGTAAGTCGGGAATGGAATAAACATGCAGACACGGTTCTAGAAATAGAGAAGTTGCCGCGCGAGGGTGCTGTCGGATGAACCTAGTCGAAGGGAAAATCGAGTCGGTCGAATGCGATCGAACGAGAAACGCGACTATCGATCGCGCGCCGACTTCTCTCTGCACATATATACACGTCAGGGGATCTGCTTCTCCGCGAATAGACGTTCTACAGGATTAATTCGCGCAACATAATCGCGTTACAACACCGTCGAAACGTAAATGCTTAGTTACAAGAGCTTAACCGGTTGATTGGGGTAGACTGGCAATAGGCTTTGACTATGTCTGTGTATGCATTCAGTTGGCTACGGTAAGTAATGCCCTATACAATATCGTCGACGAAAAGAGATTGCTTTGTATCATGAATATCGTTGGAAATGGTGAACAATGTTCCTACACAATCTACAATATTTTTAAAAGTCTAATATTAAAATAGTTACATATTTTTAACTCTTTATATTTGAATTCCTAAATTAAAACAATTATTTAATACACAAATATTCGTTCCTAATATTATACAGAGTGGGTGGAAAATCGTAGTACAACCAGCCAGGGGGTAATTCTACATAAAAAAAATAAGGAAAAAATTTGGTATTCAATTTTTACATGAATTCTATCCTGCATAGAAGCTGACAGTTATTGTTACATTTTTCGTATTTACACACTGAAAATATTCAGGACAAAGTAAAACAGAAAAGACTAAGGATTTGGTAACTCGAATATCAGAATTTCTATATTTCTGAATGTTTGAATATTCGAAAAAATTCAAAGCTGATTCCAAGCTTTCAGCCACCAATACACATCTCGAAGCTCAGACCGCAATAATAAAGACATGGACCAAAGTAGTACCGCCCCGCAACAGGGTGGTTTTCTCAGGCGCACTTGGAAAGAATCAGGTGAGCGAAGCGGCCAGGCCACCCCATCGAGCAGCCTTCCGTGGAAAAATAAAAGGAACAGGAAGCAGTACGTATCCGCGCGATACAGTGCAAGGAGGAGCAAAACGAGGCGACGGGCACAGCGGTGCCGCGAGATCGAAGGGTCGGCTGTGGTAGTAGTAAAGTCAGCTCCATAGTCAGACTGGAACAGCGGGGAGGAGTTTCGCTCTTCTATCGCGGAACGAACAGTACCTACCATCCAGGTGCTCGCTTAAGCCCGTCTTACAAGGAGCGCGAGATAGAAAGAAGGGGAAATGAACGGGGACTCGGGGGAAGAGATACGGAGAACAGGAGAGAGTAAGAGAGTAAGAGAGAGTATAAGGAAGTAGAAGAGAGCAGGAGAGAGTCAGGAACGGACGAGAGAAGCAGCAGGAGAGAAAGATAGAACGCAAAACATCCGAGAAGTACGCGACGCCTCCCACAAGTTTCGCCCTATTCCAGGCTTTCCTTTTTCGAGCCCCCCTCCGACCCTGCCTTTACCCCCGAGCCGTCGACGCTGGGAACTTTTCAGGAATCTATATATGTGCCCCCTTTGAAACGTACGTACGCGTGCTGGAGCCCGCGGGAGAATAAGACTGGATTGGCTTCGTGGAAAGGATTTCGTGGAATTCGAATTAGAAACGAAATGTCGCGAGGGCTTCCAGCCACGGCTTCTGCCGCTATTGACTCTATCGGGGGACCGTCGCGCGCGGAGAGAAACAGCACGAAGGAAACCTCTAGGAAGGAGTGACGTGCCGAGAATATTAATGTCTTCGCGTTATGACGTTCCACGTGCCGAGCAAATTACTGTAATACGACGTAACGTTGCCGCAGTCTCTACCGCGTGACAAATAGAATCCGTGCTCTCTCCTCTTTTTTCTCCTGCCCCTTTTTTTCGCATTTATTCACCTCCCCTCTGGCCACACCTCCCACGCGTCGAGTCTCAATTTTGCTCGAGTGCACGCTCGTTTTCCTTCGCGAAAGGAAAAGTGTGTACAGGCTTTTAGCGGCTCTGACGCGTACGCGCCGTGGCATTTTACGCGGCCGCAAAGAAAACTGGCGAAAGAAATATTTTTTGTACTCGGATGAAAAGCGCTACACCGAGCTCATGGTGTGGGATAATTTATGCGGAATTTGAGCGTCGGTGACTGCCATGGGGGTCGCGAAATGCTGGTTGGCAACGGGACAAGGTTTTATTTGTCGTTACTGTAAGATGATTATTATTTAATTATTGGTGGAGCGCGTGTCAGAAATCAGACTTCGACTGAATTTAATAAGTATGAATAATGGTTCGCTGATTTCTAATTAATTGTTCGTAGCAATGTCTCAAGTTCCAGTGGATTCGATACGTGCCTCTCCTAGCAAAGGTACACGGGAAAAAATGTTAAGCTGAAATGATTGAAGACTCTTATAGAATTTACAAATGTACTGTAATAGGCCTGAGTCAGTAAGAGTCGACTTTGTATATTTAGCAAATGTACTGTTACTGTAGTCAAGCTAGCTTTGTTAATTTTGCAAAGGTGTATAACAGATCCTACAAAAGTCTACCTTGCTTAAATCTACTAAGAAGACTTTTGCAAAATATACCCATTTTTTCCGTGTAAAAGGCCCTGTCCCTATGTGTGAAAGTGGTGCCATTTTCAAACATCACTAGTCGAGTTACTATATTATCTCTGACAAAGATATACCTACCCATCATCCCCAACAAAATTTACGACGATAGGTGCATCTCGATCAATTTTTCAGTACGATATACGCAAATTCCAACGCGAGTGCGCATGTAAACACTCAGAATATTCCATGCTAATTACATCCCCTGATATCGAAAACGTTGACTATTCGCTGGGTAAACACGATCTTCAATTAACCATATTGCGAACCATCAAATAATTATACCCAAGTAATCGATAGAATTTCACCATCTGATTACCAGTGGACATAGTTGATTAATTTTCGTGGTCTCAATTATCGCGTGGGCGACTCGTTGACTGTTTTGAAAAAGACGAGGGTGCAAAGAAGGTGCTCGTTAACGACGTATAGTTACAGACGTCGTTAGACGACGTTACGTGGCGTACTGTTTTATTCTAAATGAGAAGCTCCTGAAATGTCATGAATGACGATATGTTACGACCAAGATGCGCATCTGCGAGAGGATATCACGACACAAACAAAGAAAAATACTAAACTTGGGCCACAGGTGTCCTCGAGGATACTACTGATATGGTATTCCGTATTCGTGGCTGTCGAGTAGTTTGCAAGACGAACAGGGTGGTAAGGGGTGGAAGGAAGGAGAGGTCGATAATGTGGTAGGCTTGCCGCGAATTTCTCGATCAGCGTTGTCGTGAATCGCGTTTTACACTTTTTGTTGAAGCTTATCTAAATTTATGAAATAAAGAAGTAAATTTTTAAATAATGTAGAAAAGGTAATATTAAGTAGAAGATACTCGTAGTCTTGTATAAGATTTGTTGCTAAAACAATTAGTAATATTTTATTCCGTTTTAAATGAGATATTAGTTTATATGGTGCACAGGAATTTAAGAAAATATCACTTTCAGTAGTAACACCAGAAATTAGTCCGACTTATCCTCTTATTGCGTACTTAAAATTAAATAACTTTATTTCACAACTATGTGATTATAATTTTGAAAACGTTATGAACACATGAAATGTTCTTAAAATTAATTGAATATAAATCTGTAAGTGCATAATGAACGTCACTTCATATTTTACTTGATTTAGTCAAGACATCTGATTTTACGGTTGATGGTTTATGTAAGCGTTACGAAACATCTGTGCACATGTGATTGTACGACATTACACTAAACGCTACTATTCTGAGTTGTAGAGTACGTGCGTGCAATATTGCATACGTAGACCAACGTAATCCCAAAGGTGTTCGATAAAGACAGCGAATATTTACGACGTCGATAGATGTTCTGTAAAGAAACGTGCACTTCTACCTCATAAATTTTAATAGATTCTAAATTGTCATGACAAACCAGAAGGAAGAATTAAAAAGTACATGAAAATAATCCATTAAAAAGTTAAGCTACTTTAAAAGTGTTTAATCTTAAAACTTACTTTAAAATACTTTAAGACTAACGATGCAAACATATTATTATTGCAGTAGTCAAAATATCTGTAAAATTATTCCATCAGAAATAACTGAGCCCTAACTCATTCTCCAACCTTTTGCAACCACAGTTTGCTTTCAAAAGTTGATCAAATGCCAGTAACTCAACAACGAGACCGTAAAAGCACAATTCCACGAGCAAAGCATTTAACGCAGCTGTGTAACGCAATGAAACGTGTAGCCATAGAATGGCAAGGTTTAGTAACGTGAAACACGTGAAGTCGCCAAACCAAACCACTGACAGAAACTTCCCAGCGAATTCTCTTTAACTTTCCCGCGACATCTGTCGTCAGTTTGGGGGTGAAGTCTTATAACGACAACGTTCGTGCCTACTATGAATTTGGATAGTGGAATGCTGTCCTCATTGTTTAACTTGTTGAATTATTAATACTGCATGCAAGTTGAATTTTGCTGTAACAAATCTTCGCACAGAATTCAGAATTCGAAGATTAACCCTCGAAAGGCGAATGGCTTTCAGCAAACGCGGGAGACGAATGCAGAGTCACTTTGACCCTTAATAGAGTTTCCATAGCAAACTATTGTTGGGGAAAAATGATATATAAAAATATAGTTTGAACTTCATATACTTCATTTTATTCAGGTTTCTGTACACCTAATATATGAAATAAGTATATTTTTGTATGCTTCTTATAAATAAATTTATTACAGCATTGGCGTGTTGTACTATATTCAGGGTCAAAGTGACCCAGCATTCGTCGTACGAGGGTTAAAGTCTCAACATCAGTCTTGCACACGAGCACTGTTTCTCCTGAATACTCAGTTTAATCAATAGTGAATTTATCGCATTGCAAGTCGAAGTTAATGAAGGGCTGAGTATCGAATTCTGCACGGCCACGTTCACGGTAATTCGGGAAAAGTGCGCATCTCACGAGCGTTTGTTGCAGCTTCGCGCTAATTACGAAAATTAAACGAGCCGCCTTGGTAAAATATGGCTGGCTATTTATAAACGAGCGTTCGTAAAGATAACTTTACAACAAGCTGTATTTAACGCCGGCTTAAGATATTTATGGCCTTCTATTAATTTGTTACGCGTAGTTTGAAAGGTGTGCTGGTGCAGGATGCGAAAAAATGTAGCAATATTGCGAGTATCCTTTCACCTTTTTCCTAAATATTTTTGTACAAAAATCCCATTTCCCGATGAAGCTGAAACGGTTCTTTAAATCCTGAGTTTGTGTAATGTCGCTCATCAAACAGAAACTAACTCGGCGCTATTTGCAAATGAGAGTAAGTTAAATTTAAAACAGCGTACGCGGATTTAAAATGTCAGTTACTTGGAAACGTTTGGATTTTCCCAACTCGTGAAAATTAAATATCATCGATGACGCAAACGAGCGCCCTTTGACAATTTGAACAGCAGACTTCGATACCCGTGTCCCCGTTCGATACATTTTCCGATACAGCGCGACGGACGAGGTCGAATTTACCGAAAGCAGAAAGGATAAGCGGTAATACGGATAGAGACGGATGTAGCTTGTTAGGGGATGAATGAAAGTTGTCAAGACGGTCCAATTAATGTCAACTCTTCAAGTTGAGTTTACACTGGCTTGCAACCAGTCCCAACTACCTCTACAATCCGTTTCGCCTTCATACTCGAGCATTATAAGCTTTTACCACAATTTGGTAAAATACCTATCTCCGTGATTCAGTCGCCCCTTTCTCCCTCTGTCCCTTTTTCTTTTTCATTATTTCGCTTCCTATTCTTCTGTCAATCGAAACTATAGAGATACGGTCTATACATATGTATATCTACGCGTGGATTATAAACTATTAAGAAGGAAGGAATTTTTTAATCGTACATTTTTTATTCTACATTTTGCACTTAAAGAAAATTATAGTTCGTCAGATATTTCTATCACTATTTCCATTTTCTCAGATAAACGAGTTTTAACTGTTTCATTTTCAAATTTCCATACTTTCAAATTTTTAAATTTTCAAATCTGTAACTCTCAAATTTTCTACCTTTCAAATTTCTCAAACTTTAAGTTTTATCAAATATTCAAATATTCAAATATTCAAATATTCAAATATTCAAATATTCAAATATTCAAATTTTCAAACTACCAAATTTTCAAGCTTTCAAATTTCTTAAATTTTCTCACTTCCAAATTCCTTAAACTTTCAGTTTTGTTAAATTTCTTAAACTCTCAATTTTCTTAAAGTTTCAGATTCCTCAAACTCTCAACTTTCTCAAATTTCCAAACTTTTCATTTTCTCAAGTTTTCAAATCTTTTAATATATCTCTTAATTAAGTTCTCTTACGTTAAGTTAATACATCTATTAACTAACCAATGTTAAAGAAACCAAAAAGGAGGAGAATTACTATGTACCGCTACCCTAAACCTAGATATACTTTTACCCCTTCTGCCTCCGCAATTCATCCCCAAACGAAACGGCCCATTCAACTCCCTAGATTACACATACATATCTACTGGAAATGCCACTTTCGAACGCTTATCAGTCCATCAGAACGCGTAAACAGAGTCTCAACCGTTCCAAAGCGGAAGCCGCAACTTTATAGAGAATATATTTCCCGGGACACGTATTAACGCGTGTTAACAGCGTGTATCCGCCTTGTCACGTTTACGAACGCGTCCCATCCCCGATAAAAGTCCAAAGTGTGCGGCAATGGACGACACGAGGCGAGCTTTATGGAGAAGGGAAAAGACCATTATTAAGAAGACGCTTTGTGTTATCCTCTGCAAAGGAAGGAAGAGAGGCGCTCCTTTATCGGCGAAACTTCTTACGCGGTGGACAGGAGCCGACGACGGACAAAGGATAATGCGAAAGTAACTTCGTCACGACGTGTGGTAACTTTCCCATGGCCTCGGACAACTTTGGCCCGACGCTTCGAATAATATTATTTTTTCGCCGCCGCAGGATTACATGGCGAGCCACGGGCTGAGCCGTTTTTACGATAGGCTACAATGCCACTGTCAGTTGGGGAATCTCGCACGGTGCTGTAATTTGCAGGCACGCTTGTTTCGGTTGCATAAACAGCGAGGGCAGAGGAGGGAAATCGTCGCGTGGAATACTAATCCGTGCCCCGATGCTATGCCACTGGCTTTCTTGTCTTCCTGACGACTAGATGGAATTTCGGTGATGAAGTTGAATAGCCCATTTCCTCATACTACATAGTCACTGGTTTAAATACAGAAGAGAGACAGAATTTTTTGGAACGAAGTTATTCTGTAGCCTGAGATAATTTCGGTATTACTAGAATATGATTATCAGAATGGATTATTGTGGTCCCTATCATACTCATCTCTGTTTTAAATCTTCATTCAAATTTTCTAATTTAAAAATATTCAAATATTCGAAGCTTTTTTACTCTTTTCGTTTTCTGAATTCCAATTCCTGGAATAACTAGCTTTTCTGTATGTAAGTTTTCAAATCTGTTGAATTTTCATATTTGAATCCTTTTGTTTGGTCCTATTTCTAAATTCCAATTCTGGAACCAGAATCATCTACCTCATCGCAGAAACTCTCGTGTATGAACCCAGAAACCGTAACTATACCAGGCACTTCTGCACCGAAGGATAAATTGTTCACAGAAGAGGAGGGCAGGAAAGTCCTTCTTTTCGGAAAATCGTTCCCATAGCACGGCGCACTTTAAACCGCACAGAGAAGTAGAACGGAGACAGTCGCCGTAGAGATTTGATAGGAATGATATTGGCAGCAAACAAGATCTTCTGCGAGAAATCGTTTTTCGCGAATAAGAAGGGCTTTTATGGGCTTGCTGAGTCAGGCAGGGCGCATAAACGAGATGGGCGGTACCTGGCAGCCAAATATACTACCTTCCTCCCTTAAATCCTGTACCGAGTCGAGGAGAAGGAGAGCCGAGAGGAGAGATGCTCGTTCATGTCCAATCTACGTGTGTACGTGTTAAAGCACCCATACAAACGACCTGACGCCCACACTGACAACACCGCAGACGTGTACAGGCTCGGCCAAAATACGATCACTAATCAACGGGACCGACGTTTCCGGGCATAGTTTCCGGTGGCGCTCAAATAACATCTTGGAAGGAGCATCGATCCGTACGTGAACCAACGATCCACGAAATAACTTCCATGTTGCTCTGCCACCAACAAACACAACAGCTGGACAGTACATACACTGTATATGTACACTGCAGGGAACATTTTCGTTATGCTTTTGATTTGAGTTTCAACGAAAAGCTGGCGTTGTTTTATTAAAAACTGATACAGATTTTTTTATGAGATAATTCGATGCTTTTTTGAACAAATTTGAAATATAGCAGCAAAACTATCATTTTGATTATCTTAGAGAAACTGTAAGAGTAACAGAAATATTTCTCAAATAAAAGTTATTATGTGGTTATATTCATCCAGTAACAGCTCTTAAAACGAATACAAATACCTGTAACATAAGGTCAGTTATGTGTTATAAGGTCAGAATTTTGTTATAGGTGTTCGTTTTGAGAACTGCTATTAGATGACTAATAGAAAAACATAGAATACCATTTAAAAAAACAGAAATAACCTTCTATATCCCTTAAGCAACTCCACCTACAAAAAAAATTTCTTACAATTTTTAAGATGATCAAGGTGCTAGTTTTTACAGAGACACCCTGTATATTTAATTACACAGAATATAGAACACATACAGAAACGCTCAGTTAAAGAAGCACAAAGAAAAAGGCTTAAAAGAATTAGGAAAACTATACAAATTTGAATGTTACAAATTCTTAATACTTAAATACTGAAATATTAAAAATTTGCAAGCCTATTTGAAATTTTTAAACTACGATTCTAGCTACCTGCATCAAAGCATAGACACGAAGAGAATAACATTTGAATCGAGCCTTCCACATATTCCAGCGTAACGAAACATCCCTTGAAATTAATTACAACACCTCCATAAACGTAAAAAATATCGACGCAGGTGGTACATGTTTATCAAGCCGCATATTTCTAAATATTAGCATCGTTAATTGAATAAACGACACTATTTCGGTCAGCCTCGTTACCATCAACGACTGTCGCGTCCCGCAGGGTCATGTTCCGTCCTAATGCACACGTGCTCGCGCGGCTCTCTATTATGCATTCTTTTCCATTATGCAAATTCCCAACTATTATGCAAATTCATGCCTCTTCTTTGGCGGTCGCGCAAGAAAGATATGTATGTATTTAAACGGGAGAGCGGTGCGCGCTGGCTCGCTCGCTGATGTCACCGAACCCTCCGCCGTGTCTTCGACACGCTGTACCGCGATAAAAAGTACGGAAGGGTGGAAGAAGAGAGAAATATCCGCGCAGTTTCGCTCGGAGAAAAGGATAAATTGCCTCGAGAGTATTTCGTCGCGGAGGCAAAGATTCTGGGGGAGGTGGCAGCGACGAGATAAAAGGCACGAAAGGAACCATCGATATTAATCCGTCGACGCGGAACTTGTCGCTTAAAAACTCCGGCTGGCCAACGTATTTCGTTTCATTTTTAATGAACATCCACGGAGACCGGCCGTGAAACGAGTTTCGAGGCATGAAAACCTTTTAAAAAAGTTATTACCGCGAAGGCGGACCCTCGTAATCCGCGCTCCCGGAATAGGAGATCGTCGTTGAAAAATTCAGCGCATCTACTCACGACTACGCCTCGGCTCCTTTCCTCCCCCGCCGTCAGCTCGCGAATTCTTCGGTTCTTTCGTCCCTCTTCTACCTCCCCTTTCTTTTCCAACCCATTTTTTTCTATCCCCTCCTTTTTCTCCACCGCGGTTTTTTCGTTCTTCGTGGCTCTTTTTTTTTTTTTGTTATCGTTTAATCGAGTACAGGTCCGTCGATTGCACTCGCGTGCACCGACCGGCGTGTCGCGGTGAAAGAATTTATCGGTCCATCGCGACGGCCGCAACTAAATTTGCGTTCACGGTTGGCCAGATAAATGCGGTGCCACCGTCGCTTTTGTTAGCCGACGGAATAATATAGCCGCGAGCTCGTATATGCATATGCGCGCGCGTACGTGTGCCACCCTCGACCCACTCGCATGCATCATTTATACGTATAATATACACGGACGGAAGTGCGTATGTTTCTACCTGTATAGTTGGCCCGCCAACTACTGGATGATTGACCAGCGCGCAGGAACAATGGGCTGTCGCGCGACGCCGCTGAAATATCCTGGTCGGGGCAGGGTGGAACAAAAGGAAAAAGAAGGGACATCGTTCGGCGGAATAGAATTTTTTGCGATAAAAAAGAGACGAGGGTGGGGGAAAGCAGGAGCGTGCCGGTTGCGCAATCTGAACGTGACGTGTAACGTTAAATTTCAGTTGAATTGTTTTTTGAGAGGGACTGTAGGGTGCACGGTCAGCCCTTTTGGCTCTAACTGTGCAACTAGAAATGCATGCTAGTGCAACTGTCTAGTTCTGGACAGGGGGTTTCAAATGTTGGAGTGCTAACGTTGATTTACTGAAGGAAAAATGGAATAAAATATGAGAAATTGAATTATTAATATAAAGGCTCTTTCTAACAAACTCTTTCGGTTAACTCATTGAAGCATGATTGAGTTCAGTGTGAAAAATGAGAAATATTTGAAGCACCCTAAAGATGAGTCTACAGTACATGTTATATAACTTTTCAGGAAACAGGAAAAATGCATGCTTCAAAGAGATAAGATGGTATTTTAAAAATAACAATAGATCCTGGATGTGTTACTTTAACTTAAAATCCTCTATGCAATTAATCAGTGTAAAATAATCTGTAAGTAGTATACAGGGTGAGTATCACAACTATATCACTGGAATTTCCATTAAACTATTTGTTGCATGGAGAAACGTTCCAAACGAAAGTTGCGAGGTGTAGAAGGTATGCTCCTGTCTAGTACGCTTCTCTTGAAACATTTTCTCATGCAACAAATAGTTTACAAGAAAATTTAGGTAATAGAGTTGCGAGACTCACCCTGCATACTTCTGAATCACCTAGTACAAGAAGTAAGTTAAATTTATCCGAACAGAAAAAGTTGAAAATACGGAATACAGCACTTTACGTCCGCTTGAAAGCGAAATAGAAGACAGCGCCAAGGCGATTTGCTACCATTTCCTCTAATTTCCTCAAGAAAATTCCCAGTTCCTTCCACGAAGTTCCATGGAAATGCAGAGAAGACGCATATCCACGGTATCACAGGTACAAGCGCCGCGGTCTGTATGCATGCACACGAATTTAGCGGGCGTGAAATTCAGGCGAGCCGACGCAGACATCCCCTCGTGTTAAGGCGTCGTCGTCGGGACTCGGTCCCCACGTATCTCAGAAATCTCTGCCTCTACTTAGCATTTATCTCCGGAATTAGGTTAGCTACGAGGCCTCCCTCACGCCCGTTTTTCTCCGCCACGGGACTTTCATGTCGTCGGCTGGGAACCACGGTACACGAGTGAATTTAAACGAGACCCCTCGTGTAATTTTCAAGTCGTCCGACTATTCGGTGGAACCGAAGGTTTTCTTAAAGCTGATAAAGTGGTAGACGTTCAAGTTATGAAATGAAACGAAAAATTATTGCTGACGTCGTGGAAGTAGTGAATTACTAGACTGCTTGAACTCTCGCCATAGTCGAATCCAAAGAATTTAGGAAATTTGAGATTAATTACATGAGTAATGTCGAAGATCTGCTACGTAATAGATGGAAGAATATGGTTTCGAGTTAAGGTGTATGACCCAGTAGCCTACCATGTCCCGATACCTGGTCACTATCCCTAACTTTATTTAATATTAAGCTTAAAGTCTAATGTACTTAACAAAGAAAAATAAAAAACAAGAAACAGTATCGTAAAAAGTATATTCAGTTATTGGAATGCAATTCAGGTGTCGAAACATGCATGTTCAGGTTGTCCACTTATTGGATCATATGATATTTTAAGTATCCAGGTATTGATACTTAAATTCATTTACCCTATCACTTAATATTATTCTGAACATGAAATACAACCTTTTCAATACTGTAACTCTTTCAATCAGTCTTAAAATAGAACTCGAAAAAAGCTATTGAAGTTTATAAAACCGAAAAGGTGGAAAAGTCCCTTAAAAATGGCGAAGTATTTTCAAATATCCTGTGAGATGATAAAAATAGAACAATTTCCCTCATCGCTCGCCTGTTTTCTGTTTCACGCCACGTTGACGGCTGCTGCGCTCTTCCGAGCAAACTTTATTCCCCTCGCAGTGAAAATTACCATCATTGCACAGACACGAAGCAGGAAAGCGTCACCAATTCCCTTTCTACTTTAGAAAACGCGAAAAAGTTGAGTATAACGAACTGGACGAACTGACATCCCGGTTCTATGCTTTATACGTTACTGTTCGAGGCACTCCTGAAACGAGCACCTAAGCGATCCAGCGGATGCGTTAATTGAACTCCTCGAATGGAATTCCCATAAAATTGCGCGTTAAGTCGGGCGAGGGTATAATTGCGATTAATTAGAAATGCAACAGGTGAACGTCACTCGGGCGAGAGTAATCGAATCCCCGCGAGATCCCTCGGAAAAAATTGCTTCGGTTCAGGCAAGGTCGTATTCCACCGTATTAGAAAACTGCAGGGGAAGCCGAGCGGCGACCCGAGAATTTGCTTTGCCGTGCTTATACTAAGTACCTCGTTCGAGTAACCAACTACGTGAAAACTACGCTTACGCCGAAGAAGGAGAAGGCCAAGGGTGAGGAGGAATAGAATGAAAGTACGTACGAGCTTCGTGTACCCACGGGGCCAAAGTTTAATCTCGTAAACGTATAAAAAGTTTAGCGAGCCACGCGGCTAGATAATACCCGCGGTCGGAAGTTAGAGTAAAGACGATGCAAATTGAAGAGGCTGAAGTGAACAGGCCAGTCGAGATGAATTTCTGAGCCGAGGGACGTCTTCGAACGGCTGATAGAGATTAACGAGGACCCTCAGCTCTTCTCTAAGTGATGATACTGGTTGCGAGAGAAACCTAATGTGTGGATTGGATTGATTACTCAAATTTTTAAATATAATATTTGTTACTTTCCAATCTTCTTTTTATATGAATCTCCTATCTCACTTCAAATGCTCTCGCTTATAGAGGACTAAAAAATATATTTACATATAGGTAAGTGAACTTTAAGGTAAGGTATTTTTATCATTGCTTTTGTACCTACTTGACTGTACTAGTTTTAGAATTAAAGAGTTAAGACATATTCACTACCGTGCATAAGTACTTGGACGTTTTCACGTTATTTAAATACGTAAAGTACACCAAGTAAAATTCTATAATATAGTATTCGCTACGAACCTCATCTCAGATGATTATATAAGGTTTACAAATACCAATGCGAATAACATTTAATATCAGCTAGTATAAATAAGAAAGTGTAGGTATTTCATACATTTCCAATAATGTGAAAGTGTCTAAATACTTATGTATTTATAAAAACTAGTGACACTTCATTAGATCCCCTTCACTGATCCTACATTACTTGTACAGCTTTCTAAAATTGGCATCTGGTGGCAGTGGCTTACGATAGCCTTTACTTAACTATACAAACACCACCTACGCGAACGTGAACTCCTATTCGAAATAATCGACTTTAACATTGGCTACAGCTGTTCCTCCCTCGAAGCCAGACCGAAAGGACCGTCGTGTCTAGTGTTGGCTATAATTTATGTCCCCACATTAACATACAAAATACGGATTGTCCCAAGTTTTCTCCGCTCTTCGTTCTCCCAGGGAGCCACGTTAACAGTTATAGTATCGTTTTCTTCGAGCAGTAAAGACAGCAAATTTTACCGTTTACCTCGTAACCGTAACCTGTTCCCCCTATTCCCTGGCTGTTGCAGATTTCTATGCTGCCACGTAGAAGAGTATAGACAAAGGAAGTGTCGGAAGTCTCGAAGCATCCGGCACGACAATACACAGTTTCCTGCCGTTTCCGTGGACCTCTGAATTGGCCCCGTGGAAACCGACGCAAAGAGCTAAAGCAACGAGATGAGACTGCGGGTCGGAGTAGCAAGCTTCCTAGCTTCAACACAAGTGGATGCAAAGTGCTACAAAAATGCTTTCTTGCTCTTTTGCGACCTTTACCACTGGGACACTTCGCTCTTGATTCGAGGTACAAAGTTTGGAGAGGAAACTGTGCATCTTTGAAATGGAGCGGTGAAATGAGCATTCCTGAGGTTAGTATGCTGGTTGCTCTTGATTACATTTGAGCTACAGCTGAAAGCAGATAAGTTTCGACTTGAAAAGTAGCGCGTGGAGGAGGGAGGGAAGAGCAAAGAGGGAACAATGCAACAGGCAGTAAATGACAGTGTTTTTCGAATTGCGAGTTTTGGATGCTACCAACTGCAACATCAATGGGACACTTTGGTTTCTCTTCCCTTTCAGGTGTTTTCACGAAAGACGAAACTCGCTTTGACTGCTCTTTTTCAAGAGCACTCGCTGAATAATTTTAATTTGTCCCTGTGTGGCAGAGATGTAAAATAGAAAGCGGAGCTGTGAGCAGTCGCAGGGGGCGCAGAAGAAGAGACAAGTCTCTTGACGCATATTTCGCGGTGCAGTGGACGTAATGATTAAGACACTCAATTTCTCACCCTTTCCAGTGTCGCAAGACGGTAATAACAACGAGCGCAGTAACGGTAAACTTGGAACACCTACTATCCGCTGCTCGTCTCTTCCTTTCATCTTATATAGGAATAACGACGAACGGGTCGACTTTAATGTCTGTCTAACTTTAATATCACGAACCGCCATTTACCTTCCTCGTTAATGATTCACCTATTAAGACCAATTCTCGACAAAGAGGCGGCAGAAACTTCAAAGCCTTAGGATCAGACTACGATGGGCCCCTGATTATGTAAGAACTAACCTTCTTAAGCTTCTTTTTCTGTTCTTTGGTCTAGAATTCAGACTCAGGCCTGTCCTTTTATTAGGAATCTTTGTTTAGACTGGTAACGAGTGAAAGTTGTGTTTGACGTCAGAGTGCTTGGAGGAGGTTCAAATGCAAAATAAAGTAATCTAAGTCGCTGTTGGAGCTTGTTAGAGCTTGGACAAATAGGAGGGCACATATAGAAGTACGTAGCTAGTTATAGTCAAGGTTTTTGAGAATGCAAACGAAACTATTCGCGAGAAGCATGGTAAAGCTAGAAATACTTGAAAATTTGAATATTTAAAACCTTGAATAATTTTACAATTGTGTTTAATTATTTATATTATATAGGCACTAAATTACATAGAAACTACATTGTCAAATACTTTTACTAGTATATTATCTTTACTCTCATAAATCATATAGGTGTGGAATAGGTCTATAACAGCTTATCAAAACATAAACACAACTTAATCAATAATTCCCAGTAGATTCAATAAATATTACACAGATGTCCATAGCTTGAACTTGTATAGCATGCTCTTTAAATTCTTCAACAATTGAATCTTCACTGATGATAATAAAACTGTAAAGCGAAGTTCGAAGAACGTGCTCATATTGCACAGACAGAAACGCAAGTGTATCACTATCCAATACGATACAGGACTCTGCAGGCGCCCTTCTTCTACCAGAAACTTAGTTTACTTTTATAAGCCTGTTATATGCTGCGAAGCTGATATACCATCACACAGACACATCGGAACTTTAGACGTTTTTATCAGCCTTCCGAGAAGTTTCAAAGAGAAATACACTGTACTTTAAAGTAAATTATAGAGTATACCTATTGAGGACTTCATTGCTCAGAATTTACTTAAAGTAACTCTATTAATAAACGTTACATTAACAAAATATGGAACTTCAGTTCTATCTCTATATATGAAAAAAGTATTACCTAATTTAAGTGTCAAGTGTCTACTAACTAGTTTTACCCCTAAAATAAAGAGCTTTCATAGAAAATGAATGATAAATTAACTTTACCAAGAGATTCGAGAAAAATCAAGATTGCTACGTTTAAGAATATCTTCTAAAATATCTATTATGTTCTACAGAAATCTTTTCCATCTCGAAATTCTATTTCAGTGAAAGCGTTTTAATAGACGCGCGCGCGACAATTTCGAGAGGTGTTTCAGGCACCTTGAGAGAACGATAAGCAGCTGGGCGATACGAATTTTTGCGCGATCCGTGGAAACCGCGTGGCGCTCTATCTTACGAAGCGTTCAGTCGGGGAAAAAATTCGGGGGAAATAGAAGGGGGATAAAAGACGATAGAAAGAACGGGAGACGGTAGAGCGCGGTGAATCGATAAGAAATCACGATGCGGGCGTGTTCTAGTTGAATATTTCTGCATTTGCATGCAATTTTCCAAGCGTTCCGCGCGGCCCGAATGGAGAAATGGATTCGCGATTCGATTAAACGCGGTACATGTCGATGATATTGTGCCTCGACTCGCGGAAAGACTGCGCGTATCGAATTTGCAAACGTTAACAGGCTGACAAGAAATTAATTTAGGTCGAGAACACGGTCGATTAGTTTCGCTCGTGACGTTATCCGATCGTTTACCGTGCTGTAACGTACACGCAATTTCAATCTAATTAGTAAATGAATATCGTGATCCAACAGCGCATCGATGATGCATTATTTTTGTCGACAATTATCGCGACCATTATTTCTCGCGATAGTGGATGGATAATTAATTAATTTAAGGGAATGCAATGATGTTCGTTTGCAGGGAAAAGTGCTGTCAAAATGTTCTTGTTTGAATTTACATAAACTGTTATGCATCGAAACTACCCAGGCATTATTCTACTATAATAATTATTGATACTTCGTGAATACCCTAAAATGTATCTACATAAATTAGGTCATATAAATTAGCAGAAATCAGTGTATAAACCTGATTGTTCCCCCTTAAACACGTTTCATTGATCCAACGCGACTAAGCTAGCTATAGAACTGAAATGTTAAATGAATGCTACGATTCTGAAAGAACATGACAACTTTATAGCAATAGGTCAAGTGTCGGAACCTCATTCAGTGACATAACTGTTGAACGAGTTTCCAGCTCTGTCCATACGCGTGACAGCTTGTGTTACTTATGTACCAATCGAAACAGCTATTAGCAACGCCTCTTGTTTACGGTTAACTTTGATGTCAGATCCTAACGGTTGTATGAGAACCTAATACCGACAGTGGAGTAATCAGAAATAGATCTCATTCATACGTCTGTCACGAACTTGCCATTGTATCGCAATTAGACGCAGCAACTCTGGAATTACTAAGTGCTTCAATTGTCGGCATCCAATTGCTAATCAATTTAACGAGATTCCAAATATTTAAATATTTAAAGGCAGACCCTAAAAATAGTACTTCCATAATCAGCTTCACAAGCTCTTCGTGTTCTACAAACACATAAAAATTCGTTGTCAGTACAGATTAAACGTAACACTTGGAAAGCTATTCTGATCAGCTCACTTTGCTCCAATTACTAACACACTTCATTATATTCCATCCAAAGTGCAGCAAAGACCCACTGAAGCAGACAAATCCCCAAAGCCTCGATTCAACCTTCACAAAGCCACGGAGTCAAAGAGAAATCGAAACAACTCTGGACCAAGAAGACAGCGAAAAATCGTCGATCCTCCCTTGCTTAATTCCACGCACGAAAATTACACAGCTATTTCACGTTGATCCGTCCCGCCTCCCCCCTTGCGCTAGCAATATCCTCCACAAAAATCGTCCCCATAAAAACGCGGCATCGCGGCGGGCTTTACATGCTAACGTACGAACAAAGGATAGGAAGAAACAAAAGAGAAGGATTTCGGTGGTAGAACCGCGGATAAAAGTCGGCGATAGTGGCTCTGAAAGAATGGCGAACCGAGAGACCGGACGAAGAAAGCCGGAGAAGGTGAAAGAGGAAGAAGAAAAACTAGTGACGGGGCTGAAGAAAAAGGGAACAAGGCAGGGGGAGCGGGAGGGAGGGGCAGGAAGAATGGTAGGGGTGGAAGGAATAAAGGGAGAAGAAAAGTGGGAAGAGTTTCTTCCGCACAGGATCGATCCGCGAAACTTTCTGGCTCCGTAACGATCGCAGGTGGCCCTGTATTCAACGTAGGTGCACGGGTCAAGTCGTAAGGGGCAGGGCGCTCTGAAAGAAGTGGAATAGAGAGGAAAAACGAACGGACAGGTCGCCAGGGGGGGTAACGAGGAATTGGAGTCCGCGCAAACTTGACCGTACCGAAAAATTGGACGGCTTGTTCCGAACGCTTACGAGTTCTGGACGTGTGCGGATTACGGAAATCTTTCCCTGTGCACGCTTCCCCGCAGACGCGTGTACTTGCACAGTCGACGAACGTCCAGCTATATCGGGGATCAATGAGAGGAACACAAACCGCGCGCTAAATCGTAACTGATAAGCGGAAAAATGGGACTTTCGAACGCTCTTTCTTCATCGGTCGTTTGAATTTTCGAGCTCGATGAAATGCTCGGCGAAATGAAGTTTCGCTGAATGAGTGATGGTTTGATCCTCTCTGGTTTAAACTGTTCTCTATTGTTTTGGGAATGGGGCGCAATTGTTTGGTTTTGATACGCTTGGGAAACTAAAATTTACGACTTGTACGATGGCTCATAAACGATTGACTTCAAACGACGTTTTTTATGTTGCACGAAAATTATTGAAAGTGATCAATGGTTGAACGTGGGAGCTTGAAGGGATCCAGATAAAAGGAAAAGTATACTGCTATAGTTTTCACAGTCAATTGTTGTTTCATCTAAAACCGAACAAATTCGGGAGTCACTACATGTTTTACTACTCAAGTCTGTAGGAGAGATTGTAGCATTAGCTAATATTGATAAGCTATCAGTTTTCAAACAGAAAACTCATAAACATGTTACTACAAGTACTTGAAGTTTATATTGAATTTTATGAACACTTCAGGCGAAATTAGTAAAGATTATGTCTTGAAGTGTTTGCAGCGAATAACAACAATGTGTAACAAAGATTTAAAAAGACTTTTCAAATGAAAATACTAGGAGAGTTTCATCAATTGTAAGCCCATGATAAATTCAAGGGGAATTTCATTATTCATCGATACCTATAATACAAGACTAATTTCCTTCTATTCTTTCCAGATTAAACGATGCGTGAATGAATGTGCATCGACGACGAATCGATGTTTATAATATTCTATTGTCTTGTCTTGCCCCGCTCATTAGAATCTCCTTGAACAATGAAACTCGTAAATTCCATAACCATTATTACTCCCCACTGATATTTATTAATAGAGTGAAATTTCATTCGCGAGACATATGATTGTAAATGAAATGAAATAAATCAATACAAGCTTTAATATAAACTTAGCTTTGAATTGAGATTTCTATCGTCCTTGATGATCTCGCTCGTTTCGTTTAATTTGCATGATTTCCCTTGAAAACTCCTCTCTATCAAAATATGATTGTCCAAGTAAAATTTAATCAAGGAATATTGAAACAAAAATTACAGAAATTGACTTATTCATTTGTACAAGTTAATAACATTTTCAGAATTTCAAAAATATAATGCAAACATTTATCCATCACAAACACGACTCAATATAAACACCAGAATTTCAATACTGTAAACGAACATTTTATAAATTACTCCATGCGTTTGTTTCGTTAAACACAAAAGTAGAAAACAGCGAAGCTTACAACACTAGCGTGCCTTGTTATAATGTCATCGTCATCCTCCCCATTTCTCAAAACAACCCTCCCGTACTCTCCTTCTTCCTCCATCTCAGCTTCGAGCAAAAGGACAGCAAATGACCTCACTAGTCGAAACACTTAGACTTTCTATTTATAAGGCTCAGCTTCGTCGGAAGATTGACGTCGGTAAACGGCAGGAGCCAAATATTTTGAGAGACAGCGAGCGAAGAAAATCGTTGGAAGCGTTTATCGGAAGAACAAACCACGCGAAGATTCGCCAGCAACGTTGCAAGGGTGACGTTAATCCGGATATCCTGGATACATACTTGGATAGGAGTAGAATAGGCGGTGGATGGGTGGGCAGCAGCTTAACGGTAAGCTCGAGAGATCGACTGGCTCCCGGAGACGAGACTCGAGCGCGGAGATTGTAGACAAAGCGTAGTGTCAAATGATCGGAAACTCTAATCAGGAACCGAGCAATCAATTGTCGTAATGCGCGTCGGCAAAGCGTTTAAGAGAGGCTCGGGTTTAGCGTGTGCAATTGCCCTCCGAAAACCCGACGGAGAAATTGTGTTCAGTTCAGCGAGAATCTTGCAAAGCCGGGGAAACTCGAATCCCTCTCTTGTTGCGCGCCTGTCTATCACGAGGAGCGCACACGTTTCATTTTCAACCGTAATTTGCAAGAACTGTGTACAAAGTTGCTACTTGGTTCAGGGCATCGTTTTTAGACACGTCTAACCGTTATTCAAAGTGGTTGCAATTAGCGAATTCTACTAATGGTGTGTTTAGTTCAAACGAACGAATGCTCGTTCTTTCCCCGTTTCAGCATAATTTAATTACAGTATGAACGAATGAAATCGACAAATAAATGAAAGAATGCTCGTGTCACCCTATGTCTTAATTAGATATGTGACAAATTCGACAAACACTGATAGTACACGAGCAAATATCATTTACACGTGTTGTATTCTAAATATCACTACATTCATATGATTCATTGATCACTGACATGGGTCGATTTTGTCACTCGAATTTTGCTGAAGTGAGGGAAGAACGAACATTTGTTCGCTTAATCTAAACGTACCATAACAGTTTCATAGAGTGATTATCGAGTACCGAGACGCTTACCATATTCGCAAATCCTCTGAAACATCAAAAACAAACACCACCTTTCCGTCACCCTGAATGGCGTACTAATTGTAAGGATTTCCATTAAGCCGCAGCAGGCATCGTAGACAGCCGAAGGGAGCAGACAAAGACGAAGAAACAGTTAGCCTGATTTACGGGACAACTGTATCATCAATAACAGTTCCGCAAAGTAACAGAAATACAGCGGTTCTGTCGTTTACCCGAGGCCAGAAACAAAAAGGACGAGACACTGAAGAAGTAACCAAGTTGAAGGAAGAGACGGGAAACAAAGGGAGGATAGACCATCGAACGAGCGGTCGACGAACGCAGAAACCAAAGAAAGTGAATCCCGTCTAAGCCATCCTGCTTTCTCCTCGTTTGCTTCCTCCGCTCCTCCTTGACTCGCGTGGTCAGGAGCTTTTCTTCTTCGACTGATCAGACATCCTCCTCTCTGTTTAGCCTTTTTTTCCCCCAGCCTCCGAGTCGGTCGTGTGGCTCGCTTTCCGTGTTCCTGCCGACCGTGGTTGGACCGAACTACAACGCGAGGCCCACCCCATCCTTTTCCTCGGCTTCCGTCCTCCCGTCGTAGACCCTTTTACCACGTACCTTACTCCTTACGCACCCTCCTCGACTCTCCCGCTGCCTTCCGACGACGTCGCGGCGTTCGTCGAGACGCACGCTACCTACATGGGCGCACGGAACGAGGATTATGGAAGTTTTCTCAGCGAAGGTAAAGTTGTCGGGGGCGAAGCTTAAAGTCCCCGTCCTTCTTCCCTCCGCTTTTCTTCCCTCGTCCCCCTTTTAGAGGGACGCGAAGGAAAAGGAGAAGAGCTCGGCAGGAACTCACCGGCAAGCTTCAACTACGCGAATCCATTATTCCCTTTAGATTTTAGCTCCTCCCGCCAAATGCGACGTGCACACAAACCGTGCACACCCCCGTCCCCTTTGCCCCTCGCGATACATACTCGCGCGATTACATACAGAGGCGGCCATGCGCCAAGGCGCATAGATATATAAAATATCTGTCGCAGACAGGAAACCGGCTAAGACACGTTTTTATTCTTCCGCGGTTTGCAGGTTTCTCCCTGCCCTGCCCCTCGATCCCGCCATTCTAATCGTGCCACCCTTTTCTTACCCTTCAGCCTGCCTTCTCACATAATGATCCTCTTACCCCGTACGCCTTCGCTGCCTCGCATTCATCCCCCTCGACCTACTACTCGGCAACGACCTTCCACAGGTCGACGATAGTGCGTCTACGGCGCAACCTGCGCCAGCGAAAACGACGAGAATTATGGAAGTTTCCCTGCTGCTGACGTAAAGCTCGAATCCCAACCCCTAGCAACCCCTTCCCCGCCGCGCCATCCCAACGACCTCGCTCCTTTTCTCTACTCGTCCTGCAATAGCACACGGACCGCCGCGGAAAAGGAAGCTCCGCCGGTTGAAACTACACAGATTCATTATTCTCTTTGGATTTTTGCTCTTTTCGCGAGACGCGTTCTATTTACGGCACTGAGCCCGACAATACGGTCTTTACGCGCGAGGTTGGCCGTGGAAAATGAAACAAGCTACGAGAGCCGGCCAGAGGGTTGCTAATAAAACTCGCCATTCTTTTTCGGGTAAATTAATTGCTTCGAACAGAGGGAATAATTAGTCGATGATTGTAACGTTGCTGGGAAAGCTGCTGTTGTGGGGCTGGGAATTGGGCGTGCACTTTCACGCGGTGTAGTATTTTTGTTATAAGCTTGATGCTATAGTCTGTGAACTGTACTTTGAAATTGCGCGTTTATAATATACGAAGTGTACTTTTTCTGTGCACAGTGATTCATATCTTTCGTATGAACTAATCCAATTAGCAATAATAGGATATAAGATTAGCCTCAGAAACGTGTTCTGGATTATGTAAACGTATTGGATCCATTTGCCTATAGCGCAAAAATGCTATACAATACTATACATTTATCTACATTAGTGGTACATAAGATATACCTACTATTTAGTTGTAGTACTATTTACTATTTACTAAATAGTAGGTATCTTACGAGGGATATTACTTTAATGTCATCTTCTGATTTTAATGGAACTTTGTATACGAATAGAGCGTCAAAAAATGTAGAAAACTAAAATTCTGGGTTTAAAATGATCATACCACACGATTCCTTTTCATTTCCAGCATTTTGACCGTCTTTCGCGACACTTGTTGCAGAAGAGCGAACGCCAGAACGTTCATTCACCCGTGGCGAGAAATATTAACGTGCAGAGGTATTGAAACATTGACGCCCAGTGAAAGTCAATGTGACCCCTTGAATCACTGACTGAAAGATCCCAGAGATGCCAGGAATCCATGAATCGTTTAGATCTCTGGAGATTCTCGCGTGTCCAGCATTATCAACACTAAATCCCACAAGTCCTGTATCACCTATATCGGGTTTCAGCAAATCTGAATCGTTACACGAGGGTCTTACGAGCTGAGAGGTTGCCTGTATCATACCTAGTGTATCATTAACCTAGAGGGTTCACAATCAACAAAGAAAATATTTGAATCGGAATTATGATTCGAATATTTTACAAAATTTCTGTTAAACCAGCTTTAGAGGATTTTAACAAAAATATGAGACACTAGAATTAGAACATGAATATTTTCTAACATTTTTTAAACGAATTTCCAATAGTGTTAAGATACATATGGAACACTCAGGATATCTATGAATATAATAAATATTAAAATAATACATACAGTTCATATACAGAATTTATGTTCTCCATATATTTGTATTACTTTATTTTTAATTATAATCTATTTAAATGGCGAGAGATTTATTCCCTCATTAATACTATGTATATCATGGTATTTCCTATCTTCTCCCCTTAACCGTTCATTATTCATTCTCCAAAAGACTGACCTAAATACCCATAGAATAGTAATACAGTACCCACTTTAATATTCCCCACAAATACTATAAATAACAGATTTCATTTAGCAATCATCAGCAATTTATAATTTTCTTAGCACCTTGCACACGTTTATAGTTGAGTAAAATCATTAGTAAAAGAAACTACTACTGTAATTCCTCCTTCAATTCCACAACACACGAGATTTTATTCCATGTATCTCCTTTCAATACCGTTACAATTACAAAGTAGAACAAATGATCCCCATTGAAGTTAAATGCAAGAGTAAGGACACTGTAGCTGAATGTAACGGCAGAACTCGAAGCACTTCAATGTTTCCGAGCAGAGTCGGATGTTATTGACCAGTGGAGAAGTATGTGAACATTCCTAGTTGTCGGCATGTTGTTCGAGATATTGAAGACAGTAGCGGAGATGGCATACGATACAGATGTCTATCGAAAGGGTGAAAAGAGTCCAGGAAGAACGGTAAAAGGGGCGGGGAAAACAGAGGAAACGAGTCAAACGGTTTCGGTGGATGATAGGTTGGATAGGGTTGCTGACGTTACCACTCTCGCCCTTCTTTCCACGGGGAGGGAAGAAAGGAGCGGGAAGAAAAACGCGGGGGCTATAATTTTCCGAAACAATAACAGTTTGCGCCAACGACATCCATATGGGAAGGTCATTTTTTTTCAGGGGGAAGTGATATTTCCCTTTGTCCCGTGTGTCCTCCTTCCTTCGCGATAAAAAGCGTCCTTCGGAATTTATGTGAGGAATTTAGGTCCTTATCGATACTTTTCTGAGCATATATTAATAAGTTGTCTGTCATACAATCTTTTTGTGCTCGGTGTACACTTTCCAGGAATTGTGTTAATAAAAGCAGAAATGCTTCGATTTTATAGTGTCCTTAATGACATTAGGGCTCCCAGAAAGATGATGAATTTGCATATGTAAAAGATACACAAAGGTAGGATACACAAAATATACAAGATATACAATATATCCAAAGTACACATTATTATTTGAAGGGTGATACAAATCTTTGTTTAAGTTCCCTCCCTTTATTTGTTTTCTAAACATGACTTTGCATAAGCCTCCACAGTCTAATGATACCTATAGCAAGAGAATCTCTAAAAACTTTTAGAATCACTAACTTTTGACGAAGACTATATCGTATCTGTGAATTTTCTTAATGTTCATCATGGGGGATGATAATCACTCAAATCTTTGACCTCAAGTAAAACAAACTATTAATGTGACCCCGTTCTCCCAACCTCTCAAAGAACTATTTTCTCATCTAAGAAGTAGAATGACGCAAGGGGAAGAGTCAGCAAAAAAGAGGCCAGAATAACTAAAAAGAGCCGACGATGTGGTAGGTGGAGAAAATTGTATACTTTTTAGGTTAATCGTAGCTCGGTAAAGAAAGCATCGAGACGCTTCTCGCTTGTAAAAAAAGCCTTCCATCTTCCCTCCCCGTTCCGCTTCGTCATACTGTCTTATCCTGAGGGATTAATTTCTCGAGGTTTATGTACGTCGCTGCTGGAGGGATGGCACCAGGTAAATCCTGCCCCGTGAAACGTATTTCAAGAAGAAAAATACGACTTAGAAGAATCGGACAAGTCCAGCTCTTCCTCTCCCCCTGCCTCTTACCCATTCACATTTTAAAACATCATCCGTGCCTTAAAACCACCCAAGTCAAGAGGGATTATTTCGGATGTACGTAGGTTGGACCCGAAAGTACAATCGAATCGAGGGACAGTGGATTTATACCGCAGCAATTATTTATGGGTAGCTCACAGTAAACTCCACCGAAAGATCCATATCATCCTTATTCTACTCGATATGCATTAAACCCCTGATTAAATACTGACACAGATTTAGAAAAATGTTTCTAGTAGCTAAGTCTAGTAACTAAGGATGCATTAATATATGCACAGGTATTAACATAGGCTTAATATATGCATGTTAGATTAAATTCAAATAAACCACCCCTACCATCTTCAAATAACGAACTCAAGTCGCTTACCATTTTCCCTCCCAGCGTTTGAATTATATCGAAGATAATCGTAATCATAAGATATAATTATGAATTAAATTTCATATACGACCTATCATCTCTCAAAGCAATCCATTTTCAAATTTATAATCGTCAGATTGTATAAAGTATAAAAGCTGCTGACGAGAGGGAAAAACGAACGAGATGAGAATTTTTCCTAATATAAATAGGCAAATAGGCATGGAACGGTCGCGGGTCTAGTCCCCCTGGAATAAACCGTGTCGATATTGAGTTATTCGCCGGAGGTGAATCCTTCGTTTCCCAGAAAAGCTCGACTGGCAACTGCACACTTGCCTCTTCCACCGACCACGTCCCTGCCCATCGGCCAAATGAATATTAGTGGCACCCCGGAGACGGAATTAATAACAATCGTCCTCCGCGTCTCCCTCGTGTCCACGGTCGCAGACAAAACACACGCCCCAGCGAAAGCAACTGAAATTTATACTCGGCAACTAGGCGGTTCGACCGGTGAAATCGGCTGGAAATACGAAAGTAAGCTTCGCCGAGTGCACGAGAGATCGCATGAACGGATGGAAAACGATATTTCTCGCTATCGGTCGGTTTATCTAATTCCGCGCGAACTTCGAGTGGGCGACGAACCAACTGTTCCTCCTCTTCGTATATTTTTAATATACTTTTGCTGTTTTGATTTGTCGAGGGTAAATACTTTCTCTAATCGGAACAGCGTTTTCATGTGGATTCGAAAATGGAAACAAGGAGGGAAAGAAACGATTCTTTTGAAGTTAATGGACAGGAGAATTTATGGCATATGATTTTGAATCATTTCCACCAAAGATACGTAAACGCATATTTCATTTACCATTTTCTGTAGTGAATTTACATTATTGAATTCTGTTTTTTCATATTACTGTTATGAAGGGAAATACCAAAGATCAATTTCTCCTCTATAAATCAGACTTTACAATGTTTGAAAAACTGGAAAAATTGAAGCATTTATAGTGAATTTTATGAATAAAACAGAACTGATACAAAGCTAGAAAAATGTAAGCAATGTATTGACATGGTACTCCATTAATTATTGGAATTAATCGAGTGTAATTAATGTCTACAACTGGTCCTCATGATTCATGTTCGTCGTCAGTAAAATTGCCTGACCAGATTCATCCACTTTGTGATCAATGTCGTCGCTTTGACGTCGATAAAATAATGTCCATATGCCACATTTCAAGTTTAAAAGCGCGCCAGAATGTACACGGAATATTAAAAAGTAAACAAGCTCCTACCGAAGGAAAGCCAATATGTTATGAATGGTGATTCAAGGATATTTCACAATCAATATTCGACAAGCGTTACGTTGTATATCAGGGGTGGTCATAGCACGGTACTCGAAAAATTGTGGGCCGACTCGAGAAGAGGGTGAAATGTTTCGATTACCCCTTCACGATTACACATTCAATTTATGCCCTAAATTTTCAATATTTGGATCAGTCTACTTAAAATTAAGTAGATATATGTCAAAAATTCATCTTTAGACCTATTATTTCCATCTCCAAACAAATAAAAAAATAAAGCTCAAGTATCGACATATAAATTTGAAAATGATCTCTCACTTACTATTACACAAGACCCTAGTACATATTCGTTAAAATAAGTGCATAATGCAAGATAGTAAATGTACTGTGCCAATAAATGGCTAAATCAACATAGTTATCGACGAGAATCATGTAAAGCACGATTTCTCAGCAGGAGCTAGTTGACCACCCCTGATACGGAGTCAATGCATCATTGTAACGAAATGCACACACGCGAAGGTATGGTTATCACGTCTTACGTCGCTTCGTTCCTGTCCCGTTGTAGATCCAACCGATACACGATGCAATCTAATGGCCGATCGCGGATGGGATGAACGTATTAAATATGTATGCGGCATGGAAAGATGGATGCACCGAGATGCATCGCACTGAAGATAATCCTCGTTGAAAGGTAAAACGCAATATTCACGTCTTGTGCTCTCGCCCGCGCTTTCGCAGCTGTGGATAGATGCATACATGCACATACTGTCTTTCGTATCGCGTTTGCGATGCGATCCAAGAACTGACACTTCGATGTCTCGTTCGACAGATCCTTTCTATCCTATTAACCGGTAAAAGCTTCCTCGTGTGACCTTGACCCACGATAGGACTGATAAAATGAAGACAGATACTTGAGGAACATATTTATTAGCATTCAATAAAATTTTATGTTTGTTGTAACTATTATTTGAAAACCATTTAAATACAATACTCTTAAAAAAATATTTCTGCGATGTAGACTCATGTTCTATTCGAGTAGAAAAATGCAATTAGATTGAAGAAATGAGATGGTAAATTAGCTTTATAGAAGTTTCAAGTCTACAATAAAATCTTCTTCACGTTTAAAGTATTAAATAGGATTTTTATAGTTAATAAGAATTCACACAAAAGAGGCTTTGGAAATGCATTCTCGTATTAATACGAAACAGTTAAAAACCAGATAAAAAGAAATATCTTAATAGTTTATAAGCCAGCGGTTTCTTTATCGACATGCCAACTATCGAAACACGCGAGGCTAAAAATAAGAAGTAGAATAAAGCACGAGCAGATGCAACAAAGGGGTGTCGTGGCTCGTAAAACTTTTATGTACCAAACTTCTTTCTCCGTCACTCCTCCTTTCCACCTTTTCCGAGATACTCTGCTATATTTGCATCCGCGTTGCTTTATTGCTGTTCGATTATTAAAGTAGCATTGTCTTGCTTTTTAGCAGACATATCAGAGTCGACTGAGAAGAGTATTAAGATACACGCAGAAGATCGTAAAACGCTATCACCCTCGCGAGACTTTGAACTTCGTCCAAAGTGGGAAACGTCTGCGAATCGCGGCTGTGATAGAAAAATGTTTACAAGTTGTAAACGACTAATAAAGGGAATATAAATCTGGCATCGTTCCACCAGCAATAAACTGTATCGTAAATGCATTGAAACATATTGGATTTATTTATTTCTCTTTTCCACAAATGTAGATAGGAATAAAACTGTATAAATTTATCTTCAGTAATGTAGAGAAACTATACTATTATTATTTATTATTTTAATTTCAACTTATTGCTAATTCTTAACTTCGATGTCTCACTAGCGTTCAATGAAAGATAAAGAAATTTCTCCTTATCATTTTTGAAGCCCTAAACATTAAAAAGAGGTAAAGATTTTTTTTTTCGATTCTTCTCAGTAGTTTCCCTCCTTCAATCATATGAAGCCATGAAGCTACATTATGCACGAATCCAGTTTCTGCTCTTATCGATGAATCGATCAACCGAACTTGTTTCGATTACAAGAATCTTTCTGTTTCCATACTATTAGATATAAAAGGAAAGGATGTTACTGGCGTCACCTGTTTTCAGCGATTGTAACCCAGTCTATATGCGACTTTAAAATTACTGACTACTTAAGGTGTCAATGCATTACTGTCACATCATGTGAACTCACGTTACGTACTATAAAGATCGATGCACACGAGCGATATTTTGACACACGATTTCGTTGCAATCATATGTTTTTCTTTGTTTTCCCAATTATAAAAAACGAAGACAGACATATCATCGCAACGAGATCGTGCGTCAAAATAACGCTCGTATATAATCGTATAATAATAAATCGTATTATTTACGAGCTCCTAAATAAGAGTGCTTGTTGCTCGTGAATCGAGATTTTTCCCCTGTTTTAAACCTATTTTCCTATAATATGAAACAAATTTGCTACAATATATAAAGTGATTTGACGTGACGTGACAATAATGTTCGCACCCCTAATGACCGAAGCAATGCACGCTGGGCGTGAAGAGGATCAATAGAGAGAAAAAGAAACGAGTTTGTGACCATAGGACAGGGGAAGCGTGTTACGAAACACATTGAGCTGAATGTTGCTTTTGTATCAAAAGCAGAGCGAATGATCTGGGAATAATGAGGAAGTCGGTAGAAGAGAAAATGAGAGCCAGTCGAAAAGGTGAGCGCCGGCTGGCGTCTTCCGCTTTCAAATCCATCCAGTCATTATCGCACTTCGACGATCGATGCTTCGATCCGTTCCGTGCCCTACTTTTTCCCCCTCGTAGCTGCCGCGTTGCTTTCGTGGATTACTCACGTTATTGCACGAAAGCTTCGAGAGCATCGGGTCGCGTATTCATTCCGCGGACCGTAAACCCTTTTAGGTCCGTATCAAACACGCCAACCGAATGTCTTCCTCGTCCGTTGAAATTGAAAATGGAAACATCTTACAGATGATGAAAAATCCATTTACCGAAGCTGATCCCGCCTCATCCCCCCGGAAGCTCGTTATCACGTCCTCCCTTCGAAAATAAACCGTAATAGGAGCAGGGACATCCATAAGACAATCGCGTTCCAGTTAAACATCGATATCGACGAAACGAAATTACCTTTGGAGCTGGTCTAAAGATGGTCCAGTGAGTTTCTAACGCATGACAAATTCATATTTTCGGAAATCAATGACAATTGCTGGTTCGCGAAGGGACAGACAGAATAGGATAATTCATGCGATAAACTAGTTTAATGAATTCACTCAGTTAACGATAAGATTAGACTCGAGACAGAGAATATGTTATGCAACGATCCTAAAAAAATCAAGGAGTTCAACAGTTGATACTGAATAATTTCTAATATTCATGATTAACGATCTCAAATAAAAATCTGAAGAATGTTAAATCAAAAAACCTATTAACGTGTACCGATCTCCTCCGCTTAGATATCGTATTCAGGTCAATAGAATTAGGTTAAAACTCATCAGCTGTTAACCCTAAAAAGAGTTGGACTCGTAAGAACTCCCAGACCATCACGAGAGTAACTAAATTCTCTTTCAGAATCAACATCGCCCCTATTCTCAGGAACTCAGCTGTTTTCCTACCAATTCGCGTCACAAGGAAAATGCAAATTCGATATCCCACAGTCCAGTCGGCTACTTCGTCTCCGTTTCGTTCAACTGTTCGAACACGATATAGCCTTCGAGGTTGGATCGTACGAGCGTTTTCGTAACGCCGCTCGATCTATATACGGGAAACGCTGGAGCAGGTTTATTAACATGATTGATGGAGCGCGACTAAACGAGGAACGAGCCCGACGGAATAAAGATTACGGCATCGCGAACGCCCTCGTGTACGCGAGGAAACTTTCGAGGAGACTTTCACGTTCGTCCAGCTTCTTTTTCCCCTCTTGTCTGTGTGCACGCGATCCGCGGGCTTGAATCACTTTCAGAATCAGCGCTCGCACGTTTACGCGCTACGTTAAAGTATTATACTTTCACGGGCGTCATTCAGAGAACCTCTTTACTTATTCACAGGGAGTTCCCTTGCAGGTATTTACGACAATGGATGCGAGGGAATTCACGCCAGTGCTTTACGGTTCGCGCGTAGCTTCTTCAAGAGGGAAAAATGGAAAGCAACGTGGAATCCGTTTCGCCTAGTAAGAAGCAAATAAGGGTCATCCGCTGCCTGTTTTTCTTTCAATTAAAAACTGGTGTATGGGGTGTCTTACTTTTTAAGAGAAAGTGTAATTCACTCGGAAGTCTAAACATTTTCTATAGCTTTCTATGTACATATATGTATCTTTTTAATGTTCTAAGCTTATAAAAAATCTGGAAAAATTCTGGGATACTTACTGAAGTCTACTTGAATAGATCATCGCTTCTTGAGTCAAATATATATATATGATTAATTAGGAAAAATAAAAATTCTGAAGAAATGTACAAAAATGTCGAAATTCGCTGCAGACAAAATGGTCCCACTGTGTCCACAGAGAGTTAAAATTGAAGTTTAAATAAACACCCAAAGTCTCGTTAACATAATAAATTTTACCAAATTATACGAGAAGCGAGAATACAAAACGAATATTCGACACAATTCAGCCTGTCATTCGTAATTCTAGACGTACCCCCATGGAAATAACTTTGTTGCTAATGTTCTCCATATCCATAGAGTCGTAAGACAAATAACGCTTAAAGGAAAATTATTCTGGATTCCAGTTTAGAACTTAAGCAGCATTTGCATATTAATCAGGAATTCATTGGGAAGTTACATTCTGAGCTAGCTCACGCATTACGGATCCTCCCTCCCGTAATCATATTACGTTTAACGCACTGTTAAGCTTATTTCCCGCACTCCAGGGAATTGCAGAATACTTCGAGTAACCGTATCAATGATAGCATAACTTCGTCAAACAAAAAGCTGGAACGGGACTCTTGAGAAAAAGCGATACACCGCTGCGGCGCTGTTACGGAATGCAATTATCTCGCTTACTGCCCCGCGCCCAAGAAAAGATAGCGCACGAAGTGTGGGGAAGAATGTGCGTCGAAAGTGTGGGTAAGAATAATTGGGTGAAACAATTTCGCGGTGGAATCGTGTTCGAGTTAAATGTATAATACAGAATGCGAATTTTCTGCTTTTAAACTGAAGTAAGCTATAAAGCTTTTTCAGAGACCAATTTACGAGTTTCATATAAACGTAAATTTTCATGTATTCTAAATTTAGGTATTTAGTATTAACAACAACTAATGTTGAATAAATCGTAAGAAATTTTTACATATTACGTTGGCTTTCCAAAGAGTAGGTGATAAGATGAGCCCTGGATACAATACAGATAGTTTTGGGACTCAGATCATCAACGAAGCACAGTAAATAGTACAAAAAAAATTTATTTGAATTCTTTGTAATTTCACAGTTGAAGACAATTAAATCTAATTCGTGCATTTTGTTTCTTTAAAGGATTTGAAAATTTGAAAATTTGAAATTTCGCTTCTTTGAAAGGTCTGAAAATTTGAAATTTTACTTCTTTGAAAGGTTTGAAAATTTGAAATTTTGTTTCTTTAAAAGATTTGAAAATTTGAAATTTCGCTTCTTTGAAAGGCTTGGAAATTTGAAAATTCGCCTCTTTGAAAGGCTTGGAAATTTGAAAATTCGCCTCTTTGAAAGGCTTGGAAATTTGAAAATTCGCCTCTTTGAAAGGTTTGAAAATTTGAATAGGACTAACAGAAACTCGATTAATCTTTAATGTTAATTTTTGAAGTACTGTTAATTTTGTTCATACATATGCAAATATTTAAAGATAGATACTAATTTTCTGAGATTCTATTTTTGAAATTCTAAAAAATTTACTCAATACTATTGGTACATATATATGACATATTCCAACTGAAATACAAGAATGATATCTAATTGTACTCACGCTTCATAACCGATGAATCGAATCAGTTTCAACATGTTCCAATATTCAATAGAGTAAAGGAAATATCTGAAGGAAGTCGTAGTCGTGATGAACGATTTTGTAAAGTAAGCTTCGTGTGGTCGATCGTTATTGCAAAACGAGCTGATCGCATATCTCAGGGGATCACTAGTCACGACCTTTCAGTACAATAAGGCGCAACAATAGTTGGTCGAGTACACGGTCAACCAAGATAATAATCTTGCACAAGATCAGAAAACGAGACTGAACTATTTAGAGAACGAGGAACTGTTGCCCGTGGGAATGTCGGTGGCATCCGAAGTTTCTCTATGGATAAATAAACACGAAGCTATTTGTACTATAATTAACATCTACCTGCACTCGAGCCCTGCCTAATTAGCTATCGAAAACACCTTAAGCGTTCAATTTTCGTAGAATTTAGCTAGAACAATTTCGTCATTAAGCATTCTCGTTTAGATGTCGACATTTTTGCAATAGCTAAATAAATACACTCACCTTGTGTACACGAAAGACTTCAAGATATTAATTAGTCTTCCATAATAATATAAGTCCCCCTCAGGTTTAATACTATTCGCCCCACTAGAAATAAATGTGATCACTCTCCAGAAATGAGAATAATAAAGAAAGATGAGAGCAAAAAAGCCGAAGGAGAAGGAAGAAAAATTGTCTGATGTTCGAAGGAGCCTTAATAGAAATTACAGTGAATCACGGATCAAGAGGGGTGCAAAAACGGGAATCAAGAGAACAAGCCGTTCCATCAACACCGGCTGATATATAACGGCGCGAAACTCAAATTAAATATCTCATAATGCCGCGCTCACGTGTTCCCAGTATAGGTGGGCAAATCCGTACGTGTATTTGGCCGCACTCGAGTCTGCTGGCCGCGAGCCAAACTTCGCCGACACGCCAGATTTGATGCCTAAAAAGGATCGTAAATTTATCTCATCGCGCGTTCGTCCCACATTTGGCTCCGAATTCGCGAAATAAATAGAATTTTCAAGGTTTATGGCGGCCCATGAAACACTTGTAAATTTCGCTTTAACTTTACAACGGTTCCAGTTCAATTTGTTACATCGTCGACTATGCATGTCGCTCTACGAAACCGCCATTAACTGGGAAGGTACGAGTAGTTAGTTTGAAAAAAAAAGTTGCCGCGTCGTGGCGTGCAGGAGCAAAGGAGAGGAAAGTATCGACCATTTTTTATCGTGGCGACATTAATCGCACCCCAAGGCGACCACTTTCCGTTGTTATTACGCCCCTGAGAAATTTACCATTCGTACGAGAACGATAGCACGAAGTGCAACGTTTTATTATGATTTATAACGACTACCCGCTCAACTGGTCCAGTATCCTTGAAATATCGCGGACATAGTACATGTATATCCTTAAGTAGCGCACGTCGATACTCAGCGCTTGTAATGGAGAAGGTAGAAGGCAGTGAACAGATATCTCTTTATTTCTAATTTCTTATTGAGCGATGATAAGAATATATTTTCATGCTACAGTCGAACCTCGATAACGTGAATGTCAAGGGAAGAACTAAATTCTTCGAGTTACGGACGTTTCGATTTATCGGAGTTCTCGAGTAAGAAAGGTTTGATATAAGAAAATTCAATGTGCAGAGGGTTTGTACTAGAGTTAATAATTTGCTGATTATAATAACTTAAACATAGCAAAATTCAATTTTAACTTAGAAAGTGTCTCAGGTTTCTTCTTAATTATCATTTCATTCAAAATTTTACTCAAGGTAAACGCGAAGACGACGATGGGAATTATGCGTTCGATTTAAAACAAACGACCAGCTTGCATGGATAGCACTAACTTTCACCTTCAACATTTTTTGGAATATCAAGTAGCTCACTAGACAATCGTGCGAAAGGATTAACCCCCAACCAGTATAATACTAGACACTATAAATCTATGAATTATGATTCAGTTACTGCGATTCAATCGTAAAAAGTAATTCATAATAAAGCGTGGAACAGTCACAATTTTCCACATTATGAATTTCTGTGAGGCATGAATACTTTTCATCCTACACGCAGAAGATTGATTCAGTATAAATAGCGTGACCTCACGATGTTAGAACTAAGGGTTAAAATGGGACCCTCTGTAAGCCCTCATCTAACACCAAAAGTTTTCCACATCGACGTCACGTTTTGCAGCGACGTACAGACACATTGCAGGATAACCCGATATTCCTCAAATTCCCCAAAGATGCGATAAATATCGAGTATACGGCCGAGCTACTGGAACAACCCCGAACAGATCGCATTGAATTTCAAATACATAGAGGGAAAACTGTACCCTGATGTGCACGCTCGCGACTACGCTTCGAATTCAATTCCGATTATTTAATACCATGAAAACTCGTCGAATAACCGGCACGAGCGAGGCGACCGCGCGACCAAGGGGAAACAGAAGAGCGGACCGTGGGCTGGTGAACGACAATCGCATTGCCAGCTTCACCAGCCTTTTTGATCGAGTTCACAATTATGCGTCAGCCGTCCCACGTGGCGCATTATCGGAGCTTATAACGTATTGCTCTGTATCGGCCGTTAACGCCGCGGCTGGAGTTCGTTCATTAATAATAGAAACATTATTAACGACCAGTCGTGCCGGAAATATTGTCTCTAATCAGTAAACGGCATGTGTTTTCGCCGCGAATCGCGCTTTTTCCCCTGGGGACTCTAGCAATTTCACGAACGAATAGAAGTACACACGTCATGCGGTCTTTGCTTCGAAATGATTTTATTCCATCGTGTAAGGCCCAATGCAGACGAGCAGTTTTTTGTTCTGTACGGAATGACTTTAAAGGGTGATTCTAAACACCAAAATAAGATGAAAGTCAAAAATAATGATTTGGCGTTTGAGGCTTCGTTTGCTAGTTATAAGCGTCTACAAATCTGGTGGAAATCACCAGAAATGAGCCTGCGCGGGAGCCTCGAGTAATGGTTGTCTGCATGGCAGTGTAGCCCTGACTGAAGGAAGGGGAAAGATCAGCTGTTTGACGATGAATGATCTCTCCCCTCCCTTAGGTCAGGGTTACACTGTCATATGGACAAAGATCAGCTGTTTGACGGTGAGTGATCTCTTCCCTCCTATGGGTCAGGGCTGCTCTGCCGTGCAGACAACCACTGCTCGAGGCCCTCGTGCAGACTCATCTCTAGTGATTTCCACCAGATTTTTAGACGCTTATAACTAACAACCAAAGCCTCAAACGCGAAAACATTATTCTTGACTTTCGTCTTATTTTAGTGTCTATTTTGGTATGCTTTTCCTCGGAAGATACTGTTTTCGAAAACGGATAGAAAAGGTGTTCCCACGATACTACGTCATGGGTGATGGAATATTAAAAGAGTAGTCTCATGCGAGAGATAAAAAATATCGAAAATCTACCACGTTTAAAAAGTCAACAAAGATTTATACACACCCCTGTTCCTACTTCACTGCGGGTTTTTATTTCACAGATCCACAACGGGGAAAATGAAATTTCCACGGAAACCGATACCTCGTTAAATTACTTACTTCGTGGGTAAGTCAATCAAACAATTTACCTTTCAATTAAACGGTCTTTACCGACGAGAAACAAATCGAGATGCTTGAAAGTACAGGACCACACAAAACGATCCTGACCGTTCTGATCGAGCTGAAGGCGCTACGCGGTACACCCACAATTATCAACTGCGCCTTGTTAATTACAGATATAAAAGGGGAAAAAGGATACGTCGACGAGGAGTGACTGCACGGCGCGGACAAGCTACTAATTACGATTTTCGATTTGCCAGAGAAGAATAACAAAAGGAAAACAAGTGCGCGCTAAAAGCCTCGAACTGATGGACGGGAGAAAAGGTTGGGACACAGAATGTGGGTAACCAATTTCACGAAACAAATTTTAATTGCAATTACTTCAACGCTATCGTCGGTAGAGCGTGAATCTCTCTCTCTCACTCTCTCGTTGCACCGAAATAGAGTGTGTCCCTGGAGGGAAAAGGTGTCCACTCGATAATCAACGCGAACCGCTATTATTTATTGCGCCTGTGTTCCATCGAGCGCGTTTAAAAAATCGTGAACCTCGATTGCATTACGCAAAGGTCAACAGTCACAGCTTACAATCCCGTTCATAGACACTCGAAGGCCCACGCACGCTTTAAACTGTTCAAAGTTCATAGTTCATATAGTTCACCTGAAATTGTAAAACGTGGCTCTACAATGTAACCCAAATTATAAATAGAATTGGCTCTGCGAAATATCAGCCGCGAGTCCTACAACCGTCCAACCGTGAGCAAACTCGCGTTCGTGAGGTGCAATTTTTGGCACGTGGCCCAGGCCATAGGTGTGTGACCATGTCACCATCGTGGAAAGTATTGGAAACCGCGAGAAGTTAAACATACGAGTGGAATTCTATTTTCCTAATTATAAAACAATAGCTTCTAGCTAAAACGGTTGAGAGAGTGAACTGCGATTTCTTCTGGAAATTATTTAATAGAGATATCGTTAAGGAGAAGTTAATCGACGTGTTACGATAAAAATTACAGGAGAAACTCAGCAAATGAGGTGCTATAAAATTGAATCAGTTTTGGAGAAAAATGTAAACTAATCAGCTTAAGTGCTCTAACGATTCTAACATTAATATTCTAGTAACAGTCCAATAGCCTGCTATTATAGCATTAAAAAAGGCTGATTTATGGTTTGAGTTTTCTAATTACAGATATTAACTTAACAAGTAGCATGCTCCGAAATATGTACTTCGAGAAGAGCTCGCAGAAAGTCACTTCACGTTGAAAAGTATTTTTCCCCTGCAACAAGATATGTTGGTAGTAATCTATCACCCGAGACAGTTTGCAGAGAGTTCGTAAATAAAATGCCAGCACGGTTTGTTAAACGCGACATTAATATACTTCCGCGAGAATTAATACGTTCATTGGTGCGCAGACGTGCTATTGCCTTCGATAATTTCCCGCGTCTGAAGGAAAATATTGCTGTTCGCGCAGCGTGTCTCCTGCGATAACGAAATCGTATCCGTAACGATAGCGATGCGTTTTTTAACAGACCTGCCACTACTGCAGTGTAATTAAAATCGAACCGAAAAAAAACGATAGCTAGCCAGAAATTGCGAAACGTTCTTGCGTTTGCATTTGCATAGGTTTAGATAAACAAAAATTCTCCTAGGTAAAGTCATGCGACGCGACGCTTCACTTTGCGTTTACATTAGCTAATATGGTTAATCTTAGGCAGTCACGGATCAGTGGACAAATCGTAGCGGGAAATTTAATTCAAGGAGAGATACAGCATATGTATGTAACATAATCACTGTGAATGAAACTAACGTATTGCAACAGAGTACAATAATTAACTTATTGCACTCGGTGTCTTTTAAGATTCAGTATATTAGCTTATTAGCTACTCAAAGCATTGTATACTTTATTTTTATGTACTATTATAAATACTTATGTACTGTATTTGTGTATTAGAAAATACTGTACATAGAGATAATAATATGTTAAAATATAGATCTAGTGGTCAATTGAAACGTTTGTTGTGAATTTACAATGTTAAGCTACTTAATTTATTGAAATTGCTGCGAATATAGAATATTACATTTTACACCTGATAATTTGAAGATATAAGATTGCTAAAGAAATTGAATTGAATAAGTAATTGCAGATATCGTAATATTCTATATAAATAAAATAATCGATATTCAAACAAGTTTCCTTTGAAATGATGCAAATATTTGCACCAGTTTTCTCTACTTACTTAATTATAGTACTTATAATAAAGAATGCAAATTGTAGATCCAAGTACAAAGAGTATCATTTTGAAATAGTTATATATCTCTTACTATAAAAACATTACCAACACAAATACATTGAATTAAGTTTAATTTCCAAACATTACACTCATTGCTCTTCAAATTATGATTCACATCATATGCGAATGATTTGCTTACCCGATTCTACAAAGAGCCTTACGTAAGTTTTAGATAATAGCCTTCGACTTTGCGACAGAATATTATTCTTTATGATTATTATTACATCAGCAATCGATATTGCTTTATCGTTGAGTTGCCTACGACTGTTTCGAACGAAGCAACGAGACAATTGTTTACCTTCCGACTTTCAACCAAGGACTAATTACTTGATCACTTTCCACGCGTGTATCGCGAATCGCGTGTACTTATCAAATGAGAGCAAGGCGGCGTGCGACGCAAAAAAAGGTATTTACGAGGTGTTTCCTTGAGTTTCACGATGTTCCACGCGCGAGCAATAATAATGGAAGGTTACATAACAGAACCGGAAAGGTTGAGGAAGAAAGGGAAAGAGAAACGGTTAGTGATGAGGGTTCGTGACTGCATACGTGCTTCTATAGGTAACACTGACGTGTCGGAAAACCGAGCAAGAGATTGATGAGCCCGTAAGTGAAAGGACTGGAACGATGAAAAACGAGACACCGCGTGAATTCCTTTTCCACAGTCTGCCCGAATAAGAAGAAAATGCCTGGACCGCCCCGAAAAAACCGTGGACGAGTAATTAAGCGCAAGGGATAATTACAGGCCGGTGATTTTAAGCGTACCGATATTTTGTACTTCCGATTCCGTGCTCGTGACACGAAATTCTTGTCCCGTGAAATTAATTTTGCTTCGAATAATTAAAGAATCGCCCATTCCCATAAGTTCGTCGGTGAATAATGCATTTAATTGCACGAAAACGGTTTATAATATTAATTCAGTGTTTTTTTTTTTTTTTTTTTTTTTGTTAAATTAAAATCGCTGCTAAGCGTTAGGGGAAATTCATTACACGATTCGTTCTCATCCTTCCTCATTTTAGTTGAATTTCGAAACCAATATTTGGACTGCCTTCCACGCGGTGGTTATTAGTAATTTGATTCCAAAATGCGTCCATAAATATCGACGTATTCGTAAACATTGTTTTACATATTCGTTTCGTGCGCGAGCGAATTCAATTAATCGCATCGATAATTATAAAATGTCCTTCGTTACTTCACCGAGACGTGACGCGACTACTACTCGCGCGTATAAGTGAATGCAACTCCGCGCCACGTGACAATTAAACCGTTTCGAATTTCACGGTTGCTCAAGCAAACCAGAATCCCACGCATCTGCAACAATATGCTACGCGGGACGACAAGATTTTTGTAAAAATAATCCGAGAGACGTACCGTTCTTCAATTCCTATATTAGCGACAGATTCAATAATGGATATAAAAAAGAAAATGTCGTCTCCTCGAGATGAAAATATCGAGTATGCCTGTGAAGTTTATAATCTTATTTGTAATCTCTTGTTAATGGTAACTTCTTTCAAAATTTTCAAATAAGTCTGAAGCTAATTATATGGTAATTCTATAGTCGAGGGTTCACCTCGTCGATTTCAATAACCTTAGAATCACTGAACGATCAATGGGCAACCTTGAAAGATCAATGTCCTGAGTAATTTTATGTATACATACATGTAATCACCGCTCCGTTTTAGCTCTAGAGATATACATGAAAGTATTTTGGGTTAGGTCTGGGTTAAGTTTCAAAAATACACTCGGACGTATATTTAATACCAGATATTGTTTGAAGCTTCCTCACAATACACACATGGAATTAAAAATACCCCTTCTCTGTACATATCTGAATGCTAACGCTGACACAGATCTCTAAACCAAAAAACGTTCGTGTGTACCTTTGAAACCTAACACCGAAATACTTTCCTGTATATATACCCTTGAAATCTAAGCCCGAATTAACCGCAAAATATTTCCGTATATTTCTTTAAAACTACAACTGAGCGATATTACATCTGTACGTAGAATTACTCATAACTAGAATGCTGACTTTTATGCAAATGCATATTCTTGTAAATATAGCCAACAAAATGGAAATTACATAAAAATTTCTTTTTTTCTTCAAATAATGTAGTTTAATATCAAATAATATAAATTACTTTAAAAAACATAAAATAACTATCTAAAATTATAAAACAAATAAAAATATATAGAGGAAACACATGTATAGTAATAAGTAATAGATAAATATACTACAGTCGTTTCTATAATTATTAATTACAATTCTGAATTCTGAATAATTGTAACATAAAGTAGTATATCCATATCTATCGCCCTCCCAGGCGAGGCCCAAAGTTGCTATACATTATTTTACCGAGACAATAATGATAGATATTACATATATATATATATATATATATATATATATATATAGACAACCTACTAAGCAAAAAAGGTCTACAAAAAAGACTGACATACAAAAAAACTGGTGTATATTAATGTCATAAATACTTCAATTTTTGTAACATTGTAGAATCTAAATTAGAGAGAAAAAACAGTAACAAAAAAAATAAGCTAATCTTTGAGATCCCCTTTCATAACAGCGATACAAAGAAAAGGAATGAAATAATGTAAATTCGCCAGAAAAATATTACATGTACGCAATTTTGGGCCTTAATTTACAAAGAGAGCCCAAATAATAATCATTCACATCCACTACCTATCCCGAACCAACGCGCATGCGATATACACATAACGCGGACTTGGTCCGCACATTAAGCAAAGTTACTCACCGAGTTAAATATGTCTCGCCGAAAACTGCAAACAAATCCCACATTCCGAGCGAGGCGGGTTCAGTGGTCGTTTGAAGTTACATAATCTTCTAACCTCAAAGCGCAACGGAGCCGGGTGAAAAGGCGAAACGGCGCGCGAGGGGCACCGCGCGCGACAGAGCAAGAGCGCGAACACGGTCACGTCTCACCGCGAATCACGTTCGAACTTCACGATCCCGTTTCCGTGACTAAGGGCGGCATCGGCTAGATCGCGCGGCGCCGACATCGGTGGGAGAAAAATAGAAACCGCTAGCGCGCGAAGGGCCCCGTCGAGTCGGGCCGAGGGAACGACTGGAATGCCCTCGTGGGTCCTGCCTCTAACAGCGTCCGCGCTGCGCGCGTGAGAGTGGTCGCCCTTCGACCGCTCCGATTTAAAGGGCCCGGCTCGCGGACCAGTTCCACTCGCGTTCCAACCGTGCACGGGGCACCACTCGCGCGTCTCGCGCAGGGGGACAGGCGGGGGCTGCGCGGCGCGCTGGTCGGGCCGAAACGGAAGCGGAGAGCCGACAGGAGATGCGCGCGTGCTGGTGGCACTCGGCTCGCGCGGCGACGGCGGATGTCAGGACGATGCACCACGTTCCGCGCGCGTTTCCGCCGAGAAAAAAGGCGCGTGCCCCCGTTTCAGCGAGGGAAGAAACGCACCGACGACGACGCGGCGATCGAAAGGCACCGCTGTTGCGCCACCGTTTCGCGCTGGAACCGCACGACAGTGTTTCGTTTCCCTCCCTTCCTCTCTCTCCCTCTCGTCCTCCGTTCTGACATTTGTTTACCAGCCCGTGCTCGACCACTCTACGCTGGTTCGCGCGTTAAATTGTCAATGCGCACGGGACTGCTTGTCGGGCTGCATCGTGACACGGGACGGCGGTCTGGCCGCGGGGACGATCCGCGCGTTCCGTCTTCGGGCACATTCGATCGTCCGGGCGAAACGGACCCTGAATTCGCGTGACGAAACAAACCACCGCGCACACAGCATCCACGTTCCACCATAGGGAATCTGCGACCGCGCAACCGCCGGGATCAAATCGCATCCGCCGGCGAAAGTAGTGCCGCGCTCCGCCGAAACCGCGAATCAGATGGACGGCTAAAGGACGACTGCGCGCACCGATACTGTAGCGAACGACGAATGTTTTCCTTCTAACTGAGCTACGTTCGCGACATTTATATTGCAGAATGTCGATTATCAGAGTTAACGCTAACTTCAAAATTCACGGTCAATTCTTTTTTTAGAGAAACTGTTACTGAGTGATAGTTCGAGGTTTACTTGAGGTCCTTGTATAGTTTCATTGTTAAGACTGCATATATCGGAAATTCTGAATAAGAAAGATCGAGGAAAATCCAGTTGGGATAATCGACGCTCTACTGTATTGTCATTCTGAGCGATGCATTTTATAATGAACAGTTACGATACCATTTTCAAGTATTTCTATGCGTTTATTTCTAATCCTGTTTCAAAGATAGTGGTTTTAGTTGAAACTACTGTCTTTATTCACTTTTGCTAGTTTATACTATTTAAATATGTAAAAAAAGCCTCTTAGAATTTATATTTAAATTACCCGCGATGTCGTTTTGTCCGAATGTATATACTTTGTTCTGTATTATTTTAAAGCGATTCGTTTTACTCGGTTATTATCAAGTATTTCCTTATCGATTGCAGAATCTCGGTTTAGTATCACGATCGATAAGTTTTTGAGAATGTGGATGGTTGAACAGAGAGAAGCTGGCCACGATTAGTGAAAGTTCTAAGAGGAATGCGAAGTTTCTCCATGATGATAAGAATTAATCGTGATCTCGATTGTTCTACGATACAAAGACGCATTCTTATTGAAGAAGTACCAATTTTCTTGGTTTATTTTTGGATTCCTATCTAATCTAATCGATTATCAATTCAAAGTTTCGAAATCGTCGTTATTGTTTCGGTTGACAAGAGGAAAAGATATTACACTGAGAAGTTATTACCGTTCCTTCCCACGGTCGAACAAATTCACTTTCGTTACCATTATATTCTTCGCATTTACATTCAATTAACGTCCCACTGCCGTGGCTATAATCGCGCGATTGTCATGAGTAAGTAAAAGTCCCAGCAACGAAGTTCGCTTTAACCTACGTAGTGAAACAGTTGCACGCAGCTACGGAAGTGGCGTCATTCGCAATTCAATATGGCGGACGTTAAACAGCGTAAACAGAGTGGCGATCACAGGAGATCGTATGTGGGTAAGTACTGTTCGTATTTTTTAACATTCTTAGACGGTGTGAAGGTGGAATGTGCTAGGACTAACAGTGATATCGAGGAGCGCGTCTAATAGTCGATGGCTCGCGAAATGTGTGTCGAGTGCCAGATGTAACCTTTACCGTTATGTTTTGTGCTTTTTTTGACGTTTCATCGAAGATTTCAGTGCACATTTAACCAAATGGGATACGCCTTAGCAGTTGTTGCTGGTCGAAACGAATTCTAACCACGTGGTAGATTGCCATAAGTTACACAACGGAAATACAGTTTGCGAGGGAAGACTGCCAGGTGTACCTTAAGTCATCGTTCAAAATTCTGTGCATCTCGACTTGTGAATCACATCAGGTTCGCGTTGCTAACATATATATGTACCTGATTTCATAATAATCGTGCTGGGAATATGTATATATGGGAAGAGTGCAAATATTGATGAAAGTGCCGCGTAACGTTCGCGGTTGTAGAGGTTATAACGAAGTCGTAAACAGTTTTTACGAATGATACGTGAGTTTTTAGTTTCTAGCAACAATGACATAGCAGACTATAAATAGTATAATGGCCTGCTATACCATCGTAATTACATAGAGTAATACGATGTTCTGTCAAAGTAGGATGACGTAGGCTCGAAGCATGATACGCAAGTGCTGCCGTCTCGCGTAAAAGTCGTCAACTGCGCGCCTCGAAAGGAGGGAACTTTAAATTGTGCTAATCGCCCGCTGGCCTTGCTTCTTATTACTCAGCAACGTTGGTAATTATTCCACTTGTTACGCTTTTTCAACGTTTTTCCGTGTCATCTTAATAACTTGGTTTTCTATTGGGGTACTACGCATAAAACAAGGTGATAAATAGTTCATAAACTGTATCACGCTTTTGTTGTAGATATAACTAAACAATGCTGAGTTCTGGATATTTGTAGAATGTGTTGTAAGCTACGAGATTTTTGGACTTATTTTTTATTATTTTTTTAGTAATTACTAATTTTTTATTTCTTTTTATATTCACTATTATAGAAAAATTGAATGAAAAAGAAATCAAGAAAATTGCATGTTACAACAGGTGTATTATAATTGAATTCTCAATCGTACCGAAGGCGGAAACGCATGGTATTTTATTATTCATACAAGAGAGAGAAAGTATAAGAGAGTATAGCAGTGGAATTTCCGGAACATTGAAATTTAATGCGTTAGGTTCACTACTCGCGTGAAAATACACGCGATAATCGCGATAGAGATCGCATTGGAACAAAAGGGATTACGTTTAGCAGTCACTCTTAATAATTCATGAATATTGCTTTAATATAAAAGGAAGTTTACGTAACTTAAAGTACTGTCGTAATAATAAATAGTATTAGTAGTATCACGTCGACATAACTTTAGAAATAACTCAAGAAGATAAACCTAAGCCGAGAAAAATTTGCGCGGACTTAACTTGATTTTCCAGTAACACTTTTATGTTTTAATAATTTTCATATAATCTAAGTTAACACAATATTTTCGTTCTTAAAAAAGAGTGCCTCAAAACTTATCACCTTGAAGTTCAGCATAGGCTTATAAAAATTCGGTGAAAAATATGTGAAAATATTATTTCATAAGAATTACTAAACTAAAAAAAGTGTTTGTGAATTGAAACCGAGATCTACTAGTTATTTACAAGTACAAACATTTCCTGTTATTATCTTCCTCAAATTATGTGCACGCGTTTCAAAACACTCTCCACCCCTTGTAGCTACTTGATCTAGAAAAACAAGGAACATCTCGGTACCATTTAACGCGTGAGACACAGAATGACGGTATACTGATACGAGACAGTTACATTATTCCGCGTTAAATGAAATCGGCGAGAATGTAGGAGATGGGAAAAGCGAGCAGCCGAGTTTCAGAGCGATTCAGCGCGGCGTTCTGCAGCGCTGCGCGTGATATTCGGGATTGGAAATGAGAGCCGCATATTGGGATATACCTATTCGGTTCTCGACACAGCCCGTGTTTTATTGAATACTATCGATGGGTTTATGTACCTCGCCCGTCCAATCAAAACCAGTCGTTCCGTTTTCCCGATGGTTCGCGGTATTCCTTCCCACAGCGCGGAACAATAACCAGCGATAAATTTTTTAAACCGCTCCGCGCGAATGATTAATTAAACGTGAACTCTTCGCCGTCGACTGCATAATTACCCATCGCTTTTGACATCAAGAATAGGAAATAAACGTGTGCTTGAAGGTTGGTGACGTTTTCAAACGAAACCGTTCGAGGAAGTATGTACTGACTCGGATCATCTTTCGCGTGTATAGGGTATCTCATTCATTGCGCTGCTCTAGGAATCGAGTGTTAGGGGAACGTATTGTTTTACGATTAACGGCTTCATTGTAACCTTCAGCACTCTTGCTTGAAATTAGTAGACATTAATGGATCATTTCCAGGAAAACCGTATTTCTCCTTGGACTCTTTTATGTGCGATGATCGCGTGATATTTTATGGTACAGCTGTTTGCTTGGATCACACCATTTCCTTGAGTTTTTTACTTACACGTACCTGACAAATATCGCCTGATTCTGTGTGAGAAACGATCCTTAGTTTAACCAGAGATGAGCAAGATTTTCTTGGAATAAGTAATGGGAAAGAATAGATTTTTGTTTGAGTGAAAATATATGCTAATATCTTAACTTTGAAAGTACGGCTATCTTACTGGCTACTAATGCTTAGCATGCATTTTGTGTGAAAGTTCGATAGTGCTACTTTTAATTATATCTGCTGACGTCTATAGGCATTCCTCGTTTAATCTGCATTGGTCATTCAATGCCCATAGGCGTCAGCAGTAATTAAATTAAATAGTAGATAACCTTAGACAGGTATTTCGAACAATTAGGGATCCAACTCCCAATAGAGATAATATTAGATAGGAATCATATGATTACTGGAAGGTTTCAATTTTATTAGTAATTACCTAGCACGAAGGCAATGTTAATGGACAGTTTGTAACGACAGTATTTCCATAAGTTAAGACAGGAAACATGTAAAAGGCAACTGTGTAGATAACTACTTTGGTTTACCGAACAGGAATGAGAAAAAGATGTAGAATGAATGGAAACTATGTCAATTGCTAGGAAGCGCTTCGCGAATCTGTCTATCGCAATCCAATAAGACTAATACTCAGAGTTTCTCCTCTTTAAAGTGTTTCAGTACACCTGGAAACGCATCTACACTATGCACGTATGTTCCACATCGCGATGATCCAATTCGCTTCATTGGCCGCTCGCGTGTTTCCGTGTCTCGTTAGTTAAACTTGTCAAGTACTCAGTCGGATGAATTCGTAGACAATCTATGATACATGCATCGTTAACCAGACAATACTAATAGACGATACTGTGGGGTGCAACAAACTTTAAACTACAGATGTTTAACACCTAACATGGCATTTAAAACCAAGTACTCACAGTTGAAAATTAACAATTAGCGTAAGGAAATGTAGGATTACTTTTCTTTTTAGTTTTTTAGATTTTCGTGTTATTAAAAATGGAGGAGGTATTTAGATGGTCTACTTCAGTTTGGACACCCTGTATTTAGGGCACTCGAGTGGCATATATTCAAAGAATCAAGCTCAACGTAGTTTCAGTATCTGTCTTTCTTATAGTTTGTTTATGCCACCTTATGTAGCAACTCTGACTTAATTGCAGCCTTTCTATATCTAAAAAGAACAAAAGGAAATTCCACGTTTCTGTGTCAAGTATTAGAAACCACGACGGTCAACAATTCGCGTTTCCACCATGACGAGTCTACAAATGATTTTTGCATAGCCAACGATAAGGTCCAACATTCAGCGTTTCGAATGACAACGCACATGCGAATCGTAAAGTAAAAGTACACCCGTTATCTGATACGCATAAGACACAAGAGTAACGCGTTTCGTACGTATATTACCACAGCCAACTCCAGTACTAGCTTAACGAAATGAAAACTTAACAACAAATATCAACACTGCGAGAGTTCGATTTTGCACTTGATAGAAAGAGTACGCAGCACTGTGTGTCTCTATCTATTCAGTGCAAAATTAAACTCTCGCAGTGTTGCTGTTTTTCGTTCAGCATTGTTAGTATTAGAGTCAAGTATGACATTACATATACTCAACCGCTAGCAATCTTACTCCTAACTGCGATCGTTAGGACATTTTTTCAGACGGCTGTACACCTCTTATGTACCACGACGTTCCATGTAACAAGCGAGATTTAGTTAGTCGTGAGGTCATATCAATGCGTACGTTGGACCAATTGTGTTCGATGACCACGACGTATTCTTGAACGTGACACAAGGGACAATGACGGCCGCGTGAATTTATTTCTCCAACTTCTCGTAACTGGATCCGACTCGATGTACGATTGTCGATGGGCAAAGGGCAGTAGACCGTGATACCTTTTCTTTTTAGCTATTAAAGATCTCTTATCCGATATGTAACAGATACTCGACCACTTACAACGTAAACTAATTCTTGTCTATTCAGTTTCATGCACTATTAACTTTGAAGTTTCCACGGGTATCTAATAGCTACAGGTGCCGCCGCTTATTTCGTGTATAACACAAAAGTATTGAAAGCTTGTGGAATGAAATATGTTCTAGCAAACAAATTATTATTTTTAGTAGTGTTTGCTTTGATCCATGTTTTATATACTTGTTATTAGTTTGTGTCGTATTTCGTTTTGTTTGGAACTATACGTGTATATTAATAGAGATAGAAATGAGCAACATTGTCTGTATTAAAACACAATTTGAACTGTGGGTATACAAAGCTTGAGATGATAGGAGTTGAGGAACTTGTACAATTACTGAATCTTTAATTTGGGAAAGCTGTGACTAGTGTAGGAATAGAGTAAAAACAGTGTTCGTCCAAACACTGAAACACATTACTATCTCATATTACCGACTATGAGAAGACACTTGTTCGATTTTTTCTCCAGATAAAATTGAATCTCATCTATTGCTTTCTGAAGTCACCTCATTTTGGGGAAGAATTGCATTTGTACCTCCATTTCATCGAGTCCCTTATTCTTCTAAAGAACTTAAGTATATATATTTTGTGGAAAATAACGTAAATAGTGTTGATGAGCGTGGGCCGTTTCAAATTAACATAGATAGAACCTAATTTGCGTAGCATGGCTTTTACAAACTCTAGAGCAAGAACGTCAGAACATAGACAATCTAAAAGAGCTTCGATTACTTGGATCCATTTCATCTGTAGTCTCTAATACTGTAATCAGAGTTTATACCATTCGATCTGGATACACTACAAAGTGTTTACGATATGTAATCACGATTTACTGATAAATTTACAGTGATGAATATATTTAGAAGGTCTGGGTTAGGTACACCCAAACAGTACACCCAAGTAAAACTTTTTAAATCTTCTCTAGAAGCCTTCTCTAGATGACCAACTTTTTAATCTTTGAACTCAATATTAAACTAGTCAATCGAAGTTCTATTATTCTACATTCTGTACCGAAAGTAATGAATCCCATCATCCAACATGTTAAACGTGTACAGATAAAATGAGAGATAGGAACATTCATCAGTTTTTCGCTCAGTTCCTTAATCCACGGTGCCTTTCACTTAACTTTCTTACATATCGACCATCGAATACCTCGCATTCCTGATTAACACACACCACTGCCGAAGTGTGCCCCGCGATTTACGCGCGTGGAAAGCACAGGAGGGGTCGAATAGCAGCCACTTCAACGACGGTAGTTGAAACTCTTCAGCGAAATAAATAAGTAGATAACCGAGGAAGTAATGTTTCTCCACGCAAGAAGAACTCGACCGTCTTGCAGCCCGATTTCTTCGCAGTATTGTTAACCGCTTTCCCCCCTTGGCTGGGAGCGAACTTAAGAAGCTGCCACTGGGGAGCTGTAGACATCAGGTTCGAGAAACAGCCAGCGGCTGTTGCAAAACTCATAATTGAACCGCGTGCATGGCACTGCATAAACTTCGGGAATCGCAGTTACTCGCGTCGTACGCCAGCAGAGAAATATAAATAACCCGTACAGGAGATGGCTCCGTAAGCGAGATTAACGATAGTTCGGTAGCCCGAAGGAAGCATAATAATCCTGGCTCGCTTTCTGGAATAGCAACGACCTCTTCTCGTGCATCGTTGGTCTGGTTCCCCGTCGGTTTCTTGCCGATCCCGCTCATACTACGAGCCTCCACTTTTTCCCGCAATAAACCTCATTTGTCATAAAACATTTGCCACGAAGACCGCGGGACTATCGCGAGGGAGGCAGGGATGGTTTCTTAAATAAATATCTCGGTGGAAAGCACGTCGTAACCCCCGTGCGTCGGGCTTCTGATCGTTAACTCGCCGGTTTTACAGCTCGTGCTAACTGTACTCGATCTAAAATCCGTGCTCGCTGACGCTGACGCGCTGCTTCGATTGCGGCTGTTCCGCCGTACCTGCTCGTAAATCGGTAACATTCGCGAAAAGACGAACATGGAGAAACATAATGGGAATGACGAAGTACTTTCGTGGCATGTTGTTTTACACAACCCCGAGACTTTGTATTTGTACTGTTTCACTGGTATAGGACATTTCTAGCTTAGTGTTCTGTTAGAGAAGTTTCAACTTTTTGAGTTTCGTGAAGTCTCGATTTGAGAGGTTTCGGAGTGAAGGATGGGACTAGAAGTAGGAAGGCTGACTGATACGAGTTGTTACTTCGGATCGAATGAACATGTTTTTCTACAGCTGTGCGGAAAAAGGCTGACGTTATAATGTACGTAAGGAGTACAAAAAGTATTTCACAGTGCAGCGTGAAACGATTCAAAGGTTAAGAACGTTCAAGGTTGGAATATAATAATATATTAGCGAGCAGACGTACGTACTTTATGTGTAATCATAGTACCTCTAAAGCTTGTAATATGTTCATCACCGCGTAATTTTTTCGATTTTTAAGTTCTTGCATTTATGCTTCAAATAAAATAAAAATTCTATGTTTAAAAAGAATTATTTTCTATGGTTTTCAATTAAGCTTACTGTTTCTAACGTATTGGTCCCTCTGTTCATCTCTCAAATATTTAAAATCCTGTAGAAACATTCAGCCAACATTTATGATGAATACGTAATCGCCCAAAATACATTTCGTAAATATTAGTTTTATCATTAATAATCGCATTATTTACTATTCTTGCACCCCGTAACATCATAAATTGTGGAACTACGTTGCATAGAATTACGAAACAAATGATAAGTGATAAGAATTGTTTCGTTTGTGAATGAATCGACGTTGCGTAAGAACATAATATCAAAACAATTATTTGCCTGATATTTTTTCTACAGATTACTTCCATTTCGTCATTATCATCTACTTCACACTTTCACACTTTCCTCTTACTAGATAACGATTTATAATTACGCCCAATTTATCATATTTTCGGTTACACAATTTTATAAAAACGGAAGGAAGTAATTATCTTCGTTATTTTAGTATTTTATTCTCCTTTTATATTTCACTTCCTGAAACCGTTCATACAGTCTCGTCTTTATGAGCGTGTTCGAATTCAAACTTTATTTCAATGTTCATTAAATGTTTTATTTTACGACGTATTTGGCATTTTCTTCATTCTTTACGCGCACTATCTAAAGCAAAAATAACCAATGAAAGGTAAAAATAGGCCTCTTGCACGAGCATAAAATTCTACATACGACGGGAACGAACGCTGCTGTTACGGTACGCCTGCTAATATCCGTTCATCGTAAAAGCATACCAACTATCAGTCTCTTCGTAAATTGTAATTCACTGGGAAAATAATATCCTTCGCGAACAGTAGCATTCTGAACCTCATATTTCCACAGCTTAAGAGTCTTGTCATGAAATAGCCGAAGGTAAACATCAATCACACCATTGTAATCGCTACAGAGTGATCAATCATCGAGTGAATCGATCCTTCGAGCTCCGAGTTCAATACAGTGATATAGCGTAATCCAAGGATTACCTTCTTATTGTCATTCAGATCGTTTGGAATAAGCCTAAACAGAGTAAAGTCGAAGATTTCGTCAATAATGTCTAATCCTGAATCACCAATTATACGTGAAGTTCAAATATACATATCATCGCGAAGTCTCGAAGTACATTAACTGCCATAATTTCTCTTATCAGTGAATTAAGGATTTATTTTAATCATTATCTAAAGTTCATTAAATAAAATTTGTTTCAGTTAAATATTTGAATTGTGTATAATATATTCCTAATTTAACTTATTATTTACTAAAATTATTGAAATATAAATACTTCTGTAACAGTTACCTTTTTTTGAAATCTACATGCAAAATTACTCACGAAGAAGCAGGATATTTTTTACTAAAAATTGAACTGTGGAAAGTGAAGCAGAAAATAAGACTTTGAAAACTGGAATATTTTCACATTAGCAAATTTAAATATTAAAGAACTAGACAATTTTAATTGCTAAAATATTTGAAAACGAAAAGTCATTTGCGTTGATGAAATTGAAAGAATGATAGAGACATCACACATAAGCATTGTTCGAATCGTTTCAACTAAATGTTTCCCTACTACAATTACTTCAATAAATACTCTTTAACCCAATTGCTAACCAAATAAAAATTCTTCACCGTTCTAAATAACTTCAAGAACATTCCTATCTATCTTCAACAAATGAAAACGTATTTACTATTCGTTATCCAGAAAAATAAGAATTTTCCTCTCTGCTCCTAACGCTTTGAAACCTGAATACATTCCCACCTGTTTCGTACAAACATCACCTCATTCACGTAGTCTAAATAAGCCTGATAGGTCGAAGAAACGATGGTCGAACAGTGTAGAATATCATACCATAAGCGGTTAGTCTTGACACACAAGGTGACACAGGTCGCAGCCGTGTCTCCCAGGTTCCACCGGTATTTCTTGATTGTGGGATGCTGCCAACTCGCGAACTCCGCCGCTAACCACGGCCCATCGGCTGGCTACCACCACGCCAGGGTATTTCTAGTCGGCTCTCGCGCTTTAGTACTTGATCGTGTGTGCACGGAGTGTCTGTGCTTGGCGGTGCTACCTCGTTCCCTCGTTTCAACCGCCGCCGTTCCTGTTTCCTTTCGACACGTTCAAGAGTCGACCCGTCGCGACGAATGTGAACGAGGCAAGATGAACGAAAGGAGAAAGACACCGTCGGGTCGGAAACGGCTCGAGGAACCGCTAACCAGGCCAAGGGAGCCGACCAGGCCGCCGAGGATGAGAACCCAACAGAACCGCGATAACAACACCGTCCATCGCAATGTGATCCATGGTGCGCTGAAAATACGGTTGTCACGTTAATTGCAAGATCGTTCGAGCACTGTCCAGGGCTAACATTTGCACGTTAATCCTGAGGATTCACGAGAACGATTGGCTCCTTACCAGAAACTCGAGCCCTCGATAGATTCGCGATATTGAAAATCAGTAATTGAAATGTGTTGCTTAAAATACTACTGTGACGTAAAATGATCGTTCATCCACGAGACGGTGCGCGTTAGGTTCGCTCGAATTTGGGAATCTTCGGTCGTGGACGAAAGTAGCTGACAGAGTCAGAATAATGGAGTGGGGCTAACGTAAATCTCAAAATACGATTATGCCGCGAAGTGTACGCTTGAGTGTGAAACTAAGTAGAGCTTAATTTCGATCCAGTTTGAGGGGTCAGTGTCAAAGGAGATTGACTTTATTAGCAAAAGCTTGAGAAGCTAACAGATTCGCGATAACTGAGTCGTTAAACGATCCACTGATCTTGAGATATAGTTACGATAAGCGGTCACTTGAGTATGAAGTCGAGTAAAGTTCGGATTGTGAAAGGGATTGGCTTATTACCAGAAACCCGAGTAGTCGTTTACATTACTTCACTTTTGCTCCCGTTTATGGACCTTTCGGTGTTTCGATTTTGGCTTTAACCGCTTCTCTGCATCTCTGCTCTATTACCTATGATCGTTCGTATTGGATCTTGTAAAGTGTATCAAGCTGGGGCGTGTCAATTTTGCTGTGTATAGATCACCTAAAACATTAAAATCGGGTGAGAAGGATAAACGAGGCTAAACGTGTGTTCAAAAATTTGCTTTCAGCCGAAAAAGTTGCGATGACGACCCTCGACGAGAACGTGAACCGTGTACCACGGGTTTACACAACAAACGAACCAGTGGGTGAGTTTTTCTGTCTTCGTTATTATTCTTTTTTCAAATTCATATCCTTTTTTTAACGATTTCTGTTGACCAACGAAATTGGAACATGTCACCACGTTTGTTTGTTCATTAAGTAATATTCAAATACGAAACTAGAATTTTACTTCCGTACTCTGTCATTCACATCTTTGACGAGACCGAAGTAAATGACATATGATTCTATATCGAGGAAACGCCGCTTGATGCATGTAGCTTGTTATTATTTTATTTTTCCTTAGACTTAACATATTTAATAGTTGTTCACTACAAGACACGTGGACACTCAATGGGAGGAATAATAAGTAGAGCAGCATTCATGGATTAAATAAATAATTGCAATTTCATGATCGTTTTACATCTGGCTCACTTATCATTAATTCTTTTTTCTGTATTCCTTGTTAATGGATAATTAATTTCCATTTAGCTTTCTTACCCAGAAAATGTAATTATACTTTAGGCCGCGGTTTCAGTGGTTGCGTTTTCTGACAAATATGTCTGAACTTCTCTTGCTCATACGAAAAATAGTTCAAACATATTCGTCAGAAAACTCATCCACTGTAACCGTAGCTTTAGAGAGACTTCGAAGCAGTTCGTTTACTCCACGATACATTTTTGCTGGCCCAGTTGCATTTCAGCGTTTCCTTCTTTTCCGATTCAGTTAGCCTCGGTTAATTAAATTCTCTTCTATTTCGTTTTTCTTGACCGTCTGCCGCGCGCGCGCCCGCTCCGTTCCAGACGTGAAATTCGACGCTCTGTATTTACGAATTGAATGCGGTAATGATTCGTGTAAGTGCAAGATTGCAAGGCACTGATGCGGCTGGAAGGGCGACAGACGGCGTGTAGTTCATCGTCGTCAACGATGACGAGGAACTGGCATAAAGGTAGAAGACGGAGGAGAAGAGAGGAGGCGGAATTAGCATTCGCGCGAGTATATAATTGGCCATTCGCTTGTAATAAGTAATAGCTCGGGGCTCCTTCGAAAGCGTTTCATCATGTTAGTCTGAAATGCCCCTGCCCCTCAAGTTCCTCCTGAACAGTTGACAATTCGCATTTCAGTTTAGCTACGATTTTACCACCGAAAGCAGGTGGAAATATCCTTAAAGTTTGCAGTTTCAATATTCACAAATACAGGTGATGATGAAAGAAATAGTCTCTATGGGATCTATTAATAAAAATAAAGCTTTAATAATTCACATCGATATGAAAACCCGATTATCATCGGCATGTACTGCAGTAATAATCACATGCTTTGGCTTCTCTTTTTCTGAAGTTCGCAATTGTTTAAATACTAACTGAATTATTTTAAAACCTTATCGTTCGTTTGAAAATAATTAGAAAATCGAATGTTTTGGTAGCAATTGAATTCTGTATCTCTCTCTACCTGTTGATTCTCAAGTTACGTGTCATAGATCAGCATATTACGTACATAAGTGGCTGTAGCTAATCTCAGATTATTTTCTTGTTTTATCTAATGAATGTAACATGTCTGTATGTTTAGCTGGAACACCTATTCCAATGTATCGAAATTTCAATTGGCCATAGACATATACTGAAAGGATTGTACATAAGTAGTCTTTAAGTAAGATCTAACATTTCTGTGCTGCTAACTGATAATTTGTTCTATGGACTTATGGTCCTCTTTCATATTCATTATTCTTTGGAAATGTATAATAAAATGACTAAAATTATCCATCTGTGAATTTTATTAGACCATATAAGCTGGCAAGAGAGAATAGAAAAAGTCTCATTGGCTAGTCCAGATAATGAGGCAGATGAAGGAAAACCTATACCAATTGTACTTGCTCATCCAGACCATACCTTTGAATTAAATGAAGAAGCTTTGGAAAAAATTCTTCTCCAGAATGATGTTAAAGACAGAAGTGTAGTTGTTGTGTCTGTAGCAGGTGCTTTCAGAAAAGGCAAAAGTTTCCTGCTTGACTTCTTCCTGCGATATATGAATAGTCAGGTATGTTAATGATTAAATTCATGTATAAGTAATACGTCATAAAACGTTTCTGACTAAGACTTCTTTCTTTCATGTGTATCTGGGAATTAATCACGTAATTAATGATATTAAAAAATAGTATAATAACAATAACAAAGTAGAATCTTGGTTGGGTAAAGAAGATGAGCCTCTGCGTGGGTTTTCATGGAAAGGAGGTTCTGAGAGAGACACAACAGGAATACTAATGTGGTCAAAAGTTTTTCCTGGTACTTTACCCACTGGTGAAAAAGTGGCTATAATTTTAATGGATACACAAGGTGCTTTTGATAGTCAATCCACAGTTAGAGATTGTGCAACAGTGTTTGCTTTAAGTACAATGTTGTCATCTCTACAAATTTATAATCTATCACAAAATATTCAAGAGGATGACCTGCAACATTTGCAACTTTTTACTGAATATGGTAGACTGGCATTAGAAAAGTCTGGAAGTACACCATTCCAGAAATTGCAATTCCTAGTAAGAGATTGGAGTTATCCATATGAAGCAGAATATGGTGCAAAGGGTGGGCAAAAAATATTACAAAGAAGACTAGAAATTTCTGATAGACAGCACCCAGAATTACAGAGCTTGAGGAAACATATCCAGTCATGCTTCTCAGACATATCTTGCTTCCTTATGCCACATCCAGGTCTCAACATTGCCACTAATCCGTACTTTGATGGTAGATTATCAGAAATTCAAGTAGAGTTCAAAGAACAGCTCAAAGTACTGATACCAATGTTATTAGCTCCAGAAAATTTAGTTACAAAAAAGATTAATGGTCAGATTGTAAAAGCAAGAGACCTGGTAGAGTATTTTAAGAGTTACATAAAAATTTATAAGGGAGATGAGCTTCCTGAACCCAAAAGTATGTTAGTGGTAAGTTTTTACTATTTTATTCACGTTTTATTACTTACTGTTAAATATATTTTTAGTACTTGTTAGTTCTATATTTTGTTTACACGTTTTATTTTTAGGCAACAGCAGAAGCAAATAACTTATCTGCAGTAGCAGAAGCTAAAGATATTTATATGCGATCAATGGAAAATATTTGTGGAGGAGGTCAACCATTTTTGGCAACAGCATCTTTAGAAAAAGAACACACTGCATCGGTTGATAAAGCTCTTCAATTTTTCCAGAACAAAAGAAAAATGGGAGGACAAGAATTTAGTGAAATGTATAGGGAGAAGTTAATAAAAGTAAGGAAGTATTATAAAGACATATGCACTATAAAAAACAGTTTACATATGACTCACAATTAAACTTCTACATGTAGAAAGAGGAATTAAATGTATTATTTTATGTTTATTTATACTTATCTTTGTTACTTGGTAATATAAATATGAATGGTTTGTTCATTGTAGGATATGGATGAAGCTTTCATTCAGTTCAAAGCACAAAACGAAAACAAAAATGTTTTCAAAGCAATGCGGACAGCAGCAGTCTATGGTGTAGTTGCTGTCATAATGTATATTTTGTCTGGATTATTTGGCCTTACTGGTTTATACATACTAGCAAATACTTGTAATTTCATTCTTGGACTTTGTATATTGGCACTTATCTTGTGGGCATACATAAGGTATACCGATACTTCTCTTACAAAAATTCTGAATCTTTTCGTTTTAGTAACACAGTGTTTTTTATTTATACAGTTACAGTGGCGACTTCAGATCATTTGGCGAGGTTCTAGACGACATGGCTAATATGCTCTGGTATAATGTAAGTACTGTATTTGTTTTATACATACAAATCTAGGTACTTGAATCCACTGAAATGACCATTCTATTTGTAGAATACGTGTAAAAAAATAATGCATTAGTAATAGCAAGTAATGCTTATTAAACTTGTACAACTGAAAATGCAATTCTATTCTTATTCGGTGCGTAGGGTTTTAATAAGAAGCAAAAATATTCTTTCAGTCTATTGATAGTAAACGTTGAAATTATAAGAGAATAGTTTTAAACTATGGGTATTTTTTCTGCTATTGTAAGTAGCTTCAAGAAGACGTTTATACAAAATTTAGATATGGAAATATAATAAAAACAAATGTAGTATACAATACACTAATAGATTGTATTCTAAATACTTTTTCATAAGTAATGCAGATAAAAGAAAAGTATCTATTGAATAGAAATTATTTAAATATTCTTTAGTCTTAACGTTTACAATCGCATGGAAAATGTTCTCGATTTTTATAAAAAATTTTAATTCGATTTTTATGGGCATATAATTTCAAACCGAATATTTTACGTGATTGCGTTCACCATTTTATCACATTTCCTAATTCATATCTACCATTTCTTATTTCTGCAGGCTGGAAAACATACTCCACTGTCACTCTATGCACTACTATTGTTTGCTGCAGTGGAATTAATGTTTGAATTACTAATAAGAGCATATAATTACTATATAAAGGAAGACGAACAAGATAAATGTCTTCTTCCTTCAGACACGTTATGTTCTCTTCAATATATTTCTCATAACATTATTCCCGCATTACATAACATTTATTTCAATGCTTTCCACACATTACGCAACATTTATTTTCACACAGATTCTATACTTCGTAATATACGTATACAATTATTTGATAAATTTTTACAGTAATCTTAAGTATAGTTGAATATTTTTTTAAGTATTCACGCTTATTGTTTGATTGTTTGATGAACACTTACATTTGAGTTATACAATTTTAATCTTTATCCGTTTTCACCTTTCTTTTTCTTTTTTTTCCTCTTAATTTTACTGTAAACCAACTGCTAAGAGGAGTCAATATCTCAGAGGTATGACATTTGTTCATAGTTAATATGAAAGTAACTTTCTATGTATTTTAAAATGTTGAACAAAAGTATTGTATCATTATAATTAATTCACATTTTACATCAATAAGTCTCCATAAATCATAATTTATTTCGATATTAATAATATTTATATTATTGTTTGTACTCTAAAAATATTATTTTCTTTTTCCTCTTCAGTTCATGAAACCATTCTACCAACAATTTGTGGAGAAGTCGGTTCATGTTGCAGTGGTTCAAGCTGCTGAAATGGCTGCAAATTCTACATTAAATGCCACTGTTACTGCCAATGGCAAGCCTAAGTTATCATAACATTCATTCCCTTCACAACTTGGTTTTTCAAAACTATTACAGCTTATGTCAATATATTAAACCCAGTGTGTGGCATAACAAAATTTCAGTTCTGACTATTCAAATGAGGCCATAAGTAGATCTGTTTATTAAGTCACAATAAGAAGTTGTGTGTTAAATATTTTAATTTCAAGTAATTGCGGATGTAAATACAGTTTATTGTAATTCCATATTTAATTGTTGAAAATCGTACTTACTAATTCTGTCGATGACCATTAATATGATGTTAGAAAGACAAAATTCCACAATTACTGGTGTGATATTTTAATTTGAGCGTACTATCAGTTTTGGGGTTTTTAATGTTTATAATTGCTTTTATTTATTTCTTTTATATTGAAATGTATGTTTAAAAAAAAATTTTTCGAGAAATACAAGTGTTTTTACATTTTTTTTTTTTATATATATCGGAGTTCACGAGTAACTTGTTAATTAAAAGAACATACGTAACTGCATTTCAAGGCCACAAGAAAACAAAATATTGAACTATTTTTGAAATAAAATTTAAATAATACACACTTTGTACATTTATGCATTATTCTGTGTATTAACTAACATAGTTAAATTATATTTGTGCCAGATTTACTATACATCACTATTGTATTGAGTAATTTTTTAAAAGTAAAGTGTAAATACTTTCAAATGGTCTTTGTACTTAGCAAATTCTAAACAAAATTCATTATGTTTAAACTAAAGTGAATTAAATTTATATACATGCCATGTAATTTATCATATAGTTTGGTTGTACATACTATCCAATAAATTGACAACAGTCTAATATAGTCATATCATTATACTTTAATCTTATGAACCATAAATTGTCTATGAACATGTAAAAATAAAATTAATTTAATTACATTGTTCTGCCTTTTAAATATATTTCTTTAAATTTAAAGCAGTTAATATTGAGATAACATAGAAGTTTATACGTATTTATTAATTAATAATTCACTTAATTAAAAATTTAACTAAAATCTTGTTAAAAATATCAAACATTATGACAATGGTTCATAAGATAAATTTTGTTGTCAATGTGGTGTTGATCGTGCTCAAATCTGCATATTAAATGTGCTAGACCTAATTTTCAATATTACTCAATAGCTTGACAATATGATTTAATTAGTAATCCAGAGTTATTAGTATTTCTAGCAAATTTTATTATTAAAATTGCGCCTGAATGTTAGTAATTTTGTTTTTAAAACCCATATTACAGGTATTATAGATATAATAATGTTAGTTGTTTATATTATTTTGTTGTTTGTATAAGTGCCAAATAAAAACGAATACAATAAAAAATATTGTTGGAACATACATATAGTTAATTTCCATAAAAAGAGGAAATTATTAAAATACATTAAAATTTAATTATCTTGCCACTCAGACGATATGTATTTCTCTTTAATATTATGTATATGTAATTAATATCCATTTTTGAGTACATGTTAATACACCGTTATTTTTTATGTTTATTAATATATTTATCTAGAATTTATCAGATGCATACACATTTTTATGATATATAAAGTCACAGATGGTGGTGGTTTAAATTCTGGAACATTTATTTACTAATTATGTTGAAATTTATTAATGATCACTTTTACTTTGAAATAAGACAAATTGTATCTTTTATAGCCATCTTATTTACGACTATTTCTTTATATTTCATAAATATTACATTAAATTTGACTGTATCTTTAAACTGATTATATTAAAAATATTTTTGCCTTGTTTTACACATTATTAAAATTGTATGAAAAACGTCATGGTAAAGGGGTCATTAAATATAGGTATAAATACTTATTTTAAGTCATGTATTAATTTAAATTAATTTGTTGTATTTGTATGTCTCATCTAATATAAGTACAGGGAACGAAAAATTATTATTTTAACTAACTTGCATTGTTCTGTAAGTACATATTTTTCAAGTAATTGCAAACTGTAATTACAATTAGCATACAGAAATTAATTTAATTTGTTTGTATGTAATTTTGAATAATACAACAGTATTTTTACCACTGTTTGCATGGAATGATAGTAAAATTATTCCTCTAAATCATAAACTTTAAAGCAAATAAAGCAACTTATGGAAATATGTCTTAAGGCATTTTATTTAACAAATATTAATATGATTTGCGTTGTCACAAGACGTAGTATCAAATTGTTTAAACAAGGCCTACTGACAAATACTTTTCTGTAATTATTTAGTATGAAACATTTATATACTTGTCATGTATGCAATATAAATATTTTAAGCGGACTTTTGTAATAACATTGTAATAAAATAATGTGGATAAATATAAGGTTGCATATTGCAACTAATTTTCTTATTTATAATTTTTAAATAGCTTAATCTAATTGTAGTGTATATTATTGTAAATAAAAATAAATGCATATTTTTCTATATACAAAATACAAATGTTTTATAATTTATTTATCTTAACTGAAAACAATATTATGTTTTGAACATCCTTCTTACCATATCTTCAAACTTTTGTGTTGCCTCTTGTAATTTTACATTATAGATCAGGAATTGCTCTTTTGCAGCTCGATTATGCGGTTCTAATGTAACTACAATCATTAAATCAGCAACAGCTTTTTCAAAGTCTCTCAGACTTCCATGTGCTACTCCCCTTCTGTACAATGCCTTAACATTATTATTTTCTTTATTCAATACTTTTGTACATAAGGAAATTGTGTGTTCATAATTTTTACGATTTAATTGACATCCAGCCATATTATTATACAATACCAGTCTCAGATTATTAATATTACTTTCTAATTTCGCATCTAATTCTAGATCAGGTATTGGCTCCAATGTTATAAGAATTTTACAGGCTTTACTAAATTTATGAAACGCATCCACCCATCTAGATTCTTTAAATAAGCAAACACCAGTTTCTTTATATTTCAAAGCTATAGCATATTTTTCTTCTGGTGTCCATTCCCACATTGGCTTATGTGGTTTTACTTTGACCAATGTTACCTCAAACCTGATTTCTACAGGCTGATCGACTCCTTCTAATGTTAAATGCAAAGTAATTGAACTCTTCTCAAGTATCATCATCATTTGTAGTGCTCGTTCGATTTGTCGATCTATTTCGCAATTTGCCTCTCCTATTATTAATGTTTTCTCGGTTACATTGTCTAAAATATTTGAATGAAACTTGTTTTTTAAATCTTCGACACATACGTGAGGGGAATGTATATTTGCAATGACAACTTCACAACTGGCACATTCTGTTGGTTTTTTAGAAAAGGGACCAAACTCTATTACATCTTTTCTCACAATCTTATCCACCGATTCCCATGTTTCCAGCAACATAGTTTACTTTAACAAATCTTTCCTGTACAAAATAATACGAAAATTAATATATCAATTGTTCGTACTTTGTTTATATGCAAAACGATGTATTACTTAGATAGTATGTATCTATTGTGTTATTACCACAGGTTCTATACTCACTAGACTTCTCACTAGACTTCTTTTGCACCTTTTCACTACGCATGCGCTTTAGTCTATATACCAAATTCGAACATAAAAGTTGGGATGTCTCACAGAAAGAAGCTAGCAGTTTAATGTATTATGTGATTATTATAGGCACTATATATATACACTTCTGCAATTAAATAACGCTATACGAAATTTAAACAAATATATTACAAATTCATACATCAATTTTCACCTAACATTTACTGACGCGCATAGGTATGAGCACAAACAAGATGTAACAAAGATGTACCATAACTGAAAAATCCAAGAGAGGACAAGATCCTACCATACCCCACGTTATCGAACAGTTTAAAATACGAGTACAGCGCTACGAGTGGTAGGAAACAAAATTAGATGCAATTGGAAGCATTTCAAATAAAAAAATTGAAATACTCAAATCTGTGATGAAAATATGAACAGTGGAGTCCATATGTCTAGTTGTCAAGGGTGGTCCAGGTCCTAGTGGTCCTTCCAGTGGATCCCCAGGAGGGTCCGCACCCGCCGGAGGACCCGCGGCGAGTGAGATACTCGTGCTCCTGCAGGAGTATTTATATTGTCTTGAGGAAAATGGGGAATCTATCAGAGAAGTTCTTCAGGTGGTAGGAAATTCGAGATTGATCTAACGAACAATATTTTGCGAAAAATTAATATTTCTCATAAAATAATTATCACAGCAACAAATTCTGGTGCATATATTGTTAATAAGAATCGCAAGTAGTGATTCGTGCAAATTGTTAATATTTACAATTGTTAGCTAACAAAATATCAAGAAATTTACAGAAATCGTAAGATTAATTGAACAAAGAATAATGTACGAAAACAGATATTTCTTATAAAATAATCATCGCAACAGCGACTTCTGTTTCACATATTGTTAGTAACAATTGTACTCAGGGATTCGTGCAAACTATTAACATTTATACTTGTTCAATAATGAGATACAACGAAACTTGCAACTTTGTAATTATGGAATAATTCTTTTGTTCAGAAAGATTTTATTTTTTCTGTAATGTTTAATCGTTCATTACATTTTGATTAAAAATACTATTAGCAAACATACATAATATCTTTTAAATATATATTTTACAACTGAAATTGTTGTACGGAAATATTTTTTTGTATATACAAATACCATTTTTTTAAAGAAAGGTATTTATCTGAAGAATTTACAGATATTTGAATTTGAACAACAGTCACGTGACTGCGTCACTTCTGCTACGCATGCTCCACCGTGCTTCTACCAGTTGCTCTCGCGCCTCTTTGGATATGAAGATAGTTTCTCGGTTTTCGTTGACCTTTTTTGTAGAATAAATGTTTAATTCTTCATTTAATCAATCTAGTTTTAACATTTATACTTTTGATAATTCGGTTTCTTGTATTTTCATGTTTATTATGTAATGAAAGAGGATCTGAACTTCCGAAACAATGAAAACAGGTAAATCCTATCATTTTAATTAGCTTTGTGCAATCGACGTTGGCGTTAGTGATATTTACGGTAATTTTATTTGAAAATCTCTCGCGGTTAATCTACTATTACATATAATTTCAGTATACGAAATGTAATTATTCTCCACGAGTGTAATTTTATATAGTACCTAGAGACCGTATCGATATTCTGATATTTGATTTTACACGAAATAACATGGCGATGGGTAAAATTCTGTTTCTTGCTTTGCGAATCTTTCATCCTACCTTTTTGTCACGCTTCAATTTTTGTTTTCGAGAATTTTAATCTTTTTGTTTGATCGACTTCAAAGAACTTAAAATTTTCGATGGAGGAAAGCTACACATGTACATATTAGGAAATATATGAAGGAAGATATATATATGAAGTATAATATATAATATTTTTACTGTCCAGACTCAAACGCAAAATTGGAAAATGAGAGACTGATCTGCCTGTATCGTGAAATACAAATCTACTCTGCTATGAATGGAGTAAGAAAAACTAAGGTAAGCATACAATATTAAATATTTTCATGAATATTTTTAGGTACTCATATACTACTGCATATGTTTGAAGTGCAAAATTGCAACCACAGGTTTCTTTTTTCAAAACATTATTTATCAACAAAAGTACAATCATGTGTCATTATGTAAATATTAAATTGCAGTATGAATAACTGCAATGCATTTACTTTTCAAATAACCTGCAATTTTGCAAGTAAAGTACTTATTTTCACCTAATTTTTTATGTTCTGGTTTACATATACACATAAGTATACATTGTAAAGTATATAACGAAATTTAAAACTTGGTGTTGTGATGAATTTAATCGCGTTCATGTCTTAAAATTTTATTATATCTAGATTAAATTACATAACATTCAATTTTGTCCATTTTTCACTAACTGCCCACAACCATTTTGCAATTTGCTCATTGTTTGCTTCAGCCGAGACATCCGCAATGTCATTATTCCTAAAATGTAAAAACAATATTACAATACTTCGACGTTATTTTTAATCATTAATATTATAAACTTACTGAAAATAAGATCCAGTCACATTTTTTATGGATGGATCTACTGCAGCAAATATAACAGGTTGTGCTCCTTTTCGTGGTGGTTTAGTAAATATCCACATTATTGAGTTTACAAATATTTTTCCAACAAAGACCTGATAGATACTCATATGCCTTACTATATCTGTATTTACTAAACCAGGGTGAACAGCATTTACTGTAACACCAGTCCCTATGTAAAATAAAAAGGAAAGCATGAAATCAATGTTAAAGTTCATCAGAATTATTTACAGAAGTCATATTTCAAATTAAAGCATGTATCTTATACCTTTTAATTTATTTGCTAATTCTTTGGTAAATAGAATATTAGCTAATTTACTCTGAGCATATGCGTCGGCGGGATCATAAGAGTCAGCACTATTTAAATCCTTTAATTTAATTTTACCACGCATGTGTGCAGCGCTTGAAACATTTACAATTCTTGAGGGTGCTGACTGTTGTAAAACGTCTACTAACAAATTTGTGAGTAGAAAGTGTCCCATGTGATTTACTCCGAGTTGCATTTCTATTCCATCAGTAGTGTAACTTTTAGGACATCTCATTACTCCTGCATTGTTTATAAGGACATGTAGTTGTGAGTGCTCTGCAATTTAAAGAGACAATAGGATTATAAACAGTCTTCTTAAATTATTAGTATATTAGTAATACATTGTCGCAATACATAATAGTAGAGGTATACCCTTTTTGAACTGAGTGACAAAATTTCTAATACTTTCTTGAGAAGCCAAGTCACATTTTCTACAGTAAACGTATTTATTTCTGCTTTCTAATACTATTTCCTGACGTGCCTAAAGGAAAAAGAATATATAAATAAAATAACAGTTCACTTAGTGACACTGAGGAACCATTAATCAATAGTGAGGATGTTATCACAAATTTAATATTTCATATATAAGATATTAACAACAATATAAGTACCATTTCACATTTCTCCATATCTCTGCATGCCATAATGACTTTTGCATCAAGTTTGGCTAATGCCCTTGCAGTTTCTTTACCAATTCCACTATTTGCTCCTGTCACAATAATCACTTTATCAGTTAATTTTTCTGTAGTATTATATTCTGCTCCAGTAAAATAATCCCTACAAATAAAATACATACAAATGTAAGTAATATGAACAGTGTTCATGATTTATGTAGGTATTCTTTGTATTAAAGTGTTTGTTATTAATTTTTACTTGAAAGGAATTACAGTTATTAAATTATGATAAAAAATAATGATAGGAATATAAATATATTACTTTAGTAAATAGGTTCCACCAACGATAGTTATGCCAGCAGAATAGTAATAAAAAGGTTTTGGAATGGACCAACGTATAAGACCCATTTTTTAATGTATGATGAAGTAACGACAAGAATTGTTTAAAACTATTTAACAGGAAACAATTACAAAGTATCGTCTACTATTATTGTATTGTCTTTATGATCTAATATAACCTGACACACTATCATTCACACGCGTGTTTTAAACTGTACGTACATACATATGATATATGCTTTACAAGTGTTTCTTCACTAAGTAAGTATTTCATAGATTTCGCAGAAATTCATTTATTGCAAATTGTTTAGGTTTTCATACAAGTTAGCGCTTGAAATGTTTTATGAATGTGAAAAATAAAGTCATATGTATGCAAATGCAATAATTGTAGTGGGAAAAAATTATTTCTGTAGGTATAACATATGAGTTTATTCGTTTTCGTCTTTGATATTTGGTATTTATTATTTTAATTACAATACATATTAGGAATCGTATACACCGAGATAAATTGTTTTTGGGAATATTTAAAAAATTGCTTAATAAAACTAAAAAATCGGATAGGTCTCTACTTTTATTATACTGAACAATCTATTGTATACAAGTGTGAAATATTGATATTTATTTCGTTTTCTTATTTACATTTTTGTATTAATATTTATTTATTTTTCCTTATTGACGCTATTAAAGCGCCCTCAAGAGATCAATTTTCGTAACATTCAAAGCAGCGACATAAGATGTATGTATGTATAACTATGTATACTATAAGTTATGTTTACAATGTTAAACATGTATATAGTGTTTGTCGTGTGACGTGGAATTTAGACGTTTGTTTATTGATAATTTTAAAGTAGCTTATCATTCAAATTTAAATGCATCTTATATTATAGTAGTTTCTTTATATTTCGTTTTTGTAAAGTTTATTTAATATGTTCGTACAGAGAGTGTTCAGATTTACAAGAAATGCAAAAATACTGGAAAGATCATTTAGCCATAGAAGTTCTCAGTTTTTACAAAAGGTTTATTCATATTTTTCCATAATTATGATCGATTTACTATTTTGTATATTTTTAAAATAGCATGTTGATTTTACACTATGTTTAATTTAAGATATATTTGTATAATAATGTGTAATATTTATCACTAATTAATATTAGAAGAATAATAGCTATGCATTAGCAAAGAAATTGTTGACTGCATCTTCATTTACTGCTATGGGTATGTGGGGTCTTGCGAAAAAGAAAGACGAAAATGAGCCTGGCATAACTGCTAAAGAAGTTGTTGTCGCAAAGGCAGATGCCTTGTTTGATCAAGGGAAATATAAAGAAACATATGATCTTTTATCAAATTATAGAGTAAATATTTCTCTATGAAATTCTTGACACATATATGTGTGAAATTTTAGAAATATACTATGGACTTTTATAGGACAGTGGAGATGTTGAAATTATATGGCGCTTGTCTAGAGCATTATATAAAATGTCTAAGATAGCCAGTGAAGTAGAAGGAAAAAAAATGATTTATGAAGCATATGATTTAATACAAAATGCATTGAAAATAAAAGAGGATCATTGGGCTGTACATAAATGGATACCAATAATTCTTGACAGTAAATGTAATTACGAAGGCATGAAAGTGCGAATAAAGGAATTAAATAATATGAAGATGCATATGCTGGTATATTATATTTAAATATTATATTTTGATATATATCTCTTAATATCAAGTTTGATATAACAATTTGCAAATCTGTATGCAATATTGCAGAGGGCAATAGAATTAAATCCAATGGATGCAACAACTATGTACATGTTAGGCGTATGGTGTTATCAAGTTTCTGATTTAGCGTGGTATCAAAGAAAAATTGCAGCTTTAATATTTGGTGAACCACCAACTTCTTCCTTCGAGGAGGCTTTAACTTACTTTCAAAATGCAGAGAAAGTTGATCCCAATTTCTACAGTCATAATTTATTAATGCTGGGAAAAACTTATTTAAAGCTGAATAATAAAGAAGAAGCATTAAAGTATTTAAAAAGGGCAATGGAATATCCTGCTAAAAATGATGATGATCATAATGCTAAACAAGAGGCGCAGAAGATATTCAAGACTATCTAACAAAAACTGTAAGCTCTTTTGTGTATCCAGTATAATCTACTTAGCACTTTACCAGTATTAAATAGTCTTTTTTAAACTATAATAATGGAGATAATGGAAAAGGGCACAAAATAAATTTAAGAATTAATAGAGATAGAATGTTTATTGAAAGTAATGCATAATTCTAGTGCAATACTTGAATGGTGATATTTTTATACAACCGTTTTTGAATATATATACATATATATATGCCTGTATGTACTTGCTCTTATTCTGAGTAAAAAAATATTCAAAGACAATACAATGATATTGATATATAAAATATTGAATACATGAAAGAATAATTATACAAGTTTATGTAAACACTATTGTCCATTAGTATTATACAATTTTAGATATTTAAAATATTCTTAGAAATAAGACATTTAAGACTGTTATAATTGTAATATATATCTCAAACAATTGTTTCTATAATTTTGATATATTCATATATATACATACATATAAAATGTACGGTGTAATGACGCATAAAATATATTTCTATGGCTTAATTATTTAAAATGATTTGTAATACTGTAATTCCTATAAAGAAAATTTGCACGAAATCTACTCTATCAATTATTAATCTACTAGGATAGTATTTAACATAAAAATGCTAGATTAATTACGGTTGTACCAGGTAACTGTTAAATTAAGTTCATTACGGTCAACGATCGATGTCTTCCTCATCACTGTGGTTTTGTATTTCTTCGTGATTGTTACGATTTTCATGTCGTTGATATCCTACTTGCATTTGTCTCTCCAGCATCCTTTGAATATTAGATTGTTCTCGGGTATATTGTATTATTGGTTGATGTCTTGCCATATTATGAAATAAAACGTTTCGATGGATCGCGAAGTGAGTCCTGTGCGTTCCACACGGGCAAAGAGAGTAGACCAAAACGTGATTTGGTGGCAATGGTATCGCCGGTGCCGATACAAGGCGATATTGCACGGGAATATACCTCTCTTGGCAAGGATTTTGGAAGGCTGGCACCATTGTTGCTTTATTATTACAACGTTATCGCAATCTAAAACAAAAAGAATAATTTTGACATGAGATTAAAGTCTGAGACATTTTTTATTACTAATACATAAATTATTTTCAAATTTTAATTAACAATTCACTACATTAAATTTAATTTGAAAACAGCATAAAATTTTTCTTGAAGGATTTAATTTTACAAATATTACAGCAATTTTATGGGTACTTACCGTGTTAAGTTGAAGGTTGCTTGTGGCAAAGTCAAGGATTCGCACCTCGAAACAAACTGTTCCGTGTTCCCACTGAAAATGCCGTTTGGATGTAAACTGCGATCTTATATAGCCACCGAGTCAGTCGTTTTGTCGCTATGTGACGTCATTATTGTTAATGTTTTCGTGTACTATGCCATCGTCCTTATACCTGACCCTTCGGGGGAACTTCCACGTCCTTCCAATCATACCACCATAATGAATGACCTGGGTTAGTTCGACCTTTAGTAATCTGTCCGAGGGGTATTATGACCGTGCCTAAAGCTTCATCTACGTGGTTTTTCTGTACGTGTCTTATTGTTAGTAGAAACCATTTTGACAGCGAAATGAGAAGAGTACAAAATACTTGCTAAGAGTGCAAGAACGTAATGGGGGTACTGGGCAACAAACGATCCTGGTACTGTCAAAAAAATGCAATTCTGTTTATTAATCGTCGCAAAAGCAAGTACATCGTTTACGTTTATAATTTACGATTGTGTCTTTAATAAATAATAATTTATGCAATCTACGAAACATGGAAAGCCTGTATACCACTGGGCTACTAAAAATAGTGATCGAGTGGTAGTTATACGCGTACCTTGATACGAGCTCGTTAACATTAGAGGTATTTTATAAACTACATATTTCTTTCTCAAAAATTTCTTTCATAGAAAAGAGTCGATGATCACTTTACTACTTCTTAAATACAGTACCTAAGTTGTTTATTTCGATGGGTTAATTTTATCGATATTACTGTATGCGCCACATGAAATCATTTGTTGCACATTTTGTATTATCTAATAAGTAAATACAGCACAGTGGTTGCTGGGGTTGTTGCTTTGCGATCCCAAGAATTTACTTTCGGATAATATTCTGTTTTATGTATTATTGTGTTTGGGAATGGTTGGAAAGGGTGGGATTTGGGGGAAGAGTGAGATGAGTCATTTGTAATTTAGAAAACCCAAAGAGGAAATACCAATAGCATTTGAACAGTTCACATAGCACTATGGAAAGGAGTAAATAGCGTATTTAAGTTTCAAAAAATTAAAATAACTATAAAAATTGCAGTAAAAGATGGGTAGAATTTTAGTTAAAAACAACCTCTTACCCCAAATGTACTCTATTCTTTCCATTGCGGGTAAAAATGAAGGAAGTTTGGAGTATTGTTTTCTTTAATCCCTGGATGACAAAACATGAAAGGCGACGGCTGGTTCATTTCTGACCTGTATCTGACCGACCTGTCTGTTTTCAATCCTACCCCATAACAGCTTTTTTCCAACGAATTTTTTCTACCTTTCAATTCTCTCAAGTTCGCCTCGACTCACTACAACCCTGTTCAATCCATCCCGCTGCTCATTTTAAATCATTTTAACTATGATTCCTCAGATTGAATCAATTTATTCTACACTTTTCGAGATTCCAAAATGGTAACTCATTCTCTGCTTCCGTTGAAGCTACCTCTATTCACTTAGACCTCCCATTAAGTGCTTTTTGCATGATAGTTCGTGTTTTACATTTTTCAGTCGTATATCGAGATACATTAACAGGCTGAAATATCATCTGTAGAATTACATGCTAACAATATCGATCGCTACGTTAAATAATAGATACTATACAAAGCTTGCGAGGACTCTGATCGTACATTATTTATTTCGCTATGGGTTTACGGATCGAGTATAAATTAAGCACTAAAATGAACGCTTTATCGACTATTATTAATTATACGCTGTAACATTTACATAAATGTCGCACGAGGACTGTTTTCATTATTTTCAGCCACGAAATTCGTAAAACGCGCGAGTTTATTATCGACAGGGAGTAACACTGCGATTGGTTACGTCCAGCAAATATTTACATCGCCGCTTGATGAAATTGCGAACACGGTTCAACGTTCATTTGCACGTGTACTCTTCGGTACGTTCGGTGCACGTTTCACAATGCACTCGGCAGCACCAGTGAAATTTGCATCTGCACTGCCACGTTTTTGTGAACTGATGCGTGTTGTAGCCGCGACCGCAGCACATCAAGTCGCATCCGTCGGTTCCTGAAAAATTAACACAGTTTTTGTGCAAACTTCCACAAAACATTTAGTGACCGAATTTTAAAAGATTAAATCGAGGGAAAATATGTACAATTTACCCCCTTTATCCTCGTACATGGATACAGGATTTATCTTTTCTGTTCTCTTACCTTTTCATGTAAGTAATATCAGTCTTATATTAAGTACTTATATTTCAGTCAGAGTTATTTATTTATAAACACGAAGGAGTTAAAACTAATTAAAATACATCCTTTCAATCGATAATATTTCGTATGTTCTTTAACTATGTACACTCCTGTTTAGAAGTTTGGAGCACCCCTTGCTTTTTAGATAATTTGTCATAGATATGCATTTATTTATGGAAGACATTACTTATTTTGAAATTTTAAAGTTTAATAACTAAGTTTAATCACCACAAATAACTAATTACAGTTAATTTACCTTTACTAGTACGATTGCAATATCTGCCTTGCGTTCCCAGACTGCCTTGCGCCAAATCTGGCTCGCAGTAATTAGGGGAAGGCTGCAGAAAAACCAGCTCGCTTCTCTTTGGAATTCTTTTCTGTCCGACGACCGATCCGCCGCTGGATTTCGTTCTTTTCAGCACTAGGTGCGGCCGTCTGGGTTTAATCACCTTCTTCTGAGGCTGTCGATCATGTCGAGATTTTCCAATCTCGTTCGGTTTCCCTTGAGTCTTCGCGTCGTTGCCCAGAATCGGGACCATTTCTGCCGATGTCGAGTGCAGCGTATCTAAGCTCTGCACAGATAAAGTTTTTTAACGTCTAATGTTATGTTTCTGATTTTTGCGTAATTTTGCAAAAATCACCTGTATTGTGGGTGGTGGTGGTGGTGTGATGGCTATGACGGGCCTGGCTCTGTAATATTTTTTCATTAGAGCGTCGCCGATCTGACGGAAACTGGGCAAAGTCCGCCAGCAGGTTCTCACGGTGCAGGAGCCAGATACTCCATGACATTTGCATTCTGTTTGCAACAGGGCTTTAACTATCTGCAAAGGAACAGTATTGTATTAGTCTACACTAATATATATGCATATCCAAAATATTACAATCAAATCGAAAATAATAATAACTAGCATTAGACAGGGTGTTCCATAAAGATTTTTATATTGAGATGTAAACGGTTTTATGAAACATCCTGTATTTATAAGAATAATGTAGGTGTTAACATATTTCATTATTGCCATTTCAAATTTCTTATTTATGAAGATAAGAAAATTCTTTTCATGTCTTCCATAATAAGGTAGTAGTCTCGGTACTCGGTACCTAGTAGTTGATCAATTCAATAAATAAGATAGTGTTACTTGAACTTTCTCAAATTGATCACACAATAAGTTTCGACACTTCTTTATATCATACCATTCTTTTTAATAAGAAAATAAATAAGTACCTATTTTAAAATCACTGTTTACTCAAGTGATCGACTACTGGGTACTGATCGAGTACCGAGTCAAGTACCTTACCACTGTGCGTCTTTCTTTTCTTAGCTTCATCCGTTTCAGAACATCTTCCGATCACGTCTCAAACCCTCAAACAGGTCATCAATTCTATGATAGCCTGAATACTGATTCACAAATCTTTTCAGCTTACGCAATTTTTCATCTCGCTCATTGTACGTTCGATGCGCAACGCGTGCGCCCAGAAAACTGGTTTACATTTCGAATTATCGAGAGTGAGGAGGGAAGGGAGGCAGAGGGAGGGTGAAAAAATCGTGGGGGCATAAAGTATGCGATGCAGCGAGGCGAGCCGATCGGCGGTAAGAATAAATCGTTAGCCGATGCGTGTCTATATGCGTGCGCAAATCGGTGCGCGTGCTTGGGGAAGGAGGGCACGATATATGCGCGTTTTTATTGCCGCCTCGATAATAAAGCCCATCGAAGAAGACGAAAGCTCGACGAACTTTCCCCAATTAAGACGCCGCCCATTCGCGTATCCTACCTGCGGCGCAACAACCTGATCCTTTCTCACAAACTTTCCTACCAGACCGTCGAACCTGCCTCCCCCACCTGTGCACGTGGATCTGCATTAATTTCGAATTCGAGGAAATTAATTTCGAAACCGGTCAATTGAAAGCGGTTCGGTAACAATAGCCAGGAGGGACTCGAGAGAAGTTGCTCTTTGAAGGAGAAAAAATACCAATCAAGGATGATAGTGCCTGAGGTCAAATGGGGTCAGATAAGGCAAATACTTAATAAATAACTGAAGGATTTAGAGATTTTTATTAAGAGTTTCTAATGGCACTGAGAATCTGATTTTAGTTTCACTACAATATTTGTATGTTACAATTTTATATGGAAAATTTGTTTATATAATTTGATCTTGATTTTAGTTTTTATATGAAACTAATAGAATTATGATATCGTATATTATTGAGAATGATGAAATAAATTATTTTTGAATTACATTATTGTGCAACTGTTTTGTCTTAAAACTAGTTTGCATAATTTTAAGGAAGGATACCGTTAAGCATCGTAGTATTATTAGGTTTACCTGCTATTATCGAAAGTAGTCGATTTATGATGCAATTCAAGGGAACTGTTAGGTATCGAATGAGCCATAGTCTGGACTGCACAAATATAAGCCGATGGTTTTGGGTCAAATTGCTGGGGAAATTGCGTTATAATATCCTAAATTGCCTTTCAGTATCTAATTTTTGAAAGAGTAGGTAATTTGCAAAAAAAAAGGAATATACTTTGAAACTTCGGGGTTTGCGTATATCTGCATACGTATATTGGGTTAGTATTTTTCAACCCCTCTATAATCATTGAGTTTTCTTTAATGCACATTAATTTTAAGCAGCAATTTAAATGTATTTCCATTCTTTTTAAATTAAGCAAATAGTAGGTATTCCTACGTTATAACAAGAAAACATTCGTAGGTATATTTGGAAATATTAGGTGTGTAAATTCATTCATTACTTTCTTAAACAAAATTCAAATCTTATTCATAAATCGTGTAATGTTTAAGTAGTAAGTACTATACAATAAGTTATGTGAAGTTGCGTAAACGTAGATGAACTTCTATTAAAACTGCAACTTACAACATTCGAATTTAAAATAGTTATTAAAAACAGGTACATCAAAAAGCGCCGAATTAATTCACACACTCAATAAAATTTCACTTGTCACGGAAATACGGTAAACCTGAAATGAAATTTCATGAATCATGCCCGACAATGAATAATACCCTGCGTTACTCACCTTTCTCCCAGCTTTATTATTATGAAGGTTCATCAGACTCCTTGCATCGCCCTCGACCTCCCTCGCGTCCAGAAACCTACGCGCGAACCTAACATTAAATTATAATATTAAAATCTATGCGTGTATAACAACTGTCGTGACGTACAGCGTCATGGAGGTTTTACACGCACGTGACGCGTGCAAAGGGAGCTGTGCAAACTGACGAATTCATTACGAATCAGGTTTAATTATCTTACCTCATTCCGTAGGTGACATCCGCGCTGCAGCCACCCCATTCCCAGCCGTTCGGCGGTAATTCCTTTCTCGTCCTGTGAAAACCATCCTGTATTACTAACTGGTAAGTAAACTAATACAAATTATAAATATTTACTGTTATATAAAATCATCTTTCCTAATTTTATTTCTTTAATGTCTTGATACACATTTTAAAATAATACTTATATTTTGTGACTCATAGAATCCACATAATTTGAGCCTAATTAGTTCAAATTTTAACAAACACAATAATAGACTCAAAGAATCTTAAGAATTAGTGCTGCATAAGAGTCAAGACAAGAGAATATCAAGATTACTCTTGGAATCTCGTGCAGCACTACTAAGAACTTGTTCTCAAATTCTCAAGTTAAGGGTACTAGCGTAGAAACAGATGATAGAGGGTGATTCTATTGAACGTGGAAACTAGGGCGTTTCGCGTCCTTCGCGATCGAGAGGTGTAACTCTTAACCAGGCTGGATGAAATGCAAATCGAAAGAGGACAGTTTACCTTACGGTGGGTTCGCAACCGCAGGCTGTGATGTTGCCCCTGCTGCAAGCTGCGGTCACGGCGTACGTTACACCCGCTGAACTTATTGCGTACGTGAAAGCTGCTTCCCTGCTTCCTGAAATAGATCAGTGAGAAATTTCCTGTTAGTTCTAGCGACGAAGCAGGTCTGTCCAGTTTGTGCGGTAGGTAGGGAACGTGTGTAGGGATTTCAAGCGATGAGAAACGGGCCGCAACTATGCGACAGATAGGGTTACCGTTTACGAAACTTTTGAAGGGCAACGTGGCTATGGAAAAGGGATTCTGTAAAGAGACATGATAATTAGGACCACTATGTAGGACAGCTGAAAGCATTCTTTTGTCCTAGATAGACGAGATGTCTCTTAAAGTGTTCATATTCAATACACCTAAGAAGTCAGGAATTTCTTGGGAAGGAACCGAGTATAATTTGTGCCTATTAACGTTCTCCATTGTTCAATTCCTACTAGGAACTTTTATTAAAAAAGAGTTGAAGAATGATCTAAAAGATAGAAAATTATCGTAAAAAATAAGAATCTGAATATACCAATGTATTCGTTTCTTTTATTAATAATTTACATCAGTATTATTATTCATAGAATGCTTTAATATTTGTTTAGCCTGTTGCGGTATACCAAAGATAAGAATAAAAAAGCGCGCAGTCTTATCTCCAGTACCTTTATCTCCAGTTTGACCAGTCTACAAGCTCAAGATTCGCTATAGCGTAAGCCTCGCGTCGATACTCATTAAGTTTGAAGCTCGACTTCCCTGGTTTTCTGGTTCGTGCGTGCAACATGTTTTAATCCACGCGTCGCGCGATCCGATCTACTTCATTTCGTCGACAAGCATGATACATCAACCGCGCAAGCCTACACTGTCCCCCCAGCGTTTCCGTCACACTAATTTACAGCTATCCGACACACGTAGACCGGCGTAAAGCGCGAGCACAATTAATTACCCGAGCAGCTCTTTCAGCTCGTTTGCCATGCTGAATGAGTTACCGCGTGCGTTCCTTTCTTCTCGATCTCGCTTTTTTCTCTGGCCCCCTCCCTCAACTGCCCTCACTCTATACACCTACGCGATACGTACCTACTGCCTCGTGGTGTCCGAGTTGATTCGCGTTCGCTTGGCAGCCATCAACCTCGGCCGACTTTAATTCGAACGTCAAGATCGCCTTTTACACCCGACGCCTAATTATCGCGCGTAATAAAACTCGAAATACCTGTACCCTGGCCTGGGGGCACGCTTACACGCTTTGACAGTCCAATTTTCACGGCCGATCGACCCTTATCGTTACCTCCCATCTCTCTGGCAAGTTTGTGGCGATTTTTACCCCCCTCGAGAGGACATGTGTCGATTGCCTGTTATCGTGAGAATTGATTGGCTGCATTACGAAACGAATTATCGATATACCAGTGTATAATGGAAACATGGTTGCTGGATGTTTATGCAGTTATGGGAAACTTAAATATCTGGACCTCGGAGGTAGAGTGTAGGTGTCTCTTAAGACTTAACTACTCTTAATTTTTATGCATCTGGATTTTCGTTCTTGTGTGATTTATGATCTTCTAAAGCCATGTAGGTAGATACTATATGTGTCCCACGAGAAATTCCACGAGGAGCATTAGGTGGATTTGATCTTTCAATTGGATTTGATCTTTATGTGGCATTTATATGTATGTTATAGTGCAATAAATATTAGCGATCTACGAAGTCCCCTATAGGTAGTACCTAGTTACGTGTTTGAAGGTCTATAGTAGTTAGGGGTGAAGTCCACTTGATCTCTGTGTGATTTAATACACTTTGGCTCTGGGGTCCAGATATGCAGAGTACCGAATACACATAACATGCAGAAGTACACAAAACATCCAAGGTACACGTTAGATTATTTAGAGGATGAAATAAATCCTAATTTAGGTTTCACTTCTTTAGTTGTGTTTATAAAAATCCTACTTTACATAATGATGTATAGTCTAGTAATTGCAAAAAGACTCGACCAAGAATCCCAAGATGGGATCAGGATATTCCACTTCCCCATTAATTTCTCAACTTTTTCCCCAAGGTTTGGTACCCCAACGTGGCAGTCGTCCATAAATTCTGCGATTAATGAAAACGGGTATCGCGGATTGCTTAGAAGATTAACTATTTAAACCTCGGTCGAGTGCAGCATTGCGACACAGGGCAATAAAACGCAGTCGACGAGAGGCGAGAAGCTTCGTGTCGCGAATTTCGAAACGGAGTATCGTCCTGTTCGCGATTCTTTTGCTCCCTCGATTCGCGCGTCATCGCGCGGCAAGAGGCATCGGGATTGAAAAGATCCGGTTAACTGTAATTACAGCGGATCTTCCTACACACGGTTGCAGGGATAATACTACCTGAGTCGATGTTTGTTATGCCCACGGTCGTAATTCATAGTCACCGACACGCGCTCCGTCGGCGCGCATATTGTGAAAGTAAATATACGTATTTACGCGGTGCAAGCACTTTCGCGAGTCATTCGATTTCATTTTTCCCGTTATCCGCGATTACGATCCTGATCCGTAATTACCCTGAGAGCGGGGCAAAGTGCTGTCCCTATTATCGGGGGGGATGAAATTGTTTCTTAATGAAAAACCATAAAATACGAGGTGCATTCCTTATCCGCGTTTAATGGCGTTTTTTAGTAGTGGCAGATTTAAGAGCAGAAATATGTACCTATATTCACTTTTATTTTTATTATATATAAGTACATGATGTGGATGTGTCTGAGAAAAAAAGGAGAAGCGCGAAAATAAATTGATAAAGATTGTAATTTATGCGTTGCCAAAAGGACTGAAAATATTTCAGAAAATTGAGCAATTTTGTATCCATAAAAAATGTCAAGTATGCCGCCATATTAAATGCTTTGGTTGTTCTAATATCGAAAGAAGAAATGGTGGTTTTTGTGCAGGCTTCACATTTCAGAATAAATATATGCGTTCGGGAGACTTTAATAGTTGCACAGAACATGACTCCAATGGGGATGTATGTAAATTGAAGTAGAGACATAAAATAAGGCAAAATTCAATTGAATTAAAATATTGAACACGTAAAGACAGTAATATGAAAGTAGTTTAATGTTTCTTTCGTCATTTTACATTCCACATATAATACAGTTTTTCATGATTATTTTACCCTTTCGTTTCCACAACGGTCGCATCAAAAACTTATTTACTACTTGAAGTTATGATAATACAACTACTCTCATCTAATTATATTTATAGACTACAAATTTAGAATAAAGTAAATTTCACGATTACATATGCATGCTTCAATACATTAAATCGGAGGAGTAATTTCCAGTGAGATAACTTCATGGTTCCAACAGGAAATAAGATAGCATAGAATATGAACCCTGTCAACGAGCCCTATAAAAATCTGTAATACATCCTCTATCACCGTGAGAACACTTATCGACCACATATGAATAATTCATGTTTAATAATAATATAGAAAACTGCCCGATAGGCTTCTCTACCTTGCATACATTTAAAAACTATCACTTTCATGTATAACTTTAAAAAAGAATAATATTCAATATTCACTTTCATCTTCACAAAACGTGCTACAAAATTTCATCAGTCTCAAGCAACCTCAAAATCTCAATTCTTCATTCGTGAACTCAAATATCCTCCTCATCTAAATGTATTATCCGCTTTCTCTCTACAATCAATTACTCTGTACCGATACACTAAAAAAGAACTTACCCACCACAGCGTTAATTAAATCATCTTTCCCCTCGGTTTTACCTGTTCGCGTGAAAATGACGTGCGAAAGCGACAAGTTACGCGAGAAACTCTCAGATTAAAGTGCATTGCGTGCAGCTGCCTACACGAGAGCGCGCGAGCACGTTCCTAAACGCGATGCAGCCCCTTTTGTGCTCTTATTGTCAGTGAGTGGTCCCTTCGGCACGAATGCATCATCCTCGTCGCGTAGCTGGCCGACAGAGGAAGAAAACGACACGCATTCACGCCCGGCAGAGGCGATCATGCAGGGCGCCATGACCGGGTGGGTAACTCGTAGTCATGGGTTATAACGCGGCCTCGAGATCCCTATCTCTTCGCGATCGACTGGTTGATTTATAAGACGCCAGCGAGAAGATCCGTATCTGCTGCTCGTTCCCGCGTGTCCCGATGCGTCCAATTTATGTAGCACGCGACATCCACGCCGAGACGAAAGCGATCGAGACGATCAGTGCTCACCGTTTGCACGCGCGAACAAGCCTGCATCTCTGCCCTTCGTCGTAATGATACGTGATTTGGGAGTAACGAGGGGTTCGCTTTATTTTATACGATATGAGAGATTTGGTTTTGTTCCAGCGACGGAGCTGGGGTTTATGGTAGCGGATGGTACTTGCACGAATGAGGTTGCAATAGAGTTTATAGCAAGTGTTGCCTGTATCTTGACGATAGAAATGAAGTATCTTTGTTCAGAGTAGCTTTAATTGGGATCTAGTTATTGTGGGGGCTAGTTTATAGAGGTATTGTTGCACGGTTTGCCTCGTTATAATCTCTCCGCTGCATTCCCTAGGAATGGTGCTATTTGGGGCAGATGATCTTTGATTTTGCGTATTTTCACTTATATTTTTGAGAAGATAAATGTAAGTTACTGGTATGGGAGTAACAGTGTAAACTACCATGATAGTAAATCGAGAGGTTATATGGAAGAGATACATGCATATTATATTTTCCATTTTTCGGAGTAACTGAGTTGACTTTTTGCCCTTTTTGGAACACGTTTATTTTTGACTTTCCTAAAGATTGATACTTTCGACTTTCACGCGTAATTTATTACAATAAAACGTGCGCTTTCACCGATCTGAATTTTGCGGTAATTTGCTTGCACTGAAAGCAATATTAAAGTTAACTGAATGTAAAATTGTATGGTGAATTCGGAGCATGAAGTACTTCTTTTGCTTATTTTTACAAAAATCAAGTTTTGTTTGATATATAAATGACTTAATGGATATAGTGAAATAGGTAAGATAATGGGAAGACTGAATCACTGACAAATAAAGCAAACAATACCAAGCGATTGCTGGAGACTTCAATGCGTGGATCGAATTTTTCGAGTTAAAATATAAAATAAAAAACACTACTCATAGATACTTTTCCCTTCTTACTATTACTTAACTCCAATACTTTACATTCTTCAAGTGCTCCTCGGTGTATACCATAACCACGCATTGAAGTCTCCAGCTCATGGCCCACACTCTACAAAGAATAAGCGAGGACCTTTCTTTTCTTCATTCAAAGAAAACATATCCCCTGTCCTTCGAATTCGTAAACATCCCACAGTAACCAACCAGAACACCTTCAAGCGGTATCCCACAGTGTCATCCTTGGTGCCACCTCTACGACGACCGAAAACAAGCCAAGCTACAAAAACACATCACGACTGTGACTGTTCCTTCGCCAGGGCAATAAAACTAGCCGCCTCACCTTTGCAACACCATTCCTCTTCGCAACAATCGTTTCGCGAAGCGTGCCGTCGATTTATCGAGCAGTGGGTCGTTTTCCCGTGAACGGACGGTAGATTACATTGCCTGGGATGTGGGGGACAATTAAGCGGGCACATCGGTCACAAGGTTGATGAATTTATGCCGAGTGTTTATGTCAAAGGACGGCAACGCGGACATCTATTTAATGTCGGAAGAGGGTAACGGGGAAATTTATCGTTTCGTCGGCGTCCACGACAGCGGCCGATGGGCGGAGAAAAGAGAGGTGGCCTTTCCATAAATTCATTTCAGCTGTAAATTGTGAACGCGCCAAATGAGCACCGTTTCCATATTAGGCCGCGACTCACGGCGGTTCCGAAGGGTAGACCTCAATCTATTTGTATTGCGCCTGTATATCGTTCGTGTCGGGAAATATTACGGATTTCATGGTCGAACGCGAATTATACCCTGCATGGAGTGAGTTAGTGTTTTACTGGAAATGGTTCGTCATTTGTTCCTAAGTAGGCTTGCGGAACGAAAGAATTTAATAGCGAGTATTCAGTTTGGCTTAGAAATCGCTTCTGGAGTAGTGAAACGGAATTTCAGCGATTTTATTTTCTGGTTGCAGACACGCCGAACAAAGTATGCTGAAAGTGTGGCCGAATGGAGAATCGTCTGTGTTCGATGGCAAACAATCGAGTTGATGGGTGATTTATGATGTCTTCAGTCAAGGTAGGATTTTTAAATTTTTATTATACTTGTGTATTACACTTTCTGTTATCTTGCTTATGTGTTTGAAATTACCGATGCTATGTCATTTCGAATTAAAACACGGGTAGTGATTAGTAGTACCTATGTAGTAATAAACGACGGGGTAACACCAAAAAAGGAAAGGTTTGGTTCATGATTAATAGGTATATATACATGGACGCGTCTTAATTGATGTCTCGTGTTTTAAACGAGTTGCCTAATGAGAAATAGAAATTAAGGAATTTAGAGGCGATAGAATGTCAGACGTGGGCGATCCTTTATGACGATTGTGGGTTACGAACTTCATTAACGAATTTGATTTCATCGTATTGCTAAACGTTTGATCACCTGCCGCTCCCTCGTGAAACGATAATCAAAGTGCTAATGAGGAGACACTTGTGACGACTTTTAACGACGTATGTACATATTAATAACCGTTGGTCATTAAGTCGCATCTTGCTCTTATTCTGGTTTAAATGTGACATTTGAATATTCACTACCCTGCGAATTATGTTCATGTCTATTTTTAAATATGTTTATAAGTAGTTTCAAGGAAGGCATAAAGAGTTGTAAAACACGAGACGAGCCCTGCAAATAACTTCATAACATTCATAGGCGCGAGAGTACCATTTACCAGTAGCATTGACTAATGTGAGAAAATAGTATACATAAAAAATTGTACATTTATGATCATGAAGCGAGTCACTGCATCGTCACTGACCGTGTTCCTTATTACGATCATTATATCCATCCAGAAAGAAAGTCCTGTAACCACATCCAGGACTCCATATTTCAATACTCTACATTGCAAGCTGTTGGCAAATGGATCTGCTTTCACACGTAACAGATTCAGAGCCGTTTCATACCTAACGCACGCTTATACTTACCGATGATTTATGCCTTCGCAAAAGTGTTAGTAGTTTACGATGTCTGCGTTTATGGAGCCGCGCTCGATAATCGTGAAATCTCGCTGACCGGACAAGTCGAGACACCTCGGTCCTCCGCGCCATTTCATTCAACCCCGTTCTATTTTCCATTCAATACGCGCGCGCACACATCACAGTCGTTCTCCCCTTCAGTGTTATTGTTAGAGGAGAGGAAGATATAAGAAAGTATTTGCAATTTTTTCTGAGGAAACTTTGTGCATGATTTTCAAACATTCTTTTGAACTTTTGATTCTGTTAAAAAACTGTCAGATTAAATTCCTCTAATTGTAAGCATTTCTGTCTTTCGATATATCTCTAAAATAACAGAATCCTCTGATAGTTAGTTTAGCATACAAGTGTGTTAACTTTAAGGAATTATCAATGCAAAATGAAGGCAGATGGGATGCTATGTCATAGGACATTTAGTATCCCGATTTGGATCTCCTACTACTTCTTAAAATATCGAAGGCTATATTTGTTACACCCTGTAGAGAAGTCTGTAGTGGAAACCAGTCTCTACAGCGCCATTCCTTAAACGCCGGTCATTCTCGAAAGGACTCGCGACGTTTCGTGCATCATCAGCGAGGAGAGCGAGAATTCGGCGCGATTAAGCCGCGAACGCGAGTATCGCGCTAATTAGCCGACAGCTAATTAGCGTCGGTTCGATATACGAGCGATCCGAGGCGCCCGCGGCGGTAAAACTGGAACGATACTGTCCTGACAAGCGCTAAATCTCGCGTGGCATCCTCTTGGAGGGCCCGACGCTGGAACGTGACGTTGATAGCAGTATTTCAAACGCTGATGCGTCACACTTCCACCTACAACGAAATCTTCCGTGGCCAGATATGCGCTCGGGGGATGTTATTATTATGCCCTCGCGATTTTATGCCCTCGCGAGCGATCTTATTAAAGGTAACGAGCACGATCGTATCGCGTCGCGCAATGAAATACCACGGGAGGATCTCTCTTCCTTCGACGGGCCGCGCGCTGCATTCAGCCTCGAGCGCACAGAGGTATGAAAAATGGGATGTTTCTTGATCGAAATTAAGAAACGTCTTTATGTTGGCTACTTTTAATATAGATTTATTTTTGAGGATGCAGTTTCATTATTTAATAGGAAAATTTACCAACAAAATAATATTCTACTATATAGAATATACGAGTGTAAGAAGGAACTTTATTTTGTGTTTTTTTTAGTCAAATATCAAAACCTGATATGTTACCTTTTTTTCAAAAATGAGATACATACTCTTCCATTTATATCTAAATGAAATTTATCAGTTTGTAAAAGATGATACCTGTATATTACGTAGTTAACCTACCTACATGTTGGTTTACCTAACTTCAACATCCCTATACTGAAAAATTAGAAAATTATGTCATATCAGATTTTGCCATCTGATCACAAATTTAAATCTAGTGAGAAAGAAAGTTATTTTATCTCAACTGGATTTAATTCTAAATTTCCTAAATGGTCCAGTATTGTTAAAGATCGAGGGTTGTCGTTTTAAGTAAATTAATACTAGAGCTGAGAAATTGAATTTTTGCCAAGAAATAGTCCGTTGCAGACCACTATGAACTTAGAAAAAAGGGGAAAGGGATTTCTAGTTAGGGTTCCTTATCTCGACTCGGATCGCTTAGATGTCCGCAAGGTGATTCAATTTGTCCGTGAAGATCTAGTTTCAGGGAATTCTTTCTGCGTCCTCTCTTCGAGCTCTTTTTCACTTTGCTCGAAAAAGTGTCCCTTTGCCCCTCTTTGTATTTGACTGTCCCCCTCCGAAGAATCGTTAAAGTTCCATGGTATTCAAGAAATTTGTTCTTCCAATGACGACTTCCGGCATGAAATCTGTTATTTCCAAGTCCACGCTGAATCATTATGTCTATTGACGGGAACTCCAGGCTCGCAAAAAGTTTAACCTGTCGCTAACCACGGTTAGTCATTAGCCTTTTCTTGGTCGGACGATGACTCATCGGTGTACCGAATTTAAAATTAATCCTGTTCCGTCTGCACGCGAGGGCTCCTAGTCGTTAACACGAAACGCATCAACGCTGGGCGTGCCGCGGCACCAGCCTGGAATCGCGCTTCCTCTTCGAGCGAACTTGGCAAAAAGTCCACTCTATTATCGCTTCAGAAGTGGCTCGTAACGAAACTCAATTATGCGTTGGCGCTGAGCGCGTGACTGCGGTCGTGGCTTCTCTGTTGCTTTACGAAATCTTGATTCCCTTCTAGTGATGCATATTTGCATTGAAAGGTAACTGAGACTGTAAATGTGCTAGGGAATTTTTGGTTGGTGATACTTGTGTCACTTGGTGTATCATTTAAGGGAATTTGAGTAGATTCGAATTAATGCAGACAAGTTCCAGTTTAGGAACGATCTGTTCTTCTTCCAAGCGGATTGGATCGAATTAGAGAAATTTGGTATTTAATTAGTTGGAGTATCTTGGGAACTGGTTTGAGCAGTTTTTGGAACAGATTAATAAGCAAATTTTGGAATATCTTCATATTCTGTTTTCACTGCTCCAGGTCAAACTATCATGGACACTTTGAGTCATCCTTCAAGGTAGAGTTAAACTCACGGATAGGTCATCACAAGGTTACCAAGTCTGTTTCATTCAAAAACAAAGCAAGCTAACGAAGCCTTTGTACTCAACATCCATCTATTGATATCGCCGATTGAATTGAGATATATCTATCTATTTCTATAATAGATTGGTGCTTGATGAATAGAGTCTGAATCCAATCAAAGAACAAGATCTTCATTAGCATAATCTAGTGTAGTCTGGCTATCCTTTATTAAACGGGTCTTCTAGTTAGAGTCAGCTTCCTTTTCACATAATCTCACACATTTTCGATCTTCATTGCTGCAAAGGCTGGTTGCACATTCTTGAGAAACTGGCGTTAATATTACATTTACACGGTTGAAGGAAGCTGGGGATCAAAATGGGGTATGAAATTGCCTTCAACTTCAAACTTTCCACGATTTCGAAGCATTCGCGCACCATTTAGTAATATTCACTACCACAAACCGGTCTCGTAATTCTATATGTTCGTTGGATAGCCTTTTCTTAGATCCTGCTCGATATTCTCGATGAAATTCAATATTCCGTATAATCGACAGACGTCAATATAATTTATGTTTCCCCTTTCGATCTGATTTCCAATTTATTTCTAATACTACGTTGCAATGCAATGTTGCAAACGTTCCAGCTTACTTGGTAAGACTAAAATCACCGTGAGAAATCGCATTATCTATCGCTCGTGATTTTCTACCTAGATTTCGTTTTTGATGACAGCTCCAGTGAGACAGAACAGTGGCTTCGCTGAATTAAAGAGCATTGAAATGTTGTAACAGTGAGAAGGTGTGCATTTGAATAGATAACATCGTGTTGACATCTGTATAATGACCTTTGTGAAATGTCAGCACAATGTGAAGCATTCACACGTGTTGTCGTACGTGTCTGGTGTTGATGATAAATGGAATACTTTTTTTTAATGCTTCTACACATTAGTATACAAAATTCAACTAATTACAAGCTTCTACTTTGCATATCTTAACATTCCTTCTTCCCCAATCAGACAAAATTCCAATTTTAGAACCATAAACAAAGAATAGAGAATTCAAAATTCAATTTTAAGAACTTGCGAAATCAGAAACATCTACAAGAGGGATTTAAAAAGATTCTTCTTAAATTCTCTACGAAATAAACCAAAAATGACAAAATAAAATAAATGATGTACCTTTGAACAAATTACCTATAAGGTTTGTGGTTCTTAAATTCAGCAAATCTCTTAGCGCTGCAAACGTTTGCAGAGAGACCGAATACCTACGTGCGGACAGCTCGAAGCTGACCGTAGTTTACGATTGATTCAACGAAATCTTCCTTTTTTCCCGCGGGAAGCACATATACACGCTCTGTAACGGATACTCTGCAAGCGAGATCGTGGACTGCCATGAATTGAAACTGATTCTTGTAAGGCGAGTTGAGTGGCTTGTCTTGAAGCCGAATCCAGGCGTGTGGGTGCCGCCGCACGACGGAAATTTATTATCGGACATTCGTTCTCGCGAATGGCTCGCAATAAAGTTGCAAGTAGAAATACGTGGCTAGAACATCGCGTAATCAACGTGTTCCACGGTTGCATCACCATGAGGGGGTGAAATGTCACCATCTCGCGTGGTAACGAGAGTTGTACGCGCCTAAAAGCCTGCCAATTTTTTTCACGTATACTTTCTGGATACACACGACTGATATTTATAGCAACGTGACTTTCAGAGGTATTTTACTATCGATTAAAGTTACAGGTGTTGGGAATGAGTGTTGGGTGTAGCTGGATGCAAAATCAAAATCGTAAAATGAAATGGAAATGTTATAAGTGTTAGGAATCTTATTCGATTCTCTTCACTTGAAAATGACTAGCGTTTTCGAGTGGCTACTTTGAATTGTAGTCGAAGCAATTGTGTTGGAAAATAGAAAATCCATTTGTGAAATTGTAGAAATATAGGGAAAAGGAAGATGGGTTTTTAACATCTTGATAGCTATGTATAAATAGAAATACATAAATTAAGTAGATTAACTGTGTGTTTACGGTACTGCAGAAGGAGCAGTGTCGTAACGTTCTCGTCAGACTTTTTATTACACTGAGAACCGTGTATCTTTGAAACATTTACGACTCTATCACTACTAGATGAATTCATAAAAGTCGGGGAAAATTTAAATAAGAAGTAATAAACGGTCAGTATTATGAAAGTAGAATAAGTGGAAAGGAAAACACGAAAATATAATTTCCTGTCCTAGATATTCAAAAGATATTGTTAACAAAATGAAGATTATTCAAATTCAGCAAGTTACAAAGCTTCCTTAAGGAGTTTCCAAAATCCATCCATCGCTGTCCATTCCATTTACCAAAATTTCATTCACTTCTTTAAAAGGAATATCGTAAAAGGAGGCAACGATTTTTTCACGAATGGTGGTCATTGTTAGGGTCGAATCGTGTGGGTGCCGAAAAAAAGTGAGGAAAACTTAGACACAGCGCAGCGTGGAAGGACGAGAGGAGCGGTCGTTGAAACCCGAGGTTATCTTGGTGAACAGGCATGTCCTGCCACCACGTACCAATGTTTCCATCTTGTACGCTCTCGTGTCCGACAAGATCTTTATTTTGCCGTGAGAAAAATTTATTTCCGCGCAGGAACACCTGGCATCACCTCCCGCGATCGTGCTGGACCTCGCTCGGCCCCTTCTGTCCGCTGTTCACGCGCGAGGTTGAAAGTTCACTCGCGCTTCGAACGAGAGCCCTTCAGCGACACGCGACGTTTGTCACAGATCATTCGCCTGTCGCCCACGCAGTTAAATCGACGCCAGATCCATTGAATCGCTCGCTTAACGAACGAGCTTATATTTCCCACGTTGATTTGCGCCCCCTTGTCCAAATCGTTTTAAAATGGTGATTTTTTGCAACGTGACAAGGTTTTCTGGGAGATAAATAATTAAGGAGGACAGCAGAAGGAAAAATGAGTGAATACCTATTACTTTAAATATATGAATAATCTTCTTAATAGTTATCTTTATTTTTTATTTTTATAAGGGACCTTCTTCCCTTGATCAACAAGGTAAAAAATCTTCAATTGGAATATGTGTTGCTCCAAAAAAATTAACACAAGGAATAGTTAATGAGTCATAAAATTATTGGAATGGATATTTTGATTGTGAACTCCGTTTCTAGTTGCCTTTGGGCTTTTCACGAAAAAATAATTCTATTTATTGAAACTAGAAATAACTAATAATAACAATAACCTTCCTTTTAAGAAGTTAACTTAGTGTCACGAGAAGACAGCGCAGGGTAGATATTAAATTTACATTTATGAGTGTATGATTAATCTACAAAGGGCGAGATTCGTAATTATAGAATCCACCCCTAATTTATCACGGACGCCACAAAGGTTGATTCGACTCTAACCCGAGGCAAAGTCCTTAGTCCTCTTTTTGAGCATCTCGTAGGATAGGAGCCATTAGTATCAGATACTCTGCGCATAATTTAGTCGTCAGCCAGAGTTCCTGTCAACACCATCTTCTTGTTAACCAGCATGCAAAGTGGAAATGTCTCCCCATCAGGAATATTAAGTAGCTGTTTCATTTAAGTCGTACCAAGTCGAACAATGTAGAATCTCGTCGAGGCTGATAGTAAATTAACAGGACAGATACCAAGTGAATTGAGTAAATTCATGATCCACCCTACGCGCACCTTCTCTCGCCATAAACATTTCGATCGAATGCAACATTAATGTGTTCTCGATTCCTCCCCTACGGGCACAGCTCTCTCTATTTCTCTCGCTGTTAACACGTGTACTTATTCATATGTAAATGCGCAGTGTCTTTCGCCATCGTTAAACCTCAAATTAATGTATGACTCCGATTCACAAGTATCCGGCAGCGGGTCGTTAAATACGATGCATATTAATAGCTTGCCGCTTCGATACGCGTTAATGTGTGATGCAAACAGAAACATGAATCAGAGTAATAAACGCGGTGAAAAACGAGGAACGAACGAGGGCGTACATAAGGACGCGCATGCGATCGCTGAAAGCGAAAGGTATTATCAATAATGACGCGGTGCAGTGTTCTCGGGGTCGTTGGTTGAACAGTGAAGATGTCGATGGACTTTGGGTGCCCCTTGTCCTTCTAGGCAGACGATCTGCTCCATTCAACGCGTCTTTCCATCTTTAAGTAATGATAGTTATCTAGGGTGTAATTCGTCTACGCGATAACACCGTCCGAAAGAACAAAGGTAAATGAAACTGTAATCAAGACGTATCGAAGAGCAGTGATCTTCACGCGTGTGTAAAATACCGTCTCGAGGGGAAACATTGCGCGGATAATGTCAAATTGGTGGTAACTTGAAAGCGTGACAAATGGATTTTATATGAGAGGCAGAACGACCTTTAACGACCGTAGGATATAGTTATAATGGCGATCCTGAGGGAATTGATCGTCTCTGAGGATTATCATTTTTTAGATTCGACTTGGAGTTGAAGGTTGGCAGCGTTTAGGTCATTTGAGACTCGTGTGAGCAGGGCCGAATATTTAATTGAAGCGTTAGATCAGTTTAAGAAGGGATGGACGTGTAGAGGCAAGTTAGGCCAGTAGGAATAATTTCGTAAAGTGTTAGTTCAAAATTGAATTTCTAAAGTGGTAGTGTTCTTCTCTTTGTCCAAATCTAAGAGGATCGCTGAACGAAACGATAAACTATTTAATTGGCTCAATAAAATTGTTAGGGTTCTACTTTTCAATAGCACGAAGGGAATATCTTCAGTGTCTCCGAAGAAAAAAAGAGTAGGGTATGAGCCCCGAGATAGATGTGCAGGAGGACTTTTATGGTCGCTTGGCTTTCTTCAGCGATCGACAACTGCTGGCCTCTACTGGTTCAATGAATAATCATTGTTCAATCATCGTAAATGCCGAACGACGATTGCCTCTGGGTCTTTTCAGGCTGTGCAAATCGGAAACTGACCGTATGCACGGTCCCTCGTGGTCAGATACACTTCCAGTTTATTGTATAGTAGTATTTCACTAGCTACTTTATTGTTTCTGTCAGTATGGGTCTCACTGTAGAGCATATACCTAGGTACTCCTGAAAGTCTATTTTAACGCACACAATGCGTGGGGACTTGATTCTATTCTAGTAATTGAAGTTGCTCTATTTGTGGCTTACCTTCTTGGAAGAACTGGAAGTTTGAAACCTTAATAAGCGAATGCTATACTTGAGGCACTCTCCTCATGAAAACTATGTATCGCTAAACCTCGCATGCAATTATCAGCGCCATTTGTTTCCCCAATCAAGCGACGTTCGAAATTGAATTACAAATATGTATATCTCTGCGGCCAATCGCGTTGGAGAGGTGTATTAAGAATAAAATGACGAAGAGGACGTGGCGTAATTAGCAACGATCAAAAGTCACGAATCGTCGGGGCTTAACGAAAAACTCGTTCGGCCGTGTCTTCGCGTGGCCCATAAATAATTTTATACTCTCCTAATGAGGACCACCAAAGCTTACAACGAATTCACAATCAACAAGTTTATTCGAGTTTAACGAATTGTGTGTACGGGGGCCATCGAGTTCTCGTTTTCTCTCCCCGTTACGGTGCCTTCGTTTCTTCCGTCGCGAACGGAAATCACGTCGTCCTCTCCCATGGAATCTGATAAATACGAATGCAAGCGGTATACGTACTTCACCAGGACAGGTTGAACTCGATCAGATAGCGAGACAATTAACCAATTACTATAATTAAGACACACGCCTCCATTTAGCATTTGTTCGATCCGAGCTCGGTCGTTGAATTTGCATTCGAATCCGCTTCGGTGCCTCGCTCGGCCGTTCCTTTTCTGCTGGGCCTGGTCCCTTAACGATCTGGGCGGTTGAATTGATTTTTCTCTTAACTGATCCGGCCCGTAACAAACACCGGTCCGCGTTCAGGTACCTTTTATTCGTTTGTTAACATTCGGGTACCTTTTAGTTAAAAGAAGTAAAAGATGACTGGCTTTCACAGGAGGCCCACGGAGAAGGAGGACGAAAGTCAATTTTAATCCCCTTTGAGCGCTCAAAGGGGCGACTATGTTGCTTGCTTGTGGCAAGGCTAATGTATCGAAAGCTTACATTGTACCTGTTTCCCAATCGAGGTGTGCTTCCAGTGAAATCAGCATAATCCCTTTTTTATTATCTTTATTTATCTTTTCCCTTCGATAACAGAGTCTTGAACGTATAGGATATTACGAAACACATGAGTGTAATTTTGGCGAGGAAGTGAGTGTTGACATAAAATTGGGTTTGTACTTATCGAGGTCCCACTGTATCATTTACTAAATTAATTAGTTCCAAAAGCCTACAAACAGCAATTGTCTCTCAAGTATTAATTTTAGTTACTTTGTTACTTTTTATTCTTTATTTGTTCTGCTACAGTGAACTAGGTCGCACATTTATAAAAATACTTTGCACCATTTAGAGTACAAGAAAAATTAGAGCCTCGACCAGCGTTATTCTCTCGCAACCTCGTCAGAAGACTCCTCTTTGACTGATTGTAAATCTCTGCTCCGCAAATGTTCGCGTTTTACTGCTTGAGTTAAACTGGACCGTTGGCTTTCGCACTGTCTCATTTTCGTTCGTCGATGAACAGAAGTTACGATGTTGCAATTGGAACGCGTGTATTTCGCATCGCGTTGCATCAAACAATCTCATTTCATTATTTGGAATGAATAGTGCGTTGTGCGATGGCGACGAAGCCAAGAAAGTGCTTGACAAGTACAATAAATTGATTCTCCTTTGAGGCTTCTAATTACAGCCCAGGTCACGGAATTCATTTACATTATTATAGTGACTGAGCCTCACTCGATGCACTCTCCATGAGTCCCGACTGGGATCGTAAACTCTTCTGCATTTTTACGAATCGCGGAGACGCTATCACTGCTCGATGTTTTATCACGTCGAGCTTTAATACGTTCTGTTATTCTGAGATAGGTGATGGTATGGTAAGGATACAATCTTTATAAATGATTTTTTAGTAAACCATTATTAACTGTTGCAGACTTTCTAAGATTTCAGTAGAAAAAGTTTGAAAAAATTCTTTCAAAAAGCTAATTGTGTTACTGACAATTACTGAAGGTATCTTCCAAAACAAGACTTTGTGTTTTAGAATATTATCACTCGTCCTCATAATTATTGTTATACAATATTATCACATGTCCCCATTACTAGTATTACTACACTACTATTATTATACAATGTTCTCTAAATTAATTATCACAGAAAAAACTACATACTTCCAATCTCAGAAACCTTTAATCTCTTTATGTCCCTCGCACTTAACCCCGTTTGAAACGTCCTCATCGGCCAAAACGAAAAAGGAAGCTCTTCAAAGCATATTTGCATAATCGTAACTCAGCCGTCACTCGGTTATCGCGTCCCTCGCTCACACGTATGACTAATAAATCGCATAATTGGTCGTAGGTCCATCGAGGAAGTCGAGTTACAGTTCCTGAAGGTTCCTCATACCTGTGGCAGGTGCGTCGGCCGAGCAACATTAAATAATACAGTTCTAGAGGGGTTTGTATGGAGCGCGTAATACGATTAACCGAGTCACCGTAGGATTCCTTGTAGCCACGCTGTCGCGTCGGCGGGGGGTCACCTAGCATTAGATCCATGATCTATGGTCGAGGCTCGTTTACGGCGTTCGTTATGTTGCTTTTATGATTTACGACTTCTTGGATGCATTTAACAGACGATGCTAGTTACAGAGTCACGCGACAACGTGTCCACTTTTGTTGTTGTCGATCACCAGGTCTTCTGTCAGATAGGGGAGGATTTTGTGAGTAGTGATGTTCGAAGTTCGAATCTCAACTTTGAATCGAAGTTTCTCGAGATTATGAAACTTCGAATGACTTCGAACATGATTAGGAAGCCTAAAACTCTTGAAAGTCTTTAAAAGTAACTTGGATTTTTTAAACTTTCTTTAATTCTTCTATTTAATTTTTTAATTCAATTTTTCTAGACAAAAATACGGATTGGAGATACTTCTAAGGTATTGATTTATTATCCAGGTTTCAAGACTTATTAAATCTTTCAAAACTTTTAAAGCTACCAAGATTTTTAGAATACCCAAATTTCCAAGACTGTTAAAGCTCAATATCTATTAAAATTCAGATTCAAGAGTTATCAAAACGAAATATGTTTGAAGTGTTTCAGTTGCCATCACTGCTTACAAGTTGTTCACAACCACTATTCGACCTTTCCTTCACTTAACGATACGAATCTAACGATAGCTTGGAATTTCTTTATTCCCCTTACAGTGGTAGAGTGCCTTCTTCGTTGTATGCTAGAGTATTTTCGAAATATGTACCCTCATCGTGGCCTTCGTTATTGACAGCACCGATTCCGAGATTGTAATATGTCAGGTGGATCGTTCAGACTGTTTTCCAGCGATTCCAGGGGTATCGCAGCATCTTCACATAATTGTATAGGTCATGGAGACTGTTTAATAGTACAGACGAACCTTTCCTAATCGATTGAACCGTTGTCTTTTTGTGGATATCTTTCAGTGGTATGTCAGGGATTGTCGAAGCTGACGGCATCATTTCCCCACAGATTGAGATTATAACACTATCCACTGATCTTTAGAATTTCAAAGTTCATCGAAGTTATCTTGCAACCAGGGGAAAAAGCTTTGATCGTGAAGTATCGGTCAAGCGATTTCTAGTAAATATCTAATTGCTGGTTTATCAAGATTGTTTCGATAAATGTTCTTTTTTCCAATCATAATATTTCCTCGCTATAGACTGAGGACTAGACTGCGGATATTTATGCAAATTCCTATTTTCACACGCAAAATTATAGAAATGGAACATAGTTGAAGACTTGTTTCACTCTTGAGACATTATAAAGTGTATTTATCTTTCGATAATTTCTATATTTTTCCATATTATGTATATAGTTTCTATCCATTTTTGCACATTGAAATCCCCAGTTTACTGATGACTCATTAACGACTTCACAGCGATTAACACTTTCCAAGGTAGATTCTACTGTACAGCGAATACACCAAGGAGTTCATAATACAGGTACACTGTGGTCTATCCTTATATCTCGGACGTTCGAGTGAGTTGAAAACCAAACCGTGGGACAACTGGGCCAATGGTATAAATCAAGCAGTTCCAAGACTCGTTGCAACGGTACAATGACAAAAAGGAGCCTTCCAGGGCAGCTGGAGCGTGGTACTTTCCTGAATCACACTTATCGGTCGGTCGATGAGTGGTTACGTCTTAATAAGGAGGGCAGGAACAAGCGGCGCGAATTCATCGCCTCGCTCGAGCCATTATTAATGGCCCTGGTCTTGTTAGCGATTTTCGCAGGGGCACTTGCCTGCCACGGGGGAAAAGATACGCCAGTGATATATTAATTTATTAACTAGTTTATTTATACGGCTTAAAGAGGCCCTTCTACGCGCGGCCACAGTGCCCCTGGGGACTCGACAAGCCCGAGCCCAGCCATAACTCAATCCATGGATCTCTCCGTCCCCGTTGGCAGTTTTCTACGCTAAACTACTGCCGCCATGTCGATCGTATCGCCGTGGCTGCACGCGCTGGCCATCCTCCGTCAGCGGGATCTATCCTCCAGTCAGATCGAATCTAATAACGCGACTTGTAAATGGAAATCTGTCCCTAGGCTTTCTTTCCTCGTGCTTGTCGTCAATGGCTATTAGAAACGCGTACTGGGCTCAACTACGCTCTGTACACGTTGCAATTTGCCGTGTGTTATTACGATTACGATCGGAGGCATTAGGATTAGATTAAAAGGGGGCAGGTGCGCTGCTTGTGGTGTTTCAGTGCTATTTAGAGTTCTGAGTGATGCTTTCAGGGATTGGTAGCTGAGTAGTAATTTTGGGAAATACGTAGCGAAGGAAATGTATAGTTGGAGTAAACTCTAGGTTGTAGGGGAACGTTATATTACGGTTTCCATTTCCCAAGTTATTTTAGTCATTTCTCAATCATTCAAGGTATAAGGAGTGCAATGAGTTAAGTTATCGTAGCATAAACTGACCCGAGTAACATATTTTTTAATTTCTATGAACTTGTTTCTCGTGCAGACTCCCGAGATTACAGATGATACATATTATACCACTATATCTTCACAAACGATTACATTCTCTCATAACCAACAACAGAACTACCCCATACTGATTCCAACTCGCTACCTGCTTAATCTTCTCGAGCCACTAGCTTCAAATCTTCTGATAGTCGAACCATTAACCAGACCAATTAATCCAAACATTTCTAACCGAAAAGGAAAAGTAGGGGCCTGAGATTTGGGAAAAAGTGTAGTGATATTTATGAACAACTAATTTATCTATACCATTCTAAATTCGTTCCCGTGGGTATCTAAACATATACCTTATCATAGTTTATGTTCTAATCAATATCAGTTCTGCGGGGGAGAGATTCTAGGCTTCAGAATGCCCAAGTAGAATACACGATAATTGTCCCTGTTGATCATAAATTCTTGAACTTTCCACGGCGGCGTATATGTCAGCTATCTTCTAGTCTGTTTAAGTAGTTACACTCGCGGCCCACAGATACGCGCGATTTACTTCAGGTGAATCCATCGCGGCTTGTTTTCTGCCGTTCCCGCCTCGACTCGAGCTATCGAACAAATTAGCAGTGAGATAAAGTCGACAGAGACGGATCGTCGTGCGCGCGGCGCGATACAATTATCCTGGGCTCGGTGCTGCCTGAACTTCTTCGAGATTGGTCAGAAGGAGGCAATCATCCTGCGTACGGGAGAACTTGTCCCCCTTGTATCGCGCGATTCGTCGGTGAATTGTGAACTCCGTCTTCGATAGAGACGTCCTTTCTTTATTGATCGTCGTGCACGAGCTATCGATTACGGTTCTAGAAGGGAATGAGTGTGTCTCTTGAGGTGTTACGTCTATTTACAAGCTTGAGAGAAAGATATAAATGGATGGTAGAAGCTTGAAATAAAAGTTAAAGAATAAAGTTTATAATCACAGAGTAGCTGTATGGTGAGAAATTGCTTCCTGAAGACAGGATAGGAGTTTCAGAATTTGTTTAGAATGAGATGCGAATGAAAATTAGTTAAATTTTTTGAAGCAAGAAGATATCATTCAAAAGAAGTTAATTTTACTATGAACAGATTGGTGTAAATCTGAAAATTAAAAAACGTGATCAAACTTTTTCTAAAATGGTTTTATTTCTAATTTCAACTCATATAAGCTATATTATACTTGAAACAGTGTTTGTACCCTCAATTCTGTAATCATTTATCATAGCGAATTGAAGGAAAAGAGAAGGAAACGTATTCCGGGTGATTAAGCAAAAAGCTTTAAAAGGCTTCAAGCTGTGAAAGGGAATTTAGATACTTGGCCGAGCTAATGATCGCGAAACGCATAAATTCGGGGCGTCCACGTGGCACGAGAATTCCATTCGCAGGGTATCTCGTTAAACGGGTGAGAAAAAAAGAATCTCGGTAGAAAGAAAAGAAATCGGCCTTCTCTCATTATACATGTGCCGATATTCCGTTGTTGGAGTTTTCTCGAACCGGTCGAGTCACTCGAGCCTCGACACGCGAATGTCCCACACGTGTGCGTGCCGATATCTGATCGATTCGGCCGCGAGTTGTCACTCGGCGAATATAAGCGAGTCAAAACTGTCCGGCTGATAACAGTCGAAGGATTGTGTACTTTTTTCCCCGCAGAAGGATGATGGTCAGCCGAATTTTTCTTCGGCGTTGTAACGTCCGTCGACTGGAAACATCCTCCCCCTTTTCCTTCTTCTCTGTAGCCGGTTCTCATCTTTACTTCGTCCTGTCCTGTCTCTCAGTCGTGCAATTTAATCCGTGAAGCGTTCCAACAGATTACTGGAACTAGGAAATTTTCATAATCAACATCATCATCTTGGCCTGTGCGCGCCGACGCTCGTGCTGTCAGGATTCTCCAGTCGATTAGCGTCTGGATGCGCTATACGTGTGCAGGTTCTGCCAGTGAGTTCGACTTGTCGATTAAAGAACGGATATAGTTGATTTTTAATTGATCTTCGACCGAATGGGGATTATTTCAGACGTTCTGCGTCCAGGCTGAGCTTTGAGGTAATTATCTTAATTATGTCGAGTTAGTGCTGGTACTTTGCTGACGCTCGTCAGAGTTGAGTAAGGAGTCGAGAAGAATCCAGTTTTGTACCGCTCAGATTCTTCAAATTCTTTGGAATATAGAAGCCTATCGTGAGCAACGAGAAAGTAAAGAAATTTTTAGGTATTCAAATAATCCAGTATTCCAGTATTCAAGCTTTCTCATATTCTAGTAATCAGTTTTTCACAATTCTATAGAATTCTATAAACTGACAAACCCACTCAAGACTGAACATTACCTTCGGAGAGTTGCTCTTACTCAGAACTCATTTCCAATCCATTGAAATACCACAGGGTGCTCTTCAACTGCACACCACCGTCGACGCTCTAGACCGTACAGTAACATTTCCAGCAATCGTAATCGGCTCGTGAGCGTGTCTTTACGCGATCACTCCTTTAAATCAAGCCCGAATGACCGTGTAAACTTTTCGATCGCGCTATTTCGCCGGGCTTCGACACGCGATATTAAACCGTTCGAGTACACGGGGCATAATGAGAAACGAGGGAACGCTGGGAACGCATCAGAGACACAGGTAAGACGTATTTAGGTAGGTGTTACCACTGCCAGTACGAATGCGCCGAGTGTGGGCCAGTCCAGTTATTTGAGACGGATAAGGGGACCAGAATGAAAAAAAGTGGCGAACCGTGAGCAGCGGGATAGGTGTTCGAAGGGGGCGGAAAGGTGGAAGACTTTCCATTGGGCTCAGCAGAAATTGATAAGGCGCCACATTAACTCGACGCGTTCCTGGTTGACGTTATCCGAGCCCGAGAGGATACACTCGTTGTCCTGACAAGAAAACGCCAGCCCCTGCCCTTTTTCTCGCCTTCTTCCTCGTCCCCCTTCGCCCAGCCCCGTTCACCGTCTTTTTTATCTTTCCATGGTTGTGCGGTCCGGATTACTTTGTCACGGGCGGAATAAAATTAACACCTCGACGGGGACCGTATGTACGCGGATTTATACGCCGATAATTCCGATATTATCGTCGGATAAGCACGGATCCAGATATTCCACGACTTTTTCCGCTGTCCTCCTCGACCGATGGGAATCGAAGAACAAGTGCACCGATCCTGTCGACAGATAAACTTTCCCTTTAACGGATTCGTTTTCTTCCCTGGATTCTGTGTCTCCAGGGTAATCGAGCCTTATCGCGTCGTTACGTTCCGCGGTCTCGACTTGTAGTTGCTGCGCAGGGATATGGGAGTAAGAGCGAGCTTGAACGATGGAAAAGAGGCATGGTTGAGTCGGGTGCTCCTGCTGAATAGCAGTTGTGTTGAGTTCGATTGAAGGTACTCTCTTAACGCAGGTTCATATTTCTTTTGGAGAATATTGAGATGTCTGTTTTACTTGAGACATTTTATCAGTGAAATATAATACAGTAAGAAGTAAACAAATTTATACATGATTAAAATCTGATAGTAAATCAAAAAAATTGACATTATGGGCACAAATTTAATTGCTTCCAGAAATTTTAAGGATATCAGTAATATGGTAATTCCAGATGAGATGGCTCACTTTTTTTAGTGGGCCACTACATGATAATTAGAGTTATTATTGCAAATACAAAAATGTATTTTCAAAGGGCAATGCATGTAAAATTAGAATGTGCATGTACAAATAAAAATAGTCTTTGGTTTAAAAAAAAGAAGAAGTTAAAACATATGCAGAAGGTCATCTCACCCAGACTGTTCGTAAATTAAAAATTATAGAACGTGCAAAAAATTTTCAAAACTAGTCAATTATTGTATTACAAATAACTTACCTAATTTATGACTTGTAATCAGTATTAACTAAGATCATAATAGATATCGTAAAATTCAAATACATACACATATCGATAAAATCTAAGATTGAGTCATCTCACCCGCAGGGCCATCTCTCCCAGAATTACCTTAATTAAATTGTAAGTCAAAGAGCAAAATTTGGGACCTACTGTATTTTACTTTTTAAACAAAAAAATTTTTTAATCCAATCCAATAATTTCTCTCGATGATGCTCCAAATCTATCAAATCAAAGAAAATAAAAGAATCCCATTGTCAGTAATTCGCTAAACGCCTACAAATGATCTCATTTACGTCTCCGTCATGTTGAACAGTCGATTCGAGCGGATAGCAGAGGCCAAACGGCGCTTAAAATTAATCGAAAGCACGGCGTCCCGCGCGACGATTCGCGGTGAATATATTTTCATAAATTAGGAATCTTCACGCGAGCGAGTGCGTGGATTTCGGAGCTGGTCGTGGGCGTAGGTCCCCTAATCGTCGAAACAAAACGACATAATTAAGAGATCCATTACGCGGGACGCTCTCTCTCCACCGTATATTATCTATTATTAATTCAATCGGCGGGGGCCGTACTCTTAATTACGGGGGAGCCCCGGCACGACTTTCGTCGGATTCGATGCCGAGAAGATCGACGAGTTCCAGGAATATCTTTAGCAAGAGCGAGGCAGAACGGTCCACCTCTGTGAGACGGGTCGCACAAAAAGACTCCTCGTGGAATTCTCTTGGTCAACTGGCTCTAATGATGCGTCGTTATTTTTATATTCTGGCTATATTTCTTTTTCCTCCCTGTCGTTTTGACTGCCTGCCTACTTACGCTCCACGGCCTATTTGGGAGTCGATCCTGCACGATTTATCGACGCCGACGACTCTTTGAACGGGGGACGATTGTCACTGGCTCTCGGCTAGGTTTACGCGGTCGTCGGATTTTGGTGATGTGCTGTTTCTCGAATGAATTTAGTAGAGTCGAAGGTTGGTTTTTTAGGGACTCAATAGTGAATTTAAAAGAGAAATAACTGCTCACTATTTGATAAGCTTTTTCAATTGCATGCCCCTTTTATATGTATAATCTAGTAATGTTTCTAAAGATACAGTAGTATAAAGTGACTTTAGAACTCCAAATAACCGGATCAAGAAATGCTGACAGATTTTTCTGCTGACAATTAAGAAATTGAAATAAATTATTTTTAATCCTTCGTCTGCAACCTTATTTTTACTGACTCCATTTGTAAACAAGTTCCATGCATTTTTTATCTTTTTGTATTTTTAAACATTCAAAACAGTTCTTAATTATCTTTCCTTGTTTTTAGAATATCATCTAACAATTTTCATTGCTATACAGGGTGTTTCCTGTTTGGTATGCTCTTCTCGATACCAAACAACTTTTGCTTTAAACATTTTTTTCATGAACCAAATGATTTACAAGAAAATTCAGATAATACAGCTGCGTGACTCACCCTCTACGTTACTTTAATTTCTTTGAACAAGGCAGAAGGAAATTGAAAAATAAAAATAGTCTGGATCGAAAATAACCTAGATTGCAAACGCAGAGTTAATAATAATCGAAATTGTTTAATCAAGTTAATATTATAGATAGATTGAATGATAATTCTATCCCTGTACCGTGTCTGTGTCACAAACATTGTAATCATGTTCGAAAGGGAGAAATTAAGATAATGAAGGGTTGCGTTAGTTTGTAGCAACTACAGTTTTTTATAGTCCGCGTAATACCATCGGCGGTACATTAAAACTCCCCTGAACGTAATTTTATGAGTAGATTCCACGGGGATTTCAACGACAACCAAGGTAGATTACAAGTGGAAGCTCGCGTCGTGTTTTCGCGAAACGTGTTAATCGTGTGTTTAATTCGAGAGCACGCACTCCTACGTGTACGGATTATATCGGGTACATAATGTGAGCGTTTTAAGAGCCGGGAAATATCTGAAGCGTATATTGCCGCACTTAGCTTCAGCATGTTGAGCGGCCCCGTTAATTTCACTAATTAAGTTAGCAACCGACCGCCCCTCCGCCTTATAAGCGTTATTTATATTTTTTTTCAACCATTAATTTCTGGCCTTCTTATTTCTCGCGCGACTTCCTTCCAGCGGCTGCTATTTTCGTTTCGCCTCATTTATCGGCTTGCTCCTTAAACGTTTCCTCTCTCGTGTTCCCTTCTTTTATCTCTCCCTCTCTCGCTTTTTCCTTATTTCTGAAAATCATCCATCGATGCAACGTCTTTTTTCTCAGCTTCAGTTTATGTCTTATCGATGGCCGTCGACTTGCACGATTTTACGATGAGACGCCGAGGACTGCTCGTTTTAATAAATGTTTAACTCGAGATGTCACGGCCGAGCGGAATTCATAACTCGTTAAAAGCGGAACGACGCGCGCAAGCAACCGGATGAACCTTCAGGTTTTTACGCGGGAACCTGAGCGTTGGGTAACGCGATCCATGTCCCATCGATCCGCGACCAGATCTCTTTTCGAGAGAATTGAATAAATTAAAAAAGTATTGGCAACATTAAAGCACGAGTAAATCGGTGGTTGTGAAGAAAAACACCCTAAGTCACGTGTTTTTGTTTCAGAGATGCTAGCGTTTAAAGTGTTCCGCTTTAATACTGTCTTATGGATTTATGTCTTCTTGAACCCCTATTTTTAGGTGAAAAATCTTTTTAATGTCCTTTTTTCTTTCTGAAAATATAAATTCTATATTTTAGATGTCAATGAAGACCTTAGCTCGAATTTTTTGAAAATGTGACGCACGTCGTTCTGCCTTACTACAGAAATAATCATAACAAATTTACGAGTAATTTTGGTAAAATATTTTAAGTAAACTTTTGAATAGATTCTATTTTGAGTCTTGCAACATATTAAATATCAGGCATGAAAAAGATTGAGAATTTTTTCTAACCAAATCGTAGAGTCTCCATCATAGATATTATATTAAGTATAATACTAACACCACATCAATCAAGTTTTTCTTGTCCACTGTTCATTAATTTTCCGCTTTTTCTGGAACTAGTAATCATTGCTCACCAAGCTCCTTTCCTCGTTTCTTTGCATCGTAAGGTCGATAAAGACACGTGATCCTCGACGACAATAAAAACGATTTCTATCATGCGACGAGGATCATTCTATCAAGCCAGCAGCTTTTTAAAGTGAATCCCAGAGACAGAGTGTACTTTATTCGCGGAATTCAAGGAGCTCGAGTCACACGCCATGCAACAAACTGCCAGCGATTCTTTGCGCGTCGTAAATCACCGGTCTTTCAGGGTGAATTTTGCTTTCTCGATTTTTCCCACGTTGAGACTTAATCCCCCGCGTTAATCATGAGAAATCGCGGTGCGTGCACCTACCTGTTTCCTACATAATGTCATCGGGAGAGGGAGAAAGATAGCGCGAGTCCCTATCCCCCTGATCGTGCTTATGGTTTTTAATGTCGAGATGACAAATACGCTGTATTTAGCGATATTTATGCGAGCGGATCATGTCAGCTTCCGCTGACTGGACTCCCGGATTATCTTGTCTCTAAGAAATATTGCTTTCGCCATTTGTCGCTGCGTAACCTGCCTTAACGTTCTGTCCAATGCTAACAATAAGTTGCTTCGAGCCACCCTTGGAAATTGAGAGAACTGACGGATTATAGCGGAGGGTATTAAAAAAAATTGATAGGGTCACGTGAAAAATTCTGTTTAAGCAGAAAGTGATTGAATAAGTACTTTAAATAATTCACTTATTATTTATGCTAGCACAGATAAAACTTCTCCCATTATTCAAATGATTAAAAAATTTAACAAGTATAGTCACAGAAAAATTGGTAACATATGTCTGGTGGTTGGGGAAGCATGAATCAAGTTGAAATTGAAAATACCATGGGTGTAGCACTTTGGAGAAAAATTAGCAGTTTGTAATCTCTACAATCTTGCGTAATCAAATCTGTAAGGCATTGCTTGGGTTGCAGTTGCACTGCAAATAAAATTAAACGAAGCAAGTGGTATTTTGAACGAGACAATTTACAAAGTGCCACACTGTATCGGAAAAAAATTGATACAAGTTGCATCGTTGGTGTTTCGAATGGTCCCACTTGGAAGCTGTCACGCGATCAGACTTGCAGAAAAATTAGTCCCAAGTAGAGTCATTGATCTCCCGAGGAGCACAATTCACCACTTGTCGTGAAAGTTGCAATTACAAAGATTTATTTATGTGCTTCCCTAATTACTTTTATACAATATTTTTCAAAATCTGTCACTATTAGATGTGTAAAACAATCTGATATCTTTTATTGTGTTTCCAAAAACATAAGCCTGCACAAATATCTGCCTTCTAATTACCATAACTAAAATTCTCTGACAAACAGTTCCCTTTAAAACATATCAAGAAGACACGCCACTTTAATTATTCATATCTCTAAAATTTAATATCTGCACTCCAAATTATTTAGCACAGAAACAGAGGATACTGTCCCATAACACGTCACAATCGATGTCGAAAAGTTAAGCGTTCCCCTTATTAGTCAGAACATGTTCACCTACACAACAATTCCGAAAGTTTCCACCTCCCATTAGACACGAGATCGGTCCACAGTGAACAGAGCCTATAACTACCAATGGTCCATTTAATCGCCCGAACAGAGGAGCTACTCGAAACGTTAGGCAGTGGTATGACCCATGAAAGAAGGCGTACGCTGAAAGCATTCTCGCGTGTTCACATGCACGAAATTCGTTAAGACCTCGCGTGGGCGGGTACCGACGTTCCACCGTGTGCTTTTTTCGCTTCCCGCGAAGACATCGGAGAGCTCTCACACAAGGTTGCGACGTCCCTTCTACGCCCTGAGCATAAGTTATATGCGTATTCTGCGGCTGCTGGGCAGACAGCAGCATCACGAAACGGTAACACGAGAAACCGGACCCGCTTCTAACGCATACGCGTGCACACCATCTTGTGGGTGTAGGAAGCTGCTACCTCGTGGCACTCGGCCGTTTCGTCGATTTCCACCGTGATAAAATCCGCTATCGCGCCACCGTCTTCCTCTATCCGCTTCCTCCGCGACCGCCTAATCCTCGTAAAAATGTCCGCGATTCTGCCGAAAAACGCCTACTTCTGGGGGCCCAGCAGTCCCCAGAGGCCATTTCGCTGGGCCTCCCTAATTTGGAGCCTTAAAACATCGCTATATTTTATATCGTTCAGGCTACCATTTCTGACCGCAGTTTTTGCTTCTGTCGCTCGACTGCGATAACGGCCACGTAATTGACAATGAAAAATTGGACTGTAATCTTGACAGGCTATTGTTGGAACTGGGATGTAAAGGATCGTGTTTTGAGATTTATTGTTGGAGGAGAATTGTTTATTTTCATACCGATTCAGAATTTTTCTTTGAGTTTTTTCGTGCTGATTCATTGTGAATGAATTGAGGTGGGATGAGGTAATTTGGTGAGTTTGTCGAGTCATTCGGTTTCTAAGACGATGGGAACGAATTATGATTGCGTTCGAAGGGAAAAAATTGCACTGCGTTGATGATAAAGAATTTGAAGTTTACACTGCAGGATGTAAGGCTGTGTAATTCGTCTTGTCTTTAGAAGGGGCGCAGCGGGATGCAAGGTATGTAAACCTGAGACAATGTTACTGGCGGAGAAGAGAGTTTATTGTTGGTATTGTTACCGTGGATCTTTGCCTAAGTAATATTTTAAAAAATTCGAAATTATTGAGCACAATTATCAATTCTTTTTTTAAAGATTATTCAGAGCAATATTTTCTTCATTAAATCTTCTTCAGATCATATATCATAAAGAAACCTACTCGCCATAGTAAAATTTAGATTCAAATGCCTGATTTCTAAATGCTCATTAATACAATTCTAATGTAGCGTGATTAGCTGGCAGACCAATGGCTTGTGGCTGGGAAGAGTCCCACGATAGAATGTAAATTAATAGGTCCTCGATAAAACTTGGAAATCCTTAATGAAAAGGCCATTAGTATGATAGAGGTACGACTGCCCAGTAAAACACGGGTCTGACACAACAGCCATTTATCTTCTTTAGTTTAGTAAAGTATCTGTGTGTACATGAATAGCGTTATATATGCATATAAGATTCGATTAAGCAGTTCAATGTTTGTGGTCGTAGCTCAGGTAGCAGAATTGATAGAGTTTGGCTAGTAACAATGAATTAAGTCTGTGACGTCCATTTACCTGCAGCTTGTTCAGACTTATTCAAAATTTATGTAGATTTAGGCAATTGAAGAGTAAAAGTGGTTTTTGCTGACATAGACTTGCTCTCTTAACATGTCTGTTTAACGTTGGTGAAAATATTATGTTTAAATTTTTGTGTCGAATATTTATGACCAAAATCTCAAGTTTTCACATGCTTAAGTCCTCAAGTTTCCTATTGCTCCAATTCTCTAAATTTTGGAACTCTGAAATTATCAGACTCTAAAATTCTCTAATTCTCAAATCCTCGAATTTTCAAATTCTTTAATTTGCTATTTCTCTAATTCTCAAATTCTTAAATTTTCAAATTGCTACATTTTTAAATTCTCAAATTTTCAAATTACTATATTTTCAATTTCTCAAATTTTCCATGACTCCAATTCTCAAACTTTTATACTTTCAAATTATCAAGCTCTAAAATTCTCTAATTCACAAATCCTCAAATTTACAAATTACTAAATCTCTCAAATTTCCCATTGCTCCAATTCTAAAACATTTAAACTCCGAAATTGTCAAGCTCCCAAATACTCTCCTTTACAAATCCTCAGATTCCTTAATCCTTAATCTTTAATCCTTAATCCTTAAATCCTTAAATTGTCAACCCCTTTCTCTCATCCTGCAGCAAGTCGCTTAATCTAAACCGACTATCCACAACAGCAGCGCTTAACGCAGCATCTCATGCCATAGTCTACATTTACGCTCGCAGATCGTTTAGCAGGCGAGGTCGAGCCGCTGGTACGCGGCTCGCGCTCGAAATACCTCGGAACCGAAGACGTTTGAATCCATTACCGCGTTGCATCGGCCCCCGGCAGGGCCTTTTACAGTCGCAGCTGAAACGCGGTCCTCGCCGCGTAGCAGGAGCACGACGCAACGCCACTGTTAAATGCCGCGGGCATAATAAATAGCGGGCCGGCCGCGGTGACAGGACAATCCTTACCTACTACGACCACGTGGCCGAAGACCTGATCGTTGGCCACGTGGGAACAGTTCCAGCGGTGATGTCTGAACTGATGTCGGCACTCGCGAAGTCCGAGCTCCGCGCCCTCGCCCACCGCTGGCATCGCGTGCGGCGCTTTTCTGCACTGCTCCCGTTGACTCTTCGCCAGGCCGGGAATACGCCCGCAGACCGCCGCCCCGACCACCACCGCTCCGACCACCCTGCAACCAAGCCGATTTCACCGTGTGCGTCTTTTATTGTCACAGCATTTTTCTGATGATCAGTATCTCCCTGTCGCTGCAGAGAGGAACAATGCGTTTCAGGGAACGTTTATGCTCGTGAATCACCGAGGTGCTACGTTTTATGAAAGGGTGAGGAGATGGGTGAGAGGAGGAATGTGGGAAATGGTGGAGGGTGAATACAGTGCGCAGGGTAAATATGGTGACTTGGTCGGTTTCGTCGTTGTTAATAGCGGTGGATTGATTATTCGGGGATAGAGAGGTTTGAGCAAACATTGTATTGTTAGGAAGCTTGTTTTGTCTGAAATGGTACATGTGTTATAATAATTATTATGTGGTTTCTTGTATCTAATATTTTGTTTCTTCTTAGTAGGCGTATTTTGTTGGAGGTTCTATTATTATTATCCTGCATTTGAGAGATTACAATTACTGGAAAATCAGAGAAAGCGGTAGGAGAGGGAAGATAGTAATTCTATATGAAAAAATAAGTCGAAGATATAGAATATGTAATGTTTTTGATATGTTTTCATTTTGGAGAAACATAAGTTTGAATTTTTACCGTGTACAAATTGAAGGATTAATAATGGACCCAGGGGAATGTTTCTGCTTCGCAGTAGAATGAGTCAGTGGTCAGACTGCGAGTGCTCCTTTCAATCAGTCTCTTTCCTAAGCGTCTAAAATTGTACTTCGATGTACGCGTACACAATTCAAATTCAAAATTATTTTTCTAGAAATTGAAGTATGTTATTAACAAATTTTATTCCGTACATACTTTCTACTTGTTTCTTTAATCGGAACTTCACCTTTTCGTTTCTGTAATACTTAATACTTCTGTAATACTTTTCATACATCGTTTAAAATTTTTTGTAGTTCCCTCCACAACTTTACATTCTCAATTACAAACCTAAGACCACAAAACTTTTCGCAAAATCTACCTCTTGCTGCAATAATTCATCGCAACGAATTCACTAATTCCCCTATAATAAATTTTTCTTAAACCAACCAAAAACATGGCAGACGAGAATCTCATAAATCACCTCATAATATCAGAAACTCGTGCCTTGTTCTATGAATTGATATCATCGTCCATAATGTTAAGTCGATTTCGTATAAAATTACTGGCAACCGTGGAACGAATTCAGGAGTGACTGGGTACCGTTTAGCGTCCGCCAACATTGAGAGATCGTGAAACGACGACCGGTAGTGGGCCTACCTGATCGCACGACGAATTAAATCTCGATAAATTCGAACGTGTGAAAGTACGGAACGAGCGTGTAGACGAGGAGCCGAGCGGAGCGACTCGTTCATTAGCATTTTAAGTCTCTTCGTTTCGTTGTCGTCGTATTAATTCGATTCCGGTGGTACGTTATACTTCAACGTGTACTCGACTCTGTCCAGAGGCTAAGAAATTAACGACGCCTGGATCTTTTCATCCCACGACCTCGCCATGTTTCGTACGTTCCTCCTTTACCCTTTTCTCGCGCCCTTTGGACGTTTTGCTGCAATGTGCCGCGAAAACTCGCGAATTCTTTGCCTGGTATGCTTTGACAATTACCGTTTCTCATGATTTATCGCGTTGTACGTAGAAATCTTGAAAAATTTGACAGCATACGATATCCGATGTTTCGTTGCATACGAAATACGAAATTCGAAAGCATACGATTCGGTGTTTCGTTGATAGGTATTTATCGTTTTCGCGACTGGTGATATATTATGGGTTGCAAACACTTCTCTGGGGTTGTATGTACCTATGTACTTTCAACTCTACGTATGCAGTGGGAATATTTCTCTTCATGAAAAGAATGTTTCTTAAGTGAATACTGTTTTTTTATCATATTCTACTTTCATATTTTTTACCATCTTTTGATGCTGTCGAGTCTTTCAAGTTTTATAGAATGCTACAGTGTTTTGGAGAACCTATGAAGCGACAGAATTTTCCCACGGTCTAGTTTTTTCTGTTATATAATTTTTGACCTCTTTTTGAAGAGACACCCTATATGATCCGTGATCGGAGGTTTCGTATTAAAAGCTTTATGCCCATCCGTCATCCGGATCCTTATTTCGACATCTTCACGAGCAACCTGCGAGACGCGATCACGGCACACTAAAAACGATTACCTGCCGACAAGCTGAAACGTGATACTCTCAACCACCTACTGGTCCATTGCGTAATTTACATCCCATAAGTCAACCTCTCTGTAGCGGTAACAGTGTTTCCAGAAATTGTGGATATGTGCCAGAAACGCTTCCTTCTTTCTTTCTTTTTTTTATCTTATCGAATTCCCCAGTCGTCGATGTTTCGAATTTATTCAGCAATGAATGGTGGAAGATGTAGCATGAATATTAAAATTATGCAACTTGAATACTCTGGTAATACTGGGAGTAGTTTTCGATATATTTGGAGCTAAAGAGTTAGCCGATGGTAATTGGAATATTTAATACTTTGAATTTTAGTGGATATAAAAATATTATTGTAAAGCATTTCCTTAAAATAACTCATTGTATAGTATAGTATACTCTCATAAAGTATAGTATGCAAAATCTAATAAGGTAAATGTTCCAGTACCTGGATGCTTAAAATATATGTATCAGTAAATAAACAACCTAAAAAAGCATATCAGATACTTGAATTGCATTCCAGTAGCAGAATATTCTATTTTATGATACTTTTTTTGTTCTGTAGGTATTGTTTTTTATTAGGTAGGAAATTTAAGCTTAAAATTGAATACAATTAGCAGTAGTGTTCAAGTACTGGGACATGGTTGGCTATTGGGACCATTTACCTTATGTCTAAAATCTAAACACTTATAGTAGGGTGATTTATCCAATGAATGAACACTTAAGCTACATGTCTATTAAAATTGATATTAAACAGTCGCTATTTAATTCCCTGAATACCATCACTGTAAGTAAGTTGTTTCATTATTAAGATTAGACACCCTAGAATATAATTCCAGCAATGTTTAATATCTACAGCCTTCATAGAAAGCATAGAAAATCCAGCTAGATCTACTATAATATCTATCTACTATGTAACAATTCCATATTTAATATTCAATAATTAATTAAGGTCTAACCAGGTTACTATGTACCTACAATCAGTCGACCTCAGAAACTCATTAGCGAGCCAAGGGCTTACACCGAGGAACGCTATAATTACGTAACCCTTCCACTTCATCTTCCGCTCCACATCAGGCCCAGACCGTTCCCCGCCAATGACGCAACAAATACTCACCCCTCAGGGGTAATACTTAAACCCATCCCGCGAGTGTTAAAACCGAGCGGTGCCAGGTTATCTATCATCGCGGGCCCATCACGCTTCCACGGCAGCCGGCCGAAAAAAGCCACCGAAATCAAACACGCCCGCGGCGGTAACTCATCGGTCCACGGAACGTAGATCTTCCCTCATAAACAGTCATAAATAAACAGCGGACGTTACCGCTTGTCATCCCGCTCCTCCGCTGCGAGACGAATAATGGATCGAGGCGGCGGGCGCACCTGGGGGTGGTTTCTCCAGTGATATAGAAGCCTGGGGGCCCAGGGTAGGCCCCGATCGTACGGGCCCGTGAGAGGCAAGGGGAACTGGTGGGGTGAGATAGGTCGAAGTAGGGGGAAGATATAGGCAGGTTGAATTTCTGAGAAGCATGAAATTGCGACGATTACGCCGCGTCCTCGGGGCGAGAGTTATTTGCATTGGAATGCATCGCGCGGCTCGGTGGCCGAAACTCACCACGTGGGACGATCTACAAGGTGTCCTGATGAACGTGAGAAGCTGCCAGAACGGCCGCCGCGTGCCGTGCGAAAACGGGCCGAGCGAATTCGCCCCGAGGGCTCGTCCTCCCCGTCTCCCTCTCTGCGAAAGAGGAAGACGTTGACGCGACGGGCGACAGCGAGCCAACGGCCCTGTCGCGATCGTGATTCCCACCGAGACATAAGGGAAGACATAATCGCGCGGCTCGTCCAGGTGAAGACGTCCCATGTCAGGGTTCCTGACGGGCCGCCTCGCGGACGCGTCGGACGTCGTGTACCGTTGCGTCTCGAGTGATCGCCCCGACCTGCACTCTCTCATTTGCGTTCCCGCGGACAGGGATCCGACTGGGGCTGACATTGGGTCAGGAGGTCCGTTTCCATAGGCTTCGGGTTTATTTAGCTTTCTGGAATGGAGGAAAGAGGGGAATGGGAAATGTGCGTTTGTTACGCAGAGAGGTTTACGAATTGTATTGTAATCAGGAGATCTGCGTTCTTTTTAATGTCTTTAGTGGCTTGGATGGTTCGTCAAGGGGAATATCTTGATACCCTTTCTGGTATCTTGGCTTGTGGCTGCTAGTTGACGAAATACCAGTAATTAGATTAAAGTGGCTTTGTGTAGGTTGGGTAGCCATGCTTTATTGGAAAATTTGAATACTTTCATTACTTAAAAATTGAAGGGTTTAAAATTTTGAAAATTTGAATGTTTTAAATATTTAAAAATTTGAATATTTTCATTATTTAAAAATTTGAACATTTGTAATTCCTTAGAATTGGTATAAAGTACTACAAAACTAGTAGAACTAGTAGAACTTAATATTAATCAATCATTATGCAAAAAAACACATTGCAAAACAATTTAATAGAAAATAATTTAACTGAAATTTACAAGACTGTAGAGACAGGAATAGTTGATGCTGATGGTATCCGTTCACTTAGTTAATTACACCTTCATTACGTCATTCATAATTAGAGACAGCTGATGTTACAGCAGCCTTAGGGGATGTCTCGAATGATGCAAGTCGCGCTGATACTAATTATTCATTTGTCTTACTTATTGGCTGAGTACGTAATTACGGTCTTGTCTAATGCAGTCACTCCTGGAAGCTCTTACGCTTACAGGTTAAAATCATTTTAACGTCAGTGGATTTCTCCACTAGTGAAGGAGAAATTTCCTTTAGTCATAGACTTATTATGAAATATTGTTAAAAAGGAGTAATATACATAGTAAATGAATAGAAAACGATACCATCTAACTACCTAATAACATTCTAAAATTGAATTACTGGCTATGTTAAAAGAAATTGAACTTTTATCAGTATTTAGGAAAAGTTTCTAATTTCAGAGTAAATAATTCCTCTCAGTTTCTAATGTATGTGCTTCTAGAAATCAATAGAACCTCACATTGCATTATCTTTGAAAAAAATTGAAAAAAATTTGCTGTTTGTTGTACTCCCTATTCTTATTTTACCTCGCATTTCATCATACCTCAGCATGTACTTTTTTATACCAGAAGAATTGTGTGTATCGAATATTGAACTAGAATTTTACAGCATCCCCCATAAGGGAGAATCTCTTTAACAGGATTCCGCGCGAGCAGATGCTGTGACTTGTGACACAGATTTCGCATCTCGGCTGGTCGAGTTCTCTTTTACAGAATTCCTCGTGCCGTTGTTCCGCGCTTAGTATGCCGTTCAGGTTAACCGAGAACAACGAGCTCGTGTGCATGTGCTCACTGGCAATACATACGTAGCCATTAGCGCGTAATGTATAACATTACGCCCTTCTCATACAGAGGCTAATGGTGCGCTATTTGCAACAGGCCACTTCAGCACCTTAGGCCACTGTAGGTCCTTTAAAGCCGCTGTCGCGACGACCATCGTCGGTTCCAAATTTGTATCTGCACGTGTTTGCTTTCAGTCTATGCTGGTTGAAAGTTAATTGTGCTAAAAGTTTCTATGAACTTTTAGGGAACCTGATAAAGGTACTCTCTAATGATCGTGTAATGTAACTTCTTCGTGAACGCAATCAAAAGTTTTCACATAGACAGAAGAACTTTAGTTTATTTTCCAACTTTTCAGTTTCAAATTTTTTAATTTTCAAATCTTGAATTTCAAATAGGGTGAGAGACATTATTACTGTGCCTGAACCTATTACTGTGCTTTATATAGCTTTATCCTATTTACATTTTGAACTTCATCCGCCAAAAACATATGTCTCAGGTCATTTTACTTTACAACTCATACTTATTCATAAAAAATATTCTATAAAGCTCACTATCGTTGGATAATAAAAAATTGTAGGCTTACAAAATACAGTTGCTGTATGCACGATCAAGTAACCTTTCTGCAAGACCTAACAACGCCTTGTTCGAGCACCGTTTCAACGAAATCGCAGTTAATAGCGATTTCGTATTATTCACGGTAAAAAGTATCCCGCTCGCGATTCATTATCGCGGAACGTTACAATGAGAATTACTTTAATCACAAGCCAAGGCATAGGGAGCGAGAGAGAGTGGCAAAGCGGCGGTCAAGGATTGGGGAAATCGAGGAAAATTATCGGGCTGCTGGCCGCGCTACTTTACATAATACCCTCTTTACAGGCTACTGTTAAAATGCCTTTCACGGTATCGCGTGGATTCTCGAAAGTCTGCGCGACTTCAACGCCCCTTCTCGCTCGCGATCGATCATTACTCGGCTTTCCTTGTTCCGTGCGCCGATAGCACCGCTTACAGCGGAACCTTCTACAAGAATATTTCTACGTAACCTCTATGAATAGCTGTACTTAGGGTAAGATACACTATTGTCAGGTACAAAGTCGTTGCGTGAAGTTCTGGTCTTGAAGAATAATGCCTCTACCCTCATCGTTCTTGATATTCGTGCTCTACCACTTCCGCTTCCCTGTTGTTTAGCAGCCTCTAGGCTTTTTAGCTGAGAATACGAGGCCTTTCGAGGAGGCAGGAACGTAATTATAGTGATTTCTTGATATAGGCTCACTGGTCAGTGACGAGTTTATAGTGTAGAACACATTTCTTTGAGTGACAGTCTTGGATTATAAGACAGAACTATTTCAAAATATAACTATTATAAGGTAGAACTATTTTAAATAAAAAATACGTATTTTAAATACATATAAAATGCTTATATTATAGAATATAAGTATTTTAAGAAGTACGGTCAAGGATACATGCTTCGAAGATAGGAGATCAGCTACGATACACGATACACAGCACGGAGCGATTATTTCTCTTTGCTAAGATGCATCGTAATTACACTGAAAGTTAAACCCCCATTATCCCGTTTCTTTGGACGCGATTCATTGTAATTTGCGATCGTAAAGCCCACATCTGCTGATCTTAATATGATATATATTTAAATTGAGTTTCCTTATTTGAAGAAATTCAGTAGTAGGTATTGAGTAAAGTGGGTTAAGCTTGTAAGTAGGATAAGTGTAGTGTGGTGTGAACAGAATATCTTTGGGCCGATACTGTGCATTTTGCCTCTTTTATTATGATTATTAACAATTTGAAGAATTATTGTGATCCTTCAACCGAATTGTCTTCGTTGCATTCACAGAAGAATGTTAGTAATTGCGACGAAAAATTACTTTGAGATTTATTCTGCATGTTAAATATATGAATGCTGACTTCTCATCGTGTATGTTTGAGGTTTACCATATTCGATTGCTCATTAAAAATTCTGATTGTTCTGTCTCTTTTTCTTACTCTTCCTCCTTTCATTTTGATCCTTGAACGACTGTTATTATTGAAGTTTCTAACCGGTATTGATTAGAGAAATGAAATGATCTACTGAGGTACATTTTTCTAATGAAATTATGCGGTCGCCCCTGTTTGACGAGTTACTCTTCTGCAACAAGTTTTTGTCAGCATGTTGCAACTAGGAAATCATTTCTGATAGCATGGACGAAGAACTTCCAAGCACTCAACATTAAAGATTAATAGGACTACAAGATTATTCTTAAAATTAATTGTTCTCCTTTTTCTGTTTCAAAAGATTATATTAAGCACTCATAAAATTGTAGAAAATTTAAAATAAGTTCATATTGATCAGAGAGATGCTCAAATTATTGAATTTTCAAGTTTCCAAATGTTCACATGTTTATATCTTTTTCCTTTTATCGAGAACTTTAAATTGTTCGCAACACGATAGAAATTCTAAAGCCAAGCATATATTAGTTAATGGAATCAGCATCAGATGAAGCAGATTATAAATGAAATTTCTCAAGGGATCTACCGCGCTCTTGATCCACGTCACATCTGTTAACCACTTACACGGGTGTCAGGAAGTTACAAAAGTCTTCGAATGAAATTTTTTCGTTTGAGATCACGGTTCGCTTCATCATTGAAAAGAGGATTCGTCTCGGTTGACGTAAATCCTCGAAGTGACGCGTGATAGTGCCACGATGCTTCCCTTTCTACTTGCTGTGATAACTGATGCGATACAGTCGCGCAAGGTAGCGTTGCTCGAGATTTCAAGCTCAAGATTTCAGATAACTTATACATTGATTTGAATAGTACTACCATCAGTTCAAGCAGCGTGAAATTTTATCACTAGAATTATAAAGATTATAAAACTGATTTTACTTTTCTAAAACCGACACTGTACTGTGTTCCAATTCTGATGATTATATTGGTAAAAATAATCAGTTTTGAAGTTTATTAACTTGAGGAACTAATTTTTAATACTACTTGCTACGAGTATGACTCCCTTGACATTAATAGATTCATCTAAAAAATATGATAACCTCTTCTGAAAAATATGAACAATTATTTAGACTTCCACTATTCCTTGATTCCAAGACTATACATAGAGTAAAGATAACTATTCAGTTAAGTAAAGGAGCAGAAGAAAATCTCTCTTCAGCTGCTGAAATACCCTCGTCTGTGCTCGCTGATCCCAAGGTTAATCTTCCGCGAAACGTCGCGATCGTTTACCAAATAGGCACCGCTTACACCCGGAAGTTCCACGATTATTGACGGTAAGGCAGACGCAGAGTCACCTTCGCGTCACGGACTATTACTATAAAATCGTAGATTGGCATCGTTAACCAACTATTCACGTGCGCATCCCGCTCGCTAAAGGTTACCAGTTAACTGTTTGCGTTAGGACTATTAGGGTTACCATCCACTTGCATTATGCTATCACCGTTACATCACAGACTATAACTATCCATTCTACTTATCGGATGATTGGCCCTGACATCTCATACTGAAAATAATCTTAAGAATACGAGATATACGTTTCTTCCTTTTACTTAGGGCCTAAGAAGCCTCTGGACACTTTTAAAGTTTTACAGATAAAAAACGTTCATTAAATAAATGTGTAACCAATGACAACGACTGTTGTGGGTGGTATTATCATTTGTATAATTCTTAATTTTCTATCACTGTTAAAACTGTCAGTATTGTGTACAAATTGTAATTTTATGGTTTTTTATCTCTATCATATCTCAATCCAACTCTCTCTCTTCTCAATGTTTCAAGAAAAAATAATGAAATTAAACAGATTAGTTGTGGTTCGTTCGGTTTGTGTTCTGGTAACAGAGAGACGCGTGAAAACATGAGAATACGAAAAGTTTCATTAGTTTGTTGAACAGAGATGATGCAATCGCAGCGAAGAGGGAGTACAATATCACATTAATCTTCCCTAACTCCTATCTGCGTATTCCTTCGTTCCTGATTCTATTCACTGCTATTACAATCGTTTGCAGCGGAATGCTCAGAAAAGCCTCTTGCCTGGATCAAGACCCACGTCGATTCGCGAGTAACAGTCGAAGAAACGCTTGCACAGCGAATGCGGAATCAGCTGTGCTCGCTCTGCGAGTTTCTTCCGATGATATCTCGATAGTCAGTGGCGGGTGACGCTGCGGGAATTCTTCTGCCTGAATCTGTACAATGTTACCTGGAAACTGCATAATCTTGCGAGAAAGTATTTGTATGGTAACACGTGTAAGGGCAGGAGATCGAGGATGGAGTCTTGTTAGAGTCTGAGATCGCAGAAGCTTGTATCTTCCTCCATTTTATTCCTGTTCATTTAAATATGGAAATATTATAACAGATATTCTGGTGAAACAGAATCGATTACTGTAATTTGGAAAGTATAATGAGGAAGTATGGGACAAGCTGTACGAATTTTTAAATTTCATTACCTTTTTTACCATTAACATGGGTTCAAATTTTGGTGAAGGTAGAAGTCTTGCAATTATTGGTTACCCAACAACTTTTAGCTCCAGTACATCCTTCATTATGTATTATTCTTACCTAATAACTTCAGAAATTACGATTTTCTCGAAGCATGTAGTTTAATACGATCAGAAATTACATAAATGATACTTGCAGCGAAGGGATATTTACGGTCACCGTTTCATGTTGAATTATGGAATAAGGGCAACGTGTAACGTTGGGTAACGTATTAAGTTAGCGAATCTTTAAATTTGGTTGCTCCTAGAATACCAACTGGCGACTCGTCTGCCATGTATTGCAACTCCCTGTCTTCGTAATCCGAAGACGTTTACTGCCACGTGTATTTACGAGAGGGAGAGTCACCAGTAGCAACTCTGTTAATTACAGCACTTCATACACCCAGGTGAATGATTCAAAGCTTTGATACAATCTCAGCAGTGGGCCAGAAATGTAATGGCATACGTATTGCGCTTGGTTGGTGTTTCTCGTCCATTTTCTTCCCATTTAATGAAACGTTTTGCAAGAGCCGTATAACGGGACATTAGTTGAAAATGGGAATATTGATTTCCTAGTAATTACCAATCCAAAGACGGAGCAAAACACAGTGCACGTGTGTTCTGAGTCTGGGGAAGATTGGGGACGTGAATAACTTACTATTCGACAGAATACGAGTTTCGTGTGGAGACGTGGTCGCAGAGATAGAATGAAAAGATAAGTCGAATGCAAATAACAGAAATTAGCGGTAATAGAGTACCTATTTCTGACGTTAAGTGGTGAAACTGTATTATCTTCCTGGATCTTGCAAAATTACAAAGGAACTCACTCAGTAGAAGTAACGAATTTTTTAAGTAGTAAGATATAATTTGTAACTGTTAGGAGTAAAAGGATAGAGCCTAACTATAAATCTCACTTATCGATAAAGTAGAGCAACTAATTAACTGCCATTTATAGGACTACGTATTGACATGTAATCGATTTACCGAATTGATTGCTTATTCAGTCCACACGTGTACGTTTGTAACGTAACGTGCTTTCTTTTATTTTGCTTGATTTATTTGTTAAAATAAAACGTTGGAACCTAAAATACACTGTGCACTAAAAACCTGAATAGTAACCTCTAAAATAAACTTCTCTAGTCGATTTGCAATGACTTTCATGACAGTGCAATTTATATGAAACAAGCCTGACAGAACAGAAGAATATTTCGTAAAGCATATGCTACCGTTTTCGTCTTAAAGCATTTCGTCATAATCGTCGAGGGAAACAGCTGGTGCTCCAACAACGAGCTATGCATCATCCCCTTATCTATTTCACAGATTCACGACTCGCGATCTCGACATCGAGATACACGCGAGCTCTCAGCTCGGTATGACTGACGCATGTGTGTACCTGTGCATGCAACCGCAAGGAAATCGCGTGAGCATTTAATGATATTCAGAAGGATTCGTTTTTCTGTCACCGAGTGTCATTTTAAGAGGCCGTATAAAGAATCATTAAACTTCGTGGCGGCAATAAGATTACGAAACTGCAGTCGTAATTGATTTATCATCGAGCAATATTGGTGAAGGATATAAGTAAACGTGGGTTTTGAAGGTTCACAAATTTTTAAATGTTGAAAATATAAAAGTTTGGGAATTTAAAGATTTGAGAAATTGAAAATTTAAAAATTTGAAAATTTGAAGTTTTGAATATTTGAAAATTTGAATATTTGAAATTTTAAATATTTGAAAATTTGAAATTTTAATATTGAAAATTTTAGCGCTACATTGAGAAGTTTGTCTCGTAGAAAGGGTTCTCCTCAATTTAAAATTCCCCCGCTCCTAACTCCAACAATTCTATAACTTAAAAACCATTTAAGTCACAAACTCATTCCATCACATAAACATCACCACATTCTCTCCATTGCACCCAGCAACAAATCCACAACCAGAGCCCCAATTAAAAATCGGCGAATCGAAGGAGAAACGCTCGAATAAAAACAATTACATTTTCGATCGAATCACTCATAAAGAACCCTCGTTGTCACGCACCGGATAAACGGCCCCACCGGCGAGAATCGATTATCGATGAACCGTCGATGACTCGGCCAATCCAGGCCGAAAGCGGTCGAAGGGGTCCAAGGATTATTTTGTCGCTAGATGGATGCCCGAAACAGCCGCGGTATGTTGGCTCAGTAACCAGAGCCGCTTAATCCCCCCCCCGAGCTAGCCCGAAAATGGGCGTATCGAATCCGAAAGGAGTCATCGTAACCAGAGCGAAAGGAGTTTTGAATATAATCGCGGTAGGGCGCATTGTGCGGCTGGCACGGCGCAACGAGACGCGTCGAGACCTATCCCAAGAAGGTGTCCACGGACACCTTGCCCCGATTAGTCACGGTGTATCGGCGGCCGAAACCCATTCGCCACGGGCTGTCGAGTTAAAATCTCCACGGGCCAAGGCGTCGGAGAGGGCGACTGACCCGTGATTCTTCTCGTCGCGTCACGACGCGGCGGAAAACTATTTCGAAGATTCCGACGGTGGATAACCGAGTCCTCAGATGGAGGGACCTTGGGCCCAAGGAGCGTCCAGGTTCCCTCGACGGCGGCATCGGCGAGAGGATCCGACCAGGGACGACGGTTCAGAAATGGGAACGCGGTAACCGATTCTCGAGAAACGAAATCGACCGCGACGATAAGCGGCAATAAAGCGACGCGAGATAAGGACCTCTTCGGACGGTAAATTTCAGGACGGCGTTACGGCCGGATAGTCTGAATACCAGGCGCACCAGTTAATGCCAGGTACACCTGTACGTTGTATATCTTGGCTCGCGCACTTTTACGCTCGCTGGACCTGGAACAATGAATCTCGCGAGCCTGGACCCCTGCTTCGGTGCTTGTGACGTACGCGAACGCGAGAACTGCTGAACACGAGCCGATGTAACTGGTTGAAACAGGTGCATTCACGGTTGCAGGGATGCTAGAAGGCTTTCTCCAGCCTTTGTGAGTATTGGTTTAACTGGAATTTTATTCGTGTATTGATGTAGTATGGGGCTGTTTCAGAACTTACAATTAGGTATGCCCTTACGTCCATATGTAACGTGTTTCGAATGAGTTAAGGTACAGGTATATTCTTACGTGAAAATACAACTTACAGTATTACACATGATAGAAATAAAATCGAACATACGTGTATGTAATACCTACTTCTCTGAACGTTGTACAAGAGAAATTTACTTCCCATGTTAATCGATCTTTATAATAACGATATCTACTTCTAAAGTAAGAAGAAAAGATGTCCTAGTTTCTAACACAAACATCCGTAAAGACTTCATAATTTCGAGACACGTTGTTATTGAAAAAGGTCCTCGCTGACCGGATGGATCGTCTCCAGTATCTCGTCCACCGTCGTGGCAAAGGATTTAGCGCGAAAGAAAGGGAATTTAGAGTCGTATTTAGGCATTCAGGCAGCAGTCTGGGCGGAAGGTGCACGGAGTCGCGGCGTAGGAAACCCAGGGGATTCAATAAGCCGCTCCATAAATATGGGAATTAGATATGAAGTGATACAGTTTGCGCGCGTGCAAGGTACCTGCAGGCCGCTCACTAAATAACGCAGCCTCGGTGGGAACAGGCCAGGCGGCCCACGTACCACGCACGGGAACCACTTAGTAAGTCCTTAATCCTTATCTATGCGTATCGCGCATATGCAATGCAAAGTGGACACGCATATTGACCGGGCGAGAGGGATCAGTCGACTTATCGGCCGAGATAAATACGGCTGTGCGTGGATCGCCAGGCGCGGACCGATCGGCTGGGGTCTCTCGAAAAACCACGTGCTTGCGACACGCTTGTCGCTTCGTCGATGCCCCAACTTCGGGCCTGCAACCTTTTACACCTCCCGCGTGCCTCGATCTTTAATTTCACCGGCGATCACGCCGATTCACAATCGCGTGGGCGTGACCGATCCTTCGACCGATTGTCGCTTTATAAGCGAGAGAGCCGGACTTATTGTGTGGTGGGTGTTCGAGTGGTTATAGAAAAACGAGCTTTGTCAATGCTTGGGTCGCTGAGCAAACAGTATATTTATTTGTGGAATGTTCCCAAGTTGGTGCAGAGAAAATTCGTAAAATGTGGTCACGAGGCAAAACGGTGGAAGTCACGTAAGATGATTTCTGTCGTCTTGCTATGCAGCTACAGAATTGAGTGGATAAGATATTTCCTGATTAGTTCTTTAGACTGGATTTATTTCCTAGTTAAATCTGGTCTCGTGTCAAGTTTATCGTCAGATCTCTGTTTCGTTTTGAAAAATTGCTCTCTTGCTTGTTACTGGAACATGGGAATAAACTTAATGAATATGCGTACACGTGTTGTGGTTTATCTGGTCAGAGTTGGCTAATAATGAGATTAGGTAATTAAGACCGACATTGATCTAAGCTTGCGGTTAGTCTTTGGTATACGTATAATCTTTTGTAAAGTACTTGTAATTGATACAACATGAGTTTCTGATTTTGAGATCGTGTCAAGTGTTCCAGTTGGAAAGCCGTAAATTTTAGGTGAAGGACAAGAAGCAACCGTGTTGCTTTAAATGAACATTGTGTTCGTTGTTAACGATTTGCAATAATTCAACTTTGTTTTCCCTGTTCATCGTGATAGGGCTATTTCTTCATGACTGTTCTGCAATTAAGATTTTTCGCTAGAGAGATATTATATTGACCAATCCAGCTTGCTTGTTATTCGCTGAGTAAATTCTAATTAAAAAGCCGTGTATCAGGCCTGAGGCGCAAATTCTACCAACGCAATAGAGGGAATACACTTTCGGATTACAAGGTGCCACGTTTTTATCAACACGATTCTGCTGACGTGTAATAATCCTGAGATAATGTACAGGGTGAGACTTTTTAAATGGTGCTGAAAACAATACTATTTTTAGATATAAAATAGAGTTATGGGGCAAGATAACAAAACTAAGCAGAAAATTAGGATAAATAAAAATATTTTGAAAAATTATAAATTTAGATATTAAGAAATATGAATATGTTCAAATTCGAATATTTAAATATTTGAAGATTTAAAGAATTGGATATTTGAATATTTAATTATTTCAATATTTCAATATTTGAAAATCGGAAACCTGTTACTTTGAGGAATCAAAAATTACTGATATCAATTAACGATAAAACTACAAGCTTTTTCTCCGACTTCAAGAATCTCCTCACATTTAAAACTTCCACCCTGTATGCAAGTAGGTAGTATACTTCAATTAAGAACTTCCAATTAACAACACCAGGTCGAACTGCAATTAGTCTGAAGCGGTGGATGTCGATGGGGATCGACTGATGTAAATTAGCACGTCGCTCGCGACGCCATGACGACACCCTCGGTGCGTGGTGCGTGTACATGAACATTAAAAAAAAGTCAGTTTAATCGTTAACGGAGTCGCGAACACGTAACCGTAGAAAAATCGGTTATATTGTATCAGGCATAACAGGATCTTCGTCCCTCGATCGTTGTTCTTTTCCGTCGCAGGAAAAAATCCAATCCAGCACCAACAGCAGGTTAATTTAATTCGTATTCAATGCTAATCGAATGGAAGGTGAAGTGCTCGCGATTCTTCGTGCGTTCATGTCAGCCTGCCTACGCGATCCTTTACTCTCTTGTCTCTACTCGCTTAAAACCCCAAGTCGCGATGGGATTTTTTCCAGAAAATGGCCCAAAGTCCTTCGCTCCTGTACCGAGTCCTTTATTTACGTCGAAGGCTCTTTCAGGGCAGGAAAATGAAAGAAACTTGTCGCACGTCCATACGTTACGATCTACGACAAATTTCAACCACGAGCACCAGAGTTATTACTGGTCTGAACGGTTTGTAGAGGTCCCATTGAGCCCGACGTTTATACTTGGCTGGCGCTAATTAAAAGGATCCAACGAGGAGCCCGGGACCAGAGATAAGATCGGCGTTGACGCGACAGAAAGGAAAGGCCCATCGGTTTCGCTCGATTTCTTGCAGGTGAGACATTTTGCACCGACCGATTCTCAGGGTGCCCATTCGGGGCTGTCACCATCTCGAGTGGTCTATTAGCTACGGCTAAAGGGACTGTGAATTATTGGATAGGCTAAAGATAGGAAGCAGTGATACCGAAAATTTGGCGAACCTAATTACCAAGAGATTAACAAGGTAATTGGAATTAATTTCTTTATCTTTCTGCATTTTGTGTTTTTTAACACTCTGAGTGTGTCACCAACTACTTTCGACTGACAATAAGATATTCTGCGTCAGTAGATTAAATGGTTCATAGGGAACACCTTGCAACTGATGATAGAATCTCGCAAAGATTTCTTTATATGAATGTTGAAAGTAGAACTTCAATTTTTAAAATATTTTTAAATAGTATACTTACTCCATGTGAATGGATCCATTCAAATAGCAAATCTCGCTTCAGTTTCAAAATTCCAACACTTGTGACACTGAGGTCATTCACAAAGGAATAAAAGGCCTTCACATAGCATTACCAGAGAGAAGTATTATCATTTAAAATCGCTCGAAAAAGAAGTGGAGAGCCACGTGGAACAGGTGAAGCTGACGTTCCACGAGCGACAAGAGGAATCCAGCGACTGGTCCCAGGGAAAGGAAGCGGTTCGCATAAATTCGCGATATTATCTGGGCGCAAAGGTATTCCTCATCCCAAGCAGAATGTCCAGCGTAGATTCCCACGCACAAGAGCTCGTCCAATTTCGAAATTTCGGGGTCGACCAGGTTAAATGTTAACACGGGAATTATGCTAATTTTCGGCAGCGGACCAGCCATCGGGACATTCGTCATCCGCCGCAGGCCGCGGTTTTCTGCTCGCTTTTTGCGGCGCACGATTATGCGAATGTACGACGGTGGTCCACGACGAAGAGGAACAGGATTTGAAAGTCTAATTCTTCCTTTATTCCATTTTTTCTTTATATATACTATTTTCATACGCGAACAACCACGGCCCCTACTAATGGAAGTGCTTTCATCTAATGCGCGATTGTTGGTCCCTTTCGTTCTATACTACTTGGAGCATTTTTCTGGATTATGTTTGTCAAACACCTTTTTTTTATTTCAGTGATTTCTATGAGCCAGTGAGATTTCTTATCAGTGTGCAGTAGGTAGAATATGGTCAGTATTTGAAGGTTCAAGGGAGAATTAATTCAAGAAATTATTTCAAACTAAAATTAAGGTATTTTACAATTCGTTCTGGGATATGGTATTCATCTTCAAAGTAAGTGGCAAAAATGGCATATATAGAATGCTTGTGGGAGCAGAAGGGATAAGCAGCGTAATTTTTCTCTGCAAATCACAGACATATCTTTTACTTATTGTCAATATATGTCTTTCGGTATAATGGCAAAATGGTTCACACGAGGGACGCCAAGAATTTCATAATTTACAGCTCGGTTCGTCACGTTCAAGACGAGATCGGGGGCGTGGTTCGAACATTATTGTACACGCGATTTCCAACGTAAATTTTCAGGCCTGTAGCCGTACTAATCCACGAAATTATATTTCAGCTATGGCCCGCTCTGACAAAGCTCGTCCCGTATTTTTGGCGATTAACCCTCTTTCGTCCGGTTGATGCTAAGTTATGAATTTCCGAGGCTCGCAACACCGTGCTCGACCGTCTCCCACATCGCGCAAATGGGAGTGGTGCTTCTGTAGATTTCTCTATTCCAGCGTTAATATCCAACTCTCGTTCAACTTTTGATTAGCGGTCGGATTTAAGGATCGCGTGGGACATGATCTTCCAGCAATTCTGCCTTCGTATTTTTGTCGGTATTTTAAATCGACTATGTTGCATTATGAAGCATGGGAATACTGAAACTATATAGGTCAAGCGAATAGAGTAACACTGGACATGTGTCAAAATGAAAATCGTACAATTTTTGGTGCTTACGATTTTGGATATAAATAGGCGTCTAAAAGAGAGTTTGAACTGTATGCCTCTAAAATACAATAGGTCATATCTCCTTCTCAGAAAGAATTTCTGTGAAATGCTAAGAATAATTCATTGGAGTATGATTCATGAGAGCTACATGAAAGAGTATACGAATTTCATGCAAATATGGTTCCAGTAAGTACAACAATGGTGTCCAAAAGAGTCATGACTGGAGCCATGTTTCGTTTATCAAAAATACTTGAAAGCTGCATTCTCTATTTAATGGTACTTTATACATACATTAACTATATTATATTAAGTATCACTATCATATTAGGAAAGTAATAAACTTGTAATTTAATTTGAATACTGGGGACCTCACTTTGGCAACCTTTGATATAGGTAGAACCTCTTCCATGGAGAATTGAAACAAGCAATAAGCTCAGCTTCCTTGCTCCAAATCAGGCCTCCATTATCACCCAGATATCACAACCCGTCTCTCTGCTTCAAAACATCCTTCGTCGCACGCTCCTCTGAATACGCTCTCGTCGAAGAAAAACAGAAATAGAGGAGTCAGAGTCGAAGGAGGTCCCGACTCAAACAGAAAATGTAAAAGTGAAAGAGGGTCAGTCGAAGGAAAAAGAAATGTGGCACGGTGTAGGGAAGAGGACAGAGAGTCACATGGTAAAAACGCGCAGCATGTGCGCCCCCCTCTCGCATGGGCGTTTCTTCCGATGTCCATAGTGGGGGTGGGTGGGTAGTTGGAGGGTGGAGAGGGCAGCGATTCAATTTATGCCCCGACAATGCGGCTTTGTCTCGCCAAATTATCATACATGAACCTACATCCATAATCCCGTGGCGATGCATTACCATATCATAGACGCGCAGTAAAGTACCGGTTCCTCCCTCCCCCCTCTTTGCCCCCCTGGCATTAACGCGAGAGGCGCCTGTGTTTATGCGTTCAGAAGAGGAACGTCTCCCTCGCAGCGAACACACCGTTTTGTCGATTAAACGCCTCGATGGGACGATTTCGCGGCCTGTCTGGCTTTCGTGTTTGCTCGCATAATCGATGACTCTGACGATGAATCTTAAGCTATCGCTGTACGTAGCTGCCTTAGGAGAGCTTGGTACAATCTCCTTGGTTTAAGTTGTTGGTGTGTTCGTAGGTGGCTTATCGTTCAATTAACCTTTCTTTGATAGCGCCTGGGTTATTCGAGACTTGTAGGAATTACAGTTTAGAGCCACTTGCAGTTGGAACGATTTCAAATAGATTAGGCTACGCACAGTAGATTGAAGCAAAACTGGGTATATTCAAATGGAATTGATGTAATTTAGAATTAATTCTATCCAGTTAGAGAGGTTTCGAACAAATTTTCAAATCTTCAAATCTTTAAACCTTCAAATCTTCAAATCCCCAAGTTCTCAATCTTCTAATTTGTTTTAATTCCTGATTTAAAATCGTCTACTTCTTCACTCGGAAAACTGATTTATGTATAACCTATATTTATGTATAAGCCATCTCTATGTAATTATATTATCCTGAAAACCTACCTTTGCCATTTTACTTCTCAACTGTGTATAATCTTCAACAATCAATCATAATCACGTTTAAATACGAGTTCGAATTCAATTTCGTATAGGTTTTACCCGCCACATTATAAATTTTCTTGGTATAGTAAACCACAGAGCTATTTGTTATACCTGCACACGTGTACCCTAGCGTTTTCAAATCTCATATTAACCCACTTCTGCGGTTTTTTTAATTATCCTACACTGTGTAAATCATTTATCATAATCCTCAACGGTGGAACGTATAGGCACGCAAGGGATCATAACTTTAACAAGTTGCACTTTAATCTTTCATTTACGTTCCTTCGCGCGCGATCGGACGTCCTTCCCTTCGCATCGCATTAACTTCTCGTCACTGGTGAACAAAACACGCACGACAGCCACGGAGTAAATTTCTATTAAAGAACAGGAATAGGTCCAGATAATTACGAGCGTCGGCGGCGTGCAAACAAGATAAGTTACAAGCCTGCCGGTTGATCTCGATCAATCAATCATTGCCCATCGTGAAATGCCGAGGAAACTATGCGGTCATTAATACTCCGCTGAAGGACTGCTGGAACGCAGGGGAGGATCATCGATTGAGCAACAAAATAACATCGAACGACGTCAATGAACGATCGATAGATTGGGTAATCGTGTAATATCTCATGATGTTCAAGATTATTTTTATTAATGGAGAATTTTATCGGAGAACGAGTTTTAAGATACGTCTCCTGTGATGAAGGATTTTATTTCTCCCTTTTTATTGAAAATTTAACTTGAATATACGCAATCAAAGGTGTACAAGGACTTTTATAGTATCTTGTTAAAAATTTATGTAAGGAGGTATTTATAGAAGAGTTTATGTTATGTTTTTTAATTTTCATTCGAAAAGTTCGAAAAAGTGGAGTTAGAATATAATAATTACTCAATTAGCTCATCTTTACGAGCATACTGTCTTCAACTTGGTGCTCATCGTTGGTGCAGTGTCCTCTGTAACATTATTTTAATTTCATCCTTCTATCTATTGCTCAAATCAGCCTACAGCTTCTGCAACATTAGTCCCAGAATAAAAATGCTCTTTGATTAAACGCTCCTCTAGCCAATGAGTTAAGTTTCCCGACGATAAAAGTCGTTTCACAAGAAGAGACAAAAAATACGCGTGTTATACTAGAGGCAACACATGGAGAGTTAATTGCACAATGTAATTGCTGTATCCTAAGAGCAGTTGAAAGGGATAAGATGGCTCTTCGTGTCCTCGCGTGATGACTTACTATTAGATTTTTTATCGCAGATAATCATGCTGGTTTAGCAAACAGCGAACTTCTTCCATATCGTCATGATCTCAACGACGATTTCGCTTTCGCTCGCCAGTAGTCATTAAAAAGACATCAACGTGTGAAGTTTCCCGCAAGGCGACTCTACTTGCAATTTTCAACTTTACGTAAGACTGTTCATAATATGATGGAAGAATTCTTCTTCTTCTCCTGAAAATCTAGGAAACCATTCTACCTCAAGAAATCGAAGAAAAGCTCCTCGTCCCATAGATTTTAAAAAAACTAGAACACCAAAGTAATCTATTCGAGTTCCCCAAAGTCCAGAAGACCTCTCTGTCTCAAAAACCCCAAGAAAAGGTCCTCGTCCACAGGTTCTACAGAAACTAGAACACCAAACTGATCTACTCCAGATCCTCAAAGTCTACAAGACCACTCCACCTCAAGAAACCCAAGAAAAAAGCCTCATTCCACAGGTTCTCCAAAAACTAGAACACCAAAGCAATCTACTCGAGTTCCCCAAAGTCCAGAAGACCTCTCTGTCCCAAGAACTCCAAGAAAAGGTCCTCGTCCACAGGTTCTACAGAAACTAGAACACCAAACTGATCTACTCCAGATCCTCAAAGTCTACAAGATCACTCCACCTCAAGAAACCCAATAAAAAATCCTCGTTCCACGGGTTCTCCAAAAACTAGAACACCAAAGCAATCTACTCGAGGTCCCCAAACTCCAGAAGACCACTCTGCCTCAAGAGCCCCAAGAAAAGGTCCTCGTCCCACACCAGACCGGGCCTATCCATTCGGCAGGATTAATTGCACAACGTAATCGCCGTATCAGGAGAGGCGGCGAGAGCGCGGGATCGAAGTCTGCCGTTCGATTTGCATATTTCCGTGGTCGGTCTGGATCGCGTGCGGCCTAAAATTCACGAAGGCCCTCTTTCACTGCGCCCAGTCCCCTCGAAGCGATTCGTCGACAGAGAGGAGATTTCTCAATCGAAGCGGGGCCTATCGCGTGAAGACGACAAGAAGGCTTGAAAATCCGACGCATTGACAGGATAATTACACGCACGTAGGCAGCGGCCGGTTGTCTGCTCCGTCCGTCTGTTGTACGTTCGTCGGTTTGTCAGCCACGGCGCAGGGAACGGGCCGTGAGACAGCGGAGGAGAGAAGAGGAGACCTCGGCTGGTAGCATCGACTCCTCGGCTACTGGGTAGATCCAACGCCGCCGGCCACCCACGATGTTGATCATCCTCGAAGATCCGTTTAACCTCGCGCCGACGTTCGCCAGTATTTTGCATTTGCATAATGGAAATTACACGACCGTGCTGCCACGAGGGCGAAACGTTTCCGCGGGACGCGATAATTTACGGATATTCGGCGACGTCCCGATGAGTTTATCTTCGATGTCGTTTGCGTTCGTCCTCTATCGCTGCCAGCGAATTAACGAGCGAACGATCGGCCACGTCGCGAATATCTTAACGGAAGCTCGCTGGTTCCGTTTTCATGCAAATATTTTTGCCATCGAACCGGGGTTTATTAATTTTTATCGATCTTTTTCGTTGCTACAGCCTTCTGCCAGACGTGGACCTCAGCATCGGAACGATTTGGTTATGAATTGGCTGGCGGCTGGGGATTTTTACGTTTCGATTAATTTGTTGAGCTGTTTAAGTTTGTGGCTCCCTATTTCGATTTGGTTTTATAGAATTTCGCGTTGGTTTTAAGTTGGATGTGGAATGTCAGACTAGGAGGAGATAAGGAAGAATAATAGCTGTGATTATTTTTCAAACGAGATATCTTCATAGATTGTGATTTTATTCTATTAGCAAAATAACGGCTAATAAGTGATAAGAATAAATGATAAGAATAAATGATATAATAACTGGAATTTTTAGGTCATAGTATTTTATAAACAAATACTGAAATTATAAATTTCAATTATTATTATTTTAATTTATTTGTTACTGTTGGAATCACCGAAACTACTATTCATAAGAAATTTTACAATTTTCTACCTTATATCCATTCTTCACAATTTTCTTCCTTACGTTCTCCCTTCTTTCTTCCTAACACGCGTGCAGTTAGTTTCAATTTGCAATTTCCATGGAAACATTGTCGAAATCCCGTCATTCGACGGGTATCGACGGATTAGCTGCCAGTTTACTGCCCATTGAATCGGTGTTGAATCAGTAGGAATCAACGTAGCCCACAAGGCGTAAGCGTGTTTCCGCTAATAACTTGGTTTTATCATCGAAGGCTGGGGCACGTGGATAATGCATATGGGGAAGAGGTTAATGCAAATTTATTGCGACTGATCTGACTATTAACTTGGAACATTATGAGACGTAAGCGGCTGGCTGGATGGGAATTCTACAGTCTGTTTGTTAGTGACTGTCGTGAGCAAGAAATGGGAAACAAGCAGCGTCGTGGCAGGAAATGCTTAAGAGAATTTAATTCCTATCTTTCGCTGTAAAATAACACTTCCTATAGCCCACAGCGGTACTCTGGATTGGAAGTCTGAATAATTTAGAAGGTTGAACGCTTTGGATTATACAGAAGCGGAGCTTGATATCTCTTTCTTAGCTAAACTAGATTGCAACATGGTCTAACTAGGAGATTTTATAGTATATAATCCAGTATTATTGTTTTCTAATGAAGTATATTCCTTTCCCATTTCTTGATATTTTAAAATATTGTAATTACATTCAAACGAAAACTTTGTACCTGGTGTTAAAAATGTTAGCTATGAGTCAGAAGTACCTACATATTTTATCATACGCACACCTACGTATTTTCATCTCTAATCACATCAAACCTAGTTATCATCATCCTAATTACGACCAGCTATCGTAGCAGCGGTCAAGGCGTAAAAATGCGCCGACACAGGTTTCCCTGAACACCGGGTGCTTTCACTTTCTCCTCGAATCTTTCACTCGCCCACGCGCTGACGCTCGTCCCTAAGGATAATAAAGGACAGGCTCGGCCACCAATTCGAATCGGCATAATTTACCGTCGTATAATGTCCTCACGTCGATTGGTCGTTAAAAACAGCACCTTTGATTTAAGTGGTTCGTTAAACTCGCGCCTCGAACCGCTTCCATCACGAGCGGGGCTCGCCACGCGTGGACTCGCCACAAATATAGCCAGGATGACGACTCGCTCGTGCTACCGTGGTTTATTCGCTGTCCCACATATTATGCTCGCGGCGCATTCGTCATCGAGCCAATCTTAATAAATAATCGGTATTATCGGGCTTCGTTGAGCTTTCGTGCAGCGATCGTCCCGTTCGTAGAACCCGATGGAATAAATCTGGCCCTCTGCTGTGCGTCGACCATGGCGAAAATAGGCTGCTTAAGACGTCGACTCTGTCTCCGTGACCGGAAAATAATATAATAGCTGGTGATCGGTTAATCTATCGACTAGAACTTTGTTAACTTGCATATATATTAAGGAGCAAGTCGCAACACAGTTACGAGACTGTCGTATGACTATTGCAAGGTTGTCACTCTTTTGCAATAAATACAATTAGCTTTATATGCTAGTGTGTAAGTTCAGAAGCTATAATTTCACACACGGTAATATAACAAAACGCAAATTTAATAAATCTTCGTATATTGCTTTATAGTTAGCGTCAGTGAAAGGAGAGACCGTAGTTCTTGTTTTGAGAATCTCTCGAGTTACCTCTTCTGTCGCTTGTAATTTATGTATCAAAGCTAATTCTTATCATTATACATATGTAATGCTGTAACGTAGTGTAAAATAGTATCAATATTCTGACCTTTCATTTCGCGTAGTATAACATTATCACATGTAAATTTAGTAACTTTCGATACTTTAATTTCCTACTATGGCGGTTTAAAATATTCAGTTCAATGGTTTTCGGTAATAGCTTCCAATGCAGACAATTATAACGTATAAGACATATACAATATCTGTTCCATTTTACAATTACAAAAAATAATCATAAAATGCGATACATTCCATACATTGCATTACTTGTACGCAACTCGCTCAAGCCACGATAAAAACACGTGAGTAATTCCCCTACGTGCCGAACGCTCGAAGCAGCCCTTCTCATATGAGTCTGACTCACATTGGCTATTGTGCTGAGCAAAAGGTATTAGCGTATTGTCGAACGATTAGTTCTATTCGATTGGAAGCTAGACCTTTAACCCTTGGTTGAATGTGATTGGAAGGTAGGAAAAACGATGTTTAACTTGAAGGTAAAATAGCTATAGCAGAGGAGCAAGGTTCTTGTAAGCTGTTTGAAGATTGAACCATTCGATGACCAATCTCCTGCTAGACTTCAATTATTGATTGTTGTCTTATCCTCGAATTCCCCTGCGATTGGCTTCGCATTTCCTTCTATACTGCGTTCACTGGGAGAACGCAGTTGCCGGTTGACGAGTTTAGAGCAAGATCTCTCCAATTCAAACACAGAAGAATAAGAACACTATTCCTCAAACAGCGTATTCATCCAACACTCACAAATATTTGTAAATTAAAAAGACCCCTCAGATTACTTGAGAAAATTAAAGCATCAAAATCTCACATCAACATCACCATACCCCACCAGTCCCAAATTAAAACAGCAAGTGTGGTATCCATTTCACCGTCAACGAGGCTATACCTAAACCTACACCATCGAAACGTCAGTCCCCCGAGCAGAAAATTCGATAATCCCGGTCCATTCCTTATAATCCCATGGCCCGATCACAACAGGGCACAGGTAGCGATCTTAACGTCTAATCCTCGAAAGGCGGTCGATCAGGAACTCCGTGAAACCGGGCTACACCGTCAAAGGACACGGACGAACACGTGTACCGAATCGAAACGGCGGGGCGAGGTGCTCTCGTGTACGGGTGGCGCGAAGCGTGAGAAGAGAGGGCCAGGGAACACGGAACTATTCGAGGCGCGACATAAATTCGGCCAGGATCCCGGGTCGATCTGGCTCTCCACGCGGTAGGCCAAACCCACGAGAGCCCGTGTACCTACTCGCGGACATCGACGACTCCACGCCCTATAAATACGCATAAATATTCCCATAAATCCCCTGTACCGTCGCATTACACACGTTCGCGAGAGCCCCGAAGATTGCGGCCTGGCCCGAGAGCACCAGGGACCAGAAAGGAAAGAGAGGACCCTGGCCCAGGAGAAGGAAGGAACGAATCGGGCAGCAATGGTTCACCAAGCTGCATGGAGTGTGTATATCATATATGGAATAAATTACGCTTAACGTACGTACTCGGCAACACGGGCCCGATTTATACACTCACGGCTTTCTGTGTGTTCCGATGTAATCGAGCGTTTAGTGCGCAATTCATGGCTCTCATTGATCGGTATTCAAAGGACGCGTATAAAATTTGCATTTTTATAGGGCCCACGACTCGCGCGCGCTTTAACTCCCTGAGATTGGGGCTGGCCCGCGAACGCAATTGATGCATTCTTTTTCTTTGTGCCAGATCCTTGCTTTCGGTGGAACAATGCAGAGAGACGTGGCTTGTGTGATGCAAATGACAGTGTTACTTTGTGCTGAGGGTTGAAAATCGCTGGGACATGAGGATAGTGGTTCCTTGTGGGGTCGAGGGGTTGAAGTTTGATTAGGAACTTGATTCGTACTTGATTGTGGAGTACTTAAATAAATAAATGTTCTTTTATAATGTTGTGTGTTTTTACGATATTAGGATAATGAGGTTCGTCTGCAGAATGTAGATAAAAGTTCTGAAATTTGTTGAAAATTATATACCTAAATAAGTTTAGGAACCACTGCTTTGGAAGTACAACTTTTATCCTAAAAATTTAACTTTTCAGAGCTTAAACTTTTGATCCATATTTAATAGAGAATAAATTCTTCAACCTTTCCCATGCTATGCTATTAAAAGAGACTCCTTCAAATTGCAACGATTCTGTACATCAATTTTAGTCGTGCATTATGACCAAGCGAGGTGCAGTTTCGAAAAAATTCAGCGAATAATTCATGTAACAATGTGTTCCGCGAAATTAATCGCCCAGCATGGCACAGGCCGTGGTGTAACGCGTTGTCCTGTGATGGTTATTAATTCGCGCAACGTTTCACGAGAACGAGGCGCAGGACAGTCTGCTGACCGTTCCGCTGAAATGACTCATGTGAATAACTCGGTGTGTCCTGATAGCGATCAGCTCGTTAAAACCCTGTAGCACAGCTCTACGGTCCGAAAATACGGTTTTACGAGACAGTGCGGGAGCCTTGCACTTCAGGATGTGTGAGTCGAATGATGTCTAAGATTTTGATACCTGGAGAATGGCAATGGAGTGGTCAAAGTTTGACAAACAGGATAAACTGATAAAAATTAGTTAGAATAGGTCAAATGAGTGAAATAATAGAATATTCTTCATAACTTCCAGTAAAGAAAACCATCATATTTACACATCATTTTTTCTTAATTTCATTCTTGGCAAAATAAACAAAAGCAGTCAAATGCATTTTATTGAGTTCTCAAATTGATGTAAAGGTATCTTACATTCTTCAAACTCATTGCTCATAACTAGTCGTCAAACTACAGTAAATGAAAATTATACGTATCGCGTTCATTTTATTTTTAACACGTGCAGTCTTTTAAATTGAGATACTTTCATATTTTGCGCAGAGATTAGGAGATGTGGTTTACTTTGAAAATAATTTAAATCACATTCTCTTTGAATACAGTTTGACCAGCGTCCAAGTGGCGCCTCAATCGGCCGAAATCGAGCAAAAGGACCCAGAAGAGATAACAGCTCTCGATCAGCTGACAAGGGACACCTCGTTACAGAAGATCACACCGTACGTTTGCTTCAGTTTCTTTGAGATTATCAGGCTCCGTAAATCATCGGTAGCGCCTCCCAGCTCGCAGCACGCGTTTATCCGTTTCACGCTTCTACACGTGGCGTCATTAAACATAATTAAATGCTATCGTTTCGTGACTTCGATAGCGGGGCGATCGAAAATAGAACATTCAGGAGCAACGAGATCTCTCTCGTTGGAGCCATTGGAGCCGAGACTCTTGCATAAACTCATGGATCGTTGTTGCAGAAGGGAATCATAGTGGGCGAACATTCGTCATTTTTGTGAGACACTATCAGGACCAACTTGGTTGCCAGATAGCTCAAGTGTCACTAATTACCCTGATAACACTTTCCACTTTGCCTATCGGCGGAATTAAATACTTGAAGCTTTTTTCCAGTAGTTCGAGTAGATTACTAGGGTTCGATACAAGACAAGACGGACTCCAAGTTGGTTTTATCGCGCGTCGAATTTTATTTTTGCTGTAGGTTTCGAAGTGCAGATTGCATGTAACTTGGCGCAGGTGTTGCTGACGTTTCGCGATAATGTGACAGCAACAGTTTCAACTTCTTGGTAGAGGCAGGGTGATCTGGTTCTATTTCTTCATTCCTGATTACATAATTTTGAACCGTGTCAGAACTTAACACTTTGGGTGACTTATATTCCCATATTTCAAAGCATCAAAAATACCTATTTCAGTACTAAAACGGTTAAGAAATTATGAGGAGTTGTGGGAATAATAAATATAGAACATCAATTTCACCCTCGGCTGTGTTCTACGATAAGCCTATAATTTCCAATTTCGAAAGAAAGTTAGAGGCAGCCCCAAATTTTGGGTCCCCCACAATAGAATCGTCAAACTATAGAATTGCCCCAGGTGTGGCGTGGAAAAATGTATTTGATTGGTTAAAGGCAAAGGTACGCTCGTTTGTTATCGAAGGTAGAGGTGTGTACATATCGGACCACAAATTAACATTATTTTATGGATGATGGTGAAATAGAAGCGTTCTGTTCGTAGAACGACGAGGCTCGTTAACCCAGGTATCTTTAGGATCTGATCTCTGGCCAGGTAATGCTGAAAATATCTCTGTAGGAAGGCCCTGACAAGCGGAGAGGTGGCGAAAATTTCAACCCTGGCGCCTGAAGATTTATTGAACGGCTTCCCCCATTCAGTCTTCTCTGTGTGTTTCAGCTCACGGATGGGTCCATGGTGTGTTCGTGTGATATGGGTGATAGAGGGACCAGTCACCCGGTGAGAACGGTGGAAAACAAAAAGCCTGGATCAGAATGAAAACTAATACACGCTTCAGTGAATCTTAACGGTGAGTGACATCTTTGATATATGTCTGACTACTTCGATCACACACGCTGACAAATTTGGGTTTCTTTGATGCACACTTTTTCTGAAGGAAGAGACTCTTCAGAAGCTATTTTTGAGAAAGCGAAAAGAAAGTATTATCTCAATAGGTATTTGATCTGAAAACTACTAATTATAAATACACAGTAAAAGTCAATAGAAAAACTGAATATTTATTAGTTTATTTTTAAAATTCTAAAGTCACTACATATGAATCCTAAACTCTGATTAATAAATTTGGAATTGTGAAGCATCCCTGTGTAAATTTTAGAATTCAGGCATTAGAAGTAAAACATTTTTATTTTATTTTTGTTCTATAATTATCTGTAAAAAATTTTAAGTCGGATCTTCACCATTTATTTCAAATTAAACGATTATCACCTCGAACTCATCATCACCTCATTGTCTACTTAAGTTAATCCTTCATCTTAACGACTGACAACCCCACACTCGATTCCCAATAATCTGCGTCGTGCATCTGAAATCAGGAACGACTGGCTAACGTTGTAATTACCACAGATTAAAGTTAATTAGATTTAGTGCTCGGTTGGCGATCGCGTCACGCGACAATCCCTTAATCGTTCGCCAGCAAACCGGAGCTGTCGTAATAAACGGCGATAATTATAATGAGAGCGAAGATTATAGTGATCAGCTAGGCGCATAGCATTCTTTGCTTAAGATGGTAATTGGGATAAGCATATAGTTCGTCAGAGGCCATAACGGTTTCATTACGTTAAATCAACTTTTGTCAACTCTTGTCAGTCGTTCATGACTTATTGACATGTCATTTTTAAAGAAAAAAGGAGGTTATTCATCCTAAGTCCATTTTTCATATATTTTAAAAAATAATCAAAACTAATTTGAACGTCATCTTCAACCATTCACATAAAATTGAATTACCTCCCCTACATACTACCTCTTTAAAAAACACAGAACTTTTGTTAACATTTTATGGCCAAGGGAATGAAAATGGGAAGATTTAATACAAAAACAGTTAAGTGAATTTGATAACAAGCTACAGAAATGTGGTGTCTGTCTGAAACCCCTAGGTCACAAAGGGTTAAACAAGTTAAACGCGGCTGTAAACTCCACTCTGCCATCATCCATCCATTCCTTCTCCCCTAACGCTCACGTAAGCTGCCATCGGTATCATCCCATTCAACGTGGCCATTTTAATCGTCGCTGGTGTGATAACTCGCAAATCGTCAGGTCGACGCAGTCCTCGTTCGTTAATGTCCTCACGCGAAGTCCAGCTAATAAAGACATATATCAAGATCGCGCGCGGTTCGCCGTTCGGTTACGATGATTCCCAGATACGAGACCGTAAATTGCTACAAGTTCTTGACCATGCTTATAACAGCCAACGATCAGACGTGACTATTCGCGTTTAATCGCCTCTCGGCATACACCGATACGCTTTCGAGCGCGCGATTCTGGAGACACCGAAAAACAACTTAGCCGAAGAGTCGCTTACCTTGAAGGAACTGTATGCAAAGATCGGGCTATAGTCTTCATATAGAGTACGTGGTATTTCTCGACAGTCATCGGACAAGATTCATGGAATGTCCAAACGTGGTGGAAAAGAGGGTAATAGTCTGGGAGGTTGATGATAGTGCGAAGGAATGATTACTGACTTCTAAATATTTTTTGTATCTGTCTCGTATGATAGGTGCAGGACTCTGTTTAAAGCACAATCTTACTTTTCTGTGTTTTATAGTTTTTCTTTACTTAATATAATGAAACATAAATTACAGTATGTAGTAGATAGAGGCATTTAAAATAGTCGAGCTACATAAATCGCCTATCAGTCAGTACCTAAGTATAATATAATAATGAGTTTGTCAAATATGGAAGATTTTCTAAGACATAACTCATAAGCTAATCTAGAAATACATAGAATCACCTTCAAAGAGGCAAAGTATTCTCATTCTCAGACCTACTATCCCTCAAAATCTACTTCATCACGAATTCCATCTCCCACTGAAGTACCTATACGCTCAGAGTCCCAACTAAGGTGCTTCTGAGATCTTCATAAAATTCAAAGCCTGGCGTATACGAAGCACCACGATCCCAACAAGCAGGGGACACAGGGAATCGGTCAGATAAAAACGACAGCCCCCGGAACGGTTTCGCGTATAGTGATCCCGGCAAGGGGGACCAAGAATTCACGGGGACCCCGAAGGCTAGCTCGCAGGGGCCCGCGGGCCACTCGAAACCTGCCGAACGGCTCGGTCCCGCAGCTTCTTCAGCGAGCGTTTAATCAATTTGAATCGCGAAAACGCGGCCTCACCCCGACATCTTTCATGCCCCGCCGACTGCGGGGCAGTTCCCGAGGCACTTAGAGATATTTTAATGGCGCTTTGTGCCCTGTCTCTGTCGAGGCGAGGGCACCTTTATTCGACGACCGCGTTCCCGTTTCGCCCTTTTGTCTCTTTCCCACTCCGATGCCTCTTTCCGCGCGCTCGCCATCGCCCAGTCCCTTCGCCTCTCTCCTCTCATTATACTTCTTTCGGGCGACGTCTCCTGACCACTGGTTATTTTAATTGGATCTTCGCCGAGACTTTTTTCGCCCGTTCCTCCCCATCTCGCCGTCCGACCATCGCGTGGTCCTCCCCCTTCGCCCTTCTGCCCTCTGGCGTCCTACAGTTTCACGGATACCTTCGATTCCACGGCGTGTCGGTTTTTGTGCGCGGCGCGACGTCGTCTTTGGGGACTTTGCCGAGGACCGCGGCGACGACGCGCGGAATTCAATATACTCCTGGAACACCTCAAGGACCCAGGCTCCCCTCGCGAGGACGCGCGGGCTTTGTTCTTATCCGTGACGGGTCTGTTCGATGCCTCGGCTTTGGGGACGGATAAGGTAAACGCCCCAAGAGCAGACTGCGACTTGGTGCCTCGACGAGTGGACACTAACGTCACTAATGCTAATCTTATTCCATTTTAGGTTTAAATTTTAAGAGAAAAACCAGTGTTGCTAGTCAAAGAAATGTAGAAGAGTATATGTGTTCAGTTACTGTTGGAGTATGCTTTAGATTGCGGACAGCCTTGCAGTGGATGCGTTTTCTGAGGAACTGATGTTCTGGCGAATATCTGAGCTTGTTTCGCTGGTACTATAAACAATTTGGACATATTCGTCAGAACATCAGTTCCTCAGAAAACGCATCTACTGTACCCGCAGGCCTTATTCAGTTATCCACTTATTAGTGGGACATTTAGCATCTACAGCATGTGGGTATTGGGGCATTTACTTTATGGGTGTAACTCGTCAATTTCATGGATTGATATGGATATTTTTTATGAAACTTTTACTTGAAGCAAGAGGAACTTTTCGTTCAGTTGTTTGGTGTTGTCACCATTTTGGTTCCTAATGGTATCACAAGGTTTTGAAGATTGTTTTGTAGAGACCTCTATGAAAATACCTATTATAGATAATTCTGTACGATGTTCTGAATTATTTTGAAAGATATGTATGCACGTATGAATATTGAAGCTTATTTATTATCTACATTAAGTCCTCATTTATTATTGTCTAGAATTTGTATTTTTAAATCCATCCTAATTGGGTGCCACAAATTCAATGCCCTTTGCTTGCAGCTTCCCATCCTCTTTAGAAATTCTTTATTTATTAGAATTTTCGATTCGATTCAAGTTCCTTCATTTGTTAGAATCATGTTAGACATATATCCATGGTGTTAACTTTCGTGGGATATCCATTTATTATGTTGACACGGGAATTCCATGCGTTTAGTTGGTTCTGGAAGTCCCAACATTCTTTGTATGTACAACGCGAAGGATTTACGTTGGTGCAGTTATAGCCACAGGTGGTCGTGAGGGAAATGGAATTTCTGCTCGAAGATGTTTCTCTGGGTTTAATTACTAATAACAATTATGTCGCTGACTTTTATTTTAAAAAAATACTTACTGTTCTCCTGGAATTCGAATACCTTTAAATCATTTCAAGCTGTTAAGAAATTGAGTTCGTAAGTAAAATAGAGATATGTGTGAATTTTAAGGATGAGCTTTTTTAAATTATTTTTCGAATATGTTTAATATTTCACGTTCGTAATTTTATGGACTACTCGAATAACGATTTAATTTGCAACAGTTTTTTACACATTATTTTTCTTAATTTCTTACTTTCGCAAACGATGTAATAAAAGTGGACAGATTTATAGTTTGAAAAATAAATCTGCACCGAACCACTGAACCACAAAAACGCCTCTGTATTGCAACCGTGTCGACATTCGAAAGAAAAGAAAACATTAATATACGTAAATATACGAAGAAATATTACTCACGCATCGTACTTTCTCCGTTCTGCTACCAATATTTATGTGATCGATACGAATGAGCTTAATAAAGATTTAAATGAGAAATTAACTTCTTGGTATCGAGAAAAGAAAGAGTTTAATCAAACCCATTTATAAACTCCAAGAAATAACCCACTAACTTTCGTTCCCTTAAATCAATCGATTCTCCATAAAAAATTCTCCAGCTTCCCCTAAGCATAAATAATACCCTATCAATTTCTCAACGAAGTCATCACTTAACTAACTCTCTACTACATATAAAATTGTATAAATTGTATCGATGCTACTACATCTCCGTAACGACTACTCTCGTCTTTCCTGCCTCCAACAAGTCGCCTCGTCCTCCCCTCTTAACAAGGTAAAAAACAAACAGCCCCATCCCTAGTTCTCGACAATTTCGCACTTTGTACCGTCTTGGTCCCATTACCGAGAAAAGAAAAGAAAGGAAAAGGAGCACACGGCCCATAATAATCAAGCTCGGCGCAATTATAAAAAGCCTCCTCGTCGATGCTGTCGTTGAAATTCAAAAAATGACACCCGCGACGGCGAAAACACGCGTTCGCGATCGAACACGGCTCTGTGGAGCGCGTAACGAGCGTGTACAAGCGGCGACGAACGGTCCCTCGATGACTCTCGCTAATGAGTCCGTTCTAAAAGGAACAGCGGGAAGGCCGCATGGTCACCATGGAAAGCTTTACGATCGTCATACTTTTCATTCCAGTTCCTCTTTTCTTCCCCCTCCCTGCTGGCGTTCCAGCGGGTCGTCCTTTCGCAAATTTCCGCGAGGGGAATCGTGGCCGATCGCGCGCCACTCCTCGACCGCCAACCGCCTCTGCCTCTGCCCATAGACGATGAAGACACGAACTCTACTACCGAACCGAACTCACTGAATGGTATTACTACTCTTCGCGGCAGGAGGGCCGAGTCGGGCTTACTTTACACCGTCGGATCTTAATTTAACGCCCGGTCCCCCTCTCACCACCACTATCGTTCACTGCTTCTTGTTCGGGCCCCTACGCACCTTCGTTCGTTCTTTGGGTACCACTGCTATTAGGGGTAGTCATTGGTTGGGCGACTTGTTTAGGCAGTAGGAGTGATGTAAGTTCTTGTAGAGGAATAACCTTAGAGGAGGGAGAGTGGAAGGGAAGAGTTTAGTTAGTGCTTTAGTTCTACCTATGGGACCTATGTACATATAATACCGCGCATGTACAGTACCGCTCATGGGCTTAACTCTAATGGATATAATCCGCTTAAACCTCTGTTTAAAGCTTTCAGAGGGTAGATTGAACAGCAGTCTGAAGTAATTATCGAAATAGGTTTATACAAAGTATGACTTTGTAGAATGCAGACGATTTGAAACAATAAGAAAATGATACTGCTTATCTTCTCAGGATTCCTTCTATAAATAGCAAATCCCTTAATGTCTGCTTTTTCAAGTCAAATCTGCAGTCAATTCAAATATTCTGGATCCTTAGAGTCTCATAAAGTTTCTGTTCTGAACATTTCTGCAACATGGTGTGTTTCAAAATTATTGAAGACTAATTTTATTTTTCTCCATTTCATCACTAGCTTTAACAACTCTCATAACTATTAGGCAGCGGATTTGACATACTTATTAATGACAAATTTACGTGAACAAGAAACCACAGAGTCCATATGATCTGTGAAAATATATCAAATATTCAAAATTAAATGCAATTTATAATATTTAGAAGATGAAATAATTCTCTACTTAATTATAGGTAGATACTTATTCATAAGCATACGCTGTCTAACAATTATCATCGTTTTTTATCATCTTCTCCTTTTTACCTATCCCGGGGGAAACTCTTTCTTGACTGATTCCAAAAATCTATGGCCCTTTTCACAACTATTTGTAAACGTCAAAGGGTACACGCGTGAAGAATGATCCTTTAAAAGGCTGCACGCGTTCCTCGGACAGAAAGGCGCGAGCAGGAGGATCGTTCAAAGGACAGGACGCGTCTCGGTGACGGATGGCAAGGATCCCTTCGTCTCGTTCACGTTGCCATCTTGCTCTAATAGGATCAACTGAAAATCATAATTTAGATTGATATACGCCATTTCGTTAAGTACCCCGCGTTTTGGTTAACTTGGACCCTTATTAATGGGCCCTTGAACCCCAGTGTATTATGATCGATCGCCGCGTGTTCGGTATACTATTATTTCTCAAATTCTTCGTGAGTCCCCTCGTTAATTCGATGGATTTACAGAGGACTATAACACTCGTAATCGTTGGATATTGTGTCCCAAGAATGCGGCAGGAATTTCTTGGTCAGTTGAAACCGTTCCTTTGTGTCCTTTCGCTTGTAAACTGAAATTAATAGGAGGATCTATAATAGGCTTATAGAAAAGGAGTGAAGAGTGGCGATAGGGTTCTGGTTCGAAAGTTCGAGAAATGGACTTTATGAATTGAGAACTGGTGCACTGAAAGGTGATACAATAATCAACAAAAAATATTGTTAAAATTAAGTTGACAACTAGGAATAGAAAAGTGATTTCGGGGTAGAAATCTTTTCGTACCCAGAATAAAAAGTGCTCAAAAAAAGAAATAATAAGATATATCATTTTTTGTTAGCTTGAAGTGCCAAAAAGATTAACGAACATCTACCATGCAAAAGACAAAAATGGTATCGGAGATCGTGATACATTACAGGCCCAAGATCCTCGACAGTGTCAATCGATGATAAATCGACATACACACCGACACTTTCCGAGCATATGTAACATCTTGTTAGAGCATATCTGTAGATATTAACATGCACAGTGCCATTGACTCCAAGTGGAACAACAAAACTGAGGTTCCTGAGAAATTCGACGTCACCTAAATCCAGAACGACATGAAAAGGTTGTCTTCATCAATAATTAAAGATTAAGATCTATATCCTCTTCTGCTAATATTCTATTAATAATCAAGAATAAAATATTATCCATTCTTCTTAAAATTCTATCAAAGTATGAAGGTTGTAGTCTTGAGTGTAGGAATTAATTGAAGGGCGATCAGAGCCTACATAAAGTTATGGCGCCAAAAAGAAGGTAGACGAATCATTACAAGCTCCAATTAAGGGGCATGCTGATCAGTTATCCGATAAGAAGCTTCCACGAATTTGTTTCGCAATCCAAGTATCCTCAACATAGTCTGTAATCAATTTCACGATGACAAATTTTTGTTGCAAAACGGTATTGTTCCCTCTTTCGCGCCGAAATGATTTACTAAATATTTTGTGTTTCACTTCAATGAACTCTGTTTAGATGGTTTCTGTTATTGTAAGAAATTCGCAGGAAATCATAAAACGTTTAGAATGGAGTCCTAGATCCGCGGCGTGCATATTACTTGAATACCTCAAACCTATTTACCAGGATCGCTGAAAAAATCAAATAACATTCCAATAATTCTCCCTTTCACGCGTGGTGGTTTTGCAACACTCGAATCGCATTCATCAATCTTTTCGTTCAATGGCAAGCAACATCGATTGCACTGGCGAACATGAAAACGTCCTGTGCCGATGCAACTAATATCGATCGATTTCTGACTTCTTTTATGCATTCTTGCCTATGCGTTTAGTCAGTGTTACAAATTGTATCATTGCAGTAGAAATCAGTGCACGTGTACGGTAACTTGCATCGTTTGTCAATCCTTAAAATTCTATCTTTCAATAAATAACTAACCAAGGAACGCAAAGAAACCACAAAAATCGAAATGGAAATTAACCCTTGACTACTGACATACTTTTATTATTGCTCCTATTGAAATATGAAGAATTTTATAACCAGAGTTGGGAATATAATGTTGTACCTCGTTTCTATATTCCAATCAACACCATATTAATTTTATAATTATTTGCTATCATTAGATCCTATTCAAAGTCTTCGTGTCTTAAAATTGGGTGTCCATAGTCGAGAATTAAATTAAAAAATTTGTGGGCAGACGATTCGAATAAAAAAAAAAGGCTTTCGATGAAAAGTCCTATCTTTTGAAGCTTGATATCTCGAAACAAGAGTTCCTCAACCAAGGAATGTGCGAATAAAGAATCAGAGGGAATTGAGAAAGAGCCGCGTTTCCTGACAGCAACGGCGAGTTACTCGAGTTTAACGAGGGGCCTCGTAAAATCCGATAAACCTTGCAGAGTGTTCGCGAAATAATTAAATTTGACTGTGGACGTGACCATGCGTTACGTAAAAATTTCATTTCACTGAGAGTCGCAATTAGAGTCGAACGTCCGCCGCTCCCGCAGATATTGAATGATCGTCGTCGTTTACGTAAGCGCGCATGAAATGACAATATTTTATCCCTGCCGCCTGCAAACTGTCAGAAGCAATGATAATTATCCCTCATAATAATTTAATAGCCGCCGCGGCAGTAATCGCGGCTCGACTCGCGCGAGTTTGGAAGCCGGTTTCGAGTGCTTCGCGAAAACCAGTAAAATACACTTTCCTGCCTCTATCTTGACCTTATTGGGACCGTGATGAAGCGGTGAAACGCAGCAGTCGATTTTTGTGCAATATGCCACGTCGAGTGGTGGTTATGAAGGCGAAGGTGATATTGCAAAATGATTTGAACTTCAAGCGCTAATATACGAGGTGAATGAAATATGACGCTTCTATTCAGTTTTGTGCAAACTGTGATAAACAATCAAATCTGTTTTAATATTCAGAAGGATGAGAATTAGAAACTCTAACATATAATTTTTGCAACGAGTTATATCTCTCAGGCTAATTTGTTTTAATTGATAATAGGGATACTCATCATTTTGTTCAATGAAAGTTTTTAGATTTTGACTACTATGACCATTAATATTTACCATTATGTTTAATCTCTGATTAATAGGTTCGTTTCATAAATATTGTATTTGAAATATTAGCATACATTAGTGTTCTGTACTAAAAACTTTATTGGTTATAAAAATGATGAGCTTTTGTGTCCTGGGGTTAATGTTTCGTTTAGAGAGTACCTGCTTCAAAAAAGCCTCTACGTGAATCATCGTACAAGCGTGAACATCGAAGGGGTGCATCCAAGAAGAATTTACTGCGCGATTTTCAGGGAGCTGTCTGAGTTTATCATGCGCAAGAACACTGGGCCGTGCATCAAATTTCATTGCTCGGCTATGGAAGTTTGACATGGTGTGACGGGTTCCCAGCACGTGTCGACACGTTGTTGTGCCTCACGAGCATACCATACGATGCAATTTTCTCTTCGTGCAACCCTTTAAAGAGTTTTGATGCATCTCGATTAATTACATAATTAATATTCATTGAGTATAATAATTGAAAACAAAACTTAAAAATTGTCCACTTCAGATACAAGTTCATTAATGTTAGAAACGAATTGCTGTTTATTTCTATTCTTTTTGGGATTTTTTGTAGTGAATATTAAATAATATACTATAATATATTTATTTAATATTGTCATTAACGATCTTCAATGTAGGATTTATAAAACTGTTATAAAAAATTCGAATTAATTGTACAGAATTTAAATTCTAAATACACAGAACTCACCCCGTCTTATACGTCTTCCCCTTACCCTTCAACCGTGAATTAGGAATGACACAATAGCTGTACCACCAAGCTCGACAAAAGTTTCACTCATTCGGGTTCATTCTTTTGTACCACCCATGTCTAAAAGGGTTTGACAAACAGCCCGAGTCCCCTTTCCCTATAGACCTAAAAAGGTCAAACAATTGAATCTCCCCCTTTCCCAAATATTTTCACAGGAAGCACGGAAACAGTGCCGAGATTTCACGAACGAAAGACAAAAGTAGATCGCCGCGATAAGAAAGTATTGTCGCTAAACAATCCCGAATAGAAAAGTCATCTCGCGGGAGAAAGTTCGACAGAGCACAACCCTGTAGCGAATCGAGCGATTTTTACGGTACTCTAGGAGGATAGGTCGCCTACCCTTATCTGGGGCTGAATCTATTCCGGTTGAAGTGCGAACGATTGAGTCTCAGCGACGAAACCAAATCTCGATCGAGGTGGTCCCTTCTTTCTGGATCCTTCGAGGCCAACGCGATCACCTCGCTTCACTGAACCCTGTTGCGTGTCGGCGGTCGCCCTCTTTTTCCTACTGCCATTCGGGCTCGTCTTCTTTCACAGAAGGGAGGAGGGCGCGTCTTTGTGCATATTGTTACCCCGCAGCAACATGGAAAGCTACTTTATAGAGAATACCCGACGAGTCGTTCGGCATTAAAAAGATAGAAGTACGTGTCACGGGGGTAACACGAACCTCAGATACGACGATAAAGTCGCAATCCTTTAACGGGGCCTTTGTAATCGTGACCTCAGGGGGAACGGACACGGTGCACATGTTAGCTCAGGGGTACGTTTCGATTACCTGAATGCAAATGAATGACCTGACAACAAATGGTAACGCCACTGTCGCTGGTTCTCGAAACGGAGGACGTTTTCCTTTCGCGAGGGGTATGATTAGTGGAGTCGAAGGAACTAGCTCGGGGCATTTTTAGAAAACCCGATCGATACAAAACATTGTAAAGTGGAGGAGAGACAAGCTTCCCTGAAAAACTGGAATATCACCTTTTTTCTTGTTCCTACGCTTGTTAATATCTTTTGAATTTCCATCATTTAGCGCACTCCTGGTTGTCGCGTTGTAAATGGTCTGTTTCGACTTCCTACTTTCCAAGACATGTTTGCGATATATCTGGGCTGGAGACTTTATCTTTTGAGATAGGTGTAGGAAAATGTCTCAAATTGAATAATTTGCTATAAGTGGTTTATTTAGTCTTTTTAATTATAGAAGTGATTGATTATAGGTACGAGCTTCATCACCCATTATTATAGATTCAAATTTTTAAATTTGTATCTGAGGAGCAATGTAATCCAAGTTCTTTTTTGTTATTTTTCAGGAGTGACGAAAAAAAAATAAGATTGCCCATTTCTTAACATAGTATTCGAAGTAATTCATACTGTTAAGTTTCTTTCATTTAGAACGTAATTTAACTAAATACCCATTAATTTTAAAAAACTAAAAATTTTGAAAAAATGGACTTGGGTTAGTCTGGCTCTCAGGTATAAAAATATTTCAGTGTTCCAATATTTCAATTTTCACATAATAATTAAAACCTTCCAGAATTTAAATATTCAAACTTTCAGATTTTAAGAAATCTGAATTATTTAAATATTATCCCCCAATAAATTAAGAACTTCTTTTATATTCAAAATTTGTCGAATTCCAGTTTCTCCAAAATTTCTCACCTTTTGCCTAATAATTTTGCATATAGATTCAAGAAATATACCTCTAAGCAAGTACATACCTTTTTTACAGTACAGATTGTGTGTGTGTAAGTAAAATCCACCAATGAACAAATTGAAAGTCTTACCTCGCTTGTCGTGGTCCCTGGATCTGCCCAAGAATCAGAAGGGCTATCGCGGTTGCCGCGATGTCACCACGACGCATCTCTTACATCACAATCCCCTTGTTTATAGAATTCATAAAACGGATGCACACGCGACGGGTTTCACGGTTCCGCAGTCAGCCAACCGGATGCTCGTCGGATGTTCGTCGTTTCAGTGGCACGACATGAGTTTCACGGTCCTCTGGCAAGGCATCGCAGAAATCCTCGCACAGGTTGCTCTCATCACTGAACACAACCTCACACTGACTCGAACTTCAGTTCTCCACCCGTCGCTCCCGAATTTACCATAAACTGAAATTCTTCCACACGACTCGATATCAAACCGACAACCTTTCAAACTGTCGCTCTAAATCTCGTGAACACGAAGCACTATTCAACAATTTCGTGTTTCACAAGCCCCCTGGTCAGTGTCCCCAGTGTCCCCCTCTCAGCCGCGGCAACAAAGCCGCACGCTTCGGTCGAGCGCGAACGAGTTAAACTGCAAGGCCAACATTTAGAAACTGCAAAGTGTTTGCTCCGCTTAACTGGTCCCGCGAGTGTTTGCAATCGCCAAATACTCGAGAGCCGTTCCCTTTAACCGGTGACTAAGCGAAAAGGAAGCGTTCACCGTCCTGGCGCGTCCGCACGTCCTCGAGGATCCGACTCAAGAGTGCTCCTCGCGTGGCCGAAACCTCGCGTTCGCTAATTCGAGTCCCCTTCCTCTTCCTTGACGAACCTCCTCGCTCGTGATCTTCCGACCAGAGGAGATCGGTTCCGACGATGCCAGAGCTCCTCGGCCAATTGGCATCGATTAGAGAGAGGAGCTCGTAGGACCTGGCTCCGAACAATTTACTCGTTCCAGGGAAAGATCGACCCAAAGACCCGATAGGCAGAAAGCTGAGGACCAATCCCAGGGATAGTTTTATCTGAACGACGGCGAATCGTCGATCTTAATGACTCGACTACGAGCACTCCACGAGTGCTTCTGGCCAAGGGGTCATTAGCAAATAGACACTAATTAAAAAGATAACTAAGTGCGGTGATTACCGACGCGCTTTATAGCCGAGCTTTCCGGCTGATCGGAGATAGGCAGCTCACGCGACGTATTATTGCCGAAGAAGCTCCGAGTCTCACGCGAGGATATTGTCTTATTGTCCCAGTGTTGCTAACGATTCCTGGGCGAGGAGTTATCGATTGGCTCATCATCGCCGCTCGGAGCGATACGGTCGGGGCGCGAAGAGTCGAGCGATCGCGGCGTCAAGATCTCTGAATCGCGGGGCGAGCGTGATCGATCGGTGGCTCGCAGTCACGAGAGGTAAACGTTGCTTCGCTCGTCCTCTCTCCTTTTTCTCTTGCCATCGAGCTCGAGCTTCTCTCCCGAACGCTACCTTAACGAAGAGGAATTCCTTTTCAACGCGCCACCCCTCCCGTGCTACCGGTTCTTATTGTCCCACCGCTTTATTATTCCCTTTTGTCAGTTTTTTCGAAGTTGTAGCTGGCTCGTCGCGCTTTCAAACGCGACACGCACGAACACGGCTCTATTCCCGCAGAAATTTGTATGCCGCTTCCGACGAACGTTACAGCTGGCTCCCCCGTGAATGGCGCTGCGCACCTCGGGCCCGCGTTTCGCCAGGTCCTTCCCTCTCAGACCGGACGATCCCAATACACGATCTCAGGGCCGATCGGCGACTAACAGCATCGTTCACCTGCCAGCCTCGGTGAACGCTCCTCCAAGGCGACGCGTGTCATCCGATCCCTCGGCTCAGATTATCGGTGTTATAATTAAAATTTCATGATCGATTTCCCCTGCGAGGCGGACACGATCCCCTGTCCTCCAGACGATCCAGACAAGTGTCAAAGGTTGTCACTTCTCCAACTTCCTTCAACTGTACAACACCCAGTTTCTATCGCCGATCCTCCTGGCACCTCAAGGCTCTCGAACGCAGCGTTCAGCTATCCAGGTCTCATCCTTTCATAGAAGCTTCCCCCCTAACGCAATACCAGCTCTTCGTTCAATTGCGAAATCGGGACTTCGGGACAGCCTCGTTCGCGGCTCGCGATGGCCCCGAGGAGCGCGGCGGAACTGGAGCAGAGGGTAACTGTGCAAGGTGTGCGGTGTAACCCGGTGCGTTCAAGGTAACGCGACCACCACCATCAGCAGACCACGACCACCGACGACATAGAGAGTGACAACCACCACCACCAGCAGGAGCAGCGAGTAGCACCGGGGACCAGCACCGTCACCGGGAAAGGTAGGAGAGCACTGGCGGTTCCGAGGGGTTAGCCGACACGGGGAGTCGGACGGGAACACCGCGTGCACATGGGAATTTGAACGAGCGGGCAGAAAGTAAAGCGCGTTCGGTCGAGAGGAGGGCCCGCGATGGACTGGCCTCGCCAACCCAAGTCCTCCTACCTTTGGGATCAGGTCCCAGCCTCTACGATGTTACCTCTACGATCCTACCTCGCCTCGGTCGCTCTCTTTCTCGCTCTTTTTCTCTCTCTTCTTCCCTCTGCCCCTCTTTCTCTCTCCCTCTTTCTCCCTTCCCCCGTTTCACCTTCTTCGTTCTTTTCTTCTTCCTCCCGCTGCTCCATGTCCGGCTTTCTCTGTTTCTTGCGCTTCGGTTCTCTTTTCTCTTTGACCCTCTCTTTCTTTCCCGTTTTCTCTCCTCCTCCTCCTCCTCCACCTCGCTGTTTCTATCATCTCTGTCTATCGAACACCGCGTGTACGCGTTCGCGGCCGTTTCGCTGTACCCTTGCTTTGCTTTAGTTTCAGAGTTACCTGTTGCCCAATGCTCGATCCCGTACGTCTCTATATTCGACGAACCGCGTTATGGATCCGTGGTTGCGCGTCAATTTCGCTCTTGCTACCGGGCCCTCTCGCGTCGCGAGCTTTCCTACAGGTATTTCAGTTTCACGGTGTCATCTTTCCTCTGCGGTTCCACGCTACGTTGGTTGGGATGACGGTCGGTGTCTGTCTTTCCTCTGTTGGGTGATCGTGTGTTTGAAGCGATTTGAACTTCTAACAATGAGTTCAGTTTTGCTCTCCAGTGGGTGCTTGGGGTATCCTGGTTGCTCGTGGAGAAGTTGTCAGTGATTTTGAGTTGAAGTGTTAAAGTGTCTTGATGAACTGGGAAGTTTGAAAGGGTTTTAGAAGCTCTCGACTCGTATGGTGCTTGGTACAGTGTTTATTCTGATTCAGTTTTATATAGTTGATATGTGAAATATTGGTGAACAGTAGAGATTAATGAGCTGTGAATCGCCTGTAAGAATTTGTTAATTTTTTTATGTAGGAACTGTTAATCATTTCTTAGAAGAAAATCACAGTGATTCTATCATATGTTATGTATAATAGATGCTAATGTCATACCAGTTGAAGATTAATTATATTGTATGCTACACTAAATTCTTCGAAATTTGAAAAAATCATACAGTTCTTAAGGAAATATGTAAAGTTGTCCAGAATCAACAAAAAATTCCGCAAGAAATGATTGACTTAGATGAGTTCCACGAAGCCTTTTAAAGCACTCATTTGCTGCACGACATATTACCACGAGAACGCGAGAACATCGTTTGTTCACGACTTGTAGAATAGACGATTCATTATATTAAAATCAATAACTTAACCACAAATCGTCTTTCAAAAAGAAATCCATTAGAAACGAAATAACGTGTAATCGATTTTAGCTTCCAGTGAACAGTTCCTAGAATTTCTATCACGTCTCCTTCACTCACAAGAAACAACTGTTTCTATTTTACTCTCATAGTCTGGTTGCGCCTATCGTGTCGATTATGCTTATCAATTCCATACGTCAGAAGTTCGATTTCGGAGTACTTCAAGGTCCACTGAAAAGAATTTGACGCAGACATAATTTGTTCGAATATCGTAACAATACAGCATTAGAAACGCATAAACAATGCGATTTCGCAGTCTCACGTTACTCAGATAGGAAACAAATACAATGTCGAATGAATCAGTAGCCCCGCATTGAAATTACGCGGTGCGCCATGCTCGACTCCATTTATCTTCAAGCACGTCCACGTTTGCACACTACATCGTAGAGTTACAGTGTAAAATGCAAATATATAGCGTACCGCTTTAGATCGCCTATCGGCTATTTATTACTTATTTTACTTTACGCTGTCCCATATTGCACGCCGGAACTTATTAATCTTAACGGATGTCTGTATTCAGGACGTAGCCCGTGATTTTCTAATTCGAATACTTTTTCGAATAAGGTAACGTGCAATATCATTGTATACGCGTGTATAATTCAATGATATTAAATTGGCGTGCAAGCATTCAATTTCTGGGCTTCAGAGCAACTTTCCCCTTCATTATCTCTATAATTTATTAAGCTTTTGATTTAACAGTTCATTGATAGTACTTCTAATCAACAAGGTTCAGAAAACAGTGCAAAGTATCATATCCTTGAAAAGAAGAGATCACAAAATGATAGTATTACTACACTCGTGGAAATTGAAATATACGATTTTCATTTGAAATTTTCATATATCTACTTCTCCATAATTAACAAAAGGCAAAGCACGAAATGATAGCTATTGCCACTTAATCACCCTAGAAATTTGGAATAACCTCACTTCCTCAAATTGAGTTCTCCTTACATCAGTCTTATTTTACTGTCAAAGCTTCATAACTGAATCGTAATATTCAATTAAACTTTTCAATTTCCCGCGCCACTGTAATCTTTGAGGCTTCAATTACCAACAAAAGTCTTTCCGTATCACCTTGTTGCGCAACGAGCACGAGCTCAGCATGATGCATATCCGCGCGTGAATTTTCGATCTTATCTAAGCCTGGTCGTGATTCATTTCGTGGGTGGATCGGTCGATCTACTCGTTCGACTTGAGGCAGAGTTGATGTACGAGGGGTGTGCCCCGACTCGAACCTGGAGAACGAACGGTTGAAAACGTTCACGAACCCCGACGAAGATCTACGCTCTTCAGGATCGGGACCAGAAATCGTCGAAAAGATCTCGTCCAGTTGGACACGTCGTATATTTCTTTCGACCGATCGAAAAACGGCGAACAATCGACGCGATGACTCTTCTGAAATCGCTTCTCTGTTGAACTCAGCGGCGGTGAGCGTTTAGGTCCACGAAAATGGGATCCGGTGATTTGAACGCCCGATCAGAAGATTTACGCGGCGACGAGATTCGATCGGTCGCCGATAGTGCGTGCAATAAAATTTAACATCCTCGAGAACACTATCGTTTAGGACACTTTAGGACGTACATCGATTCTAATCGTGTCAATTCTGTCCTCTGTTTTTATTAACTCTTTCTGTTAACTGATGTATTACTGTATAAGGGATGATATTTACCACTCAGTAAATAGTATATATAAATGATTATATTTTAAGTTTTTCAACATATCTTTTACTTAATTCTTTATTATTGAAATAATGACAAATATTAAGACATATTATATTTTTATATAGAGTGTCTCATTGGAACCACTGAGCACAATTTTCTGAACTATATTATTTTAGATTCAACTATCTTTCAAATTTTTTTAAAAGTTCGTTTCAATATACTCCAAAATATCTCCTTTCTTTTCCCTTAAAGAAAAAAGCAAATAATAAAATTCCAAAAACTAAGCGCCAAGCAATCAAAGGAAAAGATTAGAGAGAAGTCGAACCATGAGCAACCGAGCAAACTACCACTCCATCTGCTTCTCTCTAATCTAAACCCACTCGTCCCTTCTAAATTGCTCAATACGTTTCTCGAGAACGCATTTTCATGATTCATTCCTACCTTCGCTATACTTCGCGGCTTATAATAGTCTCCCTTCGTCCCACCGTTCAGAGTTGAAGTCCACTCAGTAGGAAACGTTCATGATAACGTGTTTACTTACAGAATCGTGGCGAACTTTTTTCAAGGCGGAAGTGGTCATAAGAAACGAGGCACGGGGCGCGCGATAGGGGTGACATTTTTATGTTCGACGGTCAGGGAAGCCAGGGACCAGGAGCCATCAAAAATTGGTGCGTGGCAGTTGTTGGCAATTTTCTAGCGGTTATAGGCTCGCGGCATGCGAGACGCAGAACGCCAGGAAAAGTATACACGGGGCGATGAGAATTTTATTCAAAGGACGGATCTCTGCGTGGCCCCCTTCGATTTTCGAGGAAACAAGCGTGCCAAGTAACCAGCAGGAGGGCCCTTCAGCGAGTTCCATTAATTATATATCATTACGTTGGTAATTGTACGCCATATGTTTTCGGTTCTAAGGGGTGCCCTGTGTCGTACGCGTGCACGTGAATCAGCCGCCAGGGGAAAAAATAACGCAATCGATCGAATCCATTACGATCATCGGCTCGAAATTCCGCGAATAGGAAAAGTTATTAGGCCTCGAAATGGCAGCGCCCACGGGGGCTCTGAATGGTTAGCGTGAAGATTCAAGAATACCGAAATATGGTATTTACTCTTGTCGATTTTCAAGGTTTCTCGAGACATCCTGAGGTCGTGACTCATTTCTCTAGAAGTAGGTGATTTCTTCCTTTCGAAATGAATTTCATTGTGGGTCATTTGCATAGATCACGTATGGGCAACCCTCGGTTCGCGGGCTCTAATCTATTTTAGCGAAGTATGCTTATTCATGATGGTAGAAAATATAAAGAAACAACTTGTTTTAATTCATTTAATATTAATTTGTTTTACTTAATAATTTTGTCTGGCGCCTGACTTGGAAACAGAATGATAATTTGGCCCCCGAAGTAGAAAAGGTTGCCTATGCCTGGCATAGATAGATCTTAAACATTATTGAACAGTTTATGTTGGGAAGTTTCTGATTCTTTAAATACTTTAAATATTTTTTAAAGATCCTAGTACGAATATGTTAATTTTACTCGGAAAGTTATCTTTACATTATCATAGTTGAAAATGATTTAGTCTCAATAATAAGTAGGATAAAAAGTAAAAATTGAATTTCATTCAGTTGTTTGCAACTTGGTTTGCCAGTACAATACATGACAGGTACGTGGCAGAACAACACGATCAGAACAATTCCATCATTTTATTGGAATGACTCGAACAAACGGCAGGAACCATGTCTGGCTGCACAGCCTGTCGTTTCAGACACTCGACTGAATTATTCGCGTATCCCTATTCTCTGCACCGGATCCAAAAACCGAGAGGCAGACGCATTACTATAGTATGTTTAGTTAGAGAACAATTGCTCGAGAAAGTATCACGATCGATGACTCGTTACCACTTCCAAAATTAGTACGATTTACGATCTAAAAGTGAATATATCGAGCGGCAGAATTATTGCAATTAAGAAGTGTAAGCACTCTTATTTCAACTTCAAAAATGACAGAACTTTCTCAGATATCTAGAATTTCAAAATTATTTACTACAACAATCATCCACCATAGTAATTTATGCTACAAAGCAAATCTCAAACCACTGAAATTATAATAACACCTAACATCAGTAACACCTACTCCAAAAACAAGTCATCTTCCCTCTGTTTTTCCATTCAGAGGCTAAACCAGGAAAAATGGCCGTAGAATCAACAAGGAAAGACGATTCAGTCGCGTAAGTGTTACGGTAGGCTCGGTAGGGGCACCACGAGTGTTACTGTTCCACGCGATAAGAGGTCCCAGACGATGCAAGGAGACCGGAAGTGGCGGTTGCGCAACGGTGCTTGCATAGGACAAGAGAAGATGATCGCGTACAATGTGGATTCATTGTGGATTCCAGTTTTATGGTCGAGCGTACGCTCGTCGTCGCCTCCATTCACCTCGCCCCGTCGTCGTCCCCTTTTTCATCCTCGTAAAAATGTTTACAGCCCACCGTGAATTTCGAGCGCGCAGATTTCACGCGGCACACGCTTTAATGGGACGTCATTAGCTTTATGATATCGCGTAATTTATACCGCGACCCTGTTGCCGAGTGCTTTATGGACAACGTGGCTTAATAATGCTGTCACGGGCGTATAAATGTTCTAAAGGTCCATTCACAAATTTCTGCGCCGCTGACAGTGTAAATCAAGCATCGGGTAGAGGACGTTGCCAGTTCAGTCGCACCTGGTGGCATTTCTTCGACGTGCTCTCTTATTTCGAAGTGACAAACAAATTTATTAAATTAATCGTAATTATTTAAATAGATTCGATAGGATTGTGTAGAATAGTTCTATGTTTTTTTACGTTTTATACAAATGTGGTGCTTCTCCTTTCATTACCAGACATAGAAAGTATTTTCCCTAACTGAGCTGGTAGATAATTCTGAAAGTGACCCAAGTCGAAACTTGAAAAAAAAATTAAATTCAGCCCGTATTTTGTAACGTAAATCTACACAACGCAAAATAAATTATAAATTCAATTTTGCTTAGAATTCTCACTCATACGACTTTCATAATTACCAGCACAATTATAAAATTAAGCTTAATAAATTTGAAACCAGGAGAACGCTTAAAAGAAATAAAAATAGCAATGCAGAATTATTTCATATTTCTCAGTTTCACAAATTTTACATAAATTGATCTGCTTTTAGGTATTTGAAAACCTTGAGATAATCCTAATATATTCATCGTCAGTTAATAGAAGGCTTCACATATTTCACATTCAAGAAATTCATAAACAGCCCCTGAATGGACGAACAGCTTCCAATCTCGTTTGTAATAACTCCCGAACAAAAGAGCGTCTAATATACGCCCGTACAGGAATAAAACCGCAGCAGGTATAAGAAGCGAGGACAACATTTATGATGGTTGGTCCCGGGGTCCGGGCACTCCCTTAAGTAAGTTATTCCGCTGTCTCTAATTCTAGTGCTGTGACGTCTTAAATTCGAAGTCCATTCTCAGCCTTTTATGATTGTACGTCTCACGATGGACGAATCGTTACGATCCCTCGCGTTCCCGCGTGACGACAGTAAAATACGCTTTTCTTCTCCAATAGTTCGACGGCAGACTGAACGATGTGGACCTAACCGCGCGTGCAACGAGGGTATAAGCACCTGTATATAAATACTAGAAGAATACGGCTCGTTAGGTGCGAGAATTGCGCCCGTTACGATTTGATGATTTCAGAGATAAGATTTACGACAAACCTTCGCCGTGGTTATTGTTCGTCGCCAAATTAAGTTGGAATGCGTTGTTCGTCGAGTATTAAGCGGATATGGCAGCGCCTTTATTCAGGCACGTGTGAAGCAAAACGATGATTTAATCGAGGGAACAAAAGCGAATGGTTCCAATTCTACGTACGAGTTGTTTCGATCAGCGTTGTCTATTTACGCCATAAACCGGGCGAAAACGTTGAAAACCTTTGAGGATTATAGTCCTTTCATAAAGTTTATGATTATGGTGGCATTCTCTTTGAAAATGTGGGATTAGCGAAAAGAACTTAAAGGATCATTGATCCTTCAGAAGAAACTCCTTCGACGAAAATATTCCAGAGTTATTTTAGGGAATTTGTAGACATTAGATTTGAGCCATTCATTTTCATCCACATTGCGTAATTAAAACTCTGCTTTAAAAGTAAATTTTCCATTCAGTTCTTACAGTTCTGATATCGAATCCAGAGGGTTTCAGTGTCCACAGATTTAACCATGGCTCTTCAAAAACTCAGAAATCCAAGCTTACTGAATCTACTTATAAGTGAGACTGAAAATAAAATGAAATAAATTTTGTGGAAGAAAACAGAAACTGCAGAATGAACGATAAGCTTATAGCGATTGAAAAGTACATATACAGAAACACACACAGCTTGGAACGAGATTCCACACCCTGGTTGGACTCGAGTATCCTGTATCGCTCAACTCCACCCTTGTTTCCCTGTTATGTTCCTCTTTTCACACAATTTCGATGTTACTCCTCCCCGTCGTTTCCCATTCCTTTCTTCTGCTGTCGTCATTCTAGCGCCTAACACTCGTCTCGTAATACCTTTCTCCGCGTTTCTATTAGCGGTTTGTATTACGAGCAGATGTTTCCCCGGCACAATGGCTGGTACACGGGTTGGCCAGTTTCAGCCTCGTAGCGGCATTGTTGCGCCAAGATATAAAAGATTGGGGTAGGCCCCTCAGCGAGGCCTCCTTGCCAACGACACCCCGAAGAAAACGTGTTTACCTTGCTTGGGAGCATTCATGGGCCGCTGAATCGATTTTGAACAGAGTCGATCATTTTCCAAAGAGGAAGTCGTGTTTGCTAATTTAATTTGGTAAAAATGAATATTTTTTTAAAGGAGCCTATGCCTGTCGTCATCCTTCACTGGAGTAGGTTACTTACAGATCGTGGTATTATTGAACATTAAATCATTCTTTTGTAATGGACATCTTATAGTAGATACTGTTAGGTCAATGGAATACTTCCACTCTAATTTTCTTCTGTTTGAAGTAGGTGTACATATCTCTACAATCAGATGGTTAGTGTGTGTTGCAATTTCTTCTTTATCTCTTTCTACATACCTAGGCACATATTCACATTTCATTTTTGATGGATAAAATGTTGAGATCTTCGAGAATTCTCAATGACCTATTCTACTGTCATCTTCTATATTAATTCTGACAGAGGCTCAATTATTCCAAATTTTACTACTTAGGAGCTTATACAACTTCCTTTCGACATATTTTCTCAGCGTTCATTTCTCCTTTGTCAAACCGTCATATAAATCTTTTAAGATCCCTTAACCAGCGATCTTGAGTGCTGGGGAGAGGGAAAAAGAGAGAAGGAGAGTAGATTCGGCGAACGACCCACCCGGAAACACGATCGCCGCGATGGTATCGGCGAACATCCGGTCGAGGCCGCGACCATAACTCGGAATGACGTGGTGGGGTCAGGCGAAAAATCGAAGGATAGGAAGAGAAGGAAGAAACAGAGGGTGAAAGAGAGTCCCTGCCGCACCGTTAGTCATTGGTTGCTAACACGGCAAAACCAACTCCTTTCCAGCGTGGGTCGTGTGAGTATTTAATAGGAAGCAATGAGCAACAGGTCCAACCAAGCTCGCTTGGGTTACGCCCATTCGAACACGTTCCCCCGTCTTGGAACCGCTATTTTCTCTTTATCGGCGTGGCTTTTCTCCCTTCTACGACCCACAGCAACAGCTAACCGGAAGCCAACATCTTGATCCACCGACAGCGAGGTCGAGGCTAAGGTAGCTTTAAGAAGTGTAATTTAAATACGTATTTCGGAGTAAATAGGTAATAATAAAGCATTTATACATCATAAGTTTCTTATTATTATTTATGGCGGGCGTATTCTTGACATCTTTTGTAACAAACAGGTTTTATATTCTTTTTTATATTATGCAAAGCAGAAGTTGGTTGAGAAACACTGGTTCCCACTGGGAGTTTGTTAATTAATGACACTACTGTACACATACACAGTGATTCCTTCTTTTCTATTAAAAAAACATAATCAGCTATATAATATTCATGATTTATGATTAGCCGGTAGAATTGGAAGGATCACTTTTCATAATCTAATTTTCTAAGGTTCAGATACGCAGGTGCCACCACAAATTGGAGCCACTTATAACCGGTCCAATGAAATGGCGGACCCTACAATTTATACGAGTGCTAGTATTTCTGTCTAGAAAACACTTCGGTCCCAGGTAATCCAGGTACCTATTGGGATCCTCCCTCTCTACTTATCAGCAGCTATGACGGTGTTTCCCCAAAGTTAAAAGCCCTCTTCATCATGCCTATTTCATTTCAAATGCGTCGATTCTAGTTTTTCAAGGAATCGATATTAAAATTCTTTGGATAATAATTGAAGGGAGCTTTCATATAAATTGTCTTTCCATGAGATAAGTGAAATTTTGGAAACTGACCCAGGTAGCACACGATGTCTTGAAGAAGTTTATTTTACGTCCATTTTATGCCTGAGCATCTTATTACATAATTTAGACATTTTAAAACATCCAACAGTGTACGTTTTAAAGACATCTAAAAACATCCATAAGACGTCTTAAAGACACTATTTTTTGTCTGAACGTCTTATAGGCGTAATTTAGATATCTTTAAAACGTATTATGAATGCTTTTTAAGACGTTTCAGAGATATACTGATTTGTAACTTTAGACGTCTCAGGGACATCTTTTAAACAGTTTTAAGACTTTACTGGGCGTCTTTAAAACATTTATAAAACATCTCTGGTCTACATGGGGAATGATCTTCAATAATGAGCCAAGCTTGCTTGTAGCAAAAACTTTTAAGGTACCCCTGTTACCTTCCAAAACAAACCACTGGCAAGGCATACAATTTCACGTAGCTACGTATCCTCGACAAAAACGCGCTCCCCTCGAAATCACTCGACATGAAGTAACCCTTCGTCGCGAGCATAAGTACTTTTTCACCATTCCTGCCGTTTCCCATGATTCGTCCCCTTTTTTCCAGCTTCTACACGGGGGAGTAGTCGTAATTCGTGTCGGGCCATTAGAGCGGTGCGGTAGGTGCCCTCGCGAGGCGAAACCAATTTTCCACGAGGCGCGATCACGTCGTTTATTGTTTTTGTTGGCGTCGTGGCGAGGGACGGCCAGAGGTAGGGGGGGAAGGGAAGAAATTTTAAGGAGCGAACGAAACGGAGGTCCCGTGATGGGCTCTCCGGGATCTCTTTAAAGTGCCGCGGTCTTTCGATAATTAGAGGGCAGCCATTGTTACACCGGGCTTCGAGAAGAGCTGGGGACCAAGTGAGAAAGAGGAACGAATAGGGGGAGGGGTAGGACGATGGGGAAGACGCCGTGCCGCGGCCAGAACGTTCGCAGACGGCGAAACCGTGGAGGACCCTTTCTCTCTTCTTCGCGCGCCTCCTCGAGAAAAAAGTCGCCCCCTCTGCCCACGGAAATACGTGATCCCGAGGGGCCGCCGCCACGCGATACGCCTTGGCCGAAATTTAAAGAAAGATCGTGAGAACCCCGCTGAATTCGCGTAATTTCAATTTTCGGCCGAGGTACTCTCACCATGAAAATCGCCTTTTTTGGCTGCCTAATGTTGCACTGTATTGCGTCCCATATAGCATAGAGGCGTCTTAAAAACATCCAGTAAAATCCTCAAAATGTCCAAAAGAAGTCTCTGAGACGTTTGATGTTATAAATCAGTATATGTCTTTAGGGTGTTTTAAAAAATATTCATCAAACTTTTAAAGACGTCCAAATTACGTCTATAAGACGTACAGATAAAAAATAGATGTCTTTAAGACGTCCATGTAGTGTGTCTTTAAAACATCTTATGGATGTAAATTTCGCAAGTCTTTAAGATGTACGCTGTTGGATGTTTTTAAGACGTCCAAATTATGTCGTAAGACGTTCAGGCATAAAATGGACATAAAATAAATACACATGGCGCGGAAGATATAGAATCGGAACATGGAAAAGTGAGGGAGTATCTTATATTCAGAGTTTAGTAAAGGACGAGTCAGTGAAGTCGAGGTTCGAATGAGTAATAGGATGAGTACAGGATGAGGTCATTGGTTATTGAAGGCGAATTTAGGCTATCTTAAAGAGAAAGTTGGAGGTCTATCTGATGTGTACAAAGGATAAATGTTGGCATACAACACTTGCAAGGAGAGTGTATATTCGATGAAAGTGAACAGGTTGGACCATAGTGTAATGTTAATGAAATCAATGAATGAAAAATTAGTAGTTTTTCGAACTATTTTCATTAAGATAAAGGTATTGAACAATTTGTAGCTCATAAGAACTCTAATTTCTTTTCCATATATTTGACTATGACATTAGGGTTAAAAACACTTAATTCTTCCTCTAGGTATTATACATATGCATACATATTTTGATTTCATTAACTATCTTCAATTCATACTCACTTGGTTTCTTACTCTAACATAAATACATTCCTACACATGTGATAACAAAACCTATAGTTAGTCCCACGCATTTCTGCGAAGCGTACGATTAATCAAATTAGCAGTGAATGAAAGCACTCGATATTTCTTCCTGTATTACACATTAGCTATTATAATTCCGCAACAGAGAACTATTGTCATTAGACTTACTCTATCTGAAAACCAAATTGAACAAAGTCGTCCTTAATTGTCACTTTTCAAGACAGCAAGGAAAGTGGTCACAGATTTCTTAATACTGTGATTTATATCATCAAATCTTCTTTATCCATAACATAAACCTACATACGTCTATACTAAGACAATAACAAGGAATATTTTGTCCCCTCTTGTGTAAAAAATAAGAAAAATGTAGGACACTTTTGGAAGATAGATTCTAAAAAAGAGAACATTGAAAAGTTCAAATGCATATATGCCGAAAACACATAGTTTTTATTTACATACTATCAGCAACAAGAAACGACAAAATGTTCCTCGTTGTTGCCTCTCTGTAGACATAACTTAACATAAAAAGATTCCTATCATTTTGATAACACAAACAGCAAGCAGAAAAATGGCACATGAAGCTCAATTCTGAGAGAAATGAACTTCGGTTATTCTGACTCTCAGCTCAATATTATTATCATTGTAATCATCTGCAGCCTCCATGAAAAAAAAAGAGGACCACAGGAAAATCGACCATCGAAATTTTTCATTCTCCGCGCGTAATTACATTTAATCCCGACTCGCCGACTGAATAATCGCCCAGCGGTCGGCGCAAGAACGGTTAATTGCGGTCGTGGAACAGGAATCGGCGTTCCCCGCGAGTGTAATTAAATTATCGGCGCGCGCGTTTTCAGGAAAGCATCAATTAGCCATTACGAATGGAACTTACCCGAGTAACAAGCGGCCGATCTCCTTCATTGCTCCAGGATCAAGGCAGCGCCGCGTTTCTCATCACGCCGTGAAAAAATCGCGTTCGTCAACGCGGCAACCGGTCCTCGTCCGACGTCGCAAAAGCGGATCCACTTTTCGACCACGACGTCCCACGATGGATCACACGATCGAGTAATTAGTACGTTCCCCGTTTTCATAAATCATCGCGCCCGTCCGATTAAACCAGCGACGCTTTCTCCACCGAGAAAGAATGTCGTCGATCGACTACGCAATTTTTCGGCTACGGTGCTCGCGAAACGACGATGGAACACAGGGGCACAATGTTCAGTGGAATCTGGGGTGACTTCCTCTTTCTTAATTATTGGCAGAGTGAATTTCACTGTGGAGGTACTGAGCATTCGAAATTCACATTGAGTTTCGTTGAGAAACTGAGTTCGGAATTGATGAGCGATCGGTAGTCATTAAAAAAGTGATTTTGAGAAGAGTTTGTTGTTGAATTTGTCGGTTATTTTATACTGACTGTTCTTTTAATTACACTGGTATTATAATTTTATTAATAGATATGGAATAGGAAACGTACTACATTTTACATAATTGCTTTAAAGGAAACACTAATTATACTCATTTAATTATTTTTACATTTTTATTCAAGAGACTACTACCTACTGCCTTTTTATTCAATACTTTGTAAAATACTAAACATGTACTGAATATTAATAGTTCTGACGTTCAAACACTCCAATTGGATTTTTCGAACTAAATATATCTGAATAGTTTTTGGACACATTTGCATATGAGCACTGAAAGACATCAAAGGCCAGTGGAAACATTTTGTGTTAATTAATGTTCACTTTCTGCGCGTCCCAGCTTCAGTTGATTAGTGAGCGACCGTCGCGAGATAAATCGTGCTGACTTTCCGAGTAGACTGCTGGTTACTAGCCGACAGCTTCGTGATTGCTACAATTTAACGAAGTTTCTGCTGTCTTCTTTTCCTTCTGTCAAGAACCAGCGATTGGATAAATTCAAGTTTCACTCTGGATATTGAAATACTATCAGCCGTACAGACTCAGCGGTTCCAGACTGTTCTCCGCGATATCATTATCTAGAATCGGGCAACTTGCTCCCAGAATAACTTCATCAGCCTTTATTATTCCGTCTCTCACTTTCCCTCAGGAATCCTTCTTCACCTCATGCTGCTCATCAAAGCTAGAATTACCTGATCCACATCTCAAAATCCACAGAAACAACTCCCAAGATTATCTCGAAAAGTACTCATAACGACAGCGAATAATAATTCGGACCCATCGATTAAATCACACAATTTATCTATGTATACAAATTTACTCAGTCACTGAATCACAAATCCTCAATCGCAAAAGGGTACAAGTGTTCCTCGTACACTGCCACAAGTAGTTTCAGACTCCCCGAAATTTCACAAAAATCCACAGACTCACACCTCCTAGTGTTTCAGCTTCCTCCCACAGTTTTTCGATAAATCGATGTAGTTTTTCAATTAGAGCGGTCTCAGCGATCCCAATGTGTGTGCTGGATCGCGCAAGGAAGACGCCATCGACGACGGTGGGCGACGTTTACGGGGACGTTCTCGGTGAGAAATTAAGGGCGACGACCACATCAGAGATCAGACGGGAGAGTTTGGAGTCGGTCGGATGATAATTGGGCCCGGGTTCCCAGCCACTGTTTCTTTGATAACAGGTTCTCCGGTTTCGGTGCACCGTTTCGGTCGCGTATCGCGCATGCGTTCGTCCTTTCGTGCCGGGGAAACGTCTCCTCTTTGAGAGAGGTCGTAAAGATAATGCCCACATGCCAGCCGATGCAAACAGACTGGAACGGAAAATTTATCCGGATTCTATTTGAATGGAGATCGCTCGCAACGATTAATTAATCCGCCGGCTGGATCGGACTCGGCCATCATGGGGGCTTTGGATCGCCACCGTGTCTCCCCATCCCGCGCCTCCTCGCCTGGGTTCCTTCAACCCTGCGGAAAGGGCTCGTCTCCCCTTTAAATAATTAGATCGGTTAGCGTGGTCTTGTTTATTTGCGCGACCGTTTATCGTGGCGAAGCTGCGGAGTTCGCGTTTCACGCGGCGTGATTCAATTTTGCCAGGCAATTACCGTTGCCACTGGCAAGCCTCTGCCTTTTTGTTTCTTCTTAGTGGGAGGGAAGAGAGTGTTTTACTACCGTTTTTGGATGGTCCTTAATATATTTGATCTTTTTCTGAGCCGGTGGTTGACTCCTCTCGGATGGACACTTGATGTTTCTGTTTTGTATTGTTACCACTTTGGGGGACTTGCTTAGACTTGGAACTTATTCTGTTGATGCTTTTTGAGTTTTTGGTTTTTAATGGTTTTAAGGAGGTTGGGAATCTGACGCAAAGCTTAAAAATTTTAAATAGAAATTAGATTGTTGGATATTAGCCCACATAGCGAAGAGAGGTTTTAAAAAGGCCTTAAAAATACCCAGGAAAGTCCTAGAAATGTCCAGAAGACGTCTTTGAGTCTTCTGGAGTTACAAATTAGTATATTTTTACGACCTCTTAAAAGACATTCATCAGATGTTTTAAATGCGTCCAAATTTCGTCCGTAAGACGTTCAGAGAAAAAATAGACATTTTTAAGACGTCCTTAAGCGTAAGTCTTTAAGACGTACATGTAGTGTGTGTCTTTAAGACTTCTTATGGACGTAAATATCGGAAGTCTTTAAGACGTACGCTGTCGGATGTTTTTAAGCCATCCAAATTATGTCGTAAGACGTTTAGGTATAAAATAGACGTTTTTAAGACATCGTGTGCTATTTGGATAGACGACTTGGAGGATCGAGAATATATTTAACCATGGCATTAGCTATAAGAATTTTATTAATGCTGTTAAATTAATGCCTACATTAATATATGATGATTAAATAATATATTCCATTTTATATGTATAAAAATATAAAAATGCATATACACTATTTTTGAAAAATATCACGAATAAAAGACACTTCAATTTTTTTTTTATTATCAATAATATTTAATCAAGCGCTATAAATATTTGCATTCAATTCGTGTGTCGATTCTACCAAAATACACTCTAAAAATTTAATTAGACGCGTAAATTGGTAGCTACGCAGGCAACACGCGCGTTTTAATCTCGTATAAATCAAACGATCCACTGGACGGCGTGTAATTAGCGGCTCATTAACGATGTTAATTTATTGGCCTACTTGTTGCAAAGCAAACTCGTACCAGCCGGATTGCTTCATGGCTTCTTACCAAGCCGATTCAAACGGAGCAGATTTCGTTTCTCTAATTCAGACGTGACGAGTTTCCCGTGAACGTTTCATTATGCAAAACATTTTCAAGTGTTCTACAACACGGTATACAAATTAGAATATTAAGCATATAACATAGTCGTATGCTTCTATCTTTATTCTTCTTTTTCGTAAATTATTTGCAAATTGACGTAGGTGTGAATTCGAAACGTAAATAGTTTACAACTGTGAATGATAAAATAGTATCTATAATCTTTAATTATAATATTTAATCTACAACTGGAATCTACAAAAATATTTAGAATATAACTAGAACAATAAACTTTTCGCATTAAAATTCTCTTTTATAATAGGACGATAAAATATGAAGAGGAAAATATTTTTCTCTTCTTATCTGGTGTTGCGGGTTTATTTACCATCAGATTTATTATTTAGTACACCTCGTGCAGCTATAAAACAGTTGAAGTAGTACAAGAAATAATGTACAGAAATAAATTAACTGAAGTACCCTGCAGCTTCTGTGCACTAAATCATTTTTATAATGCTGTTACAGTAACCCCACTAAAGAGTTAACAAGTGTCAGTGACGGTATAACTTCAAAACGCCATCATTAAAAAACTAAACAAATTTAAAATCAAAAGCCAGAACAAATTAAATCATTCACTGAAAATGCAATTCTAACGAAAATTACTTTCCATTCATTTTTATACCCATATTTTAACATCCTTATTGCCCTACAATTCTTTACTGATATAATTCACAATCATCTAAATCAGTACTAATCGTGATCACATTAAACTATCATCCACGTGCACATAACACAGCACTCAAACCATTAAATCTGTTTTTCTCATAAATGTCCCATCTCTACCATACACGTAAAATCCACGAATTTTTTCAGAGAGCATCGAATAATAAAAATATACGAGAAGATCATTTCGATACCGTGAATAGCTACTTATGACTATCTAAACTCCGTCGACGAGCGCTTGAACAATTTGAAAGTCCTCTCGTCCATCAAAAAGGAATTAAGGAGTCAAGAAGAAGGAAAGGAATAAAGTGATTCGCGGAAAACTTATCTCCATGATCGCTGATTAAAGAGGAAGCCTCGTTTTCGATGGTGACGATCTCGAAGACAAGCGTCGCCGCTCCATTCCTGGCTCAGTCTCCTTAACTTTAAGCGATGGTTTCCCCGTTCCAAATATCCAAGCTTTTACGGTCCATAAAGGGACGAAGGTTGCTTTTAGTGGCTATTACACGAATCCCTGGCTTGGCGTAACATTTATGGCTCATGCACCGTGTGCGGCAGTCGTTAAAACACATTTCGTGTGAGCGTACGCGCCGAGTTCCTCCTTGCGTTCAGCGCTAGACGCGCGACATTTCTGATTTCTTTCAATTACTATCCTCGATCAGGACCATCCGCGGTGACGATCTTGCTTAGAGAGACAAAAGAGCAACCACATTTCTGCGCGACGAAGTTTCATGGGAGTTCATAAAATCTTGGCAAACTTAAATTTACTTGGTGATGTCAGCTTAATACTCCGCGGTACAAGTTTGAAATTTTTACTTTGTATTCGGTGAAGATCTTGAGAAGGAGAAGTATATACTTCAGAGAGTTTGGATATTGTTTTAATAAGTGTAATTAACAGTGATTAGATAGGACATTGGGGTAGTCCAAGGTTGATTAAAGCACGGCTCGTAAAGTGTATATGACTCCATATTTACATACATACAGGGTAATCAGTTTATCTGGAAACCCTCACCCTCCCAGCATTTATTACAGGGTTTCCAGATAAACTAATCACCCTGAATCTCTATGATTGCAAAGCAAAACATTTGTATCATATTTTTAACTGAAATGTAGAATATATAAAATTTATATTTGCAAAAAGAAGAAAGGACATGAAAAAGAATTTTATCATATAAAAATAAGGATTCAAGAAGACACAAGTCCATAAGACACTATTGAAGTCTATACTTCGAAAACAACATGTGATTTAAGTCACTTTGCCTTATAACCACAGACACATGTAAAATGCCTATTTTAAGCAAAACATAATTTTCAAAAAAAAAAAAAAAAGAAAATAGAATACTTTTGTACTCTGCAAACAATGCTCAAAAAGATACCAAAGGCAGACACAACAACACAAGTAGTGGATCAAAAATATTTCTGACTTACAAGGTTTTTATTTTTACCTAACACATAACGCAATAATTTAATACAATAAAAAGCTCCTGGATCGTTTAAGAATTTCTCGAAAAAATATCCACCTAGCGTATCAGGTTTTTAAGGAATTATATGGTTGACGTTCGATGAAAAACCGACATTTCATATTCACCGAGCTAATATATTGCGCGCCGGCTCTTTCAGAGAAGTATCGCGTAGGCGCACAAGTCCGCTCCAGCCGTGGATCGTTTAAAAAGGGATCCACGACTTATTAGGCACCGACATAGGCTCAATTCGCGGCTACTATCAACGAGGACTGGACGATTTACTTTTCCGCCCGTATACACCCTGTTTGTGTCGATCGTTTTTCGCAGTCTACATGATTTCCAATCGCCGAGTTAATCGAATCTATCGTGGTTTCAAACAGCTGCAATCGCAGTATCTGATCACTCTACTTCAGCTTTTGCAAATAATAAATAGAATAAAAGTAAAATAGCAACTTCGGTTGTAAACGAGAACTCTTATTCGAATTTACATTTTAAGGGATATAGAGAATAGAGGTCACAATGGACACTTATAAAAATCTCAATTAGGAAATTTGTTGCCGAAGAATTCATTATAGAAATATAAAATTCATCATAAAAATTATTATTTGCTGATTTCTAGGCATATATCACTCGATAGCCAAAGAAGGCTTTTGAAATTTATGATCTCGATTAATCTTATCGACCTTCCATGCGTTACTCATCGAAGTCCATGAATATTGATCGGGAAACATGTTTGATGAAAAATCGTCCACTGGTATGGTGTTCCTGACTAAAATTGTATATTGAATGAAATTTAATGAATCCTATTATTGCTTAACAAACGCAGTAACCTTCGTTCTTCATTGATTCGAGTAGATATCAGTTCTTCCGTAACGAAGTTGAGAATCTTTTTTATTCGTCGGTATTTAAATTTTTCGTCCTTTTAATTATACGTCGGGATGGTTTCGCTTTTATCTTCATGAGCTTGAACATTCAAGTCACTTCATTTCGCTTCAGAAGTCGCGTCGCGGGAACACGTCAAGGTGTAACCAACACGAATGGTTCTCTCTCCTCTTTTCCCTTTTACTTCGCTGTTCCGCTTTATAAAGGAATCATTACCCCGAGACAATTAACCCCGTGTATAATTAGCTGATAAATTTCGCGTTAATTGCTGGCCATTATGGCCGTTCAAGATTAATCGTTCAAGATGGCTTGATATTTAAATTAAAAGCAATCTCCCGCGGTTCGTACGAATCGCCTGATTCTGCGGCACACTCTAAAGATCTCCCTTTACCCACTGTCACCTCTTTTAAGCCTTTGGAAATTTGTTTGACAAGCTGCGTCGAGTACAAAAATTTATTCGTAAAATAATTTTACCTTTCATGTGATTTGATATAAATTTTCTGAAGGTCGTGAAATTGGATAGAGATACTTACTGAAAATTTTATAAAATTTAAGTGGAGGTCGTACTATTCCAAGAAACTTTACGTTTCACCGATCAAAATCTAAATCGCTGAAATAATCAGTAACTAGGCGTCTGATAACTAATAACGAATAATAAAACGATAATACAATTCGTCACGTAAGTACAATAGGCCATAAATCAACAGAAGACTGATTGTTCATGATTAAACTGCGATCTAAGTTCGCGTACAAAACATACGGGTATAATAGAAAGGTATCATTACAATTTGTAAAGCGTTTACAGAGTATGATTCATGACGAACGAATTTCTGTTTAGATATCAATCTAATTATTCGTCAGTTTCTAATCGAATTTAAAATAATATCGTCAACGTCGAGCAACGTTGGTGGTATTTCATTAGAAAGGTACATTCCTAGCCTTTCAGAACTTCCGGCATCGTTGATTCATGCTAAATAGTTAATGATATTATTAGCTATGAAATCTTGATTTAGGTAACCTGTCAATACCTTGCTCGAAGTATCAATTAACACTTTAACTGCCATGTTATCAATGTGTGGGCACCAATTTTTATGCGACTGTGTATAATTTACACGATCATGAATGATACTATAAAAAAATTGTAACAGCTATTAGAAGAATGGGAATACTGTAGAATAATTATAAAAATTAATTAATGAAATTTCTTTTATAAGAAAAATCACTGTTCATGTAATAGAATTGTTAGCAAATTTAGTGTGACACTCAAATAGGTATTAAATAATGTACTAGAAATAAGAGCATTGTAACTCGTGTGGCATCCAAATAATATAACTTCAAAAGTTTGATTCTGTGCTCACGCTATTTCTTAATAATTTACATAATGTATACACTTAATATTTTCATGAATGAGTCAAAATAGTAAAACTTGCAATGAAAGTAAACGAAAATTTGTGATTTCCACAAGCTAGAAGATGGAAAACTGAGCATACTCTACTCCGTCTAATATTAGAAAAAATCTTGTAGAAATTTGACACCGATTCAAGTAAGATATCACAAGATAACGTTCAAACATGGAAAATAAATTTTCCCTCAAAGTGGATTCCGATGATAGATGCTGAACGCAGAGTCGTGTAGCTGCATTAGTAACTGCTAATAGACCGTGAACCCGTGGCAGCTTATATTGTATCGTAAATCACTCAACCATGAATGCAGATATAATGTCTCTTTATGCAATACGATATCATATTTCACGTAATGGTACCTATCATGTACTATAATTGTAGGCTTATTTTACGGTCGACACATGACCGAGGTATGTTTGCACATGCGGCTAAACCCGAATAATTATTGCGCCTAAGTCTCAATAAAGAAATCACAGATAGTTTATCCCGTGAGCTATCAGTATACGACCGCGGTACTAAATACTAAAATAATTAACAGGAGTTGCAATTACATGCCCGATCGGTGAACTCGTCCGAAGAAAGCGAAGAACACAAGCAACACTGTTAAATAGGAAATAAATAGTGGTATAGTTCTAGGAATTAACTGCAACTCGCCAACAGTTAAAAAGCAAGTTTAACTTACACACGTACAAAAACATCCAAATATTATTTATTTTCTATTTCCATTCAGAAAGTAATAAAACTTCGTGTCGAACAGTTACAATAAATAATTCTACTTTTTGTCACGAGGCAGGGGCACGACCACGATCTTCTTCCCTTCTTCGTTCTCGTGCAACGTCAATCCCATTTCCTGTAGCACGCTGTTCTCCACCACACCGACCCTGGTGCAAGTCCGTATGATGTCTTGATTCGCGGGATTATCCTCGCATAAATTCCGCAGCGCGAGGATCGTCCATTGGATTATAACTGCACGTTAACATTTAATCGCGCGAGGAAACGCGCGGCATTAATTAGTTAAAATATCATTGAACGAGGGAACGTGGCCGATCACAATATATAATAAATACGTGGGGAACGAGTCTCGAACTTACAGGGATTTCTCGCGTCCATATTGCAGCAGTCCAGAAGCAGAGGAATGGCGTCCATTTCGCGGAGCTGAAAATGTTCAATAATATGAGAAATTATGCGCCATACCCAGCGAACGATCACGATATTACGCCGTATAAAACTGGCAAGGTGCTGCGCGTAAACCGAATGACACCGCGCATAAACTCTGGAAACACCCCTTTTTTCTCTCTCGATACGAGCAATGCAACATTATCAGGAGAAATAATATCGAATGACTCGAGATGGTCGTCACGTGAAACGTTCAACAAATGTAATAGACACGGTGTAACGCGACAGAATGTCCCTTCGTTATCATTCATTCAGAATTTTTATACTGGTAAATGGGGAATCCTTTTATTGTCTACTGCCACGTTATTTGAGACAAGACTAACATAAAATAGAATTGATAAATTTTTTATTCATGAGACAATTCCTTTTTAACATATCGGAGACCGATGACCCACCCCCTGGGGTCAGGGAATGACTCTCCTCATCAGCTGAGGATACATTTGAGTCATTTCTATACTTAGAAGACTGTTATCGGTCGCTAAGCACAGTCTTAGTAAAATACAGTGGCCTCGAATATGTTAAAAAATGCTCTGTTATTATTTCCTTCATGCCTTTGATGATTTCTGGTTAAACTGTTACATTCTCAAAATATTATTAAACTTCTACATGGAATATATTTTTCCCCCAAATTTTACATAAGCTATAAGCTGTATATCGTATTCGTTTAAACTTCCTGCGAAACAAATCTTCAATTTATTCGAAAGGAATATAAGTAATTGAATTCCGTCGAGATAACGATATTATTTATTGAAAAGCGCCGTCATCGTGCGACCGAAATTGAAATTGCTAATGGAGAATCTTATGGGAAATTTTGCAGAGGCTGCATCTACCTTACACGATGGTCGTAATGGTTGTCATAAACCGGTCTATAGGTACGAATTTCATTATCAAGTATGTCCGTTATCGATTCCCCTGCAGACACAGGATTACGTTAACATTGTAACACGAGAAAGCGTCGCGTAATTTTACGGCCAATCAGAAGGCGAACATACGTGTTTTACAATTGCGCGCGAAGCACGGGCCCTGTGTTTGCGGAATGAAATTTAAGAACACGATTACCTTCGACACCTCCGCCGAAGAAGGAAGAAACAGGAGGGTGGAGGAGGAGGGAAAAAGGCGAGGCCTCGTATTCACGCTTCTGCATTCTGTGGGCCCAGACCAATAAAATTATTCGAATGTAACAGAAAGAGGCCGTACTTCGATCTCGCTAATATATTAACGTGGTATCCGATGCCGACTAAATTGCTGCGTCTTCGAGTCGGACAGGATACTTAATTTTCCTTTGTTCGATGAACAGCGCAAGCTGCACGATCGTTCTTTCTTTTGTATCATCTCCGCCGCGTGAGAGATGAAATCAATGAGGAGCAATAGCGATCACTCGAAACCCTTTACATGTACGGACCAACAAAAACCAAGCAATGGAAAAGTTATTTCGGGCTTAACGCTCGTATTCTCCTTTCTTTTTGCGTGTCAAAGGATGATCTATGGCGTAAAAAATCTTACGCAGATGTGAATGATAAATGAAGAGTTGGGCGGAGGAGGAAGAAACTGAGAACAGAGACACACTGTTGGAAGAATAAGTGGTTTAATGGATGATTAGAATTGTCAAATTTTTATGTGCGGGGATTTTTCCCCTTTTTTATCTGTTGTACTTTTCATTGTAGTTAGAATCATCGCCGCTTACGATTTTCAAGCGCTACTTTATGGAGCTCCTGTCATAAGGTTTGATGATGTCTAACTTATCGGTAGAAGATAAAGTAAGATTGCATCATGGATGATATTAGATTTACTATTTTATGAAATTTTGCGTCCTCTGGAAGACTAGTCCAAGAGTTAGACCAAGGGTTAGACCAAGGGTTAGACCAAGGGTTAGACCAAGGGCTAGACCAAGGCCTAGTCCAAGCTTAGGACTCATTCTGAATCTACCGATGAGGACAAATAGTTTAGGCTCTGGGGGACTCCCTGGACTACAACCTTGGTTGTCCCCTAGAATGAACTGATCCAGGATGATTATCTTGGACCAGTCGTTTATGAGACGTCCCCTGGAAAGCATTAGGGACAATGGTCTCCAAAGGACTTCTCATGAAACACAAGTAGAACCAACGAAACGAGTTCTTCGTGTAATAGTAAAAGTGTTCTATCATAGTTCTATCCTAGACTAAATTGTTTTATAATAAATTGTTAATAAGTATAAGAAAACAAAAAGATTGTTACTTACGAGGTCTTGGTTCTCTTTGCTTTTGTACGTCATATTTCCAATGATTCGTATTAGTTCACCTTTGAAACGGAATGTATGCTGATTGCGGATATTTGAATTATTGCTTGTGGAAACGTCTTGCACTGTAGGCGCTAAGTCGCTCAACTTCTGTATTGGTGTGAAGCAATTATTCTGTGTTTTCCCAATCATTTGTATGGCTTTCAGCAGGTCTGCAAAAGGGGCATTTGTAAATATTTCCTAAATATTAAAAGAAGTTTATTAGAAAAACAGTTTACCTACAGGTGCAATTAATAAGTAGACTCTTGTAGCTTCTTAGAAAACTATATTCTTCAGATGATCTGGATGTCAACGTAGCTAAAATATCAACAAGGAACACAATTTCTATAGATTCATTCTCATCTAATAATTTGTCTGGTGTTCCCAAAATTAAATCACTTCTCCTGCAAAATCTTTCTGCTAAAAATTGAATCGCATCTTTTGGGAGAATATATTCTTCGGAGCTGTATGTTGTTTCCAAAATTTTATTTTGGAGTATCTCCAAGAAGCATAATATATCCTCAACTTTTCTTCCATTATATGCACTTTGTAATACATTTGGCTGATGTAACAGAAATATCAGAGCTTCTTTTGCACTCTCAAAACCTTGTTTAAAGGGCTCCAAAAGTTGCAAACATAACTGTGTCTTTTCTAATTCTGAGAAAATTTTTCCTTGGTATGATTTTAAGACATTGTGTATGAATATACACGAAGCTCTGACAAGTGGAATATGCTCAGAATGAGTTAAATTTCTGTTAGCAAATGAAAGATATATTGCGAATAATATTACTTTTATATTGTAATGTACTAAAGTGTCCCATGAACAATACTTACATTATCATGCTTTTAAAATTAGTATCATTTAAATATTTGAGTATACTACATTGCTCTGAAAGGTTGCTATCTTCGCATGCAAATGTAAAAAAGTTACATAAAAATTGAATGCTTAATCTTAATATTTCTAACTTTTCTTCTGCTAAATGATTATCATGTTTATATGATACAATAAAATTTGAAGTCCATTCAACAACACCTTCATATGGAAAATGTGAATCAAATGAATATAAGTTGGACGATTCCCTCAAGTTTTCATTAGAAGCAGCTAAAATGGAATATAATTTGTGACAATACGGTCCGCATTCAATATCAGTTGCAGTATATTCTTTATGTTTGTAGCCATTAAAACATGAATTTCCTAAACATTTTAAGCATGCAATTTTTATAGTTGTAGGAATATCAGAATCTTCTGTTGTAAGAATTTGAGCAACTTTTGCTAAAATTGGAAATGAAATCAATTCCCTGAAATTATACAACCCATTAAAATGATTCTTTGTCATAAATTTATGATATACTTTTTTTTTAATCATACTTTGATTCAACATTCTTGAACAGTTTAGGATCAAGAAGATCCGATAATTTATCCCAGTTTTGCTGGGATAAGGCAGATTCAAACTTAGGTAATAGATCAATATTTCTACTGTTCATTATGTTATCATAAATTTAAAATGTATAGTATACAATATTCGTCTCGTTTCAATGAGAGTTCTATTCATTTCTAAACGTTTACTCTGCAAAAATAACCTATTAAATACAGAGCATTCCTGTAGAGGCGAAACTGTATGAAATTTAGTGAAACATCAACGTTTGTAATACGCATGAGCGAATAAGTAGCCTGAAGATAGCTTCAAAATTTTACGATATTTAGCAAAATGAAATAATTTATGAAATTTTATAAATTTCTTAAATACAGTTTCTCTTATTTAAGGCATAGTTTATAATTAATAGTGTCATTTGTTAATGAACTGCTTAATAGAAAATAATTGCTTTTTATTTAGTCTTTAAATATTGCCGCGCTTTTCATTACATTTCCGACGATCAAAATTTTATTCATGGGGAAGCTTTAATACCATTGACCCCACGTAGATGGCGCACGTGGTCTGGTCTAAGAAAGATGGCGCGATTCAAACAGTCAGAATTGTTACGTTTCAAAATTCAAATAATACTCAGTAAAACATAACAAGCCACTAACAACAATTTACGATATATCTAACTAATGAATATGTGAATACTAGTATGTTAAAATTGCGGACGAATAATTTTTTTCCAAAATGATATTTAAAATTTAGTCCATTTCTCAACGTGAGCAACTTCTTATACATAACTAAATAGTTTAATATTGGATTATGCAAATCATTCTTAAACTTTTTAACATTATTCAATTTTAGAAAGTGATTTCACATTTACGTTAGTTCGAATTTTGAACTAGATTTAGGGACTGAAGAATCGTAGATACGCTACTGTATTTATCCCCGCCATTGAATTCAAGTCACTTCATGACCAGCGTTTGTCAAGTCGGCTTAAACTATTTTTCAAGCAGTTTTTATTGAAATAAAAAGGTATCATAAAAGGTAAAAGTTTATAATTTTAAAGAAATATATTAGATTTAGAAATTGTTTTGTGTCAATATGTTTATAAAGTAAATCTATTGCTTTTGCTTTGTCATTCTAAACTAACCTCATTCTTTATAAGTTCGTGACAATGATTTCATTTATTTTTGAATTGACCTAAACGCAAGGAAAGCATTATAGTTATATTTGAAGTAAATGATTGTTTGATGCCATTGTTAAAGTAACAATAATTGCTTTCGTACAGAGTATATTGTAGTATAACCTTAAAATTTATGTTAGCCTTAAAGATAACAAGTGCCAAACAATAGTTACGATAGTTAGATGGCATAGATTCGGATAGTATTTTAGTAGACATGTACACTGAGTCATGTTCAAAATTTTAATAGTAAATTCATTTTTATTTTCAGATGTTTCTGACACGTTCTGAGTATGACCATGGTGTTAATACCTTCTCACCAGAAGGGAGATTATTCCAAGTTGAATATGCTATAGAAGCTATAAAACTTGGATCTACTGCCATTGGAATTGCAACATCAGAAGGTGTAGTGCTAGCTGTAGAAAAGCGCATTACCTCTACATTGATGGAACCTACAACCTTAGAGAAAATTGTAGAAATTGATAAACATATAGGATGTGCTGCATCAGGATTGATTGCAGATTCTAGAACAATGATTGATCGTGCTAGAGTAGAATGTCAAAATCATTGGTTTGTGTACAATGAAAGAATGTCTGTGGAGTCGACAGCACAGGCTGTTTCCAATTTAGCTATACAGTTTGGTGATAGCGATGATGATGGCAGTGCTATGTCTAGACCATTTGGCGTAGCAATGTTGTTTGCTGGTATCGATGAGAAAGGGCCTCAATTGTATCACATGGATCCATCAGGTACATTTGTTCAATTTGATGCAAAAGCTATTGGCTCTGGAAGTGAAGGTGCGCAACAAAATCTTCAAGAAGTGTATCATAAGGTAAGATTCAATTTAATATTTCTAATTTCTTTAGTTTGTAAGTAAAGGTTTGGCTTGTAATTTCATAATACTAGATTATGAAACTTCCTTTTTAAGGTAAATTAGGAATTGAAAAAACTGTTATGCAATTTGTGTTTTGAATTTTTTGTTACAGTCTATGACACTCAAAGAAGCAATAAAGGCAGCCTTAACTATACTGAAGCAAGTCATGGAAGAAAAGTTAAATGATACAAATATAGAAGTAATGACAATGACACCTGAAAAACTGTTTCATATGTTTACAAAAGCCGAATTACAGGAGGTGATTAAAGATATTGCTTAAAATTTTCGATTTAGAAATATGTTGATTTTATTGATATCAGTACATAAAATTTTGAACTGCAGAACTGTGCTATGTGAAAACTGTATATCTGCAAATTATACATACAATTTTTCACTAAAACAATATGTAATTTCTACACAATAAGCAGTTTTATATTTTCATTGTTTTTTTCAAGTGGAAGGAAAATAGTAAACTATAAGTAACGCTTTTAATAGTAAAGAATCCTTTGTCCTTCCTAATAATTATCATTCTCATGCATGCATTCCAAATATGATTTCTAACTTAGTACTAATCCAAAGCTTCAAATTTTTCAAAGCTGTTTCCATATTTTCATTTTGTCATAACTAAATAACATTGCACAATTCTACTTTAATTTTGTCAATTATATCATTTTATTTAAAATGTCGTTCTTTTTCACATTTTCATTTAGTTAATTGATAATCTTCCGTCATCGAAAGAAGATTCAATAAGATCAAGATCTACTATCTCTGGTCCTATCCCATCCATATCCGTTAGTGGCTGAATATCTATACCGAAGATTTCATTTATTGCTGTTCATACTTCCTATCCTACACTTGTTTTCCTACATTAACAAAGGTAACATACAATAAACCATATTCCTAGAATTTGCTTTTTTTCAGATGTTACACATACTTATACTTTTTTTATCCTTTCATTTAACATTGTTTATTTTAATCAGTTTTTGTTCGTGTATGTATTTATTTTACGCACATGTGTATATGTTCAAATCTCTTTGTATTAGTTTGCATTTATTTTATTAAGATCTACCGTAAATTTTGATCCTATTTATCAAATATGTAATCGAAATCGATAACTTATGATTTTCAAGTTTGTGCCCTGCCCTTAAAGTAGGCAATACGATTGCAACACTGCATTACAAGCGCAGGTTGCATATATACAGGGCTTTTATGTCAAAAAATAGATTTCATTTTAAATTACATACATTAATTTAAAATGTTTCTATAATTTTATGGAAACAATATATTTGCTACCAAGAATGAAGTTTCTATTTTTGAAATTTACAACATTTATCGCAATCTTATATATCATACGTGCACAGTACCAAAAGTAAAAAAATCACAAAATAGAACAATACCCGTTAGAAAAATGCGAATAATGTATTTAAATTTTCATTTCTTTTTCAAATCTTTTCATCATATCGATTCATTTTTCAATCGGTTAAAAAACTTTAACAAACAGTCTTAACATTGAACACTGTCCATCGATGAATACTCGCGAAGGCAAGAAGTTTGAATGAAATAAAAATACAGTAAATATTTTTCTCAAAAAGAGAAAAAGTAAAAGTGTTTAAAAGTATGTGTCCCCGTTTTATCTGCAGAGCCAGTATTCCTCTGAAAGACATGTCGCGATATAGCATTCCACACAGAGGGGACTTCTAGACCGCGTCGTTGTTCGTTTCGCGTTTGAACGGAAACGGATGGCGACGGATGGTTCGTTTTCGATTAAAAGCCCTCGAGCTGTGAATGCTCGTATCCGAAATCAATAATTAATTTCGCCTACTGCGGCGGGGCGAGGGAGTCAGGCGAAAGCGAGCTTGGGGCGGAAATGGTTGGGCAACGCGCTCAGTTACTGCGATGTTCCGATAAAACGTCCCTTTTTATCCCGTTCTCTCAGCTGCCAGATTATTGGATATTATTCCATTTCAAGCGTTCAATCCCGCCACGATTCGCTCGCTCGGATTCCCACAGGGGATCCTCTGCCGTCCACTGATTGTTCGAACCACTTATACGCGCGTGTGTGCATCCTATATTTAAACTCGATTTAAAAAATCGTGCTTGATGACTGTGCTTCATTGCAGAATGATAGAAAAAGTTAGAGTGTTACCAGAAAATTTAAAGATAAAGAAGAATACAATTTATCAGTGCATATTTGTATAATTATTGATCTTAATTTTTTATGAAGAAATATTAACCATAGCAGATACTATTATCGATAAGAGAAGTGTTTTTATTGCTAGTGAATATTCCCTAGCCTCCAACCCTGCCTCCTGCAGTAGTAAAACGTTAAAACCTCTAAAAACCACCGAGAAAGTGAAAACGACCGTAGAAAAGTAATCGTCCATTAAACGTTAAGAATGAGGGAAAAGATGAGGGAGGGCTCGCGGGAAAGGTCAACGTCCAACAATCGTGGAGGAAGGCTCAGATGGTGATACGGGTTCAAGGAGGAGCCAGTCTAAGGGAAATGGAGTAGAAGGAGAACGAGGAGGACTCCGTAATTAACTGCGACTAGAGAGCGTCGGGATAGTCCCGTTTGAGTCCCTGAGAATCCCCCGGGACCTGACCCGTCTCGTATCAGACGCCAAACACTCACTCCCACACCGAGTCGAGTCTCGGTGGCGTCGGCCAACCTCGAAGCCGCCACGTTCAAGTTTCGCTACGATAATTGCCTTCGCTTCACAGTCGCGCACCGACACCCGCAGCATTGGATAAAAGGCTCCTCCCTCGTTCCGAGCGAACCTGCGAACGGGGATGAAGGGGGATGGACGAACGGATGGATGGATGCCGCGGGGGAAACTCGATAATGGGTTTCAGCCTCTGAATTTACGCGATTCAGATCTCCCCGTCACGGAAACTCCTGGATGCTCCTTTCATCGCCATCGCCGCGATTTCGCTCGACATTGTCCTGTTTCAATTTCGACGCTGATAACGGAGACGTTTTAGTTGGCCACCTGGGAGAGGGGGGATGAAAGAAGCGTTAGGATCTGTAATATTCAGATCTTGATGAACCTAGAGTCGACTTTGTTAAGAAGATAGAATTGATTTTTGAAATTCGCGCTGGGAATGTTTGATACAGCTTTTTGCCTGTTACTTTTTATGAGAAGTGGTTTAACGTTGTTATGCAACTTGTACTTATTTTTGTGTGAAAGGTACAATAACTGTGAATGAACAAGTGGCTTGTGAGATCGAATGATTGAAGAAATGAAAGGAAAAAGGTTTCACCTTGACAAAAATGAATAATGAAAGTAGAGGTAGGATACAAAAATTGCCGATGTAATTCAATTAGTCGAGTTAGTTTCTTGTTTTATATTTAGTAGCAATATCATTTTTTTTATATATGATTTAATAGAAACAAGTATTGCATAACTTTTACATTTTTCTATGAAACTTCTGCAGACCTTTAAAATTATCGTGCAGTTTTCAACACCGATACTCAAACAAACATTTCATGAAAAATTTATTCGCGTTCAATCGCAACGACTCACCCCTTAAGGAAAAACAAAACTGATTTCGCTCACTTTTCCAGAAATAAAACGTAATACATTAATCCTGTGAGAGTGAGAGTGAATTTCCAAATCCTTCCGATGGCTAAGAGCCAGAGTATTCTTTTTACTACGTTCTTCCGGTAAATAGAAAACGTGCGATCGACTTTATTGACGCTCAAGTGCCGGAAAGAATTTCTTACTGGTAAATGTTGTCTGATAGTTACAAACAGGTGGACAAACCATGTTTGCTCTAAGCAAGACACGCCGAAAAAAAAAACGATGTAAACAGCTCCGACGATCGTTCTGAACCTGGGAGCAACATCGTTCATAACGTAGCCTGCTTTCACTGCAATTCAGTTGAGAAACTACTGTACTCTGTTTTACTGAAATAAATGTAGGATCACAAATTGCTGTCGCTCCGAGGTATACGTGGACTGGCAATGAAATACTTTTTCCTGGAATTATTCCTTGTGTAATTGATTGTTCTGAAAGCAGATATAAAAGCAGGACAAAAGTAGAGCAAAGTAAAATTAAATCAGAATATGGTCAGCGACATTTGTGCTCACATAGATTAAGATAAGATATCTTGTCAATTATTCAACTTTAGTGTACTAAATATAGTTTATTATTTTTCAATGAAGTAACTTTACATATTCATTATATCAGTCGCACAACCTTGATTACAAATTGCATAATGTAACTCCTACAAGTCTACCGTGACGCTTATAATGTCTATAATACTTGAGCACATCGTACTGAACGTCACTTTTCAAATAACTTTCATCATCGGTCCTAGTGAAAATGCACCGAGAGTCAATTGACATACTCTGGTAGACTTGATATAAACGTAGAGTGGTCAGTCGAGGATAAAGATAAACCAGCTTTCGATAGCACCATTCGTCATAAAGTTCCAGCGACAGGCAATAAAGGAAAAGGACGAGGGAACTTTCCTCTTATTACCGAAGCACCAATAGAAAACCGGAAGAACACGGAATCTCGATGCAGGAAGGAGTCGATACTACGCGCACGGCTATAATTCACGCATGGCAGAATCGTCGCGATTTTTTTCACTTTCACAAAAGCGGCCGCTCGCCCATCGTCTAGTAAGACGAGCTACGCGCAGACTTTCGCGTTTTAAGTCGTGGTTATGTGTACGTTGTAATTCTTAGTTCCCGTATCGCATAACTTTTTACATAACGAAAAAAGAATGGTTAATATTGATTGATATTGCTGTCGGTTAATCGTTTGCTACTTGCTAGAAATTCAAATTTGAAGAAACTGAAATCGACTTTTTTCTCCACAAACCTGCATTCAAATGATATGTCATGATTTTCTAATTTTTCGGTACAGCGATTTTAAAATTCGATAAATTCGATGAGTTCACTGTTTTAAAAACACTGACATATCAGGTTTTGCCATCTGATTACGAGTAATGTCGTTATCGTTTCACATTTTAGCTCATTGTCAGTTATGTAAGAATGAGTTAAAAAGGGGTTGAAAAATTATCTAAAAAATGAAAGATTGTAGAAAAAGAGTGGTCTGCATATCAATCATTCCAGATCACTGTAAACATTTATTTTCTTGGAAATAAAATAATTCTCAGTGACATTATTTGTAGGATGAGTTAAAGACTAGTTGCAATGAAATTCGACAGATTTCAGAGTTGAGATTCAATTTTTTGGTTGAATATTGTCTCCATTTTAACAACTGTTAATTATTCCGTTGCCTCTAACATCACCTAATTTTAATTCATTAGTACACTAATATAAATATCTCCATGTTAAATTGAATTCCTTCCAAACACTAGCGAAAATTAGAAATTCAAACGACATGAAATGGATGCTATCAAATCCCAATAAAATTCCTCTAGTTTCTAGACTCTCATACGTTCAAGTTCGCGTATCCGTGTAGCCAGCAAAGGAGAAAGTAAACGATTTCTTGGACGCGTATCCAAAGTTCCTAATTACGACCACGAAATGATTAAAATTCGGTCAGCTTCGAAAGTACTCCAGGAAACGACTGGCTAGATCTATCTGGCGTGTACGCCTTGCTCTCACTCCGTTCCGATTCCGTTTCCGCTATTCACTCGAGATTTCTCGAGACGCCTTCGACATCCGTTCTCGGGGCCGATGTTGTTGGACCGTGACGCGAATGCGGAAATGAACGCTCGCGCGAATCACTGCTTACGAATCCTCCTTAACGCTCGCGCGAACGTTTCGGCATTTTTTCGTTCTCCTTGGGACCGAGTGAAAGAACCGCGACGCTTACGTAACGCCTTATCTCTCTTCCCTTTTCATCGGAGTCAGCCGAGGGTGCTGACTGCTGGCGTGAAAACGCGGAGCAATTTTGCAAAAGTGAAACTCGCGCGAGGACGCGATTTCCGGCAGATCCGACACGGTCACGAGAAAGTGGAGGCTCGTTAGCGCACAAATTTTTAAGAGACGCTGACTGGGAGCGTGAAAACGTGGCGTGGAAAACTAGTTGGCAGTTTAAGGAAACACAGAGCTTGACAAAGTAATTTGTTATGTAGTGATGATAGGTAAGGTTTAGAGAGAAACTGAAGGAGTTTGGAGCGGATTAAAGCATTCTCGAATTATTTATTTAATCATGAATTAGTGCAAAATTATTATAATTGTCGATATTTTTGTTGTGGGCTCTGAAAGGTCAGATTTCGGAATTTGGGAGTTTGAGAAAGTAATTAAAAGACCACGGTTCATGATAGATGAATATTTATTAAAAATCTTTGATACAAAAGAGGAGACCTTAACTTAAATTAGGTACAAGTATTCGCTGCTACAGCAAGACGGTAATTTTGCAGCAACAATTACGTAACATCGGCTAACGAACGTGCGTAAAGCTCGCTTAGACGCCGGCATTAGAGTTTTCTTTGGAACAGCAAGATAGTCACAGCGTTTAAAATCTTGCGTTAATGTGACTACACGAAAGCATATTTTATACTCATATCTTTTAGTACCATTGAAAAGTGCGCTATCTTATTAAAATCTAACAATCGTAGAAAATTTCGAAAGATGTTAGTTTCCCTTCATCGATAAAGTGGACTTCAAAAATTTCGCTTCCCACGTGGAAGCTTCCCGAATTCCAGACTCCTAAATCGACTACGCTCCGAAGTCCACTGCTTGGATCTCTAAAACAACACGGTGCATCGAAAGTATATCGTACCGATTCTGTGCAAGGTTACTTTATCCAGCGCTGTCACCAAGAGCTCGAGCAATAGCTTAAATAACAAAAATCTGAAAGACACGTTACGCTCGTCGGAAAGCATGATATCTCCTGGCCCGCGAAATTACGAATCTCCCTCAATACCTATAATCCAAAAGAAGAATAACATCGACGGTGCATCCCCGTTTCACGTTCCCCGAGAAGTGACAATCGCCAGAGATCCATCAAGACTACACAAACAACGAAGAGACCGTCCGATCACCTTTCACCTACTCTAAATCAGCGATGATGCGAGTATCCACCGTATCCACCGCCATCGCCGAAGCCAATGCTCTCGTAGCCGCCGCCGCCTCCGCTGCTGCCATGCTCATCGTGCACGGGGACAGGCACTGGTACCTTCACTGGTACTGGCACCTCTTTCTCCACTGCGTAAGGTACCTCTTTCTCAACGATGTACGGCTTGTCGACGGGTACCTTGACAGGGTAGGGCACAGGCTTGGGGACAGATACAGGTACAGGTTTGTGGACAGGGTACGGCTGGGGTATTGGGACCTTGACATGCACAGGGTACGGTTTCTCGACTGGCACGGGGTACGGTTTGTCGACTGGTACCTTAACCTCATACGGCACAGGCTTGTCGACAGGCACAGGGTACGGCTTCTCCACGGTGACAGGGTACGGTTTGGGCACGCTCACAGGGTACGGCTTGTCGACTGGAACTTTGACTTCGTACGGGATTGGCTTCTCCACGGGGTAGGGCTGCGGTACTGGAACTTTGACCTTCACTGGGTAGGGCACGTGCTTCTCGACGGTGTAGGGCTGGGGCACCGGCACCTTCACTGGCACCGGCACGTGCTTCTCGACAGTGTATGGCTGGGGCACCAGCACCTTCACCTCGTAGGGCTTGTCGACTGGTACCTTGACTTCGTACGGAATCTTCTTCTCCACGGTGTACGGCTGCGGCACGTGCACTGGCACCTTCACGAACACCTTCACCGGGTACGGTACATGTTTCTCGACTGTGTAAGGCTGCGGCACGCCGACCTTCACCTCGTACGGTACGTGCTTCTCCACCAAGTAGGGCACGTGCTTCGTGACCTCGTACGGGACGGGGACCTTCTTCACCACTGTCACCGTCTTCACGTGCTCCTGGTGATCGTAGCTCGAGCCACCGCCGCCACCGAGGTCGCCGCCACCTCCGCCCAGGTCGCCGTAGCTGCCATGGAGACCGCGTTTCTCGGTCTTTTTGTCCGTGGACTCTGCCTGGGAGTCCGACACGCTCTTATCTTCCGATGAACTTGCCTCCTTCGCGACGCTCGCTCGCGTGGCTAGTGCCACCAAAAAGATGGCGATCTGAGGAGGAGAGCGGTCTTTCAGTTTTTTGGGTTTTCATTATGCTTGGGATTGGCTGTTCTTGAGAAGTGAGTTAAGTTGAAGGGTTTGTTCGATACACTGAGGTATTGGAAATGTTTTGTAATTTATATGTCTGGATAGATTTGTGTTTTAACACGTTGACTGCCGGCTTAATTTCACTAAAGACTGTATCACTTTGGCAATGACGCCAATTTTAAAAAATGATGTTTTTGATTCATTTTAATAATTATCTTAAAGTGTTTTTCCTCTTTTACTAACTATCGCTAAAATTCTGTATATTACTATCATTCATAATTGTCTAACTTATTGTTATTCACAATCGTAGAAATGGTCATCCACGTATGTGTGACATGGCAGTTAACGTGTTAATGAAGTGTTTTCTTTTTGTTTATTTTATTGTTCTCATGTTTGGGATATCGATTCCAAGAGATTTATAGAATTGTTTAGGCATTCCTGAAGTTTGGTGTTTGAGCATTATTCTAATTGTCTCAAAATTCAGAGGACGCCCAGTGTAACGAAGAAAAGAAGTTTTAAGAAAGAAATAGGTAAAATAAAGTATGGATATACCAGGCAAACTTGAGGCCTGAGCACGTATGCTTTGCTCTGTGCCCAGGTCATAAGCTTGCCTCGCATACCAATAAATTATAAAGTAACTATCTCGTATACAGTAAAAAAAATCCTAGAGTAGATGAGAGTCACTAATGTGAAATAAAATATCCACTACGAAATTACTAGTACTCGTAATATGCAAATTACCATTTTAAACCTTTTTGTCTATTACTCTGCGTGCATATATATAAAACGTAGAAAAGAAAGGGAGGGAAGCTGTATAATTGGTTTTATAACCGTGTTTACTAATGGAACCAACTCTATTATCCTCAGCGATTAACTTCCCTTTCTTATTCTACCTACCCTAGATTTTTTGTATATGAATTTCGAGACCCACAGCAATGACATCTCGATGTCAATTGTCAGTATCGCTTCAACCGCGAACACGAGAGCATCTCTTTCGAATATCTCTTGAACGTTATCTCAAACTTACTGTTTAATATTTTGCAATAAATATTTGTGTTTCCCATAGGTGTGCGTGCGTGTGTGTGTATGTGTGCGTCAGGTGATATTTGAATAGCGCGCGCTGGAATTGGAATCGCACTTCCTGAATGAAGCCTTCGACTATAAAATGGTAAGTGACTTTTCGGTACCTTTTTTATTATATTTTATTGGAAAAAAGAATTATTCAAAATGTATATTATTAGAGATCGCTGACTCTTTTTACCTATAAAACTCTGTTTTAAATAACATTTCCTGATTTATCGAAATCAGATAAGTTACAATCACTGTGCACTAGATCACTCAGAAATATTTTTACGCAAAGTACAATTTTGAAGCCTGAGACCACAAGAGTGTACTAAAAAGTATTTAATTTTGAAAGACACTTTTAGAAATATTATTTGATTCTGTCTTCACGAATTTTTTCTTCCGCTATCAATGGCCAACCGAGTCGCAAGACATCGATCCTCCGATCGATCCAGAATTCACGGGGGTCTTTAAGGTTTGCGGGAAATAGGAGTCGCTTACCTTAATATTCATCGTTGAGTTCGCGTGTGTTTTGTGGTGGCGTATAACCACTAACTGAACCGCTTCGTTTTCTAGACAGAGCCTTATATACTCCGCGGGCATAATGGCTCGGTACTTTCGCTGCACCTCATCGTACGTATTATACTTGTACGTCTCGTTTTGCATTTGCAAAAACGTGCTCGCGCAAACGCTGGGATAACGTACGGGAAATTGTGCTCTCTGCCGCGTCGCTAATCTACCACGTTCAATCGCTATCCCGTGGAAATCGTTTCCATTAGATGCGTTTAAGATAAAACGGAAGCTCGAGTCGATGCACTCGTTGAGGATACTGTCTTGCGATCCTGCGTGGGAAATTGAAAATTTGACTATGACGTTTCGTCGAAATAAAATTGAAACGTTGATTCTAAATCGACTTGGTGTGTAACGGAGGAAAAAATTTCAGACAATTCGAGATCGTCATTTGTCTTTGTTAATTATTTACACGCTAGACTGAACTTGAATTAGTGTGTTAACAATAATATGTACGACGAAAAAAGATTTAATTGCACTTTCTGAACAAGGTACATTGAAGCTGCATTATTCGGTGCATATTCAACGAGATAAGATAATTGTAGATTGAAATAGATATTAGGAAATTTAATTGTGTGTACGATAAATAGTTCGCAGTTGATCTTAACGTTCAATCTTAGCCTTAGTTTCACTCTTGTTTCATTTCAATGATACATTGACCGTCTGCTATGATAAATTGGTACTAATACTGTGTATTAAGCAATAATGTAGCTAATTATTCAGGTACGTTACGCTCTATACAGTTTCACTATCTTAATAAGATTTCTAATGTGCAAGTTAGACCTTTAAAATATAGAATTTAATATTTACATTTATACATGGTTCATAATTTATCGTATGTAGTGCGTTCTACTTTTGCTGTAAAGCATATACTTTAGTATCTTTAACTTTTGTCGAATCGATTACAATTTTCATACAAAAATATTCATCATATTATAAGTACTACACTTTCAATAATAGTTTATACTATATGTTGAGAATTTCGATTTTGATTACTACAATCTTTCCTCGCAAAAAATCCCGAAACTTACTAAGGATTGTTTTTGTTATGTGCCTTTTTATTATAAACTTTTACCTATTTATCTACTTTTCCTGCTTATCAGTCCTCTGCTACCTTTCTTTCTGTGTACCTATATAAAATATGCAAAGTTGTCGCAGTTCGCGATTATTAAATCTGACCTATTTCTCTAGAACTTCTTAAAAGCGCATGCAGGTCTGATGCGTTTTTGATTACGCCAAGCAGCGCATCGTATTCCTGTTACTATATCGCAGGCAGTGGCACTAAGAGCAAATTGACGGAAGTTGATGTTCACGCAAGCATGATTCGTGACTTACGCGCACGATGGCAAAATCACGATTTCCTTCGTACGTCTTTATTTCTTTCAAGAATATGTAACGTGTGACGTTCTCGCGCAACAATACAGCTTACCTGCTGCAGCAGATATAAGAACAGTTAGAAAAATGTAAATTGCAAAATTTTTTGCAAATTCTACGTACTATTTGAAATTATGTTATGAGCTGTTAGTGTTAGATTCTACAGTTTTATAATAATTGTGTATATCTTTCAAACGATAACAGGTTTCACTAGTATTTATAATGTACCAAACATAATTAGCTACAGATTTCAAATTAAGGAATAGGATGCAAACACATTACTATCACGTCACGTGAAATTTTATCACTTTTCGTGAAGGACCCAGTTGCTGACCTCAAAAACCCAATTTCTGATAAGTTTAATATTTAAGTACATATATGAAATTTATTTTGATAAAAATTTGTAAATAATTGTTACCTATTTTGATATTTCTAGATGAAATTTAATAACTGGTAGTGAGACATAATTTAAGTGATCAACTATTGCTTCCTTTATATGTTTCACATTAAGAACTAAATTATTAATTATTATTAATTTCGCACTTTTTTCAATAATAAACTAAAGACTTATAGAGAGTGTCTCCTACTTTAACGACAATATTTTAAGAGCATAATCTACAAATGAAAAAGGAAAAAAATGTTATATGAAGTTTGCTTGTAAATGATTTATTACAAAGTTACAGACAAAAACGTACAAGATATTCATGTGAATATCGTTAACAATTTTTATATCATTTCAAAATGATTCGATGCAAGCTTGACATCGATTTGATATGGAATTTACTGCATTGTAAATTTCTTCACGATTTTGCTGCATCTCAGCAACAGAACTATTAATTCGTCGCGTGTACTTACTTCTCTACAGTACACTTTTTGTTTCTGTTGCTGAGATGCAGCAAAATCGTGAAGAAATTTACAATGCAGTAAATTCCATATCAAATCGATGTCAAGCTAGCATCGATGTAGGAGGCGATTTTAAAATGAAATAAAAATTGCTAACGATATTCACACGTTACAAAATATCTTGTACATTTTTGCCTCTAACTTTCTAATAAAGCATTTCTAAGTAAACTTCATATAACACATTTAATGGAATTTATGCTTGTAAAACATTTCCCTTAGAGTAGGCAACACCTTATACGAATAACAAAAAATTTCTCTATTTTAGTTAATTGTTTTGCGAATACGTTAGAAAAACCATGCTTCTTACTCTTAAATGACCCGAAACTGGGTCCTTGACGGTGTCCCTATACAGAAAATGACTCCCATGTCAAAATGTGTCTGAACCAGCTCTGCACAGACCTCGTTCCCCCTGACGTGCTCGCTCGTTAATCCATCCAAGCCATCTCAGTCGCTTATCTCCGTCGCTGTAGCATTAATTCGAAGCTTGGTCGCGGTTTCGCGCAAACCGTATCGATATCCGCGAAGGACGGCCATTAGGCGCGTGTAATTGCCGCAGAAATCCGAGTAAAGCTCGCCGGTGGTGGATCGCATGCGGAATACCTAATGCCGTATGTTAATACGGTCGCATGCGCCAGCGCCATTTCGATCCTGCCGAGAGATAGAGCCGCGATTTTTTAACGATTAATCGCCGCGCAGGAATCCCGCTGGCTCATATCACCGCGAACGCCTTGTTAGAGGCCCCTGCCTCCGTAGTCGCGCAATTTTCAATAAATATCGCGGCCCCGGTGGCCGACCCAGCGAGTCTCGTTTCGTACGTGGATCGGCACAGGGCGGCGTTGATCCGATCGATCGGTATGGTGTCCGAGCCGGGGCTGTAATAGAAGTTTAATGCACGGTAATTTGAAGAGGGAAATCTGTCGTAGGTAGCCATGCAAGACGATTACGATTTTATGGAGTCTTGGGTTCTCTTTGCTTAGGTTTTAGAAGTCTTCGAGGTTGATTTAGAGACAACTTTGTGATCGGGCGATAGGAATATAAATTGGGGGTTTAATTGAGACGTAGATCGTTGGATTAGATGCGGTGGGAATGGTTCTGGAGATCGATGATGAATAAATTAACATTGTATGTGGAGTCTAATTGGAGTATACAGTTTTTTTGGACTCTTTTTGCGACGTGTGTTGTGGATTACTTGGGCTGGGTATTAGATAAACTGTGTTGCAAAAATTTGTATTTGTTCAATTTTATTATTAATTTATGTCCTCCGAAGTATGTGGTGGTTAATTGATATTCACTTCCCGATGGAATTCTTCGATGTTCCTGTGTTTTATGTCTCGAATTCCTCGCTGAAATTCCTGTCGAGATTGTTATCAGTGATTCATAATGCGAGAATTATAGCGTTGCTTACAGATACGCACTTCGTAGTTTGCGTGTTAATTACGAGACTTAGTGTAACGAGAAAGCTTTCCTTCCTCTCTATGACCACAAATGAGATTTTTCATTCATTCTACCTATGTGTATATTTCAATCTTGAGTATATCAGTTTTTTTATTATATATATTTATTGTATCATTTTTCCAAGTACACAAGCTGTGAATTTTCCAAATGTCTTACCCAGTTTATAATCCACAAATGATGCACCACTATTTAGCAATTTTAGTTCCTACTTTACGAACTTTTTATGAACCACAATTTTAAAAACGCTAGGTACATTATATACACTTACTCTATAAATATAAATATTTCCAGTAACTCCTTTTCCATTAACACAACGATGCATTGAGCTATTCAAATTATTTAGTACGTCAATTTCCCTAGCTTGAAAATATATTTGTGGAATGTTGCAAGTGCAGCAAAACAGAATCATTGAATCTGTCAAGAAAGAGAGAATCAGCGCTTCGTTTCCACAAGATAGCTTTTTTATTGACATCTGAATGAGCCTACATTGATGGTAGCTTGCTTTCTTTACCTTTTAATTGAAGGCAAACGAAGTGGTGTACGCGTCGTGCTATGCACTTAATTGAAATCTTTATGCGGCGCGTGTGGAAGCGCAGTCTTGATCGTGTGTCTCGAAGCGTGAATCCGCGGAACGCACGTTTTCTATCGCGAATCTGTCTGTTTTCCACGATGAATTTGCAAAAACGGTTTACATAGCAGTCGTTACATCTCCACTTCGATTTTTTTTGGCTGGTCTAATTTACGTGTTCTGGAAATTTGCAGCCGATTTTGTGTTACGTAAGTGCGTCGAAAGTGGTGGATGAGAAAGTGCTATTCAATTAATAGTCGAAAGGTAGTAGCTATAACTACTCGACGGTAGAGTAAGTTGAATTTAATGTGCAATGCGTTTCGAAAACAGTAGTAATGGTCAGTGATAGCAGTAACACTAAAAATGAGTAGTTAAAAATTGTAACAATAAGTAATAGTAATAGAGTAAAAAATTTAACATTAAGATATAAGTGTCTATGTCGAACGTGGAAACTTTTGGTGTGTGAAGTTATTTGAAGAAGTATTTTATAATTGTTTATTTGCGATGCAATATTAATAGATACGTTCAAATATCTGTATATTTTTTCTATTAGTGTACCTTCACATTTTATTTTCTCTATTATATAACAGTAAGTTTTTCAGAGAAATGATTTTATTGAATTATGCAATTTCGCAACATTTGAGAAACTCGCGTAAAATCGTACTTATAGAAAGCACGAAGCGTAGTTATAACGACATCTCTTTCGTAACTTTTTTTGTATCTTTTTTTATTTTGACCATCTGACTTTTTATATATTTGAACGTTTACTTACCGATTATGCAATAAAAACTCAGAACTATAATACACAAAGTGAACCGGAAACCGCAGTGTGATCAAAGGAAGAGAAACTTCCTTTCCCTAAACCAAATTGTGGCACCTAACAGTTTCTTCATTTAAAACCACAATTTATTTTAAAAGTAAATTCAACAAATTTTAAAACCAAAGTCATAATAAGTATTTCAACCTTCTGTAAGTCTACCTTAGTCTCAAAATTCCAACCAATTTTCTTTTTGAGCATATACTGCTGTCTAGAAATATTCGCGCACTTAATGGAATTCATTGGAATAATATTAGCCAAGTTAAGAATTTAAACATAACTTAAATTCAAGCTGTCATAGAAAAATAATAAAAAGGTCATATACCAGCATGCATGACCTCTTCCAACGCCATTTTTATTATTTCTGCATGACAGCTTGAATTCAAGTTTTAATTAAATCCAATTATAACACTAGAATCCAAGTAACTTGACTTGTGTGACCACAAGCATGACATCAAGCTACTTGAATCCAAGTGATTCTCCTGATCTGAACGTGCCTTGACGACATAGAAACTCGAAGCAATGTTTCAAGTCAAGTCAAATAACACATTCACATTACTCAAGTCGCCTGAAATCACTTCCCCAAGCAGCTTGAATTCAATTAACTCGACTAACCTTAACAAGCTTGAACGTATCACTCGAATCTCATTTAACAGACGCGAAAATGTGATTTCTCTCTGCTGTCTCGTTGACACGAGTACAGAATCTACCCTCGAAAAATGTCCCACGTGTCTAGAAGCACCCTGTATATCACCGCTCGAAAATCAGCGACCTAATTGCCGCTACCGGAAATCCGTTCCTCCTCCGGCGTCTGACGTCCCCCGCGTCTCGGGAGCTGAAAGCTCCGACAGAGTTTCCACGGCGTGGATCGGTTGGCAGTCGAACGTTGTTTGCCGCCAGCTGCAGCGGACTGTAGCGTCCGTGTCGGCGGTATTATTTCCAGCGGCTCGCGACGAAAGTGAAAGGATCTCGGCGACTTTCCCCGAAATTTAACGGCGCGCCTGCAGCCAGCGATCATCGCCGCCGCTTCCGAAGCTAATGTTCCACAGGCACGAACTTCATGAATTTGGAAGGAAGCGGTGTGTGACCGATTCCGAGCGTAATCGTGGCGCTTCGCTGCCACCGCGTTATTAATCATCGTCGTTGCTACAACCGCCTATTTTGGAATTTCGTGTGAACGTGTCGAGCTAATGTCAGATTTGTAGCAGCGCAACAGTGGGATCAAGCCCTGGCTAATTAAGTGGTTCCGATGGCCGTTCTTCTATGGTGTTGATAATCGCCTTCGTTTGGCCTCGCTTTTTTTGCGCGAGGGGTTGGTGCTGTTATTACATTGTTGCTAATTTTTATGTGCGTCTTTTTTTGTCAGTGTCTGTATTTTCAAGGGGGCTTTCCCTTCTTTTTAGTTTAGATAGTTTTTTTTGTGATTCGTGGAGAGGTAAAATTTGTTTTATGGTGCATTTTCTGTTTTGGGTTTCTTCAGGAATATGGCGTAATTTCTTTACTTTTCTTAAATTTTTTTATTGGGAGAATATTGTTGGTGATTTATGTGGGTTTTTTTGTCAGTATCTGCATTTTTAAGAGGCTTTAATTCGTTTTGATACAGATCTAGATGGAAGGTACTGAGAAAGAGCATTAATTATTTGAATTATTATATAATTTGTGGTTTAAGAGCAACTTCGAAATGGCAGATCTGGGCTTTGATTTCGAATGTAGATAAACAGTGAACATTTAAATAACATTTTGGCTTTTTAATTATGTAATTATGTTATACGAGAATAGAAATTAAAGATTTTGTGGAAACTATGGATTTATATGAGATAGTAGCAATTTAAAATAGAATAGCTTTTCAAAAAAAGTAAAAACTAAAATAACAGGTTATTTTGCAGAAGAACCAATTGGAGTTTAAACTAGAAGTATAATTTACTATTTTAATAATTATCTTCCAACAATATTATTCAAATAATGCTCAAATTTGATTTTATCTTATTTCCATTTGCTTGGAGATTTCCGACCAAGATTACTAGAATCATTACGCTGTCTATTAGCTCCGAGTTGTTACCTGATTTCTGGTATAATGAACTTTCATCGTATAATTTTACCTCATCACTTCGTTAATATCTTATTAAAATACTTATAGAATCATGTAAGCATTCGAACGTAGTAATCAATAATGTTTCGTCGAAATAGTAAAGTCGAGAATTTCTTTATCCCATCCACGGCTGTGATAATGATCTTAACAACATTAACTAGTACTGACATTCAGTGCCGACTTACTTTCAAGAAATCAAAGATTGATTTATTTATCCCCACAAAAATAACAGCGGCATAAAAAGCACATAACACAAGCATTTAGACGTAAGCACCTTTTTTTTCTTACACATCTAACTTTTAATCCGTTCTCCGTAATCTGATATTTTATTAAATCCTCCAATTATTTAGAAGAGTGTATATTAATTGTTCTCAATAGGCACCGAAGGTTACGAGGCATTTATCGAACTTTATTTAAAATATCGCTCTAATATAGATGCTCGTCCGCCGCAATCGCGCATTAAATCGCACAAGAACGAATATTAAACTCACGGAAGGTCGGCGATCGTGCGTTTATGTTTTAATATCGATTCTGATTTACATAAGTTTCTACTCTAGGCCGAAAAGCGAGGGACGTTTTCGTCTTCATTTTCGTAAAGTGAGTCGTTTTGAAGGCGCACCTGCTGGGCCGTTTGAACGTTTGAAGCCTCTCGCGATCAGAACTAATGCATTACTGATGGTCGACGTTTCAGCTTCTTCGGGGCCTTTAAAAAACGGCTGGCCTCGCGGGATTATGTAACTTTAATTGCGTTCTAACTACCGTGCAATGCTCAAGGAATACGAGCCCAGGCAGTTTTGGCGGTGTCTCATTAAGACGTTCGCCACGTTGATGCCCGGAACGTGGACGTGCTTCTCGGGGACGATGATTACCTGAGATTCATGAGCTGCGAACAGTTTTGGGCTTGAAAAATGTTGGTCATCCTCGACGTGCCATATTGTATAAAGTCAAAATTAAAAGCTATGTATCTTGTTTAATTTCTTCAGAGATAAATTTATTTGTATTGACGAAAGAATGATTTAATTACTCTTTTAATTTTGGCACGAGATTTCTTGGTGTCTTGGCGAGGAATTTCGGAATGAATCTTTATTTGGGATAGCTAAGTTATTTGGGAGTAATATTTCAATTATTATATAACTAATTAATTGTGTTAATAATTACAGTAGAATAGATATAAGAGTACATCTTAATTTAATAGTAAAAAGAATAAAAAATTATTAGTACTAAAAATTATAGTACAGTAATTATTTCTTCAGGTATTTTCTTCGACGAATAAATTGGTAATGTTCTCGTGATATGAGAATCACGAAGATTTCACTTTAACTTTTACGTGTCGCGTGTGTATGTGTTCTACGTTCGCTTCAAAGATTTTTTTCTTCCCCCTCTCCTGGGAGTAGATGAAAGTAAAACTTACATCGAATCGCGAAGATCGCATCAGTTTTATGTTGGATACGTCACGCCTTCAGGTTTTTCGTGTAAATTCACGGACATTGCGTTCGTATCGTAGGAAGTGATGTAATGATTTTGGGAAGTTGAAAAAGAAAATTGATAGCTCCAGAAATTGTAGAACATTGAAGTGCAATAGTTAAAGAATATATTAAAGACAACATTATAATCAAACATTAATACTTGAAATTATTTCCTCGGAGTTTCAGTAAATGCTAAATTAAATGAAATTGAAATAGATAATATTCATTGCAATCTTCTTCAATTATGAATTTTTGTGAATCTTAGAAGATCCGGAGAATCGGTGAAAATTAATTCACTAGATGGAGGTGATATTGAAATAGAAATGGACATTCTAATTTGAATTGCATTCGCAACTTTCACTAACAATAAGTCTTATTTTAACTGTATAAATGAATTCCAGAAAATTCGTTCGCGAAGCAAGGGGAAACTTAATTTCATTCCCCCAGAATGTAATTCGTATTGTATTTCTGTTCCATGGCATGTATGATGTAATTCGGTTGAAACCGTGGTCATTTACAAGCAGAGCATTTTTCTTCATCTAATTATAATTAAATTGAAATTTCACTTTCCAATACCCGTAGGCAATTATACAATGCAAACTAATATTATTTGAATATTAATCATATTATCACTACCTTTACAATTGTAAACATCCTAACAAACAATATTTGTAATCTGGCAGGTGTCCTAATATTTCTTCTGAGCGATCAATACTTTCGCCAATACTTTCAAATTTGCCACTCATGAGAAATCCATGAACCAATAACTAAAATCGCAAAATAACATTAGTGTTCTAGACATCAAATAATTCCCTCAACTTTGACACATTTAATTTTTCCATTAAACAAGTTTCCAAGAAGAAACATTGTAAACACTTGAACACATGAAATTACAGTAATCTATTTATCCCATAAATTCGTCGCAAAATCGTAGCACCTGAAACCCATATCCCCGAAGTCATCATCCAATAATACTCGTAATACTTAAGTAATACCTATATCAACACTATCTTCGAGTTTCATAAATTCGTCATTGAATAGCGATCCCGTTACAGGCGTAAGTACTGTACTCCTTTTAGAGTGCATCCCGCTTCTGCCGATAAGAGATCGTTGAAGTCTCCGCGGTTCCACGGGCCGAACCGCTCGCAGGATCGGCGATCCGTTATTTGTTGAGGACACAATTATTGGATCCGCCGGCACATGTAATTTGAGCGGTATTATGCGCACGTCGACAACGTGTCGCGATTATGTTTCGAGGCTACGTACTACCTGGCTGCATTCGCTGCCGCTCGACGAACGTATCTGGTACGCGCACGTCGAACGATTCTCCGCTGCTGCAGCACACCTGATCGCCACGTCTGATCCGATAGCCAATTACGAAGAACATGACGTCCCAGATGATGTCCCGGATACCTCCATCGTGGACACGGGGGGGCGTTCGGATGGCTAGATGACGACGGGAACGTGAGCTACCTGTGAACGAGAGTTACGGAAGCTTCACTGGATTGATTAATGGGTTGGAAGTCGATGTAGAATTCTTTCGAGGGATTCTGATCATCTTTGAGTGTTTACCTGTTTCGAGGGATTCAGTGGATGAGTTAGGAAGTCGTTTTAAACGTCTTAGGAAAGTAATTTGGACGTTTATAGAACGTTTTATGAATTTTAAGACATAATAAAAATATAGGAATTTGTAACTTCGGAAGTTTCGAAGACGTCTTTTTGGACATTTGTAACTTTGGATCGTGTAAGTAAGGTGGAAGTTTCTTGAGATTGAATGATTAGATCAGAATGATTTATGAGGTCATTGGATTTGTTTTTTTATGCTCAAGGATATCGAAAAAAGTTATAAGATGTCGATTAAAAAAATAACGATAATCTTAATTTCTTGTAAAAAAATGACCTTGGAAAAATAATAGTGCTACCATTACGCGTGCCTCTTCAAACAGTGCAATTTTGTCCTGAAGAGTTTTTTTTATAGAACCATAAATAACAGAGATATTCAGGTGTTCCCATTTAAATGCCCCACCTAGTATATTAAGCACATTCCTATAGTTAATAATTCTTCGTGAAGAAATTTTTAAATGGGTAACTGTAACTGATATTTTTTAATATGTACTAAAATAATTTTTAGTTTAGATTGGTGTGTGTAGTTTCAATGATTACCTGAGTGCATTTGATAGAATATAGGAGATAAAATTCTGTTGTGTCATATATAATACTTTTATTTACCGTATCACTTTTTGTTAACCTTTTTCTTGCCATCCTATACAGGTTACAAAAAACGGAGGATTGCTTAGGCTTGAAATCTCGATTCGACTACAAATCACGCAACGAATACACATTTCTAGCAATTAAGTAGCCGATAACCATAGCACGTGCGCTTAATAACGGGCGTTCATTCGGGTCATTGAAATAGCAGTGATTCGATGGATTTTCGCAAATTAACAACGTCTAGTTCAGCACCAGAGTTGGCCCGTTTCTCTGAACATCGAAAGAGAGATACTGATCGAAAATTGCCTGAGCACCCTTTGACGATGAGTTGCCTTCTCCAGGATAGAACACGCGAACCCTATAATTTTCGACTTTAATACGCGAACCGATCGTGTCTAGGCTCCCTCGAACAAAAGCAACTCTGTTTACCGTGGCCGATCGAATTAAAAATAGTTTCCATGGCACGCAGTATTATTTGCTAAATTAGAGAATAATTAAACGAAACTGGGCCTCACCCTTCTGTATGGAAGGTTAATCACATATTTATGCGTCCACGCTGATTGTGAGTATATAATTAGAAATATGTAGAATAAAATCGTTATAGTGACGCATAGTTTGTTTTTTAAAATTGAAGTATCCTTCAGGCGTATTTTTTTTCGTCAAATAAAAATGTTGTATGTATAGAAAACGATTTTGAGAAAACGTCTAAAATGAGTGTGAAATATGTCTGATTTAGAACTTATTCTACTGCCGACGTGTACTAGCCAAGTCAGACACAGTGGAGTCAGTAGAATAGGGCCTAAATCAGACATATCAAAATCAGTAGAATATGTTCCAAGTCAGAAACATTTTACGCGAATGTTAGGTGTTGTTTTAACAAATAACAATTCTGAAATGAAGTTTCAAATATATTTAGTCATTTTTATTCTTCATCAAATCACTCCTTGAAATTTCTGACACCTGTTATCGAACGTCCTACATATTCAGTTGCACACTTCTTATTCCTTCAATGTTAATTTCTTCTGAATACACGATAGAAGGTTATAAAAAGAATAGTTTTTCGCAATGTTCGATTTATTATCTAATATTAATAGACTTCTTCCCCATAATTCAACATTAACAAACTTCTCTCTTTGACACCGACTTTCGCTCCCTGGCCCATTAAAATCCTCAGGGAGTAATTTTGCGACTAACCACCGAACCCTAACTAACCACAGTAGCCACTATCGTCATCAAGCAATCGATCCAAGTCAGGTTCGTTAGGGGAATCTAACGAAAATAACTCCGCTTCCAGTTCCTTCCGAAATCCCTTTTCCCCTACTTTCTATCTCACTCCACTAATCATTCACTTGCAACCGAAATCGTAATTTTCCCGATACATTCAGCGTCCATACGAAACCATTGAGTCTGTCCCTTGGACTCCAGCAAGTGAGTCGTTTCATTTCGAACAAGACAAACACTTCGCTCATGAGGATGCCTTGGAGCAGGACGTCGCCCGTTCTAAAGCAATTTCTTAATTAGAACTCGGCCGTGGTTTATACGCGCGAAATTAAAGGGCCCTGCCCATCGAGATTGAACTCCTAATGCGCGTCGAAGCCGATCTTAAATCAAGCCGCTGGCTAATTGCCGTCGATATTTTATACGTCGCGGTCGCCGCAGAGTTTGCAGCACGCGCCTCCTCGGTGGCAAAAAGGCGAGAGAAAAGTGACCGAACGAAAAAGCGAGCGCGCGGGGATCGGGGAAAAACGACGATCAGAAAGGGTTCCGAGGCGGTCCCGAGGTGGCGACCGCAGCTGATCCACGGATCCGCGTGATCCTTCGCCCCTTTTTCGACCGTTTTTCGTCTCTTTTTGCGCCGTCGCGTAGCGGACCTCGAAATTTATCCTGCCCACCTCCTGCTTCTTGCGCGCCAGCCGGATCGGTTAATAAAAAGTCTGCTCGCGTAACACCGAGCACGAGGTGCGCGCAATCAATTAGCACATCGCCACCTTGTGCTCGCGGTTAATCGAGTCTGTACATGGGAATTCTGATCCATCAACGAACGGGTGGTTTCTTGCAAGCGTGTTTCTAGGTTTCGCTGAAATTATATTCGTGAAAGTAGGTACGTATGCTGGTTTTGTTGGGTTTTTGCGGATTGTGTTTGGATTTTAGAGGGGCAGTGTTCAAGAGTTTCGTGAAAAACGTAGAAGGGATACATAATTGCGAATTATAAAGTATGTATGTGTTGTGCTTTATTAGCTGTACTAATTTTTATGATGTAATAGTGGGAAAAAAGTGTGGAGCATGTTCTTTTAATTTATTTGTCAGTTTTTAGAATTCGTTTAGCTGAAAAAGGGGTGCAGATTTGAATGTTTCGTAATCAGAGACCTTGAATGTTTGGAAATTTGAATATTTGAAAATTTGAATATTTGAATATTTGAAAATTTGAAAATTTGAAAACTTGGAAATTTGAATATATGAATATATGAATATATGAATATTTGAATATTTGAATATTTGAAAATTTGAAAATTTGAAAACTTGGATATTTGAATATTTGTATATTTGAAAATTTGAATATTTGGAAATTTGAATGGTTAATTACTTTAATATCAAAGGTTTTCAAGAACGTAAAGAACACAAGTCAATTTTAATTGTCAACATAGTATAAACTATAAATCATATACTCTGAAGAAATAATATTAACATATTCGCGTTGACATATTCCATAATTCAATGAACACAGCAGAGACTGATCCGTCAGACTTCAATAGTTCTTCTTCTGCGTACACTCACGTAAAATTACTTGTGATCATATTTATCGCACTTCTAATATAAGTAAACTTTCAAGTGCTCAAAGAAATGTTACACTTAGTTTGAACAAAGTACATAAAACGTTATTACAAGATTATCTTAAGAGCATCGGTGTTGTACGGCCGATTAAATTCTCGGACGAGTTCTTGCCCGAATTCCTGAAATAATACTAGCCTCTGGAAATCAGGGGTTACCCCGTTCCTTCGTTTACATCAGGTTTGTTTTAAACAGTTCCTCCTTGATTGTGGCGAAACTGGGTTGAGATGATCAACACGGTACTCTTCCAGCTTCTGATCCCCATCGGGAACATTCAAACGATTACAAATCTCAGTAGACTCGTATTTTTATGGCTATTAATGTTAGGTTGCTGCAGATGTTCCGTAAGCCGAGAAATTAATTTTTAAAAACACCTTGTGTTCAAAAGCAATCTATATGTATTACATGCTGAAAGAATTGCTTGTTTAGATTGTTATCGTCTTATCAACTGCACAGAAATTGTTAAAAGAAAGGTTCATGATGATAGGAATATGTGTATAGTATTTATTAAAAAGAAGAAGAAAATATTCCATTAACGTTTAGAGAAAATTATAGTGGTTTCTTTCAATATCGGAAATGGCTGATACATTTCGATATTTAAAAATAATAAAGAACGGAAGGATAAACAAAAATTCTGTTAGATTAATTTTTATAATTACGAAAAGTGAAAGCTTGTAATTCTTACAATCGTTAATATAAAGTCGATACTTAAAGTTCATGCAACATAAATTTGGTTTTATTTTTAAATTCTCTACAGTGTTTGCTGAATTCTGTGCAGACTTTAGAAAGAATTATTAATGACTCTCCTTTAAAGTATATCGTCAAATAACGGTACGAAATTGATATTAATTGTATGGATAACAACACTTATTACATTTATAGTGATTCCAGTGGAGACAATTTTGATTGCAATTAATAAAAACGTAGATGTTTATCGGGGGTGAGATGTTACGATGAAGGCAATGCATAAACTACAGGTGATTCCCGTTACGAAGAAGGTGTTAATATTCATACACTGATTAATTTTGCACACCCCAGAAATTTGCATCGGCCGCTTGTTCCACGATTCTGAAATTAATTTTGTTTTCAAAAGTATTATAAATGCAGACCGTTCTTCGACCATTTATGCATTTTAAGTAGAATAGAATACATTAAAGAGGCCATGTTCGCTTCTTTGATATTTAATTAATCATTCTCCAAGGTAATTTTTTAAATTATGTCGACATTATATCGAGAAGATTATATGCTGTCGCGCCTTATTTCTTATGGGAATGTGATTCATTTAAATGTGACCTAACTTTCGCCGTATTAAGATATAACAGTGAAATGAAACATTCATGAACTAAATTTGAGTTTAATGGGATCATAGATTTATTCTGTTGGTCGAAAATTGTTACCAGGTGTTCCTATTAAAAACTGTCAAATGTGTCTCATTATTATACATCAGTTATTTAGAAAATAGATTATCAGAAATTAGTGACAGAAAAATATAGACACTATATCAAATATTACAAACTAAAGTAGTTTTAATCCTCAATTAACATAATACTACTATTACAATATACTAATACGACAAGATCTCTCATTTCAAGAACAAAAAAAAATTAATAGCATCTAATACACAAAAGCTTCGCATTTTAAAAAATTTTTTTTTCATAAATCTCTAAGTCATCCGTGTACATATATTTTTCATACCAAGTATTAGAAGATAAAATAATCATTCAGAGTTAATAATAACATTTATGCTTCGTTGAAGTTACCACCAAAATTGTCCCATCAGCCCAATACTACCCGACATGTAAAAAATATCGGTAGACTGTTTGTGCCAGTGTCTCCGCCTTAGAAACAGGATGAGCAAAGCGTCGAAGCAAAAAGGATGGCCGTCGACGAGGCTCGCAATTAGGCCAGACCATTAATTACTTGGATCTTTACATTCTGCCTAATCCTCTGTTGCATGAACTCTAGCGTCTAAATTATGGGGCCATAAACCAAGATCGTATCGGGGACAAAAGGGGTGAGGCTGCTATCAACTTTGAAAACAGGTGGCCAAGTGTCCTAAAGGTATCGCGGACAGACAGGACGTACAAACGGACCCATGAGATCGTCGTTACTTTAATCTCGCGAGAATTATGGCATCGTGTAAAGAGAAGTGTGACATCGTCTGGCAAGGTGGTTTAATTAACCCGTTTACTTTGTTGTTCGTCAACGATCGTTAAGGATCTCCTTGGATCCTGTCTGATCGGCCGCCTCAAAGAGACGAAAAAGGAAGGAAGGATTCGTGACGATCTCATTAGCATAATATGAGTCGCTGTCGATAATCGATGACACAGGGACGAGTATCCGGTAGAAGCCGCACCTCCAGAGAATCGTAATGCAATAAACTCGTGGCTCGAACAATTTTTCGTCTCATGCTAATGAACCCCGTTTACCTGTCCATTAATTGTTATGACCGCGCGATAAAGCGGACGATAGCATCTGTGAAACGCGGCGTAATTGAATCACATCTTTTTGAACCCATGTGCCCCCACTTTAAATTATTTCATAAACGCTCTGGGACGCTCGATGATTTTTACTCTCGTCGAGGTACTTGCTATGAATATATTAGTCAGGGATAAGGTGAAGAGTATTGAAAAATTCGATTCATCACTAGAAATCTACTGTAATAATTGGACATGGGTTGTCAATAGCTGTTCCAATAGCATCAGTTTTTGAGAGACACACATTTACATATAACTGAGTAAATTAGAGTTTAGTTGCCGATTCGTAATCTTTAGATAAATGATTCTACGACCAACCTCATCTCGCAGCGGCTCGACATAACATGTACCTTCTTTTTATTACATATATTTACGAAGGGGCATTTAATCCGTCAATAAATTGAATTAAAATGAAAACTCAGAAACCTAATCTCCCATCTGCCCCCATTCCTCTCCTCACCCCGAGGACAGGACTCGTGGCAGTGGCCAGAGGCTCCTTCGTGCCTCTCGTGACTGTGTTCGCGCCCCTCGATCCCAAATCGTCCATCGAAATTACGAATTTCGGAATCGGTGGCGCGCGATCGCTGGCACCGCGGTGAACGTTTAATCTGGCAAATTGCGCGGAGCCAGCGGGCGTCTAGCGGCCAGGGAGAATCAATCGGATGGCTGCCTTGTAATCGAGTCGCGCATTAATGCGTTCTGTAACCCAGTTACAGGGACGCGCGCGCGCGCACGGTCGCCAGGCGGTCGATCTCGGGCAGAGATACTGGTCGATCGATCGATAGAGCACGACGCCTCGGACGACGTGTCGCGTGGCCGCCACACGACATCGTGCGCGCAGATAACGCTCGAAGATCCGAAGGGAGGCCCCTGGATCGTGAGGAGCGATCGTGATCGAGGCGAGGCGACGCGACAACCTGCGAGGGACGCGACTGGACGATCGAGGGACGGCGAGAAGGGGATCGACGGCGATCCGAGAGAGTTGGAGACACCGAGGAGGGATGGAAGGAGGAGAGGGAGCGAGACAAAAAGGGTGATCGAGGAGAAGGAAAGATAAATGGAGTTAGAGAGAAGAGAGGGATGGAGGGGGAGGGTCGTCGGGCCCCGAGAGAACGGAGACGTTCAATTTCTGTCGCATCTGCCTAAATGTACGTTAGCCTATGATCAGACCCGAGTGGCCTGGCGATATTATATCTCCGAGAGGAGACTAAGTATCGTTTGATTGCGATTTACGGACGGGCATTATCCTGTACGTGTCACGATACAAGAAAGATGATCGGTGGCCCATGGTTTGGCTGGTGCCAACGGCGCTCTTGCACCCGATGACCATTATTGATCTCGCCGAGTGCAGAAATTGTTTCGGGGCTTTTAGTTCAGAGGAATAATTGATACGACGAGTCGGCGGCGGTGGCGTTCGCGCGTGCGCTGAATTGCAAAGAAAATCGGCGGTGCCGCGAGTCTGCAAGTAAAGAGTCTTGATTTACTGGCGGCGCGCGTTCGCTTGAGTGATTAATGAGAAATAGGAGGGATTGATTTATCCTTGGTTGCGATTACTTGGTCTCCAATGAGGAGTGTTGGATCAAGCTTATTAGAGATTCTGTGATACTGTATACTGAAGGTATTAATATTGAGAGTAGTGTTAGTTAATATTTAATCCTCTTCTGTATCTCATATTCTCAACTTAATTTATTTCTTGGTGTCAAACTGATACAATGGTAAAAAATGAGTAGGTGTAATAAAATCATAAATAGTCGAATGTATAATGTGTGATCTCTTTTACTTAGAATAAGCAAATGAAAAATTTAAATACATTTTTTGTATTTTTTGCAAATAATAAAGTGATATGCAGGGCATGTGCTTTTTTGTACTTATCATATGTTTGGGGGTAAGACGTGTTAAATTGATATCAGGAACAGATAAGGGTTAATATATTGGAGGCAAAAACTGAGCTGCATAATAATCATTATTTTAAAATATAAAGAATCGGTAGTGATTGATTAGGTACCTATATACTCTATACTTCTCAAAAAAGATTAATATTGAAACTTAGTGTGGTCTTTATACATATAGTATTAAAATTGCTTACAGCATAAGAGTCAAGCAATTTCTATTTATTAAAAAAAAATTTTATCAAGTAAGTACTTATTTTCCAGGGGGATAAAAATTTGTCTATTCTGAGCATAATAAAAAAGGAATGTTTATTATGCAAAGCATGCAGTGATAGTCGTGATTACAGTGCAGCGAGGTGTCTCTAAAACACCATGCTCGACTTTTAAAGCAGGCTTATTACACAGCAGCTGGAGTATCGCGATTTTCAATCATGTACCGTCGTGTATCGTATATTATCGCCCAGGAAGAACAAGTATTATTTCCCTAATACTCCAAGCATCGTCCCACTTAAATTTGAAATATGATCTGCAGTACAGAAGACAACTTCATACCGGGTGTTTGCTGGCTCTTTGGGACACCTTGACGTCGAGATGTTTCTTTTTAATTAATTCTTACTGTCACTTAGGACGCGCAGACTGATTATTAGCGACGAATATAGTGGTCGGTGAAAAAACGGGGTGTTCCCCTACAACCATCAATTATTTTATGTTGCACACGTAAATGTTCTTCGCTTCTCTACTTAGAAACCGGCACAAGCTCGATATTTTGTTACTCCATTATTTCTGACTAATTTCACAGTCAAATCTATACCCCATTCTCACATTACAATTATACTTACTAGTGGAATTCTTCTAAGATTATACACCACTTAACTATAATATTATTGACGTCTCCTGCATAATCGAACGTATCAGTATAGCAATTTTAATACAGTCGCTAGCAGAGCGAAATTCACGCTTAGCTCATCCGTAAGTACCCATCATGGAAATTAGGCTGCAATTTCAAGACTCTCGAAAATACGCTGCCGTCGGAATGGCAGGACGCCTGTGATTACGAATGAAGTTGCTTTTTCTTCCACTTGACTATGTTGCACCGCAGCCAACAAGTCCCGCATTTTATTGCATACACGCGAGTAGCGATGGGCGCTGAAAGCATTCAAGCAACAAGTTTCAAATAACTCTGGACTACAAAATCCATTCTCTCTCCTCCACAATCTTTCACCTCTCTGACCTACACACTCTTCTTCAGTTTTCTCAAATACCCAAACTCTCCACTCTCAACTTCGCTCTAAAAACCCAAGAAACTTTGGGACCACCCTACAACTCCTCAAAGTTCTTTCCTACACCCCGAGACTTCGAAGCTACCCCCCAAGCAGCTCTTTTGTTCAACAAGCAATATCTGTACCCAGCCACGATCGTGGCGATCGTCTCAATGTTGCAACATCGGTTGTAATTTTTCAATCTTTATCTATCGGCGATCACGGCGAGCCTGGAGCGTAAATATCAGTCGGGAAGAGGCTGGAGCAATCTCGTTCCCATCGCTACGCACGCGGGGACTATTCGAGGCTACCAGGACAACACACTTGGCCGAGGTGGCTAATAGGCATTCGTGATTTCGCGTGCTTAGATTTTTAAGGGCAGGTGATCTGGCCAGCAACTGTCCCCTCGGAGGCAGAGATGCTCGAGCCCTCCCCCTTTTATTTTTTTTTTTCTCCTCCCCTCTGTCTCCGTCTGATGAGGAAAAGAGAGGACGAAGGTGTCCCGAAGCTGGTGTTCGAACTCGATTGTGGCCGCGTAGCGGAGGGCAAGTAGGCGGCGCTCTAAAATTTCGCATTGACTTTCTATGAGCACCGATATACCCGGTGGCATTCATAAATCGTTCTGGAGGAAGTCAGGAGAGGGTTGATCAAAGCCGATGGCGGGAACACGTGCTCCCTTTACGAGTGGACGCCGCACAAGGCGGATCTAGATAGCGAGACATATCTGGAATTAAGGATGTCATCTTGCACGTGCGTGTTTGGGTTCTGAATGGGGCCTAATTTTGCAACTGGATAACCACTAGGCTGCGGTTTAATTTGTTGTGTACAGGGAATGCTGTTTCTTTTTCGGGGGAATTATCATGGGATATGATCGTATACTTTCTGGGTAGTTCAGTTTTGCGTGTGTTTGGAGAACATGTACCAATTAATACTTTAAGGGGGAGATGACGCCAACGTTTTTCAGGGAAGTTGCTTTTTGTAATTATTCAAATTGTAGAAAGTGGATGAATTTAGCTAACTCTTTGAGTAAGAGCCAATGCACACGAGCGATATTTTGACGCATGATCTTGTTGCGATGTTTTTCTTTTGTTTTCTCAATTACAAATAACGAAGAGATATATATGATCGCAACGAGATCGTGCGTCAAAATGTGGCTCGGGTGCATGCGAGCTAACCCGAAAAATCGCTCGTTTTTAATCCCACGATTCTGGAACTGAATTTTGTGCCAAGTGTTAATTTATGATGAGACGTTAATTACTGAACAATTTTTATTTTGTGACAATTTTGTCGGTTGTTAAGGCTCATTACAGACTCAACAGAATCTAAGATAGGTCTAACGTCTTCTTATCTATTAAACAGGAAAAGTATCATTCAGTCTGTAACTGGCCTTTAGAATCAACAAAACTGTCGTTCACTGATGTCACTAACTGTCAATAATCTAACACTGCATCTACGCTACATATTATATAACAAAGTTACATAACTTTTTAGAAAACAACAAAGAGATATTATACATAAAGCTTCTGCTTTTTAAAAAATCATATAATTTTGTCATATAACATATTGTATAGACCCAGCTTAAGATTCCTCAATTCCTACCCCAATCAGAAAATGAAAAACCCAAATTCTAATTCAATTCGTCTAATATAGATCCATCAACAAGCCTCTTTCCTTCCCAACCATACATACCGCCAAATGAAGTATTTTATCTCATCCTGTATCCTCACCGCGTCAAATCGATTTATCTCGCTTCAGAGGATCGAAAAGGACGAAGCACAGCCGCGTTTCCAGTTTCCATATAAATGTACCAGCCAGGATTGTCGAGATGCTTCTTGTCCGTGGTTAATTGAAACGGCGAGGAGTCCGAGGTGGTAGTCTACGCGGCATTCCGCGTCCCCTCATTCAAGGGCACAAATTGTCGTGGCGTTTCATCTTGTCGCGACGCGTCGATCGATTCAGGACGACTTCTTGCCGCGAACATAGCCGTGCGAGAGTATAACGCGGATTTGTCCGCGAAATATCATTGAGCCGACGTCGTCGTCCGCGCAGCTATGTCTCGAAGCGTTCGGTTTCCCTTTAACGCTGTCGCTTTTTTCGCGAACGTCCTACCTGTTCCGTGTGACTCGAGCTTGCTCGATGCTTATAGCCATCTGCTGGAAATAATAGGAGAAATGAGAGGAAATTGTTGATCATTTTCTTCTTTATTATCCTTGATGAAGAATCTCGAGGGGTGTTCTCTGGAAAGTGAGACAGTTTTGAACGAGGACAACCAAGCCCCCATAACTGAAATCTCGAGGAAAATGCTAAAAACATCAGGTTGTAAGGTATATCTATGTACCTATATTTTCCACATTTGATTTACATTATTGAATGTCCAGTATGAAAATTTGTTTTTGATTTTAAAAACAAAAAGCTACATAAAAACAGAAACCTAACAACGTGAATATTAGTTTATGTTCCATAAAGCTGTATCTTCGATGAAGCTACAATGAGGAATTTTTTGTTGCTGTTCCATGGATCTTAAAAAAGTCGTAATGTGTCGCAGAATATTTTTCGTGGTTTCTTCGTGTCTCTGTTGCCAACAAATGTCACCGAAATAAAACCTCGATATTCCTACAATATGGACAAAGTGTTTCTATAAGTTAGTGTATGCTACAAACATGTGCTATTTGTTTGTTATTTCATTTTATTTCCATAAACAAAAAAAATGGTTGACTTATAGGAGATTGAATATAGATATTGTATTTATTATATTATGGTCTTAAAAAAATTTTAGTACTCGTTCTAGACCTTGTCAAATCTAAATTGTTTTTCTTTTTTCTTTTTTTGTTTTTCATTTTTTCATGTAGATGTAAATTAGTACCATACATAAATAATTAAAAATACTACACGAATATATTATTGCAAATAGTACTTAAGGAATAATACGAGTAAAAATAAAAATGCTAAATGGTATTTGTAAACATTTTCTAAGCTGAAATTGGCGGTATATTATACGTTTCTATCCCCTACCGGAAATATCTGAACGCTGACGTAATTTTCCCTTCACGCACGTCCTTCGGGCCCGTTTCTCCGTGAAACGTTTAGTTTTTCCGTAGTCAACGATGCATGGTTCGACCTCCGAAGTAAAAGCAGGGTCCCAGAAAGGATGATTACGTGTGATGTGCGCGGACTGTGGTTAACTCTAAAAATTGCCCATCAACTTTGCTTCGTGGCTTCTCTTAAACGTCGGCTCGGTCTGTTTATTAAAAGCAACGGGCATGGGTCAGTATTGCGACAGACAATTCCGTGGAAATGATGCACAAATGGCTTTTCTTTTTGAGGATTTCGTGAATATAAAAATTGTTCACATTTTTAAAAATATGAATCTGTTTAATGAATTTGAATAACTTAATCTTTTTTATTGAATTTTAACGATTTCGATATTTTCGTTCAAGAAAGAATAAGATACACATCTAAAAAAATATAGTGGTGGATATAATATCTTGAAAAAGGAGAAAAAATGAAGAATTCCATACCCTGAACCAAAGAATAATAGGTAAAAATGTATATGTTATTTGAGACGTTTGTCTGTCTTGGATTCATCTCTTTTACAACAGAATTCTTCCAACAGGCAAAGGAGAAAGGTTGAAACATTACTAAACTTCGTCTGTCTATAGTCTATAGGGACGCGTTCAATTGTCCATCGCGAATTTACATCGCTCACAGGCGAACGTGAGCAGAAGCTAGTCAGGCACGGACGCATACGGTCAGGCATCGCAATTGCTTTTGTTTAGAGGGTGCAGCTTCAAAGGTTGCGCCTGCTTCTTGTCGTTCAAGTCTGCGTGCCCGACACCTCGGGCCCGAGACAATTTACCACGGATCCACCTAAATGGTTCGCGCACGAAGCGTCATTACGCTTCCAAAAAATGCTCCTCGGCGCGTTCGCGAAGGGTGGTCCTAATGATACGCTCACAAAAATGTGCTGTTCTCTTGAGAAAGTATCCATCACCTTCGCTTTTGTTATCGCAATATTTGTGTCAGAAGGTACACACTGGACTTCACAATGCCTGAAATGACTACTACCAGAAAGTTCATTGAAGAAAAATTGGTAGATGAACACTCGAAAATGCCTTCTGGGGAAAGACATTCTCTCATATGTGTAATGATGACAGAAAAATAAGATTTACGCGTGCAGGTCGTAAGAACTAGTTTGCATAATAGATGGGAAGGTGACTTTATCTTACAATGCAAGGATTACCTATAAATATTGGGAATCCATAAAAAATTAAAAAAGGTTTTGTCATTTCATTGTGCTCGTAATACCTTATAGGATCCTTCAGTTCTTGAAATTTAGACTTTAGTTGTAATAAGTTATTGGCAGTTGACAGTTGGCAGTTGGTAGGTGGTAGTTTAGAAGAACCTCTATAAAGATTAAATCTCTAGAACATATTGTTGTAGCATCATATCAAGGAATCTTCAAGTCTCAAATTATCAGAATTACTCTTACAATGTATTCAAATGAAATCAGTCTTCTGCTATTACCACAGTCAAGATCCTCGATTCAAAGAATCACTGAACGTCTGCCACTCCTGAGCGTCAATGACGGCACCAACAGCTGCACCGCGATTAACATACTTAAAAATAACACGGTCAACAGAACAGCCGGACAATCGAAAGCAATCGGTCGATAAGCATGCAAAACGTCGAGTCGCGACTTGGCAATTTGAAAATCACAAGGTTCGCCTGGCGCGAAAGGGTGCACTTTCACTTGAAGTGATGTACATACAAGCGACACCTGTGCCCACCAACGCTGGACACTCTCGTCTCAGCTGACCAATTCCTCCAATACACTTTTTCAGCGTTAAATATTAATACATTTCATTCCTGTTGTCTTCGTTCCTCAAGATCTAAAAAAGCAAGCTTGTGAACCTTAAAAAATTACTCGACATAACGAACACAGAAATCCTACAAAAAAGCAAAATGCTACAAAGAAAAGATAATCGTTCAAAGCAATAGGCACAGCTGTAGAACGCGTTGCTACAGCCTTTGCCGACTAATCACGCTCAATTTCAACAATGTCGCAATTATCGATAACAGCCTGTGCAGTCGCTTCTGCCAGCTTGCCTGACAACCAAAAATGAGTGGATTGATACCGATCGCGTTTTGGGAGCGCGATCGCGCGATCACAGCATCGAGCCGTCGCACTCTCCGCCCCTCTGGCTACTCCACGTTCAAAGGAATCTCGCGGCAAATGACCTGCGGCCCATTATCATCATTTGTTCCAGCTTTTGTACAACTTTGTTGCAGAAAGATCGTGATGCGCGTGGCTTGCACGCATGCCACGAGATGCGCCGCGAGAAATCCTCGGAAACGGCAGGATTTCTCGAACGCGAAACAAAACGAGGGTGAGAATCGAGGGGGAAAAGAAAAGGGGAGCAGGGTGTGGGAATACGAGAGGAGATAGAATGGACCCTTTGGGATAACACGTCAACAGTCGCGGCGGATCTTCGCCGCCTTTTTACACCTTCCGTTCCAACCTCTCGTATTTTTTCACCGCATTCGTGAATTCGGGGGAACTCGCGCGATTTCGTGTGCGAATCGCGGCTCCTTAGATCGCCCTCCATTCGCCTCTAATGACTCGTAATTACTGTTGCCAATAAGCCTGATACGATGGATAGGGGGATGAGGCGGATTCTTTAGAATTTGCTGTGAGTATCCTTCAATGGGATTGTAAAAAGTATTCGCATGATTTTTGTTAATGATAATCTTTGAAATTCTCAGATTTTCAAACTTTTGAATTTTCAAATTTTTCAAATCTTCAAACTTTCAAATTTTCAAATTTTCAAACTTTCAAATCTTAAAATTTTCAAATTTTCAAGTTTTCAAATTTTCAAATACTAATCTAAATATTCCAAAGCAAGCTCCAAATAAAAATTCAAATATTCCGAAAGAAGTTCCTAGCAAAAATAACAAAAAATATACTTCATTATCTAAATTCAACACAAAGTTTTAAAATACCTAGAATTCTACAAATTTCACAAAATTTTTAAGAGATACTTAAATCATACTTAACCCCTTTAAACTTTTCAAATAACTATAACATGCAACTATGTATTAACCGTAGAAAAACTAAAACAGTATACAAGAGTTAATGGAATAGCAGTCTTCCTCGTAACGAAATTTGAGAACATTGCAACATAATATAATGTATCACGTTGAGCGCTTAATACGAGCTATAACAATCCTGGGATTGTACGCGCCCGTTGAATTTCCGAGCACCTGTGGTTTTATAATTGCCACTCTCACCTGGAACCTATACTTTGCGGACGTGCGATCATTGTGCATGTAGAAAATATGGAGGAATCACGGAAATTCTTGTTTTTTGTAGAAAACAAACACGCGGGCTTTGGAGTGGATTATCTTTAAATTCCTCGATTGCCAATAGTTCCTAGAACGATAGCTATTACACGCGACTGAAATCGTCGAATAATATTCATTTCCTGAAAAATTACACCGAGACCCTCAAAATTAGTCGGTTTGATTTACTGCGAGTGATTTATGATGTTATACTATAAATATAACTGAGTGCAAGATTATAGGGAAAATTTTGCCTCACACGTCGTTTAATTTTAACGTGGCATGTTTAATGACTCAATGAAAAATTACACGTTTCGCGGGAAAGATTTATGAAAATACTGTTGGTGGTCTTTCAATTAACGTGTTATTACTTCGTGACGATATTAGCAGTGTCGCAATGAAATTGATTTAAAATTACTGGATATTTTTCTCTAAGTGTTCTGAGAATAGAGTCGTTTGTGGTTTCAAGATTTTAAAGTTGATATTCTATTCTCTGTATGATGTAAGTGGTAGGTACGCTAATTTTTTAATTTGATATTTAAGAACTGTGTTCAAATGTGGGACTGTATATGTACTTTCTTTGACGATCGATTAGTCGCTGAGTGTGTAAACATGTTAAATAGGCTTTGCATAGTCAGGGTCAGGCGACACCCCCCAAAGCTATCATCCGTTCACGCGTTAGGGTGCTCACCCTCTTTGTACCACTCAACCCTCGACTCTTTCAGCATCAATGAATACACTCGACCTTAGGGTCAGATTCATTCTGGTGTCACGATTATTCATTTTGCTCCATTGAATATAGGAAAACATTGAATATCTTCTCTGACACTTTCTGGCACTAAACACTTAAGAATTAATAGTTAATAGGGAAATTAATAGGGAAAAATATAAATACATACACGTACATGTAAATATAAAGCATGAGTCACGTAACTGTATCACCTGAATTTTGTTGTAAACCATTTATTACATAATAAAATATTTCAAACGAAAATTGCTTGGTATCGGGAGGAGTATATCACAGACAAGCATACTCTCGATACCAAGCAATTTTTGTTTGAAACATTTTTAAATGGTTTACAAGAAAATCCACATGATACAGTTAAGTGACTCACCCTGTATATATTTAAATACATATTGCAACAAAATCTCATAATATTAGTAACATATTAATGCTAATGACATACTGATTCAGTATTTGACAACTGGTCAGTCAACGAAAACAAGAATTATTTCATATTAAGTTCTTCAAGCAATGTGATACCAAGAAGGGTCATATAACCATCACCCCCTAATTTAAATTAATATACTCTTATTTATGCCCTTACTCCAGTTTCCCCTAAAAATCTCAAAGAACACTGAAAGCTCCAGAACAATAAGATTTACAACGATAGTGTCATCCAGAACTCCCACTCTTCAACATTAGGGGTTGTAAAGTTCTGAAGTGTATCATGTGTCGCGTGGCGTTTGAATCTCGGTTAAGCTGGAGCTTAGCGAAGGATTACCAGCGCATTCTGCTACTACCAGATAACACTGTGTAAGTTGTCAACCGTTCACACCAGTTTTCGTGCTCCCTTTTGCCCGTCTGAAATAATTGCACTCCTCTGGCCTCACCCCGTCGTTCTGGGGCCCAACGCTTCAAAAGATCGGAGATAACAGCCGGTTCGTAATTGGATGATTTTCATGGGGAACGGTTCTGGGCTGAAAGTAAACGATAAAACCGCGGATAAAGGCGCCGATTCTCACCGATTTTCGTCCCTCTTTTCGCGCCTCCCCCCGAGCCGTGAACCTGCTGCATTACGTAAGGGTGAACGGTCTCGTTACGTTCAAATTTTTAATCGAATTGCGTAAGGGAACGTAACAATAGACGGTGCCTGTCTGTCGATGTCAGGAAAAAAAAAAAGATCGGCAATTTTTCCGCGATGTTGTTTGAGCGAGTTCGCCGATTTACTAATTATAGGCGCGGAAATGGGTTTCACTTTTTGTCTCATGGATATTCACGATAGTTTTCTGTGGCAGCATTGTTTCGCGTTCAGTTGCCTGTTTCTGGGTTTGGTAACGTAATAGTATATAATAGTGGTAACGTGGATGTGGGAATATTCTTTAACTGGGAACAGAAGGTGATAGATTCCCTGGCAGGTTCCTTTACGCAGGTGATAGCCTAATTCATACTACTGTACTGTTAACATATTTTTTAACGAGGAGAGTTAAAAAAGCCATTAACTACGTACCTTGTTTTCCGCAGATTTCTTTTTACACCTAGAAATACAAAGATCAGTCTTCAGTTATTCATAAGATAAAATCTAAACTTCAGAGTCAGAGTAACCCAAGTCCTGTTTTGTGATTTTTCAGGAGAGCCGAAAAACAAACACGATTACTCATTACTTAACATAGTATTTGAAGTAGTTTATATTATTAAATTTCCTTCACTCATAACGTAAAAAACTTAATTGAAAAAAAATGGACTTGGGTTAGTCTGGCTTTAAAGTACAGAAATGTTATCATCGTCAGATGTTACGTGAAAATAATACAAAAATATACGATAAATATAGAGGCACATGTGATACTGGTAATGAACGTGTAAATTTCTTCCATGCAGCATCGCATAAAAGCAGCTTCACTCAAAATTAAGCTTCTCGTACAAAGTCTCGCAGAACTTGTAGCAATTACGGCGTGAATCATTATTAAATTAAGTACAGATTTCATTTGCTTTAAGCCATAAGCTATTAACTACAGACACCTCTTATAAAAAGTACCTAAATTTGCTCGCGAGGCTCTCACGTGCAAGTGTTGTTAACCTTCTTTGCACGGTGTTAAAATACGCAACAGGCTTGCAAAGCAACGGCGTTCATACCGTTTCATTTTTCCTTATTAAAAGTCGACTGTTTACCGGATAATCGCGTAATGAATATATACAGTAAGGAGAGTGGTTGCGGTTAATACTCGCCAATTTCTCCTTGAACAGCACATTCAGTCATTAGGCGTGTCCAGGTCGTCAATTAAGCTTATAAGCTTAATACGAAATGTTTAAAAGGCGGCTCCGAACGAGGCGATTTCGCGCGCAAATCCTCGTTTCTTCTTCTTCTTCTTCTCGTGCCCCTTGCTCCGTTCTTCCAGGATCGCGGCTGAACGAAAACGGCGATGATTGTTGAATAAAATAAAAGGGACGTGCGTGCGGGTTCGACGTAGAACGTTTTAAGTATCCAATTAAAGGGCCGCGGCTTTCCTTTTTCGTGCTTTAATTGGACGGTTTTCGCAACGCGAGGATGTTTCCGGCACAAAATTGCAGTTTGGCAAAACGCGTTACACGCCCGCTCGGAATGATCGACATCCATCATCGCCGCGATAAAAGTAGTTTAATTGAACCTCGAGGACCACTTGTGCTGGAGGATCACGTCGACTGGACCACTTAAAAACAGAGATATCTCTTATTTTCCTCGCGATCTTGTGTGGTTCCTCCATTTTTTGCCCACGTCTTTATCGTGGCAGTGAAAGTATATTTTCAATCTTTTCAGGGTTAATACTGGAAGATTACTTAAAAGAAAGCCCCCTTTTTTGTACTTGCAGAAAGACAGTCTCGTAATTATAGTGACTCTTGAGTTTGCTCGTTAAGGAGTACTGAATGTATTTTCTTTGCACTAGAGTTAAGAAAAGCTAGAAGTATGAAACGTGACAAAAATCATCACAGGCCACAGGACTTCTGTTATAAAAAGGTTTAACCTATTCTTAGATGAAATGAAATTACACTCTGTGTCTTGTGGGGACGCAGTGGACTCCCTTAATAAAAGGTCCTAAACACCAAATAATAAATTCTTTTATAAACGAACACTTATTCCATTACATGGCTCGTCTCTGATTTACACACTAGAAAAACAGACAATTGTATTGCAGTTGGAGTCCCCCACTTGTCATGTCAAAGTTTAATTACCCACAAATAAATATGAGGAAATGTTTGGACAATCCAAATAAGAAATAAGACTTACATTATTACTCTTGTCAAAGTTAGCAGCCTATCTCAGCCTAAAATCACGAAAAATGAATAACGAAGTTAAACAATAAGGATACCAACACGTGACGCGATAGTAATATATTTCCACCCTAATGTCCTCGTTCCCCAATTCGCCAACTTTCATCAGTCCTAATTCCACAACCAAACGACGTACTCAGCCTCGTAATTTCAATTTTCCTCCAAACTTCTCCAAACCACACCAAAATCGCTTATTCATAAACGCCAGAAGAACCAATTCGCGGAAAGATCGAGCATCGTAGCAAAACCAGCAATTTGCTCCCGTAAGCAAACGCATCGGCGCATATTACTCGGGCCGTAAGAAATTTTCCATCGAAACCTCCTGGAACCTGCCTCCTTCGATAGTTTCTTTCGCGCGCGTCGAACGCATTTCTGTCCAATGGTCGATCAAAGGGCGGCGGTTCTTTCGTAGCCTAATTGGATGATTTTCGCGACCCATCTCCCCCAGATGGGAGCGGCGGGGAACGTTTCCAATAAAGAATCGCGGTTTCGACGATACGCCGCGTTACGTGGCGATCCCCGAACGGTGGGCCCGCTCGGCGTTCCTTTTTGTCGTGGATCGAGTCGGTCGTCGCGCGCGACGAGCATCCTTTCTTTTCTGTCCAGAGAAAACATCCGTGCACCGTGAGCGAGCTCGAACAATTTTAATTCCTCAATCGCGACCGGTGCTCCAGAAGGAAACCGTTGCTGAACGCGAGGGAAGAGGCTGAATGGGGGAGGAGAGGGAGGAGGAGGAGGAAGGGGGAGGGTTTCAGGACGGAAGAAAAGGAAGACGTCGGAGGGGGGCTGAAACAAAGAGGGGACCGTTTCGCCCCACAAATAATTGGGCAAAACTGCTTCTGGCGAATAATTACTCGAATGATTGAAGGCAGAGAGAGATCCCCTCCCGCAACCCTCTCGAACCCTCCCTCGACGAGTACCAGCGTCGATCTCTCTAACGAAAGACCAGCGAAATCCAAGAAATAAGCGGAAGCAAAAAGGCCGATGCACTTTGCGGTTTGCGGCCAGCGACGGCCTCGAATTCTGCTCAAACGTGTCTTGTTAGCCGGCCACCGAAGGAAGTTAGATAATGCTCGAGTAATCTTGCGGAATTGCGGCGGAGAAAGTGGATTTTGTAAATGAATTGACCGCAATCGATGGTGTCATTAGTTGCTTGCGATTCCACGACTGTGTGAGTACTTCCAGCGAGATTTTTGTTTATAATAGTACTCTGATTAACCAGAGTACTGTTTTAAAAGCTTTGGAGAGTGACAGGAATGATTTTAATTACTGGATATATGTGTTCATTATTTTTTGAAGTTTTTGAAACTTTTGTGAAATTTGTGAGTTTGAGATTTGCTTCTTTTTTAATTCAGTGAGAACTGGAGTAGGGAAAAATTTAGTGTAACTTGAAGAAATTCTGTCATTGATAATTTTATATGTGATTAATAACCTAAGTAGTGAAGGTTTAATTTGGAAGACAGTATAATATTTGTGCTCACCAATTTCGATTGCAAAAAATATCAAATATATTCATACACTACTTGGTTCCAAAAATTTAGTCACTTGCTAAGTCAAAGTAGGTATATTTAGGGTAAAGTTACTGTTTTCCTTCGTGAATGAATTAATTATAAAATAATTTATCAAATGCAAATATCGACTGCCTTTCATCCCTCAAAGGAATCTCCAAAATCAAATTTCCCAGTAATCAACATCAGTCTCCTCAGAGAGCGAACAGTTCCAGCAACGCTAACAAAATTGCCATAATCGCCAAAACTCTTCACACTTTTCGCACTGTCTGTTCAAAGCTATCACTACTCAACTGAGGGCTCTTCTTTCCGTGGCTGTCACGAGGAATGGTCGATTTTTTGCGGACGAAAGGACGAATCCCATGATCGCCGGTTCTTCCAATCGAGCCCAGCGGATTTAATTGATATTGCCCCGGCCCGTCGACTTTTAATTCGTAATAAATTTCGATCATGCGCCGCGAGATTTATGAAGTTACATCGAGCCTCGTTCGGCCGTACGTCCATCTTTCTAACCCCCGCGCCAGCGAAATTCGCCATCGGGCTTTGGCGACTTTATGGCAACTGTCACTCGGCGTCGATTTACGAGGACCAGCCGAGCGATCTAAATTTGGTGCGATCGTCGACTCCCGACGCAACGAATCCCTAAAAACGTAATGACTTTCATACGATTCTCGGCGGGACTAATTCGAGACGGGAATAAATAATTACAGTTCGATAATGAAACATTACTGAGGGCTTAGAACTGTCTTGCTCGTTTCAATTGCAACATTGATTGATATCCCTGTTGTCTGATCGTCTTTCGTGGAATTTGATCGATGTATAATGTTATAGGGAAGAAATGGTTCGGTGTTTGATTGAATGCGAACTTTACAAATTTATGGTTAAAAGATCCGTCTTATGGGAGTTCCTCAATCAAGTTTCATTGTTGATGATATGAGGAATAATTTTCACAACTATATTGCACCTTTGTATTACAGAACTTTCTATGGTGGCTTGTGAAACTTGCTTGTCTGTGCATGGCAGGTATATTCTACTTAAGGCGATAAACTGAGTAGAATTCGCTTATTATACCTATAAATGAAACTAACGTTGACAGAAAGTAGTTTCTATGGTTCATTTCGCATACCTTTCTTCTTATGAAATTGTTTATTTATATATTTATTTTCAGTAAGAGTAACTTCATAACATTTCATAAACAAAATGTATTTTCTGTTAATACAATTACAATAATGAATTTTATTTCACTTCTATATACTTATTTATGCACTTTTATACATTATACACTTAACAATAATGCTACAATACATTTTAATAGAAGATTAATAATTAGCAGAATAGAAAGCGTAAACATGTACAGTACTTATGCAGAGTCAATTTGACGTGCATCACCACTAATGTTAACGGTCAGTTTGACTCCTAACATTATTAACATTATTCATGTCACCACTCTAAAAGTAATAAAGATACACTAACTCAATTGATGAATTGAAGAACAATAGAAGTCCAAAAACCACATTTTTAGATACTTGGTCCCACATCTGAATGTGTAGTTCTGAATATTTAACATATCTAAATCCCAGAGCCAGAATGTATATTAAGTCCAATCATTTTCTCTATGACTTAACACACTTTGGCTCTGGAGTCCGCGTACAATTCTAAGATTATTTGAAAATGGCTGATTTCTTACTTATATCGTTCTTCAGCTCATCGATTCAATTGTAAACCATTCCACAAAAAAGTAGAACTGGTCAGTTTGGTTTGCAAGAGGCTAATTTAATATACCTCTAGACAAAGAGATTAATTACGCTCTTCATTAACATAATAACTCTACATTCAAGAAACCATTACAGTGCCATCCTTCTTGCCCCCAATCTCGACCACTTGCTCTCTGACGGAGCACCGAAAATCGCCCAGCGACATTATTCAAACCTGCCAATCTCAGCGTCCACCCTGTCGTAGATTGCCCAATCGTCCCGAGGAGACGATCGATCGCGATATCACCACCGGTAGCCCCGACGAGGTGACCCAAAAATCTCGTTCCACGCTCCAGCGGAGATTTTCCAGATCCCGTGGCCGCGCGTGTTCGCCACGGTGGCGACAAACGATCCTCGTCTACTCACCTGCGTTCGACAGCACCTGTGCACGGCCAATCAGGCCGAATTCACTGGCGGTGCCGCGTATATATCTCCGTTAACACGGGCGACGGGACCGACAGGCCCAAGAGGAGTGGCGAGGAGAGGGACGGGGCTGAGGAGCAACAGGACGAGGCGAGAGAGCTCCAGGCGACTAACGAGAGAGCAAGAAGACAGCGATCGGTTGGCCCAGAGGCAACAGACACCGGCAAATTGGACCGACATATTTCAGCTCCCGATCCATTTGCAGTTTCGACGTAAAACCAGTCGCTGGAATCCGGCCGCGGACGCGAAATTCTTACGAAACGCCTTAGGAACGATTCTCCCGTTTTGGGACGAAAACGCTCGCCCCGCTGCCACGGACGGAAAGTCGATTTTTATGATGAGTAACGAGGCGACAGTCCGCCTCGGACAGAGAAACCGGATTTATGTCGACGAGAAAGATGGAGAGGCAACGTTGATTGCAAATACTTGATCAGACAGCCGGGATCATTATGTGAAAAAGGATTTCGGGTTTGTTGGTGGAGGGTACCTGTATGGGACTCTTGTTTTCGTACGATTACTCGAGTTTGTGGCGGCTGGAGGTGGGGAGCGATGTTTGAGCTGGGATTTGTGGTACAGTTTGACGAATCTAGTTCTGACAGGCAACTTTGTCGATTATTATGTTGGATGATCAACCTTCTGTTAGCCCTGTGGCATCGATAAGCATAGCTAGTCATTCCTGTTTTCACTTTCTGTATTAAAGTACAAATTCGTCAGGCTTATTCATAGGACTCTGGTTATTCTCTCCCCAACATCCTCAATAGTCTTTATGAGAGTGTATCGTTAGACATTCTTAGACATTATGCTAGACTGTACTACACTCTACTCTAATTCTCAGATCAAACTCGGACTCGTCTATATCACAGTCGTGTCTGCCAGTTGTACTTATTACGTATCGTTACATCGATTATAGAAGTAAGAATATAGACGTAAGAATAATAAACCAGACACAATTGGCAGAAGAAGACATTTGTGGTTACTGTGTAAAAGCAGATGACACGTAATAATGCGATCAGTTTCCGTAGCAGAAAGACGATACGCCAGGGAATCCCTGAACGAAGCGCAAACGACCCACCATGGGACCCTCATGGACCCCCATGGAGGCTGACCTATGAGCTGTGACATTAGCCCATCTGGCAACCGTTCGTAACATTATTACTCACACGTCACTGTGATAATATATTAACCACGTTGTATCGTGTTTACTTATCACAAAGCCATGGACTCCTATAAATTGATTCGGAAAAGAAAGAACTTTCAATTGCACTACAAAATACACACATCCTGAAGTGTACCAAATAAAAAATCATAACACATAAAACTTAGTAATCACATTTGGAAGATATTTGGAAGAAACAGTATTTTACGTACAAAACAGCGAGCTTTTTAAAGATGCAAAAATCTAAAAATCAAGTGTTTGAGCCATTTGCCTACTTCACGAATTTGAATTCAGAAACTGAAATAAATAAGCTATCAAAAATTCGTCAAACAAACGAACTTAAACATTGCAAGTTAAAAAATTGGAATATTCCAATATTAAAAATTTCAAGTCACTTCCACTAAGACAACAAAACCGTAAATTTTCCATACATTATAATACTGAAACAATCTACCAAAATTTCTCGAAAAAGCAACCCACTGTCTACAATACTCCTCAAACTCCTTGAACCACCCTAAAGCAAACTTGCAGCAGTGCCCAGTGACTAACGAAAGGATTCATTAGGACAACCGCGACTTTTTCGCGAACCGCGATTCCCCGCGATACCATCTGCCACGCTCCGCGACTCGGTAATTTAATTAACTTCCGAGACCGAAGGAAGTCCTCTCCTTTCGCGCAATTAAGCTAGAAGGCCCCGACGGGCTGCCTCCGCGGGCATAAATCCATCGCGCATGCCGAATGGGTTACCCACTTCGAGGGTTCACCTGCCACCGCGGGCAACATTGTTCGGGACGAGCACGCGATCATCGGGAGATATCGTCCAAAAAGCGCGGTGGCTCGGTAGCGCAATGAAAACGGAATCTGGCCGCGGTGGCCTTAAGGGGGCTGGACGCGCGGCGGTCGGGCGAAAAAGAAGCCAGAGAAATCGATGTTATCCGCATGTCGGAGGGCCCCTGGACGGAACAAAAACCGAGAATCCAAACAGCATACCTGTCTGATGGAGCGTACACAGCGTGGATCGCGGCCTGTACGAGAATCGACCCGCTCCTGTGTACACGCGTGGACCCCGTACGCTCTTGTGAATCAAGTGACTAAAATGCAATTAACGGCAATTAAGTTCAGCCCCTCGAACTGTTCGAACGAGCCAATTTCACTCGCCACTCTTGTTGCGCTGTCGATCTTTCTCTGCCCTTCCTTTATGGCTCTTTCTTCTTTCGTCTGTTCCCCTCTTGTTCTCCCCTAGCGGGGTCCCCTTTTTTCTTGGAGAGTTTATACCAGAGGTCTACGCGATCCTGAGGCCAATGAAGAAATAAAGAGCGGGAACACGACGCAATTACATATGGCCGATAAAATAATTGCGATTATATTGCTGGAAGTGATTGCGTGAAGGGGCGAAAAAATGTCTGTGGTATTGTGGAGCAAGGTCGAAGGTATAATTAAGTCGTAAGAGGAGTGTTGCTTTGCAGGGGATGTGAGATTGTGGATCAGGATGTGGGAGTGTCTTGCTGAGGAAGTTTGTTGGAAAGGATTTTGTTTATTTATGGGAGGGTCTTTTGAGCGGATGAATAAGTAGAGGTAATGAATGTTAATATGTTGCAACGAGGGAAAGAGTATATAAGGGTGTAGGAAAAGTGATGGTTGATGTTTTTTGGAGTGAACATTAGGAGTTCATTAACACAATCGTGTCATTAGATAAATTATGTATATGTGTTTCTTTAGAGTGTCGCGTCGTCAAACATGTATATCAAACGTGTACTTGTTACTGTTTTTATCAAAATCGTATTTCATTTCTTTTTCTAAATTTGATTTATTTTCAATAACTATTACGATTTGCAGAATTATTCTACACGCGTTTATATTTTCACTCTAAACAATGAAAATTGAAAGGAAGAAGTATATTTGCTTCCGATGTATATGAATTAATTCCACATCAGTGAGCTAATATTTTACCATGAACTCAATCATTATTAATAGCCTGCAGATGTTTATCAATTAATGAGAAATTTAAATGTATAGCAAAATATAGAATACATAAAATAGGGAGGTATACTAGAACATACATGATATCCAAAATGGAGTACACATTATAAACTTTAGAGAGTACAACAAATTTCTATTTAAAAAACTATGAATTTACATAAAGCTCCACAGTCAAACTATTACTCATTTAAATACTAAAACTTTCTGTAGTATTTATTGAACCACTCCTTCATCTAAAATACAACGCAATCTTCTTCAATCAGTGCTCCCTTTTCGAAACACATTCATCAATAAAAAGGTTCAGTTAAACACTATTAATGATAATTAAAACGATACGAAAGAAGTACTTAACAAAACAACCCCGAATATTTTGTTGCGTTTGCTGCCTGGTTACCTCTAAAGCGCGCGGCTTTTTTCATCCCCTCGTTCGATGTTGTCTTCGAGAATTACAATTAGAAACTGAACACTTGACAAGTAGAGCAGAGAAGGATCACCTGCCGATCGAGCGCGTGCACCTTGAACAAGGCGAAAAAATAAAGACACCGCGAACCCACATTTTGAGGGTGCGTGGCTGTATATGTGGCTATTGAACTCTAATGAGACGCTTGCACACGATTGTGTCGACGTTTCACTGGGTCTTCGTTATTTCGGTACCACTGCTCTACATTTCGAAGAAAGTGTAGAAAGCGGAGCTGAGCAGCTAATAAATTGCAATAAGAGTAAGAAACGCTAGAAATGAAAATCAAATTACGATTGAATCGATGAGATGAAAAATAGAACAAGTCTAAAATTAGCAATTTTCGCATTACCTCGAGGCTATATCTGTGGTTGTAAGGCAAAATGACATAAGTCACGTGTTTTTGTTTTCGAATTTTTGGCGGTTAAAGTTTTCAGCTTTGATACTGTCTTTTGCACCCTTATTTTTAGATGGAAATGTTCTTTTAAATCCCCTTCTTCTTTCTGAAAATATAAATTGTATATCCTAGACCTCAATTGTGGTTTTAACAATCACTACCTTAAATTTTCTGAAAATATGACATAGGTCGTTTTGCCTTACACTCACAGATATTTGGACCACAGAGTCAAAGTACAGTAAATCACACAGAAAACAAGTAGACTTAATATATTTTGGCCCTGGTGTCAAGATATATAAAATACACGCCAGCATCAAACACCTTAAAATGTGGTTCTGGGTTTGTACTGTTCTTCAACTCATCGATTTAATTAATACCTAGCAGACAAACGATGTGATTTAATTTAGGAGACTTTAGTCACCGAAAATTTCCAGAGGAAATGAAATGTCTCTTAGAATTAGCTAAAGATTAATAGATTTCCTGTGCAGGTGTATTTATAAGCGTGAAAGTGCTAGAAATGGAGCTTTTGGTGTGTATTTTAAAACCAAATTGAATCTCTCCAGTGTTAGTCAAAAATTGATAAATTTATAGCCGAGGAATATTTATAAGTGTAAAAACGTTAATCCAGCATGGCAATTTAAACGTGGTCTGAATTAAGCCCGTTGCGTCAAGATTGCCGCGCGTGAAAAATAAAACTGTTCGGTTCGCTCCTGTCACGGTAAACGTTTCGCAATCAACGCTAATTAAACTCGATTAAAATCGGGCGTAATTGAATAACGTGCCTTGAATTTATTGCAGAACACGCGATAATTCGATCACAGATGTCCAGATTCCTGTTCTCCCGAGACGTGTATCTTGCCTCTCGGCTGTGCAAAAGAGCAGAGGCACAACAGGTGCAGAAGTCACGAAATTAAAAGGACGGTATCTTCTCCTGTGTTATTTAACGATCCGCCTCCTTCGCGCCCGACGGAGGGGACTATAAGAAAAATTATTCTGTCATGGAACTGCTATTTGAATAGGTTTTGGAGCGGCATGCTTCAATGGGAAAGATAAAACAATAAGATCTGATAATAATGTAGAATCTGTTAAGGCTTCCTTATATTATGGGCCTCTATCATAAATGTGTACAATCTATTCTTTATTAACAAACAGTAAAACATTCAAATTCAATTGAAGAATTTGTATTTACTTTATTTTAATTTTATACAGAAATCAGATTTGGTTTTAGTATACGGTATAAGAGATTTAATTGAACTATTACTGATTAGTTAAACTAATTATTTATGTTTACACTTTATGATTAAGGATTTCATTTTTGTGGGGTAATTTTTGTTGATCTCGTGATTTGTGTAATTTTATTGTGAATATTATAATTTTTGTCAAGTTTTCGGTATTTTATGTAAGTTGTCAATTTTATATTAATGAGATTCTTTTCATACCGAAGTGCATACATAAACGTGGGTATCTTCTACGAACCGTTGTAAATTTGAGGCTTATAAAAGATGTCGTTATCTCTAATTTTTATTTTAAAGCCTGGACACAGAACCGTGAAATTTTATCTGTTAAAAACAGATTTTATGTACGAGTAATCGAAAGCAGAGCCCAAAATCAGGACACTTCATAAACCCAGACGTACTAGGGTATGTCATAACTTCTTGTCCAGTTTGCATAATCTTATTTTATGGATTGCATATATTACTTTGGTAAAGTTATTCATTTTTCATATACTTATGATTGCAAGACAAAATGACATAAATTATTCGTTCGAAGAAACTTAAAGTTTTACCCTCATGGACATCTAGAAAACAGAATTTGTATTTTTGGCAGAAGGACAGCGGGTTAAAGTATATTTTTCTTTAAAAACAAATTAATTAATACAGAAAACTCTGCGACTTGTCATTTACCTCATAATTGTTTTACAGAAATCTTTTCTGTAAAAGATTCTCCCCATATCATCCACTGTCCAGAAACGTCCGCGAAAAATTATACTTCACCTTAAAAGTGTACATAGGATGATCGACAACAGGTGGCAGAAATTTAAGGATAAATTCTACACGTCAAAATAGGACGAAAATGACGAAATTATATTTGGGGCTTCGATTCAGAGTTACTTATTCCAGAAACGTTTATAATCCACATGAAATGTGTCTGACTCGAGGTTTATTCTACTGGCAGCTAGATAAAGCGAAGTCAGTAAAATAAGTCCCAAGTCAGACACAAATAACCCAAAAACGTGGTGGAGGATATTAACCACATGTTATCACAATGCCCGATTTACAGTAATAATAAAAATGTTCAAATACATACACTTTGCAACAAGGGATATTTTCCACATTATACAATAGACGCCTTTTTAATTGAACCTTCAGTTTTCCCTTTACTTATTATCCACAAATTTCTAAACACTCATTGTTTGTACCTTTAAAAGACAATTTAGGAATCTATCGTTATAATTGTCAACTCTAAGCAAAGGTCCTACTAAATATAACTCTAGTTCATTTTTGTAATGTTAACATGCCCAGCAATGTCCATACTGCAAATAATCTCAATAGAAGTTTCATATCTTAATAAAAAAAAAGAGAGAGAGAGAGAAAACTCAGAAAAAGAATCTAAAACGCCATCTTCGTTTTCGTCTTGCTTTAGCACATAGAATCACCTCTTAAAATTTCTGCCCCCTGTCGTCGAATACCCCTTAAACCATAAAGAATCAAGTCAGTTTACTTACAATTAAAAATGTTCTTAATTATTTCCCTTTCTTGCGAGTACCGCGTCCCCGTTCCCCAGCAGAAACAATTTTCAGAAACTCATTCCCTCCACGGCGCATCGAAACGACGAAAAAGCTGAGCGGGAGGCGTTTTTCCCCGAATGCTAATTACCGCGATTACGAGCGGAGTATGTCCCGTTCCGCGTCCACGGGTGTCACACGCGTTGCCGCGCGAACCGTCGTGGCCGAAAGAAGACATCAATCCTCTCTCGCGGCTCTCGAATCGGTGCCATCCGGGGGAGAGCTCACCGCCTGGTCGTCGTTTTCGTCGTGTTCGTCGGGCATTCGTAACGAGCGAGAGAAGTCGCGCGGGCGCTGCGAGAGGGAGCGAGCGACAGTAAAACGGGTGCCACTCACGGGACCCGTCCCTCTTCTCATTTATTTCTTCAGCAACGCTGCTCGCCTCGCGCTCTCCCTCTTCTTGTCCGCGCCTTAACGCCTCTGCCCTCGGCCCCCGAGTTCGCGCGTAACCAGCGCGACTACGCTCGGTTTTATGCATCGGCCTCCTCGGCTTGAGGAGCTTTTTGCCGCTGTCCCGCTTCGTTATGGCCCCGCGGTATGAGTTATGCTAATTGAATGTATGATAACCAGCGACTTTAATTGGAGTGCAACCGACCATGCTCATTTTCGAGCCGTTTATCGCGCGAAACCGCTCGCGATACGGAGCACCCATGTCGGATGGAAGCGCTCGGTTCGATCATTCGCGAAGGGATGATAAGGCGGGATTTCGTCGCGCCTGGGATTCCTTCTGTTGAGAGTTTGACTGAGGTTGGGAATGGCGGTTGAAGTAGAGGGTATTTGATGGATTATGTGTTTCTTGGGGACGTGGATGAAACGATATGCGAGAAGAGGCGATAGGCAGACGAAAACTCTATGGAATCTGCAAATTAAGTTATGATATGGTATTGAAACAAATATAGACAAACGATTTTGAAAAATTTTGACGTAAGAAGGTAGAATATTAGAATATTTAATTATTTGAATATTTGAATATTTGAATATTTGAATATTTGAATATTTGAATATTTGAATATGTGGATATTTGAATATTTGAATATTTGAATATTTGAATATTTGAATATTTGAATATGTGAATATGTGAATATTTCAATACTTGAATACTTGAATACTTGAATACTTGAATATTTGAATATTTGAATATTTGAACATTTGTATACTTGAATAGCTGAATAGTTGAATATTTAAATATTTAAATCTTTGAATATTTGAATATTTGAATATTTGAATACTTAAATACTTGAATAATTGTATATTTAAATAACAACTTGAATATACGAGAGACCACAAAAACTCTCCTTTCCATTTGTAACCTTCATACCCCCCAACATGTATAAAAAGCCCGAAAGCCTTTGCAAAACATGTAACTCTAAAAACTCGAAACACGCATAAACACATTCAAAGGTGTTCGCTCAGGTTTCAAGCTTGAAGGAACGAAACGGAAACCGAACACCATATTCAGCCTACCCTGAAACTGCATCCGGATCGCAGACACTCGACGCCTCTCGCTTCACGCTCATAATTGCTGGCAACCGATATTTACAATGTAGTGTCACGACCAGTTAATGGCTATGATTACCGCTCTGTAATCACGTCGAAATTGAACGTCTTCGATCCACGGGAACATCGATCGGCTCGCGCGTCGAAGAACTCTATGTCTTCTTTCTAACTGCGTCGACGAATTACCGTGGAAAGAACTCCCGTAATACCGCATTATCATTACCCTGTATATCATAATTCATCGTTACACGATAACCGCCGCTTACGTGCGTTGGTTACGAATCGATCGATAACGATTTTCCATCGGCAGACTCATCACGCTTGATAGATAGACAGGCTGACAATTAGCCATGCATGCACGTTCATCTTCCCATGCATTCGTCTGGGGGAGATTCTTGCACGCAGATCGCTGTTTTTTGCGACTAGAATCCACGATCAGCCATCGCGAGTGATGTCGTGAGGCTCGTTAATTATGATTGTTATACTCTGACGGTGAATCTCGTTGGCTCATGAGTCTAGACATGGGATTCGTTACGCGTGAAGTTAGTTTGATAGTTTATAAGAGGAGGCTGTGGGCAACCTATGTCTTTATACTATTGTTACTGTGCTTTCACTTCTCTGGGAAAACTACTTAAAATTGAAGAGACAAGTTTTGACAAGAGTAAATGACATGTTCAGCTACGATCAAGTATAGAACTGAGAGGCTGAAAGAGATATAAACCAAACAAATTTATTTTAGAAACTTCGACTTGCATAATTTTAGTTCGGTTTATCATACGATTATTTATGAAACAATTGTTCTATGTTCATTATTCTCAACTTATTTCTCATTGCTTATAGACACAAAATTCTAACTTTTAGGCCTGTTTCTTTGAAAAATGAAATTAGTCTGTTAATAGAAACAAGAAAATACTATTTGAAATTGTCTTTAATTTAAACTCGAAGGAATATAGACATCTGACATAATTTTAATAATATTTCAAAGTAATTCCACATTTTTGGCCGCTAGCATCTCTGAAGCAAGGGGAAGCGCAAGTGTTGCTAAAACGCTTACTAAAAATTGGCAATGAAACCGGCTGGTCCCGACTTCCGTTATCGTTAAGAACGTAAATCCTTCGAATCACCGAAAGGCGGCAAGAAACCACCGGTCGACGAAACAAGTGGCTATTTATATTTCCCCATAAAAATCGCCGTCTATAAAGCACGGTCATAAAATCCGCGTTTCTCGCGGTAATTAGCGCGAAAGTATCGGCGCGCCTATGACAGTAAATTCGATTCCACGGATGCCGAGAGTCGACCGGAAAGGGAGAAAAAAAGGAAGAGAAAAAGCTGCGTGTCGGAAGAAGAGAAACAGGTATCTGCACACGTATTTCATCTGTGTGATGCAGATATTAAAAAACGTGCAAAACGAACGCTTGCCATTAATATTCGTGTATTAATATTCATTAACATCCTATGGAGGACGTTCAATAACTTTGTAATCGAAGTTCACCAGTTCATCCGCGGCGTAATGCGCTTTAAAAGATTACTTCGTTGAATAATTATATGCTAAGATCGTGAAACATGGAGGATGTAATCAGCTTGGTATTAATAGAATGGACAGCATAAATATTTTAATAAATTTTTACGTTAGCAGTATATTAGAAGGATGATGAAAATTTATTTTCAAATAGGTTGTGAGCTGGTGTATAACGAAGGGGAATATTTAAATATTAATTTTTAAAGTGTATTAGTATCAGAAGTAGGAGAAAGTGAGAGAGAGATTATGGTAATGACAGTTTTCTAGTAGAATAGTACCGTGTTGATCAGACCGCTATTCAGTTTCTACTGAACAAGCAACCGACATTGTTACAGCATATTTTTAAAAAAATTCATCTGATTATTGTTTGAAGATTATTGAATTTTATTAAGATTGACTGAATAAATAATAGAATGTCTTCTCTGTTCGTATCTCATAAGCTTATAATAAGAAACACGTTCTTGAGATCAACTTATTTACAAAATCATTATACCTACAAAAAATCTTCATTAAAGACCTTCGAAATTCAAAGGCCATTAACTAAAGTATAAAAGAAAAAATGTCTTCATCGCTAAATGATTGGGTAATTATTAATTCCCTACCACAAGAAATTTCCAGTTTAATTCTTGAAAAATTTACTTGTCTTGCTTTCCATCGATTATACGCGTCTACAGAAGTTAACATTAGAAAAACCTTTTCTAATCTCTTCCTACAACCCTACATCCTCTTCCAATTTTCCACTCTCCCTCCCCCATTCTTTCCACCATTCCTCTTCACTTAATTCTGCACACAATTCCCTTAAATTCCTATTCCTTCCTTCATCTCTGTCTACTCTTTCGTTTTACATTAGCATCCCCTCGCCACCCTGATCCTCGTCTTCCGTTCGCCTTTTCCAGTTCGACTTCTTAATTAGCGGAGGACATTCCGGCTGACAGATCGCGAAGCAGTTTCTTTACATCCATGCCAGCTGCACGCTTCGGCACCTTCTGGATATCCCTGCGTGTAACCTTTTTGTCGGCCCTGTTAAGCGTATCTGCCCTCCGGATAACGAATTACCTCTGATCCCAACTCGAAGTAAATCCGTCTTTCGGGCACACGCGAGTCGGACGCCATTGGATGCTGTTACGGGGCTTCGACGCTCGGTATCGCTCTGGATCGCGTGAGGGTGCATCGTGAGGGTATGCTAAGTACAGCGTCAACGTGTACGCACGCCTGCAGCACGCGTGTACATCACGTAACGTACTATCGAAATGAAACATTTTACAGTGTGGCTGTACTGATTGAGACATTTGAAAATGGTACTTTTGATACTGGGGAAGGGACCCTTTGTGATTACGAAAGGAAATAATTAATCCTTTCCATGGCAAACCACAGGTACAGTAAAAATTGCTTAGCCAGTATATACTTGGTTTTGATATATCAGGAAAATTCTGTGCTCACTGTGAATGTTGTCATTGGGGAACGAAACTTTTTCTACACGTCGAAAAATTCTTCCAGAGTAGGTTAATTGAAAGAAAGTTGGATTTTTATTTGCACATTTAACAGTAAAAAAAATCGGAAGCTAGAGAAATCTGAAGTAGATACCAATGGGAACGATCTGTGGAAGTTTTAGTATTTTAGTTGAATAAGTGATAAATTCCACTGATTTAGATTTTTTAATTAAATCATTTTTACAATTATCAGCATGTGTACTATATTATATACCAGCATATGTGCTGTTTTATACCTATTAGATGCTATAAGTTATTAGTGAGAAGATGAGATCTCAGTCCTCAGCTTACTCGCTAACTGAAACAATGAGTTTGGAATTTCATTTAAAAAGTTTGCGCAAACAGTAACTCGACTCGTTTTGAACAGACATCCTTCATCATATTGATCTTTTATGAATAAAAATTAATAGGCTAGTCAGCCAACAGCACCGCGTCCTTCTACCAATGAACCGCTACCTTGGCACTAAAAGGGTTAAATGAAAGCTGCTCCTTCGCCCGGGATAATACGAGGCAAAAGGGGATAGAGGACGTTGAAGCGAATTGGAGCAAATTCGAGCGTGTCCGAACGAGCTAGAAAGAATTTGATCCGATTGGAACGAATTGGAGAAGACCCAAATGGTTTCGTGTAAGTTGAAGCAAGCGGGAGTGGGTTGAAACGAGCTTCAGCGACCCAGAAGCATTCACTCTAGGTCAGCCCTGAAAAGGGTCTGAAATTCGCCAAATTTCCTTCGAACCTCCTCAAACGACTCGAAACCTCCTTGAACACCTCTGCACGCCTCTAAACGTCAATACGCTACTCTCCTCAGCCATAAACAGCGTCCAAATAGAATTCGACGAAAGTCCAAGTCGTAAACACGGGACGAGACATAAAACCCGATTAAAATTCAATTCGAGGGGTGTAACGTTCGATAAAAACCGGGGAAAAAGGACGAAGATCAAATATAGAAGAAACGGTCGAGGGAAATCGCGGGCCGCGCCGTTTCGCCACGGCAAAACAAACGAACCTATTAAGATTCAACGACGTCCGCGCGTGTTATCGTTCCCAGGCGTTTAGAGAGCGTCGCCACGGAGATGAAAGCTCCGTGATCGACAAGGGTACGGGGGAGAAGGAGGGAGAGAGAAAGCGGCTTAGAGGAGGATCGAAGAGGCCACAGACGCGGGTACAGCTTCGGGGCCTGGTATTGACCAAGGCGCGCGATGGCTATGCATGGGTAATGCAATAATCGAGTGAGTGAGTCGTCTCGTCTCGTCTCGGTCGCAAGGGTTCGCCTATAAAACGCGAACGCGAGCCAGCCCCGTAATTACTGTGGAAGTGACTGGTTACTGGTTAGCGCTTCGCTCGACGACGGTTTACCTCCGTTCATCGGCTCGATTGGTTGCCACCTAACGGGCGGCCGAGAGCCAACAGTACACCTCCAGCCGGAGTGTAAATCGAGAGGCTATTACGCGCCGTGGCAAAAATGTAATGAGATATTGCGAGAGCCACGGCGGTTCCTTTTAACGAGCTGAAGGGAACACCGCTACTGCCTTCACGGCCTGTCCTCACTCTGCTCTTTCCTTGTCGCCGAAAACCAATCGAGGGGAATTCTGCACGCTCGCGGGGCCCGCGATGATGGGCCTCAAACGGGCTAATTCCACGGTAGCCGTGAGAAAGAGGAGATTTCGAGGATATCCGTTTGATTGGCCGTGTTACGGCTGTATGGGAAACTGAGGGCAATGCTGCTGAGGGCAGGTCAACCGTGACGGCGAATTTTTCACGTAGGGTAAGTGTACGTGAGATGGAACAGCACGTAATGTGGAACGTTACAATATCTCAATAATTAACTAACGATATCTATTTACAATCAAAATATTTCTCCTTAGTGAAATATTTCTCCTTAGACAATGACAGCTTTCCCAATTTGGTCTCGTGTAATATTGAAGAATAATCATCATTAAGTGGCATTGGATGGACCAGTTTATGGACACAGAATCGAAAGAATTTACATTGAACTCTGTCAAGCAGGATCTAATGATTAGGGCTTTTTGGGACCTATATTACTGAAGCATACTCTTCGATGTGGTTCCATGGTAAATGGGAACCATCCACTAGTAACCATCCATACTCGTTTATTTCGACGTTAAATACTGTTATGGCGGTAATTAAATTCCTACAGTTTAACTGCCGTCGTATAGTCCATGCAGGATAAAACTCTGCGGTTGATCCTTTTAAGTTAGAATTAATTATTGCGTACTAACGATCAGGTGCAATGGTATAATAAGGGAATTTTTATGGAACTCTCTAAAGGTGTGTCGCCAAATCTTGGGATCCTCAAAGCATTAGAGGAACGTTGTAATGTTAGAACATTGTAAAAGTGGATAAGACTAATAGCAAACCTAGGAAAAATATTATATCCTCATATCACGATCTTCTTAAAAACCCCAAATATTCATTAAAAATAGGTATCTTAGACATACTTTGGTCACTAGCCATAGTATTAACTCTTATATTGATAACCGAATTCCCAGCTTCTTTTGAACCTTAATTATTTCAAATTTAAAGTGTAAATTATTTTTTCAAAACATGAATCGACGTAAATATGTGCGAAGAATAGGAAGCAGGTACAGTTTTGCGATATTTTCACAAGAACACGAAAGATCAATACGATTGCAAACACTGGAGTTAAAAATCAATCGAATTATGAATCAATAATTGTACACCAGCAGCTGTAACGATAAATAACAAGAATCAGCAGTGACCAACTCACCTTTCTAGACGCCTCGTTGAATTTAATTGACACGTATTAAAATCGAACAAACAGTGTCTCCCAATAACACAGCCGAGGACGAGTAAAGAACGATATTAAAAAACAGAGGGGAAAGTAAACGACACAGGATCGTGTGTTCGTTAGAAGCAGGCGATCCCATTGAGTCGTATAGCCCTGTAATCTTGATTCTCAATTGATGTAGAAGGCGTTTGCTTGTTTCTTAATACATTTTTGTGGCCCGTTGCACCTGTTGCACCCGAAGGACGAAATGAGCCAGCTAATTATGGAGCAATCAATTACGACAGGCCAGCACAGGGGACGAGCTGCCGAACGATCGTCTCGTCTTTGCCATCTCGATCGCCTGACGTCTGCGATTAACGCTTGGATTTATCGATTAATTTCTTAATTGCTGAAATCACCTGAGCGCCGCCCGATCATTGTACTTGTTTCATTTCGATTTAATGACGCAGCTCTGATTTCAGCAACTAAGTGGATGAGTGAAATTGGACCTGGAGGATATGGTTAACGCGAATGTAATGTGTGTTACGAATGTATAGTCGATCGTATATTGCGTGCACAGTAGGGTGAGTCGGACCATTTTTACTCAGTTGATGCGCAGTGTATTTAAAAGGACACAGATTTTGTATATGTGATTGCAAAACGAAGCTATCTACGTCACATTTTCAAAAAGCTCAAGTTAAGAACTCAGTGGACATCTAGATTATATAATTTATATTTTCAGAAAGAAGAAACAGCATTAAAAGAATTTTTCTCCTAAAAATAAGGGTTCTAGAAGACACAAATCCATAAGACAGCATTGAAGCTGAAACCTTTAAACGCCAACATGTAATTTAGTTTCGCCTTATCGCCACAAATATATTCAGCGAAAGACCCTTCGATTCCTTAATGCAGAAAGTAATTTCAAACACTTGATGGTAACGTACGCCTGAAATTCGCATGCAAGAAATACGAAGTCAAAAATGGAACTCAATTTTTAAGAGTCTACAATTTCACGATGTAGGCCAACCCTCTGGCCACGCATAAAGTTCCGCTAACACGGCTACGGTAAGAAGTTGAGCAATGAAATTACGATAAAGGAGCGTCACGGGATCCAATTAAGTGGCGATAATGGCAGGACTCGCTGTATCCACATATTACGCGAAATTATTGCTCGGCGCAATCGTTGGACACGACGCTGAATGGTAATTGAAAGCGTACACCTCGCGCATGGAACATCGCGATTATAGATTTAGCCAAGAGATACGCGCGCAGTCGGTGTAACTGTAAACGCGATGTAAAACGCCAAACGGCTCCGTAAATCGGAATGGCAAAAACGTTGCTTCCGATCCTGTTCGATACATTTTTAACTGTCATCATCTATCGTCTCTCGGTTTAATAATGGGAATGTTGGGAATATTACATCTTACAACATTCAATTTTGTAAACGAGCAATTATTAGATGTTAAGCTACTCGAGGCTGACTAAACTATCCTCATGTTCAGGATACGCGATGTTGGAGCAGCATAGGCTCCCACTTGAGACTAACGAGTGCCGCGAACAGGAAATCGGAGGTACGTATGGGCGTGCCGCCTGAAATCAGATCGAATTTACTTACGTATATCTTTTAAACGAGATCATCGTCTGGATCGGCTAGATAAGCATCCGCTAAACGACGCAATTCCAAACAATTACCTTCGCGTGATTATCGATGATATTGCATCTAAAAAAACCGCTGACGAGCTTTGGTGTAGTCAGTGCACACGTAATGAGAGCGATAATCAACTTTGTTATAAAACATTCTGGACTCAGGAGTGTATGAAATTGTTAATTTGTATCGAATATTTAGATTATCTTGCAAGGTGTCTAAAGTGGTGCACAGCTGGAATATGAGGAATTTTATTCGAGGCAGAGGGTTGGTTTATATCTTCATGAGGTTTCTTTTTTATCTTCATTTTAGGGCCTGTATAGAGATCTTTCGTGGTCTATAGTATATTTTTTTGAGTGTTTTAAAAATCAAATGAGATGTGGATACTATTTTAGATGTAGCTCCAAAAAACTGTGAGTATACCTCTGAGATGGTGTTGGAGCATTACTATATTATCTTTTTTCTACTAAAATTCTTCTAGTGAAGTCCACAAATTCAGGAATCCTTATATTACTTTCTACTATTAATATTTCTCTAATGGTGATCATAAATCCAGGAATCCCTATATTAAACTCTACTACTCAAATTTCTTTAACCCTTAAATACATAACATTAACATTTAGCTACATACGTCTAAATTATATATTTCAAAATATTTAATAATTAAGAGCTTACACACTCCACACATTCAGTCCCTCTTATAATACTTTCTACTAGAAAAGTGTCTCTAAGGTACTCCACATCTCCCATATCACTTTCTCCAGGTAGACCACTTACTCTATTAGAACGTAGACAACACAAATCCCCATATAAATTTCCTCAGCTTTCAACTCGTCAATATAAAGCTACATCATTTACTGCAACAGCATGAAGATTGCAAGCCAGCCATATTAATCGTTAACGAAAAAGAAAGGCGTAAAAGGAGCATGCTTGATAATTCTGAAGAGTCCCGCACGACGTCTTTAATTCGTCTTCAAATCACCAACGAGATCCGCGAAGTTATTGAGTTTACGTGTTAATTACGAAGGTGCCACGACTCTTTCCTGTCTCGTCGCAATAAAGCGATAAAACACTAATCAAAGCTCCTCCTGTTTGCGCGTGGAACGTCGGTCAGCGTTAAGTTTCGCATTCGAGCTTCGTTATTATAGGCAGATGCTAAACGTCTTCTCCCCGCGGCCCTCTCCTTTATCTCGTTTTCTTTCCCTTTGATGTACAGGGTGTTTCTGAACAGGCGAGACGCGCCCTAAAGTCGAGATCCGGGACATTAAAATGACATAAAGGTGCAGCAATGGTTTATCCCTTCGCGCATTCCCGCAGGCGTTTACTTACTTATTAAAGATGCGCTAACATTGATTGCTTATTGCACGGATGTGAATTTAAAGATGTTGTAGATGCTTCGATACAGCTTCATAATTTTTTAGTACTCATTAGAATTTTTTGTCGAAGGTGTTAACAGAGTAATGAATTTTATGTCAACGTCGAGCTTATTCTTGGGATATCTGGAGATTCAGAAACACCTTGTATAGGTTCAGTTTTTCTATCGTCTTTTCCCCTCCAACCATTTAATTTCTGTTTCGACTTTGTAGCTCACGCAGGAACGTGGGCACGTCTGTCGTGCGATTTTTAATGAATTTATGGGTGGAAGAGGAGCAACGAGATAATACGATGAGATAGGTAATTGGGGGTAGATCAAACCCGGGTGGTGCGACTTGATTCGCCCCGCCACGCCCAGCCTTGGCAGAAATTTCATTTGCTGTGCGTTTTTTCCCTCTTATCATGGATCTCCTCCACTGATGTTGCGACGAATTTTGGGGAATATTTCGGCGACGACGAACCACTTGTTAGTATGAAGTCTTGGGTTTCGGGTCATTAATAGTTGCAAGTGACAGAATCTTCTATCTCTACGAAACTATAACGGCTTATTATTTTATATAATTCACTTGAAAAATAAATATCACTCTTAAAATCGAAATAAACATGTTAAACCTATAAATTGAACAGTTTATGACAGCTCGCCTCTTAATAGTGTTTTAATTAGCAATAATTGCATCAACATCGCTACGAGATGCACTTGCATCGTAGCTTCCCTGAAAATAAGAATCATTACACACGTTCCGTTATCCTTCATATTCTCGCACGATTTATTCGAGCAAAAACACACATCAGAGATAAAATCTTTCGCGAACAAATTTTGATTTAATCTTCTCCGTCGTTTTCAATAACTGTGTCCCAGATTCTACGTTTTGGGCTGCAGCTGCACGCAATGACGTTTCTGTTGCAGTTCGTCAACCGGTTTTCCTGAAAAATTATCGTAGCCCAGGCAAAAGTCATTAAGAACAGTGATCGCGAAAAAGATGGCAAATTGCCTACGATTAGATACGGGCTGACAAAAACGACTTGGGGGTTGCGGCTCTTCTTCTGGCCCCATTTAGATAGACACGCAGCGTAGTTCTATGCGTGGGCAAGAAACTGATGTTACTTCAGAGAGGTATGTATTAGAATTGATGGGACTCACCAAATTTTCATTCTCTCTTAAGTAGTTTTAACAATTCATTAAAAAATTGAATATCTTACATAGCTGCTTCAGGTCCTGTTTGGTCTAATATTAATATAGAGGGTGAGTCTCGCAACTATATCACCTAAATTTCCTTGTGAATTATTTGTTGCGTGAGAAAATGATACAAACAAAGGCTGTGTAGTATCAAAAGAAGTATACTAAAAAGGAGCATACCTTCGACACCAAACAACTTTCGTTTGAAACATTTTTCCATGCAACAAATAGTTTAAAGGAGATTCAAATGATACGATCACGATACTTATCCTGGATATTAGTCATATAAGTAGAATTGCATAGGACTTAGAATTAGAATATATTACTAAGAGAAAGGGGTAGGTGTAATTTAAATTATTTCAGTAACGTGTTAGAATAGAAATAAATCCACTTGTCATGACACCAGACACACCAGAAAAAATACTCGAAATTGTATCTGTCCTATTTTTCTAAACTATTTTATCTTCTATCAGTTTTATACTCAATTAGAACTTTTAGGGTTCTAATGTCTTGCTATCTTAACGACAGCTATTCTACAGTCTATTGGAATTTAAGGTATAGCTATCAGACATTGGAGCAGATGGAAACTGAAATATTCCAAACTTCCATCTGGTTTAGCACCTGACTGATTTTCTGAGTTCCATCCATTCTTTAACCTCGTGTTTATCTTCTATGTAACTGAAAGTGAGAAATGAACGATCCTTCCTAAATGACTCGTAGGATGCAAATCAATTTGCGCCTTCTGACATCTAAGTAAGGGTTAACAATAATGCAATTTTCGCGCGATGGACGCGTTCTCTTCGCTCTTTCGACGGTTTCGACAGTTTCGGTGGGACTCCTTAACAACGTCAGCCTGGCAGTGCTTAGCCAGCGAGGTTAAACGTCGTCCACGGCCTCCGTGCCGATTGTTTTTACGTCTGTTTTCTGGCACACGGCTCAGTAATTGGCAAGGAAGCCCTGCACAACCTTCCTCTTTTTTTCCTTACAATTCCAACGCCAGCCGGGATGCGTCGTTATTTCTGGGTTTCTCAACCAGATACGGTCTGAAACGGGCACTGTGAATCGGTGGGCGAAAAGAAACGCCTCGAAGAATAAACTAAAGGTATTTGGGCAACGAAATTGTAGATCAATCGGTTATTAATCCTTTTCGTGTGGAATTAACTCCTCAACGCCACACAGTGGGGAAATCTAACCAAGTTTGTGTCAAAATCGTAGAACTTGTGATAGAAATCAGACAGAGAGACGATTTCTTTTTTTAGAATTGAACTTAAAATGTTCTAGAATAAAGAAAAATTATGTAAGAAGTAATGGGAGTCTATATGACACATGGAGGTCGTCGTTGAGGGGTTAATTTATTTATTCCTGTATTTTCTGAGGACTCCATTCATGTCAGTTATTGCTACTGCTGCCTAGTATCAATTTCTTACTCACATTCCTATTGCAGAGGATACATCTGTGGCTGTAAGGTAAAACAACCTGCGTTACATTTTCAAAAAACTCAAATTAAGGGTTTAATTGAGATCTGAAATATAGAATTTATTCACAGGAAGAAAAAGAAAGTATTAAAAGAATTTTGTTCACATAAAAATAAAAATTCAAAAAGGCACAAGTTCGTAAGACAGTACTGACGTTAAAGACTTGAAACGCCGATATCTTAAAAACAAAAACATTTAACTTTTTAAGGAAAACTTTCCCTTAAGGGATTTAAGGGAAAGTTTCTTTGTAGCGTCGAGAATGTGAACTCAACCATTATGTGTTTTAAAGTATCCAGTTTAAGACACCGAGCAGTTTCCTTGTTACCTATGTAACGCAGCTGGCAGCCACAGGGTTTGCGAACTTTATCCACTTTGCAATTTGCTCCCAAAAGAGGGTTAGACGAAGGGAGGAAACAGGTTAAAAAATTATTACGATTGTTTGTATAACGAAGCTGTAAAGCATCGTGAGTCGAAGTACCGCCCATTATTGGCACCTGTTCGGATAATAAAGCAATTGTTGGCGATTATCGAAATTCACGGTTTGCGCGCCGAGAGGCCAGGCTTTCCTCGAAACACAAACTCTTGGAAACTGATCAAGCCCTTTGGCAATTTCATGTAGTCTTTTCATATTTCTGTAACATCTCAAAACAGTGGTAACATAATATCAAAAGAAGATACAAGAATCGAAATTTCTCTAAGTAGAACAGTGTTTCTTTTTTAAGTTTCTGCATTCGTTAAGATAGTTTTTAATAATAACTGTGTCTTCAGTTGTATGATAAAATTATGTAAGTCACACTTTCAGAAAAATTAAGTTCTGGCGAAAGGAGATTCCACTAAAAGGACTTCTGCGTTACAAAACGAGGATATGAATATCTCAAGAATAAAAATATCCAACTTATGCTCCTTTGTCTTATAATTGCAAACATAAGGTAGTTTTCCATATTTTACTAGATTAAAATCATGTATAAAAGAATAACTTTTATAGGTACCTACATAAACTGAATTATTTTCTTTTAAATAATTTTAATCTGGAGCCATAAAATGAGGTACAGGCACAGAAATATGAACAAGTACCTAACACAACCTATGGAAAATTGGTCTTCGTCAGTCTTATCTGATTCATAAATTAGAGATTTACCAGATGTCTGACCTTAAAATTCCAAGAACTGAACATCTACTACCCTCTAGCTACATATTTTTTCAGAAATATTCACCTCACATATTTCTCATATAAAGTCATAACGTGTCAAAAATAAGCGTTGCGTTTAAATGTAATTACTGAAAAATTCCGGCACCGTCTGAGTTACGGAATTCCATTACGTAAACTTTCTGCAAAGCGCAGCGTTTCAATCTCGATGCCCGCCCCAATTAACCTGCACGATAATGAGCGTTAATTCGCGGCCAGTTTTATAGTCGGTTAGCATGTCACGCTGACATTTGTCTTGTACTCTATACGAGCCAGAGAGCTTGAACAAGCGCGAATGAATTCATCGACAATTTTTGATTCTCGTACTAAGAAACTTTGTTTCGAGAAATTTCATAAGCATATAATCTTCTCGCTGCAATATGAACGCAACGATTCTTATTAACTGTAATTTAAATTTAAACAAGCCAACTGCAGCCAGAAATGCGAACAAATGGTAACCACGAAAGAGTGTATAAGTTTTCGCAAAAGGTAGACAAATGGTGCAAATAGTCTTCGTGGAAATGGTCGTTGTGTTATGTTTATTCTGTTACTTTGTGGGGAATTTTTCATTGCTCTTGCCATGTGAAAGTTCTGAAAAATGGACTGTCCTATAGTTGAAGAATGTTGTAAGACATCAATGAATTAGGATAATTAGGTATCTACGTATTGCTTCAATATCATTTAATCCTTCGAAATTGGGAAAAAGGATGAAGAAGTAAGTCAAAAATGGAGAGGCAAATTTTTTTGAAATTTCACCCTGTTTTCGACAAAACCAACTTTGGAGATGGACTTTTAGTATCTATCATAGAACAGATATTAAAAATAGATGAAATTTAGAAATCCTTAACCTATCTAGATAAAAGTAACCCCTGAACAATCTATTAAAAGCTACAGAATTGTCATAAAAAATCCTTCGCAACCCTTCTCCACGGTTACTCCAGTTCACCCCGAGTTCCCTATACCCCAAACACCCCAGTTTCTCGTCGCAAGTGGAAGAGCGCGTAAACGAGCGATGATGGACGTCAAACGTGGCTCGTGGTGAGGGCATAGAGGGTAGGATGGTGGCTAGATGGAAATGGTCGTTACGCGGCGCTCCTCCAAACGTCGATCAACCGTCGGATTACGCATGTCCTGGCAGCTGCGCATCCTTCCTGGGCGTTCCAAAGAGCCGCCAATCGGTGAAACCCTGTGATATTAACCACCCGTTGGCGCGGCCAATAGGAGCTCGGCGGTGTATCAGCGCGGGTGTCATCGGCCAGTTGGACTACGCGATATTATCATTTTTGGCCGGGGCACGAGGAGAGACGAGGCCACCGAAGTGAGCGAGGGAGCGAAGCGGAGGACGGGACGGGTGGGTCGGTGGTCATCGATCCTGGCAGAGTCCTGGGAACGAACTCGCTGCCTTCGGGCCATCGGCGTCGATGCTAAGCTCGGCCGGCTGACGGGTCAAGCAAGCGGAAAAGCATGAGCTCGAAGTAACAATTTAATCCTCCTTTCCGTATCCACTCGCTCCAGCCACTGTAATCCTTCGCGCAGTTTCAGCGAGATTTGCGGAGAGGGATATTCCCGTTTGACGTTTGAGCGACGAGCTCCCGTTGTCGATCGCCGAAATGCTCCAACGAACTTCGCCTATTCCTGGGGATCGCGCCAATCTTCGCGGGAATATGTAATACCTGTAATTAAACTTCATTGCCTATGATAGACAGTACTTGGATAATTTGCTTCGAGCAAGGGTTACTGAAAGACTAGCGAATTTTGTAATTGTTGGGTTGTTTGGAAAGTAATCTCGTTTTTTCTAAGAGTCGTTAGTTGTATTTTTCTGAGCGAACCAATAAGTATACAACTTTGTGAAGATTGAATTGGAATTGTTGCGAAAGAGGTTGAAGTAATACTTTGTGCTTTCGATACTTTTATCTGGTTTTATTTGGAGACCACAGAGGGGGTACTTGATGAGTCCATTTATGTTGATTTTCATTTCATTTGGTATCTAAAAGGAAGTAGTTTTCTATGTCAGAGTTGGGAAGTAAAAATCTTGACAAGTTCAAGAAAATTCCAAGATCCAACTATTTGTACAGGGAAATAACTTAACAAACCTTTGAAAAAGTGGAAGGTTGAAGGTTCAATCTTAGTCGCAACATTTCTCTTTGAATTTTAAAAAAAGTTATGGGACTTTGGAATTCCTTAACTTTTTCGAAGCGAGAAACTTTGAATTATAAAGAATATACACTAGATTAAAAAATAAGTTTGAATAGAAAAAAAGTTTAAAAAGCATTTCAATTAAGCCTCTAACATATTTAAACGATATTTCCCATCTCCCGTCAGAAATTTCCTATCGTAAATAAGTAGTCATCATCGCAACATATCAGACAGCTCACAATCCCAAACGCAAATACAGTATTCGATCTTCAATTAACATGTCCGAATTTCATCGCTTCGCTTTCGACGTTAACGCAACTTCCCCACCGAATACGTTCTCATTAAAGTAGGACAATGTATCATTACTGTCGTCTCGCGAGATGCCCGAAGAATCAAGAACTGGTCGTCCCAGTGAAGACAAGCCTGGAAGGACGATAAGCCTTCGGAACAGATTAAGTTGTAGCGGCTCGTTTGGGAATCTTTGAGTAAACTTATGGTAATCGAACCGCCTCCTGATTGTTTCATCAAAATCGCGCGAACACCTTGCGCGACTGGCTTTCTTTTTGCTCGGTCCCGCGGCACGCCACGTCTCTCTCCGTTTCCCTCTCAGTTCCTCCGCCGCTAAGTGGCGACTCTGCTCGCAAAATTAATGTTTGATCACGGCAACGCGGTGAAGTCCTTTCGGGCATAAAAAGAGCGTCTGCTGGAGCTAAAAAATAATAGGAGACCGGATTCTAATATCTCGGACGGTTACTCGGACAGCAGCTGCATGTTTTCGGCGAAATTGCCGCCGATGAAATTGCACCGAGAAAATAGGAGTCTTTCTCGCGAGACTATCCTCTCCTTTCTAGGCCCGACTTTGGTTGTCGTTTTCTTCCCCTCGTCTTTTTCTCGTTACCCTTCGCTTGACCGGTTAATAGTGCTAACCGGTTTTATTTTCGCGTCGAATCCTCTTCTCGTTCCGCGGTTGTCCTTTTTGGACGCATCCCCCGGAGCTGGGTACTTTTTCACGCCCCCCTGGATAGAACGAATCGCTTGCAAATTGGCTGGCATAGATAAACCGAGTCCTTTTTGCTCCCTCTTGGTCTTGAAATTTGTAGTAAAGCACTTAAGGGCCACTCACGAGATCAGTATTTGTCGTCGATATTAAACTAATAATAAGCAGTAGCGAGTGGTAGTTTGCCAAGTGCGATTAATATTTATGGACTACTTTAGTTTCGTATGTTAATGTTTCATTTCAAAATCATGTTCGTAAATCACGTATATTATAATTTTGAAAGTGTAATAAAAATTCATTGTCTCACTGCCTTCTGCCTTTTCAAATTGACCGACAAAAATTGATCCCCGACAAATATCTGACAGTCTTTATTGTTCAATTCCAGTGTTCGAAGTAGCAGAAAAGTGTAGATCATCCAGGAATTCAGGTTACCAAGATCACTCGAGATATTTCACCTGTCCTCGTTTCCACGAAATTATGGTAGACACGGTTACAATGGTTAGGACACGAGGATTTCCCTTGTGATCTTGCTAGTGTTCCCTGCCGACATACAAAAGGATATAGATCAATCTACTCGGACCATCTGATCCTCTTCTCGTTAGGGGTTGTTCCATTGCTATTACATGGGATACCCCTAGTCTGGAACAGTGTACGATCTGATAAAGAGAACACCACGCAATTTTTACCCCAGTTTTGACATGGTGTGCTTACATACGTGGGAAATGTCGCTCGAATTTTTGTAAGTGTAACTGAAACATAGAAGACAAACATGGGCAAACATATAATTACCAGTAATTTGATATATATACATATGGTATAAAGAAGATCCATAGTAGAATACACAATAACTTATATTCGATTTTATCGGTCAATTTTGATACAGAAATTACAGGTATATGTGAAAATTGAAGAAAAATTCAATTCCATTAATCACGGAGCTCGATAGTATTCACAAATCCAATTCTAATACTAAATTTTATAATATTGGAATTTAAAACCATAAACATCAGTTTCTTGAAAATGAACCTGAGTTACACTACTTTGCGTTAAAATCACAGATATATACTCAGGAGTGGTCCATTGATCTGCAACATGCTCAAACGAACCGCAACGTGTCCGTAACACCCGTTAACCGGCGATGATCCGTGAAGAAGCACAACCTGTGTCGGGAAAACACAAAGGGGATAGAAAGAGGGTTAGATCGCGGTGTCGAGAGTCGAGAATTCGACAGTCACTCTACGGGGGGTCGTTACAGACACCAGGGGCACAATGGTTGCTCTCTTGTTTATTTGCCGCCGAGTTACCAGACCATTAAACAAGACCATACGTCGAGCAAAAGTGGTGAACGCCACTTCGAACATCGCGAATTGCACTCCTTTTGCAGAGTGCACATTTTGCATTAGCAGAAAAGATTCTGGGATACTTATCAAAGTGTCTACTATTTTATAGAATTATTCAGTAAGTTATATATTCAAAATTTTTCTTCAGGGAAATAGAAATACGAAGGAAAGTCTGAAGAATATTCAATTTTAATATTTCTTCTCTCCACTTCCTCTTCGGTTAAGAAAAAGAATAAAGAAGTCCTTTTCTTCCTTAATCAACTTCTTCTAAGTAAAATTAAGAATACTAAGAGTAACAATAATAATTTGTAAATTCATTTCTTTTTCATTACCTTACCTCTATAACAAAAATCGAACATATATCCATAGAAAAAAGACGCATCAGCTCCCATTCAAAGTGTTGAGAATATAAAACAATTAGAAGCGCCAAGTGACTCTAGAACATTCATCTTTCAACACTCCTCAAGATTGACACATCACTCACAACCCACAGAAAAACATTCCCCAATCCTTCCCCTTTTAGTGTCACAGACAGTGTCCCATCCAAAGAATTGCGGGAACTATATAGTCGCGAGTTTCGGGCCGAGCGGAATTTATCGTCGCGGCGACACAGGTAAAAATGTCGCTGTCGGTTGATCGGGCGCACCTGTTCACGTAGAGAATAATTTAAAAGGGGCATGGCTCCTGTAAAAGCTCGCCGATCTCGGCGAGCATAACACAGACAGAACGAAAGTTATCGCGATAACTGGCCAGATACCAGTAGAGAGCCACTAGCCGATTTTTATCTTTCTAAATCGTCCCTCCGAGGCAGCCCGACGATCCTCGTTCCACGCTGGTTCCTAAGACCGAAAAACAGTAGCGGGGGTAGACCACTGTGCCAACCGACTCGATAACTTGTCGTGCATATGGATAGAAGGCACGTTGTCGCCTTTTATCGAACGCATCGAACAGGTTTAATTACTACTGCTCGTAAATTTCTTCCTGATGTCCTGCTGATTCTGAATGTGCAGCTAGCCCCACGACGCTGTTCTGAGTGATGCTCAGGAATTCAACGTTTGACTTCTTGCACGATGGGTGCATGGGGATTTGTAGTCATATAATGAAGAGATCTTTGAAGTCATTGGACATCTCGACTGTTTCTTTAAACGTTTCCTTAGTAGGGTTTCAGGGAGATAATCTAGAAGCGAGCTTGAGTTTATTGCTGATGCCTGAGAGGACTTCGAAGAATGAATTGGGTTGTTGGGAAATTCATAATTGTAGTTGAATCGGGTCTCAAGTTTTTTCTAATGCTACATTCGTATTTGTGACAAGATCATAAATTTAGCCTGAAAAGTTGTAGCAATATAGACCTCACTCGAACCAGAATACCGGGAGAACTTCACGAGTGCTTCCTAGTCAGTATTGCTTCGATACAAGTTCACCGCTTGTAGTCAGTTACCTGTTCAAGGAATGGAAGAAACTCGTTTGTAAGATATGTTTATCTGTTAGCAGCTCAAACTTGAATTCTCAAAGTTGAAGACAAAGGAAAGCAGAAGAATAGTTCCAAGGGAACTTCAGTTTCAATCGAACTTGTATCGAGGCAACACTATATTCATCGTGGTCAATAATGTTCATTTGAGTTTCTTGAAAGATTAGAAGATATAAAAATCGTAACATTTAATAGTTTGAAATTTTGAAAATTTGAGTGATTACAAAATTTTAAAACCAAAAAACATTTCATGTTAAAGCAACCTGTTTTACACATTCAACCAAAATCGACTATAGCTCCAAATATCTGGCCAACAAATCTACACAAAACGCCACATCATAATACACCTCGAACACAGTACATACATACAGATTTTTTTGGTGCAAGAAATCTGAAATCTTCAGAAGAACCCTAACCATCGCCTTTCCATACCTCCAACTAAATACTGCACGCGCGCAAAGTGGTTACCATGAATTCGCGAGCGCGCTTAATAACAATACTTTCGAAACGGTATAATGTTAGCCCCGGATCACCCCTGCGTCCCGACCCGTCACTCGTTCATTCCAAGCGAACAAAAGATCGAAATTAGCAACCGAACGAGAGGCATTACGCAACACTGAAAAGCCTCGCGCCACAAAGAACTGGGTCTCGTGTAAAATCGCGATTCACCAAGGAGCCCCCGTCAGCCCGAGTCAAAAGTAGCGTCCCTGGTTGTGTAATACGCTTCTTTCTTTGAGGAAGATGTAACCGTGGCACGCGAGTATTCCTCTCTCGTGTGTTCCACGAAGATCGAGGAAGCCACAACCGAGGAAGATCGCGAATGGTTCCTAGGCCTTGGACCTATCTTCTGGACTCTTGCGCAAGAGTAACCTCTTCCTCGACAATTACACCAGCCTGCGGAGAGGCAGCGGTCTCAGACCGAGACTGTCGAATTAAAGTCGAATGAGTTAAGCGGTCGACGCGTGGCCAGGGATCCTTCGATCACGAACCTGGTCCAGATTCGGTGGAATCCATCAATCATCCCAATATGGGAATAATAATTTGCCCTGGGTATGTGCGTGAACATTAGGCCATCAGTTTTTTGCGTGCTTCGGCGATCCATGGCGATCTGCCCTTCTTCGACCTGTGAGTCATCATCCCCTTCGAGACCACGAAGCGTTTGATAGAGGTTCTTGATTCTTTATTTTACTTTATGTTGCAAATAGTAGGGCATTGTTTATCACTTTTTAATGAAGTAGTATGGGAACAGTTATCTGTAATAATTGTAGGTGCTGTTGAATGTGAAAATGGCTTGATACAGGTACAAAAGGCCTGGTAAAAAATACAGGTAACTATATCTTATCCTTTCTTAAATATATCCTCCAAATTTTATTGTACTATTTTTGAAGTTTATGGAGCTATGAAATATCTAATTGATATTAAAGATTCATTTTGAATTCGATGCTAGTACAGAGAAATCTTCATACAGCGAGTTAGCTCGTTTCAATTAAGATTAATAAAGAAATTGAGGATTCTGTGTCACTAGATACTTCTATGTGCATATTCTTCTTCTATTCTTCTATTTTCTTCTATTTTCTATTCTGTTCACATATTTACTACTCAAGTTTTAATGTACATTCCTTCCACTTATTCTAACATTCCTAAATAGTTGTTCTATTACCCTCAATTTCATAGTAAACCTGAAAAAAATGACCCTCTTGCGAGGCCTGTAATCTACTTAAGTCGCGCGAGTTATCGTCGGTTTAACGCGCCAAAAATTACAATTTCAATGGTACACGGTAGAAGAGGCGAATCAGAGTCGCGTGAGCGTGAAGAGAAGTTTCGAGGCGTTAAAAAACTTTCGACATGCCGCAATACGTCGACCACTAGCGAGAAGTAATCGTCACGCACGGAACTCGTGTCGATGAAAGTACGTAAAATACCGTTGAGAAAAGCAAGAAACATGGAATCCGTCGAATTAACGATCGCAAACAGAAGCACGAACGTAATTATCCTCGTATGAGACCGAGAAATTAATTGATCGGCTGATTACGCTTCAGGGTTGAGATTTCTCTTATTCTATCATCAGAAAATGTTGCTTTGTAAAAACATTATTTTAGAATCCAAAACAAGATTAAACAGATACAAACAGATTAAACAGATATAAACAGATACAAACTACTAGTAAAATATTTCAAATCATTTGTTATACGATTGTTATTTAAGCTATATTGAAAGGCAAAGTAACTTTGACCGTCAATAATTATTACAATATTCTTTTGGAACATAATGGAAAAAATAATGCTATTTTTTTATTAGGAAATTATTCTCACCATGTACATGTAGTTGTACATATATTTACATACATCATTGGATAATATATGTCTAACTTTCTGTGCCATGAGACACTGTAAAGAAGTTTCTATTTCTAATACAATTTTAACGATACATATTGACGTGATAGCATTCAAAGAAGAATTTATATTAAATACAAAGTAAAAAGTTTCATTTATCAGCCATAGAATTAATCTAGAGAAAACTCAAATTCATGTTCAAACAAATGCATTATTTAAAAATAACATCCTGCTAGAAAAGATAGTATACTTATTACTCAAACATTTCATTTCACTAGTACCCAAGCCTGGAACCGATCCATAGATCCCCAAAACCATACTCACTCGAATCACAGAATCAACCCCCGAAAAAGGGGTAGGCACAAGGTCCACCGCTCACCAAAGGATGTCTCGGTGCTCCTCTGCGCGTCACGAGAACGTAACAGGCCAAGAAGGTGGAGTAGAGGATCAGCATTACGCTCGAGGAGGAGGAAAGCCATCCAGAGAGTCGCTCGAGCCGCCCGCCCCCGACTCGTTCTCTCCTTCCGCCCCGGCTCTTCCCTCGCAGTCATCGACTGAATGGCTCGTGTGGAAGCGGTAACGTACACCCGTGAAGGGAAAGAGAGCGGGTGAAGATCGGAGAGAGGTAGCTAGAGCCGGAGGCTCGCAGGGGCCACGGCCGTGGGCAAGGTGGGCCACGGGCCATAGGGGCAGCCCCGAGCCAGCGTGTTCAGCACGCGACGACACGCTACCGTCACCTTTCCTCCCCCTCCGCTCCCCCAGCAAGTCTCGACCCCAGTCCGAAACGCGGCCAGCCCGCTCGGTCTTCAACGTCCACGCACACGCAGGCGTTTCTGCACGAACAGGGACCACGAGCGAAGCGTGGACCGCTCGTGGCAGAGGGTACGGGGGACCAAATCGAAAGCAGAGCCCGTAACCCCCGAGCCCGCTTCAGACACGTCGTGTCCTCCGCGTGGTCCACATCATTTCGTCCTGGCCTCCTCTTCTTCCACTCGCTCCGAGCGATCTCGTCCTCCTCGTCACCCTTCAGCATCTACGATCACCTTCTTCTCCCTCGGCCTGATCCTCGCCCTACGTCTCCCTTCTTTCCCCCCCCTCGGTCCCCTCCAGGCTCGCGAACCTCCCTACCATCCCCGTGTCCTCTCTGTCCCGCTGCCTTTTGCTTCTTTCCTGCCTTCTGCTCGTCCCTCTTCCTCCCTCCTTCCGGCCGTCCTTCTCGCCACACGTTCGCCGGCCAACCGCAGTCGTCCAGCGCGCGTTTGCCCTCGTCGCGCGGACCTGCCACTCCGACCGCTACCAGGAGTAGCTGCACGCGCGCACGAGGTGCCCAGGCCCTGGAGGAGGTCCAGGAAGACACACGCCGACCAACTGCGGCACCACTTACCACCTAAGCGCGGATCGAGGCGAGACGAGGTGTCCAGAGGACCAGCCAGACGCTGGTGAAGCATCCTCGTGGAGAATCCGAAGCTGCCATTCGCGTGGTTGACAGTAAATGAGAAGCGAGATTCGACGGCTGACAGCGCGTCGAGAGACTTCGGCGGAGGCTTCGAGTCTTTGAGCTCGGAGGACTTTGGGAAGGCTGGTTGGCGGGAGATTCTGGAGACTTTCGAGGGAGTTTGAATATCGAGTGACAGGGAGGAGGGTTTGTCTGAAGTGACTTGTGAGAGACTTGGTGAATGGGAACTCAAGTGTTGATGCTGTGGAGAAGTAATTGAAGGATCTTCCGTGTTCCTTGGACTGACGACTGAAAGTTTGCCACAGTGGATGTTTATTATGTATGATACGGTGTTGATCACGATAACAGTAAGCATTGTATGATCTTCGAGAGAAGACATAGAGAACATTTTCACCAGTAGGATTGACAGTTGGCATCTATGTAAATCTAAAAGAAGCAAGTTTGAGTACTACTAAATATCCAATTTCTCGATCTGTCCAAGCTGTCAAAGAATCATGGAAGCTTATCGCAACAGCCGAAGGGAAGCTACATGACGGTGTCTCGGAGAAACCCCCCGAGGATGACATTTTCCGCGCGTCCTACGAGCGAATCGCGTTGATCGCGTCATTAGAGGAACAATCGAGACAGTCATCTCTTGACAGTGCCTCCTGAACACAATTCGCGGAGAGAAACTTCGCCGTGCGGCCGTAGGTGTATCATTATAGACTCGGGTTTCTCCTCCTGTCCCCGGCGCACGACACATCTGCATCGTATTGCTGTGAAAGCGGAATCGCTTCCTGTGGCCGAAACCGCGGTAAAAGTGTCACGGAAGACCGTGTCTGAATCGAAGTATGACGCCTGTCGAGACAGAGTGAACGGAAGATTAGAGAGGCGAGGATCGGGAAGAACTGTCAAGCCGGGGAACGAAATTGGCGTCTTCCTTGGACGAGATAAGGAAAGAAGTTTGGGAGATTCGAGTCGCCCGGATGCGTCTGGGAAGAAAAGCTGAGTTCTGATAGAAGACAAATCGAGAGGTATTTGGTTTTTTTTTGTTTGCGTCGAAAGAGGATCTGAAAAGTTTCTTGTGATGTAAAAGATGGATACTTCAAAAAATCAGTACATATTAGTTGGAATAATTGGTAGTATTATTTGTGTTTTTTAGAAACTTATTTCGAAGTATTTATTTGTCATAGATCTATTTGGGGAGGGGGGAAGGAAGAATAATATTAATAATTTTAGATACATTATTTCAAAGAAAATAGAAATTCGTAGTCATGTTTAATCACTATTTTGCAGACTATTTCTTCTAAAATAATTTTTCAATTTTATCTTGAAACAATTTAGTACTATACCAAGCTCAACTTGAACCTAATAACGTTAATTATAACATAAGCCAATATTTTCGTGGATCACTCAAGAATTAAGTACTCGCTAAAGCTCTGAACAAAGATTTATGTACTTGAAATCAATCTCGCGTACAAGAATTCTAAATTCAATGTTCCTAAACAAAAGATCATCAAAGCGTCAAAGTCTCATATTTCTAAAATTGAACAAAAATGCGAATAGCGGAATCATTCGCGTAAAATCCCAGCCCATTTCCCAGCGTCCACCTTGATCGCAGAGGATGCTCGACGCCACAGCACCGAAACCTGGATCTTTTCGAAAGAATTCCGTCCCTCGACCTTCCGTCGCCTCGGTGAACCAAAATAGGGGTTATCATCGTTTGGCTGTATGCGTGTCAATGACATAACACGAAAATCAGCGGCGCTAATTACGCGATAACGATCCACCGTTAGGGGTCTCAGCTGGAGGAGAACCGTCCACGGACGAAAGAGGAAAGGAACGATCGAACTGCCCGTGACTGCGTCCAAAGAAGGAAGCCGTGAATATACCGTACATAAATACGGCGTATACTAACCGTGAGTTAGTGTACGTGCGTTCTGTGTGTGTATATACGCTTATTCGGTTTGGATATGCGCGATAAATATTAAAGTTCCTTATAAAACACAAAGTTCTGCCGCTCGGTCGTACCGGGGGCCTCTGACACGCCATTGCTTCATTTAAAATGCAAATTCGTCCGTGTGGCGTGAACCACAGCGGCCCGAATTATTCTAATTACCCCCCTCCAGCCCCCTTGTCCGCCCTTTTTACTCGTTCCTTCGTCGCGCGCGCTCTCGAAAGCTTACCCCCGCGCTCGCTCGCTCGCTCGCCTGTTCGCCTTCGACGTTCCAAAGGAAAAATCGGGATTCCGCTAAATCCTTTCTTGGAGCACTCGCGGGACGTGAACTTTCCTCTAACCTTGAATCCACAGCGAAGGAAAAAATACGACTCGTCCAGGTGAGCGTTGTTCTGTGAATGCTGGTTTCGTCGTTAGTGGGTGTTTTTGATAGTACCACTTGTACGTGAGAATCATCCTTCTTCTCATTTTAATCTCTGATTTTATTCGATGCTTGTGTTTGCTACTTTAGAGAAAACGAGATTTAAAAATGGATAGAGTCTAGTGTGACAAACTTTGCACTTCTACGTCTAATGTGACCTGACATTAGTTTTCTTCACAGGTGCTTCTATATCGAGTCACACTTGACATTTTTAAATGAAATGAAAATTGAGACTGCAGAGGGTTAATATTGAGTAATTATTGCACCCATTTTTTATTACCTTTTTGTATCCTTGGAGAGAGTAGAATACGCTAACAAATGTGGGGCCACTGATTCTGATATCCTGAATACCTACTAATATAAGATAGGCATCTTGAGACACTGGTGCCATTAGCAACAAATGGGAACACAGAAAGTAGAAACTGTCCTAGAACATGGACCTAGACCCAGACCCTGCCTCATTGCCAAAACTGTTCTCCGTGTCCTCGACTGATATCCAGACTGCTTCAACTGCGCATTTAAATTCAGACAGAAATTGTGTGGGTTTGGTACCAAGGGGAAGCAACGAGATAAAATTCGATAATGGGCGTGGAAGGGAAACGAGGAAAGCAGAAGGAAGAAACGAAGGAACGTGGTAGCTGGCGGTCAGCACTGCGCACGCAGAAACGTGTTAAAGTGTGCTAGAAACGGGCATAGATTATCGTGGCTAACGTGTTCACGATCCGAGCGAGATGTCGTGTGCATGTACGCCTAATATATTCAGATTTTTATGGTTGGTGGCATATCGGAGATACGGCGGTCCACCCCCCTCGCCTCCCCGCCGCGCCCCTTCCCCAGGCGTCTCTTGGTTGTCGGGGCAAGCCTTCTCCACGTACCACTTAAAGCGCGGGGTAACCTAATGAATAAACAAAAACTAGATTTCGCTTAGGGCTTACACGTAAAAGCGTGACCTTACCGGCGATTTGCCGCTGCGGTTCTCAAATCGAGCCTTCCATTTCCACAAGGGAGGGAGAAGAGGAACGGGGCGCGACCAGGAATTATCCCTTTCGATCCACTGACGCATATCGACGTCTCGATCGCGATTGTGGTAGGAGAGGCTTTGATACGCATAGGGTAACCTCTTATTTGAATAAATTGTAATCACGGGAATTGTGAATCTGAGCTTTCGGGATTAAAAATTTGCTTCTTAAGTAGAGGATTAGTTTTCTACTGAGGTAGTGAAAATATTGGCATTTTTTATATTTTCAATATTCTGGATTTTGAATACATCAGCGTGGTGTTTGTCGAGGAAAGAATTTATAGTTATTCTCTTAGAAATTATAGGGGAGAAGTAAAGATGTTTAATAATGAATCTCGATTTTTGGTGAAAAGGAAAATATGAAAGTATATGTATATTCTATGTAGAGGAACTTTAATTATTCGAAATCTTTATGGTAGACGCTAAGAAATTCGCATATTTCTCAATATTTTATTAATAAGAATGTTACACATAAAATTTAGGACCAAAGATATAGCTATTTTTATTTAACAATTTATGTCAGCTGCTGGTTATTTAATTCTGACACTAATTTTTGTTCGCCTTCCGTTAATCAATCTTCTGAGTAAATACAAATTACGTAATTAAAAAATTGCCCTCACATACTATAATTTGTGTCTGAATCGAAAAATATTTAACGAAACGATTTCACAAAATATAATGAAATAAGTACATCTGCTATTCTCGCTGGAAGCAAGCTGCTCCAGAAACTTGCCAATCTTCTCTGAAGCCGTACTCTCTTATGCGGGCATTGATGTCACTTTAACTACTCCCTGTTCCTCCGTTTTTGGGGACACAACAAAAATCGCCCGTTATAAACTGACTTCCACATATATACTCGTTAGCGTCTCACTACATTAAGATTATTCAAATCTCGAGCAAATAAACCGAACCTGGAACAACAAACATTGAGAACGAATTGTTTGAAATATGGGGCCGTGAAAAATTCTTCGCCAAACGTCGAGCGAAATTCCGAATTTTCGTCGGCGTGTTCCCCTTTCGTGAAACCGTGCGTCGATAATTTTAAGCCGGGACTTTCACCCGAACGAATGTAATTGAAACATCGGGCTCATAGCCAAAAGAAATTACCCTTCGGCGTCTCGGCCCCGAAGAGAAGAGAGAAAAATTCAGCGTGGCGAGACAACGTTCAGTGCGTACGTCACTTTTGCACGTATTCGCGTGGTACGCGGCGAGGGATCAGACGAAGAAAGAAGTATAGGGAGGCGGGACACGTGTTCACGAGAGAGTAACACCGGCAAAACACGTGGCGCGCGAGAAATGCGACGAACGATCCGCGTTCGCGGCGCTGTTTGATTTATAATAATCGTTCAATCCTCATTACGAAGATATTTTATTGTGCATCGCTCGTCCGCGAGTCCCACGGAATTCCTGATCGCCGAGAATCGATGGAAGCTCGGTTCTCGTCGTTTAAAAGGAATATCGATTTAAACGTGAAAAAGTTGCGACATTTTTTTACTCTGAATTATTGTTTCAAATTGGAGAATCCTTGCTTTCCATTTTCATTGCAATACTGCAGTTACTGTATAGAAACTCTATTGAAATGTGCACAATCCCATATAGCACAGAGACGACTCAAAAATGTTTTAAGCATGTGAAAGTCTCTAGAACAGTAAAGTCCTGAAAGTGACCAAAAGAGGTATTTGATACGTCTGAAGTTACAAATCAGTATGTCTTTAGGACGTCTTAAAAGACGTTCATAAGACGTTTTAAAGACATCTAAGTTACGTGTATAAGATATTCAGACTAAAAATAGACATCCTTAAGATGTCCAAAAGCGTAAGTTTTTTAGACGTTTGTGTAGTGTATCTTTAAGACGTCTTATGGACGTATGTCTAAGATGTCTCAAGATGTGCTCTATCGAATGCTTTTAAGACACCAAAATTATGTCGTAAGAGGTTCAAGCATAAAGTGGACATAAAATAGACTTCTTTAAACGTCGTGTGCGATCTAAGATAATTCTAGCTGTGATCAAAATTGCTTCTCTTTCAGCTTTTATATATTTAATCTCTGAAGAAAATTTTTGGTAAACCTTTCGGTATCGAATTTCTTGGCGAGAAAAATTGTTTTCTACCTTTTATTAATAGTAGTAATATAAATAAGTTTTATATAAAATTTGATGATTTTGAGTCTTTGGGTTTATAAGAGAATGTACATATTTTAGTACATAATTTTTGTGAGATAAAATGTAAATACAAAGAAATTGCATTAATCTCTAAGACCCTTGATAATAATTAAATGATAATTTCATTGTATGAATATTTTTCTTTAAAATCATATTAACAATTAACATAAGAAAATTGATTTTATAACTCAAGCCGAGATTCATTAAAACAATATCTAACAAAAAGATATTTCACCATCTTTGAAACCACAGAAATTTCTTTCCTTTTAACGTGCCCTCCGTGAAAACCCTCGTCGTACCGTCGGACAGGGTTAAGCAAAACCTTATTTCGCGCAGCCACAATTGCAGTTTTAACGAGTGTCGTTTGACACCTTGAAATCGGTCCGTGATGGAATTTTAGCATTCGCGAACTTTACAAACGTCCATATACGTAGGGTCAAGTTTTTCGCTAAAACGAACGGCTGCAATAACTTTGCACCGTCAATTTTCCAGGTCTTTGCACGACCGCACAGGCAAAAATGCTCGAGCCCTTTTCTTGCTGAACGCGCGACCGTATATGCGACATTCTCGACTTCTTACCTATCCTGGGTTTTCACTGTACACGCCACATACACGATCGAGTCTGTTACTCCTGACTCTTGTTCCCTTCATGCGTCGCATAAGCTTTTTGTTCGTGAAAGAATATAGGATAGACATAGAGGAATACAGTAAGACCTCGATTCTTACAAAACCTCGATAAGACGTCGATAAAACTTCGATAAAATAGGCTTAACTCGAGAATCAAACTTGGCGTATATTTTCGATGGCTAATTTTATTATTGGTACATGTACCTTAAGTCTCAATTGATGTTATACTGTAACCTTATTATCGTTATTAATCTATTTATTTATCTTATGTGGGATAAATCTTTAGAAAATTAACGTAGACTATAATGAGGTATGGAAACAATATTTTACAAAGTATACAAAAAGAAAGATTAAATTTAAAGAAGAATTTTTCTAAAATATCAAGACGATCTACAAAACCATTGAACACTGAATGAATCATTTTTGGTTGAAATAAATGACAATGAAATGAATAAATGATTAGAAGATTTCTTGAAAATGGAACAATATTTCGAAGAAATCCTAGTGATAAGAACATACTCATAGCGAGTAGAGTCAACTTATGCTTCCACTCATAATATCAATAATTCTTCGACATTCCTATAACTGGAGTGTCCCTCAGCGACAATCCAAACAATAATATCTCAGCTCGAATTCATTTAACCAGCCACTAATTAAAATATCCTTTACCAAACATATTTCCACAGTAACTCTCCAACGTCGTCGAGCCCTTCGCGTTTCAACGAATCAATCAACGGTTAGAAAAAAGACGACGAGGCGGAGAATAATTCCGTCGATACACCGTCGACCGTGCGCCGCGTAACGTGTAATAGTTACATCAGATTAGGGTAGCGGGAGTGAGCGTGTAACCAGGGTTAATGCGTGGGTAGGCATTGAGTGGTGCAGGGGTGAGCGGTGGTGGACCATGAGTACACCTGAAATTGTGGTACGCGGGCACACACGTACACAGAGGCGTGTAGCCATTTGCTGGTAGCCGCGGCGGAGGCCTCGACACGAAGGAAGCAAGGGTAACGACGAAGGGGGGGGAACAAACGGGGGGCAGGGGGCGGTTTGGTAATCGCGCATTAATTTGCATCACAAAGTACACGCCACCCGCCACGCTACGCACGCATTCCACGTAGTTTTCCGCTCTCGCTCGATCTCCGTGGAGTTTCTCAAGCCGTCGCTGACACACCCACCCGTTTTACTCCTTTCCACGGTGGATTTTTACCATGGGATGCTAGAAGAAAGGAACTGGGAGCAGAGGACTGGGTAGTGTCAGTTAACTCAAGAAAAATAATTTTGGGAAGATAAGGAGAAGAGAAAATTTCTGTGATTAATATCGATTTTAGTTTTGATAAGTTAGAGGAGTTACTGGACGATGTTAATTTATTCTAAGTATTTAGAGTGTATTTTCTACAAAAAAAAAAGAAAATAAATAAATAAGTAGTGCATTAAGATGTTTTAGAGTCTTATAGTTAGAGACTTAAATCTTAGAATTGAGTAATTTGCACAGAGAATATAATCATTGTCCCTTAGAAAAGTGCACAAACTACTCTTAATTAATGGAAAATATCTCATTCGTAACTATAAAATTTGTTAAAGCTCCCCCTAATATACATCCTATCAAACAGATTTACAGTAAAACCTCTATTAACTGTATCTTGATTATCCCCCAGTCTCTTTTATTCAGAATTTTTAAATATTCTGTGTCATGCTGAAAATAGTGCGACAGAACATCGATTGAGGCTTAACTATAATTTGACAGTCGCTTACTAAAAACAGTAAAACTAACTAACAGGAGGCTCCTTCAGGATTGACACTCGAGCCGGTTAATCGAGGACCTACTCCATCTGAAACATGAAAATTCGCCATCGTGTTCCAGCCAGGCATCTTTAAAGAAACTAAATACCCAACACGATATCATTATTTTCAAACAGTTCTGTCGTAACTATAACCAATTTCAATATCATGAATAATTCACCCCCTGTCCCGCGCATCGAATTAATTCAATAAAAATTCTCGGACGACTCATTTTGTTCCAATAATTGCATCAAATTGCGCGGACCGTCGCGTCTTCATTTCCCCGAGCGACGCTGATAACTCATTCTGACGTCCCCCATGAAACTGTCAGCGCGTGCATCGATTACCCGATAGCGAGCATCGATCAACCCGCACCAGTTCGATTTCTCCCCGAGTTGATCGCGTTATTTTCACTGAATGAGAGTCACGGTTCGCTACCGCGGCAATATTTCGCCCGCGTGGTACCGTTGCATATTTAAGGGTTGCCATGTCAAGCGTCAAGCGCGCCCTTTGAATACATTTAAATTCATTAACAGTAAAGGCTATGTTCCCGTAAACTGCGCTGCACACATGCAACCTCGCGGCCACACGTACGAAATCTACGAGCGTCGTTAAGACTGAACGCCACGACGGCGACTAGCGAATAATTTGCACACGTCTGGCAATCGTCCTCGGGACGATTGATCGATATCGGAAATAGAAGATCTAGTTATTTCGATTAACGGGGTTCTACTTTCTGTTCCAGATTGTCCGGGGAATCCTTGGATCAATATGCCGCATACAGGTGAGTCTGATAATGCTTTATGTACAGAGTGCTTTTTTTTATTGTGAAGTGGGTTTTATTTTCGTCATTTCTTGGGATTAGGAAAGACTGAGGGAATTCGCGAAGAGAAATTTGTTTATTTTAATTGCTAGTGAATTCTTTGTGAGTCCTGTAATGAGTGGACGATACTTTAGGGACTGAATCAACGTCTAGAAATAATGGGAGTGGTTCATGTAATCATATGTTTTGGGTTCTCTATTTTACCTTATTTATGAGATATAGCAAGTTTTATGCTCTGTCGTTTCGTATCGGATTGCCTTCAGAGGAGATGCTCAAAATGGGTATTTTGCATTTCGACGACTGACTAGGGATGTCTTGTCATCGATGTGACTACTCTTCTAATATTCCTTGATATTTGCAGAATTTGTTGAAACCCCTGTTCAATTTCGTATCAGAGTATTTCAACACTTTCAATAGGCTTTGCACATACTAGGGACATATATTGATGAAAACCAGGGACTTGAGGCTTTCATGGCTCAGTGATATACAGTGCTCACTATTATAGCTTTCAGATATAAGTCCTGTTCTTTAGACAAAATTTTCCCCACGTTTCGCAAGCATTCCACTGATACTCTGTATCAGCGACACTGATACTGATTAATGTATCACTTGTCGCCCTAGTGAAGCTAGCTGTAGTACTTACCAAATGCTTGGAAAACTCTTCCAAAGGGACACAACATATACCCGAGAGCCACATCAGTGAGAACTGCTCTCAAAAATTTTTTCCACGTAACTCTTCGTGCATTATAAATATACTCGAAGTCCCACGAGAATTCAGGTTCCATCCGTCTAGGGTCCCCATTCAGGAATTATTTGGCGACCAGAAATATTGGCGAGACTAATACACAACAGTGTACGCTGATAGCCCAGCCGAGTACCGGCTTTCTGATTTATGCAACGACGTGGCTGGCTCTTCGTTATCGTTTCTCGGACATTTAGCACGAGGTCAGCTACCAGTCGGCGAAGATCAGAGAACGAGTCGTTCCGACCAATCGACAGTAAAAATTAAAATCACTCTGTCCCTCTGCCATGCCCCCCTCTGTACCCCTTTCTTCTCTTCCTCTCGCTTTCTCTCGCTTTTCCATCGGGAAGCGACGTCTTCTGTCTTCTTCGAGACCGTATCCGTCGGCCGAACGATTGGCTCGAGGCATCAGTTAAATTACGATTTGGTAGGCAGTTTGACAGTAATTAACGAAGAATTTTATACGGCGGATCGAGGGGCAAGATCTATGGACCTGTTATTAAACGACTTTAATTACATCGCACTGTCCTCCCCCTGACCCCTTCTACTTCTCGGTTCCTCGAGCTTCTTCGTCTACTACAGTGCTCTCTTCTTTCGATCAATGCATAGCGCGATACTTGGAGCGAGTTTTTCGAAGCTGCGACAGTGACCGATTCGCAGTTTCTTAGTTGAGATATTAGAGAAAAAGGAGTCATTGGTGTCCATTGTTATTTTACTGAAAAATGGGAAAAGTTAGACCTGCCATTTTGTTTTTTGTATTCAGAAGTGGTTTTCTTTAAGAACGATTCTATTATACTTCCGTAGGTCAAGAAAATGGGTATTAGCGTTCGCTAATCACAGTATATTTTTTCATAGCTTCCATGTTTCATAGATTCCAATATAAATTCAATTTCTTTAGATTTCTTACTTACTGTTAGACCACTCTCACAACTATCGGCACGTATAATTCTCCGAAACGCAGATCATGCCAGCTCAACCCGCTCAAAAAATTCTTTCCCTTATCAGTCACGAAACAAATTCTCAACGACAGATCGAATACAGCGCGACGTTGGGCGGGAGTAGAAGGAAGAAAGAAAAGGAACAAGACGTCCGAAATTCTGCCTCTTGCATACCGACACGTAATGTTATATAGGCCATAAAATAGCAAGGTATAAAAGTATTTGTGCGACGAGTGCTCGTGGCAATAGGGCTGCAGGAGTACCCATATCTTTGGATACACAATAATGGTTAGCTTAGAATTAGCGAACTAATGCGAGGCAACGGCGATCGCTATCGCGGCGCTTGCCATTTAGGCCCTAACCAAACTACACACCTGCCTACCTGTAATCAGGATCCATCTACGCTAACAGATTTTTTTTCTCTCTCTCCTTTGCGTACGAGGGGACACGCGATGCAACTAGAGCTGATCCTCGATTCACGCGCACCATATCCGTAATCAAACGTGGGATGGAGATTGAACCCGGCAATGGGGGTTTCCCTTTCTACGTTTCATCGTTTTTGCGTGGGGTATCATGTTAACGGGTAATTCGAGCTCAATTGAAGCGGTGGTTTTTTATTCTGTTAATTTGGATCAAGTTCACGCCATTTTACACCTAATTCAGATGATGTGGTTTTTTGATCGATTCGGTGATTTTGCTGAATCCATAACAAGACAGTGCTCACACGATTCGGTGGAGTTACTGAGTCGATCAAGGAACCGCATCTGAACGAGTTGTCAGATGGATTCTAAAGGACAGGTCGTGATATTACTGGCTATGAAGAATATATGAATATATGAATATCTTGCATGTAGACTGCTACTGCAGAAGTCACCTGGTTAGGGCTACATTCTTTTCACCTTCGTGTGAAACTATTTTTACAGAGGTGATTTTATGCTAGAAATCGTGAGAAGAGACACTTTGAAATTTTCAAAACTTAAGAAATTAAGAGGTTTGAATATTCAAAACTTTTACATTTCAAAATTCGCGTATTCGAAAATCTGAACATTTAGATGCTTATAATTTTTTGTATTTGAATATTTGAAAATTTCGGAAATTTGAAATCCTAGATTCCAGGGAACGCGGGTTAAGGTGAGCCATAATGAGTTATGGTATGCCTGCTTACATCTACTTAGGAGACTTTCGTAAGATCTGTGTGAGAATTCTTTCTGTATAGAATCTTCGCGCAATAAATTCACACCCTCGGTATCAGTGCTTAAGAAGAGTCGCGGGTGTCTGACATTTATCAGCGATTTCGTATTTTCGCCGAGAGATTCTTATAAAGATAAGCAGCAGCCAGCTTCCTGCTTCGTTTTTGCTGTAATAATAATTTGGCCCGCGGTCGTGTGTCGGTCTGTCGCGTTTTCTGGTCGGCGCGTGTAATTTCGATCCTCTGGAGCCATGGAACAGGAAGCGAGGACGCTCTTCTTATCGTGTAGCGTCGAAATTAAAGGGGTATAAAAAGAAAAGAAAACGAGGAGAGAGAAGACACGCTCGCAACGTCGAGCAATTTTTTTTTTTTTTGCGTTTTTATAAGGAGGCGAAATAATCACCGATAAACCGGAATAAATCGTTATTTCGCTTGTCGGATATCGGCTGATGAATAATGAAGGATCGACACGCGAGAGTTTCTCCCCTGCCAGATGTAATTTCCCCGTAATAACGTGCCGAAAAGTTTGTCGCTGTCGGTTTAATGAAAAGCGCCTTAAATCAACCTGCGACGAGCCTCTGGCATATGTCTCTTCTGTCCCTACTTAATTAAAATTTTTAATATACTTCTCTCTTTTTCTTTCGGAAAATAAATGCAATTTAATGGTTCGATCAAAGAGAATGTGAAAAATTTACAATTTATCCAGACAGAATTACTAAATTCACATAACTGAAAATGAGATAAAACAAAAAATACAGTATCATTTCTATAGTATTATTTCTTATTTAGAAACTAATGTTACAATTTATTTGTATATTTCATTACAAAAGAAATTTGAGTTTTATTCGCAGAATTACATTTCCTCAATAAAAATAAAAACAAATTACAATACGAAACAGCTCTATACACATGAGACACGTGAACAAAATCTTCTCAAGAATAACGCAGATACTCTAAGTTTTCCTATAAATTATTAGCGAGCCATTAAGCGAACGTTAATATCTCCAAAAAAAGAACTGGGAAAGACTGGACCTTATCAACGTATTCTACAAGCAGAAATAAAAAAAAAAGAGTAGCCTTTAACATACATTCTCGCTAATTGCCCATAAAACTCGTCTCACTTTTTTCGCGGCGACATCGAAGCTCCTCTAAATCCGAAATTGTCGAAATCCAGGAAACCTTTTAAATAAAATGATCGTTTCCTCGGTGTATCTTCGTCCCGGCGACAAACGTTCGATCTTCGAACGTGATTTACAACGCGTTTAGACTTTCGACCGAACGGGGCCCGATAAAAACCTAATAATGCAAAGTTTCTCGAATTTTTCGCCACGGAGGCGAGCGCAGCGGCGAGGAGCAGGCCCAACGCCGCTTTGGGAATCGTAAAATCGTAATGCTCGGAATAAAAACGTCAATCGATCACCGATTTTATAACCGCGCGTTGAAAATCGTACGGGCGGATGGGTCGCAGGTTCCGACGGGCATTAAACCGCGGAATAAAGTTTGAATTACGCCACGCTTTCTGCGCGTCTTCCTCCCAATGAATGCCACACGGTCAGCTTCCGAGAGGGAAAAGGCCGATCAGACCCGTGAGACGACATTAAGTCTCCCATAAATCCTCGACTCGCTCACCGGCTGTGAGAACTCCCTAATTCTCGAATCGTTTCGGTAGCCGACCGATTACTTAACGGCATAATTATTAAACGGACTCTGAAATTTCATAGGAAATTCCCATGGTCGATCCTCGAATCTGCGGGGTCAGTACAAGGCGCCTGACAAACCTATCAATTAGAAAAGATAGATTAATATACTGCTTGAAGTGTCATATTTTGGTATAAGTTAATTTCACGTGTACCTACTTTTTTTATTACTTTTTTCTTTTTAAGGGATTAAGACACCTTGACGTGTTCAAGAATTACTCATATTTTAAAACAGTAGCAAGCAGTTGATTGATATAAGTCTTTGTGGTTTATTTTGCAATGGTATGAGCTATAAAAAATAGCGTTAGTTTTATTTTAAATGCTATTTATTTAGGTTTTAACACCATCACTTAGAATTACTTTTTTTTAAGATGGTTTGACAGTATGCAGGATTCCTGCCAAGCGGTTTTACCTGGAACAAAAGTTCTGGACATTGACGATCGAACATTTCCATTTTTATGAAAATTTTCAAAATGGCAGCTATTTGTATTTGATCTATTGAATTTGCACAAAAAATTTGTATATATTTTGTTTATATTTTCTTTAAGTATTGCAAATTAATAAAAAATCCTAGATGAAGAATGCCCAGAGAATGTATTCTAGTTTCAAGAATGTGTATTTTTTGCTGTTACTGTCTTAAAATATGAGTAATTTTTGAACACGTCAAAGTGTACTAACCACTCAAATGAAATGAAATTAGTTTGAGAGAATCTTCTTTAAGTTAATTTTTTAGCGTCTATGAAGAATTAAAGATTTCTTGCAAAGGGTAAAAAAAGAAAGAAAAGAAAGAACATTTTTCAACGATATAATTTGTCTCTTTACTATTACTGTATAACTTCCTTAAGATTAATATCAAACTTAACGCATGCTGATTTGTGAATCTTCATCCTCTTGGCTATTTTAATTTGGCCATTGAGTCATCTTCATACTGAAGTCGCGGTTGTAAAGTTAATGGACGAATCATAATTATGAAAAACACTTTTGTCGTGCGGATGACGTATCTACACATGTATCGAAATTATAAACAGCCAAGGAATTTTGAAATGAACTCCGTGTATTGCGACTTTATGATAATTTTTATTAGTCTGAACACTTAACATATTACGCTTTTGATCTTTAATCGCGCGTCACTTTTATCGATCGATAAATTCTCCAAGAAAAACTCGGAGATCACGATGACCCACAAAGCGAAGGTTCCAGGTTTATTTTCGAGCGAAGTAGTCAAAAGCAAGCTGAAAATCGTTGGAAGTTAAGCTTGAATAAGAATTCACTTTGAGGTTGTATTGATGGCTAGTAATCATCGATAACTATTCAACTTCTGTTCCAAAATGTGATTTCACTGTGACGTCTTAGCGCGCAATATTTCACGACAGGTGTTCTGGAAGTGGGCAACACTTTAATCAAACTGAATAAATTATTTCTACTCAACTATCTGCTGAGAAAATTTATACGTCCATTAGAATTATTTCTTGACATTAAATTATTAGCAAATTCATTAGACGTTTCGTAAAAAGTGAAAATAAGTTATCAATTAGAAGAACGTAATTTTGACAGATTAGAAAATATTACAAAATGAAGTATTTAATACATATTTTAATATGAATCCATCTATAAGTAAATAATTTAGGCTCTTAATTTTAAAAGAATGTTGATATTCATCAAAGGATACTACCTACATATAATTCAAACTTTTCCATTAATTTTAAAACAGTGTATCTACGAGAGTGTACCACCTACATATAATTCAAATACTTCCATAACGAGAAATTTCCCCACATAGCAGGATTTTATTCGCATCGAAATCCTGTGAATATTAATTTGAAAGGATCAGAAGTCGTAATTTTTCCATGTGACGAGCAGCTACTTGAGCGATACAAAATGGCTGCGTAAAAGATCGCTATCGGAAGGAAGAACGAGGGAACGAGGAGAGAATGACGCTCCCCCGTAATTTGATTTCGCGTTGAGTGCGTGAAAAATTGGTAAAAACGGTAATTCGAGGGATCGTGAAACGTTTCGGGGACCGGCGGAAAACAATTTCGAGGAGCATCCGTCCTTTCCGCCTCGCGACCATTCTCCATCAACATCCGCCGCGGGAATGGCCACGATAATTATACGTCCCCTTTTTTCCCCGTGAAGACGCATGCAAGAATGTGTCAGGCAATTCCATTTCGGGGGACATCCGACGTTACCAATCGTTATTAGAGGGCACGAGAAAAGCATCTGCCCACCGCTCCTCCCAAAACCGTGTACGCACTATTAGCAGATTATTGCTATTCCGATGTTCCTTCCTTCCACGTGCTCGGAAACGGCCTGGCGAAAAAACACACCTGCGCTCCATCGCCAATACCTTCAATCTTTTCGTTACGTCCAGCTAATGATTTAATTTAGTTAATGACGGGTTGTGGGCGCGGGACCACGCTCCCGTTCCTTTGTGCACTGCATACTTCACAATTGTAATGCTAATGATTCTTTTGTCTTGCGATAACTGAGTAATAGGATAATGGTACCAGCAATTACGAAAGTGGTCTAAGTAAACAAATTTTAAGAAGTTGAATTTTTCATTCATTTCGTCGGTGCAAATCGATAGAACACTGAATAAATGATAAATCTCACTTTTGGGGATTTTTGATGTACAATTAGACTACCTTCATAACTACTGGCATCATTATGATGTGAAATTGTTGACCAAATGAGTGATAATAGACACAGTGGTGTAATTTGTAAGAGAAATAAATTTAAAAGAATCGTTATAATTATAATAGTCATCATCTTCTTCTTAGTGTTCTCTGGTTTTGTAGATAGCTAGTGCTTAATATTTGAAGTCCACAGTTTTTATTTGTACACGCTAATTATTCTATTCCCTATCACTCACACAAGTAATTGAATTGTTTCATATAAATAATAGGTTTCATAAATTTCTGTTGCAGGTCAAGCAGGAGTGAATCAACTGGGTGGAGTGTTTGTTAATGGGAGGCCATTGCCCGACTGTGTCCGACAAAGAATCGTGCAGCTCGCCTTAGTTGGCGTGAGACCTTGCGATATCTCGAGGCAGCTTCTCGTCTCCCATGGTTGTGTCTCAAAAATCCTGACAAGATTCTATGAAACCGGAAGCATACGACCTGGAAGCATCGGAGGGAGTAAAACGAAGGTGAGTGTTTCCTATATTTATTACTTATGGATTATATGTACATATATAGTGCTATACAGTCAGTGATAACCTTACAACTCGTTAACGACGTCTAACAAGAAACACATCATGGCGTCATCCAGCACCCAGTGTTCGACTTAATAAAAACAAAAATACTTTATTCGATGATAGAGTGTTGAGGGGGTAGGCTGCCCTGACTACATTTAGACATTTTTTTCATAGGTAATTAATGTATCTTCAAACTCCATTTTCCAATTCTTTTAAAGTAATAAATCTACAAAATGACGGAGATATTTCCTATTTCTGAAACTTCTTCTGGATTTTGAATAAGTAGCCATCATTGGCGGCAAGAAGTGAAACGTCTGAAATGAAAAATTCTTTTCGATTCCCAAACCAGAATCTATTATATACAATGTAGTGTAGGGTATTTTTGATATCACAAATATTTATTAAATTACACCTATATCTTTAAAGTCGACTCTTTTAGCGAAGAACCATTTTCTCGATTCAAACTGCTACCAGTTCTACAATCTTCAAAATTTCTCAAAAGCCCTAGTAGGGTTCTACCCCCTTAAGACTTTCGTATAATGTGGGTTCAGATATAACATGCTCTACAGTACTAAAGCAACAAATCCAAAGAAAAGTTAAAGAATATTACACATACAAAACTGTTCCACGATGAGCCATTAAAATCTCCAGGAGCCTTGCAAAAACAGAGTTCGTACGATTCAAGGCGAAGCAGCAGCCAATGGCGCCAAAGGCCAGCGAGAAATTCCAGGAAAGCTCGCGGAGGGGAGGCGAGCATGGCGGAAATCCAAGGGAATTGTTTCACCCTCTCGTATCGCAATCAGTGGTCGCAATTAGGGATGGCACCGGGAGACCAGGCAAAAAGCGTAATAAACGTAGGAACCGTGTGTGCGTTATGGGGCGGTGACACTGATGACGGGGCGGCAGGGGTAGGGGGCGAGGGCAGCGAGACGCTCGTCGAGGAGCACCGCTGATGTGATTTTAAGTAAGGGCTGCGAGAGAGCCGACAGTGCACGCAATTATCCAAACACCTTGCAGCGGCGGCTGGATTTGCATAATTTCATGGCATCGCGGCGGTTTCCCCGCTCTCGCGACTCTCGTTGTCGCGCGGAATAATCGAGGGACCGTTCGATCGACGGCAGCGTCCGCTCGACTGGACATCGCGGGACGTAAAGACAAAAAGGATCGTAAAAGACGATCGAGGGGCCGAAAACGAGTCGAATTAGACGCACTTAGCGGCCTTTAGATGCGCTGCTCGCTGAGGCTAAGTGAATTCCTACGGGACGCGTGACACCCCAGCGCGTTTAACGCGTGTCCGATTTGAATTTCAAATTCTTTGTTTACGACCGCCCGGTCCGAACCCCTGATTCCCCTCGATTTACGATATTAATAACTTCCATTGAATCTAACCTGCCATAACGAGCTCGAGGATAAACGGAATTGATCGTTCAATTACGATCGAACGCACCGCAGAGATAACGTTTGAAGATCGTAAGAGGATGCTTTTAAATGTTTATAGGAGCGTTTTCGTGCGCTTGAAAAGTCTGAAGTATTCACGGAGTGGAATAGATTCTAATTTAATTGGTAGTAGAGTTAACCGGTTAATTGATGGATAAAATATTTTAGAATACCCTAGGGCCAAAGTGTGTTAACGACGCATTTTTTAAAAATGACATTGTACATGTTAAATTCATCATATACAGTCACATAGACTTTTACGCGACTTGGCACAAAGCAGTCTCGTCGTATAGGTAACTGGTTATTTAATGATAGGTAATTGAAGCTGAATTATTTCACTTGAATCTCATTTTGCACTACATCTTTGCAGTAATTATTGTCGTTAATTTTCTTCCAAGTTCTCGTTCGTATCACTCTGGAACCAAAAGTCGTATTGGATGACTAACCTTCTGTTAGCTCTGCGTCATTCATAAGCATTGCTGACCACTCCTGTTTTCGCTTTCTACATCGAAGTACAAATTCGTTAGGCTTTCTCATAGCTATCTAAAGACTCTGGTCATTCTCTCCCGACTGTACTATACAGGAATCTATACAGGACGTAACGTAATATGTTAGACCTACTTCACGAGCTGATTGTACACCTAAAAAATCGTGACAACAATTCATATAAACGTATGCTCTATCTCTCTTCATTTATTTTTATATTAATTTTGTGTTACCTAATTATAAGAGATGCTCAAAATGACCACCTTGCATTTCCATGAAGCAATATTGAAATTGAAAACTTTGAAATGCCAATATCTCGAGAACAAAAACATGTGACATAGATTATTTTAACCTTATAACCATAAAAATAAGCCCCAGAAATCGTCAGCTTCTTGCATTTCCATTTCTTGGGACTGAACAAAGGGTAAATAATTGGAAATCACGGCAGCCTGGACGATTTACTCCACAAAAGGTAACACTGTTGCTCGAGGAGGATTTCTCTTTGTATGGTTCTTTTTCCTCGAGATCACTAAACGACGCCGAAGGAAATTGCGGGCTAACGAGTTCCGACGTACAAAGTAGCAAGGATATCGCAGCTCGCGTTGAACGCTTTCGATGATCGAGGCCCAAGGGCGGGCGAGGTGGACTATCCACATCCCAGATGGACCAGGCGAATCCGTGGCGAAGACAACGACCCTCCGTTGTTGTGTTACGCGCACGTGACGTCACTAATGACAATATAATTGCAGAGGACTCGTACCAGGAGGATTTCTTGCGATGCTCCCGCGCGATCCTTGCTCCGTTTCGGCTTAATGAATTTATTTTAATAACGCTGGGTCAGCGTGCATCGACCTCCACTCTCATACCGTGCCAACCTGACGAGCATATTTAAATTCCGACTGTGCACGGGGACTATCACGAGCGCATGTAAACGATCATCATCAGCGGCCATTATTGCACCGTGCTCGTTTTGCCCCGACGACACGACAAAACAGTGAACCTGCTGGATGATGCGTTTCTGCGGTTCACTATAATGCGGTGCTTGGATCCCTCTTTAACATGACAAGGAGGAGCGAATCAATGTTTCCGGAGGGTTTATTCCAGCGACGCTGATGAGCGTTTTAGGCGCGTGGAAAGAATCGTATCGGTGATTTCAACGCCTGCGTAAGACAGTTGCGTTGGCTCTGGAACGATCATTTTTTTATTATGGCAACGATGATTCTTTAAATTAGGATCACTCGAGGAAATTGTAAGCAAAGACAATCAGGGGAATGTATATACTGTATACAGGGTGATCAGTTTAATTGGAAACCCTCTAATGAGTGTTGGGAGCACATACATTGACAATAAACGCTATCGACACTTAAAGGGTTTCCAGCTAAACTGATATGACCCTGTATACGCACATTTTGCAGGTCGTAGTGGTTTAGAAATTATATTTGTCCTGTTAATTATTAACTAAAGTATTGATCTAATAACTTGAAATTCTTATTTTCTACCTGAACTAAAAATTGTAGAGAAAAATTCAAAGATCGAAACAATTTCATAATGGATACGTTCTGAATTTCCTAATTACAGGGTAGATTTAAATCAATAGCCTTTCTTCAGAAGCGGCTTTTAGTTCTCTCCTCTTGGAAGTGACCAAATTTTTGTCGAGTAAGAAGAATTAAGTATAGGTAGACTGCAGGAAAACAGGATTGCCGTTTTAAGCGCATTCTCCTTCTTTCCTAGATCTAATCTTCCAAGGAGTAGAAACCTTTGGTATGTCAGACATCAAGAATCCACGTACAGTATAACTAACATCTACTCTTCTACTACAACATTCTATTTTGATTACAGTTACAAAGAAATTCACGAAGAAGCTACGCTGAATATTTTATCCCTAAGAAATTTATTATCCAAGCATTTCCACTTATACGCGACTTTCACAATTTTTAATTATTTCTAATTCTTTTTTTCACATAAAAAGAGAACAAAAATATTTTCATATAAAAGTATCTTCACACCAAAATTTACTGCGAAAATAATTCTACTCGCACGCAACTTTCACAATTTTCAATAATATACTTCTAATGCTCCCATTTTTTATATAAAAAAAGGAACAGAGATATCACCATAAAAAATCAGAACTCATTACTAGAGTGCAGTTATACATTTATGAGAAATTTAGGTTTGACAAAGTAGTACAGAGTCCACATAATTTTCGAAAATATACGAAATATTAATTTTTTAAGGTGGGCATGATGACTTCCCCCACATTCGATAATATATCATTTATACCCAGTTTTGGAGCCACTTAAGCGAACTTTTCATTTCAGTTATTAGGGGTTCGAGTACTATAGCTTCCAAACGTTACTCTTTTTTAACTAATTACCCACCTGAGAAGCTCCCCTAGTTAATAAATATGTGGCTTATGAGTAAACGTAACTGACATTTACAATTAGTCGTATTCATAAAACTATAAGTTTGCATAAAAAGTCAGCCTACTCATTACGAACAGAAATCTTCTTATAGCATCATATCCTCCATTAAATTACCTATATCTCTATGATCGCGGTTGCACGTCGATGAAGCGTCGGGCCAGTTAAGATCGCCTCATTATTTTCCAATCGGCGGGTTAATTTGCGAATTAATCGTCGAACTATCGCCGATCTACACGTGTTCACGGTACGGTACGTAACGTTTCCGAAGCGTGTCCCGGTACTTTCATCGTTATCTCGGCCCTCCTGATGTGTACGTGCTCGCACCGACGCGATACGCGTCCGATAATCGACTCGCATCACGGCAGAGGAAATTGTCTCATGAAAAATGTACGCCCAGCCCAAGCTCGGATAATAAAGTGGAACGTCGAAGGCCCTGCGAGAAAATCGCGCGATCTCTTCGCCCGTTCGTCCATCTTCCGTGTTTGTTTAACCCCCCATCGGATTCGCAGGCGTACCAATCGACGCCGCTCTTTCGCGGAAAAGCTGCGCGACCTTCCTGGAACCACACGCCCTTCGTCGACTCCCCGTCCCCTCGGAATTAATTCGGGCCAGGTACATTGTGGCCTTTTCGACTGCCATATCCTACCATTACGCGTTATAATGGAAATTACCGATGCAATATTTGCGAAAATATTCGAAGGAATGGCATCAAGAAGAAGGTGTCGATGCGCTTAAGATGTGGATGATTATATGCTTCGGGGTACATGGTACGAACGAAAAATTATACACTTCACGGAGAGGCTAGTGGAGTATGAATACTCGACGTGCTTTCAGGTTTTTGAATACTTTTTTTCACCTTTTTTTTTAATGAATTTTTAATAAATTTAATGAATTTTAATGAATTTAAAATGAATCTTTTTGTGGTTGTTAGTGACGATTGTTATATGGTTATATTGCTGTATATTCTTGAGGTTTGTACGTAAAAGAGTATATCAAGTTATAGCAATTTTAAATTGAAAATATATGATTCTATTTAAAAGAAAACAAAATTAATATTTTCAGTTGAACAGTGCTACATCTTATTATATAGGAAAACAAAGGGAAGACACCACTCTCAATGTACTTACAAATACTCTCAAATAAAAGCAGCAGTAAACTGTATTAATTAATCAATATTCATGCTCCAAAAAGTAATCACTGTAAATTAAATCGATTTACAATTAACATCTAAAATAATTCTTCCTGCAATAGGCAATTTCTACGAGGATAGAAGCTAAATTATTCTGTTATTACTATAAAGATACACGACAAATATTTCAACGTAAAATATTATATTCTCCTTTAGTAGGTACGTATGCATACTGCATCTAATCCCGCATACAAACTGTAGATCACCGCCAGCACTCGTCCCTCGCAGAACACGTCATAAATATTCTTGCATGCGGACGTTCGTTTCCTCGGCGATTCCCGTACGCCGATCGGGAAGCTTTTCCATTTATCTGGTAATTAAGATCTCACCGTGAGCGCGATGGTGGATCGAGCCATCGGCTGGGTATTTATTTCCTGATGAATGATTCAGTAATAGCCGATAAAACGTCACGGAACGACGAAAACAAACGGCACGCGAATCGCGCCTTGTCGTTCCCCGTATTTGCGCATCGAACTAATAATTAATGAAACCCGCTGGATTGCCAATTTGCTCGCGATTACGATACGAATGTGAGAACTCGATCGAAGGTGGTTCTTTGAAAGGTGAACGTAAACACGTGCCTGCACGAACGGGAGATAAATTATATCCCTTAACGCTGTTACGTCGTTTAACTGCCTTACAAACTTGAAGCTGAACAAGTGGTGTCAGTTGAACACGTGCGTTGTGGGGGTGGCTCAGGAATGCATGGATATTAATGAAAATTAGATGGAGTGGATAAATACAGAGTGTCTTAGAACTGGTAGTACAAGCGAAAAGAGGGTGATTCTACATGAAAAAATAAAATCATCCTACTTCTACTTGTACCACTAGTTCTGGAAGCACCTTGTGTATTAGGCTATTTAAAAACAGAAGATGGAAGAAAAGTGATTGAAACTTACATAGATAGTATTTCTGTACTAACTTTATCCTCTGCAACCCTATTTTTATTGACGCTGCAGTTTGCACATGAGATCATCTAAGACCACCTGTTCTTTTTATGTTTTTGTGTTATAAAAAATTCAAAAAATTCTTGAACACTCTTCGAAATTTGTAAAATATCATCCAACAGCTTTTATTGCTATATATTACCCATGGTCCCAGTTCTCGCTCCCTTATCACCTCGCAGAAACTTCAAAATCGAAAGTAGCCTGGATCCTAAACAACCAAGTCACATACGGAGGGTAAAACATTAAGTACTAAAAACAATGAAAGAATTCACGATTTCTCACGAAGAACAAAAAACTTCCACCACTCCGCACCATACCAGAAGAAAAAGATAAGATCAGTTGATCCCCATTAAAAACACTTTGATCCGCCACAAACCAGAAAGTCCTCCTGTACCACATAACATTTAAATCGTCGAACTATCGTTTGTTGGGAAAACAACCCAGAAAAGACTCGGTCATTAAGAGACAAAAGTAAGCGCTAGATTACAGATCCACCGCCCAATTAAACACCACAGGAAGAAATAAGTCACCCTTCGACATGACGTACAGCAGAATCTCCCAACGTAGTCCCCTGCTCATTTACGAAACCGAGAAATTCGGTGCATAAAACACATCCCTAACGAGATAAAGGTATCAGCCAAACAACGAGAAAGTCGAGGAAGAAAGGATCGACCGCCGAAAGGAGCGTTGGGTACTTATCCACGTTGCGAGTCTTATCATCAGACACGACGCCGGACGCGCCGCGCGCAAAGACGGCAGCCCTTCACCGGTAATTACCGAGTTGGTCAACCTGTTCGATAGTTTACGTTATCTAACGTTTAGCGCCAGATGTCTGTCTGTCTGTCCTGGTCGGCCAATTTCCTTTGTGGTGTGCCAGCACGCACACAGGACAGCTCGGTGTCCATCGGCGACACGGCCCACCGGTCGAAGGGCGGGAGCGGCCAGGCATTGGGACACGTACACAGACCAGTGGGTCGGCTAGGGTAATTGTGGAAATGACGACGGAAGTGTCAGATTAGAATCTGAGATGCTCCTGGGAGCACGCGATGCTTGTCCTAACCCCTGAAACTATTAGCTCGACGGCTCGACTACCCTCTTAAACGTTCTGCCCACCAGTGGTGCTCCCATATCGGTGCTATTCAGTGGACAACCGACGCTGTCGCGCGATCGTGTCACCCTGTTCGATGGAATAGAATATCTTGACCCCTGATCGACCTGCCCTAGCCAATCGATAGCTTGGCGAGGGTTGGCTGAGAGTGGAAGCTTATTTGCAAGGTATGGCAATCTCGGGATGGAAACTGGAATTTGGATTTGATTTTTGGGTGGAAGGAGCTGTTGGCACTTAGGCATATCTGCTTCGTTGGGAATGATTAGATGATTAAATTGTGGGGAAAATTTGTGGTGGCTTAATTTTGAAGGAATTCACAGTACAGTGTGTTTGACTGGGAGTTTAATTAATAATGTAGCTATTGTTTCTTTAATTATTCTTTACCATCTAGTTACTAATTTCTAAGTTAACTTGTCATGAAGACAAGTCCATAAGACAGTATTCAAACTAAAAATTTGAAACACTAGAATCTCGAAAGGAAAATCACGTGACTTATCATTAAGCTGAGTCTACACTAAAGGTTACATAACTTTTTAGACAACACAAAAAAGACATGTTGGAAAGAAAGCAGAGAGCAAAAAAGAGAAACATTATACATATGTCTCTTTTTCTGTGGTCTAAAAAGTTATATAACATGTAATACAGACCCAGCTTTACATTATTTTATCTTACAAACACAAAAATAACCCTCGAATAATTTAGTATAAAAAAAATAGAAAAATAGATACTCTTCCAAATTCTTCAATAACAACAAACCCCTTTTACACATACAAAAAGGCGTGTCAAGTTGCGACAGTGGGGGTAAAAGAATCAGTCCCAAAAGAATGCATGCCCCCCGCGTGACCATATCGACCTCTCCCCAACAGTGGTCGCTCGCGCCCCAGAGAAATCGGCGATCTCGAAAATCTGTACGACGGGAATACCATTTCCATCGCGTTAGCATAATATTATCGGGCCCCTGTCGTTCATTAGCAAGTCAAATGACGGTGTGCCGGGATTGAGCACCACTGTGGGGCCCAGGCCGAGGGGTACCAACGAGCAACGGGAACATCGTTCGCGACGACGAGCAGATGAGCTCGCCCGCCTCCTCGGTTAAACCGGGGCTAAACTGTAATAAAGTGCGATGTACGCATTACCCACCTACCTGTGGGACCTTCTCCCGTTATCTGATTCACAGGCCTGGACGTGCTTCACCTGTGAACGACATATGGGCCGTGTGCGAGACCGCGCGAGCTACCCCTCTCGACGACAGTGTGACCACTTTCGCGTTAATTTGTCGTGCGAGATAGCGCCGACTCCCTACCTGGGAAAAAGAAATGACTGGGTTAATGATCGGCAACGGTCGCGACCGGTAAAACCGTTGGCGTTTTCGCGACGATCGTGTACCCTGAACTCTGGTCGAACTCGGTGATGGGAGGGGAGACATTAATGAGCGGTTGATGTTACACCGTTCGAACGTTCAGGGAGACTTGTCTGAGGTGAGACTTCGTGTATCTGAATGGGTAGATCGAGGGAAAGATGATCGTGTGTTGCTTTGACCTCATTTGGCTGTTAAGGTCCTTTTATGTAACCGACGAGCCGAGCACGAGTCGAGCCAAACGATTACACCGACGAAACACGTATTGATAGTGTTTTATCGTTTGTAATTGTGTATTCGTGATTTTTTGCTGGTAAGGTAAATGTCCTAGTATCTGGATATTAAGGTTTACTTTACTTAATTTTGAACTTAAATTCTTGTGTAGCTAATGAAAGACTATCTGCAGAACAAAAAAGGTACCATAAAATAGAATATTCAGCTACTGGAATGTAATTCAAGTATCGGGACATGCATTTTTAGGTTGTTTACTTACTGGGATGTGTATCTTAAGCGTCCAGGCATTGGGACATGTACCTTATGTATAATATTTGCTCGGCTCGTGCTCGGCTCGCCGATTGCATTAATGGACCTTTATAGGTACTTAATGATGGGAGTTCGAATCTCATAAGGAAACTCTACGAAATGTGCATCGAGTTTTTTGTTTAATTTTTTTAACGTAGGGGAGAACAAATAAAACACTTAGAGGAAGGGAAGATATAGGCGGAACATTTCCTTGTTTCGACCTATTCTTTTTTTAGAATAATTTGTGCAAGATCGGTTCTACCAACTTATTAGAATTAAGATATTAAGCTATATATCTATTTATTAGATATTAAATTATTTTATATACCGTTTTTTTTTCATTTTTTACTACATTTTTTATAGCATTATAACATTAACGTATACATTTATGACTAGTGCTAACAAAAAAATTATAATAATAGTTAAGTAAGAGAAGAAGAACACTGTGAAATAAATACAAAAGTAAATTAAAATTAATTTTGTTTTTCAAATTGAAGTCATTGTTAATACAATAAAATTTTTAGTGAATTTAGTGTGACAGCCAATGTGTTAATTGAATTCAAGCTACTTGAATTTAAGAAGCTTGACTAATCAGAACAAGGACTTTGTATTATATAATAACGTTGATGCCAGTTTAGTGAAATATAGGATGTAACTAATTTCCTAAAAACTAAGCAACGCAGATCACAGATAACTTAGATATCCATGATACAAAGAACGTTTCTCCCTCTTATACCGAACTAATCGCAAAGAAATCAAGCAATCGCGTACATTTAGCCGCAACAGTCTTATCCATCTCCCCATCGTCAACAGAAAAAGTAACAGTCGAACGAAAGGGGAAATCGGAAGCAAGAATCACGTAGCTAAAATCGATGGTACTTAAAAAGCGATATTGAATCGATAGCATCGCGTTATATCTCGACAAGGATCTCACGTATGAACCGTTTAAGTTCCGAAAACGACCGCGATACCGATCACCCCTTTTGGGAACATCTGATGATGGTTCGAGACATTGTTTCGATCGCTTCCACTCCCATTTCTTTTATTATATACATACCCTATATTCTAACCAAATTTACATACAAGTGTAAGCGAATAAACTTCTATCACATAAAATAGTGTCAATTTTCATATAAAAATCAATGAATTTTATGTACCTAATTTGATGTCTTGCTAAAAGAGCATGAAAAATTAAAATTAGGTTTGAGGTCAAATGCACCTAAAAAGTGCACAAGGATTAAGTATGCGTTAACTTCTACACCTATTTTAATTTTGCCACTTTTGGTGTTGCAGCAAGTGGCTACTCCCACAGTAGTCAAAAAGATCCTACGAATGAAGCAAGAGCAACCCACGATGTTCGCCTGGGAGATTCGGGAACAGCTCGCGCGGCAGGGAGCTTGCGACCCGCAGAGCTTACCCTCTGTGTCCTCTGTGAATCGAATTCTTCGGGGTGGAGGTCTTCATACCGATCACACGGGGATGGAAAGTGGATCTCCGAGCACATATGCCTCGCAGGTTTCGTCGAACGTTGCTAACAGGGGTAAGACATCTTTTAAGATGCAAGCACACACTCCAAGTTTATTTTACTCAGGTCTCTGTAATATAAATGATAATATTCTGAAATTATGTAACAGAGCTGCATCATAATTTCACTATTCCAAATTATGAAAGCTTGCACTCGTGTTTTCTTTTCACCAAGTCGACAATTACTTGAATACAAGTGACTTGATTTCAAATAAGTTGATTTGCGCAAACATAAACTGAATGTGAAGGTAATTGAACATAATTGACTTAGATTCAAGTAACTTGACTTGTGTGAACATAAAATGATTGACACCAGATTAGGTGCCCTTCAAAATCAAGAAAGTTTAGTCTGGCACTTTTCTTTCTATTGGGAAAAGCAGTCGAGTTATTCAAATGACTTGTTTCATTAGATGCCTCAACCTGTATATTTCGGCATCGAACAGTGTTCGAGTGCATATATTCCGAGCTTCGTGAGTCATTATACGAAGGTAAGCTGCGTTGCGAGTGCGCTATTACCGGCTAATGATCCCCTAAACATCTGTCCGTATCGTGGAATCACTCTGTCGGAATTTTTTGCATTGTTTTGCCCCTTTTGCGTACCCACAATACGGGCCCAATAGGCGAGAAACGGAAAGGGGAACAGAAGGGAATAAGGAGAAAGGAAGGAGAACGTCCCAGAAATGCAACAATCGAGAGATCGAGGAGAACGATTAGAGAGATAAAGAGAAAGAGAGGAGATGGGATAAAGAGGGGAAGAATTCGAAAATACCCTGTGGCCGATTGACTCGTCAGCGAGCTGCCGCGAGACGATCGACACGCAACCCCTTGAAGAAACTTGAAATTTGCCTCACAATTTTGCCTCGTTTATTCTGTAAATTGTCTATAAGCCTGCTTCTTTCTCGAAGCTGCGGCACGAAACTCGAGTCAGTTAAAAATGCATGGCATATGTCAACGATTTTCGTTTGTTAAATGAGATCGTTTCAACATTTGCAGATAATGAACCTTTCGTGACAATTTTAGGTCTTAATAGTATTACTTAATTGTTGCTTAAGAAGAAGATAAAAAGGATTTCTATTCTATTTTGATCTAAATCGAATACCAATTGAATAATAATAGAAGTTTAGAGTGAAGAAAAGGGATATAGATGACCACTAATAATAATTAGTCTCTCATGATTTGTATTAGTTTTTACATAACACTATTATTTAATTTAATATCTAGTAGGAAACGATTATTAAGTTTCTTCGATTTATTCTTACGTAAGCTTTCTAGAAGACTAAGTAATTTTACTTTTTGTAAAGTTTCTTACTTCATCGCCCAAGCACAATTAATGGCTAATTTCCGAAACATCGAAAGACTTAGCTGAAAAGACGAATCTACTACCAAGGAACAAATAGTTTCCTCTATTTACCCCTTTATAGAATTAATCTGTTTGACATCTAAGCAGCTCCTATAACCGAAAGTAGGAAGTGAATTAATGAAATAAATGTTTAATGCTAATTTGTAGGTTTGATTAAATTTATACTGGATGCGTCTCGGCTAATAAACTACACTTAATCCTCAGATGCACTGATGAGAACGGATTACCAGTTGTTCTATCCAGGAGCACTGGGACCACTGCACATTTCCACGACTTCCGGTAACACCAGCGCGCCATCGTGGAATCCAAGCTTCTACTCGTCCCTGTACCAAGCGACCACGCTGCACTTGCATCACGGAATGCAATCATTCACGTAAGTACTGACGTCTTTTTAGCAGACTTCCGCTAATCTTACGACAATTTCTATTTTACTCTGTCTCTTATTGAGCTTCCGCTCTACTGAACCCTCATCACGCGATAATAAACTATGTATTTATGTCAAACTGTCATACAATTTCAATGAGTATCACAACACATAGTGGAGTACTAATTCCTAAGCTCGTTAAAAAGACTGCCTCAACACTAAACAAAACCTACGACGCTCTAACAAAATCCCAAAAGGAAATCACTTCGTTGCCTTTAGAGTTTAAATGAAAGGCAGCAGATAAGAAAATGAAGAAAACTTTGAAGAAGTTAGAATACATGCTAACAAAAGTTAGGTATAAGTAGACTGCAGATCTTTATGCATTTATGTCAAATTTCAATATGGTAAAAAATATAGGATCCATAATATGTATAAAATTCTAAATATCGAAAATTAAATACAGTTTATAGTATTTAAAGAGAGAAACAAATCTCTAATTAGGTTGTACTTTTCTAATCCCATTTACAAAAATAAAACTAAAACGTCGCCGTGTCTGAATACAATTCGTTCGAGTCCCATTTGATCTGTTAAAGGGTTGAACTATTCTACTGTCACAACAATTTCTCACAGTCTTCCTAAAAATGTTTGAAAAGGCCCTCTATAGCCCAGAAGACAACGACCCAACTAAATAAACCGCATAAACTGAAAAGTATAAAATATTCTTTTCAGGTCGTTAGACGTGGAGCGTCTATCAGAACAAAACGGTCCAGCGAATCAAATGGAACTAAAGTCCAGCTCGAGCTCCTCCATGGCAGGCAGCGACGACTCCCTGGACAAAAGCGACCTGGACGAGAACACCGAGTCCCAGGACCATTACAAGCCCTTCCAGACATCGCCCATAATTATGGAGCTCGGCCAAAAGATCGGAAGCGACCATAGCGCTTTCGTCAGACACAATACGTCAGGATCCTCTGGGAGCCCCGAGAATCGACAGAGTCCACCGCCAGTCGAGAAGCAGAAGACCGCATCGCCACGGATCCTCGAAACCGGAAACGAGCAGAGCACGATGGCCAAAGAAGCGGTGGTCGAGGGTAGACCAGCGCAACCTCAGAGAAAGAGGAACCCTTATTCGATAGAGGAGCTCCTAAAAAAGGACGAGAGCAAGACATCCTTGAAGAGGCCGAAACTGACGAACATAGGGGTGGTTCAACCCTGTGGGATTGTCCTCAGCAAAGAGATCTGAAGGACTCGAGACACTTTGAATGGATTAAAAAGATTGTAACTGTCTAGCGATAGAGGCTAAGATTATCTAAATTTTGGAAACTTTCGTTGTACGAGAGGATGTCGGAGATATTTAGGCATCGCGGGAAACGTTTAAGGAATAGTGTTTGCTTCGAAAAGGGAAATAGAGGCTAAAGGAGGAGCCAGAAAGACGGTGAACTTTGCTATTAGACTACGTTTATATTTGATACTTGTGACTTTAAAATGTTTCTGTAATCCACTAATTTGGTGTCAGTAGATTCGATGTGTTTTACTGTGGTTTTCAGAATGCCGAGAGAGATGAAGGACAGATTTTGTGTTGAGTTCTGTATTGGAAAAAGATTCAGGTAGAAGAGGACTATAGAAGACTAATATTTGCCATTTTATTTGATAATTAAATGACGATTTGTGAATGCTAGAAGTAATTTTACTAGGATTACACAGAACACTATTGACAAATATCACATTTTGTTTTACGAAGAAATTAACTTATCCTCACGTGGTAGCATGGATCGTACTTATAAATATGAGTCTCGTTGAAGAGAATGTTTATTAATGTATTCTCTGCTCTAGTTGAAACTAATTGAAAATTAATTAAACTCACATCTGGTTTACAAACGATGAACGCTACATACATAGAGGAAGCACAATGTATGTAAGTATTGTTTTCAACTGTGAAGAATTGAGATATCTTAGAAATACAAAGGGGACGTGATTTGCGTCATAAATATCAAATATAAACTTTCCAGTCAACTGTATTCAATACCAAAATCAGTGAACAGTATTTTCGAATGCTGAGAAATACTCGTATGTTGTGTATCTTTAATCCTTTAACTTGACGAGAGTATTTATTAAGAGATTATTTCATAAAGTGTATAAAAAATTAGGATAGTTATCTATAAATTAAGGACATCTCAAAATTTAGTGTTTCTTCTGTACCCTTGTACGAAATAGTATAGTATTGACTTTTATCCTTGTTCGAATAGTTTCAAAAAGATACTCCTCGTCAACTAAAGGATTAGGTCTAGAACTTGAAATGATATCTAGCGTGACACAAAAATGGATAACTAAAAGTCTAATATAATTTACCAAAAAGGAACTTCAAAGAATTTGCACAGCTATATTGATGGCCAAAAATTCCAAGAAGCAAAACTATGATGGAAAAGTTATAAATAAACGCGTGATATGTATATCGATCGATCATGTATTGTTGACTGCAATATTGTAGAGTATACGTAAGTCTGTTAAGTTAATTTATAACTAAATTATTTTTATTTCCGACGACCTCAACGCTCTATCTCTGACACAAGAGGTCATTGAAAACACGCGTCAAAAACGCAATAATGTATAGTGAAAAGTATCGATACCGTTGATGTTTTACAAGCTCTCCGATTATTCAAGTGGGATCAGTTTTGTGATCGCCCGAGCGAGATTTCCCGACTGTGTTATATACTATTATATTTCTTACGTGTTGTGTGTTGTATCATTTCGTTTTGCACGTGGGACGATGCCATTACTGTGTACGATATTTAATTTTCACGAATCAAAAGAACATTGACATTCTAATAAAGTGAAATGGCTAGTAATCTTAAGAAAACTCTTTTATTTATTTATTTTCTTAAAATAATGAATTAGTTTTGTTAGAATGTTCCTGAAGCTGCTAAGAACTTACAATGAACAGAGTAAAAATAATTTAATAAAAAGTCGAATATGTATAATATAATATTGTAAATGGTAATTATAATTTATGGTCAATGCATTATAAATTATAATTTCATGAATTATATTATACCTAACCCAATAAAGACCAACTTAATTTGCAATAAAAATTACTTTCGCGCGTGAATCTCTCAAACATTTCCATAAGCGACTAAGACAAATGTTTCAACATATTACTGTTAATAATAAAAAGGCACTCTATATATATATATACTCATTTTTGCATGTACTATACAGTACTTTCTCGTTATAAACTCGTTGCTATTTCCTATATATCTTGGTAGCGTTATCTCTTCTTTTTCTCCGGAAAGAACTTTTTGTATCATCTCGCGAGTTTATAGCGACTACATAAATTCTGTAACAGCGATATTCGTTAAGTTAAAAACTCAGAAGCCATCTCAGTGGAAGACACTGAAATAAACGCGAAAAGTCTTAAACCTCCAAATTGCCAGGCATACATTTTCTCACCTACCACTATTAAAAAAATAACGACAAAACGAGACCAACTTCTGTGTCTCAACTTGTTTCGAATTATGAATCAAGGGAAATTTGACTCCCATTTCTTATCAAACTTATTTCCTATAATTACTAATTATCGAACAAAACCTCAGAAGAATCACATTAACAACTGTGTAAATACTCTAAAACACGTCGATCTTCTCAAAAAGGCAACACAAAACGAACGAGGTCTCCTAAGGGAGCCGTCACGTTGAATCATCACCACCAATTGTCAGCCACCGACCAAATTTCAAATATAGAAAATTAGAGGTTCGATACAGTAATTATGTCTAAGAAATAACTCATAGTAGATAATTTACAAATAATGTTATTATTTTTCAGATATAATTACTATATTGAACCTGTCATTTCTACGTTTGAAATTTGGTCGATAGCTGTCGATCGCTGGTGATGGTTGAGCGTGACAACACCCTAAGGAACACGTTATAAATACTAGTGAAAACTGAAATACTTCAAATCGCTTCGAATCTTTACATATAACGAAAAATTCGAATCACTTTGAACGTATTTCGAAACTTAGAACTCCTGAAAGTCTTGGTAAGTCTTGAATCATGAATTTTTATAAGTTTCGTGTCTTGAAAGTCTTGGAAGTTCTGGTGTCTTGAAGATCTTGATAGTTTTAAAAGTTTCTAAAGATTCAGTAGGTCTTTAGGTCTCTCTATTAACAGAAACTATCAAAGAAAGTTTAAAAACTCGAATTATCTTTCAAGACTATCAAGAGTTCTAGGCTTCGAATCATGCTCGAAGTGAATCGAATCGTAGTCTTGAAAACCTTCGAATCGCTTCGAAATTAAGACTCGATTTCCCATCACTACTCATAAAGCAATTCAACCGAAGGACAAACGTATTAAAACAAGAGACGAGCTCATTAGAAAGCGCGATTAGCTTGTAATCCAGGCCGAAAGTATGCCAAGCTCGATTCGATGGATCGTTGCAATTAAACGAAAGCCTAATAAAGCGACGTAGCAATAAAGCACGCATCGATGTCGGTGGTGGATGTCGAGAAGGATGTGTTGAAGCTATAAACGGTTCGAACGTGTCGCACGCGTGTGTATAATTTGTAAAATACGACAAAACGCGGCGCGCAAAAGGAAGGCGGAGAAATTAAACGCGAAAACCCTGTAATAGGCAACCACCTTTCCCCTTCGCCCCTCCCTTTGCATTTACAACGTTGTAAAATCCTTTTTATCCGCCTCCTCATCGCAGGCTAATTAACGCACTATAAAATGCTAACGCCTGGACGTACGACGAATTTATCCCGCTTTCACGGGCGCCGCGATTACACGCTTTTCGGAGTGATCCTCCAGTCTCCAATCGAGTCTCGTCACAAGGTACAATTAGTGATCCTCAACTGATCCTTGAGGATCACTACATACAGTACCAGCTAATTCGGACGATACGATTTTTTAACCGATTCGATAATTTTGTCGAAGCGATAATAACTGAAGTCGGCGTTCACACAATAAACTGAACACTAAAGCAAGTGAGCATATACGCGTGAGAGTTGAATTTTCGGTAGATCCACGGGAAAAAATGTTAAGCTGAAGTCATTGAAGTCTCTTGTAGAATTTATAAAAATACTCTAAAGATAGATCTACATGTTATATAACAAAGTTATATAATTTTTTGTTCTCTAAAAGAGACATATGTGTAACATCTCTTTTCTGTTTTCTAAAAAGTTATATAATATGTAGTGTAGACCCACCTCAACAGGCCTAAGTTTAATGGAATCAATAAGAGCTTAACGCTTAAACAATTATTTAACAATAATCTGCCAAAGATGTGCAGACTAGCTGCCAAAAGAGTGCTTCTGAAATTTTTCTTACGCGTTCAATGATATCTTCACGTTTCAGTGACTCTTACATGTTTCAAGATAACACAGTGTAATTTTCATGCAATGATCTTTATTATTATTCAATATAAGGTCGCAGTGGTAGAAGCTACGAGCTTTTTAGACATCTTATTCTAGAACTTGTTTTCTTATCAAAGCTTCGAGCGAAAGAAGAGAAGAGAATAATTGTATAAGAAATACAATAGACGATTGCAATGATTTTATAAGAGAGAATAGATACTCTATGCTGTAAGTAAGTTTGAGTCTAACAATAAGTGGGTGGTTTTCAACAGTATTACAAGCTTTTGAATGTGTTTCCATTTTCACACATCGTCTGAAGTGTTATTTTAATCCTTAGAGTTGGAGAAAAGAATAGCGAGAAGAGGAAAAAATAAGAGCGTATGTAGATTGAAAGAAAAAATACGCGTGTGGCTAAGCTTTAATCAAAGACAATTTAATTAAGTGACAGTTTTAATTAATTATTTTCAATGAATTTGTTCTTCCGATTTTTGAAAATGATCTATTCAGTTTTCTTCTTTTCTAAGAATAAAGAAGAATAATGTAAAACCCATTTTCCACTAAAAAATGATCACAAATGTTTTTTATAGAATTAAACAATTACCTAGGAAACTAGATTATATTATTTTACCGTGCAAAATCTTAGATACATAATTTAGTTTTATCGTTTGATTACTTTTTACGAAAAAGTAATACTGGTTTAAGAATAATAAAAGCTATGAAATTTGTAACCCGATGGCAATGTAAAAAGTTCCGCAACTTTTACATTATCTGTATATTGAAAAATGTATGGAATAATTCCAATATTTGTATCCTGCTTTTTTATTTATTGAATTTGAAATGTTCTAGAACGAAAACCATTCAACTCTCAAAGTGGAGAATATTATCCTCTTTAAATTGAACGAGTTTATTTTTTAGTGGCTATTTTTAGAGTTAGGTGTCGAATAAACTATATAAATAATTTATCAAATAGTAAATACGTGTAATAAAGCATTCTGTATGATATCTTCAAATACACTAGTCAAAATAATACGTGCACCCCTTTCGTTCCCCGTACATCTTACATTTTTTTATTTTAAATTAAAAAATTTATTTAAAGGAACCGAGTTTAACTTTGGTTATCACGTTAATAATCAAATTACTATCCTGATTGTTTATATACTTTTAAAAAAGTGGCTCATGAAGTTCCATGTTACAATAAGAATTTAAATTCTAAATCTACTATACATAAAGTCGGTACTTACGTATAGGAGCTCGTTGCTACGCAACCACATAGTGCAACACAAGTTTACTGAAGTCTACCAAGTTGCAAGAAATGTGTATCGAAGCTTACAACGTATTTTAATTATCATTAACAATGGCTGATGACGTGAAGCCAGAAGTAATTAAAAAGACACAAGATTTACTTGGAAAATATTTTAAAAAACCACCACTAACTGAGAAACTATTGAAGAAACCACCATTCCGATTTCTTCACGATATTGTATCAGCAGTAACGTATCATTTGTATAATTTTATTGTTGCATGCTAGAAAATCCTGAGGACACTCAAGCCTTTTTTGTGTAAAATATATAATAAATTCTTTATTCTTTTTTAAGTGTATCCTACAAATTTCACTGCATTATCTTTAAAATTAACATTAAATGTTTAACACTTTCATATTAATAAATGCATGACATCGTAGGTCATAAAGGAAACTGGTTTCTTAGATGGCTTGTATAATGAAGAAGAACTGAACTCTGAAAATATAAAAACTAAAGAGGCAAAACTTGCTTATTTGACAAAATTAATCGATGTTGTTAGTAAGTTAATTCTTACATCAATATGTAATATCTTTAGCATTTCTCACTCTGCATATTGAAGAATATTTCACAAACATTTCAGAACTAATTACTGGTGCAAATTTAAGTGTAAGAGCTAGTAAAATAGTTTCAGGCCAGGAACCAACTAAAACAAATGAATTACTACAGGCAATTGGGAAAGCTTTAGACAAAAAGGTAATGTAATAAACATAATACACTTTAAACTGTAATAGGAGAAGAATAGAGATAATCTAAGGGATGTTGTAAAGTAGACAAGCAGCAAGGAAGCCATTGAGCAATATAGAAGAAATTTAGAAAAGGGTAAATCAACTTCAAAAAGTAAGCCTTCTACTAGAAAAGATGAAAAGAGATCATCGTCAAAAGATGCACCTCAAAAAAGAATTACAACAAGCAGAGAAAAACCTGTGGAACAAAAGAAGAAACCTTCAAGTGTAAATAATGTATCTGCAAATGAAGCACAGACACGTGAAAATGAAGACCAAGAACTTAAGAAAAGTTCAGAAGCTACACCACTTGAGGTATATTATATATTTTAAGTGCAAATTAAAAAAGTAGAAAATACAATTGAATTTATACTTTTTAGCAATCTCAAGATAAAATTCCTTCTTCTGCACATAAAAAAAAACCTTCATCTGCTAGATCAAAACACAGTACAGTTACTACACCATCATCTGACACCACAGCTTCACAAATGAATGTAAATGTAGAGAGGAAAATAAATGATAAAAACCAAAAGGACTCTGAAAATAAATCAAAACAGTCAATGGAGACTGAAAGTAATGAGTCACAAAATTACATACTGAATATGTCAGATACAGTACACAACAACCATAAAACTATAAACACTATGGAAAATAATACACTGAATGACAACATGGAAAAAATCGAAAATAAAGAAAATGAAATTATGATTAATGAAAATTCTATTCAGAACATAGAGAAACCTGAAAATCTAACATCTGTATTAGAAAACATTGATGCAAAGTAATAATTATATTTTATGTTCTAAAAAAGTATTATTTTCTAATAATATGTTAAATTCTTGGTATTTTCAGTGTTCCTCAAGCAAATTCTAGACCTAAAACTTCTTTACGTCCACCAAGTGCAAGACCGGTTAGTGCTAGACCTGCAGCACCTAGGATACGAGGAAAGGCAGAATTACTCGTTAATGAAGAAATACTGTATGAATATTTAATTCCTTTTACATAAAAAACATTCTGAAAATCTGTAGATTATGAAAAATTTCTCTTATAGAACACCTATGGGAAATATTAGTGTTATTGTAGAAAATTCTGACACTAAAGATGATGATGATGCTGAAGATATGGTAGTTATGGAAACTAAAGGGGATGGTGATATTTTAGACAATAATGGTACCTATAAAGTTAATGACCAGATTACACAAGAACATGGACATCTTGTTGCTCAAATATTAGAGACACAAAAAGAATTGGTTAATAACGAAAATGTGGATGTCATACCTAAAAAAACAAATATTGTAAGAAGATTTAAATTAATTGCTAATGTATAACTATCGTTTCTAACGTAGAGTCCTATTTTAATTTAATATTAAATTCTTTAGTACATAAAATATATCTTTTATTAGGCATGGGACACAACTGCAAAACGTGATATAGTTACAAAAGAAATTGATAAACTGCGAAATACAATCCAAACTTTAACACGTGCAACAAATCCACTAGGAAAATTATTAGATTATTTCCAGGTACAATATTTTGTCTCCATATATTTCATACAATATCGTACTCTTATACTTAACATAAAACATACAATATTTATAGGAAGATGTAGAGATAATGCAAAAAGAATTATTAGAATGGAGAAACCAGTATCAACAAGTAAATGAACAATTAAAAATAGAAAAAATGTGAGAATATTTAAACTATTTTAATTATTGAAAAGTATATACTGTACATATAATACAATTATACTTTTACAGAAAAACTCAAGAATTGATAGAACCTATGAAAGGGACATTAAAAGAAATTGATGATAATGTAAAAGTGCAATTAAATAAAATATGTCAAGTAAAAGCACAAATTATGAAAAATGATCAAAGGATACAGACATTATTAAACGGTCATATTTGAAAGGTTTGAATTTTGCTAATTCTGTCATAAACATATTTTTTTAACTGTATATTAACGTACTGTACATATATAAAATAATGTCACATAAAGCACAATATGTAATATAAATCATTACAAAATAAGTCTAATAATTTTATTTTATTTCTTTGCCCCTCTATGATTAAGAACATTCGTACAAAATATAACTTAAATAATTTTATACTGTAACTTAAAGGAATTTATTATTAATTTAACTATAAATAATTAATTTCTTTTCAAATTTCATATTTTTTCTGTAACGCTGTAATTTCTTCTTGAGATATATCTTCAATAGTTTTGCAATATTTAAAAAGTACTCTTAAACCTAAAACATTCGCAAGAAACGATTTAAAAAAAGATTATTAATATTTCTAAATATTTAAGTACTAATGCGGACATACTCACTTTCTTTTTCACTAGTGCTTATGAACATAATAAGAGCTCTAAATCGCTTAACTTCACTAAGATCTTTTAAATAACAAAATACAGACTCTTTTCTTTTCGTAAACTCTATTTTTAATACTTCTATTATATCCGTAAAAATATCAGATTCCATGGAATCTTGAAATATTTTTGGTAAACAGTTTTTAGGTAATTGCTAAAATTCAAATATTGAGGTATTTAAAACCACTTTATTCTTAATAGTAGGAAACTTCAACATTTATTATGCAATACCTACCTTTAGGTACATATACCTAAACTCTGATGACTTATTTGTTTTCCATTGAGTTATGAACTGTACAGCTGTTTTAGGAACTGGAGGTAAATCAATATTTACTGAAGAATTAGAAACTTTAATAGATTCATTATTTTTCTTAAAATCGTCATCTTTGGTAGATTGTTCTGGCTCTACAAGTTGATCTTCATTAGATATTATCTTCTTATTGCTGTTATTATATTGTATAGCAGCAAAATCTACTTCTTCCACTGGTATTCTCGTTAACGATTTCTGTAAATAAGAAAAATGTTAAACATATGTACTAAACAATTTTTAATTCCATAATCTTACCTTTGACCGTAGGTGAGGTGGCCTTTCAATAGGGTCTATTACAACAACATCATTTTTCTCTGGTAACCAATCAGGAATGCATAAATACTTTTCTTCCTTTTTCGTAATATTATCTCCTATATCATGACTTTTCTCCTCTTTGGAGCTCTCCAAATCTTTCAGATTTCTACTTTTTTTCTTATCCTCTGTACTATGTTTATTATCTTTAAGATCTTTAATCTCTGTTCTTTTAATTCCTGATGCACTAGAGCACATTTTCTCATCAATCTTTTTTTCAAGCTTTGAAGTCTCAGACATTTCCTTGAGATTTGCTTTCAATGTATTGACTGACTATAGAAAATGACATTCAGTTATGTGAATAGAATAACCAAAGAAATTGCTGCACAAATTTCTGCTTATATTTTTTTAACACTTACATCTGCAATTTTATTTTTGTCTTTAATTTGAATAAGCATCAACTTTGCTTCTTTATTAGAAGGTTCTAATTTTAGAATTGTCTCTAAGTCTTGTTCAGCTTCCTTATATTGTTTTAAATTCATTCTAGCTGTTGCTCTTCTATGGTAAGCTTTCACATATGTTCCATCCAATTGTATTGCTGAACAACAATCTGATTCTGCAGAATAGAAACTAGAAAGGTGTATAAAATTGTTTATTCTGAATACTTCTCATAACATATGATTTTTTAATAACAGTCTTTAATATTTTCCTCTTGAATGTACTGTGTCAAAAAAAACAATACTTACTTATCTAATTTTAAATGACAAAGTGCACGATTTGCATAAAACACAGCATCATATGGAAAAGCTTTTATAGCTTGATTATAGCATCCAATTGCTTCAGCCCATTTCTGTTGTTGCACAAAAATGTTACCCTCATTTTTGTGCTTTGTCGCTATCTCGTGCATATTTTCCAATTTTTCTTTAGACATAGCTTCATCCCCAGAACTATCAGAATGTTCATATCTGTCCATGTCTTTACATGCTTTATCCTGTATTACAAAATTAAATAGTTCTTTCAATAACTCCAAAAGTGTTTCACTCACAAGAATATGATGAATATACATCAATTCTTAATTTATATAAAAAAAACTTACTACATCAAATTTATCCCATGCAGAATAATCATAAGACTTAATCCTTTTTGATTTATTATTTTCAATTGGTTTAGTAGAAACGCTTTTCGTTTTATTTTTATGTTTACTTCTAATTGGAGGTATAGGGATCTAGAAACAAAAAGACAATTTTCATTAAAATGGAATACTGTCATCAATGATTTGATCATCTATACCTGTTCACTTGTTTCTTTCCTCAACTCTTCATCTTTACGCTTCATCTCTTCTTCCCAGTTTCTCAAATCGAAAAACTCCTTCTGCAAATCTTCTGAATTGTCTTTTACTTGCTTTTGCATCAAAATGGACTTATCCATCTCTACCATCTATTTACATAAATAAGTCAAACAGAAACGTTTCTCCTTAAATAAAGGTTGTATTGTCCTTCCTTGAAGCTGTAAATAAACAATTTTTTCAAACACTTACATTTTATAAAGAAACGTAGAACCACCGATAAACGATAAAAGTAATACGTATGATGTATGTGCGTTCATACATAGGTATAGGTACACGGTACATGCAAAATCTTGCCTAACCTTACCCAAACAAACTACCCCACGTGAATGGATCACGTGACAATTTTCATTTAGGTTCTCAATCTCATTCTAAGTCATAATTTATTTATCCTATTTTTAATTTAATATTATTTTAACACAAACTCTCTGCAACCAATGCCATTAGTGATCTTATGGTAAAAGTCACATTTCTTATAGCGGGAAATGCTAACAAAATATAGACATTTGTCGCGAATAGGATAAGAGTAAACAAAAAGTAATGAAAATTATGTTAAATATCTGAGAAGTTTGCTACTTAGAAAGTCTATAAAATGTAAAAATGATTTCCGGAAATATTTTCTTTTTCTAGTGTAACTTCTCATGAATAAATGAAGTTACAGAAATACTAGGGACAACTATGAGTTTATAAAATTAAGGGAACGCTAATTTATTATTGTAACTTTTAATCCAGTGATAATTTTTCAATGATTGTAAAACATGTGAAAGTCAATGTTACGGTCGATTTCTTCGCTTTAACTGGAAGATATCTACATATATCTAATTTAAGATTTAGAATTTGAGTCTATCCTTGCCATTTTATCTAGAAGATTTTTGTTATTTAATCTATTATAATTTGAGGATATACATTAGACGCTTTATTGTAAAGGATTAATTGCCACTTTATTGTTAATTTACTGTCAGACTTTCAATTGTACAAGGTTGATAGCATTGTATAACTTATTGGCCAATCGGCGCTAGTCTTGACACGCCCCTCGAATGTTCGTTTTCGGTGACCGAATGCGGGTCAGAGGGTAAACAGTTCCGATAAATTTTTCATTAATTTTGTAATTTTTATTGATTGATGGTCTGATCGACGTTCACAAAATTTTTCGATCGTTTAAAATGGTGAGTTTAATGCTCCCAATTATTACCCGTAACGATATATTTATTTGTTAGTCTTGCTAACCAAACTTATTGCTGAAATGATTAATAAATAATGTTATATGCAACGAATTTTGACTTTGTCAAATCTTTTAATTACGAATAAATTTCTAATAGTTATTTATTATAAAATTGATTATTTTCTTGGTAGTTTTAAAGTTATGGGAGAAATTTGCACTTAACCTCAAAGAAAAGAAACGTCAAAATGGCGCCCCCCATCGACATACATTAAAATTTCCATTGTTCGATCATTTTTTAAGAAGTACTATAAATAGTAAATTTATGTGTATTTTAATCGTGTTTTTTACTTAAAACTTTGTCTTATGACGGTGGTTTAAGTATTTGAATATTTTTACTGATTAACTGAAATTAATGACTCATAAGATTTTCTTATTTTTTTAATAACAGCAAAGTGGAACAAACGAACTTTAATTCTTATCAATTACTTTCTATTTAAATTGCATCAATCATACTTGAGATTTGTCAAAACTAAATTCACTGGAATTGACTTTGAGCAAAATTAGGTTGATAGTAAGGGTAGTGTAGTCTAATCAGGACTAAAACTTAAATGCCTAAAATTATTTAATTTAGCTCATATCATGTTGAGATATAATTTACCCAATTACAGAATATTAAAAATGAAATTGAACTTACTTTTATGTATTACTTTCAAAGACGGAGCAGCAGATGGATTGTGCATTGGATTTGATGAGAAGATTGCCTCCGCAACAAATTGAAAAGAATTTAAGTGATTTAATAGACCTAGTGCCCTCTCTTTGTGACGATCTTTTGTCTTCTGTTGATCAACCCTTAAAAATTGCAAAAGACAAAGAATCTGGAAAAGATTATTTATTATGTGATTATAATAGAGATGGAGATTCCTATAGGTAATTATTCTCAAAAAGAATTCAAATCTTCCTACTATTGCTTTCATTTAAATTACTATTATCTGAATTCTCCCTAGATCCCCTTGGAGCAATACATATGATCCACCTTTAGAAGATGGATCAATGCCCTCTGAACGCCTCCGAAAACTAGAGATAGATGCAAATCATGCATTCGATCAATACAGAGAACTGTACTTTGAAGGTGGAGTTTCCTCTGTCTATCTTTGGGATTTGGACCATGGTTTTGCAGCTGTGATTCTCATTAAAAAAGCTGGAGATGGTTCAAAGAAAATTAAGGGCTGCTGGGATTCTATTCATGTAGTAGAAGTTCAAGAAAAGCCCAAAGGAAGAACTGCACATTATAAATTAACTTCTACTGCAATGCTTTGGTTACAAACTAATAAGCATGGGTCTGGAACAATGAACCTTGGAGGCAGTCTTACTAGACAGGTTTATAGTGTCTTACAATTAAATAATTATTTGCAACAATTACATAGACTCAAACAGAAATGAATTGGTTTAATATCAAAAGTCAATTTAATAAAATTGTTTTCTAGGTTGAGCAAGATGCCCCAATAAGTGAAAATTCTCCTCACATCGCCAATATAGGTCGTATGGTTGAAGATATGGAGAACAAAATCCGAAATACTTTAAATGAGATTTATTTCGGTAAAACGAAAGATATTGTTAACGGATTAAGGTCTGTTCACTCTCTAGCTGATCAGAGACAGCAAGCTGCCCTCAGACAGGATCTCGCAGCTGCCCTTCAAAGGAGAAACGCTAATAATTGATCCTGCGAGGAAGATCAGCTTTCCTCTGATTTTGAAGAGTGTCAATAAAGAAAGAAAACGAACGAAACAAATAATCATAAATGATGAAATTAAGATTGAAATTGTTACAGTTACTGTGGCAAGAATTTTGGACAGTTTCCTGTGATATGCAGGGTGCAACAGTAAAGATGAATTTTTCCTGAAGTATTAAAGAATTAAAAAAAAGTAAATAATTGAATATCAATTATGAATTATGTCGAGATTTTGAATAAAATATTAAGAGACATTACGAGTGTCTAGATCTTATACAGGGTGTTCGATTACAAGTAACTAAAATTTTAAGGGGTGATTCTATGCGCTAAACTGAGATGAAACTCAAGAATAATAAAAGTGTGTTTGAGGCTTTATTTGAGATGTATTAATTGAAAATGGTGACTTCTATTGCTGACGCACATTAATCACATACTTTCAACAATTAGCATTATAGAAATTAAACCTCGAACGCAAATTAAGCACATTTGAGTCTCGTTTTATTTTAGCACCTAGAACAATGTCTTGGAAGTTTTTAAACGTCTGTTATCAATCACCCTGTATATAGGATGTGTTCAAAGGTATGTAACAATGTTGTATTGATGTTGCATTTAATTTCAAAATAATCGTCCTTTAATATTTTTATAGAAGATTCGTATACTTATATTTCGTCCCGTTGTGCAATTTTATGTATTTTTTACTCCTTTAAACGTGCACTTATTACGTCTTAACTTTTAAGGCATTGTTATGACGTTTCTATGTATTATCATAGTTTTATGAGCTGTTTATTATTACTTTTATAAATCACTATATTTCTTGTTTTCATTAAAATTTAATCTATGTGAACGTACAAAATTTGTATAATAGGGTTTACTGAATTTCCTTATCAAAGTGATCAGATTTCGATCACTGAAGATACATGTGATGTCTAATATATGTAGACATAAGTTACAAAAAAACATGCACTTGTATAAACATTTCTAATTTTTACAGTAAATAAATTAGAAAAAAAAAGTTATCACGCATTTAGATACATTCTCATTTTTGTGTTACACATCTTTCAACACATTTTCTGTGTGCGTGTAGGTGTGTATGTATTATGTTATACGTGTGGCGCTCGTATAAGCGTGAGAGTCGTGTAATGGCACTCGTAATGTTTGTTTAATCATTAATAATTATTAATAATACAAGATATAAGAGTATTAATGTTTGAAAATGTAGGAATATTAAAGAGAATATTTGCGAATAAACTCCGAACAATTTCTTCAATGACTTCCTGACCTACGTACGTATTTAAAAAAAAATCAAACTACTTATGAATAAAAAAATGTTTACAAGTTTTATTTAAATTGATTTCGAATGAAATGTATTTGTTCGATGATATCGATGTTAATAAGTAATTGATAGTTTTTAACATAAAATGTTTTTCTTTAAAAAAGCAATACTTTAATTCATTTCATTTTTAATAGAAATATTTCAACGTTATATTGATAACATTAATCACTAATGTAAAATAATGTAATATGAAACAATTTGGTAAGATGAAAGTGACAAAATAAGTAAAAGCAACAAAATATTATCAAAGGTGATAGAAAAGCATCGAGAGCTTTTTTTGCCTTTATTTATCCTCCATTGACTTTCGCCGTATAAACAAATGCTCGTTGGTATTTATTTATTCATATATTTTACGCCCGTGTTTTTTGTTTCGAATTTCATAATTGTATACTTTCGCATATACTTGTGTACGTATGTGTTTCATATACTTTACCGTTGTGTAATTTGTATACGTGTGTGTATTTATCTTCGCCTGTCTATATACGCCAATGCTGGTTTAATTTTTTAAATATACTTACGTTTGTTAGTGTTTCACTGTTTCATGTTTAAATAAATATATTTGTAAACTGATGTAGTGGTTTGAAAAACATTTCTAAATTCAATGGGAACTAAGAATATTGACGCTATTCGAAACAAGTTCACTGATCATATGATTTCTATTTTATATTATGTATTGTATTATCGCTACGTAAGTATTTATAATCATATTTCATTTGAAATAGCAAATGCACTTCTGAGAAATATCATTTTATATCTGTACTTATCAAATAAATATGTATTTTCGTGTTTATTTCGGTTTCTGGTTACTCGATATTTCAAATAGAAATGGCTATAGTTCGATAGGACGACCAGCAGTGGTGTATAATCATTTAAACTGAATATCGAGAAGCAGAAAAGAACGGTTTCCGTTTCTCGTGACTGAAATCCGACCATGAGGCCGATTGATTCGTTTTCTCGTTCTTTAATCTTTCTTTTTTATCGATTAAATTCATTTATCTAGGTCGTCTTAATCTTAAATTAAACTGCTTAGATTATAGTAGCTTAGTTGTTTCTTATTATTCATTTTTTTATATTTTTTTTTTAAACATTCTTATTTGTTTCGTAAATAGTGTAGTCTGATTTGAAATTGAGTTTTTAATGTAAGGAGAAAGTTCCTACATTGTAACTCAAATTTCAAGTCAAAACTCAAAATTAAGCATTAAACTTAAAATTTTAGAATTCAACATCTTTGTCCTTTAAAATGAAACGTTGAGTCTGCAATTTAGATTGAATTCCAAAATTTCGAGTTGGAGTTTATGAATATTCATTGAATTGGGTTTCGATTCTATGATGAGGAATTTTGGAATTTTACTTTGAATGCTTTCAACTACAAAATGATATTACAAAGTGTGAACCTTAAATGAAATAATTTTAGAAATTTACAAAAGAGTACTAAAAACTTCTATCTACTATTATAGTTAAATACCAGATTTCGAGCATGATATTAAGTTCTGGAATACTAAGTAAATAATTACATTTCAAAGTTTTAAATGAGAAGTACAAATGTGAGTTCATTATGTATAAAACTGAAAAATTAGAAAAAAGTTACATCCACAAATTAATGTTTATCAAACTGGAACTGTAAATAAAATTTAAAAAAAAAGAAGTTAAAAGTTTGAATGATTTAAACACGAATAAAATCAGAAACGTAAAATAAAAAAAACTCTCCAAGAGTAAATTCTAACAATACAAGGATTTTGGATAAATAAATTTTAGAGCTTCAAATAGTACATTAATTTTTTAACAAAACTTCAGGGATATCGAATTCTAATACAACTGGAATTCTATGAAAAGTTAAAGTTACACTACTATTAGACGGAAAAAGGCCTGAAGTTACAATAAGATGGGAATTCTAAAGTAGGATAAATATTTTAAGACAAAAAATTTTAATAGTAATGTTAATAAAAAAGAATTTGACGAACTCTAATGAAAAAAAAAATTAGAATTCTAACAAAATCAAAGCATAGAAACTATTCGAATTTGTATGAAATTGCAATTGTATAATACTAAATTTCAAAAATTAATCATGAAAGATTTGAATTTCAATTAAAGTACAAAGAGAAACAGGATTGTTATAAGGGAACAAACGTTTTGACAATTAGAATTCTAGGAGTACTGGAATTTCAATAAAGCTATGTTCTCAATAAAAATTTTCTGTAACACTACTATTGTAAAGTAATTGGAATTCCAATATAAGTAGAATTCTAATCATGTGAAATTTTAGAAATCACAAATAAAGGCAGAGCAGTCCTCTTTCAAAATTTCCCACTGTCAAAATTGCCTTTTAATCTCAACATTTTAAGCCGCCAAAACATTCTTTTTTTTCTCAAGATCTAAGCTGATACTGTTTCTTGGTTTATTCTCTTTTATTTGTTTTTTTTTTTTTGTTTCATTACTCGTAAACCTTTCCTTCCCCACACTTACACGCTCAAGCACATTAGCCTTTCTCTTCATTCCATTTTTAAATTATGTTTCTCTTTTCTTCGTTTCCGTCTTTTTACCCTTTTCTAGTGCTCCTCACTCCATTCCTTTCTATTTGCTGTTGGTAGTTCTTATTTTTATCCATTGATCATCTTGTATTGTGTCTTAGGTTTCTCTTAATAATATATTAGCTGTATGTGGTTTGTTTTTTTCTTTAATGTGATGGTGGAGTCTGGACTGAACACAATTATTTGTCGATGGCAGTGTTAGTTTTGATGGCGATCACGACCTCTTCACCACAGGCTTTCAGTACAGTGCACTGAAACAAAAATATTTTTTGTTAGTTCTTTATATCTAAATTTAAACATCTCATTAAACAGATAAATTAATAAAGTAATACAGAAACCTTTAAGTTAATTTTCAAAGCATAAGGTATTAAATAGATTTTAGTAGGGGCACAAATGTTTTTACGAAATTATAATAATACTTACAAGAAGCTCCTTTCCAGCTTCATGATCAGCACGTAACTGAGCACCCAATTCACCATCTGGAATTTTGAGATCCTCACGAAGTTCGCCATTATCAGCCATCAGGCATAAGTAGCCATCGTCGGATATGTCTGCTAGCTATAATACATACATAAAACTTGATCTATTATTTTAATTCGCTATTAAAACTTTTATTTTATAACAATACTTTTCTTTTTAAGTAGATTACTAGCAAATAAAAATTTAATGTAACTTAACTTTAATAGTTTAATAATGTTGTTAAATAAGAATGCTTTGAAATACCTGGTAATCTTCCCGTTTAACGAACGGCACGTCCATGTTGTGCGTAGAGGGACAAATATCCTCATATTTCTTTGAAGTAAAAATGTCAATGCCTACAAGATGTACTTTGGCGTGACCATGTTTTCCTGTCTTGGAAGTTGACATCTCCACAATTTTACATGGCCGAGACTTGAGCATGACAAACCCATTTTTACGCAGTGCTGAACACTGCATAGGGTATGTCACAGAGGCTCCAGAGTCTCCAGTTTCAAAGTGAGTATCCTCTATGTCTGCCATTCTGGGTTTCTTTTATTCTGAAATTATAAATTAGAATAAATTGATAATTGTTAAGTGAATTTTTAATAATCTTAAGTTTTTTAGAGTTTTTTTGGAGTTTCAATAAAATGTAAATTTACAAATTAAATGAAGAATTATAATACATAAATGATTGTTCTTTGAAGGTGATTCAGCAAATTTTTATATGAGTGTACATGCCAGAATATAATTAGTTTCAAAATTTTATTTCTTAGAACCAACATTTTTTGTCTTTGTTCAAATATCATACAGTAATATTTATACTTGTAATATATGTTATATTTTACATTTTTCAAAATTTAAGATCATTTTTTAAAAGTATATAATAACCAACTCAATGAACTTAGTTTCATTAAAAAATTGTGAACTAATGTAATTTGCATTATTAAAAAAGGAAGTAATATAAAAATTGTTAATGATCAATATTGCCACTGTATTCCTCTAAAATTAGGATCAATTTTAACGTTCTTTTAAAATACCATATGTGATGCAATGTGTCATTAACAAACATTACATCAGCGAAAAGCATCAACAAAATTTATCAAAAATATATTAAAATTATTATTTGAAATTTAAACAAGATATAGTGTAACTGAAACAAAAAAAATTTTGGGAGAACAATGCAAAACTTAGATACATCTCCATGCAATACACTTTCATGTAGCCTTACAAAACATCATAATAACATTGAACTTATCACACGAAACTAGAACTAACAAATCTAAAACATACAGTTATTCGATCCTGCTCAATATGTTTAGGTACAGTATTGTAAGCGCTCCAAGTGCAAGTTCAACTCAAAATAAGTACATACTCTGGCTCACAAAGCAACCTCAATTAGCAATCACGAATAAATCCTCAGCAACTAATTAAACTGATACTGTTTTATACAATGAAACAAGTAACACGTTTCTGCATGATATGGAACGAGTCACTTCGGCATTCAAGGAATGCTACGGTTCTAGACAATGTTAAATACCGTTGAAACGAGAAAAAAAGTTAGAGAAAAACGAAATCTTAGGGGATAGACTAATTCTAAAATGCTTCCTCGGGAAATATTTAAAACGAAAAGAGGTTTAAAGAATCTTTCGGAAAGCGACTGGAAAGTGTACGAACACGTTGCGGTAACACGATCTAACCAAAAATTCGACCCGGCTGACAGTTGTCTGATTATCGAAAACGTTTAACATAAAATCAACCGGGAAAGCTCGCGATCGTCAAATTACCTTCGAGAAGGACTTTACCGTGCTTTTTTCACCGTTTTCCACAAGAAGATGGCGCGAAAAGGATCGCGTGCGGTTCGTCGCCGAAGTTGCCGACTCTCGAAGAAGTTCAAAGTATCACGGGTGCGAACTGCTCCCTAATAATGTCGCTTTTCGCTTTCTTGGCCCTTCGATGCACGTTTTACGAACTTGTTCGAGTGATCACAAGCCGATCGGTTAGACTCACCGTGAAAAAAGGAGAACAGACTGGAGATACTCACATGTGATCAAAATGGATACTCTAACCAGAAGAGCTGGCTGCGCTTGCGCGAACCGCTAATCGGCGACAGGGGGCCACTCGAATAGATCCACGGATTCCGGCTGAGAGTCTGCCCGTGGGGGTAGAGTTGGATGTCAAAATTTTATTGCTGTTCAGAGGTTTAGTGTAATGCGCAGACGCATTTCACTGCGGTGGAATTTCGTGTTGCGTTTTCGCGTGAACGTAGCTTTAGCGTAATCTTCACTGACCCGATATCGATATGCGAATTCGGAGGGAAATTTGAAAATGAGAAGCTCTTATGAATACAGGCGTTTCTCGAAATATAACCTTTTCTCAATTGTAATCGACTGTACTTAATGAAAAATAAAGGACAAAAGTGGCGAATTAAATATTTTAAAATATATTGTAACCCTTAACGCAAGTGTTGGTTATATAATGAAAAATTATAATTAGGAATCGGATTGAATTTAGTATGTACTAGTATCTATTGTATTAAATTCAATATATCAGTAACAGATTTATTGCTCAAAAAGGAATCGTTGGAAAAGAACCTTATTTTGCAGTCATTTGTTTCTGAATTATTTGTACAAATACAGTTTTTTTAACAATAACAATGTATTACAATGTACATTTGTAAGAAATGTATATAAAGACAAATTGATATGATAAATTACACTGAATGAACCCCTCTTATAAAAGCGTGTACTGATGTAATTGGCGTATCTGGAAAAATACCATGTCCTAAATTCGCAATATAACGAGTTTTGCCAAACTTCGTTGCCATATTTCGTCCGCGGTCTGTGATTTCTTGCTATGTATGAAAAGAATGTATATTTTATAAAAAATTGTTAAATAGTGAATATTGAAAGGAATAAATGTAAATACAACAGTGCAAACCTCAGAAGCATATAATGCACATGGATCTAGATTTCCTTGTAATGTAATATCAGAACCTAATCTTTTCCTTGCTTCATCAGGATCCACAGTCCAATCTAAACCTATTACTTCATAAGCTTTTGACTTTGCTAATAATTCCAAAGAATTCATTGTTGCACCTTTGGGAAAAGCTATCTAGAATTTGTTTAAAAATTATCTAAGTAGTTAATCTTAACATAGATGATTATAAGCTTATGCAATATAGTATATAGATATAATATTAATTATAAAATATACCATTGGTACGGTAGGGATATTCTCATCTTTAAGCCGTTGTCTAACTCTTTCGCTTATATCTTTCAAGTATTTCAACGAATAGTTTACAAATAACTCATCATTGAGGAAATCGCCGTGACTTTCAAACACTTGCAGTAACTGAAAAAAGTAAAAATAAAATTGTTAGAAAAATTATTAATATTGCTAACTTATTAATTTTAGAGACTTAATTTTACACCTGTGCTCCAGCTTTAACTTGCATCACAAGATAATCCACTATAACGTTTGTTATCAGCTGTAACAGCTTATGTGAATCTTCTGGATACTTGTACAACCAAGTCCTTGCTTTGGTCATTGTTGAACTGCCTCCACCTTGGATCATGTAGCTCATTAATGTCCACTAATAATTCACAAATATGAATACTATGCTGTCATAAAATCTATATATATACAAATAAGTATACAAAATTTGCAATATGAAATTTTAAATGCTCAAATGCACATACTATTTACACTATGTTCTACTTACTGGTGCACCAGTAAATCCTATTAATGGTACTTTTCCTTGCAAATTATGTCTGGTTAGAGTTATAGCATCTCCTACATATTTTAAATCCTTTTCTACATCTGGTTGAACCAGTCTAACTAAATCTGATGGATCTTTTAAAGGATTAGGTAAAACTGGACCCTGTAAAAATGATGAATGTTGTTATAAAAATTTTATTCGAATGATTTGTTACCTAAAATTTGAAATATTTAATATTTCATAAATCTTCTTCAATTAATTTATATTTTTAGATAACGATTTCTGTTAGATCTATGAAACTTTTTAAAACATACCGTTCCAGGAACCATTTCAACAGTTAAACCCATTGCTTGGGGAATAACTAAGATGTCAGAAAAAATAATACTGGCATCCAAGTCGAATCGTTTTAGTGGTTGTAATGTAACTTCACAAGCCAAAGCTGGTGTTTGACAAACTGAGAAAAAATCATGTTTTGATCTGACTTCTTGAAATTCTGGAAGATACCTTCCAGCTTGACGCATTATCCAGATTGGAACACGTTCTACTGGTTCTCCATATGCAGCTTTCAAAATTAAATCATTCTTCAATGGAGGAAATTCTTGCGCCATTCTTAATAACTGATATCTATTTATAAAATATGTTTGTTTCTTAATACTTGCAATAAAAAAGTATAAAAACTTTCACAACAATAGATTTGAAACTGTTTCTGTTTTACTGTTTCTTGATATTTATTAATTAAATGTTTTCAAGTCTCAATATGTTACCTTAATTTTCAAAAATGTTAAGAAAATTGTATTCATAAATTTAAATATTACAATATATACTTTTCGTATTGAGTTTCTTATGTCTTAATTAAATACATTACAAAAGTAGACAATAACTTGACATGAATTGCACTTTTACTGTATAATGACTTTCAGCCAATCATATCACTTAAAAAGAGTATATTTCTTTGATTCAACATCCAACCAGAGGTTTTTTAGTATTTTTATTTTTTTTTACCTTTCTTGAATCTAATCAATAGCGTGCAATTAAAATTTAATTCCGAACGCTTTTTGTGGATTTATGGTGCTCTTACATGATATTTTTCTATTTAACATTCATTGCGTTACAGCATGAACTTTAAACTCCCCTAGTTGTAATTAATTTGATGATGACATTTTTATTAAACCATTCACTAAATAAAATCTCAACTGTAATAATAATTAAATCTATTTTGAAATTTTAAAAAAATAATCTTAAGTTCTAAATTTAAAGTTATGTATAAGTTTTGAATTAATTTTACACTACATGTAACTGCTTGATTCATGGTTGATCAACTGCACACGCGGAAAAATTTTGAAAGCAATAGAATTACAGAGTTGGCGCGCTATCTAGCACGCGAGACGTTTGTCTTTCGTTATTGCACCTTATTCTCGTTGTAAATTTCGAGAAAAACAGCTATTCAGTCTAAGACATTAGACTCCAAGGTTATGCGTGCAGTTTTTAGACAATAAAATTCGTTAACGAACAAATATTATCCAAACACACTGAAAAATGGATTTCTTAGAATATACCGAAATCATCGCGGAAGTCAAGGGAGCTATGGTAAATAACAATATTTAGAATTTATAAAATTTTATTTGTACATTCTTTTTTCAATGTTTCCTATGCGTATTTTGATTTTTTTTCTATAATCTCTATAATTTGTATAATTTTGTTTTGTAAATGTTTGAGGTTAGAATTTGAGTTACAATCAGTTCAATCATAAGTTATACGTATTATTTTTAATTATTGTTATAGCTCCTAATTAATTATTGTATGCCTTATATATAATAACTTTTTAAATCAGCAGTTCTAATATAATATATTTCCTCATATAGACTCCTGGACGATTAAAATTAACAGATCAACACTTGATTTTTAAAAATCAGAAGACAGGCAAAGTAGAACAAATTTCAGCATCCGATATGGAAATGGTAAACTATCAAAAATTCATTGGTACCTGGGGTCTACGGATATTCCTTAAAAATGGAACTCTACATAGATTTCGTGGCTTTAAAGAAGCTGTAAGTTAAAAATTTAGAATACTTGTTGATTTGAATAGAAATCAAAGCAATTGTTTTAAAAAATCACATTACAATTAATTCAAAATTTTTATACAGGACCAAGAAAAGATTGCCAAATTCTTTGCACAGAATTATAAGAAAGATATGTTAGAAAAAGAGCTTAGTCTAAAAGGATGGAATTGGGGCACAGCTAGGTTTAATGGTTCTGTTTTGAGTTTTGATGTTGGACATCATACAGCATTTGAAATTCCACTTTATGATGTTTCTCAATGTAATACAGGCAAGAATGAAGTTACATTGGAATTTCATCAGGTAAAATAAGAATGGTGCTTAACCTTAATAAAATTATCAATTTAAAATATTTATAATGTATTTTTCTTTTTTTTTAGAATGATGATGCTCCAGTAAGTTTAATGGAAATGAGATTTCATATACCAGTTAGTGATAGTGCAGATCAAGATCCAGTAGAAGCTTTTCACCAACAAGTTATGGACAAGGCTTCTGTTATTAGTGTCAGTGGAGATGCCATTGCTATATTTAGAGAAGTTCAGTGTCTTACACCTCGGTATGTATAAAAATGTCATTCATAAAAAAGTATAGTACCATAGTTTCATTGTTTATGTATTTTGTTAATTCCTTTTTTCAGTGGTCGTTACGATATAAAAATATTTCAATCGTTTTTCCAATTGCATGGTAAAACTTTTGATTATAAAATCCCAATGTCAACAGTTTTGAGGCTTTTCCTTTTACCGCATAAGGATAGCAGACAAATGTATTTTGTGGTAAGTCTTTCATGAGCTTGAATGATATTATTCATAATGTTTCGAAAACAACCATAAATTTTTAATTTTTCAGGTCAGTTTAGATCCCCCAATCAAACAAGGTCAAACTCGTTACCATTACTTAGTATTGTTATTTAATCAAGAAGAAGAAACTTCTATCGAGCTACCTTTTTCCGAGTACGTAAACTGCAACATTTGTGTAAGATTTAAATAGTGATTGTCGAAGTAAATTGTATTTCAATATTTCATTATTTTTACAGAAAGGAACTAAAAGAAAAATATGAAGATAAGTTACCGAAAGAATTGTCGGGTCCGACTTATGAGGTGTTGGGGAAAGTCATGAAAGTTATAATAAATAGAAAACTCACTGGTCCTGGCAATTTCCTTAGGTAAAATATTCAAATATAAAATACGAGTATTTTGATTTTCAATATTCTCATTTTGCTGTTCTGTAATTTTCAGTCATTCTGGAACTCTCGGAATTAGCTGTTCTTTCAAAGCAGCTGCGGGTTACTTATATCCTCTGGAAAGAGGTTTTATTTATGTTCATAAACCCCCGATTCATATACGTTTTGAAGAAATAGCATCAGTTAATTTTGCTCGTGGTGGAGGCTCTACGAGATCTTTTGATTTTGAGATTGAGTTGACGAGTGGCGTAGTTCATACATTTAGCAGTATTGAGAAAGAAGAGTATGGAAAGCTTTTCGATTTTATTACTTCAAAGAAGCTACGTGTTAAGAATAGAGGCAAGAGCGTAAGTAGAATGAATCATTTATTTTCAAAATAACTCTTAATTTAATTCTTCAGCTGATTTTTAATTCAAACCTTTTTGTGGTAGGATAAATTAAATTATGACAATGACTTTGGAGATAGTGATCAAGAAGACGAACCAGATGCTTATTTGGCAAGAGTTAAAGCTGAAGCAAAGGAGAGGGATGCAGAAGATAATCAAGATTCGGAAGAGGAATCTACTGATGAAGATTTTAATCCTAATCAAGTAAAATCCTATCAGAATTCATTTTTCCATACTGCTTTAATGATTAATTTGTTTTTAGAATTTAATTGTAATTATATAAGCATTTCTTTGTTCATAGGATGAGAGTGATGTGGCAGAAGAATATGACAGTAATCCTAACACTTCGGAAAGTGAAAATGAATCTGACGCTTCTGGAAAGAGTCAGAAAAAGGAGAAGAAGGAAAAGAAGGAGAAAAAACCGAAGTCTGCAAAGACAGTGGCAAGTATTAAAACGCTTTATAAAATAGAATTGTTAGATTTTGTTTTGATCGTAATTGCAATAACGTAGAGAAATGTTAATGATATATTATCCCTTTAGTCTGAAAAACCAAGAAAACCTAGAAAGCAAAAGAAAGAGAAAGATGCGAATAAACCCAAAAGGCCACCGACTGCGTTTATGATATGGTTGAATAGTGCACGCGACAGAATTAAAGCTGAAAATCCTGGAATTGCGGTGACGGAGATTGCCAAAAAAGGTGGAGAAATGTGGAGGGAGCTTAAAGACAAATCTGTAAGAATATTACTATTATCTTTTAGATTACACTATACAGACTATTCATATCTTCTGTATTTTAACCATCTTTGTGTATATTAACTAGGAATGGGAAGAAAAAGCAGCAAAAGCAAAGAAAGAATACGCTGCTTCGATGAAAGAGTATGAAGCTAGTGGAGGTGGCAGTGCCGCTAGTGCTGCTAGTGCTGCTGGTGCTGCTAGTGCTGCTAGTGCCACAAAAGAGAAAAAGGAAAAAGTTGAGAAAAAAGAAAAAGTTGAGAAGAAGAAAAAAGAAGAAAAGAAAGAATCTCCCAATAAAAATATGTCTGGAAACACTTTCAAAAGTAAAGAATATATTAGTAGCGATGATAGCAGTAGCGATGAAGACGCTAAGGTATGATAATATGTGGCTTGTTTGCTGCAATAGTAACGCAATTCCAAATTTGCAGCAAATGAACATGATTTGTATGCTGATTTAAAAAGTGATGAACGTACTGTGTAGTAAGAAATTGTTACTTGCAAAATATGAATTTAATTAAATATTTTTATAGAAAACGGAAAAGAAACGTTCGGATGACGACAGCGGCGAAGATAAGGGAAAGAAAAAAGGCGAGAAACGTGCCATGGTAATGATTTCACTGTACTATTTTCTAAATTCTAAAACAAATTGTGTTCTTGTATAACATAATACAATTTATTGTTGTGATGTTTATCACAAAATGTTTTCTTGCATAAATTTGTTTGCACGTTTGTTTCATAGGAGGAGGATGATAAAAAGGGGAAAAAAGCAAAGAAAGATGAATCTGACGAAGGCAGTGATGAAGAACCTATTGAAAGCACTCCACCATCCAGTGATGCAGAATCTAAGGATAGTGACTAATTATGAATCACATTCTTTTCTTTTTGTACATACATGTGTACTATTAAGTATTTCTGAAGATATTAAACTATGTTCTATATTTAAAGTTCTACAAAATAATATTGTAATTCAACATTTGTATTTCATTGCGATTTATTTATTTATTCGATTTGTTAAAAATTCATAATCATAATGCTGGGGCAAAAAATTCTTTATTCACGATTATCTTAATAATTGAAACAGTAACAATATGTAGTTAATATCCTTTAGTATTAGCATATTATTAAGTTTTCAATAGGTATGCCCTTTTTTTGTCTCATTTTATAAAGTGGTGAATATATACAAATATGTATTGTATTACACGTTATAGAAATTTATTATAGCTTTAAGATTGTACTTTTTATGCTATGAAAATACAGAACAATTTTTTTAAATAAAATGTAATTACTTACAATAATAGGTGTACATAATAACCTTTAATCTAATCACTGAAATATAGTTTTTTAATTTTATTTACAAATTGTAAGAATGTTTAATCGCGGCAATTTTAGTTCGAAATTCAACAACTTTATTTATACTTCATAACGATAATGACAATAATAGCATTTTATTCACTATTTTTTAAACTGACTTATTCGTCATTAATGTAATTAATGACATGTTCTAACATTTCTTATTTACACCAAAAATTCTATTATTCCTACAAAAAGTACTTATAGTTGGATATTGAGTACAAGTTCGAGTTATAGTGAGTAATTTGAGTATATAGTAAAAACTCTAATGCAAATGTATCCAGATATTCGAATCTAAATCAAGCGAGTACCTGAATATTTGGTTACTCGGATCTCGGATCGAATAAAATCGAATTGAATAATTATTCGAGTCATTCGAGTATTCGGACATCCATAGGTTAGGATATATTATCTTATGATAAACCAAAGATAAAAGGGTATTTAAAAAATAGTTTTACTGTAAGAAAATGTTAACTTAATTTTAAACAAAACTTGAGTTTAATCTTTAAATAAATTTAACTGTATGTACTTACTTGTTCTAAGTTATTTACTATGTTCATCCAATAATTCCTAACAATGGATATCAAGCAAAGTGTAGGATTTTATGATTTATGTGTTAATATACCAGGAAATGAGACAAAAAATTTACATCCACTTTTGTCAAAATTATATGAACTCGGATTTAAAACAGTAGCTATAAATATTGATGTAGACGAAAGTGCTCTGGGGACAGATAAAAAAAAGAAAAAAAAAGCTGATGAGGGAGATTCACAGCAAAATGTTATTCCTAATTTAATTAATATAGACAGTATGAGAAAAGATTTTGAAGGGAAATTAAAAATTTTTAATCGTGTTACATTTTTATGCTCCGACCCTTCTAAAACACATACAGTAAATCACTGTGCTAATTTAAAGAAATATGATATCTATGCAATTGCTCCGAAAACACAAAATGCATTACAGTTTGCATGTACTCAATTAAATGCAGATATAATAACTTTGAAACAGCATCCTGTAACTTTTAAACTTAATAAAAAGCTATATGAACAAGCTGTTGAAAGGGGAATACATTTTGAAATTCAATATGCAGATCTATTAAATGTAGAATCTAGAAAACTTATTATTCATTACTCACATCTTTATCATACTTATGGAAAAAGCAAGGTATAGTGATATGGTGATCTTATAGAGCTACTTTTATTTTAAAATGCTGTATTTTAATTAAATATTATTTATAAACAGAACGTAATATTGTCCAGTGGATCTAATGATATTAATACAATTAAAAATCCATATGATTTAATTAATTTAGGATATTTACTTGGCTTAAGTGAAAGTAAAGCAAAGGCTTCAATACTACATAACTGCAAAAAACTTCTTTTGAAAGCAGGTAACGCATATCTAGAACAATATAATAATAACAAATTTTTTATTATACTTTATTTGCTTTTACCTTATAAAATTTTATTAAAAAGTATTTTAGGAAAAATATGATTTTTTCTTATTTTTAGAACGACGTCGCAGAGGAAAAGCTGTTTTTATTATTCAGAAAAAGACAAAAATAATGAATGATGATAGCGAAGATAATGAGACATTCTCGAAAAAAATCAAATTATAATCACTTTTTATAAAATAAGCAAAAAAGAAAGGCACTGAAAAAGCAACATTACTGAATGCAATTACTTCCCTAAATTTTGAGTATTAAATTCTTTTTGATATTTTTTTATTAATTATCGTTATATTGTACCGAAGACAACAAAAGCATATGAAGAAAGTATATCTATAAAAGGAAATTACTATTTTGCAAATTAATGGATCTTTATATCATAAACTCACACATTAAATATCAAGAAAAAGAATATTTTGAAAATATTAATAGATGTTTTTATTTAGGATATTTAAGAAGAAATTAAACTATGTTTTTAAAGTGGAATATTTCTTTAAAAAAGATATCTGTACTAAAATATCAGATGTCTTTTCAAGTAGAGAATAGTAATAACAATACAAATACTAAGAAAACAATTGTTCAAAAAGATACATTTCCTAAACTGATGAAATTATTAAATAAATATTAGAAATAAAATTTGTTTCCTGTTTTCATAGTATTTTTTGAAGAACAATTGTTTTTAAAGAAGATTGTTTCACATCAATCATTTACAAATTCTAATTATTACAATCTTTATCTTATATACAATTATATTCTACAAATCGTTGTCGATTAAAAACCTTATAATAAGATTTTATGCTAAACATATAGGATACGCTTACGACGACATATCCTTTATACTGTGAGTAGTTTCCCAGAGCACCAAGGACATGGATGAAAATTCGGCTCAAAAAAGAGAGTATCCTTGCATTCTTTTATTTCCGTCAACACATCTAAGAGTTCTGAAACACTTTTATTTTCTGTTTGCAGATCTGTCGTTTCTTTCTCTGTTTTTGTCGCTACAGGATCATTGATATCTGTCTCTAAAGAAAAAAATTATTCCATATTAAGAAGTATGTACTTTTTAAATTCCAGGGATATGAAAAAACGTTACAGCCATATATTTAATACTGTAATTTGAAAAAAAACTTATCCGCAACATACCTGTTTGAATTAGACACTCTGTTCCATTGGATTGAATATATTCCTTCTTCAGAAAATCACTAACCAAAATTTTTAACTTATGCAATTGTTCTTGTTGTTGATTTCTCTGATCAAGCAATTGTCGAAGTATTTCTTCCCTTTTTTTTGCTCTGTTTTGAAGCACTGCTCTTTGCTTCTGATATAGCGTTATATATTCTCCTAAAACGTGTTTGTTTAGAATTCGTATTTTTATATTTTAATTATACTTATTAAATATTTATACCTATTGTCTCCGTTTCGCTTTGAAGTTGTAGAACAAGATGTTCAAGTTTTTGTTTCTCTTCTGTAAGTTCTGCAACTCGTTCCATTGTTTGTTTAAATCTTTGCTCAAGTTGCTTCACAGATTCTAATGTCATAATACCACTTTCGTTTAATACTTCGGAACGTACTTCCGTTTCTTGGGTTGAGGAATTATTGAAATTTACAGTATACGAATCATTTTCAGAAATATTGCGTTGACTTTCTTCTTTTAGTTTATCCAGGAGTTCTTGTTTTTCCTTTTTTAATTTTTCTATAGTAACCTGTTACAAAAATAAAGTATTTTTACCTAATTCGAAATTATGAAACATAATAATTGTATGATTACCAAAGCATTTTGGAGTTCTCGTTGGAAAGTGTCAACGTGATGCGATTGCGCCTGATAATGTTGCATCTGGTCAGCTATTTGAGCATTTTGAAGCCTTTCTTTTTCAAGTTCTTCAAGAATAGCCTCTTTCTCTTGTAGCTTTTCTTTTAATTGTTCTAACTCAGCTTCAACAATATTTAATTGGGCATTTAATTTTCGACCAATGGAACGCTCTGCTTGAAGTTGTTCGGTTAAATCTAACTTGGCATTGCTCTAAAAAAATCAGATTAAAGTTTCGTGTAATGATTTGTTTCTATATCTCAACATTAAGTCGAAGATTGGAATATTCTATTTTATTATAAAACTACACTTACTAAAGAAACGAAAGCGTTTTCCATGTCAGTTAATTGTTCTTTTAATTGACGATTTTGATGAACTGCTCTAGACGCTCCCAATTGTTCACTCTCAAGAGCACTAGCTAATTTCGTTACTTCAGCTCCTTGATTACTTGTTTCGCGTAAATCGTTTAAGTCTTTCGTTAACATTTCGATTTGCGTATTCTTGATACGTAAAAGGCACATATAATTAAATTAACGAATGTTTATAATAAATATCAAACGATATTGTGTAGTTTACAGTAGATGCATAGAATGAAATTAATTAGACTGATTAAATACTTACTTTTTCAGACAGTGTAATGTGCAGTCTCTCTTGTTCTAGCGTAAGTTCATCTATATTTTTCAGCAAATTATCTATCTTATCTTTACTGTCTTGTAAAGGCAACAAATATTCTACTTTCTCTCTTTCTTGTTGTAATTGTTGCTCAAGTTCGGAAAGTCTTTGCACATAGCTTTGTTCTCTCGTTTGCAAATCTTCTATAGTTTTGTTCTGTACTTTTGTCTATAAAAAATACGTAATATGACAAAATAGAAAATGATTTTTACTGAGTTCATTTTTTTCAGTTTTTCTGTGATTATATTATATAATATACCTCTTCTAATAGTTTCATTTGTTGCATATCTAATTGTTTAACATAATTTTGATATTGTTTGTTAGTTTCATCCTTCTCAGTACTAACAGTTTTTAAAGTTTCCTTAATTTGTGCCAATTCTTGTTCTAACAAAGTTACTGCATGTCTTTCTTCTTCAGATGGTGTAGTACCCTTCATCTGTAAAAATGAGAAAAATGAAAACTTAATCTTTACCACCAAAACAACGCGTTATTTAAGCAATATGTATTACCTGTTGTATTTTAAGTTCGCTCAACGAAAGTAGTGCTGTTTTTTCCTGCAGTTCTTGCTGTACGGTAACTAATTCTGTTTTCTTTAGATTTAGTTTCTGTTTTAATTCTGATACTTCCAAGTCTAAATCTTCTTTTTCTTTTTGTAAATCAAAAAATTGTTTTTCAAGAGAGACATGCTCAGTCTGTAATTGATGAAAATTCTTTTGCAATTCTTCATTGTTACTTTTTAAAGCAGACATTTCTTTTTCTAATTCACTTATACGAAATTGTGAACTTTTAAATTTTCCTGTTACTTCCTCTACTTCTTCTAAAATATTGTTTAATTCCCATTAGTTATTGTTCATTAATAAATTTAATAAGTAGTCTAAGATATAAGAACAAACCTATGTATTTTCTAACACTTTGCTGAGTTTGTGTAAGAGCAGCTGTAAGTTCTGCTTTCTCTGCTATAAGAATACCAGTTGTTTGAGTATGAATTTGAAGTTGTTCTTTCAGAGGATTTATTTCACGTGCTAGATGTGCTTCAAATTCTGACTCTTTCACTTCTAATTTCGCTTCTAATTCTTCGACTCTGCTACGCTGATCAATTCATTTAAAAATGTTTTTAGAAACGTGGTATTTAGTAAACTTTACTTCATTACAAGTAATGCAATTTATGTACTTACAGAACTGCTAAGTTCTATATGTAACTCATTAATAAGCTTTTTTTGCTCCTCTAAGTAAGAATTTAAAAATTGATTGCGACATGACAAATCACAGTCCGAGTTAGTTTCTACATGTTCTGAATCATTTGTAAGAACATTTGCAACTGCAGAAGCCATTTTCCTAAGATGTTCCTTTTGCACTCTTGCTATATTATTTAGCTCCACTATTTTTTCAGTTTCTGACCTTGAATTAATCTCCTGTACTTCTTCTATAGGTTTAATGTTTTCTTCCACAGAATTATGTGTTTCATTAGAATTGACTATATCTCTCGAATTTGCCATTGAATCCATATGTATTATCTCACTACTAAGACAATTTTGTTCAGGCACATGTGCATTATTGTTAGTAGTAGATTCCAATATAGGGGCATTATTTACAGTTTCAGAATCTGATTTAGTCACTTCTGCACTTTTATGCTACAAATCAATTAGAAACAATAACTCAAACTAATGTATTGTTAAAACTTATTAATTATTTTCTCTATCATACCTTTTTATATTATGCTAATAAAAACGCATACAACTAAGACATCATTAATTACAGGTAATAATAAATTATTTAAATGTAATTTTTATTTACCTGTGAAGATAATGAATCTTTTTGCAGATGTTTTTGTTTCGCAGAACCATCCTGCATCATTTTACTTAATTGATATTCCCTAAGCTAAAAAAAATAAAATTTATTTACAAAATTGTGCCACTATTGGGACTAATAAAAAAAACCTAACGTATAAAAATTTGACAATTAACATAACCTAAGAGAGATAAAATAAAAAATGAAATATTAAAATATCTAAATGGAGGAACGTTTGTTTATTGTAACTGATGCATGAAAAATATATTTCATATGTATAATGTATTTGAAAACCTGCATCTTCCACAAAAGTTAATTGGTTTAAAAAAAATATCTACGTAGCTGTCAATATTCAAAGGAAATGATACCTTTTTCTTCGCAGCCAACAGCTTTTCACTTCTACTTAAATTCATTTTGAAGTATGACACAAAAGCTAACGGACAAAATTCTTGATCACACTTTAGTATAATTATTTACATCATCATAATTAAAAATATTGCATTATTTGAAAGCGAGGTTATCTCATGCCTAATCACTTTTCCTTGACCATTGATTAAGTTTATTTAGACGACGAACAGTAATTTTGAAAAATGACGAGTTGCGCCATCTATCAAAGAATTTAAATTCACAGAAGGCGGGTAATTTGATTTTAATACATAAATAACAGAAAACTTAAAAAAACTAATATTTTTATCTAAAAATATGATTGTAAAATAATTTGAATAAAATACGGAAACATTGTTTCTGAAATACGTTAGTACTATAGCACTGTTAACCAAGAAATAGATATACATTTTCGGCGGCATATTTGAAATCTTTACCAAACCTTATGTAATAAAATTACATACATATTATGAAAGACACTACTAGATTTATGAATTCTTAAATCTGATGAGTTCAAAATGAATTTAATAGGAGAATTTAAATAGCTAAATAACTAAAAAATTTTAAGATAAATTATAACTATGAAAATAAAAGATTCGTATTCGATAAGGTTTATATACTTCTCAATGCGATTCAGAAAGAGAAATATATTTGTTACATAGAAAAACAGAATTCCAAAGAAAAGAAGTTAAAATATCAATTTTCAACATTTTCATTTAACTTATAGACATTGCTTTCACATGAATTCACAAATGTACAAATACTCTAAACATCAAAATAACTATCCACCAAACTAATTTTTATTGCAGTTTAAATACTTGATACAAAATTTATGAAGATGGATGAACTGTAGCTAGTTTTTCTAAGTCCTTTTCAATGTGTGATGTACTTATTGCAGTTATTGGACAATTTTTATGTAACAATATGCTGTTGGATATCCCAAAAATAAAATAAAATCAAAAAGTAATTTCTATAACCACACTTAGTCTATTTATCCATCATGATTCATTCTGTAATTTAGTCTATATTTAAAGCTGCAGATTTGAATATTCTATGTAATGTAAGCTACACAGCTCCTACACACAGTGTTATAATAAAACGATGAATCAAACGCTTATTCACTCTTATGCTTTAATCAACTAAAAACAGTTCTAGATCTTATTCTAGAATAAAACACAATAACACTGTTATTTTAACAGTAAAATAATATAAACTAATAAACGCTAGATATCAACAAGTTGCTACAACATTGCTCAGTTTGGCGTTTGATTCGCAGTTTTTTTTGATTCTTTATATAAATCCTAATATCTTGAATTCGTTGTTATTACACATATTTACAATATAAGGTATAATTCAAAACGGCACACGAAACATCAGACAGAAATCTATTTTTTTTTTAATTTGGACGAGCAATATGTACCAGAAATCTATAAAAATATTTGCCACATGCTACAAAAAGCATTCTTCTTTTTTTAAGAAAATTGCATTCGATTGTCTAAAATCTAAACATCGATCGCTTTGGCCGCAATAAAAGAACTGCGTAATTTTCTAAGCTATCGAATATTTTAAAATTAATTCAAACTTTATTATTTCTAGATTTCAAACACATTTGTTTTATTAATTGATTATAATTCAGAATAAAGCAATAAATGAACTCCAGAAGTATAGTCATTTTATTTTTTTATGTATGAGCTTTGAAGAAATCGAGGCCTTCACGCAATGAGGAACACGTTATAATTTAAAGTATATAAAGAAATATATAATTCTTTAATGAAGGCTTTATAGTTAACAAACTGTTTATGCTTAATTGAACCCACATTGGTTATCTCTTAGTTTCTATGAAATCAATTTCGAAACAATTAGTGAAGAAGAAAAGAATGCCAAATTAGTTAGTCTTGCGAAAATGAGGTAGAACATGAAAGACCTTATTGTTAGAGACAATGAAAATACAATTTTTAAAAACGCCTATGAACATAAATTTACTTACAAAATGACTCGTACATTGAGGATTAAACTAAAATTTGACTTATCGAGAGCAAAGTTTTATATAACAAGGAATAGAATACGTATTAACATAGCACATTTTGTTATACATAAATTATTTTAGTAGATAACTTTAACTTATGAAAAAGAAGTAATATTAATAATCATGCCAATGTGAAGACGTCTAGGATCAAATTAAATCTTTAATTCAAACCCTATATGCAAGGTGACTTATTAGGATACATAAGTAGTAAATATCTTCGAATGTATTAATAGTACTTAAATGAGATAGAAGTTAAATGCTTTTCAAACACGTAATATCGAACATTAGTTTTTTAATGAGACTGTGCATTTTTTAAAGTATCAGTCAATGTAATTCACCATTTTCTACAAAAACATACTAAGTTATTTATGGTAAAAAATCATTAATTTAGGAAATATTATATATTAGTACACTTACACCTATGTTTTCTGAAATGACACAAAACATATCTAAGATCAAAATCAATCCAGTGACTTATGACTCCATGAACTTCATATGACTCTGATTATGAGAAATTCAGAAATGTGTAGAATATAGTGAAACATCCATGACAGAGAAATTACTAAAGAAAAATATATCTGAAATATTTTTCAATATTATTAATAGTTTCGCAGATATTTGCTACTTATATATTAAAATAAATCATCCTGTATTATAAAACACCTGCTGACTGTAATTTATAAACGACAACATATAATTAGAAAATGAGAAATTCTCAAATCACAAAAATAACAGTTGATTTCATTCCATTCCTTGTAGAATTTTATACTAATACTATATATATTCAAAACTTTTTAATATATGTACTTTGTAATATTGTTAACTTAGCAATGTTCTTTTCCTTTTTTAGGAATCACTCGTTTTCTAATTATATTATGCTGTATAAAAGTTTGCTAAAAAATTAAATAATAATTTTACAAATAGTTATGCAGTGTTTTAAAGGAACAATTAATTATTCCACAATTTACAAAAAGGGATTAGAAAATGCTATTCATTTTACTCAAATATATTTCAATTAATTAGAAAAACATCCAATCTGTTGTATAATTAATTATCCAGTTATCAAAAATAACATAATAAAGCTACCAATAGTTAAAGATAATGTAAAATAAATTACATTTAAGAAATGTTAACCTTCTTTAGATACTATAAAATTACATAACTACATGATTAGTAAAATATTAATTAATTTATCCCGAAATAAATAATAACAGTCTCTCAACTAAAAATATTAGTAACTGATAATTGCTGCTTACAAAATAATTAATAATTATGTTAGTACTTTATATTGCATGTCACAGCACCAAAATATGTCACAAAAGTACTGTAATTTTGTCATGATAAAAAACATACTCCCATTTTTTTAAATTATGCATTAAAATTTTACATACTGTAAAATTACGGCAAAGAAACAAATGAGTATTATTTTCAATTTATTTTTATATCTATAAACAACTATTAATTAAATCACTGAAATTGAAGAATGAAATTATTATCTGTTTAATTATTAATTATTTATTTATATATACTTGTAATTAATTACGCAATTAACTATACATTCAGTGTAAATTCGTTGTGTAATTAATTACACTGATTAATTAAGAAATCAATTACTGGAAAATGGTAAACCAGTTACTTATAAAAATTTATTGACTTTATCATGTAACTGATTCAAGCCTAACATAGTTATCAAAATAATCTGTGATTTAATTTGCCAATTCTCAGATAACAGTAAGTAGATTTACCACAAAATTAAAATGTTAGATAAATGAACTCTAAGTTTTAGTAACTTATAATAGTGTTTATGAAGGTTTTTAGTCATATCACTTTTGCTGTGTTTTATCACAGGACGGCATGCACTTGAATCTAACATCATAGTTAATATGGTCTTCAGAATGAAAAGAACTATCGTCGTCTTTATCTAGATCTTCTTCATTCTCTTTATCATCTTCGTCATCATCTTCCTCTTCCTCTTCATCTTGTTCAAGTAATTGTTTTCGAGCCATTTGTACTACTTGCCACTCTTGGTAATGGCGCTTTCTCTTTGCTTCAAATGCTTTCCGTTTTTCTAAAATTTTTGTAAATAAATGCATATCCTCATTCCCATCTTAAAGAATAGCCTTATTACTTTTCTGTTTTATAGTAACATAAACGACCTATTACTTCTTTTAATGTATTGTTTTAAAGAGTTTAGTTTCACAGGATATATTGATTAAGGATTATAAATAATTTTAGAAGTTTGTCTTATATAATTGTATGCTTACCTCTTTCTTCCGGTGTTTCTTTTTCTTCTTCATCATCACTTGATTCTTCAAATATTTTCGGTTTACTACCTCCAGCCAATCTGTAGAGATGAAACAAATAAACTATTAATAGTAAAGTAAGACATTTGTTTTCAAACTAAAAGTTCCTACAGAATAGAAAGTATTTTGTATTAAGTTAACAATAATAATTATTATAAGATTAATAATAAAATAATAATTATAAGATTAATAGTGAAAAATAGCACATATGCGGTTCCCAAAATAGGGTTTCAGAATTAAACATTGCTTAAAAAACTGTAGAGAAATTTATATCATAACTATTTAATATAAAATGTCTCTTAGCATTAAATATAGAAAGTATTGTTAAGCAGTCACTTTATCTTATCAATAGCAATTACATTTAAATTATGAATAGTGAAATAAATTAAGCATATGATCATAAACAAGCAAAAATTAATATTAAATAAGCATATTATAATATGATCTGACGCTTAATGAAGATTTCTTACTGTGTACACGTAGTTTGTATATAGACATTTATATATCATTATTAGTTATGCTTTTCATTTTTCTTATCATATAAGAAGTTCAGCGTATAAGTGATATATAACAGGAGTACATGTTTGGAAAAGGTATAGATATAAGAGTTTTTTGGAAGATGTGTAACACCTTAAAATAAGAATAAAACCATGACTGACACCTATCAATTTTTAGAATTTTCGGACAACGTATAGTTATGAGTTTTTGTATAAGTTGTTAAAATGCTATTAAAAGATTAAGTAACAATCTTGACTATCTTCAACTGTTGCAGAAAGATACATACTTAAAAATTAAATGCATAAAATACTTTAAATTTTCTAATAATTAATTGTTTTCTTCTACAATTTATGTAAGATTATTCCTAATGTATTTTTTAGACAATTAAATTTATTTGTTATATATATACATAATTTAGCTTTTGGGTTTCATTCTTTTAATTTACTACAATTTTAAAACATAATCACAGTGAATTTTTTAAATTTAGTATTCTAAGACATATCAGACTTTATTTTTACCTTTTTTTGCTCTTAAATCACTAGAAAACACAAAATTAATTTTAATATAATAATATTTTAAGCAGCAATATATCATGAATTATCATACATGATCACAATAGTAATTCTACATGATATGCAAACTATAGTTACATAGATATATATATATATACATTCAACTTGAATTACCGATTATATTTAAAAAATCATAACTATATGTCATGTTACTCTCGACTCCAGGATGTTACATACCTTCTGAAATACTCTGTATGTTTCTTGTTGTACATATTGGATTAAAATTGTCTGATCATTGTATTTGTACATAATGTGAACCTTCTTAAAAATGGGTCCTTTTTATTCAAATTTGGAAATCTAAAGTAATAGTGTTCTGAAGGATTGTTGTATTTTTCCATACAAGTAGTTCTTTTTGTGTGGAATTACTGAAAATAATAAAGGAATATAACTCTGAAAAATGGAAATAGCAAATGTACATTTTAAAGGACACTAAAACTTACCAATGTAGATTAATTCCAATAAAAAGAATAAATCAATATGAAATATCTACATACATTTAAACACATTTGTTAAATCATGAACATTTGATTCCAACACCAACACTCGCAATACATACAGTAATGTTAGACCCTACATGGTGAGGTGCTGTTACTTGGTAGAAAATACTTGCATAATTTAAATTTGATACCTTCCATCTAAGCCAATCCTGGTATAAAACTTTAAACAGATAGGACAAATTAGACTATTCATATAATCAAAATTAAAAGTGCATGGCAAATGCAATTATCACATGCACTAAATAAACAAAAAAAAACCATAAGTAAATTTTTTAATTTTGATAAGTTTATTCAAAGTGATGTATTTTATTCTGCTAAATTATCATTATTTAATTACATCTTACAATTTTTAGTTTCAAACAATTCTGAAAATTAATATTTGGGTACCGCATGAATTAATAAAAACTTCAACTTATAAAGTTTTTGTTTAATATAAAGTACTTCCTCTTAATCTATTTTTGTTATGGAACTGAGGTCATTTAATGCATAGAAGTCCTATGTAATATATCTATTAACTCCTAAATTTAATAACCATGACAATTGATGGTTCCAAAAAGTACTGTTCTACATTTTTACATTCTTAAAACACCAAGCTAATATGTATCATAAGTCATTACAATATAGAATTATCAACAACAGATTAGATTAAATATATAGATTAGAATAATTTATTGATCCCCTATGAACAATAACATATAAAATTCTTTTATTATATTTCTAGGTTTTCAATGAATTATTCCAGATACTCACTTGGCAGCTACAGCAGTTGAATCTAATTGATCAAATTCAAAGTCAGAGTGCAGGCCTTCATAGTTATAAGGGGTTTTTGGTTCATCGATCTTCATATGTCCATAATCTTTTTCTGGTGGATGCAAAGTTGCTATTATATTCATTTCATCCCATTTTGTTTCTTTACTTGGTCTGTAATATCAATTATGATGGTATATCATAAGTTCTTTTCCAATAGTAGCATATGTTAGGTTAAACATAAAGTAAAATTCTTTTTTGATCAAAATGGTTAATTAATAAATTGATAAATAAATTATTTAATCATACAATCAATTATGAATTATTTGAATCATAGGTTTCAATAATAATTTAAAACGAAAATAAACGAAGTTAATAAATGTAACACATGAGAAATACAAATGCATGATAATATAATTATCATAACCTTAAAATACATTTTTCAAATCTACATTCATTCAAGTACACATCAGTTGTTTAAAAGTTACTGGTGTATTAAAACTAATCACGGTAATGAAAATGAAACAGAACAGTTTTAATACAAAATCGCAGGTTTTGAGATAATCCATTAAAACAGTAACAAAACTTGTTACCTAGGTGCATCTGGATTATCAAAGCTGCTTGATGTTTTTAAAATCCCTTTGGGAGGCCGTTTCGAAAGGTTTTCTGCCATTTTACAAAAAGTTGATTCACAGTTGATAATTGTGAAACATGTCGGGTCTTTGTAAAGTTAATTTTTCGTCGTAACTTTTTCGCTTAAATTAGGGGTAATCAGGCTGACAATTGTTTACAATGGACCACAATTCGCCACCTTAGAAATTTTAACTTTAGATAGTAAAATCACGAACCCTGATTGGTGCCATGTTGCATACACAACACAGTGCTACAGTAGAAGATGATAAAGAGGACAATATTCCCTTTTCCTATACGTTGGTTGACGTTGGTATCCTCAATATCCCTATATACCTAGTTTGCTTACTTTTTGCAATGTGCTAAATATACATACACACACACACACATTAAAACAAGGTAATATATAGGGTGACACTAAAATAAGTGGTTCCACTTGGGTAGCATATTCCATTCTTCTTGTGGACGAGAAAATGTCATATGAACCTAAGTCGGGAACTCTTCTTTTTTGTGAAATATAAATACTTTGTTTAAATAATGGAATATTTTAGGAATACTTGAAACTTGAAGAAACTGCTGAAAATTATTTTTTGCTACAATAATAATGTGCTTTACATAGAGGGTTTATGGATTATTAAAGACGTTCAAAAATTCTAGGTATATTGTGAATTTTTTCCATAATGCGATTATAATGTAGTTTTTGAGTGTTTTCAGATTATTACAATACTCGAAATAATCCTGATAAAATATATAAAACGATCAATTGTAGAAATAAAAAATATAATAAAGTACTATTTTAATATTTTTCAAGCAGTCTTCAAAATATCGTTTAATAAATAAACAGTATTTACTTTAATTTGCTTGGAATAGTCTGTTGAAAGCTCGAACGCTTTTCATGAACGATGGATCGTATTTATCGTATCGATATATCGATTTAGAAACATTTATCGATGTATGTCCCCTTCACTACACATGCCTTCTGTTCTGAATGTTAATAAAATGGAAAATATTAAGGGAGATTGAGCTCGAAGTTTGAATAAATATTTGAACGTGATAAATACGCCCGGTAATTAAATGTGCCCTGAAACTAATGTGATGTCGACTGTGTGTGATGGCGGGTAAAGAGTTAGTAGGCCATCAGCAGCAGTTCGTTGAAGAAATTAACTACGATGAAATTGAAACCGAGCAGGTACTTTATCAATGTGATGATTCTCCCAGTTCTTTCGAAAAAATGGACCCTTCGGTTTTGCGTATCTCTTAATCAAGCATCTACGAGATGCTTTCCATTGTTTTTAATCGTCAACAAATTATTGATTATTAGAATTTTTTTAACATAACCTAAACAACAATTTTCGGGGAGTATGCAAACTGTTGATATGATGTAGTTTGATATCGGTATCACGAAGATCGAATTTGACGAAGAATTTTTATTTAAAATTTAGTTAATTAAAATTAATATGAAATTCAACCTATTTTAATGATTTGTTATTGTACCTGCTTTTTTCTTTTTTTAACTTGACATTGAATATGCGGATGTAATTTAATTCAGAAGGAAAAATAGTGAGTAATGTTGAGACGTAAAAGAAATGATTTAAATACAGGTTAATCAATATGTATATTTTTGTGTTTATTTATATTATTTTATTATTTAGTTTTATTGTATTGTCTTATCTTGTTGTTACTTAGTTACTCAGAGTGAAAGTGTGAATTAGGGATTTATTTATGTTAATCTTTAATAAGTTTAAGATGAAATCATGTTATTATATGAGTTACAGGCAATTAAATTGTTTTTTATGCAGGTAGTGGGAAAAGGTTCTTTTGGCGTAGTATGGAAAGGAAAATGGAGGGGACAGTATGTTGCTGTGAAATATATAAATTCAGAAGGTGAAAAGAAAGCCTTCACAATAGAAGTCAGGCAATTATCAAGAGTTGTGCATCCTAATATCGTCAAACTCTATGGTGCTTGCACTAAAAATCCAGTTTGTTTGGTTATGGAGTACGCAGAAGGCGGATCTTTATACAATGGTATTATTTTATTTTGTATTTTTCATGTATTTTATTCTGATGATTTACAATCATACATTTATTCAATATATAATATTATATTCTAATTATATTTTGCAGTTTTGCATTATAATCCCCAACCAAGATATACTGCAGGTCATGCAATGAGTTGGGCTCTCCAATGCGCACGTGGTGTTGCATATCTTCATAATATGAAACCAAAACCATTAATTCATAGGTAAACTAACTATATATTATCAGAAACCTAGAGTGTATTATTAAGTTCTATATGAGATTGTTATTTTTGTAGGATAGTCTGTTAACTTTACAATAGTGGCTTGTATTAGATATGGGGGTTTAGCATGGCAATATGTATTAACATTTGTTTCCCCTTTTTTAGGGACTTAAAGCCACCAAACCTATTATTGGTAATGGGTGGACAGACCCTTAAAATTTGTGACTTTGGCACAGCTTGTGATTTAAATACATATATGACTAATAATAAAGGTTCTGCCGCTTGGATGGCACCAGAAGTGTTTGAAGGTTCTAAATATACGGAAAAATGTGATGTATTTAGTTGGGGTGTGATTTTATGGGAGATATTATCCAGGAAAAAACCTTTTGATGAAATTGGTGGTTCAGCATACAGAATAATGTGGGCAGTGCATGTAGGGCAGAGACCTCCTTTAATCGATGGCTGTCCAAAACCTATTGAAGATCTCATGACAAGGTATCTATTAAAATGGATAGTACTGTATTTGCAGTTCCATAAAATAATATTCCAAATGACGAAAAATGTTACAATATTTATAAAAAATCAGTGAAGTTAGTGGTTCTTTTATTTTGCTTTTGAACCGAAATCACATTTTTTCATCACGTATTAAGTGTGTTCCTGGATTTATATAATACAAATAATTACAATTGGCAATAGAAACTATGATTATAATATATATTTTGTTAAAATGTGGAACTGTAACATTATTATTATACTTCATTTTTGATGATTGATTCAATAGATTTATTGGATTTAATAGAACATATTATTATTATTAGTTTATTAATCACTGCAAAAGTTACTTGTTTACAGCTCACTTATACAATTCATTTTTCGATCTTAATTTACTTATCACAATTCATGTACACAAGTACAGTATTTCTATCATAATTCTGACTTTTATTAATCATTGATTTGCATATATGTGCATACAAACATACAGGGAACAAAATGGAAATAGACAATTAGATACAGGAATGAATAATTAAATGTGTAAACATACATGTACAGAAATTAATAGATAGGTTCAATAACACTCTTCACAATGCTCCTCTTCGTTTCTCGTTGGTTTAAAATTTTCATAAACACTGCCCAGTACATCGTTATTAATCAAATGTTTTAATAGAGTCCAAAGGGATGTATGTTTTTCTTCACTGATATACTACTCATTATTCTTCCTACTCCTTTATGCCAAGTGACTTTAAACTCGAAAATGTTTGGTAGTATTACATAGTACTACATTCTCTACTTATCTACAAGATGTGATTGTGGAAGCTAGAGTGAAAACAAAATAGTAATAAATTAATTGTAATTGATTGGAAGCTGTTTAAGGTATACACAGGAAATGTAAATAAATGAGGGTCTGTAGGTATGGGATTCATTGTTTGTAATGTCGATAATTTGGGAATAGTAGAGGGTTATCAAATGTGGAAGTCAATTAGCTGGTTGGTAGGGTAATTTTAATAGTTTCATAAGCCGTCTCTCTGAGATTGTTCTGTACCTTTATTTAGGGCTTTTCTAAATTTCTTCTTATGAATTTTAGGTTTTATCCTAGGTGAGGGTGACGATTGGGGCACATAGTTCATCATAAAATTTTCATTAACGAAATTGGGGTCTTTTAACGACCGTGGATTCTTCTTTGGGACAGCGATCCACTCTTTCATCCCCTTCGATGGTTAGGCACTGGGAGCAAATTTTAGTGGTAAGTGAAATTGTCTTCAATGATACTTATCCTTTATGGATACCACTGAGTCTAATGACTCAACTACTTTCCCTTTCGTATTTCTCTTGATGATTGAGCATTAAAAGGAACAATTTTTTCTTCAATTGTTGCCTATGGCAGTACCAACAAATTTTGTTGCATAAAACTTAACAAATGCTCCCAGTTATTTCCATAATAAAGTTTTTTGATAGTACAATATAGTGGAAGGGAAAGTGTTAAATTCGGGAAGAAGATAAAAACTATATTAGACTAAAACTAATACTACCATTTGGGAAAAAGATATTTCAATAGATAATCATCAGTATTTGACAGCAGGCATATATAAAAAAGTCAGAATTATGATGGATAGAGTACTTGTGATAAAAAGCTATTAACTAGTTCCTTTACCAATGAAGGAGAACTAATTTATTTTTTCAGATGTTGGCATAAGTGTCCAGAGGAGAGACCATCAATGGACGAAGTTGTAAAAATAATGACAACTCTGTCACAATTTTTTAGTGGTCACTTAGAACCTGTTGAATATTCTCGAAGTATGTCCTAAAAATTTTAAAATAACTTTTAAAAATAATTTGTACACATAAATAATGTTAATTATTTAAATAACATATAAAACATATTCACGATTTGTTTTTATGATTATGTAGGCGTAGAGTCAGAAGAAGTTAATGAAAATCATATGCCTAAGGATGATACCTTAGATGTGACCAGTACTTTAGACTCTCAAGTAAATGGATATACTGCTAATGGCACTATCAGAGCTAGTCTACCTGTATCCAAAGAAAAACCAGAAATTCAAAATGGAAAAGATGGTTCATCAAATCCCTTCTACAATTATAGGGATGTACCTCGCAATAGCAGCAACAATCCATTAAATAACACAGCAACTAAGCAAACCAATAATAAAAATTTTACACCACTTCATATTGATTGTGATCCGGTTAGTATTTTTTACTTAAATTATGTAATAAAGATAATAAGTTGAATATCAGTTTTAGTACTATTCTATTTAGAGATCAATGTAAAAAGGATGTTTAATTTTAATACTTTTAATGATTTCAAAATAATAACTATTTATACTTGAGAATTTAAGAGGGTTCTAAAAGATATATTTCGGTATGTGCTCTTTATAATTACAGAATGCTTGGGATATACCAGATTCTGTATCTCAGTCGGAATCATCGGTCTTGAAAACGAGGAATACAGCACAGAGTAAGCTGGTTACTTATTTTTATAGACTGTTTATGTTACAAATAGTTTAATTGATGAATAGTTTTAATTATTTTATTCAAATCATTACTAATCATGTGCATGAAATTACATTTTTTCATTAACTGTAGCCCACATGCTTTTTGACAAATATTTTTATTTTCTTTTATTTTAATAATACTTACAGTTTATTTCGTCAATGAGCTTTTCTCTTTATTTTCTCTATTTATTGACGAGCTTGTTCTTGACTATAAGCGTAGAGTAAGGGGAACTCGCTCGGGATGAGGGCTTCGGATTTGTGACTCATCGCGATAGTACTCTAATCCCAAAATAACGTTCTTCGTATGTTCCACAAAACCTTCCTTTTAGCGCGGAATGTGCGTGTGCAGACTTATTGTCACCAATTACAAGCTTCTTCATGCAATTAATATTTGTACACATATTTTCATTTATCATATCAAATTTTTATACTGCATGAAACGTATGTACAGTCTCTTTCATTCGATAAAAAAAAAAAATATTTCACATAAATGAAATGTAAAGTGTAAACTCTTAAATTCCATTTTTTATGTTTTTACAGCTGATTTGAAGATTTTTCAAAAGCATGAAACTTGTTTACTTATTCAGCTGATAATAATAATAACAGCTTTTAATTGGTAAAAAAATGAATGAAATTATAAATTAATATAATTGTTGATTGAAATACAAAATATTTAAGAAATTTTTTTCGAGTCTTATCCTTTACAAATGGGTGTACATCTTGAATTATTTATATTCTCATTTAGTCTCACGTTCCAATTCCATGTTATCGTTTGTATTGCCAATTGAAGATGGAATTTTAAAAAGGGATTCAAACGTTACTTCTGGCACGTCGTGATTTTGCCATGACGAATTCCTTTGGAGTTCGTCGATCGGCGAAATCTATCCTGGCAATAGGCCCGCAAAAACAGTCACATTGTGCGACTATACTAAATTTAACTGACGAGTAATCGGTGGAACCTGTTCTTGATTGACACCTATTGATGGTACAAAGGCCTCATCTTAAAAAGCTCTGAGTAAATAAAAATAGATCTCGTCTAGATCGCATATGATTAAGTACTAAATTGAAGTACATAAATGTCAACAATATTGTTTGATTTTATGAGTACTGGAAAATGTGGAAGTGTTCACTGAAAATGTACGTGAAATATAAATTATGGTATTTCTATATTCTCTAGAAATTATATTATACATATTTGCGCTTGTTTTTAAGGAAATTATAATCTTCTTTATTTATAAAATTATTCTGTATTAATTTAATTTATACTTATTGATTTGTATCATTAAATTGATTTTCTGCTAGTTGTTTAGTTCTTCTTCTTAAAGGCGAAATCTTCAAGACAAGTCAAGGCAGACAAGTCACAATGAAAATTAGAAGTTCAATTTAATCGAGCTCTAAAGATGAATTAAGAGCTGAAGAACTGTATTTTCTTCTTGGCTCATGCTTGCACGTCCTATCGAGTGGGGGATACCTCGAAGCAGGTGTGGCTGACTCACCAGGCCCAATATAGATGCACGTTTGTTTAGTGCTCTCCCGACCCACCATCAAGAACGATGGTCTTTCCTCTCTTCTTTCTTCTTTTTCTAACAACCTCGTTATCGAAAATTTAATTTCTTTGAATGTTTCTCTTTCCTATCTCAAGTTCGATCAGTGACACCTCTTTATCTTTTGCAAATTTAAGTGAACATTGTGGTCATTGATCAGTGTGACACCTTTTATGTGAGAACCTTGATTTTATTATGAACGAAGCCTCGATAGGCTCCAGCAATTGGAAATGTGCGAGGAATACCCAAATATCGTCGCCACGGACACCCTAAAGAGGTGCTGGGTTCTATTACGTTAGTACTTCTGCTTGTTTTTTCCACTGTCAGGGTAAATGAGATGTCTAATGTTAGGGAAAATTGGAGTGGTCAAATAGGTAGTGCTTAAGGTTTTTGGATGGATTAATAGGGTTTAATGCTTCAATTTGATTGGGCTGCATGTAATCAAAATATTATATGGTATTCAAAAAACAGAAGTTCATTCTTAATTATTTAAAGATTAATACTCATTTACTGTTAATGATTAACAGGTAATAGTACAACCAATGAAGATCTAGACAATGTTTATCGTCTGCTGGATGCAGATTTGAGGCCACTGACGCCTGATCAAACTTGCGAAAGATCAAAGGAAATTTTTGAAGAGCATAAACAGCTGGCACAGGAATATTTAAAAGTTCAAACAGAAATAGCGCTTTTAGGCCAACATAAAAATGAAATGCTTAAAAATTTGACCATAGATAGCTTAAGGCAACAAGAAGAACTTAGAAAGCTTGAAGATGAAAAGGTAATTTTATAATTATCATTTTGTCATAATTTCTGATTGAGTGTAATAAATAATTTTTTATTTCTATTGTAGGAATCGTTAATAAAGTTATATCGAAATTTAAAACGCCAATTAGAAATTATGAAGAACCAGAGGATGAATAACTCTCTTATGAGTAATGTTCAAATGATGGGTCCTGCAGTTTCAGGAAATAATGGCTGGTTTGTTGTGCCTTGTCAAGATCCTTCAAGACACTCTTGAATGTCCATATTGTTCAGTATATTTTAAATACCCAAATGAAATTTGTTTTTGTTACTTTAAATGATACCCACTAAAAGGTATTATTTTTTGTGGTATAATCAATGAACGACTGTCGTCATTGACTTTATTTTGAAAGTAATGAAACTTCTTTGCAAGCAAAAACGCAAGGAATTGATTTTGAAGAATGTAGAAATTATTTTATAGTATAAGATGTCCAAAATGTTATACAATCTAAATAATGCATTCTCTTGAGCACAATTGAATGCGATGTTACTTTCCTTTGCATTTGATTGAAGTTTTTGTGAAGCTTCTTACAGAATTTAAGAAGATTTTAAGTTTCTTTTTTAAATAAAAGAGTTGTAAAAAGTATTTTTTATTATTTTTGTCTGTTTTCAGAATTGCTCCAATTTATCAAAAAAATTTCTTTCATGCCAATGACACATGAGTATTGTGTTAACACGTTTTTTAATGAGTGGTGCAAAGTATTTTTTGAGCTATTTTAAACATGTTTTCCGTTTAATGTCATATTGCAAAAGAAGAGGTAGGAAGGGAGATGATTAAAGTGATAGATTTTTATATTACGTGATTTTAAATGTAATAGATTATAGTAAAATAGCGCTTGTGTGTCTTCAATTTGATTTTACATTATTTAATTTAAACGTGGCAAATATAATTCAATGCAACTGACGATGAATCAAAATAGTTCTGTAACTATACAATTGGTAACTAATAACTATTCATTAGCTATTAACTGTAGCTGACTGCGTTTTAGCGATTAGTATATCTATTTACTTAAGGATTAACAATTATGAATATTTAAGGATACATTGTATCGTCATTTTTGTTGTCTATTGATATTCGCTGAACATTCAGCGCTTTTATAATTAATTTGTACAGCTAATTAAATATTCAATAATTGGTGTAATTATAAAGTATTAATGATTGTATTTAACGAGATAATAGCTGATATAATCATAATGAAATTTTCGCTTTCTATGATAAATTTATTATGAATCGATTATCGTAATTAAACAGCGAGTCTTCAATTAATTTTTATAAGTTAAAACTATTTGTTTGTGTATAAAACAAAAAGCCTATTCGCCAAGTACTACTTCCGCTTCACAATTTTATGTATTTGTCCACTACATGTGAGTGTAAAAAAGGACTTTCATTTTTGTTTCCTATTTCCAATAAATAATTTTTTTCTACTATTTAAATTATTTTAATATAAAATCCTAATACTTTCTTTTCTATGCATGCAAATGTAATTTTTAAATTCTATCGAAAAATGGTAAGAAATTATTTAAAAGTTATATAGACTTTTGTAGAATATAGAAACATGAACATTTAATAAGTATTTAGAATTTTAATGAGCATTAGATACAGAAAGCTGAAGAATTTTATAATAAATGTTGGCTAAAATTAATTAGTTATAAAATTTAAATTGCCTTGTGCGGTACATTCTATTTCTTCCAATTTACAATATTTTACTTTCAACTACGATTGGAACAGCAATTTCTACACAGATTATTCAGTAACCAGACTTTATCTACTTCATATTTATGTCTGGCCATAAACTCCACTTTCTACTTTAATATTGCACTGATTCTATTTTCCTAAACAGAATGTGTAATATAGGGTAACAGCATTCAATATTATCCTAATCTTTCACCTAAAGTAAAAATAAAATACCAGTATAAATAGCAGGAGTTTTAAGTGTTCTACCTTTTTTAATGATTTCTTTTACCCTCCAAGATAGCTATCTGCCCTAGAGGCACACGGTTTCGATGAGTCGTGGGAAAGTCAGAATCTCGACTCACGGAAAAAGTGGAAAGCCCAGCATACATGTACAACAAAGGTTCGTTCAGATTAGTCAAGTAACTTGATCTCAAGTTCATGTCCACACAAGTCAAATTATTCGAAGAGCTCGTTCAAAATTAGTCAAGATACTTGAATACAAGTCACTTGTGTTCAAGTATAATAGCCTGATACCAAATATGCCTCCCCACAAGTCAAGTTACTTGAATTCAAGGCAAAGAAAGATCGAAAGAACCTCAATTTCACCTAAAGCTTTCAAGTCAACTAAAATAACACGTCCACATTGGTCAAGTTGCCTCAGATCCCTTGCATTTAGCCACTTGAATTCAAGTAACTTGCCTAATCTGTACAAATCCAGACGAACTAGAAACTTGAAAGAACATTTCAAGTGAACAATAGGCTCACATTGGGCAAGTCATCCGAAATGACTCATCGGAGCCTCTCGAATTCAAGTGACTTGGTTAATCTCAACGAGCCTATAAGAGAGGTTTCGTTCTCACCCTCGGAAACGCAGAAAAACAAACGCGTGATGCGCACGCACCTTCGTGCATGCTGATAGTGCTGAAGGGGTAAAATGGGGGGGTGTGAAAACGGAAGCCCGAATAGATAGGAAGGGTGCAGTCGCCTCAGACGTCTGCTTGGTCCTATTCTAGACGTCGAACCTCCCTTTTAAGCTTTCCGTTCATTCGGTTCCACCTTCGCATTCTTCCCTTTAACGACCACCCGCGATGGCTCTCGATGCCACCGAGAAGAGCTACATCCTGGATGCGAGGAACAGCTACGAGGATGTAAGTACCACTATCCTTAATTCTTTGTCATCACTTTCGTCCTTTGGCTCTTCGACGCGAAGAAATATGGTAGACACGCGACACGATTAATTGCTTCCCTCGAATCTCGTTGTTCCGTGGAACCTTGCGAGTACAGTGAACGTTAATGCGTTCGATGAAGGAAGGAAACTAAGAGCTAACTAGATTACTGGGGAATAGAAGACTTCCGATGATTCGGTTCGAAGCAAGCGACGCGGCGAGCTTCTGTGTTTGTAGGTGTCGGTCTGTGGATTCGTACAATCAGACGGATTGATCTATCATTGTTCGAAGGTTGATTGGATTGCGGGTTGGTGATAAAAGGGTGGCGATAAGAGAGAGAACATCAACGTTGTCCAAATTCGATGAAGACTATTAATGCAGACACGAAGAGGGTGGAAATTAGCGTTGAAGTCTTAAGATCTTCTTGATACTATTTGAATTTAATTTTGAATTTGATTGAGTAATACAGGATTTACTTTAAAAATTGCAAGACTTGATTTAGTTTTTCTTTGTATTAAATTTGAAATTAGAAGTACGTGAAAATTGTACTAATTAAAAGCTCGTGGATGTTTTCTAAAGTTTGTACAATGAGGAAGCAAGGTTTTGAGACGTTTGTGATTTTATTCGATAGAGCAGGAAATAGAAATGTCTTGTATTCTGATGTTTCCGACAGTAGCATTGCAATAAAAGAAAAAATCTATAATTCATCACGTATGTATATATGGATTCTCTGCCTACGCAATTTCTTTCTGTCCCCTATTTGTCGTTCGATGAAGTTGGATTTCCATATGAATAACACTTCAATTTTTTTATTAATGTCCAAGAGAACATTTTTTTTCTAGTTCTCTTATTAATAGTTTATTTATTGAAAAAAAAAAGAAATTAAATATAATATTCTATAATTCAGTGAATTCTATTTTTTCCATGTACAGGACAGACATTTGTTTCAGTAAAGTTATTAAATTCCATTATTATTTATATAATGACACGTATTTTGTTCATTCATCACTGAATGTACGATATTCTGGGTATATTCTATTTACGTAAATATTTATTTCTCCTTCTGCATAACTGCATTACAGAAATACTCGATTGTATAGAAATGTCATAAGTGAATCAGTAAATATCTGTACTTCGGGTGGGGCATGTAAATAGAACAATATAAATATTTGAATTACTTTAAAGGTACGAATGAGAATGTTTGAAATAACATTTCGTGAATTTTTTAATAAAGATAGAAATGTCCGATTAATGAATGAGACTACAATTTAATAAATACAATATCATTGTACCTTAATTTAATAAAAAGATTAATTTTTTAAATGAAATCTGTTTTGTATTTAAATCCAAAAGTGGACGAACTAACTACCTAAAATTCTACAAAATAAGCAATTTCTTAAATAAATGTGAGTAATAAAATATATGTGCAACGAATGAATGAATTTATCTTGTTTTTAAATAGGGTGGCAGCCTCGGCTCAGAAGAGTCTTATGATGATATGAGACAATTAGTCGGGGTAAGAGAAGAATAATTAACAGCATAATAAGGAATTACGTTTTAGTAGCTTTAGTCCCTTATATACTAGACTTAAGGAAAATACACTCGCTTTTCCTCCCGTTCATGTTAGATGTCTAGTGCAATAAAAACATTTGGAAGCACTCAAAGATAACCACTGTACCTTCCAGTCGAATGTTGTTAAGATATAAAAATATTAGTAGAAGTCCTTTTTAATACCATATAATCGATCGTCCTCGTTGCTGTCACTGCTTATTAATATCTTCCCCTTTTCTTTGAACACTATTTAGTATTCATAGATACAAAGAAAATTTAATTTTGTAGGAGAAGAAAGAAGAATCTGGCAAATTCAATAGTCTGCCGTTGGCCAGTTTTAATTTCATCAATTCCATTATTGGCAGCGGTGTTATCGGTAATTCGAACACGTGATTAAACGATTATCCTTAAACGTTAAAGTTTGAACAAGATGTGAAAAATATAGTCTTCCCTATATCCAAACACTATTTTGAAATCTGCACACTATTAGCGAACAGTAATGTCTTTATTGGTCAAAATCATAAATTAATGTTAATAACCAGTTCAGTTTTTACTTGTTCAATTCTTTTCTAAGATCTCTTTGTAGGATATAAATTCATTTAGGAATAAAAACGTAACAGTCGATGCGTGAGAACACACTAGTAACAAGCTTACAAGATTTTACGTATGTACATGTTTATGGCTTTACAGCCGAAATCAGGAGCCTTGGCCTTCTTTAAACTTGTGGATACGTGCTGGCTTTGTTTTTTTTTCAAGGGAGGTTGTTGGCACGCAGCCCAACCCCTTTTGGACACCCCGTATAACGGATGATTCATCGGGGTTCACCTATCAAAGCGTTAATCTAGTTCAACATAATTTAAATATAATGAATGGGATCGGAACCAAAAGCTAACTATAAATATACGTAAATTTATATTTATTGCGTAAGTAGTCTACGCTCAAGCGTTAATAAATAGGAGGAAATCTAAATCTCAGGAAATGTAGTAATAAAAGAAACAAACGATATTTTTTACGAAATTCATGCAAATAACTTCAACGTTTAAGGAATAATTGATTGTAGTTGATAACGGGTGGAAAGTCTGATACAATTTTAACAGGAACTCTTTTTAGGCATACCATATGCTCTCCATCAAGCTGGATTCGGTCTCGGCATAGCATTATTAATAGTGGTAGCTGGCCTCACTGATTACTCTTTAATTTTAATGGTCAGAAGTGGTCACATCTGTGGAGAGATGAGCTACCAGGGTTTAATGAGAGCCAGTTTCGGTCGTACTGGATTTTACATACTCACTACCCTGCAGTTTATTTACCCCTTCATTGGTAAATGAATTTTAACTTGTAATTAACATTACTAAGTTTTTTTATTTTTATTCATTATTATAACATTCATTATCAGAATATCTCAGTATCCAAATATTTTATCGAATATTCTATTTCCTTTTTACTTCTTCCTTGTAAAATTTATATTTGCATATAATTTAGTACCACAAACATGACTTTTCTGTTATGAAAAAATTCTTTCCTATTCGTTAATTCGGATATGAGAAATTCCACTGTAATTTATTTTCATTTAATAATTAGATAAATTTAGACTTATAAATCTCTTTGAAACTGTTAGTTAAAAACTTGAATTGAATTTTTGCCTTTTCTTCTTCGATATAATTGAAGTATTTTTTGCCTCTATCGTTTGAATATCTTAAGCGTACTTTCGTGTACGAGAAAAATCAGTTAAGGGTAAGTTAAGACTCTTGTTCTTTTCAGCAATGGTCTCTTATAACGTCGTTGTCGGCGACACGGTGACGAAAGTTTTAATAAGGGTGACGGGGATGAGCGAGACGAGCATCTTCGCCCACCGTCAAGTGGTCATCTTTTTCGCGACAATGTGTATCACGATACCCCTGTGTCTTTACAGAAACGTTGCACGTTTAGCCAAGATCTCTTTTCTCTCCTTGGTCTGTGTTGGTTTCATTCTACTGGCTATTTTAATTCGGATGGGTACGATGTCCGCAATTGTGTGAGTGGCCTTAAGTATCATTCATCTTTATTGTAACTTTATCGATTAGTAAAGCATAAATATTTCCTACATTTTCAATTATTTTTTAAAGAAAATTTAAATTCTCTGAAAAGTTTAAGTGAAAAACACGTGACAACTTTCGAAGACCAATTTTGAAAAAATTCTATCAACTAAACTATATTACTATATCTGTTTCTAATATTTTTAAGTCAAAAGAAATTTTGATGTTTTATTTTCTAAATAAACTCCTCCTTTCTTAATATTTTACAAATCATTTTTAACCGAAAGTTTAGACATAAATAATTAATATTGTCATCCCTCAAGTTTTTTTGTCTGTTATCAAACATCTATGTGCATTTTTAATTTATATAAATTATATAGTTGCATGTGATTTCCTGCAAGAAACGACAGTGGAATTTAAACAGACCGAACGTGCATTTATTTTCAGGCCAAGTCAAGAAGATAGTTGGCGGTTCGCGAATTTCCCCGGCATAGTACCCTCCGTTGGAATTATGGCGTTCGCTTTTATGTGCCACCACAATACGTTCCTTATCTATGAGTCCATAGAGAGAGCAACTCAGCAAAAGTGGGACGTCGTCACCCATTGGTCATTGTTCACTTCGTTCCTTATCGCAGCTGCTTTTGGAATCATTGGCTATGCCACGTTCACCGCTTATGTTCAGGGTGATCTTATGGAGAACTACTGCTGGGACGACGATTTAATGAATTTCGCGAGGGTCATGTTCAGCGGAACAATTCTCCTGACATTCCCTATCGAATGCTTCGTTACAAGGGAGGTGAGTGTCTACTCATTTTATGAAAAGTTAAGTCAAGAAATTGTGTCCAGAAAATATAAAGCAAGGTCGCAGTGTGGCGCGGTAAAGCATTTGATAACAAAAGGTTATGACGTAATATATCTATAAAAAAAGAGAATCGTAAAAGAGAAATGAAGAAAGACAAGTGGGCGGTGCGCGTAGATTAAAATGCATAGCTAGCAATTGGTAGGACAAGTTACAGCAGAGACCTAGAGCCTTAGACATGAGAAAGTTTTACAGACAATAAAGATTAATTTAAGATATTACTACACAGATTTGTCGATAAACTTTTTAATTGAGGAAACGAATCTAGATTAATACTGTATGCAGAAAATAGAGAAGAACGTTTTACTGTTAGTGTACTACATGCGGATAGGGTACACTGCACGTATTAGCCGTTTATTATGGAAGTGGGGCAACTCCATTTTCTCCATTAATGAAATATTTTTAAGCCATTCATGAGGGACCCGCACGGGGTCAATAATATTGTCAATATCGAAAAATATTTTCTCTCCAAAGCAACTTACTCAATATACAGGGTGTTCAATAAAAGGTGTCAGAAATTTTAAGGGATGATTCTACATTTCAAATTGAGACGAAAATCAAGAATGGCAAAATTACATTTAAAGTTTTGTTTCAGAATTATTGATTTATGAGAAAATTCTTAAACGCGTGCCTGACTTGACATTTACATGTTCTACTGACTTCACTGCGTCTGTCCTGGCTAGTGTCAGCAGTAGAATATGTAAATAGTAAATCAGACATATGCGTTTCACATATCCTAAGTCAGATGTATGTAATTCTGAAAGAAAGTCCAAAATGTATTTTCATCATTCTTGATTTTATTTTTATTTTAGAGTATAAAATTGCTTTGTCAATATTATTAATCGTATTGCAAGTCCCTATACCATTCAATAAAATTCAAAACAGTATGAAATCAAATTTTTTTTTAATATAAACTTGTATCAGTTTCTAATAAACGATTCACACTGAAATAAATTGCATAGATCTAGTGAGGTCAGGAGATAAAGTTTACGTGTTTCGAGGATCGAAACAAGTAATCTGACACGTTTACGGACAGACAAGAAGCTTGAACCTCGTTCAAGGCTGAACAATGTCAACTACTATTATATCAGTCATGGTCACCATTTAATACTTTAATTTATGACCTCGCAAAATCTCCACTATCACCTATATATACACATAGTACACTCTGACATGTGAATTTGAAACCTCAGAAAAGGGTAGAATAACAAAAATCAAAAGTATAACAAATCTTCAACTACCTCAATTTTAGATAATCAAGAATACTTTTCTCTACCAGCTCTTTTATCTCAAGTAATTCCATTACATAACTACAATTGCATAACAAAATATTACAATATCTCAGGATGAAAATCAATAACGTGCAGTCCTCGTTGACTACCATCTCTCACTGACATTCAAAAACTAACATTCATACCTCTAATACCTATTTTTTATACTAATATCTAGATCGCGGATTTTTATGTATTTATGGATATTTAAAGTGGACAAAGAGTTACAAATTCCGTATAATATTTAAAAATATAGAAAATATGAAAAAGAGAGCGTAAATGATAGTATCTGAAAAGTGGGACAAATTTTTATTTAGGTCCATTTCTTTAACTGTGTTTATCAAAATATGAAGTTGTATAAAAATCCGCAGTCTACTAATATCTATTTTCATAGATACTGTTAACTGCAATTACTATTTCTTGGTAGGTAATCCTGACCGCAATTAAAGGTACTGATGAACTAGAGGACCACACAGCGTATGTTCCTAATTCAGACAGGAAGTATTTGATAATCACCCTGACGATAGTGATCGTGGCTTACCTGATCTCGATGTCCACTGACTGCCTGGGGGTGGTCCTCGAACTGAACGGTATTCTAGCAGCTGTACCTCTAGCCTACGTTCTTCCTGGCCTCTGCTACCTGAAACTCGAAGAGGGGCCAGTTCTCTCCTCCAAGAAGCTTCCTGCGCTCGGTCTGATGTCCGCTGGCGTCTTCGCCGCTGTTTCTGGACTCCTGTTGCTGATTCTGAACAGCGACACGACTGGTTCCTGCGTACATGGAAAGGTAATGCCATATTGCGTCGATGGTTCAAGCAATTCAACCCTCAACACAACCATCAAGACCACCATCTCGATGTAACTTCCTCGCCAAGGAGCCGCAACTAGGTTTGGGAAAACAGGTACCTTTTTGTACTGTTTAAAGTCGAGTCTACGATTCGAGCGACGGAATCGCGAATCCGTTTCGAGATTTTGATTTGAATGATTGAAAGTATCGACGCGGGACGCATTGATATAAGAGACAGTCGATGAATCCCCCCATGAATCAAAAGCAAGAAATCAAAATATGTATTTTCTCTTCAACCTTCGTGTACTGGTAGGACGAAGAAGAACAAGTTAATGCGTACCTTGGAGATTTATGAGCAAACTGTCTGTTGAATTTGTCAGTATTTATCTTGTTGAACGCGTGAAGTCGAATATTTTTTAAATCGAGGATTATAGAGACAATAGTGTATTATATGTCGTTGCGTTCACTAGATTTTCTTTCGATGATATTGAAATACTCAAAATATTTTGGAGAGACGGAATACGTGTTGAGAGCTTTACTGCTGTTATTAGCTTCGATATTAATTTTGATACTTCTTAATGCGGGCTGAGTAGATTCTCTGAACGATTTTCTTATGACATTCGTTAGTTGATAAGAGATTCGTTAGTTGATGCTAAGTAACTTTATATTTATTCGCTTGACTTTAAGTGGGCAATGGAATGTACATGAAGATTTAAATATTATGAAGCATTATTTTCTATTGAGAAGCACCTCGAGCACAATATAGATAAGGATTTTCAATTTTGTTAAAATTATCCTTTGAAGGTTCTTAATAGGTAATAAGTATTCTCATTTACCACTTGTTCAAGTGACGTTCCTTTATCAAAGTTCCTGAAAATTACTCAGCTCTTGTTAACTGAAATTTACGCGTACCTGGATAAAAACATATAAAATACGTATAATTGATCAAAATAAAAAGAAATAAGAGGCTTTATAGTTGTGAATACACAATTTAATTACTGTCAGGAATTGATCAAAATGTTTAATTAAATCAAAATTTTAGTCACTAATTTTTTATAAGTAAAGCAAGCTAATCTGAATACGATAAGATTGGAAGTAACTGCAAAAAGTAAATTTAAATTAATTACAATTGAAAGGGTTGTTTGTTAATGGTAGTGTGAAGTGCTCCATTTGACATGAATTTAATTGTACGTAACATTTATTAATAAGCATAGCTGCCAGTAAATTACTAGTCAATTTTGTAAGCTCGTTTGGATCGATGTTTATTTATGACGACAGTTACCGACGAATTTAATTTAACTAAGTGAAAGTCGGACGAATTTAAAAGAACGAAATAATATTTATTTTATCTGATTGTTGGTGAGTTCGGTGAAATGAAAAATAGCAAATAGAAGACAAGAGTTTTTGGACGATACACCGTGTTTGAATTGATAAATAAATATTGTGGCTATTTAGTCGCCTGCGTGAAAAGGAATATTATTTCCATTGGATATTGACTCAATGTAACCGAAGTATATCGTTTGTCGATGAGAAGAATACTCATTACAATTATAAATGATAAAATAATATTAAGCTGTTACAACACTATTTTTCGAATCTTTATCGTAGAAGCATGTAAAGAGAAGAAAGATAGCACACCACGATTTTGTATTAAAAAGAATAATAACATGACAGTGATTCTTTATATTTCCTTTTCTTTCAATATTGGATTTACCTTTTATTGTTTATAGATTCTTCTAAATTATTTCTGCACTTATACTCGTGTATCTCATAAATTATTTTTAATAACTATAAAAGCTATTATGATTGTGATCAGTGCTCAGTATTATATTAGTAGAACATGTGTAATTCTTTTTTAATACAAAATCAAACTATTTGCTTTCTGGAAATATTTAGGTGTAATGGAATAAATATACAAATAAGAAACTTTCACAAGATTTAGTGCAACCAAACAATGAGGTGCTTAAAAAATTTAATTGGGATAATTACATCACACTTTAGTATAATATTTGGTAATACTTTCGTATTCAGAAATAATTTCCTTTCTTTTTTGTTTCAATTGAAGAGAAACTGTATCGTCACCACTATTTTATAATTTTTTGCAGTTATCCCATGATTACGAACGATTAAATTGAATTAAAAATGCTATCGCTATCAATGACAAATGGATTATCGCTATTTATATTCGGAAATACCTCATCTTTCTGTTGCATTGAATTTTAAGAAACGCGATGTATTAGGCCTAATAAGTATTAATTAATACTAAATGAACGCTATTTACTAGAAAGAAACAATCAGAGACCACGATAACGAAAGTATTTAATGAAACTTATTAAGAAAACGATATTTAGCTTACGTTTCAATTCTTTACACTTTACATTGAAGGGTTCGTGCAAAATCTATCGGGTGTCCGTGAATTTGTACATAACATGTATATGAGTGTATCTACATGTGTATTTAACTTTTCGCCTATCTACATAGATTATACGTATAAAAAATTATTATGGTATGAATGATAGTATTACATTTTATGAGACACTGTAATAAAAAATTGTTTTTATTATTATTAAATCATTTCTCTTAGATATCTTTATTCAGTATATTGATACCTACTAGTGAAGATTATTCATAAGAAAAAATATTAAAATTCAGTGATACCTATAGTTTCCATTTTTATAGTTCCCATGATTTTTCCCAGAAAATGTAATACTCTCGTTTATGCTGATATACTAGACCACGTACTTTGAAAATGAGCTGATATTAAAACGATTCTCTCGATCATAAATCTAACTTTTTATATCGATCCGATGGTTAGAAACATTCGTAAAGTAAGATTTCATTAACACATATGTGTGTGCTTGAGCGCGAGTGTGTAAAATATTACAAGCCATTAATTAATTTAAAGGATCTCTTCAATATTAAAAAATCTGTAATAATTGAAAATTCGTTGTAATTTAAGAAACTCGAAGAATCTTTCAAAACGTAAAATTGATCAAAATGGATTTCACGAAAATGAAGTATATGTGAAAGCAATAATCGATAGAATGAACAAACATAGCAATTTCCTACACATATGTTTCTTCAATAATTGAAGCGAGTTGAAGTAATGAAGATAACAACTCATAGATTTTGTAATTTCAAATCTATACACATTGAAGATGCTTAATACTAATTGTAAGGCAGATCAAACTATATATAAGTATATAACATTGAAGCACTATAATAAAAAGATAATAGTAGTCGTTAGATATCGAAGTTACCGAAGAAACCTGAAAATAAATGCACAAGGAGTGAAAATATATATTTCACGGGCACTCGATATTTTTTAAATTAACCAAAGAACGAAACGAGATTACAAGTTGATATGTGCGACGAAACGAATTAAAAGAAACCAAGAGATAGTAATTGCCGACAATCGTGCATCGCAGACCAACAACCAAGAGGAAGCCATGAAACGAATCGATAATTTATTCGTTATCGCATACGAGTTCCATGGGAAATTAATAGACTTTGGACAAGCAAAATAGGTTCCTAATTCTCCTAACAAATGGCGAAGTCTTTCGTTTATAAATCAATCCACCGAAATCTCCGCTCTTCTAATTCCAATACTGTGTTTTCCAGCTGCAGGAAAATGTGCACAAAGAAACTTCCGTAAGACAACTTGTATATAGCCGAACTTTTCTTTGTTAGAAATAACCATGAGGTTTATAACAGTCGATTGTGATGTAACCCGTTAGGTATAGTATATTTCCCACCCAAATGGATGACTAATTATTTTTCAATGAAACGAGAGACAAAGGTTTATTATTTTTCGTGAAGACTGTAAGACGTAGACAGATTATCACTTAATGCAGTGTTTCTTAAAATGTGTGCCACTGTCTCCTTAGAAGCGTTTTAATTGTCTATAAAATAATTAGACATTGAGGTAATACGGCGTCATATTTTGTATTTTTTCTCGAATTCATAAATGTGGAGGGAATTTTTATTTTCTATTTACTTGAAAAAAATATGTATAATTATCTGGAGATCAGAGCTAGATTTTAAGTTACCGATTTTGAAGAAACAATAATTCTCATCTGAGATAGTGATGCATGTGATATATACATATACAGAATGTTCCATTTAATTCCAAATAGCAATCCAGAGGATTCGAATCAAATATTGAAGAGAACAGAATGGGACACATTGCACGTGTATTTTAAAAATGACACTACAAGAAAAGGAGAAAACTATTTATGAAATTTAAAAAAATGATTTGCTAAACATATTGACAAAAAGAATAATTATTTAACAAAAGTTGTCTTACTTGAATAATTCATCTTGTAGTGTGGATTCGCTGTACACTAGCTAGACAGAGGACACATCGAAGTATCGAGAGATAATATTAACAAATACTTTGTAACATATGTACTATAGAAAAAGTTAAGTATAATTTAATAGAATCAAGGAGACGGTGGCTTGAAAGAGTTTCAGAAACACTAATCTAACGGGTCAATGATGCATCTGAGGTTGCTCTAATTATTTATCGTACACACTTTACCGTTATTCAGTGTCTTCGACGATTGAACCACTGAAATTGTGTTAGATCGAATGATCGTTAGAATTGAAGGACGATGTTAGAAAATTGAGTTAGTTGGTTAGCTCATAGTCTCGAATATTCAAGCACCATTCGCTTTAAGACAACATCACAATTGTACGAATTTGAGAAAGCGTAGCAGACAGAGGTTGTAGTATATCTATAGCATTTAGCGATTTTTGTGAACGATTTAAACAGAATTATCATTGATTTTTATAAATATATTTCGAATTGAAGGCACATGATCCAGACCAGAATTAATTACTACACGTACAGATATTGTCCTACAGTAATTATTACGAGCAATTATCAAAGTTGAATGTACGTACAATCGTACGTATGAAGGTGATAATGAATATAAGGCATTACTTTCATGTTTCCATAATTGGAATTAATTGATAATAATTATAAAGAAAAGGGACAACTCATGCTCCTAGTTATTTATAAGTGTTTAGTGTCCCAGTGACACTCTCCCTATTTGAGCCATTTTGATTTCTGAGCGAGTGCATTTTTGCGTAAAGTGTATTCCTACTATTTATATTAATTTAACATATGACATTTGCACTCAATTTAAGTCGACAATGTAAAGCTCTACTTCTATCCTCACAGTCATTTAGCATCGAAATGTTGCACATTTCTGAAGATACAAGTGTCTGTACACTGGACGAAAGTGAATGAAAATCGATCATTTTGTAACTATTTCTTCGAGTGCCACGTAAAAAATCCTTTTATTGCCACTGTCATTGTGATACGTTACGCATTCTCAGACATCATGCATCTATGAACCGCAGGGTTGACGATCTTTGTACATATATTTTTATATTGCGATCTTTACAATCGAACTTGATTATATAATTACTCACAGTTATTTTTATATTGCAATATCCCGGTGATTCGTAGCGTTCACTTTTCAATGTTAACAACGTGCGTAATTCATCTTGATTGATTTCGATTACGACAAACACTGGTCTTCGAAAACGTCCTATCACAAAGTAATGAACAGTGACGTCCATATTTAGTATAATACAAAAAATGTGGAACATTTTTGCATCGATAGTAGATTTTGAAAGAATGAAAAAAATTCATGTCAAATACGACTTACCTATTATTTTAGTTATGAACTGTTTTATATTCTCTAAAATATTGGCTTAAGAATCAAGGACTATCAATTGATGATTTTGTAAATACTTGATCCTATCAACTGGTCCTCACATGATGCAGAGAAACTTCAACCTTAAAAAAATTTAAACAATTATATCGATTCTAGTACTTCAGTATAACTGTTGAAGATTATAAAAATAATAGATAATCTACTTCATTGTTGATTTAAATTTTGTAAAAGTTTAGCTTTGTGCCTATTGAACCTTTTGTGTGGGTCAATATTTTAGAAAATATGAAATAGGTTATAATTAAAAAAATAGGTACCGAATACATATGTGCACGAATATTTTTCATTGTTTTAATATCTACTATCGTTTCTATGAAATTATTCCATATCTTTTGTAACATATACTTCGAAAATTCCAAAGCAAACCATAGAACTTTATGTACCTACCTATGATATTATAAAAACAAACGCTATTTTCATCGAATCATTATAAATTTATGACCATTTTCCCATCACGTTCGTTCAGGTAATATATTTTATGAACGAAAGAGATGTTTTAATAAAGATAAATCTACGTTTAGATGTAGTCGATATACGTAACAGAGTTGGGCATTATTCGAATTGCTTCGTATAAATATTTATCTAAAATATCCGAATAAATTCCTTTCAATCGAATACTTTATCTTGATCGATAATGATTATTCATTATTCGTAATAAATTATTATCTCGAATAATGCATTATTAGTAATTTATTCGAATAATAATTGCTAAAGTATTCAGTTACATTTCAGTTAAAATTTCAGTTAATAATATAATATAAATAAATCCTTATCTGAATAAATTTTTATACGAATAGGTTATTTGATTAAATTCTTATACAAATAATTTTTCATTCAAGTTAGTATCTATTCGTTAGTAGTGAATATAATTTTATTGCTTACCTTCATCCGAATGTCTTATCCGAATCAAATTTTGTCCAACACTGATACGTAATTAGAGGAAATTTAAATAAAATGCGCCTGCGCGTGAGGCGGGAATCGTCCAGTGATGCAATTACAATTAAATGCGCACGCAGCAAGCTTTGATTTAACGCATGTAGAATGTAATTACATTTTTTAAAAATTATTTTACATTAGATATATGATTGGTATTACTGACGATTATTTATACTTAATAATTATATTTTAGTCTCTCCGATAGAAAAATTCTTTTCGTTCCTTTATCGTTATACAATACACGTACATTTTTTTGGAATTACAATTTCACATAAACGGTTCCTTTCAACTAAACAAAAAATGAATATTATTTTTAACATAACTTACGATTATAAAACTGCAAAGTACGAACAAGATAAAGGAAAAATCATAATTCTGATTTCGTACTTCACCTTCCCGCAACAGGTGCGTTACAATGGTAACCGAAAAGTCCCAGACAAATGCAACTGTGTTTCACTGTATTTTTACTCTGTGATATGTGTACAAATAGTGCACTTGTATAAATATGTTCTGTTGAAACATGTCTACATTTAAAAATCTATTGTAACGTTGATTGAACTCGAGTAATAAATTTAAACAATAAAGAGAAACAGTATTTAAAACCATCATCAAATTTCTCCAACTGTTCTTCTTTCTACTCTAAAACTTCGTTTAGTTATGTCTTAACCACAAATCGAAAATTGCATAATCATTCTCTTGAACAAAAAGCGAACATAGGTTATGAAGAAAATGATAAAATATAAAACAATTAACATCTATTTTTGACAATAGAATTCGAACATAATTCAAAATTTAATAACTCATTCGTATCAATTGTTACTCATCGCGACTTACATCATTATTACATAGTTTTTTAGTAATTACTCCACTTTAGTATTATTTAAGGAAACTTAGTTAAATTTTAATAACCTTTCTTCCAACATTCAATTATTCTTATTTGTAAAATTGTTTCGATCACTTCTGGATATGATTCGGCTGATTTTAAGTAATTACAGATACATTGGACATGAAAAATGTCAAAAACATCCTTAGTTTCCGAGGAGGGGAGTTCGAGTCGTCTTAACATAACTTCCAAATGCATTAAAATGGAAGTTTCGAAAACTGACCAGTTAGTTGATACGTATCAAAAGATCTACGGGGATGAATGTCGAATATGTTTGAAAAAAGCAGTCGAGATATGTGAACTGTTTCGAAATGGGGACGCTATTTCTCGTAAACTTATGGCCGTTGCTTCGGTACAGGTTAGTTTGACACTTTTTCAACAACAATGCTAAATTGAAAACAATTTTATTGAAATTTCAATTATTACTTTGTACGTTCCTTGAGTTTTAATATTGAAGATTAATATCGAACCTTTTAAGGTTGATATGATTCATGCAGTTATCCCCAAATGACTGATGCCAACAAAAGTGAATAAAAATTAATTTGAAACTCCAAAAGCATGTAACAATTAGAGCTCTATTTCCAACAGGTTTAACATTCTGAACTTGAATTTCTTCAATTGTTCTGTTATAAGTAAGCATTTACATCTATGACGTATAATACATACAATATGTTTTTTGTTTTATTTTTATAATAATTTTCAATAGCTCCCACTAAATATTTTTATCAGTCTAAATGTTTGATATTGAATACTATGATACATTTATATTAAAAGTTTTGTATGTACATGTATAAATAAAAAGTGCAAATTATTCGCTACAAACTTTTAAAATTTCAAATATTCAATTTTGATAATAAGAATATGTATAAAAATAAATGTTTAAGTTGAAATGATACATGTTCATTTATTATTTTTAGGTAGAAGAGGGAGATGGTTTACCACCAGTGATATGTTTGCCTTGTAATCAGCGTTTAGATGCATCTTATGATTTTAAATGTCAAATAGAAAGTTCAGACGAAAAACTTCGTCAGCTTCTCAAGTTGAAGACTTCTGACAGTCCTGTTAATAGCACTAGTATAGTTAGTGCAATAATTGCAGATGTTATATCAAATGTAATATCTTCTGAAAAGGAGAATACTCAAAAGGAAGAGGTTTGTTCATCAAATTTCTGCCCTGACAATTTTTGCTTTGCAAAAGATGATACCTCTTATTGCTTGAATTCTGATAAAAACTTGTTCTGTTATGAAAGAGAATCACAGAGTCAATTACATAGTACAGAAGATAAAAAAGATACAGAGCATGTAAATGTTTATAGAGATTTATTGGGAGAGTCTGAGAGGCAAATTGATTCAATTAAACAAGAAGATGAAGAATTAAATTTGTTTGATGAACATATAGAGCAAAATAAAGTAGAAAATTCTATAAATCAAATTACCTCGGACAAGGAAGAATTGTCTTTGTTCCATGAAAGCGTGCAACAAAGTAAAGAGCCTGTATTGCAGATTGAAGTAAATACTGTTGAAGTATTAAAACATGAACAAGTATCAGAAGACATGTTGAGAGGAGACTGCACACAAGATGACGAGGAAAAGCCTTTAATTTCACGCACAAATAGATTACGATGTACACAGTGTATCAAGTCTTTTCGTACAAAAGTGGCCTTACAAAGGCATGCTATTATACATAAACGCAAAACTAAATTAAGATATGTTTGTTATATTTGTGATAAACAGTATTCATCCCATGCAAAAGTAAAACAACATATAGCAATGTGTCACGAAGCACATGATAGAAAAGAAAATATTGAGGATAAGAGGATTAATTATGATCAAGAAAAAGAAATTGCGCATGTACAAGATAAAAGAATTAATAATATTCAAGTAAATACACATTAAGTTTTATTTTTGTTTATGTCTGCCAGACTTTATTTTAAATTTGGTTTCCTTATTTTCATGTTCTAGGAAAGGAGGCAAAAAATACAAAAAAATGATGATACTTCAAAAGAACAACGAAGAAATCTAAAGTTCACCTGTAAAGTATGTTCAAAGCAATTTACTTATCAAAAATCCTTTGTAACTCATGCTAAAAGTCATCCAGAATATAATTCAGAAGAATTGGATGAGAGCACTCGGTGCTCTGTGAAAGAAAGATCTATAGAGAATGTTGAAGAGGAAGAAGAAAATGAAGAAGATGATGAGGAGGACGAAGAGGATGAAAACCTTCCTGCTGAAAGTTTACAATGCACTCAATGTGGGAAACTGTTTGCAACAAAAAGAAATCTTAAGAGACATGTTTCCACACACAGTGGATTGAAGTATACCTGTGGTACTTGTGGTAAAGGATTTTCCAGAATAGATAAATTAAAAGATCATGAACAATCAAAACATAAGTCTGAAATATTTGAAAGCTCTGATTTGGATGATAAAGAAGACACAGACAGTGTAAATAAAGAAGACAGCCTGGAACGAAGGAAGAAGGTAAGTTATTCAAGATTATAACATAAATGATGCATTAGATAATTTCAATAACAATGAAAATTATTTTAGGAGCGTCACAACAGACCACACAAATGTGCACTTTGTCCTAAGTCTTTCGCGCAGGCTCAGTCTCTAGCAAATCACATAGAGCGTCATAAGCGTGTTAAAGAAACTCAAAAAAGGTTCCTCTGCGAGGTTTGCAGCAAATGCTTTGCGCAAAGTGGTTCCCTTGTCGCTCATATGCGTACGCATACAGGAGTGAAACCATACGTCTGTAACGTGTGTAGCAGAGCTTTCACAAAGAGCACTTACTTACAGTTGCACCTGCGTACACACAGTGGAGAAAAGCCTTACATTTGTCAGTATTGTAGTCGAGCCTTCGCACGTGCGAACACATTGGCACGACATATAACAATGCATACTGGAGAAGCGAAATATCATTGTCAAATTTGTACAAAGTCATTTAGAAGATTGACTTCATTGAATGAACATACGTACACACATACTGGTCAAAGACCGTATGCGTGCAAAATTTGTACAAAGAGATATAACAATGCTGGATCACTTTATGCGCATAGAAAAAAGTGCAAAGCGCAGCAATTATCCAATACCAACTACGCAGTTTCTGTGGAAAATTCTGTACAGCAACAACAGGATACAAATGTTCAGCAAGTTTTAATCTATTCGCAAAGGAAATTGATGGAAGATGCAACTGTTGGTCAAGTCACGCCCACGCCACAGTATATGATTGCAAATGTACACAATCAGAAAAGTCTTGGATCAAATATTATTCAACCATTTGCGGTGGAAGACCCAAATGTTTATACAATTAATTCAAAGCAATTCAAGAATCCTTATTATACAATTTATCCAAATATGTAAGATAATAACGAGTGCGGGAGATTGATTAAAGAATGTCTTTTTTAGAGCTACTCATGTGTTATCTTCTTAAATGTTGATTGATATATATAAACGCGAGGATGAAGAATCTCAAGAGTTTCAGGTAAGTACTACAACTGGTAAATAAACGAATGGAAAATTACAATACATAAAAAACAATAGTTCAAATTGAGGATCATAATAAACATTTGATTATAACAATCCAAATTGTAAATGTAGTTTTTAAATCTATTATTTTAAATATCATTCTATGTGTAGTAAATGAAACTTTTAACTTATGCTTTATATTCTTTATGTTGTTTTTGAAATATGCATTTTTATGTTGCTTTTTGATATCATTTTTACGTGCATCTATACTTGTTTTGATTCGATTTGTTTGGATACTTATTATATAATATTAATATTTGATATAATAACAATATAACCCAATCAACGTCAGGGGATATTAATGAATTTATTTGTTCCTGAGTGTAATGAATGTAACGAAATGTGCAATATATGTAGAATGTTTTTAATGAATTATACAATAGAATCATGTTGTAACTTTTCCTTTTATACTATCATATATCTTTATAATAGTATGCAATTTCAATTTCTAGATTATTCTCTTTTAGTAGAGGAACTTGCTTCATCATCAGTCTCGTTTTTCGTTATATCCTCGACATTCTCAATCAGTTGTTTCAAGTTTGGCGAACTTCTCGTTTTAAGCACTATTTCTTCAGCAGGTGGAACATCTTTCATTCTTCTCCTATGTATTTTCATAATTTGTTTCCATTGTATATCTTTTCTTTTACCAGTTACCATTGATTTGTACCTTCTCACAGGATACTTAACATTTTTACTTGTTTGTAGTTTTTCTGTAATGGGTACACTTATTTCTGGCAGTTGTAAATAACACATATCAGTATGACGACACTGAGACTGGCATGTGTCCGAGTGAGGACTATCACTTGTGTTTCCACTAAGATTATCAGATGGATGAATAGTTTCACTGTCATGATATTTATCAAATTCTGGTACTTGATCTGATGTTAGTACCTCTAGCGAAGGTGGACTTAACATTCTTGGAGTATATTCTTTCCAAGGATTTACATCACCAGTGTATACTGTAGGTGTATCTATAAACTGTTTCCTAGATTTCTCTAAGTTAGAGGTACTTTGCCAAGGTTGTATTATTACTTTAGGACTTTTTGTTATTGTAAAAAATGGCTTTCTATTTGAATCAATGAGTGATTTCCCTAAGGGAGAAAATTTCTTCACAGTTTCTGTTAGGACTTTTGCTCTTTGTTCCGATTGCGGTTCTTGAATATCAAATTGTAAAATTGTCTCAGGACAAGCTTGAGTAGTCCGTGTAGGTGTTTCAGGGTCCAGGCTGATCTGGCTGAAACAAACGAATCTAACTTATGAACGTTTTAATGCACAATAATTTTCTTTTTTACAGTTTTAATGGTTTTCAGTGTACTGTAATTTCTTCACAAATAGGAATTACATAATTAACTATCAGATGTATTATAATCTTACCCCCATTCACATGTCGAACTATCATTAGCATGAGTAGCTAAACTCATATTAGATGCGTAAACTGAATGTTTCACATCTTCTTCTTCCTCTTCTATGACATCTGGTAAAAACATAGTCTGTTTTTCTTCGGGAACGCTATAAATACAAGTACTCATGTTGCATTTAATAAATCGAGCTTGAGCAAATAACTCATATTTTTAAATTTGAAAATATTTTTCAATCTGAGAATACTAACGTCATGTTTGCCACGCTACCACGATATGTTTTCTTTTTATAAGCGGCTGCTGCTTCTGTATATGGTAGAATCAAATTTTCAGCATCAAAGTAAATGTCTTTAACCAATGGTGGACACCTATTCATAAGAGTATCTACTCCAAGGTATGATACCTGTGATATATTAAAATGTTAGGATACGTATATCGTTAGAGTAATCTAAAAGACAAACTCGTAAGGGTGTTCCAAAACGGGTATATAATTTCAAGGATGAGTTCAGTAGACATATGCATATGAACACATATCTGACTTTATTTACCTTAGTATGACGGTCAATTATCCAATTCAATTCGAAGTCTTCATCATCGTCGCCAAATGGATTAATTAATTGTTCAGCTACCTATTAAAAAATCATTTAAATATTTTCATAGTTCATAAAGATGAACTTATTAGAAATAAATCTAAAGTTAGGTCAACTATTATTCTTACATATTACATAAGATCGTAAGTACCTTTAATAATCCCATGAAGAAGAAAAATTGCAAAATTGTAAAAATAGGTATGTAAGTGTCAATTTTCAATTGAAATTGCTTTTCTTTACCATCAATGTACTGCCGAGCTATCAAAGCAACACCAAAGAAACTGTATGTTGCTAATGTCACAACCTGTGTGTAAACCAGCGGAATAGATATCCAATCATAACTCCATAAGAGACCACATTTTGTGCGAAATTCGCTAAATTCCTATAATCAAATAATTATAGCTAAATAGTTTCATTTAATATGATACGCAAAATAAATTGTAAAGCTGCTTTATATGAAATAGTACCTCCATAATCAATTTCAATCCCTGAGGATCGGGAATTCTGGAATTCTGACGCGCCTCTTTTAGCAAATTGATAAACCATGTGCTGGGAATCCAGTATGTGTTGAATTCCAAATTTGGTACTGCCACAAATAACTCCAATTCCAAAGGTGTCATAAATCCTGAAATATATATGTAAACTATAGTGTTCAAGTCATTTTGATGATCTTGAATCTTTCATGAGTAATTTAATATTCCATAAAATTATACGCAAACTAATTTCATAGGATTTATGTAGTTATTATTTAAACTTTGTGTACTATTTAATACCGATTGTTAGTTAAATAACATTAGAACACTTTTAATAAAAAATTAAGCAAAATATAAATTCAATGAAATGCATAGATATGTTAGTTCAGTTATTTTTGCTTTCGTTAAAATATATATTCATAAATCTTATGAAATATTTTGATAAAAACTTATCATCTAACAAAACTGTTAAAAAAAATTATAATTAAAGTATACCCAATATTTGAAAGGCGCAACTGGACAGAAATGCATTCATCTTGGTCAAAATGAGCTTTCTATCATAAACTGATGATTATGTGTTTTATTTTTATCATTGCCTTCATTAGGTGTCTTGTCAGTTTAATTTTCTTCAACATGAGTAAACGTAAATATGCGTCCCATTCAAGGACGTGCTATGGGTTAAAATTAGTAAGTTCATGTTAGGCAAAAACTTGTTTTTCTGTTTTGACAATGAACAATAGTTTACCAGAATCAACGACGTGGTCAAGCGTTGGAAATCTCCTTTTCACTGCTGAACTGATCGATCTTAAAACGAGTATTAAACAAAGATTCAAATAACGCATAAGTCCTCTTCGAAGCATTCGACTATATTCATCATTTCCCGTAACATATAACGCAACTAAATGCATCACCCTGCAGAAAAATATTTATACCAAATGTTGTATCAGTTGATCTTAACTCTACTTCTGAAACTCACTTGTCAGGCCAAGGTATCGCTTGATATTGCTGCCACCACCTTTGAGCAACATAGGAGACATAGAATCCAAGAACAAAACTTAATGGAATTAAATTAATAAAATTGTCACAGTAAATGACAATTTGTTCAAAGTCCCTAAAAAATAATAGCATATTTAAGAAACCAATACTTTGTTTAAGTTGTCTTAATTTCATTGGGATAGTAACAAGTGATGAGACCAAGAAGATGTCATGTTTTCTAATCATAATTAATTACTACATTAAGATTAACTAAAAAGCTGATACATTTTATTCACAGACATTAAACTTGGTCCCATTACTATTTATATGTATATTTAACAGATGCAAACTTTTTCTGCTTGGAATTTAGTAATTGGCGGTAAATAGTAGACAATGCACCAAAAATAATCAGAAATATGATAAGTTCTCTGTAGATGAGCTTATAAAGTGAACCTCTCCACATAAAGAGGAGCCTTGTGAATCCACCTCTTGTGGAATTGGCAACTTGATATTGGTAAGAGACAGTCATCTTGTAGTGATTTAATACTTCTAAGTTTTATAGTCAAAATAACTTTGTCTTAAAAATATTAATTTCTTTCTTTTCATTGTGTTGTAAGCTGTGGCTTTGGGAACCTAAGAAAAGATTTAAATGAATAATAAAATTGAACAAAATCAAGTTAATCTTATAATTAATCTGTATTTCAAGACATCTACAATACCTCAGACACAGTGGAATGAATATGCGATACAACAAAGCATCATGTTAATTCAACTTCAAAGTAACATCCATAAATAATCTGGCCATAATGTTTTGTTTAGTAGAGGGATTAGCGATTTAAAATCCATTGTATATCCCTATAAAATACAAATAAAATTAAATTATTCACTACTTATGAAATTTGTTAAGAATTTAATCAATGTATTACCTCTTAATATCTCATAATCTTAAATGTAATCAAATGTGTAAGGTACACATAGATGAAATGAAAATTGTTACTGTCACAAAAGGAATGTCATTATTAAAACAAGAATCAACGTCGGAAGCATCGACGATACAGTTCTTTGGACCATGCATTGTAAATAATGCAGAGTAGTTTTGGGAACCACGCCAGAATGCACCGACACCGTTAAATATAACTCTGGACATTGAAATAACTGCCGTCTGAGTAAATATACAATTTATAGGAGGATTCAGGGCATGCTGCAATCACACCTTCAATTCGGACGATAATTAACGCGGCTAGTCATTTTAAATGTTTGCTAATTAAATGTTATAGTTATACCATATAATGGTTTCTAATTTTAAAAATAATTTTCGAATTATTTGGAAGTTTCGAGCAACGCGAAAATTAGGCTTATATATAAATGATATCCAAGTATAAATAATTCAATTTGCCTAAATTGAAAAAACGTATATTTGCCTACGAAATGTTAAAAATCTAACAATAAAATTTCAAAGGTGTAGAAAAGAATGGAACATGTATTTATTTATATATTTTACGCAAAAAGAGCCCAAATCATTTGAAGCTCTTCTTACAGTACAATTGTTCTATTATAATTATGAGTCATCGATGCTATCGCAGTGTCGCATAGACTGCAGAGTCGTGTGTGTAATTAGTAATTAGTGACACGTGCGTGAAACGACACCATTGTGTCTAACAGATCGTCTAACGGCGACGGGATACTCCTCGAGGGAGCAATCTAAAAATACGTTGTTGGAAAGAAGCATGCGACATTGGCCGAACTACGAAACGCTTCCGTTCAGTTTTTAATGTAATGCTATAGTTTAAGTTGGTTAAAACTACTTTGAAGCGGTTTCGTATCTCGTTGTAATTTATTTAAATGTATATATAGATAAAATAATACAACTTTTGAATGGCCTAAAGTACAACGACGTGGACTAAATGTCTAATCATTAATTGATGTATATAATAATAGTAATAGTAAAAAAAATATAAATCTTTGATCTATCGCTTAAAAACGTCATATCAGACATTTGCAAGAGTGACAAGACTTAAAAATGACGATTTTTCTGTGAATTGTATCTTGTCTATATTTTGCTTATCTAGAGTCTAGATTTTATGTGCTGTAAATATATTTTTAAATGTGGATTAGGAAAGCATTTTTAGCGCGTAGAGAACGGAAGTACCACCATGGTCAACTTCAAAAGTTACTAAAGCTTTGAATTCAAAGAATTCCTTGACTTCCTTTTTGCTCGTATCTAACGAGCGTTAATTTTGTTTTAACGAATTGATTTATTACCAAAATGAAAGTATTTAGACTTGTACCTTATGACAGAGTTCTTATGTTTTCTTTCTTAATTGAACGTTGTCTGAACGTTGCATACGAGGAATTGTCAAATATTTTGCTGACCACTAATCACAGGTCTATGAATGTTCACCACACGCGTTATACCGATTCACTGACAGTTTATAACTCCACCGTAACCAAGAAAGTCAATTGATGACATCGAACCCGTCACTTGCACACGTTTTGATACATTTTTGATGTATTAACGCACGACTGTTTGTCACTCTTTTTTCTACAGTTACCAAATAATATTCTTACGTCACAAAACTTTCAATAAAAATGTTTTCTCAATCGAACACTCTTTGACGTAAACAACGCTCTGTCGGGTGCAAGCGCAGCTATGCACCCGTAGCTTGTGGGTGAGAAACTAGAAACTGCTTTGCTAAGAGTATCTGCATCGTCATTGTGAATGTTAACATTGGTGCTGGTCAATTTTGATCCGATGGCAAATGCCCAAATCTAAAAAGGGTCGAATGTCAAGCTCGTATCAGATATTGCAAATACAGTAGAACCTTGATTTATCTAAACATGATCTGAACACCGAGAAGAACATCGATTATCTGACCCTCGATTATCAATTTTCATTGTCGCAATATCGATTAATAGGATATTCGATTATTCGAACAATATTGCCGAGAAACTGAGAACGAAAAATGCAACATTTTATAGGTGCAATGTTTACATTTTGGCTACATATTCTCTCACTCCCTCTATCTCTCTCTTTCTCCCCCTCTATGACCAATTAGGTCTTTGTTCATAATTTACTATCTAAATAATGGTAAGATAAATAATAATGAAACTATAAAGAAGAAATTAAGCAATATGTTAATGAATAGGAAGAAAATATTATAACATAGAAGATGAGAGGAAATTTTCATTGATTTACAACTAGGTTTAATGTAGTATGAAGATCAGACGTAAAGATAAAATAAAAATATTAAAGTGATCGCTAATCGGATTGACTAAATAGAATTTTTGTCCACCTACAGGCACGTTAAGAACAGTATTTCCATCTATGACACGAGATTCCGTGGCACAGTCTTCAACGACGAGAGCACATTTGTGATACAAAATCTGTGGCGTAGCCTACAGCGCCACTAGTGCGAAACAGTTCTCGTAGTTACTGTTTGAATTTTCGGCTTCTGAACTACTACAATTTCTACAACGTCCTTAAGATTATAATTATAAGAATAACTATAAATTTCCTAATAAATTTTAGCAAAACTACACTTCTGGAAATACATAAATTTCTATTACAAAATGGTTTTTTTCTTTTAGAATTATCGTAGAATCTATAGACTTATTTAAAATTATTTATTTATTATTATAAAATAGTTTGAAGGCATTTTAACAACCTATGGAAATTCAAACGATTTTTTCATATACGCACTTATTTGTAATATGAGGATCTGTAAGTTTGTACTGCATTTTTCAATATGCAACCTAAAAATTGCTTATTTGTTATTTAAAAAAAGGTATTTAAAAAATATGGTCAAAAGATAAACCAAAAAATTGATGGCTAGTTAGTAGCGACATCTGAGTGAAAATTATGAATATTAGGGCACGGATCCTCAGTATTACAGCCCTGAATCTAACAGCGCCCTCAGTATGCAGATTTCTGTAATATTTAAAGTAGGTGATATCAAAATGCTGCAACAACTAAATAGCATCAAACTTATTTAATCGCAGAAAACAACGTCCTAGATAAAAGGTAAACTATTTATGTACCTAAGAACAACACAGCTAAACAGTGTAGATACTTTTACGACATTAATTTGATCTATAACTTGCATGACGCATTGAAATTGTTCATACTCGAAAGTTTCAAAGTCATAAACTCTAAAACAGGCAATTTTAGAATTGGTATATTGTAAAAGTTATTCTGAAATTTCTCAGAAAATCGGCTATGAAGCTTTCGTGTGCTTTGTGGCTTTTGTTTCTATACTCGATTCGGGAAATATATACTGAAAGTGTTTTATCCTAGATTTTAGTGTTTACAAGTGCTCTATTTTTTTCTTATCATTATCATTATCATTTAAAATTTTAAATGAGAGCACCTACGTACTTGTCCTGTTTATTATTATAAATGTAATTTAACAATGGAAAGAATTTTTCCCAGTCATTCTTTTTACGAGATTTCAAGGTCACTGGTATTTCTGATTCTACATTTTTTTCTATATTCTTCTAGAGGATATCTATAAAAATATATTTAACTTTCTTAATACTCGTAACATTTGAATTATTTGGAAAAGATCTGTTAGATTATTGTTTATAATAATAAACAATTTTAAAATTTAGATATGGTCCTCTGATTCAATTTGTTTGGATAAATTTGTAAGAAATTGTATTGAAATTTATTTGTCAGAAAAATACGAAGATTAAGAAATGTGTTCCTTAGACGACGGTTCTGGGCTAAGTACTTAAATACTTTCTGCAAACTATGCATCGGTAAGGCAGTTTGACCTGAGACGTAAAACTCCACTGAATGTTAGGTCTATTATTATCTCGTCGGTGGTTTTACCATAAGGAAGTTACTACGAGAGCAGGTACACAGAGAAATAGAAATCAATATTCCACAGATCTCCCTTTAAAAACATATTAAAAAAATCTTCTAAGAAGGAAGCACTGATATCCCTCGGCGGATGCAATTCAGATGCGGATGCGATCAGCGATCTTCAGTAAAGAGAAAACCAGCGAAGAAACCCAAGAGTATCAAGAGAAATACACCAATAATTGAGGGAGTTTCCCCAAAAACTAACAAGAAATAATAGACCATCAATAAAAGAAACAAGTTACAACATTAAGCCTATCTTTAGATCTAATATAAAATACACAGCCATTAGCACGGACAGAGCCGCCCCAGGTCTCACCACGAGGAGGTTGCTGTGCTGGAGACCCACAGGGAGATAGATGGAATCAAAGTTCCATCGATCTCCCTTTACAAAAATCTTAAACTAACAAGCCAAAGACATGAATGGAAGCCAAGTTCCACCCATATCTTTAGCTTGGACCTTAAAGTAGAGAAGGGCCAAGTAATCATTGAGAAATGATTGGGAATAGTTAAAGTCTACCGCGTAAGCAACCATGAAATAGACAATCGGTGGTGCGAGTCCTTCCACCTTGAGGACGGGTACTAGGAGAAGGCGACTGGCACCTCACAGGCCAATCAGTTGCCTGATTGAACTGTGGGGTTTCCACCTGCAAGTGTGTCATACCACACACCATTCGGTGTCCACATCGTCTCTCGCTAGTACAAACCCCCAAGGGAAGAAGAACAAGCTCCATCGACCGCCGATTCCACAGTTGGACATTTGCTTCTATTAAGAGAAGCAAAGATGACCTCCTCACAGAAGGTGAGGAGGAAGCAACCGAGCAAAGAGAGCTAAGAAATGACAACTTGGCAGTGTTACAATGACTTTACAATGGAAACTTAGAAGTAGGGTCTTAAAAATATTCTAAGTGATTGCGACTTATATACTAGAAGCGGTGAATCCCTCGGCGGATGCGATGTCTTCATTCACACGATCAACAAAGAGTAAAGACAGAACTTTACGAACCAAAAGTGCTGAATCCCTCGGCGGATGACTTGTCTTCCGTAGTCTTAAGGATACGATCTTAAGTTAAAATCTTACAATCTATGCTTTGAACTAGTAAGCCAAAGACATGGATGGAAATCAAGTTCCATCCATAACTTTAGCTTGGACCTTAAAGTAGAGAAGGGCCAAGTAATCATTGAAAAATGATTGGGAATAGTTAAAGTCTACCGCGTAAGCAACCATGAAATAGACAATCGGTGGTGCGAGTCCTTCCACCTTGAAGACGGGTACTAGAAGAAGGCGACTGGCACCTCACAGCCCAATCAGTTGCCTGATTGAACTGTGGGGTTTCCACCTGCAAGTGTGTCATACCACACACCATTCGGTGTCCACATCGTCTCTCGCTAGTACAAACCCCCAAGGGAAGAAGAACAAGCTCCATCGACCGCCGATTCCACAGTTGGACATTTGCTTCTATTAAGAGAAGCAAAGATGACCTCCTCACAGAAGGTGAGGAGGAAGCAACCGAGCAAAGAGAGCTAAGAAATGACAACTTGGCAGTGTTACAATGACTTTACAATGGAAACTTAGAAGTAGGGTCTTAAAAATATTCTAAGTGATTGCGACTTATATACTAGAAGCGGTGAATCCCTCGGCGGATGCGATGTCTTCATTCACACGATCAACAAAGAGTAAAGACAGAACTTTACGAACCAAAAGTGCTGAATCCCTCGGCGGATGACTTGTCTTCCGTAGTCTTAAGGATACGATCTTAAGTTAAAATCTTACAATCTATGCTTTGAACTAGTAAGCCAAAGACATGGATGGAAATCAAGTTCCATCCATAACTTTAGCTTGGACCTTAAAGTAGAGAAGGGCCAAGTAATCATTGAAAAATGATTGGGAATAGTTAAAGTCTACCGCGTAAGCAACCATGAAATAGACAATCGGTGGTGCGAGTCCTTCCACCTTGAAGACGGGTACTAGAAGAAGGCGACTGGCACCTCACAGCCCAATCAGTTGCCTGATTGAACTGTGGGGTTTCCACCTGCAAGTGTGTCATACCACACACCATTCGGTGTCCACATCGTCTCTCGCTAGTACAAACCCCCAAGGGAAGAAGAACAAGCTCCATCGACCGCCGATTCCACAGTTGGACATTTGCTTCTACTAAGAGAAGCAGATGACCTCCTCACAGAAGGTGAGGAGGAAGTAGCCGAGCAAAGAGAGTTAAGAAATGACAACTTGGCAGTGTTACAAATATTTTGCAATAGAATCTTAAAAGTAGGGTCTTAAAAATATTCTAAGCGATTGCGACTTATATACTAGATGCGGTGAATCCCTCGACGGATGCGATGTATTCGTTCTTCAATCTTCAAGTTAATATTAATGACTGGGGGAGCCTCCCCAAAAATACCCCAACGATGGCACAGCCATTGGCCCGGACAGAACCGGCCCGGGTCTCACCACGAGGAGGTTGCTGTGCTGGAGACCCATATCGAGATCATAGAAATGAGAAAGGATCTACAGAACAATCCGTTCTCCGAATCAAAAGAGAACACATTGAGACAGAAAACAGAATTGAATGATGTTGGCATTTGATTAAATTCTTTTCGATGTTCACCTAAACCCTGAAATGTTACAAATTAGAAATGCAAATGAAATCCCCCGGGGGGTACGATGTCTTCGCTCGATGAATGATCTTCATGTGAAAGAAATAGGAATGATAATTATAACCAGCGATGAAACTTACAAGAGAGCAGAAAGACATGCAGTAAAGAGAGAAGGGACAAATAATAGAAGCATGTCAATGATCGCAGAAACACAAGGGGAACCACCCTTACCTAACTACCCTTATATCTAATACAAGATGCACAGCCATTAGCACGGACAAAGCCGCCCAGGTCTCACCACGAGGAGGTTGCTGTGCTGGAGACCCACAGGGAGATAGATGGAAACAAAGTTCCATCGATCTCCCTTTACAAAAATCTTAAACTAACGAGCCAAAGACATGAATGGAAGCTAGGTTCCATGCATGCCTTTAGCTTCGACCTTAGAGTAGGAAATTGTCGAGTTATCATTAGGAAGGGTTTGGTTAAGTTAGACTCTACCGCTAATGCAACCGTGAAATAGACGAGCGATGGTGTGAGCACTACCACCTTGAAGGCCGGTAGGTCGGAGAGGCGCACGGCACTACATGATTCAGTCAATTGTCCATTGCTCCCTGCTGCCACATAGGAGCTACCGAAGTAGACCTAATTCCGACAGGCTGGTAAAGAGAATGTGCAAAAGGCGGAAACGTGTAGTTTCCACAGTCGAGTGTGTCTTTCCACACACCCTACTGTGTCCGTCGCGTCACTCCTAGTACAGACCCCCAAGAGGAGAACACACTCCACCGACCGACGATTCCACGGTTGGTCACATGCTTCTACCAAGAGAAGCAGAGGTGACTTCCTCACCAAAGATGAGGAACAAATTTCAAGAAAAGAAGTTAAGAAATGACAACTCGACAATTGTACAGTGACTTTACGCTAGAGAGGCAAAGACATGGATGGAAGCCAAGTTCCATTCACGCCTTTGCCTTGGATCTTAAAGTAGAGAAATGCCAAGTAATCATAGAGTGGAGATTGGGAATATTTAGAATCTACCGCGTAAGGCAACCATGAAATAGACAATTGGTGGTGCGAGTCCTTCCACCTTGAAGACGGGTACTAGAAGAAGGCGACTGGCACCTCACAGCCCAATCAGTTGCCTGATTGAACTGTGGGGTTTCCACCTGCAAGTGTGTCTTTCCACACACCATTCGGTGTCCACATCGTCTCTCGCTAGTACAAACCCCCAAGGGAAGAAGAACAAGCTCCATCGACCGCCGATTCCACAGTTGGACATTTGCTTCTACTAAGAGAAGCAGATGACCTCCTCACAGAAGGTGAGGAGGAAGTAGCCGAGCAAAGAGAGCTAAGAAATGACAACTTGGCAGTGTTACAGTGACTTTACAATGGAAACTTACAATGGAGACTTATGTACTAGAAGAGGTGAATCCCTCGGCGGATGCGACGTCTTCGTTCTTCAGTCTTCAAGTCAAAAGTAAGAAGGGAACCCGCGATGAAAGGAGAGAGTATGAAGTGAAATGTATAAAAGACTGGGGCAGCCGCCCCAACAACAGGAGCAAAACGGGAGATAGGGAAAAATATATGAATAGATGGAGAAGCCTCCTGAATAGTAAGAGGAAAACCATACACGTTCGAGAGAATAAAGTTCAAGATCCCTCGAGGGATTGACGTCTTCGTTAAATGAGTGATCTTCGTACAAAGAGTAAGAAGAAAACCAGCGAAGGAGGAGCATGAAGAGGATTATGTCAATAATTGGGGGAACCTCCCCAAGAATACCCCAACGATGGCACAGCCATTGGCCCGGACAGAACCGGCCCAGGTCTCACCACGAGGAGGTTGCTGTGCAGGAGACCCAAATGAAGATCACAGAAAGGAGAAAGGATTGACAGAACAATCCGTACTCCGAACCAAGAGAGAACATATTTAAACACGAAACAGAATTGAACAACGTTGGCATTTGATTGAATTCTCCTTTTAGTACTTATATTCGATGTTCATCTGTATCTTGAAGTATTAAAAATTAGAAATCGAATTGAAATCCCTCGGGGGATATGATGTCTGAAATCCCTCGGGGGATATGATGTCTGAAATCCCTCGGGGAATATGATGTCTGAAATCCCTCGGGGGATGCGATGTCTTCGTTCGATGAATGTTCTTCATGTGAATGAAACAGGAATGATAATTGTAACCAGCGATGAAATTCTCAAGAGAATAGAGAGTCTTGCAGCAATGAAAGAATGAACGAATAACAGAAGTATATTAATGATCGCAAAAACCAGAGCAAGGAATCAAATGTAATGTATAAATGATTGAAGGAGTCTCTTCTATTTTCTTTTACAAAAATCTTAAAGTTTAAACTTAAAACTAATAAACTAAAATCATGAATAGAAAACAAGTGTAAGAATTCGAAATATTAATCGAATTCGTTTTTTAACATATTGATTCGATGGTTTTTTAAACCATGTGTGGTTTTAAAATAATAGTTAAATATTGACGAAAATATTTGATTGATATTGATGAAAATAGGGGGAAGTAAAAGAGAAGGGCATAGTACACGCAAAATAAGAGAAGCAGAAGAAAGGGAGCCACATATATGCAAAATAGGGCTAACAGAAAAAATAAGTTCAAAATTTGTGCAAAAACTTACTGGTCAGTCGACTTGACCACTGGTCAGTGGCTAGCTGCCCGCTGGCCGCTGCCCGCTGGCCAGGGAGGCCAGGGAGGCCCGGGAGGCTCAGGTGGCCCAGGAGGCCCAGGGAGGTCCGCACCCGCCGGAGGACCCGCGACGAGTGAGATACTCGTGCTCCTGCAGTGGTATTTATACTGTCTCGAGGAAGATGAGAAACCAATCAGAGAAGTTCTTCGGTTGATTAGGATTTCGAGACTGATCTAACGAACAATATTTAGCGAAAAATTGATATTTTCCATAAAATAATCATCTTAACAACAATTTCAGGTGCACATATTGTTAATAACAATCACACACAGTGTGCACTTGTGTAAATAATTGATATTTATAATTGTTAGTTAACGAATACTGAAATTATTAATTTTTCGTACATTATTCTTCGTTCGATTAATCTCGAAATACCTGAAAATTTCTTAATATTTCTTTAACTAACAATTATAAATGTTAATAACTTACATGAGTCATCGCTTGCTATTGTTATTAACTCTCGGACGACAAACGCTGGGTCAAAAGTGACCCTGAGACCGCTGGCTCTGTATATGAATATAAAACAATCTACTGTCCGAGGGATAACAATCTTCTGGTCAGTTGCTTCGAAGTTTCCAGCGGGTGTGAATTGTCCTGGCGATCCTCTGGAAGAACTTCCTGGATTATCATGGACTACCTTGGGTTACTCTCAACCACTCTGTCCACTAACAGCTTAACCGTTGGTCAGATGTCTTTGGCTTACCAGTTTAGATTTCAGACTTTAAGATTTTTCTCGAGCCTTCAATTTCGTCAATCTCCCCATGAGCCTCCGTGGTTCGTGTACTATCTACCTTTAAAATTTTCAATCATTTTTCTTTACCACTTTTACTAAGCCATTCTGGCTTGCTAATAAATAGCATTTTCGCTTATTATTGAAATTATAGGGATAAATAAGCAGCATAGTTTAATGGGACACCTTATATATTGGGTGGTATGGTAGGAATATTTTCTTGTTTGCCTGCACTATCAGCGTGAAAAGAATACGTTTCCTACATCCAACGCTCAAAAATCGCAGAAGACGCTCGAAAACCAGTGGTTTCTCAAGCCGTCGGAATTTCAGAACGTGAGACACGGAAGTCCATTGAATGTCCAGTCTATCCTGTATACTTGTCTGTGCTATGAGCTATAAAATTCCACGGCCGCTGCTCTAAAACTCCATGATCATTTCTGTATCACGGTAAAATATCAACTGTTTGTTAGGTCGTTTTTTCGGCGTTTGACGTGACTATCTACCCATTAAAGTTCTTAATTACGTAGAATTCCTTATTCCACTGAAATTTAATCGTGAAAAATTAGTCATTTCATTTAGAATAAACATTGTTGCTTTGATGTAAGCTTTTTGCAACAATATATCTTTTGTGCAGAGACCTGCATTGATTTTATCAGAACTAGATAAGTTTGTGCTGAGTGCTGACCCTGCCGAGAATGTAGTTAAGGAGGACATCGAGCAGATACCGCTAGTGTTGAAAGGACAGTAGAAGGTAACGATTAGGCAGCTAGACAATTAATTAATTTAAAAAAATTAATTTGAACTTTACAGTATATACGTAATAATTTGAAAGAGAATGTCAATAAATCAAATAAATGTCAGGGTACAAATAGGCGTTACTGCCTACTTGTGACCTATGCGACATCCCTTCGACACTAGTGGCGCCTACTCGAATTCCCACTTAACTACATTTCAAGCAGGGTGAGTACATGTATATTGAAAATTCCCTATATCTAGTTCTGAAAGAATCAAAGTAAATCGAATAATTTATTAAAATAAAATTACAGAAAAATACGACAGATAACACTTGTTAATATCAATTATTGATTAGTAGTTTTCTTAGTTGTTTCAATTTACATTCTTGGTAGTTTAATATTGCATAACTGCTTTAAAAGAGGATGCCGTTTTTGTACGAGTGGTAATACGAAAGAAATTACACATGGCCGGTAATTTGTGACAACAGACGCATGATGGCGCATTAGATGTTATTATAATTTATAATCCAACACAGAACATATGTATGAAATCCTGTTGACAATTGTACATTAAAGTGAGATCTAGTGAGTAAAATTCAAATGAAGTTATTGATAGAATTTACATTTATCATGTGTACTGCTGGATACTTGAAAATTCCATTTTCTTTATCGTTTCTTTATCGTAGAAAAGTGTACCATCATAATTATCCTAAAACCATTTGACATCGGGGAGAGAAAGTGACTGTATTTGTCTTGGATAAAGTTGCAAGTTAAAGATTGATGCCAGGATGAGTTCGTATTCGGTTCTGTGGATCTATATTCCTAGTTTTATAGGCCTTCATGTTGGTTGGTATGCCATACAACAGAAATATGTGCCCGAGGATCGAAGACACGATCATCCTGTAATAGCTATGTTTAAAAAATATGTGGGTAACCATGATTGAGGTACTTAAATGTAATGAATACCATTCTTTAAGTTTAATAATTGAATATGTTTATTGAATTTTTATATATTAAAAAAGTGTCGAAAAATGAAACAATGATAGACCAGTAGAAATAAATATGATTATTATAGTACTGTGTTATATGATTATTATAGTACTGTGTTATTAGTAACCTTGTTTTGTCAGAACTATTTAGTAGTAAAAAAAAAAAAGAAGTTAGAAAATAATTTTGTTGTTAGTCTGATGAACTGCCTAAGAAATAACTTTTGTAAGAAATAATCGTTATATGTTAAGTGTTCCTAAGTCATTCGTGAGTCTAAGTAAACCCAGGTGTTGATGTTTTATCTGAATGTTTGAATTGTTAGTATTACAAAGATTAATATTCCATAGAGGGAAAGAATATAACCATACAATATATTCATTTTATACAAAAAGTTTATTTTAAGATGTACATATAATGTTCATAAAAGAAATATATATATATATACATATGAAATGGAAATCATATTAATAAAACAAAATCTTTTCAATAGTTCAAAGACAAATGTGCAAATAAAAATAAAAGATATTATACATTTATAATGAATGTTTGTAAAGTTTAAATAAATAAATATGTATATATATGTATATATATGTGTAAATGTATATATGTACAATCACAGAGGAGCTTAATTACAACCTTTGATAGTAGGCAGATGGTCAAAGTCCTGTTGATGATGCATAGAGGAGCTTTTCGGTCGAGTATCATTTTGACTGTGTAATGATGCGCCAGCTTTAGGAAGTTGGGGTAATACCATTTGACTGTAGTTACTATTCTAAAATATAACAGTAATGCTAAACTCATGCTTATCAAAATAGATCATAGCGGTGTTTTTCAAACAATTCTTTTATTGACATTACTTAGAACCTCTGAAATTACGTAAACTATACTCACTCGCGAACGGTCCCGATATTTCTTAAGTTTCTCGAATTCTTCCATTTCGGCATCTGGCATTTTGAAATGAAAATTCTCAAAGTAGGGATGCTGCAGAAGTTGTTCGCAAGACCATCTCTCGTCTGGATCCTTATCCAGACATTTTTTAAGAAAGTCAAGCTGTTGAATCATAAAATAAATTATAATGATCATATTGAAGATAACAAGAAAACAAAATTAAGAATAAATGTACCTGTAGAGTAGCATTGCCTCTATTAGGTAGAGCATCCTCAAGGGGAGTGAGAGTTTGAGGTGTTGGTAGGGTGATACCAGCGAAGAATTCATTTTGCTGGAAAATTGCCATATGCCTTGGCAACAAGTTGCCGATAGTTTTCCTTATTAAATATAGTTGATCTACATCAGATTTTCCTGGCCACAGTGCTTCTCCACGTATCAACTCCGCAAAAACACAACCAATTGCCCATACGTCCACGGGTGTACCATATTGGGTGTCTCCGACCTGTTGGAAAGGTTTTTTTATCACCAAATTGAAATAAAAAATATTTCTAATGTGTTCTACATATAATATTTACTATATTTTCCTTCAACAGTATGGAGAAAATTTAATAAAAATTTAATATAAATCATTTTAGACACTACAGACATAATTAGCTAAGCAAAGTGTTTGAAATTACAAAAAAGTTAGGCATAGGTTCCTTGGAACATAAAAACCTTGAAACACCTTGAAACCTTAAAAAGTTTCGAGTTTCAAGAATTTGAAACTTTGCATCTTTCTCGAGTTTCAAAATTCTCGAAACTCAGGCAAGAAGAAAGCATACAAATTTAAGAAAATGATCAAAAAATCTATCGCATCGAACTATCAACAGCGTTCTTTGAAAGACTATTGAGTACAGTCAAGACTATAGTCGATAAAAAAAAAGGAATAAATGAGTTCAGGTGTTAGTATACCTAAAGAAGAATAGTTGTGTTTTTGTTTAACACAAAGATTTATGTAAACATTTTGTTGAGACCTGTAGAAAAAACTTACCAGTAGTTCGGGCGCCCTGTACCACCTAGTTGCGACGTACTCCGTGTAGTTTTCACCAGGGCTGAGCATTCGTGCAAAACCGAAATCGCATAATTTCACTACTCCATCGCCTGTGATTAATATGTTCTCGGGTTTCACGTCTCTGTGAACACAACCTAGTCGATGGCAATACGCAACACCTTGTAGAATCTGCCATGTAAGTTGTTTGGTGGTAATTTCTGGACACCCGTTTGGATATCTCTCCATCTCGTTCAGCAAGGTGTATTCGCAGTATTCGAAGACTAGGTGTAACTTCCGTTTCCGCCTGAAGACCTCCAAGAGATTGACAAGGTTTGGATGTTTCAGATTCTGAAACATTAATTCATATGTGAAATTAACAACAAAAACTCTGCTTTTAAAGCATGTCTTTTTGGTATTCCTATCGCAAATAGAAGTCATTTTAATTGTTCAATATTTCTTTTCTGTGACCTCGAGCGATCTTTAGTTACATCTCCACTGTAATGTCTCCATAACAGGCATAAAAACGAACGAAAGTATCGACAGAGCTGTCAAGGAAGCTGCTAACTTATCATCCCCCTGCCACAACAACAATTCGACCCTGGATTCCATACTGATCCATTTGAAACAAAAAATAAAGGACAATTGGAACGAAAATACAATATAATATAAAACTCTCTAGGCTATATAGCAAATTATAAACTTCCCCTCCTTTACCATATTGCGAATAACGCAGGCAAGTGTGTTATTGCCTATGTATATTTTATATACATATATAAAAAAAAAAGAAATTGTGTATCTCAATATTGCAGCTTCCAATAGTTGCTTTGAAACCGAAACAAGACCCAAATTCCTCCAATTATACTGCCTCAGAGGGAAAAAATGTTTCTACAAATTGTTCGGTGTTTGGAACATGCAGCAACAAGAGGCGATAAGATGTTCCTCGTTCCTTCAGTGGAGACATCGCTTCCGATTTTCGCGAGCAGTAGCTGCAGCGAGAGGAACATTAACATCACGGTTCGGTTTTATTTCGTGTGCACGAAGGAAAATATCCTTGAGGCGAAATGTCAGAGCGGAGGCTCGTTTGAATGCGCATATGTTTGGGAGGGACCCCTCCGATTATTCCGATAAGGCTAGGTCGCCGAGAGCAGAACACGCTAAGATATTGACCGCCGCGGTATTGACCGTTGGCCACTTCTTGTAGCCAGCGTTGGATTTATACCGCGCTCTCCCAGAAGATTATGAATTTTTATGTACCGCTCGCGCCATTCTCTGGCAGAAAATTTGAAGATCGAACCCGAGCTCTCATGAATGTGTAATAGCGAATTACACATCGGATTCTCAAGTTCTTCTGACAGGAGTATCGTTCGATTCGAGGACTGCCCACACGGGCCTTTGTATTTTCAGGTTGGCAGAGGTCGTTCACCCCCAAGTAAAAGGAATAGAGGGCTGGGAAGCGGAGGAACTAGAGTCGGGAGACCTTTCTCATAGATTTCCTGATAATCTAATACACACCTTGCAACTTCGTTGTACTTGGAAGTACTAGGAAACTTATACCAGAGAACTTTATTTTTAAATGCGTTTTAAAAATAAAAATTCTGATCATCGGTAATACGGGAGGACTTCCGTTCTTGAGCGAGTTGCGTCATTATCTTGGAAGTTTTAACCAGATGGTGTATTCGAGAAAAAAAGTATTTATGTCTGAGTGTTGAGTTTGTTATTTAGTTAGTTATGCAATGTGAAACTGAAAAAAGAATAGACTGGGGAAAGACTGAGGTTTAATAAAAAGAATCCACAGAAAACTACATAAATCGCTGGATCGTAAGAGCCTCAAATCTCTGAATAAAGACTGTAAAATATTTCTAGCAGTAAATGTCGATTTTTTTTAATGAAGCGCACTTGTATTCTATTCACTGCATATACTGACCTTAAGTAGTCGTATTTCACGAAGTGCGATTTTTCGTATGAGAGGATCATCCTCCGTTTGTTGGAATTTCTTCACAGCTACCAATTTTCCAGTTTGCCGATCTCTGCACTGGAAGACGACACCGTAGCTACCCTCCCCAAGTCGCGCCAGCCGCTCGTACCTTTCCATCGCCTTGCTCGGCGCGCGCGACCTGTAAAAAACCGTAGGCCTCTTAAAAATTGCTATTTCTCTAGTCAGTTATTCATGACTACTTTCATCAAACACTTAGCTGAGTGTTTGATTATATATTTCAGTATTGCATATGGTAATCCGAATATTAACTCCTCAGCGACTGTCTTCGTATTTCGTACAACCTCTCATTTTTCAAGGTGTTCGATAAGAGGTATTAGAAATTTGGAGAGGTGATTCTAAATGTCAAAATAAGCTGAGAATTAAGAATGGCGAAATTTCATTTGAGGCTTCGTTTCAGAGTTATTAACTGCTATAAAAGCATCCAAAATTTGCATGCAATGTGTCTGACTTGTAACTTATTCTACTGCTGTCGTGGATTAGATTGTAGGGTATAGTGGAGTCAGTAGAATGAGTCCTAAGTCAGACACGTTTACGCGTATTTCAGGCGTTTTCCCAACAACTAATAACTCAGAAACGAAGCTTGAAACGTAATTATGTATATCTTCATTTTTGTTTTCTTTTAGAATGTAGAATCTCCCCTTTGAATTTATGACACCTGTCACATAACACCTTGTGTAATTCGTAGCATATTATACGTCCATTAAGGAAAATTCTTCTAAATAATTCTGTATTGATTGCAAAATATGTATGAATTATTTAATTCTGAAAACACGAGCTTCCCAATGATTTAATCTTCATTTCCCTTTGCATAGTGCTTTTCCAGGCAAAAATATGCCGACGATGAGGGGTTAATTTGACGACTACTCTACTTGATGGAATCATGAATAGTAGGTAGTTGTCGGCTGAACTACTTTGCTATTTCCTGTTCAGGAGAGTGTTTGTAGTTCCACTGTAATTGAATCGGTGAGTTAAAGAAAATTAGGTATTTTCAAATAATCTCAAAATTATGTCTAGACCCCATAGCCAAAGTGTATTATAATATAATATTTATAATAAGTGTATTATAAGCGTATAAGTGTATTAAGTTGAACAGAAAACAAGTTCACTTATTTCAGAATGCACAGAACTACAATTGGGATCAAATATCTCAAAATGTTATTTTTGGACTTGTACTCTTCTTCAACTCACCGATTCAATAAAATAATAATTTAATAAAACAATTATTATTAAATAATTATTATTAATAATCCTATATAATTAGAGCGTGGCTTTTATAGATAAAACTCGATCCTACTTCCATATCAACGAAACGTGTGTGACACAAATTCATGCGGATGCTATCTTCGCGCATAGTAACACGCAAGTGTCCTGTCACCCCCATTGAAGTGCAATGACGAACACGATTCATGGGTCACATTCATTACTAATGTGACTAGGAGAACAATGCACTACTAAAGGCATTATGGTTGATAGTGAAGAAAAGTAGTACCATAGTGGGCAAAGAGAGGTAAACCTTACCTCCCTAGTATTCGTATGGCATATAAAAAATAATTGATTTTTTAAACTTCTGTTCATGCATATCTAAAAGCGAACTAAACTTCTTAAACATTTGTGTTTACTGTTGTTAAAAAGCGTGTTGATGAAGAAAAAATGCAATTTTCGTTTCGAGTTAAGTCACTTAGTTTCCAGCAAGCGCTTCGAAGACTTCAATGCCGAGAATTCGGTAGAAGTTGAAACTGACCCGAACTTTTGAGAAAAAATTGGGATGGATACCCACTTTTTATACTTGGCGAGGCATGGCAAGGAGGTGAACTGCTGCGTAAAGAGCATGCTATCGCGGTAAAGGCTACGTGGTAGACTGTATCCTCGCCGATGACCAAGGGTCAAGCTCCCCTGCGGCTTTTGCTTTGTTTGAATCGGAATCTGGCGCAGGCGCTCTCATGTCGAAGCAGTGTCGGTCTGCTTGTGTAAAAATTTGATGTCCCCAACCAATGTGAAAAAGTTGTAAGCAGCGCTAGACAGCTAGGTCTAGCTTAGGGGGAGAATTTCTTATTCTGTTGAAATGTTTAACAGAATTTTGTTTAAAAAAATATTATAGCTACATGAACACATAAGAAAAAGCATATAGAAAGACTGAAAATAATTTACCATACAGTTTCGTTAATAAAAGGTCTTAAGGAAATGGTTCCTTAATTAAAAAGGACCCCTTTGTTCTTGACTCGCACGGTGTGGTCGCAGCATTTATATTAGCTCACTTATGAGAATTACCTATACATAATAATAAACTAAAGAGCTGTGAATTTTCTTTTACATTACAAAATAAGTGGAAAGTTTAACTTTTTTAAATTTTTGACTTGGACCACTTTCATAATTACTAGGAGATATATGTACATTATATCACCTTCTTAAATCTGTACTATTTTGTATCACTACTTGTAATGACTGATACCTCTGTGACAACTATAATAGATTTTACGAAGTTTAACAAAATAGTTGAAGCTAAGCTAACATATCTCAATTTAAACTACATTATTCCTTTACTTGTGATCGATACTTCTCGTTCTCTTCGAGTACTATATCATATATACTAACTTGTTAAATAATGAAGAAAATTGTTAATATCGTATTATTATTGATATCGTCAGCTTACCAATGTGGCACGCGCTGGCGATAATTTGCGAATCTTAAATCGTTGACCATGTCGAACCACGTGTGAGCAGTCCAGCATACTCGAGGCTTTTGAAACCATCGAACAGAATTATTTCAAGCGTTGGTAATTTTGTGTCTCTGCCCACAGCATATAAAATTGTATATGTTTGTTAACTTATAAACGGCAGAAAAAGCATTGCTGCCATTGAAAGGTTAACGATAGTGGTTACAACCGCCTCATCAGTCCTCTAAGATGCATTGCACTGTTTGCTAATTTCAGGAATGAGGGCTAAAATCTACTGACTTCAGTATGAGATCACAAGAACGTATTCTTTCTTTTTGGAATTCAAATTTGCCGCTAATTTGTTTGAATTCGAACGCAGTTTTATTAAAAAAATATTTCATAGAGAAATGTTACTTTGATCCTTTAAAAATATGTTGCAAGAGGTCAATTTGATTTGGAGTGGTGCTAATAATCATAAATTAATTTTGCAGTGGTAGCTGAAGCCACCTCCCATGCGATGAGATTTGTCTCCAAGCAGGCAATGGATTCGAGACCACTTAAAATTATTTCGAATCCCTTTGCCTCTTCGAAGATTGAATAAGAATAAGGGTCAAAATGATTCGAAGTAGTCTGATCTCATCACTAGCCTCGAGACATGCCTCGGGGCAAGCCTCATCGTGTGGGGGATAGGTACTTAATGATTTCGTGATATTTCAGTGGAACACGTCATATCATGAATTACTTGAAAAACAATAAGACGAATGCCGCTGTTGGTACTTGTTATCGTGGGATTCGCGTGATATAGCCGAGGGAAAAAGTAATGGAATTGATATAGAGCGCTTGAAGTATCGTGGAATTGGCTTTCAGAAGTGCACTGTGATTACATCGACCTTTTTTCCTACGTCATTGCAAATTAATCGCGAATATGGAATAATTTTAGAGCCGTAAGGAGGGCAACTACTGGCATTTGAATTTTTATTGGGGCTCTGTGATTTATGTTTGAAAGCGAAAATGCAAGATTGCAATTGCAATTTAACTTCGAGTCACAAGTAACCATACGTTTAATATTACAAAATAGTTACAGTTTTTCTTTATTGTGAATTAATAATAAAAAGTGTAACAATGTTTTATTAGTTACAATGTGGAAAGAAAAACTTGCTTAACAGGCTAAATATTCCATAAACATTTATTAGTACATAAGAACAATAACTTATTAGTCAACTATTCATTTTTTAGTGTGATCCTTGTAAGCTTCTATCACTTACCTAAATCTTCAGTAGATAAATCGTTATAATAAATATTGAATATATTTAAAAGGGGATCGTAAATATTCAAAATTGCCATTGAGGCATTCAATTATTTAGAATTCATAAACCACTTCTACACACATTTTGTTCAGAATATACAGGCTGAAAAAATGTCAATAACAACGTGTATCAAACCAAGCTCTTACAGTATGAATTTCCACGTAATTTATTTTGCAAAATTGAAAATACGAGTCACATACGTACAAAAATCCTATAATAGTGTTCATGGTATCCTGTTGCAAGACGCTTGTCGACGAACATACCGAGCGCTACTAAGTGCTGAAACGCTACTTTGCAATGTGCTCTTGATTATTGACAATCGATATTTAAGCTAGAACATCGTCTATTCTATGTTTAAGTGACGTTCGTGGACATGGTTACAATCCTTTTTGGCATACGAATGACACGACAAAAGAACGTTACATAACTTCTTTCCAATTTTGCCGAACATCGTCAGTTTTTATAACGTCAAATGAGAAAATGACGAATACCGTCAGTGGGAACTGTTTATCGATTGTTTGTATGTATAGACAGAAGTTTACAAGAAAAACAACTTTCTTGTCTTTCATAATTTAGCGTCACCGTCGATCCTCCTTAGTGTTTTCAATTGTCAATTAGATATAACGCTTTTGATGCTTCTGTATAACTTCACATAATGTTTTAAGGTAGTGCTTAAAGGGGTAGTATTAAATGGAAAATTTATTATACCCATGTAAGCTAAGTAGTCATTATTATGATATTTCTGCTAGTAATCATAAGTTTAGAATTATTTTGTAAAAATTTCTTTTTTATTATTTTGAAGTAGAGAACATTGAAAGTATAAAATAATGGAAAGAAACTTTCGATTCTAAATTTTTGGTCGTTAATTTTGAGTTTCACTAGTTAATATCCTTTTTAAAAGATATTTAATATTATTTGCAGAACACTAAATTGAAGAAATAGTAAAAGTTTCGTGAAATATTTATTTTTCGATTATTTTACGCTGACATACTTTCATACACAGAGTAATGAGAAAATCGATTGACTTGAAGAAACACATAGTCATATGTAGAAAAAAATTCTACCCAACGAGTATAAAACAATTACATGAATATAAATTAGACGTTTAAACAATACAATAGCTTTTTCCTATCATTCTTTCTTACTTTCGTCTGAGATAAAGCGAGGGTCGCTTTGGTCAAATGAATCACTCTTATACTTATTTCCTTTTTAATTAGTGTTCTAATTTTTTCTAGTATTTACTATTATGTAACTATTTTAAGTAGATAGAATAATCAAAATTTCCATTTAAGCACTCAAAACTAATTAGTTGTTATTCTAATTCTATTATAGAGATCTGACTTTCAAATGGAAGCTAATGCACCTCACAAGGAAATTATTTTTACTCAAGAATGACGTTCAACAATGCTCCTTCCTGTTGACACATCACCCACGTTCAAAGGTAATCCGTGACGTTTAATGCATATAATTAGCATCGCGTGTGAAAACTATGTAACAGAGATCGATCGGTTTAAACCAATGTCAAAGTCGCGTGTTCTGGCAACAAAAAGCCTTCAGGCTCCTGTTACACCATTGCTTTACCATCTTTTAATTCGATATGTTTTTATCACTCTTTTCCTTAATGTAAAAAAATATTGTCTCAAAACAGGATTCCTTTTTAACAAATATTCAACAAAATAATAATTAAAATATAGTATTAGAGTATGTGACAACATCCAACACAGACAATGACTAAGTGCGCCATTTCACTGACACCAATTGTCAAGTTGAAACGAACCATATTACAATTTTACAACACATGTGCCCTCACCATTTAAGACAGTAGGATGGATTCTTAGTAGCGTTCACTGGAACTGTCAAAAGTAGAACTCCCAAAGTCAGTTTGACAGATACCAAACTCTTCATTCAGACTGAAGCAACCCCTTCAGTTGTTATTATTAAAGCCCTCCAAGAAGAAAACCAAATCTCCCCAAAGTTACTAGACTCTCTCACGTTTGGACGACGATCCATTTAGTGGAGTACTCGCATGAATCGTTCGTAAGTAAACGAGCGCAGAACTCGGTGAAAAAGTGTTTGTGTTTACCTCCTTGGCAGCAAGGGCAGTGTGCTACCGAAAAGCCAGAGCTTTCTATCTTGGAGCCATTTGTCCATGCGAACGTTTCTCACAGGAATCTTGTCTGGTAGCGTGAAAATTCGAGGCACATCGTCGGCGACTTCACTTTGACTCTCGTTGATCGCGTCTGACGTGACGGCATTATTGACAAACCAGCCTGTGGCTGTCTTATTACTAGCAGTGGCAGGTTTCACCACAGAGTCGAAACGATTACGCGAACTCGAACGTTTGTTTAACTACGTCAGAGGGTTGATCGATAATTCGTCGACGTTCCTCGTCAGAGTGGAAATAATTTTATTCCCTTTCAAAAGTGCAACGCTTCGGTGATAGTAGTATCACAGGGTGTTTGTTTTGTAGGAAGTCGATGGGTTGAGTTATGGCAAAGAATTGGATGATTGGCCATGCGCAGCGATTTTTCTGCGATTTTTCTGAGAATTTTATTTATTGCTTGAAACTTGAGGAAATTTAGTAGTTATGTAATTTTGTGGGAGTATTTAATTTGGGTCGTTAAATTGTGCTATGGAATGATAAATCATTCTATAGTAGCATGTGAGTGAATTATAAATAATTATTTAAGTGGTAGAACGTATGTAGAGTAATAAAGAAGGAAAGTATTTCGAATGGCGTAACAAAATAAAAATTTAAATATTTAAATTAGTAGATAAAGGTACAGCTGACATTTATAGCTCTTTTAGTATGCGTAATCTAATTTAAAATAATAGAAGTACCGCAGAGTGAAATGTTTCCTTCTAATGTCAATGTGTTAGCCCGTATGTAAGTGTCTATGGTTGTAAAGTAAAATGACTTAAGTTATATGGGACTGTTTTCGAGATATGAAGATGTATCCCCTTGAACTCTTATTTTTAAGTGAAAAGGTTTTTTTTCAATGCCTTCTCTTTTTTGGAAATATAAATTCTATATTCTAAACCTCAATTAAAGTCTTAACTTCAATTTTTTGAAAACATTACATAGACCATTTTGCCTTAGAGTCACATATATATTTTCGTATTTACCTACTTAGCATTTTACGATAAGAGTTTATTTACAGAAGTGTGATTCTGAAATGTGAATTGCGTGAATTATCATTTTTTATTTTATACAGGATTACACGTGTATCGCTTTACAGAAATATACAGAACATGTATACGCGCTAATTTTGCATTATGGTCCCTGCTGTTGCAAGAACGAAATATATTTTTTATTGTACATGTACAACATCGTACGTCTCCTTAATTAGCATCTTTCAGTATAATCAGTATTTTTTGTGAAAGACAAAAAAAATTCGAAAATTTTAAATGAATATTGATTGAATCGAGCTTCTTCTAATATTACGTTATGCAATTCTCTTTACAATAAATTGACATTTCATGCATAGAATTATTTGTTCTAACTTACTCGCAATAATATAAATTACAACATAATTTTTTTACACTATGCAACATTTTTACAGCCAAATCGATTAATACATATCTAATTATTTCTCTGTACGAATTTGTACAAGGATTTACTCTGGCAGTTTTCAGATCCTTTTTCCATAAATGTGTGGTTTTATAAGAAAAATAATGTCATCATTGTCAAACTAATTTACAAAACTGTAGAAAGACTGTAATTGTACGATGTACTTATCGCGCTGTGAAGAAAGGGTAAAGTATTACGTAGAAAAGGATAGAAATTTGATGTATTTTAAGCGAATTGAAGAATGCAGCTGGAATCGACTGAATAGGAAGGCATGATAGGTGACGACTCCATTTATACGCTTTTGGCATTTCTTTGTACAGCGGGCGATGATTTTGGTTTTTCTGATTCATGTGCTTCTCCTCGGACAGTAAATGTGACGTAATATTTTTTTGTTCGGTCCAGTCTTTCAGCTGGAAGAGCTATTATTTGCTTCTCTTCGCCGCGCGTTACCTCCACCTTCAACAAACAATAGTATAAATATTTTTACCTTTGCGTTATAGCTAAATACTTTAAAAACTTACTCCTAAATGCTCAATGATTAAAAGGTAGTAAATCTTTTTTCAAATTTAGCATTATTTATTCCTTAATTTCAATTAATTGAGTTTTTACCGTCATTTGTCCTTTTCCACGACTCTCTATCTTCGGAAGAAGATCCGCTTGTTCTTGGCCGCCTCCACCTACTGCAATTATAATCTACAATCACAATAGGGAAACTGACTCCTTTTGAAGAACATTTGAATTGATTTTTCCGTGTTTCAGTATTCCATTTCGATATTACTGAAACTGGAGATTTATGCTCAAGAATATTACTAGAACTATTCTCTTTTTTGGACATGAAATAATTTGAGTAAAGATTTCGTGATCCAGTTTAAATATGAATACTAGAAATGGAACTCTGAAATCGACTTTGCTGAACGATGTATTGCGACAACGTACGATATGTGTACACGGGAAAAGAGGTGTAAGCACTTGTGGCATGGTGACAACGATGCGTCTTCTGGGTACATTGCTTCGCTTCTGTACAAAAATCTGGGGTGGATGGTCTTCTTTGTAACTTCCTCAGTTGATCGTATAAAAAGGCCTCGAAGTGTCTATTAAAAAATATCGATATAATTATCTTTTCCTTATAATTATATTTTTATAGTACAGTTTTAAAAAATAGTAACCTGAAGGTTAAAGGTTGATCATATTTCGCTACACCTAGGGTGGGACCAGACATCCCAGCTTTATGAAAAGCCTCTACCTGAAAAAAGAAACGTAAGTTAAGTATTCAATAAAAATTTTGTTGACAAGAGATCTAGTTATAAAAGTAAGTAAGAATTATTACAAGAATTACTTGTCTTTTAACGAGGACTTGCTCGTTCGCTCTTCCATGACGTATCTGTAATCTCTTCAGTTCCATCAATTGAAAAAAAATTTTTCGTTCGAGGTGATACCGTCTTAAACTGATTTGCACGTCTCTCGTTATGGTATCCATATTAAGAGCTTGCTGCTTGTCAGTATTGGGACAGCATTTCATGATTCTTCTCCTAGGTATTCTCGATACTCTTGGGCTTGGTTCTATTCCGCTATCCCTTCCACCACTGTCACGACGCTGTTTCCCTTGCACTCGACTTGTTCTACTTTCTTGAGGACTCTGGATTCGCGTTAAACGAGTTCGAGTGCTGGGTTGAACCTACGTGTAAAATATAGAAATATGGAAGTAGATTAATATGGAAATTTATTACTAATTGTTGAGAAAACGCCTAAAAATTGCGCGAAATATGTCTGCTTTGAGACTTATTCTACTGATTTCGCTGTATCTGATTTAGGACTTATTCTACTGACTTCGCTGTGTCTGTCTTGGAGATTACTCTACTGGCTGGCTACGTCTGACTCAGTACTTATTCTAATCACTTTGCTGTGTTTGACCCGATTAATGCTCGTCGACAGTAGAAGAAGTCCTAAGTCAGACATATTTCAAGCGTGCTTTAGGCGTTTTCTAAACAATGAATAATTCTGAAACTGAATTTTTGATTTTCGTCTTATTTTGTCATGTAGGATCACCCTTTAAAATTTTTAATACTTGCTGCCGAACACCCTCTATGTAAATTTTTCAATAATTATTTTTTCACGGTATTATAAATATGAAAAATGATACAACTTTCTGTTTTTCTTTTTAAGCGACGATTTCCTCTAAATAGTACTATGATACAAACGAAAAAAGTCTTTCTATTATAAATAACTACAGAAAGTTCATTAATTTTCTGAATTCCAATTCCCTTAGCTTCCCTCCTAAATTCGATAATCCCTTACTTGAGGCAATGAATCAACCATAGAAACTCTGCAAGTTTCAGGACCAGCTCGAGACGTCTCCTCTTCGCTAGTACTAGGAAGAACCCTCACGACCCCAATCTCGTTGTCCTCTTCAGGCTCCGTCTCATGTTCCTCGTCTTCCCCAATAACATCCCTTATCTCTTTCTCAATTTCTTCATCCTCTTCGTCCCACTCTGGACTCTCGATGACCGCGATAATGGCACTCCTATCGGGGGACCTTTCCTCTGAACTTTCGAACAAACTCTTTTTCGTCGACGATCTAGATGAAGATCTGCCAGTGGTTCTAGTCTTCCCAGTCGAGGGCCTTGATCGTCTCACTTGCGCCGATTTCGGGGAGCTTGACGAGCTTTCGTCGATATACCGAAAGCTCTCTTCTTCTGCAAATACCTTTGCTCTTTTCAGTGCATAAGATAATCGTTCATGCAGTTGTGTGAATACTCACCTGCCGTCAACGCGTCTTGGGCAGAGCGTTTCTTGAGTTTCTTGGCATCTTCGTTGTCCTTTATTTGATCGTCTACATTGGACTTCGCTGACGAAGAGTCTAAAATGCTTTCGTCTTGGCCTGACAGTTTCCTCTTCGTGGCAACTGGTGTGTCAGTGCTCAATGGCCTGCCATCGACTTCTTCCATTAGCGCTGAGTCCCTCGATGGCGAAGAGAAGTCTACAGACTTGCCTCGAGCTGAATCCGCTTGGTCCTTGTCCTCTGGCGATTCCTTACTTTCGGTTAATACAGTCGATGTCTCCTTCTTTGGACTGTCAGCAACTTTTTCTTCGGTTTTCTCTGATTTCTGTACTTCTTCTGCAGTTTTGCTTCCCTTTTCCGAAGACGGTTTTATTAGAACTTTCTTCGTAGAAGATTCACGCTTTTTACTGAATTCTCGCCGCTTGCGGCTTCCGCTGCTTTTCTTGGAGCTACTTACTTCTGACTGCTTCGAGGACGCTGACTTTAATTTTCTTTCGTCGAGCGAAAACCTCCTCTTGGCTGTTTCAATGCTACTTTTCGGTTTTTGCTTTGTTGCTTCTGGTTTTGACTTTCTTTCTTCCTCTTCTGATGGAGGGATGTCCTCCACGGCTGTTCTTGGGGTAGCATCCTCCTTTTGAATGTCTTCTGGATCTCTCGCACTTTCAGACCTACTCATTCCTTCAGACTCTTCGCGTTCTTCTTTAGAAGTACGACCAGATACGTCTGTTTTCTCATCTTGTGTTTCTTTACCGAGACTCTCGTCAGCCTTTGATGTTTCTTCCGATTTGGACGTAGTGTCATCTTCCTGATGACTTTTTCGCCGCTGACGTTGTCTTTGAGAGTCCGTGGGACTTTCTGATTCGGTTGTCGTGTGTGCTTCTAACCTGCCTGGAAAGAGGACTCTACAGAAAATTTGTACAGAAATTTCTGTGAATATTATTTTAAAATAATGTTGAATTTTGATAAGATGCACAGTTACAAAGGATACAATAGAAACTAAGAGGTAGATATTCCCTAGGAAATCTCCTATTATCTGCTGTTTTTTATTTCTTCGAATAATATCTTAAGTGAAAACATTTACAAAATAAAATACAATCACTCTATTTGGCCTTAAAAAATTCCCGCCTTAAAAGATTAAAGTCTTACCTGTTCCATCCTCAGCCTCTTTCTCTTTCTCCTTATCTTCAACAGAGGGCTCTTTATCCCTTGTTCCACTTTCCCCATCTTTTCCTTTCCCTGCATCTTCTTTAGCTCCACCTTCCACATCCTCACTCCGACTGTGCCCAGTATCTTCCTTCTCTTCACCTTCCCTCGTTCCTTCTTTACCCTCCCTTTGCTCTCCCTTCCCATCATCCTTACTCCTCCTTCGTTCCTCTCGTTGAGCCTTCTCCTGCGTAGCTTGTTGCCTCATTTCCTCCACATCTTTCTTCAAATTAGCCGCCTTCGTCACAAGACTGCTGCGCGATTCATCACTCTGCTCAAGTATGTCATCCCCCTTGCTAGTGCTGGAACTGGCATACCTGGTTACCTCCTCTGTTTCTATCACTTCTGTCCTCAATCTGTCGTCGAAGGTGACTTCTTTCGAGGTCTCCAGCACCGACTTCGGCGTGTCGGGGGCTTGGTCCTTGTGGACCATGGCTGTTACAACAACACGCTCGACGGTTTCTTGGCTCGTGCTATCTGTTATGTCTTTACGGTACCGACTTTCGATTACCTTCTCTTGGCCCTCCTTGTCCTCGTCGATGGACGATTTCGGGGTTTCTCGATCGTGAGACTCGGTCTTCTTCGGCCCTTGTCCCTTGTCGGAGGATCGTGTTTGCTCTGTCGTGCTGCCGCCATTGTTGGTTACTGTAGGCCTGTTGGACTTCAGCTTTCTTCTCGTGCTTTTGTGCGTTTTCGTGAATTTTGTTTCCCTCGAGCTTTCCCTAGGTGTTTTCGATCTCCTCCCAGAGACCACCTTCTCGCATTTCTTCTCCAATGACTTTCTTACCACTACTACTTCTAAGCTGTCGTCGCTCACGCTTTCGTCGTCCTCGTCGTCCTTCCTGGACTCGTCCTCTTTGTCTTCTGTTCCGTTGCTTCTGTCTGTCTTGCTCTCTTCCCTTCGTAACTCGGATCGGTGCTTGGACGCGTCTCTTTCGCGCTCGCAGCTGTCTGAGTTTAGGGAAGATTCGCTGGTGTCGCGTTTGAATCTCGTCGATCGCCTTTTGCTTCTTCTTCTTCGTAGCTTTCGGTCTGTGTCATCCTCGTCGTGCCTTTAATATTGGTAGGAATTGAGTTTTCTCTGCCTCTCTGAGTTAATAATTTCTTTTTTCGGGTTTCATTATTAGTAGCAGTAACTTGTTTACTATGTAGAAAAGTACTTGCTACAGTACATGATTGCATTTAATATTTAATTTTTAGAAAGAAACTGCGAATATTCATGCAATTAAAACTTAAATCTAAAACTATTACTTATCACCTAAAAATATGCAAAACATATACAAATATGAAAGATATGTATCTGCATAAATATTCTCAGCCTACTTATTAGTAGACTGCGGATGTTTATGTGAATTCCTGAATTCTCATTTTCATTAATACAGCTAGAAAAGTGGAATGTAATTAAAACTTTAGTTCATCCTCCGAATATTATGAAGTGTATATAACTCTCGATGTTTTGTACATTTTTGCATATTATATGAATACTGTACTTTTTTCATATAGAAATTTCCCATAAATGCATAAAACTCGGCAGTCTACTTGTAAGGAATGATTTTGAACCTAGAAATTTCAATTTTAATGAGACTTTGTATGAATGTACGACATATTGCAATGTACAAGAATCAACTGTTTTTAGTTAAAAAAAAACTTTAAAGATTTATTCATTTCTTTGCTCTTTTCTTCTAATATTAAAAATGGAAAATATTTTACCGTGCTGACTCACTGCGAGCCCTTCTCTGATGGTCTTTCTTCGAGGACATTTTTGAAAGCCTGAGTTCTTCTTCGCTAAAGCTACGGCTATCCTGGCGAGCCAATTTCCTCAAGTTTCCCCTTCGTCGAGTCCTCTTCTCAATCCATTGCTCTTCGTAATATAATTCCGGAAGTTTGTGGCTGTACCGTCTACGAGGACTGCTCTCGGTGTCCGTGCTACTGTCCACGTGCTTCATTCGCAATTTTGCTGCGAACACTGAATTTATTCCCACATTTCAACAAATTAAATATCCAGTGGAAGGATGAAAAGTTTCTGCAAGTATATACAGTAACTTCCATTAATATTCGGACACTATTATATATTGTATTTGTAGTCTCTAAATGTTGAATAACTGCATAATAGGCAATAGAAACATTGCATCAGAACAAAAATCCTAACAAATATGAAATTTTTATAAAAATCGTTGTTTCACTTTAACAAGATCTAAAAAAATTGAATTTCTCACTTATTTTGTAACATAAATCGATGTAACGCAAAATAAGTGATAAATTTAATTTCTCAAGTTTTCGACTTACTTTTACAAATTGATGTCTTAATGTTTCCATAACTATCGTCAAATATGTAGTAAAATATTTTTGTTCCTCAAAGAATATTATATTAGGATCCCAATATTAATGGAAATCACTGTATACCTAATCTGACCTTTATTGGGTCCAGTTTTCTGCATCTTCAGCTGCTGTGCAGTGGTGCCTCCGTGCATTTGAATCAACTTTGCGCAGTCCCTGTGTCCCCTGTACAGCGCAGCGTCTAGGGCTGTCATCAAATTACCCTTACTGGTTCGAAGAACAGCGTTGATCCTTGCGCCATTGTCTAAAAGGACTTTGCACGCGTCTAGATGCCCGTGAAGGGCTGCAACGTGTAAGGGCGTCTTGCCATCATGCGTCGCGACGTCCAAAGTGCTTGGACGCTTCTTTGCCAACCATTTGATCAATTCTATTCTACCAGAAGCGACAGCTTCGTGAGCCACTCCGGTACCTCTTACTGTCCTCGCATAAAGAGAACCACCATGTTGAGCTAAGATTTTTAGGGTCTCCAGTTGACCCTTGGCTGCTGCGCAGAGCGCTGGTCTGGAAGTTTAGTTTATTTCAGTTAGAATATTTACATATGCTGTGGAATTATATTTAAGAGTAAGTGAGGAGGCATAAATCTTTTAAGGGAGGAATCTCTTTTTCTATTGATAAAAAATTGATTTTTTAAAGATTTTTTATCCCTATTATCCTTTTGTTAATCTTTTAATCTGTATATTCTATAGCTTTGGAAAGTACTCACGTTCTACCCTTTCGATCTTGTCGATTGGGATCGGCGCCCAATTTCAGAATCAGAGCTGTGGCATCAGCATGACCAAGTGTGGCTGCATAATGCAGAGCCGAACACCCGTTATCGTCCACGTGGTCTGGGTGGGCTCCACATAAATTCACCAAGGCTTCCACGCATCTAGCGTGTCCTCTGGAAGCGGCACAGTGAAGAGCCGTGAGGCCATCCTTGTCTGCAGCTCCTGCGGCAGCTGAACCACCGGCTCTGTATTTGAATTATTGCTTTTAGATCATTATTGCTTTTACAAACACCTTGAAGTGACACTAGTTTATTGTTAGACTGTGGATGTGCATAGAAATTTTAATTTTTGTAAAGGAAACCACAGAAAACGAACTTAAGTAGAGGTTCCTAAGTAGAGAAGATTTTAAATTAAATTATTTAAAATTTTTGTAAAGAGAACCAAAAAATGGAACATAAATAGAGACTTATTTTACTTTCTGAAGAATATGACAGAGACAATTACCTAGACAGTGCTAACACAGCCTCAACGCTACCAGCGCTCGCAGCCCATAGAATGGGCTGTCTTCCATCCTCATCTTTCGCATTCACATCGGCACCAAACTCCAATAGGGTTTGAAGAACTTTTAGGCCGACTTTCTTGGGCACAGCGAGTTCGGCAGTTGCAGCTGCACCACAACATTGAGCAGCATAATGAAGGGGAGATCCTCCTCGTAAATCAGGCGTCGAGGGTCTAGCACCAGCTGCCAGTACCAAACGAACACATTCGGCTTCTCCACAAACTGGACACAAGAAAAGTATTTACAATCAATGAAAATCATTATCATTTCATATTCAGAAAAGGGAAGTGTCTCTTCGTTTAATGGTATCTAAATTCCAACTTATAGACATCGAACTATTCTTTTTGACTAGTGTGACTATCAGAAGTAAAATGAAACCCATAAAATACCAGTTACTAAGATATCTACACACCGAGAGGCCATTAATTTCAAAAGTGTCAAGGCAGTGACCAAATAGGTCGAAATATGGCACCGCAAAAAAGGCTCCTACTTTCATTCGCTGCATTATTTGCAACTCCACGCGACAAGTTCGTGAATTACACAGATGCAATTGCCGATAAGAACTTTTGTGAAGTGTAAAACGGTGGATGAACGCGAAAGCAAGCGACTGTGGTCTAAGGCAATAAATCCGCGGTCATTTGAATACATCAAGGACGACTATGGTCAATCTGGTGGATTATCTCGAACTGGCTATCGCGTGTTCCTTGGCGAACCGGAATGACGTCACTTGGAGTGACCCAGTAACCTTACTTGACCAATATATCCTCATTTTGTCGGAGATCGGCAGAAAAGATAGAGTTGGTAATTCACAGTTCTGCGGTTTCTAAGGAGTCGTTAATGCGTGGCCGTTTACGACTCGACCTTTCGCAGAAGGAACAGTACGAGCCTGTCTAATACTTACAGTTAACGGTTATTTTTCACGAACTTAAATAACAGCCTAATAATCTCGATCGCGATCAATCGCATCTTCTGAGCGTGAAATTACCATCCTGCTGACCTGCCATTGTCGGCTGAATATTAACTACTCTATTGCTACGTCTGTGACTAACACTACTACTAATTCTCTAACTGTAGGTTAGATGGCTAATGGAAGATAGAATTGAGTACAAGATTATTCTCTACGTAGTAGTAAGTAGAAAATATAAAGTTTGATTTTATTACTGAAGGTCTTCTTTTGGAGAAGTTCTACTTGCAAGCTAGCACTTACGGATATTAAATCATTAGATGCCCTCTTTCCCTAAAGTGGCAGGATAGCGCTACACAATTAACGAATAACATCTAATGAACATGTAACGAGAATCTACGGTAGGACGACCTTCGCAGTGTTAACATAGAAAATGTCTGTGGAAATTGCTTCTGAAAAAGGTACCAGTTGCCCAATGTAGAACACTGTGTCCTTCCAAATCTTTGGCGTTCACATCGGCACCATTCGCTAGCAGGACGGCCACCAATTGAGTGTCGCCAGCGATCACTGCCAAGTGAAGTGGCGTATGTCCCTCAGCGTCAGGCGCGTTGACGAGTTCCGGTGCCGCCGCAGCGACGGCACCTCCGGTTCCAGCGTCCATGCAATAATGCAGAGCGCTCCTCAGCGTGCGATCCCTGTAGCCGATCGTGTCTTCTTGCTCTTTCAGCAGTCTCAGGACCCTTACCCTGTCACCTTGTTGACAGGCGTGCATCAACGGCGTTGCGCCGATTTGCAGGACTCTGTAGAAAAGTAGCCTTCTATAGTCGGTAATTGTTTAATTCTGTTGAAAATGATAAATCTTTGATTAGTCTTTTGACAGAAGACAGTATGTATGTGTTTAGCTTCTATTGAATTCATGCATGATAAGTATAAGCGTAATCGACCGACAATTTTGTTGGTTTGACTAGAGGCTGGTTACATTAATATGAGCAATGCTTCTTTTTGTATGTAATGGATGAGAAGATAATCGATATATAAAATTTTGTTGAGATTGTAATCGGTCTTTAGTTAGACCGAGCAAATTGTCGATCGTCCGCGCCTGGGCTAAGAAAAGGTACATTGAAAACTCTTAAGGGTACATGTTCCATAGGAAATTCCCTATTAGTTGCTATCTTAGACTTGTATCAATATATTTACAAAATAAAATTCCATTATATTATTTGGCCTTAAAAAACTTCCTTCTTTAAAAAGTTAAAAGAACTTCTCCATTGAAGATGGTCATTTCATGATAACTTTCGATCGCAGAAAATTGAGTATAACTTAGACGAAACAGACCCATTTTTAAATAATAAATAATATCTGAAAAGAGTTGACATATTGCCTAACTACCCCTAACAAATTTTAATACTTTACCCCATAATTATTTTAATAAAAAACGTAAAACTGACTACTTTTCTTAAGTCAAACAATATGACGGATTCCTACAACACTTTCGATCTTGCAAAAGCCTCCCCTAGAGTTTCTAAAATCCTGCGATTCACTTAGAGTCGAGAACTTGCTCTAAACAACACTGAAGAAATGTATATCGATCGAGGTATGTAAGCGTACCTGTAAGGCCTTTTTTTCTGATGATCCTGATACCGTATAGCGCTAGGTGCATCACGCGACCATTGAGTCCCTGTAGTTTTCTGCCTCGGACGATGATTCCTTTGCGGTGTCAGCGGGGGCAAGGACACGTCGGCCACACTCTCCTGCTGTTGCTTCGGTTTAGGCTTCTCCTGGACCTTCAACGGGATCGGTGGAGTCTTAGTGTCCATGCCCGTCTCTGGCACCGGTTCACAACTGGTCTGACCTCGTACGGTGGCATCTTTCGCCCTCTCGACGGATCGAATTCATCGCGCCGAAGAGAATGTCCGGTCCCTCTACCCTCGCCAAAGTGGGTCAATGCTTGGGCAAACAAATCGAATATGGACTTCGTTAAAAATTATAGTGGAAGCCTTTTTGTTATATTCCTGACTACGTGGGAATGGAAATGAAAATGTAATTATAAATTTGAAATTGTTGTCAATAATTAATAAGTATTAAATTTGTGAAGCATCGCTCTGGGAATATGTAGTGAATCTATGTAGATATTGTTTCTGATAACGTGATTTATATTTTTTTTTTAATGTTAGTAAGGAGATGGGAACTCGAAAATATGGTAACTAAAATATTATAGGACAATCTAGCACTTAAAAATGAAATTTGATTAAAAAGAATTGGGTATTTAAACTTTTTAGATGATCTAGGAATAATGAAAAATTATTTTTGTCATAAGGATATTTTTCTCGGGTTATTTCCTGAAGTCACTAATTTAGGTACCATTTCGAGTACGATCTATTTTTGGACCTCCTTTATTTTCTTCATCTCAGGCTAAGCTACTTATACTCATATTACATTTAATAACATTCTTTTCTTAATATTAATATTGTATCCCATACAAATAATTAGGTGAAGTAGAAATCAATTAAAGAAGCATATCGCGCTAAACTAACAGATCACATTTGCGAAAAATATTTGTGAAAAATGAAAATATACAAAACAGTGAAGAATATATGAATCGATGAGTTGAAGAAGAGTATAATTCCAAAATTAGCCATTTTCAAATAATCTCAAAGCTAAGTATAGATAAAATGCATAGAACTACACATTGGGACCAAATCTGTGGTTGTAAGGCAAAACGACGATGTCACATTTTCAAAAAATTCAAATTAAGCTCTTAATTGACATCTAGAATATAGAATTTATACTTTTAGAAAGAAGAAAAAACATTACAAGAATTATTTCATCCAAAAATAAGGGATCACGAAGACACAAGTCCATAAGACAGTATTGAAGTTGAAAATTTTAAACGCCAATATCTCGTGAACAAAAATATGTGACTTAGGTCGTTTTGCCTTACAACCATAGAAATATCTCCAAATGTGGTTTTTGGACTTGTACTTATTCATCAATTTACCGATTCATATGTATAATATAATTAAAACAAAGTACACGTTACAATATTCAAAGCATAAAATAAATCTCTATGTAGGTTCCCTTTTCTTCAATTTCGCGGAGAAGGATACGAATTTGCATAAACATGCACCCCAAAAGACCTCAGGTCGAACGCCCTATCGCGACCCTTTTTTACCCACGGAATTCTGCCACCGTCCGTTACTACTGTCTGACCGAAGGCGCTTAAACTACTGCCGCGCGTCAGCGGTAAACAGAGGCACTGCGTGACTGAAAGTGAGCACCGTACCAATAATAATCACCAGTAGAGAAATGATAGGTGTTAGACACGTCCGCAGTGATACGGCAATGCACTGATTGGGACGATGAAGTACCGTGACAACTGAGCGACAACGAGGGCCGCGTAAAGAGATTCCTCTTTTCCGCCTATGCTGAAGTGGTTATCGATCGCGTGGCTAGTTTTCTAATAACTTCCATTACGAGGCTGAAAATAAAGAACGGTTCGGCCAGTAATTAACCGACAGACACCGAGGCCTAGTTCCTCCGAGGAAAACTGGCACGATCGGAGATCCTATCGGGGACTTATCACCAAACTCGACCCGAATTTAAACCTCGGTTACTGTCCACGTGGTGGACTGACCAGGTCACTCGCTGCCATAGAAACCCAACGCCACAACACCTGCCGTCCCTTGGCAAACTATTATGCTGGATCTCACGGCAAGGTCGCCGTCAAATTTTCTTTCTCTTCTTATACTCGTTTCAGCGCACAGCGATAATATTTATTCAAGTTTGAAACAGTCTGTCGGGCAGTGTTGATATGTACTTAGGGGAAATTTGAATCGTTTTAAAAGCAATTCTTGAATAACATGGTATTTGTATTACAGAGTTTCTGTAAACAGTTTTTTAACGCGACAGTGTAAGTAGGTAACATTAACCTTGATGTCAGAGGACAAACAGCACATAATCTTTCAAATAAAGTTTTGTATCTATTGATAGCATCAAATGTTAGCCTCAATGTTTGCGTAACACGATTATGAATAATGCGAGACTGAGCATTGCTGGTGTTTTGTATATGAAATTTTTGAATATAGAATGTTCAGTGTCTTCTAGAGAAGATAAGAAAGAACAATTAGCGAGAGAGAAAATGGGCAAGGTAGAAGGCATAGAAGCTCGTTCGTTTCCCTCGCGTTAATTGCCTGCAATTTATCACTGAGAGACTGGTTTCCATGCGAACTGGTTGGTTTCAGTAAGGATTGAAAATTCTTAGTTTCTAGAAGGTAAATAAACTCAGTCTGCTGAGATTACTTTAAATTCGACTTACAGGTTCTAATTTACGTAAAAATTTGTAGGTTTTTAGAACAGTCAACAATGATAGACTCATACTTTTCCAGTTATGGTAATACTAGTTTAACAAACGAAACTACTCTTCAAAGTTGAAAATTGAACAAAATTCAATTCATTCTGAAAAAAATTCAGATGATTACCATGCCCAAAAAATAATTTTTTTCGTAAAATTTCTTATTGTACATATAAATGTATTTTTTAGTCCTCTAGTTTGAGTAGAATTAACAAATGTTTAAAAACCGCTCAGTTTGTCGAGATTATTTTGAATTCGACTTGGAGTCGGGCCGAAGATCCGAGGAACGTGATTGCGTTCGAAAGTCGAGTTCAGAGGAGAGTGTGCACTCGGAAAATAGAGCGATATGAATCGATTGATTTTCAAGGAAAAAGAAGTTTGATAAGAAATTAACGGGCGGACAGGTGTGCACGCCACTGGCACAGTAGCATTAAACGATATTGCTTCCATCGGCTGTCGACGAGTGTCCTTGAGCAGAACAATGAGAATAGCATTCTAATTCAAGTGGATATAGGATAAATGTGATCGAATTACTTAGACGTGATTGCGACAAGAGACACTTTCATAAATTCTTCGTCGTTTATGATGCAAAAGGAGAATCATCCTTGCCAACGATTAGCCATCATAAGAGAGGAAACTGACTTACTTGTACCTTTATCTTCTCTGTAACAGATTTGCATTGTCATTTGGTGGGTCACTATGAAAGTGGCCTGAATCATATGTCGAGTGTTTTAAAGTATTTTGACATTGAAAAATGTGCCAACGCCATTCAATGATTCCATAACATGCATACTTTTTTGTCAACACTTGTCCCATTTGTCAATTCATCACTTTATCGGAATTCTTTAAAAGAAACACGGGAGACGCAAAAAAGGGCACCTTAGCGCCTGTATGTCATCGAGCAATTTTCCTTGAAACTCGAACAGTATTGCTGCCGTTCTTAAACAGCAGTGTCTACGTTCTTAGACTGTTTCCCGTCACGTGTCACGCTATCGTGGGGCCAGACTTCAAGTCAGCTTATAATGTGTGTAACAGTAAGCGAGAATCGATAGTCGTTTTGAAGTCGCGATCTTTCCCTTCAGAAAACGTACGTTTTCTTGGAACGAAATATACGGTATCAGTGGGATACAAATTGGGCTTGAGGAAGCAGAGAATTCGTCACCATGCGTGTTAGAACGCATTCTTCACGGTGTGTCGACCGCAGCAGCTAGTGGTGGAATAATTATCGTCACGAACGCGCATTTTTTATGCCAGTGCCAGCTAATATTGATTTTGAAAAAGTCTGAAGAGCATCAGAAAATGAGCAAGCAACAATAATACATGTATGTAAATAGAGAGATTAATGTAACTAATAAAAAAGTAAAACTACTAGTGACAGTTAAAGTAGTTTGTCATGAGAGGTGGGAAGCTCACGAAAGCTATTAATAATAATACTGACTTACCAGGTTAAATTCTACTGAAATCTACTTGGCTAAATTTTAATGGTCTATCTTCGATACTTAAGTAAGGAAAGTTCAATATTCGTAATTTTTATTTAAATCTTCTAAAAGTAGTAGCAATGAATTGGTAAAGTTTTCTCGATGAAAATGAGTCCAAATACGAACGAGAGGTCTTGCTTTGATCACTTATCCGGGGTGATGAATCTAAATATATTACTATTCATACAAGTCCGATTTCTGTCGAGTTTAGACTCATTTTTATAGAAAAGATCTCATCAGTCCGATGATATAAATTCCCAAAAGATGAGATGAATATTAAATACAAAAATTAGAATTAGCATTTTTTCAAGTGTCAGCTCTCGGTCTCGCTCATTCTACTCACTTCCCTTTTTAAACATTTAACAATTAAATTTATGAAATGAGGGTATTATCCTGTTTAAAAAAAAAATAAGATAAAATTTAAACCAAGCAGAAAGCCTGCAAAAGAAAAGAACAGGAAATAAGGAATGATTTGAATCCACCAGCACAGAGACATAAAGTTTGAGAACAAGCGACCTAACGCTGATAAAAGACGCGTTGGAAGAACACTTTGGCTCAAGGACTGGATCAGAGTGGCCGAGAACCAACGAAGTGGCGCACGTTTAGTGATATATGCATACACGTACAACGAACCCACGTGTGCACGTGTTGCCGTAACGCGGCGATGACTGAAAATCGTTATTTCGTTGATTCACCGTGCCGCACGTCGATCGTTATTGCTCCGTTAATAATTCCCGGAGGCCTTAGCTCTTCGTGATGCAGCGTCGTTAATATTTAATGATAACATCTCCGGTTTCGCGTGAGATTACGTGCACATCATGTGCAGTTGCACCACCGTGAGAAAACGATTGATTCGGGGTGTTTATTGGTCACCGAATCGATTGATCCGATCGTTGGTCGGGCGAGGCACGAAAACGCGACCGAGTGATAAGCGATAAACGAGGCGAGCACATATGGTCGTGTTGGATACATCTTTCCTTCGAGCATCGGGTTACTCTGTCGTGACAAAAATGTATAAGCTTGCTGAATAAATGAAATGTAAAATTGAAACACTTATCGAAGTGCTCTTGAAAGAAAGGTCGTATGTTTCCTGGTCGCGTAAGTGACGTATTTATGCATATTTGCATAATTTAAATTTAATGGCAAGCTTGACATTTGAGAGTACTTGGGGATATTACGAAGTATTTATTTTTAATAGTAGCAGAGAGAAGTGTTGCAAAGGAAATATATATAGATAGGCTCATCCATAGTGAAAGGGTTAATAAATCATAAAATTGCTTTTGCAACACACACATATATATGTATGCATCTTGGATTAATTACTCATTTGCATTTTCTTATGTTTTGTCATAGGCGTGTTATACAAATGAGTTAATGAGTAATGAATTAAAAATGAGTAGTCCATTATTTTGTTGTTCGAAGATGGAACAGTGAGAAAATACATAGAGGTGAATTAAGATGGGAATAATTAAAATGAAAACAAAAGTACTCGTATGATTATAATTGATATTAATTCATATGTTATAATTTCACAATACGTTTTCTCAATTTTAATATTAATTTTCCTGAACGCGCGTACAGCATCTTTACAGCTAGTGTTTACATTTAAATCATAGAACCAAACATTTAATGATCTGACACAATTGTTACGCCCGCCAGATCCATTCAAGTATCTTGTTACAAAATACTTACAGAGTTAGATATGATGCAAGTGGTTTCTATTAACGCTAGGACAGTGCACTTAAAGTGGTTCAATGAACGGTCAACATGTGGCAAGGCAATATCACAGATGTTGCTTGGTTCGCCAATCATAGTCTACAATAATACTATAACGCAAAGGGCAAAAGGGAAGAAATGAACTAAAAATAAAATTGAAGCTGTATGTCAAGATATGTACATTTATTTATTATCTCATTAATATGCATACTGTGCTTTCCGGTGCAAGCGTGTTCGCACGTGCTTCTCTGTATAAATATAAATTGCAATTTGATTTTGTGTTCGTGGAGAGCATTAACTTGGATCTTACTTTCTAGCAAATCGCGTTGTTAGTTTTTGACTTCCTTCCATCGCGAGGATTTGTATTGTTGAGAAGCGTTTGTGACACTGAATGAAATGGAGTTTACGAGGTTTGTTCGTTCTGAAAACTGTGAAGCGCACCACGCGAGGGTGGGACGCGCACTGGCAACCCTCTGATATGCCGCGGCTAGTTAATGTAAGGGTTGCTTAGATACCACTTGTCTCAGTAACGTATCAATACCAACAGAACAACATTTTTCCAATTTTTTATTGAAGGATCTTTCGTCGGATTCAGAATTCCATAATTATTACTACTAAAAAATAAATTTGTATTTTATCAACAAATGAGAAAATATAACATTATATAAATTCAGATAGTATTGAACTAATTTTACCAGTTGCGTGAGAAGTAATTATAATAAAATACATTTAAAAAATATAGTATCGGGTACTATTTAAATATGTATAATTAGGTAATTTAAAGAATGTAGATCTATATGGACTAATATTTTACATAAATTTTCTAACAGAAACGATTTTATTTTACACTTCATTGTATAATTTATACGTTACAGTACAAGCTACTGACAAATTTTCATTATTCATGATTTTACTGAACAGTAATGAGTATAGAAATTATTAGTTTTACAGTATGGAAATGTTAAAATTGACTAAACGTATATGTCGAGTAATTCTATAACTAAATAATAAAATATATGTATATTAAGTTGGATTCAAATATTAATGTCTGAGACTACTTAACAATAGGGGGTATAGCTCAGTGGTAGAGCATTCGACTGCAGATCGAGAGGTCCCCGGTTCAAACCCGGGTGCCCCCTGTGATCCTTCTTTTTTTTTCTCAATTCAATGAAAATTTGCTTAATACCCACATTACTATACAAGTACGTTTTATGCATTAATTCTTCTATATTGTTTCATAACAGAATAAATATTATATCATACGTATTTTAATGAAACAAGCTCATGAATATTCAGTGGATAAAACAGACGAATATTAGAAATCTCCTGAAAACGAATACTTTTACATAATATGATGAAGTAAATGTTAAAAGTATTAAACGTTTGTAAGAACTGTGTTAATTACAGTAATTTAAGGAATGTAGGAAATATAGCGAGATCATAAATTGCGCCCTGACTCGGCGGGACTCAGGGCCGTTTGTGATAGACAATCGTAGGGTTCCACACAATAAAGCTAAATGCAAACCAGTGGTTTACTGTGTTTTACCATTGCATTTTAGCTTAGATTTATAAAAAATAATTCATAGGGAATGCAAATTTCAGCGGCTAAAAAAGTGGTTCGAATAGGTATTGAAAATGAACCTCGTACGGTCCTGAGTAAAGTTCGAAGTCGTTGGCTCAAAAAAGGTTCGAAGTCGTTGGCTCAAAAAAGGTTCGAAGTCTATTGTCTGAAAATTTGGAAAAAATTAGGGACTGTCGCTATCTTACGACTACGACCGAGTTACATTTCCTTGGGTAAGCATGTGTATCTATGCACTTTAGATTGACAGAATCACAAGTCGTCGAGAGTGGGAGACCGCAATGAATGACGGGTTATAGCGACGTGTAGTATGAATTGTTTTCGATTTTCGTGGTGCAAGTAATCGGGTTTAAACCCGTAAGCAATACAATTTCTATGCATATTTAGTGTATTTTGATAAGAAGTTTGGTCAATTTAATCGGAGAATCATGAATTACAGTCATTCAAGTGCACGTCGAGGTGAGTTCAGTCGCCAACGAACACATGATGTCATTTCATAATATTCCTTTAACCTCATTACAATTCATAATTTCAGTCATTTTATCAGTTATTGTTCCATAGAAAATGCAAGTAGGTTTAACGTACTTTTGATCATGGAGAAGCAATGATAACGTAAAATGCGTTCATGTATAGCATAGTAAAGAGGTTATGATTTTTAAAAGTTTATATTTTCAGTGTTGTACATTATTGACTTGCACACTAACATAGATTTCTATTCAGAAGATAAATTACAAATGGATTATTGTTGCGTAAATTTGTTTGTATAATACACATTTTTAATAGGCAAACCAAAGAGGTTACTTGATCCATCTGCTGGAATATCTGCTTCACCATCTATGCCACAAAGTCCATATATGTACAACCAACAGGTAAAATTTGAGGAAAATAAATATTGTGTGACCGTTTTACCATAAAATATGGAAAAATTACTTTGTTTATGTTTATCAGGTTCCTTTGAACAATAGCATACCTCCTGAATATGGTTTTAATGTACCCGAACAACAATCACCACCGGCATATGGATTTAATTCAGTGCCAATGCAAAGTTATCCACCCTCCAACAATCATGGAGGAGAATATTCTTCACAACAGTTTACAACACAATTTCTCTCACAGCCAATCGTTACAGATATGGCTGTGCAATATGGAAATGCTTTAGTGGGAACTGGGAAACAGCAGTTTGAAAAATACGTGCCAGTTACTGCTTTGAAATACTATTTTGCTGTTGACACAGACTATGTTTTTGCAAAGCTAGCTTTGTTGTTCTTCCCATTCACTCACAAAGTAAGATTCTTACTCGAATTGCAAATGTTTATGCATTTATATGAAATTTAAATTGAAAAATAGAGAAAACATAGAATCTATTAAGATATAGAAAGTATTAATAGATTCCATTTCCTTAATTGTACTTATGAAAATTTGAATTTGCATGAACACCTGCAGTCTATTCATGATAACACAGTAGCTCAGTATTTTGTGCAGGTATCAATAACTATTGTTTCTTGCAGGACTGGTCTGTAAAATACGAACAAGATGTTCCATTGCAACCACGTTATGAAAGAAACGCACCAGATATGTATATTCCAACAATGGCGTTTTTGACATATGTAGTTTTGGCAGGATTAGTACTAGGAACTCAAGAACGTTTTACTCCCGAGCAATTAGGTATTTTGGCTAGTTCTGCTCTAGCTTGGGGTGTTATAGAACTATTAGTACATATTGTAACTCTCTATGTGACGAATATTGACACAAGTTTGTCAACGCTAGATTTACTCGCTTATTGCGGCTACAAATACGTCGGTGTTAACGCGGCTCTATTTTTTTCGTTGCCATTTGGAAGGTTCGGTTATTATATAGTTTTGCTATACTACAGTGGATCTTTAGCATTTGTTCTCTTGAGGTCGTTGAAGTTGAGGGTCATTCCACAAAATCATAGTTCATACACGGCTTCTGGGAACAAGAGGAGACTTTATTTTATACTATTTGTAGCTGGTATTCAGCCTGCATTAATGTGGTGGCTATCTTATCACCTGGTTTAATCAATGGTCATACAAAACGAAGGAAAATATGCCTTAAGAAAATAAAATGTGTATATTTATTTGATTATTCATGTCATCTGTGCATTTTTATAATAAAAAATTCTTCAAAAAAGAATAATTACTATGTCAGCAATTCCCATTGGTTTAATAGGTTTTAAATTTCTTCCTCTTATACAATCTAAGCTACACGTAGCTCAATTTTTTTAAACGAACCATAGTTATAGGTTAGAAGTACTTTCACCAATTATGTAACTGTACAAACTTAAAAAAATAAAGAATATCCTTTGCTAATTATTTTAGTTTCAGTTAAAAAAGTACATCACAACATAAAAACTAAGAAGGTTCACCAAAGTATAAGCTAATCCAATAAAAAAAATCCATCTCTCACAAATAATATCTGTTCTACTTATAAACCCGAAAACTGTTCATTTAAGTCCCAAAATATTTAAACATCCATTTTAACACTTCTTCAAAAGATGAACTATCGAATAAAAATAACCACAATCATTACCGATCGAAAATCACTCGAAACCTTTCCCATAGTAGGTACTCGTACGACACGAGCCACGCGTTTGCTTCGCGCGTCGGCCACGAGGTGTCTTCGTGCGTTTCCGTAGCCGCTCGTCGGTCGCCGGAAGGTGTCGTTCGCATGGCGCCACGAGCGGGCTCAGTCAGTCAGCCGCGAGACGCGGTGAACCGAAGGTGTGGTGAGTGTTACTGTGGGCCGTCGGGCCAAAAATGGCGGAGCGTATGAAGACGACAGCCCCGGCCACCCGGCCCGTTCCCATGAAGCTGTTCGCCACCTGGGAAGTGGACCGCACAGCGCCGAACTGCATACCCAGGTAAGTCCCGATCGACGCCTAACCTCCCCCGTAATTCCGTGTTTCGCGCGATACACGTCCGTGTCATTATCCCGTTGTCACCAGTGGACGCCAGTGACTCGGGCAGCGGGCATTCACACGCCCTTTTTTCCGCGATCGCTCGCATTTTTCCTCTCGCACCCTTGACTCAAGGCCGTCGCTCGTCGCGCACCTCCGCGATCCCGCGTCGGGTCGACACGTTTCTTTTACAAACGCGACGCGTGTCGTAGGTTATTCGGGCTGCGTGCTGGGGTGCAGGGGACTGCGTGGCGCGCTCTGCCCACCGTTGCTTCCTAGCTGTCAATCGGCCCCTGACAGATCTCCGAAATTCACGGATCGTCATTTCGATCTTCGATGCTTTCATCCGTGGCTGTGGCTACGAGAGCTTTTTACTGGGCCTAGTGCGTTCGAATTGTTTATTGCGCGTTTGCTCGCCTTTTTGAGGGGTTCTGATCGTGAGTGAACGAAAGTGTCGCGGGTGGAAGCATCGGAACGAGAGATCTAAGATTCGTTTGGTCCACCGATGCTCCGCGGCGTTGCAGCGGATGGTTGGGCGCGAACAGGCGAACGACACGAGTCAAACGTCATTCCGATCGCGTGCCCGCGCTCGTTAGGTTAGAATACGATTTAGGATGGGAGCTCGTTTCCGCCGAAGGCGTAAGTGAGCTTCGCGATTTTCTTTGGTCGCTCGCTGATTTGGCGCGATTCGAAATTTCGTCGACTGACGTGCAGGTATCGCTGCTCTTTTGAGTGAGGCCTGTCGAGATTGTTGCGAACTGACAAATGTGTAGTATTCTTTTGGTGCTTTAGTCTTGGGTTTGAGACGTATTTTGCGGTGAATTTGTTGAACTATGACAAATCTACATTATTTCATTGTTTTTCTCGTGTATTTTGTTAGTTTTTATCATTTTCATTTTTGAATAGACAGGAATGAGTTTTTGGAGCAGGAATTGATTTAAAAAGGGATTCTTTTACGTTTCTTGATCATCTTGATGACAAGTTGCAAGTTAACGACGGATGTAGTATTCTATCATTCGATTTCTAGTGATTTTAAGTTATTTTAATAATTTTCAGGTTTCATGTGTTGTGTTTTACACCTTGAGCATTGGTGTCGGCCAAATTTTGATCGATATCAATCCAGTTTTTTGAATTTCTCGACGTTTTCAAGCATCTTGAGTCCAAAAATTCCCCAAAAACCTGATAATTGAACTTTATATTTAACTTTAGTGAGGGATGCAGTGTCCTTGTCAAGCGACTTTATTTACTTCAGTAATTCCTCTAGTTCCTATGTTAAGTACAGTTGTAATTTACTTTTGTCACTATCATTTATGATTTAATTCTCGAATCCTTCCTTTTTTGTTTATGTACCTGTACACGTAGCTTCGAAAAAATATCATAGTCATAGAGATGCTAGATGTGCCACGGGTTTGATAATTATGGATATCGTTTGAACCGAGTTAATTGTATAATTTCATCCGCGGATATTCACTGAGCTTCGGTTCGCTGTTGACGATGAGAGGGATTCAATTTCGAAAGTTGACCAGCAATCGAATTTGTAAAGAGAGAATTCCCTCTCGTTTGGGCGAGTTCATTCTTCGATTAGGCTTTGAAATGCTTATCGAATTATATCGATATATATTATATATAGAATATAATTTTCATCAGTGTGCTACAGTCCTCTAATTTTGTTTTAAAGACAGATTCAAAGTGGTTGAAACGAAGCACTTCGAAGTTTAGTTTCGTTTAAACCTGTGCAACCACTTGTTCCTCTCGAGGTTTTTAATTACGGACAAGGTTGTTGATGAAGGAATTTCATTTGAGAAGCACTGTCGTATTTTTAAATCGGCATTGGGAACATTTATTTGCCGTCAAATTTTGGTTAGTGTTCTAATACGTGTGACTATAAAGTTTAAAGTCCAAGTGAAATTATTCTTACATGTCGTTTTTTCTAGCTTTTTCTTTAATTTATATCTTACATTATTTAATTGTAGCATCGTTTTTTTAAATTGCATTGTTGAAGAAATTTTATTTCATTTTCGGTAAATATTTATTCTTGTTTAAAAAATGTGTGTATTTCAGTTTATGGGTATCAATTAGAAGATTATTGGTATCAATTAGATCCAAAACTTAAGTTTGTTTCATATCGAATACGTATATTTGAATAATTTGTATGTTAACACAAATGTGCAGAGTAATTCTAAATTTATCTTATGATACGTCTTATCCATATCAACATAAAATCTTTATTCAAAAATTACATATTTTCTATAGCAACATAACTATATATTTTTCAATAACTTTAAATTTTGGATCATTTAAATAAATACAAATTTTTTCTAATGTTGAGGTTAAATTATCTGATACTCGAAAGTTAATTTAGGATAAAATACTCTATCTGAAATTGTAATACAAAATTTGAAATATATGTTAAGGTATAATATACGGTATATTATGGAAGTTAAATCGAAGAAATCCGATAAGTTTCCAATTGGACCGCACTTGACGTCCAGTTGCTCGCGGATCTTATTGCTAGCCCTTCACGATGAACCTATTCTTATTGCGTTTCACTTTATATTCCGCTAGTAATGTAATTCCTCAAGACGCAATTTGTGTTAGCGCAATAGCGCGAAGATTATTCTTTCATCCGTATTCAATCTTAATCCACACGTGACTGTATCGATGACTCATCGGTACCCTTATACGTATATCATATATTAGTTAAATACTCACTGTGATGATCGAAGTTTACTTTGCAATTTGTAGAAATTACAGAAATTCGTTGGCGAAACGATTAAAGGATAAACACCTGTTATTTTTTCTCATCAACAGTAAAAGCAGACGTTAACTTTCATCTTTACACATTTGAATTTTTATTTGAATACGTACTTTTCGATTTGTTATGACACTGAAATTGTTGGCCCTAGAATATTCATATACCTTTTCGTAGTTCTGTAGTTTTTATTGTTTTATTGTCCGTAACGAAAAATGTTTCAAATACAAATTTAGTGGTGTCGAGGGAGAAACATTTTAAAGAGGACATTTGAAGGATAAATTTGTTTTCCTTTTTGACACATTCACACCAGCGTGTACCACCGGAGGCTCACACTGTCCGATAAAGCAAAGCGCTCTTAAAGCAGCCGCCCATTGGTGAGAAACTCGAATTGCAGCGCAAGTGTGTACGTATTAAATAAAATTATATATTTTTGACTAAATTCTTTGGACTAAATACAGCTTGTCATTCTATATAAAAAAATATATTAACCAATTTATGTCAAAAAATCATTCATCTAGAAAATATTTTTGTTTCAATATTTACTAAGTGGATGACTTATAAAATTACAAAAAATCACGTTGCAATAGTTTGAAAGTCAATTTACAAATAAAAAAGAAAATTATTAGAATCTCCATGCATGTTTCAGGGCTAAAATTTCGTATATGAAATTTATATTCAGATTCTTCTTATAGAAGTCGAGGTGAGCTTTAGTTTTCATTGTTTTAATTCACTTCGTTTATCTCTTTTTGCCCATATCGGCTTATGTCAATGGCTGTTTCGTAATCCAATCTATTCGTGCTTTCAAAAACATTGGCAACAATATTCACGATCCTAATCCGTGCTTGTTTTCGTTTAGTGTCGTTCATAATCCTTTGAAAAATAACGCAGGAGCAAATATCGTGTAAACTTGTTTTGTCATAACAGCTGAGTATAGATTGAGAAACAGGGCGTGTGTTACGTAAATGAAATTACCATTAGCAGTTGGCTACCTCGTGGTCTTTAGCCTAAATTATAAACCTCATTACTGTCTACTCGGAGCATCTGTAGGGATTCCAAACACTTTGGATAGGTCGAGCTGATGTTGATTGTATAAGGATATTACGTTAAGCAAAAATCCATGGATTTAACGAAAGACATGAGTCACGTTTCTAGAAAAAATCGAAAAAATCGAATTTTATCACTTACTTGCTGCTGCATCGATTGGAATTACAAAATGAGCGATACATTCAATTTTTATAAATTTCTAACTTAAACTACTTTGATAATTGTGTCACATGTACCATAAAAGCAATTTTTCTAGATAAATAAAACTGACGCAATATATTATTTTAATTGATATAATAAAAATCTCATTAACATTGATTTAATTTTGGCATTGAAGCTTTTATGCCCATTACAGTACTTAATCGCTATAGGCTTCCGGTGCACAAGTATCGAATTTATAAAAAATAGGAAATATTTTACGACACTCTATGAGTCATTGTATAGGTATTCGATAATGTTCAGTTTTGCAGACGGAGCGTTACAAAAATAGACGCTGATAATTCGCTCGTGCTAATTGATACAAGTGTTGGTGTAAGCGTTATCGAAATCGCGAAATGATGCTTCAATGAAGACTTAAAAAAACATACGAGAATTACGTTTCAGTTACGTCTGATTGCGTGTTAATTGCGTAACTATAAATTCCTCCTTGCAACGTCATAGTATTTTTTCCAACACGCTATTCCAATCTCAATTTCAAACTTTCTTCCCGCCAACACAATGTCTCTTTTACAAACAAAGAAGAACTCCATTTGCCAAGGGTTTGATTCACCATTACAAACGTTTCGTAACTGTTTTATAAGTCACACGTCGCCTCATGTCTTACTTTGCATATCCAATGGGCAATGCTGGTAATGAACGTGTGTCCACCTGTTGGTCGCCAACGGATGGTGGCGTTTACCACCCTAAACGAGCTAAATGAGGCGATGAAACTTGCATTCGCCCTGGTATCCTGTCGTAAATCGTGACAGTTCGTTCCAACGACCACACGACCATCAATGGGCGAAATTTCCGCGAAGGAATCAAGAAAATCGTTGCGCTCGATCATTGCACATGTGTATGTATGAGGGTAATTTGCGTGGGGCATCGATCTCTAGAAACTGAAGTTTCTACGCTGTGGCAGGAGATTCGTGCGTCCAATCGGCCGAGGATCAATCTCAACGCAGTTTTCGCGTTGAATTATTCACAGGATTCCTTTGGCTTTCACGAGCCTTCCCATCACGCTGGGTACTCTTTCAAAAATATTCACCAATGCCAATGGTGATCCTTGAAAGACTTCACCCGCGTCGAAGGCGTCGCCTAGATACGTTCTTTTCGTGGGAATCCTGTTTCTCAGCTGACAGTGAGTCTTAAAGGGGTCTTCTAGTTGAGGACGAAGAACAGGGACCTTTTTGAGAATTTTTTTCAAAGAAACTATGAGACTTTTTAATACGAGGGTTTCGCTCACTTCTTTATTCTCGTTTATAGAATAATCTACAATTTTTTTAATACACAATAATTAAAATTGCAAAAGCTGAGTAATGATATATTTTACAGGCTGTTTCTGCATGGCTGACATGCTTGCGGCCGTTCTACTCATCTGAAACGAACGAGTGATAAATTATTTTAATTAGTAAGGATGCAGTTATATGGTCTGAACTACAAATATTAAAATCTCATGTTTTTTTCTATTCTTATTTTAAAGTTTGATGGACATAAAAACACACGATAATCGATATTTCAAGTTCAAAGTGCTGCCATTTTTTTAAATATTGAGATATTTTCTTTTCTCTAATCCAGACCATAACTGTATCCTTAATAATCAAAATAATTTATCATTCATTTCAAATAAATAGAACGACTCCAATCATGTCAGCCATCCAGACCCGTTTATCCAATCAGTCTCTGTATATCATTACATAACTGTTACAATTTTTATTACTGTATATTGAAAAAGTTCTTGGTTATTCTCTAAACATGAACAAAGAAGTGCGTAAAACCTTCATATCAAAAAGTCTCATGGTTTCTTTGAAAAAAATTCTCCAGAAAATCTCTGTTTTTTGACTTCTCAACTAAAAGACTCCTTTAACCCTGGACTGGTACATTGGGATCTTTTATGACCCCCAGTAAAATACTAATTTCCGTTACTGTACTGCAAAATAATTGCAAATAGAAGTGTTTTTAAGTTCTCTTTTTAACATTTGGATTTTATAATTTTAAACCGTACACTTGAAAGTATTTCAGTGAATTTTTTACACTTTCAAGGTGTGTCAGAATCACACTAAACTTGACAAACCTGATGTGTCGTGTAGTTTCGAAAAAACAGTGTACTATTCCAGGTTTAATTTAACTTTTTAATCGTTACTGGCGTTTGCAGAGGTTGAGACAATAGAGACAGACAGAGCAGTGCGTCGAACACCTGCAGGCGTTGGCGATGATAGTTAATTGACAGTGCTCAGAGTTTTCCGCACGCAGCGTACTGAAAATACAATACATATAGAGTAAGAGTGTCAGGGTGCCAGTTACTCTTACTTTTATACACATATAACAAGATGTAGAATTATTAAACTGAAACACTTTTTGTTAATGGACTTGTTTAAATAAAATCAAATATTTTCAATTTAAAATTGCTACAATTTATTATATATGGGAATAAAAGGAGAGAGGGAAGACAGTAATCGTTCAACATAAAGCAATTAGTATTAGTGCATTTTATTTTCGATAATTTTATAATCCGTAGATTTCGAAAACACTTCAAAGGTTAAAAATCTGAGATAATGGTCGTATTAAACAAAAGCTGCCTCGGAACGTGATTCGGGTTCTTGAAATTTTCGGGAATTCCCACATTTTTGTTACGAACCATTTTCGGGTTCCTAACCAATTCCAAAAAGATTCGTGATCCAATATTTTCAGGTCCTTGCACTCATTTCCCAGTAACATAAAAACTAATAGTATCCTATATTTTTCAAATGCACTACTACTTCAATAATTATTAACAAACATTAATATTAAATAACGATAAAATAAACTGATTAATAAATAAAATAAAAATTCCATTTATTATAATTATCCTAATAAAAGTTTATTTTGTTACTGCCTAATTATGTGTTGTAGAATATTATAAAAAGTCGGTTTTTAGTTAAAAACTACATTAAAAAGGATATTGTTATTCGAAGTCTAGAGTCCATAGAATAGTTATGATATATTTTCTCCAGACGCTGGATGAGGAATTATAAACGACACTTCATCACACATAGTATGCACATTGATTATAATAATTTGACACTCGTCACGAGGGAACTTGTTTACTGTATTTGTTCACCGTGGAACGCACGCGATCGACCCTCTGCTCCAACTCTAGTGTGAACGCTCCCATTTAAAACAATGCAACAATTTCTACTTTTTAATCGCGTCTCTTTGAACATCGGTGGGAAACAGTCTTTACGCGCCGCTTGGCGCCGTGTTGCGTGTAATCCTCTCGCCGTTGTGTAAATCGCGGGTACACATGTATAAATAAGTTTCGAACGCTGTACGCACGATAAGCTCACGTCGGCTGCCTCGATTCGCTGCTTTCCAATTCACGACCCACGTTAAGGGGTTACATCTACCTAGAAACACGAAATAGCTGCATAATGAGGGATTTATTTTTTTTAATCGTGAATGGAAATATTGCAAATTTTTTTTTCTAAAAGATACATTTTTCAACTGTATTATCCTGAATTTTTATAAAGAAATATTAACTGAAAGACATATTGCTATTGATAGAACATGTGTTTTGGTTTTATGCATTTACTGGTGGACATTCCTAAGCCTAAATAATGCATCAGAAAACAAAAAACCAAATCGATATTAAGAATAGATGAAATTTAGAAGTCCTTGACGATCTCTAAATTTTAATTTTGCATTTTATTACAAAATGGCAGCCATGTAAAGTTATAATCTGAAATTTCGGTGGAAAAATCGTCACCTTTTTACTAATATTGAAAAATTGGAAATAAAATTGAAAAAAGTTCGATTGGCATGGACAACGTAAGGTTCCTAAGAATATCTCTTGTAAATTTGAAGTGAATCGATCCAGTGGTTCTCGAGATATGATGTCCACCATATTTGAAAATCGTTCAAGAAAAACGTGTTTAAAGTTTTAGATATGCAGTTTCTTTTACGTAAGTAGCAGCACTCAATCGCACAATCCTGTGTCGTTCGAAGTTGTATAACTTTATCAATGTTCCAGATATTAGTATGAAATTTTCATGTCGGCAAATGTGAACACTACCTCATGACCCACAATAATTAAGTCACGTTATCGAAGGCGTATGTTCAATAACAGATGTATGGTTATTGTTCGATGTTGTTTTGTCGTTGCCTCGCGGTGACAGATGAATTTTCCGTAATCATTACGACGAACTTTCGTTCGAAATTGATTTTTGAGTTCGTGACGTTATGAAATGTGTTCGAATCGCGAATTCGCGCTTTCCAGGATTCAATGGAGCAGGTGGTGAGATTATTAGCCATGTGTGTGTAAAGGTTGCCGCATTTCTTTGTCATTCGTCGTCGCCTCTTTTTATGCGTCGGTTTTCTCCCTCAGTGGTTTGGTTAATGAATCACCTTTCTGAGTAATGGAGGAAAGCGAAGAAGCAGATGTCGAGAACGAGAGGAACAATATTTTTAGTTGTTCGACTTACGTGGCTCATTGAGTCCTTGACGTTTTCTGCTTTTCTTTTATTAATATCAACCCTCAGCTAATATGGTGTTTATATTGTAACACAGAGTGATGAGACTTTTATGATTCTATTTGTAGAGAATGATTTATAGCAGTATGAAGCAATTTAAAAGTTTTTGCTTTATTAACAGCTGTGAGATTTATATTAATATTTTTTTAACTGTTTCGTGTACTTCTTGAGTAAAATTTCTTTAATTTTATTTAGTATTCATTCTAATTAATTAGGTTATTAGCTGTAGGGAATAAGAGAAATCTTCATGATTAATTTACGTGAGTACTAGTAATTTATTTTTTTCTTATCAAATTCGAGGATAATTTATATTTGCCGCTATTAAGTAGATATGGAACTTCTTCGTGTACTCTTTCCTGGAAGAATAATTCTTTAATTACTACATTACAGAGAACGTATTAGTTGTATTTTATATGAGTCATATTCATGAGAAATATGTTAGCAGATGTGTAGATACAAGGCGTCTTTAGAGATAACTATCGTGAAATGGTTGCTAAATGGCTGTAGGCAAGACGAAAGGCTGCGAATTTTTTTAAAATTGTTTTTTGTAGATATATGGAGTACGTCTACATATACATATATATAGTATTACAGAACATATTTGTAATCTCTGTGTTTCTATTTTATTGAGAATTCTCTATTTATATTGGACGTTATTTATTACAACAAATAGTATTATTGTTTCACTAAATAATTCGACATTCTACATTTAGCATCCCTTATTTCAATTTGAGTTATAAAAAGTCGAGATGTTACCTATATAATAAACCACACAACATCGTAACATTATTAATGATAGGTATACTAAATTGTATTTAGCTTGACTTTCAGATGTTGCATTTTTTAACGCTGACACGTTACAAACAGACATTTATAGCCCATGAAAATCAGATCCATGTTACACATGTCTGTAGCTACTTTTCACGATTTACCTCACAGCAGAGGAAAAATTCGATACGGAGCATAAATAATGCTACTATCATTCTGTTGCAACTTGAACTCGTTATCAGTTATCAGTTTTCGAAATGCTTATCGACGTAAATTTACTGACAGATACGAAAAAGAAACTCGCTCCTGTGAATCACTCTATAAAAGTCACTGATCTCGTTATTGATAACGATGTGTCTTTAATGTTTTTTTTATGTATGACGCGATAATAATAAAATAGTTCTGCGATAACCGAAGCTCCTATCGTAGAAGAAATAATTTTAAGTCGTTCATGTGCAATACAGTACGTTTGCCATTATTTATCTTTCAAATTCAAGATTCATTTTTTAAATTCAGAAAAAGTGACACTGTCTGTTATGGATAAAACAATGTTTAAATTATAGTTTATATAACAGTTTACAGTGATTTATATTTGTGTATAGTTAGTATAATATTTCTATTGTTTTAGGTAATAATTAAATTATTTATAAAAACGATAAGCAAGAGTAGATATAGTATCGATATTGCTTTCTGCGTGTGCCATAAATTCAGTTTTTAATAGGTACAACTGAAATGCTTATCCTTCGGATGTAAAACAAACACCAGTGCAAACTTGTAATAATTTCCTAGACATGGCTACTAAATATTTCACTTTATTACCGACAGATACCAACATTTATTTCCTAAAGTACTACAAATGTTGATATTACGTACCAAACGATATTGGATGCTTTCATCCTACAGAAATTCAAATATGCAGAAACATTCAGAACATACATAATATGCAAAAATATATAAACCATCAGAAGTGACATCCATATTACAATATCGCTAGAGTAAAATGAATTTAGGTACTATTTTAAAGCTCTGTTTAAGAAAACATGAAGTTGCATAAACTTCCACCTTCTATTCATTATAATCAGTCATAAAAGTCTACGTACACTAAATATATGATAAGGAAGTTTACCTAATCCGAAAATTCTGATTTTAATAAAAGTTTATGTGCATGTAGAGCATAACAGATTATATTATATGATACCATTTTTCATTTTTAATGGCATATCACTTCAAGGAAATGAAACTGCTTGAAGTTTCAGTGTATTACCATTTTTTAAACATAATTTTGTATCGGTGTAAAAATTCCTGCTGTAAAAAAGAATTCCCAGACACTATTGTATTCAAAACATTGAAAAATACTGAAACTGGGGATTGATTTTAAAAAATTGTTCCATATACAATCCATTATATCATTAAATTTCATGCTTTTCGTAATTTCGATCTAGATTAAGACCATTTTCAAGGAAAAAATTTCGTTTCTTTTTTCCCGTCATAACAATTGAATTGTGTACATGTTTTCTCTTTTCTACGCGCGTAAATTGTATAAAAAAAATGTTTCCTTGAAAATGGTCTTAACCTGGACCAAGAACGTGAGAAAGCATAAACTTTAATGCAAAGCTGTTTTAATTTTTCGCAAAAAGAAAACAGTAACTTAGCGGTGAAACCATCTTTCTGAATTACATAGAGTGTACATAGTCTTTTGTGACTGACTCTATGTACGTACATATTTCTGACGGTCACTTGCCCCTCGAGCAGCGCACAGAAGAGCGTTGTCAGGCAATATCTCATATTTTATTTAAAAGACTACCAAACAGAGCCCCATGTAATAATAATAAACATCGTCTCCCTTTGACCGACGTGATAGCATTTACTGGCCATATTTCATGAAAGACGATTGCCGTGTTACGCATTTACGATCGTTCCTTCGAGGCTCGTCGTACCAATCGACAGATAACTGTTCGACGTCTGCGCCGCCGCCGCATTGCCAGTAACAGTTCCTTCCTGTGCCACGTCTCTGGCAAACGGTCAAATAAACGGCAATATCTCGAGTACGCGGTAATAAACAGATTCGAATTTGCATTAAAACGCAGGCCAAACTCGTACGTTGTCGGTGGGCCGCGCTAATAATAAGCCGATAGACTGAACGTTGCAGCCGAATCCGACGGCCAAAATTGTTGGTCTTGCCTGTTTTGGCGCAGGAGTCGACCATGCCTGCGCGCAGATTTGGTGAAGCCGATAATTGTGCCCCTGTTGGATCGGATTGGCCCCTGTTCAGGAGCCAAATTAATACGCTGCCCTCTGCCTGTTTATACGCTTCCGCTTCACGTTTGTTGGAGTGCATCAGGCGTGCTCCATGTTTTATTGAAATTGTCTGCTGGCGTAGGTGTGGATTGGAAGCAGCGTTGTACGTGTGCGTTTATTCGCAGAGATTTCATAGGGAAAATTTGATCTGCAGAGGATTTCGTTTGGTATGTTATGGAAGGATCGTTTTATTGGGTTCGCGAGGAGAGCTTCCTGGTGAGAAGGATTCTAATGAGGTTTTGTTGTTTGGAAAAGTTGTGAAGTGAGATAGGTTAATACCTTCTTCTCGATGTGTATGGTAATTTAACTGATATGTATTTATTAATAATTGAAGTTAACTGAAGAATAAGTGAAGCTAAGAACTACCCTAATTTTAAATATTAATCATCTGAGCATAAAGATAAATCGCGATAAGCAGGTATAATTTTGAAGAATTCAAATTCTTTTATCGCGTAACCAATTTCGTAATTAATTCGATCGTAGGAGCCATAATTTTATTTTATTACTCTTCTTAAGCAATCCTACTATCGAGCGTAGTATTCTGGCATATACAAAGAACTCCCGGAAATTAAGTGGCTGCTGTGGATTCCAATCTTTTTGCTTCGAACGTCGATAGGTTTCCATCGTGCGGGAACAACGCAAGACCTATTTCATTGAATATGCTTCGTGTCAGAATTTCAGATTTTAGTGCTCAACTTCTATTGCTCAAAATTAAATGAAACTTCTATATACACTATTTTATGGGTATACATTTCGTATTCCCTTGTATTGAGACTTCTCGTTTAATGGCGAAGGACAGTAAAATAGTGAATAGCTGAAAGTTCTTTTTTAGCTGAAAAACCGATAAAACTTTTTTTTTGTCGTTTTCATGTTGAATATCTATTCTCTAAAAATGTTCCATATTTTCGTTATTTTATATGCGTTCTCAGGCACTTTTCTAGACGATGAAAAATAATGGATGACTGAAAACTTGTGTCATCAGATATTTCGTACCCTGCAGGAGTACTGTCACAAATCTCAAATTTTCACTGTTTATTCAGTTTTTTATTCCATGGAAAGTCTTCTAGTCTATAGATATACTATGGTTCCTAATTTTGTACAAGAAGTAGATTTCTTCAATTTTAGCTAATTGATATTGATATACTTGACGAATATAATCGTTATGAAAAAATGGTCACTTTTGGGGCAACGACGAGTGTACTCCTCGTATGCAAAAATAAAATACCATCTGCAGTACACGCCATTTTATCATAATTAATTCAAATTCACAGTAAGTGTATTTACTCTGCGTTTAACAAACATACTCGTAATTGCTTGATTTTATTCACGCAAGCAGATACACATCTCCAAAACAAAATTCCACTGCTGAAAGGATTAACTTATAATAGCACTTTCACAAAAATGCTATACGTGTATTCAAAACCATTTCTTTATCTCATTGTCTGCAACCAACGTAATGAAAGTCTCTTCGTACATCAAATTCAGATTACCACACAGAAAACAAGACCTTTAATAATGTCCTGCCATATTTAAATAATCCAAGTAAAAGCTTGCACATTATACACGATGAAAATGTACAGCTCATGGTCGTTCTATTTCGCGAATGCACGCCACGATCCAGATCCAGGCCTTACTCTTTCTAAGTCGTCACAAGCGATGGCATTCAACGCAGTGAAGAACGACGCGCTTTATCTGCACTCTCGTCGCTCATTAAGGATTTATCGGGATGGACTATCTCGTTATCGGTCGACGAAGAAACATATGAACAGACACGATCGTTCGAATATATGGGACGCAGGAAACCGAACAAACGACACACAGTGGAGTATTGGTCCAATAGAGCTGGCCAAAACACGATTTTTCAAATCTTGTGTAAGATATAAAATTTTCGTTGTGTGACCTAATCGATCTAATCAACCTAATGGAACATATGAACAACACTGTATCAGTGTTATTTCTTTTTTATTTGTAGACTCATGAAGCGTTGTTCTACATCGAAAGTAAAAACTTTTGTAATACTAATTTCTCTCTTCGTCTGTTTTTGAAATATCGCTCGGTTATTATCTACATTATTGTCTACATTATACATTCCAGCAACTCTAACCTTCTTATTGTTTGTCTATTTGCAATTATTCAAGTTTGAAAATTACCTAATATTTAGTGCGATATTTCCCATTTGTAGAATTTTCATGACAGAAATTTTTAGTTTCTGTTAACAATGCAAAAAGAATTGGCTGCCAAGATATGCCGATAAGGCTTTTACATTATTTGTTGTACCGCGTTGTATGGAGCAAACGCATTGTGTGTTGTGTCGCAGTCACATTGTTTAGCGATAACGCCAGATTTATGCCAATTATTATTATTATTATACGCAATTTTAATGTGTGTTATACGTGTGTAGTATAAGTTGGTGCATATTGAATAACATACGACTCTAGCAGTTAATGACCACAACTTCTGTTGCCGATTATAGAAAGAATATTTCTGTGGTTGTAAGGCAAAACGACCTGTGTCACATGTTCAAAAAATTCGAGTTAAAACCTCAATTGAGATCTAGAATATAGAATTCATACTTTTAGAAAGAAAAAAGGGACACTACAAGTAGTACTTGATTTTAAAATAAGGGATCAAGAAAGTCCATAAGACAGTATTGAAGTTGAAAACTAAACATCAATATCTCGAAAACAAAAATATGTCACTTGAGTCGTTTTGCCATACAATCACAGATTTATGGAGTAGCGAGCTGACTTAAAGGTTCAAGTGTAAAATGCTACATAAAAAAACGATTTAAGCAAATAAATTATTTCTAATGTTTTTTCTCATCTTCTGTAGCTTCTAATTAATTAATATCACACAGTTACGCATTGTGTCATTTTTAAACTGTAATTCGTTGCATCGAAGTGATAACAATAACTTTGGCCACCCTTTTCGCGCAAATACGAAGTGTATAACGGCCAATCTCGCTGAAGCACTCCACAATTTGTTATGCATGGTCACAGGACTCGCGAATCGATTGCCAGTTACTCGCGCGAACGACTGAATTTCCGATTAAATGGAACCATTCGACAAAACGGGGGGAGTTTGTCAGCGAGGGAAATTCGTTTCGTTATAAAAGTAGGAGGGAAACAGAGACGCGCTCGTTCGCGTTTCCGCTAATCACGGCCAGCGTTGAAAGCAAATTAGATCGCCGTTTTAACGAACCTGCCACGGTAACGAGTATTCCATGGATTTCATTAGAACAGTGCTGTCGTTCTCATTTTTCCTCCCATTCGAAGTCGAGTTTACTCGTTTCAGGTATCTGCTGAATAGTATGAGCAGACCTGGCGTTGTCAAGCAAAATGACTTAAGTCACGTACTTTGTTTTCGAAATATGGCGTTTCGAGTTTTCTTATTGATTTGCATTTTGTTAATGTCTTATATTTAAGCGTAATTTTGTTAAGGTAGTCGTAAAAATCCAAGACTTGGTTCAAATTTTGGGGACAATTTTTGTCCAATTTTTGAGCTAGTCAACTTCAGCGAAGCACTAGTGAATTGAATATCCTATTTTCCTATGACAACCATTATATTAAAATTTAATTTTTTTTCAATAAATTTAAATAATGTTAAAAACTGTTACTATAATTTACATAGTATCACACCAATTTCATATTCATGATTGGAAACGAATTTCCATTTGACCAACATAGTTGGCTAAGAAACACCTTAATGGCTTTCTTCTTTCTGAAAATATAAATTCTATGTTCTAGGCCTCAATTAAAGCTTTAATTTAAATTTGTTAAAAATGCGACGTACCTAGATATTTCTGCCATACAGGCATAGAAATATTGCTCATTGTTCAGTGATTTATGAAACCTCTAAAGAGATAAAGAAAAATATGTTCATTGTGGAATTGTAAACGTTTATGTTCGTGGAATTGTAATTGAAAAGTTCATGTTTAATTCAAGTTTATCGTGTACTCGATCTTGTATATTGCAAATTCAATTTACTTGATTATCATTGTAGACGATAGGATTTGGTGAGAATATTTTTTTCTTCGTGTTTTCTTTTTCTTCTGTGAAGGAACATAAAACTTCTCTTGACAGATTTATACATCTGTACATATATACATTCTCCGAATTTCTATTTGGAATCACGTTTCTTCTTATACTCAGTGCCACGTTATCAGGAATTTTAATTATTGAAGAAAATATTCCTCCACTCCCACATCTTTTTTTCACTTTTCTTCGTTAATTTTTCTTACTAGAGCAGTTTGTTCGATCCAAATTTTTCTCCTTAATCTTCGAGGTTTTTTTGTGAATCATTGATACTTGAAACTTTGCGCTTCTCTTCTGATAACGGCTAGAACTTTAAAACCTGATAAAACTTCCTGCCATTGGACGTTCACTTAAGTCCTCGACGAAGTATCTAAGTATTTACGACAGAAGATGCTACAATATTACGGGCTAAATTGAAATATAAGTTCCTCAAGTTGAAACGAATCGAAAAGTATTCTACGTCACTGCAATAAAAGACTTCGTTTTCAAAATGCAGCAATTAATGTTTCACGTTCTTCAACATCCGGCGCGCGTTATTTAAATCTCAAACAGTTGCGCGGACGAAGGCGCTGTTTTCATTTACATGTGAAAAACAGAATGATTCATCTACGTGTGTTTATGTTAATTCAAGATATCTAATCGTGAAAGCTGCTACGTTCTCTTTTGTTCTATTATCTGCTGTTTCGTTTAATCAGCGTTCAGTTCTTTTTATCATGGCAGAAGCAAAAAATCATTCATGAATGGCTCAAGTAGGTACCTCAAACGAAAATGCACTAAAAATTTATTTAACTCATTTATCCACAGCTTTAAGACACTATTTTATCTCATTGTTAACAGTATAATTACATAGCAAAATTCTTACACACTTCAATGTGTCCCCCATTCTTTAATATTCCTGTAGAATATGAAGTTCTACTATTCTCAAGCTTCATTCAGTCCACTTAGCTATTTCTCAATATCATTTCACTTTATAGTTTATGTTTATAATATAAGAATGCAAAGTTCATCATCTGTTCCCCACTTTTGAAATTCCCAGTACATCAAGTCTAATCTCACCGAACATTTTCTTCATCTTTTTGGCCATCACTTTCGGATGTCTAATAATATACGAAAACTTCTCTACACGTTGCTCTGTCCCTCATTTTTGAAACTTCCCATACAATATCCGGTTCCAACTCAAGGAGAGGCTCGAAAGTTGGATGGTAGGCCGATGACGTCGACGTGGATAAAATTTATTGGCAGCGCGTCTAGGCTCCCTCTCCTGAGTACTCGTTATCCGGTGGTTAACGAGATCAGAAAACAAATGCTGGCACGGAGGGGGTGGGGGATCAAGAGATGTTCCCCAGACTACTCGGTTTCCCGAGTTTCGATAGAGCTTCATGAATTATTCGCCAGTTTGTTTCGCCCGCCGATGTCGCATCGTATTATGTTCCATCACGAAGGACGCATCGATTTCGAATCACATTTTACGCCACGCTCCTGTCCCTAGGCACGATTTATGCGGGACATTCTCGAAATAGAGTTTTTTGTCACTGCAAAAAAGTCCCTAAATTACGACGGGAATAACAGGAATTCCTCTGAACTGGAATGCTCATTTTTGCGTCATTAGGTGAATGTTGGACGTAAAGGATACACTGATATTTGCAAATGCCGTCAAGCCTGAGATTAATGAGATCGGAAAGAGGACATTATGGGCACTGTGCTTCGTTTTACGAGGCAAGAAGCTCGAAACATTAATAACAGTCGGGACATTTTTGCTGGATGGCTTTAACCTTCCTCATTTTTTTCGTGTTAGGAAATGTAATTTTATTGTTTCAGTTGATTTCTGAGGCATTTTTGGAATTTTGTTGAATGTCTTTTATGCCATGGGTTTAGGAGGGTGAATTGTTGGTGTATGTACTTGGTTAATATTTGAAGAGTGCTAGTGAAGTAACTACTCGTTGTGAGCTCGTCGATACTTTTACTTTACTAACTTTTTGAAATTATTCTTCACATTTTTATCAGCTTAAGTAAAAGTTCAGTTTAATGAAATTTTTCATGTGAGTATTATTTCGTTTCGCATAAGTTTCCATACAGAAGATGGCCAGGAAAAAAACGACTGACATTATCTTAACATTCTTAATATTAAAATAGTTTTAAATTTCCTAAATTTGAATAGGTATGAATTTCAACAGCTTTTTTTGCACCGCCAATGTTTAAAGGCCAGCATTTTTTGACACAAGTCCCAAATTCGAAGAATTTTTGTTATTTGATCGGATATGCTTTAATATAGAATGTAAAATGTATTTAGCATTCAAATATATATATCTCTAAATGGACAAATTCATGGGTCGCTGTACATAATTTTACAAAATCTTCTAATATAATACTTTTTCTAATGACTTAAAATATTTTAAAGTAACATAATCAAAATACTTTGAAATTCAAATATTTAATACGTATATATACATCCCATTAAAATATTCTAAACGCCTAGGGTAACGAACCTAGTTTCCAAACAGGTACTAAATTTTTTTTAAATTTGGAAGCAAACGTAAGGTAATTTAGTCATTATATTTTTTAAATAAAATTTAAGATTTTCTTTACGTGTGTACCTACATAGAAACTATATTCTTTTTCAAGTATATTTCTTTTCAAATTTAAAAAGAATTAATTTTGGAAACTTAGCACTACTCTTTAGTCTCACAATTCACTGAAGACTTCCCAGTATGAATGACGACGCGTTTACAATGAGAAAGTACTATATAATTCGTTTGGCAAACGCACCCTTAAGACCATCCATCGCTATCAGTGTCGAAAATAAGGATAGATCGCTATCCACGCGAGCATCAGGCAAACGGAGGAAAAAGTTTTTACGGTCGACAGGAAAACCTATAAAGTGTTAAGCATGCCTGCCAGCGGAAGGGAATAATAGCGTGGTAATCGTGGATCGTTTGGACATGCAAGGCCGTTCTATAGCAGCTGATACATTTCTTATCGTCCCGATTTAAGTCCCCTATCAATAAGATGAAACGATAATTTCTTGATGGAAATTTAAATTTCTAAGAAAATCACGATATTTTCAATCTGGCTTGATACTTGATACTGATTCTGATTCAATCTGGTTCCATTAATAACTAGAATTTTAGATCAATTAGGTGGACTCTTTAAGATCCTTTTAAAGTTTGTAAATTGGGGGTTTGAATATTCGAAAATGTGATGAGCTGAAAATTTGAGAATTTGAAGATTTGGAAATTTGAATTCTATTGTATTGGGTATATAGTTTTAAGATCCCTGAGTGAACCCATCTTGTTAATATTACTAATCGGATTAAAGGAGCTACTCAAACACTTCTCTATTATATTTTAAGCATTTCGTGCATTTTTTTACTGTTCTCGTAACTGAAACAAGGTGACCTCTGATTATTACTATGTAATGTAGTCTTATCTGTTGTTTTAAGTCTTAAAGAAGGATACCAGTAGGTATATCTTATTTTTAACACGTTAACTGCTGCCGACGTAATTTTACATCATTTTAAACTCTAAGTTCTTACCGCCTACATACTTTTACGTTATTTTAAAGTTTATGGCTGACGTAGTTCTACGTCATTCTGAAGTTTATAGCTTTAGATTTTTGGAAACTGCTAGCGTCATATAACTAAGGCTCTGGCCTCAAAACCGCCAGCTGTGAAAAAGTTAATCATAACATCCATTTAGCTTGAATTTCCTAGCATCAATAAACAAAATAGTTCTAATATCAACAAATTGATCCTTCATGGAAAAATGATTCAAGAAATTTACCCAATCAACTTAATAGATTGGTAGATCCAACCGACAATTTTCAAGCGTAACAAAGTGGGTTTTCAGCTACAATTAACTGATTGTAACGTAAATAACTGTGTAATAGTCTTGAATGGCCAATTGATTTTGTCCAGATTATACCAATGCCTCATTTCGCTCAGCTCTTCCAAACTTTAACATTCTGCTTTAAATTTCGGCCGAGCAAGTGATTTCACGATGATTAGTTTCCAGTTTGAAATTACTTCCTCCAAAAGTTACTAGAAATGATTGAAAAGCTTGTGAAATTTAAAAAAGCAGGTGTTCCTGAATCAGAATCATGAATTATAATTGAATAATTATCTAATCAGTGATTAGTAATCGCTGGGGTACTTATCCCTACTTTTGTGCCTTGTATTAAAATCTTTTGTACATAAATTGAGGAATTATTTTCTTTATTTAAGTTTATATTACTAACATGTAAAATTAAAAAAAGTATCACACTTTTACTAAAAGTTCCTTCTTTTATTTTCTAATAATTAATTTTAATCCAAAGACATAGAAATAGGGACAAGTAGGTTCTTTAGACTGTGGATGTTTATGCAAATAGCTACTTTCATGAACAGATGTAAAATTTGAGCATAAAATGAAAATCTAAAATTTAACATGTTTACTAACTTCGCGTCTCCAAACTGCTCTGAATGTCTCTAAATGAGCGATAAAGCAATTCACGTAGGCGGTCGTTTAATTATCACGAGCAGAGAGTAATATTTTTTCCAGCAAACAATTCCCTTGTTGAATATGGATTTCGTACTAAGTGAAAAAAGAATTCAGTTAGTAGAAAAGAGATGAAACGGAATAAATCGTCATTCGTCGCACGCAATGACGTGCTTTTCACGATAATTATCTAATATGTAACCACGCTATTGTTTACTCTCGCTTTTCAGTCTGTATTATGTGTACACTCATCGACTTAAGTTATACCATTAATATGGTTATATAGCATGAACCAAATTGAATGAGAGCTTTGAAACTTAAAAAAATGGCGGCAGTTCAAGGTTTGAATTTCAAATCTTTTAGATACTTTTTCACCCTTAGCGTATTAAAAAAATTAGAAGCAAATATGCATGGTATATCATTCCACTGTCCAGTTATACAGGGTGTTTCAGAGATATATATCAATTCTTCAAAAACTGAATCTACACACTAACATAAGTAAAAAATGTTACATGAAGATATGTCCTACGTACCTTACTTTTCGAGTTATGGATGATTAAAGAGAATGTTCGACAATGTCTGTCACCCATTAGCTCTTTTCCTTTGAGGCTATTTAAAAATTATTGAATATTCAATGCAAGTGAATAATGTGCACGAACTGTAACAAAAGATAAAAAATAGATTTGTGTTTAATTAAATTAACGTATGTTGAGGTATATAGTAGACATTTCGGACATTCTCTTTAAGCATCCATAACTCAAGTAGTAAGGTGTATAGGATATACAAGGTGATCAGTTTATCTGGAAACCCTCTAATGAGTGTTGACAACACTTACAATGCTAACATCAATTACAATAAATGCTGCCAACACTCATTAGAAGGTTTCCAGATAAATTAATCGCCCTGTATGTTCATATAACACCTTTTGCTTATTTCAGCGTGAAGATTCAGCTTCTGAATCATTCACATGTATTTCTAAAACACCCTGTATCACAAGTAGTTCACATCAAGTAAGTCAAACGTGCCAGAGCTCCTAATTAGGAGAAAAATAGACGTGGAAAAGACCGCGACAGTATTTCCTTCAATACAGGAATTCCTTGCGTTTACTTTGCCATTGTACCGTTTCAATCCTGAATACTTTGCCTCACAAAGGGGTTTCTATCCGGCCCCCCATTAATTTTGGCGCAATTTGTTCCGCATTTACGCCGACGAGAAAGTTCCACTCGGTATAATTAAGCCTTCGTTGGTTCGTGTGACGGCAACTGTTGCCGTGAGGCTTGGAAACTCGGCTCAAGGGGGAAACCAAGCGCGCCCCGTGACTGGCAAGGGTGAAACTGTGACGTAACCGATCTGGTGCAATGCGGAAGGCGTTCAGAAACGTGGAAATCTTTTTTACTCACGGCGGATTCATCCATGACCGAGTTTTTCTTCGGCACGAAAATCGGAGCGAATCATGGACGTGTGATCTCTCTTAAGCGTCAGTGGAAGCAATTTCGAGCGTGGATGGTTTATCGACACCGAGCATATTGAATTATCTTGGCACGAACGCAGGTCTGGGGGAAATTTGAAACAGATACGGTGACGATTCGAGAGGCGTTGTCACGTGTCTGAGATTTTGGCTCTTTGGCTGAGGTTTAATCCTAGAGTGTTATTGTGTACTCCTGGGTGTTTTTTGAGCTAAAATAATCATTTGGATTTGCATGGTACATAATGCATAAGAAAATTTGAAAATTTTGAAATCATGAAATTTAAAAATTTTTAAATTTGAATATTTAAATGTTTAACATTAACAAGTTTTGAAATATATAAGACTGAAACTAAAAATTGTGAATTTTCTGTGCATTATTATAAATCATTTTCCATAATGATGATCGCAAGAACTCTATTAAAAGATACATAATGGCGTTATAATGCCACACTGGTTAACTGCCACAACACGAAAAGTATTTAAATTTCAAATAGTTACTACAAATGAGTCGATCTAAAGGCGTCGAATTAATTTACACAGCTAATAAAAGTCAACAAGTTTGTACGAGGCTTAACCCATTTGCATGCCACTCTTCATCCTGCTTATACCTATACATATCTACCACTTTTTACCACCGAAATTAAAAATATTGCAAGTCGTAACAGTGCTGCAACCTTGAATACTATTTTCGCAAAATACACTTTTTCTATCATAAAATTTATCACTCTCGCCTATGCGTAAAAGGCACCCACGCATACGAACCAGTTAACGTCACCTTGGCCATTTTCCTCGAGCCTGACGAAACAGGAATAATAATAATAAATATCCACGGGAAAAGCATCCGCGCAGAAAGTGTAAAAATATGAAATAAAAATAAAAGTTGTCCTTCGATCGAGGCGTTTCCTTGGTCACCAGTAAAGGATTAAAAAATAATCATCGAAGATTCCCGACTATTTTCGGTCAGTCAATATTCCTGCGACGCAAGACGAATGTTAAAACGCGTCCCGTTCGTCGCGAAACGGACACAGCGCCGTATCCGCAAGCGAAGCCATTCAATGCCTTTTTGCACACATCCTCCGGCAGCGTCAGATTAGGCATATTACGATAGAGATAGGTGAACGTAGGCGTATCAGCGTCATTTGCATAATAACTCCGTGCAGCTGCTTCGGTCGCGAGTCCGCTGACTATACGTGTAGCCGTTATGACTTGATCAAATGATAAGCCCCTGACCGCTATCAAAATTTAGCGCGGCCTAATGCTCAATGGACACGTCGATTCAGGACGATTCCCAGGCATAAACGGCCACTATAATCTCGGATCATTTGAGTTACGAACTACGTCCTTTGCGTTAGCGGTCGCTAATAAAAAAAGAAAGCACGAATCGAGCCATGGTCAACACTAATTAACAGAACAGAAGAGGAAAAGAAAGTGATTCTTTGCGTGAAGGTTAGCTGAAAGTAGGGAAGTAGGTGAATGGGTACGTTTGAAGTTTGAAGTTCAGAAACGGTCGTTTTTCAATACTTTCTCTTGGTACTATTTCCTTTTTGTGATTTATGTAGAAGAACTTGTATTAAATTCAATTTTGTGTCAGTGTTTCAACGACTTGAAATATAATTCACATATTTAAAATTGTATACCTTTAAATTTTTCATAATTGTAATTTTGAAGTGTACAAGTTTTCAAATTTTTAAGTTTTTAAATATTTGAATTTTAAATTTAAAAAATTTTGAAAATTTGAAAGCTTCGAATATACAAATTTTTAAATCCTCAAGCATTAAGGTTTCTAAGCCTCCAAACTTTCAGGATTTTAAATTTTCAACTTTTTCAAAATTTATATATTTGAACTTTGAAATCTTCAAATTTTTCTAATTTTCGATTACTCAGATATCTGTTCAAATAATTAAATTTTCGAAGGCTCAAACATTTTTCTGCTTTCTATTTGTTTTAATTTCCGGACTCCAATTTCTGGAACAAAATTCTGCACCTCTCTCGAGTATAATAGTTCTTCGCGCAGACCCGAGGAAGTACCATAAGCAAGCATCTTGGTAATTCGAAGAAATAAGAGCAGCAGCGACCAGTTCGTAACGAAAAAATATTGTATTCTCCCTTCCGTAACTAAGGAGTTAATTCAGCAGCAGTAGAGAGAATTTATCTGTTTGTTCGATCAACCCTCACAGAACACAATCAATTCCTACCCGGGAGCCGCGTGTATTCGTTTATTGCCTCGTAAAAAGAAAGCACCTGCGCCCATAATCTCGTGTTTCGCGTCCATTAGCGCACGCGAGACTTCTTCAAAGGAGGAAAAGCGTCCTTCAAAGAACGCTGTGCACCAAGACCTGTCCTTATTATTAGAAATTCCATCGATTCGCCATGGTTCACGGGTCGCGTTCAATTTCCCGTTAGCAGGGTCTTTGTACACACGTCAAGTGTGTTTTTCCACCGAGGCAGCGTTCAAAAACTCAGGTGCCTCTTTCTAGTGGCCCTCTCGAGATCGCTGATCGCTTTTGTAGAACGAGGTCGAGCCGCCTGATAAGTTTTTCGCATGTATCGACGATACGTCGTGGAAACTGTCAACAGTGAGATTGAAAGATTGATACGTGTTGCGTGTGTGCTGCTTTTCGATTATTGGAATTTTTATTTTCAAGTTCGCATTAACATGGCGACGTGACGATAATAGGCGTACTAACACTGGAATATGGTGTGAGTGTAAATGTTTTCATTGGCACGTTAGTTGTGTAGGGGTGGAAAGTATCACTTATATATCTACAGTATTGTATCGAATTATTAATTCTCTTTACACTCTATTAAAGTTTTCTAGTACCAGTTATTAAAACATATTTCAGTTTTAATTGGGTTTTTGACACCATTCAAATGGCAGATAAAATATTTTGAATATCTACACAATAGGAAGAGATATTTAGGTGGCCTGGTTTAGGTGGACCACCCTGTATATCTGGACCCAAAGTCAATTTTATCATCGTTATTTCATGTACACTAACTTAATAATACAGAGATTAGATCCAAACTAATTGAAACTTGACAATGTGAAATTCGTTTAAAAGTCTAGGGGATGAAGATGAGTCAACTGACTCGCTATTTGCCACTGACACTGAAATAGATTGAAAACGAACCTTGGCACTGTATCGCAGGTGCGTCTGCTCCTGACATTGACCAAATAGTAACCTGTACCAAGATTAAAGGTTCAAACATCGTTTCTAAAGCAATTGAATGATACTGTTCTCAACAGTAAGACTCCTCGGGAAACAAATGTATTTTGCGTTCATTTTTTCTTTCGGTTTAGACGTTTTCCAGCCTTCATAGTATCGTTTGAGTCTTTCCCGTGGGTAATGTGCTAATTGCGAGTCATCAAGCAATCAGCGGTCGCGAACCAAGCTCAATTAAACAGTTAAGCGTTGTTTTATGCCTGACCAACCAGGTTCAGATCACGTACTCCCTGTTGTTGTTCTGCCTTTGATACATTTAATTTTGGCAGTTGAAGTTTATCGGCGAGTTGGCTCTTCTGCCGCTTCTAATTTTATTATTTTCGAAACGCGTCCCGGTGCAAGGGTACACTTCAAGAGACACGCGACTCTTAACTTAGAAATACAGCTCTAATTTTAAAGAATGCAGATTAAAATATTTTCGGCATCTTATTGTCTTCCTCAGCTAATGAAAATTCGGTTTTTAGGGACTTGGGTGCCCTCTCTGATAATGCATCAATGTTTTGTACATTGGGGTTGCGAGAGAAATTTCGAAGAGGCTTAAGGTAAATGTCCCAGTACCTGGACACTTAAGATGTCAAATGTCTCAGTAACTGAACAATCTTTTTAGCTATTTTTATGTACTTCCAGGTACTTGAAATGCACCTCAGTAACTGAAAATACTATTTTATGATAGTATTTTTTGTTTTTTATTAGGTACATTAGAATTCAAGCTCAAAATGAAATAAAACTAGCGTTTGTGTTCAGGTACTGGGACACTTACCTTATATTCTAATTCGGTGGATTGTGATTAGGACTCCTAAAAGTAGACAGAAAGATGGGTTTCTTTCTCTACAAATTTCTAATGACTCAAGACACCAACTCCAAAACTCACATGCCTTTCTCTCATCTTCCATTAATCGCTACACTTTCCCTTAAATTCCCCGATTATTCGATAAATAAAATATTTATGTAAGATTATTAGATAAATTTTTATTCTGATTGCTTCTGAATTCTTTCCTTCGATCGCAATCTTCGTCAGAATCAAGCAGCCAATAAACACACAGGAAGCACAGAAGTCTCGAACGAAATGAAATCGCGTTCAGCGTGCTCGTTAAAGTAGCTCTCGCGCCTGTACCTGAGGAAGTAATTGCATAGAGCTGCAATCTGATGGAATTCTGTCTAATAAGAAATTGCAAGGCGGGGGCGGACCACGCGCGACGGCTCTTGGGAATTTCTGGGAATAATTCTCTGTGCGCGAGCATAATACAGGAACTGATAAAGGAAGGACACCACGTGGGCGATTTCGATTATAATTTGCTTTTGTAGAATAATAACGCTCAGGCTAGTCGACGAAGTGTCAGAAATTTTAAGGGATGATTCTACATGTCGAAATAGAACGAAAATAAAGAATAACTGTTGCGTATGTCCAAGTATGTGGTTGTATGCCAAATTAATATTTTATTTGGATTGTTTAGAAAATTATTTATTTCGTTATCGATACAAATATCTCTAAGAGTTGAACGAAATCTGGTCTGTTGTGCAAGAAAATCTACAAAAGTGGAGTATGGTTAAATTCTATTGATTAATTCTGTGTGAGAGAGGGTAGGCTAAAAATCTACTATTGGTGGAGTTACAACAAGGAATAGGTGGTGGCATTACTATGCTTTCGTAGCTTAGGGAGCAGACACGCTTAACCATCATCACCGATTTTCAGCCACTGATCAAATTTCAAGCATAGAAATTACAGGTTCAATACAGTAAATATATCTCGAAATAACTCATAGTAAATAATTTGCAGGTAACATTATTATTTCTCAGATATAATTACTACATTAAGCCTGTTGTTTCAACGTTTGAAATTTGAACGAAGGCTATCGATAGGCAGTGATGGTTGAGCGCAATCGCTCGCTTAGTCAGGTCAGGCACAGCACATGGAATACCAGTAGAATAAGTCCCTAGTCAGACACATTTCACTGGTGTAACATAGTGGAGTCACAGCATTTATATCATCTCACTTTTAGCAGTTTAATTGCTCCTCTTCTAGTAGGTATCGTTAAAACTTGTTATTAATATTATTCACAATTGAGTAAGTTAATAACGAAATTATTATTCATACATGCGTGACATGGTAGTAAACGTTTTATTTATCATTTACAATCACGTAACGAAGTCATACGTAAACATAACGCAGTACTAAACATGTTAAATATAAAAACCATTAAAATAGTTCCCATACGACAGGGAAAAAAAAGAGAAAACTAAAAATTTATCTCCCCAAGAATAGAATTTAAATATTTTACGATAAAACAACCACATGTACATTCCTGCTTAAAAGTTTAAAGCACGCCTCGATGTTTAGATAAAACAAAATTTTTTATCGATATTCAGGTGCTATTTTTGTTTTTAATTATAATTAATTACAGTTTCCATAATATAAAAGAATAATATTATAAATAAAATATTTATTTCCTTAAGGAAGATAGCATATCTTTTGAAATTTTAACATGCTCCAAACTTTCGAGCGAGAATGCATGTGATAAATATTTGTCAAGTATAAATGCATGTATATCGCATATTGCCAAATATATGTATATTACTGAAAACAGTCGCCTGAGTACTGCAACTTAACAAACTCATCAAAGACCGAGTCTCACTGCTAACTTTCTTCCCCCAATGGGTAGCAAATGGCAGACAGGTTAAAGGGCGATAACGACGCAAGTGTATATCGGGCATCGTAGGAAGTGGTGGCAAGTACAAGGTGAAATATTCAATGCAAATTACAGTCACCGTAGGAACTGATGTCGAAAGTCGATGGGCGGTTCGGCACTTGACCTTTCTGCCCCCCTTAAAGGCTTTCATCTCGAGAATGATCTTGATTACATTCGACCCATCCCCCTCCTACGTTGCCTTCTCCTGTCTTCCCGCCACACGAGCGTGATTGGAGCTCGTTTGATAGGGAAACAATGAAAGTTCGTCAGGAAGAATGAAACTCGGCGATCGCGTGGAACACGTAGTGTCTGAAAGTGGTATAGTCATTGCAGAAATGTTTAGCATGGTCGTGAAATAATTACAATTGTAAAATACAAGCTGAGTGATAAAATTGTTGAGAAATAAGGACATCACCTTTTGCAGGATTTCATTCCAGACTTGGGAGCATTTTCTTTGAAACAAGAATGAAAAATAAGATTCTCAAATAATAAACGATTTCGATCACTTTTTTATTTTTGTTTTAGAAGTAACTTAAAACAGGTAGCTTGGGTGTTCGAATAAATGAATCAGTTTCAAGTAGTTTTATTTGAGTTAATTTAGCCCCTTGGACTCGGTTGTTCCTCCTAAGGGGACAAAATGTATGGGAAATCAGGACCTCCGTGTGTAAAGGGGTAGTAAGATATTGAAGTATTTTTTGTATAGTGTTATTATGTGAAAATTATCTGTGCAGGTAGTCTTTTAACTCACTGTATTTTTCTACAGCGACTTGACTGTGGTGACACAGCGCCACAAGGTATATTTACTCCTTACGTGCTCTCTATCGCCGATATGTGACGTAACGCTGTTCGCGCGTTGACCTTTTGCGGTTTCGGAACAGCGGTTTATCGAGCACTGGCTTCTTTGCGCTTTGTTCCCGATAGATTGTTTGACATGTCGGGTATTTGAAATTCGTGTGTATTGGCCATAAGTGAGACAGACCTTAATCAAGCAGGAACTTATCCGATTAATCTTCATTCGCTAAGGAATACTCTTTGCTTGCTAGAACGTCTACCAAAGTAATTTTGAAATTATTAAGAATTTAATTTAATTTCTCCGAATGAGACGTAAATGAGATACACGATAAAAGAAATTAAGGAAAAGAAAGAAATTACGTTATGCTTTGTCGTGCAACGGTTTTCGATACATGTATATCTTGAGATTTTTGATAAGAAGATAAGAATAGTCAGATGTTCGGTACGATAAGGACACCTGCAAATTTTGTGGCTACAGTCGTGGTATCAGAAGTCTTCATCAAATCAACATGTATTCTCTTCTTTAAATATTGCACCGAAGTCTGAAGTGTATTCTCAAGTACCCAGATCGAATAATAATAATAATTATAGTCGACAGTAGAGCAATAAAAAAGTAATTCAACTACACTTTGCAATGCAAATTCCTTCACAGAAACAAAATCGTGGTACTAAAACTGTAATGCTTGATTTACTTTCATTACTCATTGCATAGTTATTTATCTATAACTATCTACAAGCGAATAAAAAGCAAGACTCTTTATACCTTAATAGAATTATCGATGTGTTCATTAAATAGTTATTACCAGCAATCTTATCGATGTACCACTTGGTAATAAGTTTACCAATCAAGATTTTTCTATTTATTTTCCCACCCCTTGTTATTTTTATTACGTCATTCCGTTCTCCCTTCTATTACATTCAATTTTACTCCAATTTATCAGAACCCACTCGTACGTTTATCTCTTCAATATACATTTGATAATAGCGTTATCAATGGCTTGGTGTTTTCGTTTCATTAACTTTGATCGAACATAACCGGTCGGGACCTTATTAAACAGCGATCGTCTGCCATTCCCCCTCGTTATGTTAATACAACGTAATATTCAAATTGTATCAGTCAATATATTTGAGTCTCATCAATTTGATACATCTAATTTCGTGACGGCGTTCATCCAAAACTAGACATGTTGATCGTCGCTTCAATTCACAGACAGCGATCGTTCAGCTTGTTGACGGGAAAGAAACGCGTAGATACTTATTTTCTACTCTGCTCTCGCAACATGAGATTGAATCATCGATCAACAACCGACAACGAAGGTGTTCAATGTCAGTGTGCCGATTTCATGATGCGTTCGATACACTTCGAGTTATGTCGAACAAACTTTCGCTGTTGGCTCCAGTGATGAATGCCTCCGTCGATACGTGGATTGTTTTCTTTCAATGCTTTTAGAATGCATACTCATCGTATATTATTATTGTTAAAAATGAAACGATTGGAAAACTTGCTCTGTTCTTCAGGATTCGTTTTTTGATTCTTTCGTTTCAGGATGTAATGCTAATTGATAGGTACTTATTTTCTAATACAGCGTCGATTTTTACAAATGGTAGAACATAAAGTTTGTAAGGCAAAAGTTCCAAAACCTAAACGCTTAAATTGTCAAATTTCCCAGTTAGTAGACAACCTAAAACTCTATGTCTCAATACTTTAATTATGAGGTCCCAAAAACTGAAGATACTATTTTACGACACTAGTTTTTATTTTTAATTAAGTTACCTAATACATTAAAAAAGCATAAAATTGAATAAAATTAACGATAGTATTTAGGTATCAGGACATGTTACTCCCTTTATTTCAATTACTTACCTATCTGATAATCTAGCACTATATAGTTTCTTCATAAAAATTTTCGTCCCATCTTTGTTGCTCATTTTACGCCTTTATTCTTAGCTCGTATTATTTATTTCCTGAGTAAGACTTCTTGCGAAATAGTTATCGATACGTGTGCACGTAATATTTATCATTCATTGACACGTATGACTGCACAAGTGCGCATCTTACATGTACATATACATATGTAGACATATTATCAGTACTATAATGCGTTTATTTCATTGTTATTCTTGATATTATTAATAGTGAGTGAGTCAAAGGAGGGAACACATAAAGAATTTATTACGTCTTCTTGTTGTTTGAGAATAAACATTTCCTCGATATATATATTGTGTAATTTCATCAGTATGCTATTTTCTTCTCGATGTATGCGAAGGGAAGAACAGATGCTGCAAAGTCGTGGTGGTAGTTTATTTTTCATACTTCACTTCACGAGGGGAAGAATTTCGGTTTATCTTCGTTGGAATCGAGCCAATTCCTAATTTGCTGGAATTGAATAAAACGCAGTGCTGAAGGGAGGGACATTCGAATAGCTTTACTAGGAAAACTCTTTGATGTACTTTCGTATCACAAATCTAATTTCCACGTGGAACATTTGAAGGCAGGGGACAGGAATGAAATTGAGAGATTCTTGTATCAAGTATCTCGGTTTTTCTTATATGAAGAAATATGGGAATACTTAAACCTTCGATAGCATATAAATTGGTCATAGGAAAAATATTCTCGAGAGTACATTCTTTGATGGAAAGTACCAAAGTAGCGCAGTTACTTCTTATATTGAAGTGGAATCACCGTGATTGAGATCTCAGGGCACAAACATAAAGTTTCACGAATTGGAAACTAGAAATAGGAACAAGTATAGAAAGAGACTTTGAGGATTTAGAAATATAAAGTCACTTGTTTGAAAAAGTAATATTGGATTCTCTCAGTGACCCCATCTTGTTATGCTAACGCTTAATATATAAGTATAAAACTTGGTTGAAAAAAGTAGTATTAAATCCTCTGCAAATTATCCTGTCAAGCACAGTCAATAAATTTCACGCGAGAAACAGCTCCAAGAAACGAATTTTGTCGCGTGTTAAAACAGTGCAGAATGACATCATGTGAATATTACTCGCGTGCCTCGACTTCTTTCTTTTCTCTTACTCGGCAATTCCATTTACACGTTTTATTCTGTGCTCGAGATCTCGTCGAGGCACGTACCGACTTACGCCAAGAGACTCATCACCTTTGTCGTACATTGCTTATTAACTTGCAAATAATGAAAACTGAGAGCAAAAAGTTTAGCAAGAAATTAAACGAGAACAGAGTGCATTGTCCGATGAATACCTACATATTTATGAAACATTCTACTTACTATGTGCTATGTAATCTTATATCCTCGTTTACGAAACAGAATTTGTATTCTCTTTATTTGAAATGTAAATACGTACTTGGCTTCAGTTTCGTTTTAATTGACGTTTTATTTTGAGTCTGTTGATTTATACGGAAATAATGTTTGTACAAAAACGTGCGGTTTCACCTTGAGTATAGTTACATACATTTTCAATTATACGAATATTTGCATGTTAAAATTTTGAGCTATTCCAAAATTCAAAATTTGTAAGTATTCTAATATTCAAATATTGAACTATACCAATATTCAAAATTTTTAAGTATTCTAATATTCAAATATTCAAATTTTGAACTATTGCAATATTCAAATATTTAAATTTTGAACTATTCCAATATTCAAATTTTGAACTACTCCAATATTCATATATTCAAATTTTGAATTATTCCAATATTCAAATGTTGAACTATTCCAAAATTCAAAATTTTTAATATTCTAATGTTTAAATATAGCAAATTTTCTAATATTCTGCTACTAACATTTTTTTAAATATTCTGTTATTGCAATAGTCAAGAATTCTAATAATCAAATATTGAATTTTTTAAGTATCTATTTTAATATTCAAGTGTTAGAAATTCCAGATATTCCAACATTCAAATACTAAAATTGTCAACTATTTTCCTATTCAGATTACGTGAATACTTTCTCGAAAATGAACTTGTACTCACTAATTCACCTTAGAATCACAGATATTTCTAACTCCTAAAGTGAACCCCTAGTTCATAGTTTCTCTTATAATAATCCTATTTAAGATTACCACGCAGAATCCGACAAACATTGCATATCTGTTTTCCTTAAACTTTAGAATTGCAATAAAATTCACCCAACTTTCACCCATTTCTCCACAACACCACATAGAGCAGTATATTCCTCATGAGATGTACCAGTTATACTCTGGCAGTTCTGCTTATTATTTGGCTCGGTCAGCAGCAGCGTAGATGGAAAAGCTCGCGTCGCTCGTTACCCCGCCGTCTGGTTTCTTCTTCGTCGCCGTTTAGACGAACCAGATAGTCGAACGGTGAGTCATAAACGACGGGAAGAGTAAAGCATTCTTTTCCACTTGCTCCTTGTGCAGCCTTCGCCTCGGTATTAACGCATACTGACTATGTATATCCACACACATTTTTCATGGCCGTGTCACGTTCAGCTGCGTACACGGTTTTGACAGTTGTTTAACGCCTCGTTGCACCATACGTCACGGAACTGGTACTCGTCACTTGTGTTTAGTACCCTTCAAGAAGACCTCTCACGTTTTGTTACTCCATTTTCTGACCTTTGACTCTAAGTGAGCGGGACTCTGATGACGGTGATATATTGGGAGTGTTTACTGGACTTTCTGGTTGTAAGATCGTTATTTCTATGGTTGGGAGGCAAAATGACTTAAGTCACATACTTTTTTCGAGATATTGGCGTTTTTAACTTCAGTACTGTCTTATGGACTTGTGTCTTCTTGATCCCTTATTTTTAGGTAAAATAATTCTTTTGATGCTCTTTCTTCCTTCTGAAAGCATAAATCCTATATTCTAGATGTCAATTATGGCCTTAACTCGAATTTTTTGTTTCGTTTTACAACCACAGATTTGTGAAGAGGGAAGATTTACTGGGTGTAGCGAGTGTTTTAGAAATCAATTCATGAGATGATAGCTCCTTTTTGTTTTAACCCTTGGTATACAGAAATGGAATCACTCAGGGCATCTTACACTATTTTTCCCTGTCACCATATCTTTTTATGTATTTATACGTGTTCTTAGTTTCCAATTCCTAAAAATCTAAGCACTAAAATCTTAAAGAAGGTGATTTTATATTTGTATAATAAAGATCATTCATTATTGGTATCCATATCCTCATATTCTCCCATGGACTTCTGTTCCTTCATACATCTTTATTAAAACTGAATATTATAGTTTAATCGTTCTCAACTTCAGTTATTGAAGAACAATCAAAACCCTATGTCAGTTTCATATTTAATGGCTCAGTTTAAATAACTGGAACGAAGAAGAGAAGAATATATCATAAAACTATTTCCGAAGTCGATGGATGGCACTGGGAGTTTTACCACGGAAAGTCGTCTAGGTCGTTTTGGGAAATACAACTGGGATTCATTTATCATTCTCGTCACAGTGAAACGAAATTTCTTTGGACTGACGCTCGATGTATTTGTACATATTACTCGTACGTTCGAGTGGAAAGAATTCGTGACTACCGTCTCGAAAGAAATTTCAAACTTGAACGCCAGATGCTCGGCTAGTCGGATAAATTGAATTTTCCTATATCGCTTCGAATAAAACTCACTTAAGGTAATGGAACCTTCACAATTGGATGAATGTTATATGAGCCTGCATTATATCTGCAGTTTTCTGCAGTAATCTGAAATTTCAAATTAGAACTCAGAAATTAGTAGTATAAGCTTTATGTTTTAAGTAATTTATCAAAGGTCACTATTTAAATTTCTTAGAAACTTTTTGATGATAAACAGGTACAGAAATTATATGTAGATAAATTATAAATGTTAAATTAGCGTAAATTAAGCAGTAAAATAATGCTATTTTTCACGTAAGACTATTTTTTATGGAACTTCATAGAAAATAGAAAACTCATCAGGCAGTTTTCTCAGCTTTTTAGCTGGTTTTTCCATAACAAGAAGTTTTCTTTATTCTTGATCTGTGTATTTCTAAAATACATGTTCTAAAAAAAATACAGATAAATTAGGAAACATAGATTTCAAGAGCACCATGTTACATATTTGACAAACACATATTTTAGCTGAATTTCGAAGTCCTACAAAAATAAAATTTATTCAATACCTACAATATAAGATTTACAAGAATCAAATTCTTAAAATTTATAATTCGTACATAAAATTCTCTACAATAATTACTATAGAAAACTGCGATCTTACAAAATTTCTGCAACAAATAAACATCAATTCCTCTCTCGAGATTGGTGAAAGAGGCATCGCCTTTTCTTTTCCCATCTGGGAATAGACGTGTTTATTCTACGAAAGCCGCCGCTGACGTAACATACAATCGATTTCACCTGTCTCCATTCACACGATGAAAATAATAAACCGCAATTTCGTTGAGTCGGGCGCAGAGTTGATAAGGCGAGTGAGTTCATACGAAGTCATCGTACGCTGGATCGATACTCCAGGAACACTCGTAGACGCGATAAAAAAGCGCGATTTCTTGAACGCCAAGCAATTTAGCTATTTTTAAAGCAAGCTATTTTCTGCTTGTACCGCGTTGACACGTATTTTTTTCGAAATAGTAACCGAAGTTTGACCCAAGTTATCGTAGGAATTTTCTTCCTAGACTACTGTTTTCGATAAAACTTGTTCACTGTGTTCTGTGTTGTATTTCAAATACAGTTGAACTTCCTGAATCCGAACTAATGGAGAGATAGGTATAGCTCCATGTATTTTTGTTAGTTTTTACACCGTTTATTAATTTACTGCGCTTTCATTGCTGTCAAATTTTTCAATTATCTCGTATTTTGTAGGGATACTTAAAACGACATATTTTTGCATAGTCATTATCATCTCGAGTGTACCCCTATATCATTAGTTTTATATTAATGTATTAGTATTAGCTGTAGATTACAATTAGTATTTACTTAGTCAAAGAGATAGAAGCATACACTGTACGCAAATGTTATACGTTTATATTGAATTTAATTTATGGATATTGCTTATTTCAAAATAATTATTTTAACGTGTTTTCTTTTCATTGTTGCAGGTTTGTATCTGATGTATCTTAGTCTGGTACGAATTTTTCCTTCTGAAGTGTGGTGAAAAGGAGTCTAAGCGTAAGTAACGAATTTCGAAAAATCTCTTAACGAAACAATATTTTTAAAAATTTTCTTAACCCTTGAACCACGTTACAGAATGCCATGTAATATTTAAAAATACATAAAATACAAAATGTAAAGTATAAATTATGGTACTTAAAAGGTGAAGCAAATTTCGATTTAACTTCCACTTCATTAATTATGTTCACAACAATATAAAATTACATAGAAATCCGTAGTCTAATCATACGATTGCCTCTTAATTGCCCTCCTTAATTGTCTTTTAATTTGTCCCACAAATTCTCTACTCTCCGTTCAGCGCACCTCTCAATCTCGTCCCAATGAAATAAATAAATAGCAATAAATCTGCAAAGGATTGGAAATCTATTTGCTCAATTCGAAGCGTATCCGCAAATCGAATCGAGCAGAAGCAACTCAAACACCGTCAAATCTGATTGGACCGTGGTGAACCGAACGTTTGCGCGTCGAATCGAATGAAAAATAAAGCAGATCGCAAGTGCTGCACGTTCGCTCGAGTCTCCGAGCGCGAACCGTATCTCGTCTGTTATCGAAACCGCTTCTGATTGCAACTCGATCGAGGAGTCGTCGTTACAAGTTAGGACAAGTGGACGCTCGGTTATGATTGATGCAGCGAATCGCGACACGGTGTCCACTCGGGATTTGCATTGCAAACGACGTAGGTACGCAACATTCTCGGTTCAGAAACGCCACGACGGACGTCGAATAATTTCTATGACTTCGTCGGGCATCGATTTCTCTGGGGGCACCGAGACTGCACACGATGGAAGTTCTAGCGAAAAAGTATACAATTTTGTACACAATCTGTTTCAGATCTCAACTGAGAAACTTTGCCAACATATTTAGGAGGTTATTCTGAGCAAAAAATGTGTGCACTGTGGGTCGATTTGTCTCTTCGTTTTCGAGATATGGAAAGGAAAATAGTATATAATAAACCACAAGTGATTAAATGTATTCAAGCTTTAACTTTTAATTAGAATTCATTATTTATTTATTTGTTTATTTAAAATGATATTTATAATCTTTGAAAACCTCCTTTTTCATTCTCCTTTAGGCATCTTAAGAAAAGAGGGATGCACAGCCTGATTTCTATTGACAGAAAAAACATTTTAAGCTACTTCGAAGCAGGGTTGCCATACGAATTTCCTTCTTGGGAACAGTGAGAGAAACTAGAAGATGAGAAAAGAAATAATAGCTGTCCTATCTGAGGTCTTGGGCCTAGACATATACCAATAGGACACCCCTTATTTCTTTCCTCACCTCCCAATTATTTTCACTATACTCAAAGAGGGAGTTCGTATAAGACAACCCTATTTCAAAGTGCATGTTAGATACATCTTCAAGTTTAAAATTCTGTGGCGTCCCTGACGACCCCAGGGTGTCGATCTAGAGTGAAAACACCCTACAGAAGTGAGGTGCAAAAAAAATCCCCTGGCAACTGGATCATCTTTCGCCATAGTCCAAAACTTTCGTCATCGATCCCTGTTTCGGTTTCTGGATTCGTTCGACGCGATGCCCCGTCCATTGTTCCCACACACGGCCACTCTGCTGCGTTACAAGAAGCTTGCACGCGAATCCTGTCGGAAATGTCGTTCGTGGCGGACGCTTTAAATGTCGCAATCCGGAAAGCGTAACAGTAACCAAACGCTACGAGTTATAGTTCCCTCGCTGCTTGAAGCTCGGCAACTGTGAATGGATGTAATTACAGTTAACGTGTCTCTTGCTGGACACGATACTTTTCTGGCCGTTGCTTCACAAGCGTGGAACCGTGCCACGACGACAAACTTTGCTGAAATTAAGGGTGTGTCCATACGAGAGTTTTCGCGACAACTTTTATCGGGAACACTTTCACATGTCCATGTATCATTTTTCATGAATATTTTCAATAATTCAGTAGTTTAGTACAATACTTGTGTCATTGTGATTGGGTGGATACGTAGGCTGTGTTGGACGAGATTTTTTTTATGACTTTATTGTCTGGGATCAGCTTATCATTTGGGGATGCATGTGTGTAGAGTCAGTCAAAGGAATTAATTAGTTCATTAATTGGTAGGGTAAGTTATTGATTACTTTTGCACGGGAGGGAGCATCGTTGTAGATAAGAGCGAATCGATTGACTTTTAGTCAGTTTTTATGAATATTCTTCTGCACGCTGAAAGTGTTTTTTGTTGATGAAAGACCTAATTAAGTTTGTTATTAATATGTAGCAGTTCTAGGAAATTGACTATGTTTTTTGTTTGTGAAACTTGTACGAAATTATTCTGTTCTGAAGTTGGAAAGAAATTTTTATTTTTAGTTAGATATTTGATGCCTTTTTTAGGTCTTTTATTGTATGGACAACTTATTTGCTAGTTTACTTATTATTTATTCATGTCCTAGATAACTTATTCACTAGCATCCACTGATAAGTGAATACAGACGCAGTATTAGTTTATAACTTTATCATACAGGCACTGAATACAACCACGCGAACAGTTGACGCGATAAAAGTTGCAGAGGTTACATACAAGTAAATCGAGCAACGTAGAACACCAAGGTGTCGCTTGGACAAAGCATTGCGCAATGTTAACGCTCCAGCACGTCCACGTCGTTTTATGTAACGACAGCGATCCAAATGAACACATAATAAAAGTACCATCATACTTTTGTATTTTAGTCATAATCCGCAGTCTATTAATAAAATAAATAAACATAATTTTCCTATGCTACTGTCTAAAGCATTTCACAATATTCCTAAATACTTATTTAGTTAAACTATCAAATATCTCATCAAGTTTAAGCTCACATTTGACATCTGGAATCTTAATATTATTTTTCGACTTTAATTATTAGTTCATAGATTTCTTATGGGCAGCGAGTTTGAAAGTCAATCGTAGTCAATCTTAATTAAGATTAGAAACATTTAAAAAGGAACTGTTTCCTAAATCTCTGAAAACTCATTGCCAGCTGTTAGAAAAATTGACAAGGAAAGAGAGTTGCTCTAGGAAGCGAAGCCAAATATGACACTTCGCCGCGCGATTCAGCGCAAAGCAGCTTGTTTCGAGACGCCTGTCCAGCAAGGGAAACCTTATCGTACGACCATTAAATCTTTGCTGGTTATACAGAGAAATTGGCAGAAGCCAACAACGATGACACGTGCTATTTTTACGCCTTATACGCGAACTGCACGCCGCGTATTGTTTAAGCCGATGCACAATGTCTCTGATGCACTGGCTCTTTCATAGATGCGTGCAGGTGGATTGCAGCTCCATGTCTCTTTGTGCATTTCCAATCGACACGTATTGTGCGGGCTCGCTCTACCGACACGGGTCTTGGTTTCCTCCAGCTGTGCTCACGAGTGGAATACACGATGATCTGAAACACTGATTCGGCTAGAATTCTGAATATTCTAAATTGATGAGCATTAAGCTATAATATCATGCTGTGACTCACAGATTCGTTTATGTTTAATTTTGTGGTTGAAAGGCAAAGCCATCTGTCAGTAAAGCTTTCATTGATAATTACAATGCAGAATTTATATTTCTAGAAAGAAGAAAGAGTATTAAAAGAATTTTTTCACCTAACAATAAGGGTCCAAGAAAACATAAGTCTATAAAACAGTATTGAAGTTGAAGACTTTAAATGCCAATATCTCGAAAGTAAAACATGTGACTTAGGTTGTTTTGCCTTATAACCACAGAATTAGAACGTTAGTTAACTCTTTGAAGCATGGAATTTTAGAAAATAAAAAGGGCCATGTTGTACAGAAATTTTATTCTTGTATAATTTAACAAAACAGATTTATAACATTTGTTAGGGAATTATCAAGGTGCTTCAAGTAAGTTTCATTTTTAAAGATGGTATAAAAAGTATCCAGCCATGCATATTTAGGTACTTAAAGTTGAAACACTTTTAAACTTTTAAACTCTAAACTATACTTCAAAGACTTAAGGTGGTATTCTCATTCGTAGTCGTCGTTTTTATAGCGATCTCAGGCGTAAAATATTTTTTATTATTATGGACCTGTAATCTTGAAACTTTGTATCGTGTTTGGTCATATTTCGAGATCATGCAGTTAAATTTTTATGCAATTGTCTTCATAATCATGTACTCAAGTTGTCTGTTTCCCGCAGTGTAGCGTTTTAAATGGCTGCCACGATATCTCTGAAATGGTTTGATGAATCTTTCAATTTTACACATATATTAAATAAATGTTCCTTTATCGTACGAACCAAAATTACGATAATATCTACGATAGTTTGTCTTTTATCACCTAAAGAAGCAAAAGACTTTGTTGTTCAGTTTGTTGCACGATATTTTCGTATTGAACAGCATAGAATCAATGGGTTTCTGAAAATCAGCGAGCAATTTAAAGTCAATTCGGATCTACTGTCACAGAATAAATGTGAGGCACGAGGTCGTGAAGTTCGAAGAGGAAGTTTAAATCGAGAAAGCAGGAAGTCGTCGTGATTATAGGTACAGAAGCGTCTTCAGATTGATCGTGAGTCTAACTTTATCAGATTTGGCTGAAGTAAACAGGATAGGATGGGAACATGAAATTGCAGGAGTAGTGGGATTTCGATATCGGGAGTTAGAACTTTTGCAATAGCGTCTTCTTCAGTGATAGATCGCCATGCGATTTTCATTTAAAGATTTCAGAGTTAAAATTATATTTATAAAATATAATTATGTACATAACTGTAATTCATTTCTTTTTATTAGTGTTGTAGATACGAGAAATATCGAGTAGATTCGATTAGAATTTTTCACTTGTGCTGCTTTTATTGAAGGTTTTGCATTGCTTTGAAACTTGCTCGCATTTCAATACTTGATAAGGAATAAGTTTCAAGGTTTGATTAATAGTTACATTGTATGTTGAAATTTTCCACTTGTGGTGGATTTGTATAAGACTTAGGACTACCAGTTTTATTATTTAGGTTTTATTGTTTATTATTATTTAGGATTATTCGTATTCTTACACCCATCATGAATTAATCCATTAGTAAAAGTTCAAATCTTCTTCAAGATTTATTACTAAATCTTCATGAAAGTGATATCGATAAGTTGTGAAATTTTTCTGATGTAAATGAATTAAAATTGACTTTGAATTAAATATTTATGACATATAATTAATTTACAGAAAAAATTTTAATTACCTGAAAATAATGAAAAAATTCATATTGATAAATTATCATCTTTGACTTGAATACTCTAAGAGTTTTCAATCTCTTAATAGTATTATGCTTTAAGAAAAGAGGATTAAAAAGGAAATTAATTTCGAAGCATCATTATTCTTTCGTTTTTAGTAATAAGTACTAAGACACTTTTTAAAACCTCATAGTAACTTCTCACAATAAAATCTCCCATTAATTGATCGACTAATAACATAACAAAGTTGAAATGGAACATAGAAAAATCGATTCAGCAACCTAATAAAGTTACAAGTCCCTGTACCATCAATTTCCAGGTAAATTAACTTATCGCTACAACGAAGTTGATGAAGCGGACTCGACGAAACGGAAAGAGAACAGAGGATAAGATGAAATGAAACTTCCGCCATTAATCAATTCCCCAGAGAAGCTAGAAATTCAGTTAAACCTGATCTGCAGATTTACGTGGAAATCTAATTAAATAATCACAGCAAGAAAGCAAATAGCGACACCTGGGATTGAAATTTACATTTTAACTGCTTCATCGTAGACTTCAATTTGTCGAAGTCGTTATTCGCATGCAGTTATCACTTACTAGCATACAGTTCCCGTTTAGACGCAAATCTGCATCGGTTACTAGTAGAACGATGTCATAAATTACCTCATGAAATTAAGATTCTAATTCCGATTGCCGTGAAGTGGAATGAACCTGTTAGGGAGACGAGTGTCGTTCAGATCAGAACTCGAATGCAAATTCGCGTTAGATGAAATGCGAGGAATGAAATATGAGGGAACTAGATGATTTTGGATTCACTGTTAAAACAGTGACCTGAATTGTTTTTACAAAATCTGTGCTTTTTTATTTGGAAAATGAACTGAAGTAGAAATTTATTCGAAAACGATCTATTTTTTAACACATAAAAATATTAAAAAAGCTTAAATAGTTCCCTTTTTATCTCTATTTCAGTTATTTATTATCTGTCCAAAATAATGAGAACATAGAAAATTTTATCAAATTTTTAAAACAATCCAGATTAATTCCAAAATAGTCTAATAATCAAGAAGTTGATGCCAATTAAAGTAGGAACACAAGGAAAAGAATATTTAAGAAGTGTCTAAGTCTGCATTCGAATATCCAAAGAATATTCAACTCCTGAATTATTAAAATAATCTCAACTACCAATAACAACCCACGACGTCAACTAAACCATAATCCATGGATTAAGATTGTCGCGATCAGAAGACAAACAACTAACAACGCAAAGTTTGAGCACGAAATTGCTACTAATCCATTCACGAAGGAATCGACCAGCTGCGCAGAGTGAAATAGTTATCGAAGATGTAGTAGCTCCCAATCTGGTATAAATTTGCATTAGAGCCAGCGATTAAAGTAGAAGGGTGAGGCGATAACGTAAAGTTTGACCCTTGCATCGAGTATCTTCATCTCGAGCAAATTACAGTGGGGTTTAACGTTAAACATAGAGCCGTAGCGAAAGTTTCATTAACGAAGGTGCATGCAAATCGATGTTGGTTGCGCGCGAAATATAGGGTTTAATGCAGAGAGGAAGTTTGAATAAAAAATTCAGTCGAGCTTGCTGATAGAGTCGCGGTAGAATTTATTAACGAAGCTGCTGTGATTATTCAGTTAACTTCGTTGCAAATTCATATCCATATTACGCGCAGACTGGGAAGTTGCGATATGAAATTTTGTTGACATCAAGATTTTCATGTTAAATAAATCACTACAGCTCGTATTAATTTCTCATATTAATGCAGCATTACTGTAGCGATGGTTGAAGGATGTTAGTTGCCAGTGATTCAGACACGTGATGGCAAGCGTTTTTCCGCTGGCAATTAATTTCTAGCATGCATTCGACTCGTAACATGCGAATTTCCGTCACGGCAGTTTGCACGGTTGCAATTTCAACGTTAACTAGCGGCCATCGATGATTCGTGTTCGCGAATCGAATTAACATTCGTGAAATTACATGCTATAATTGTGTAAAACTCAGCTGTAATTATTTCTGATGCGTTCTCGTAATTGGGTAATTGATTACCATAAAGCATGGAAGGATGGAGTTGCAAATTATAAAAGGAAAATGTTATTGCTTCAATGTTTGTATAGGTACTTAATTCGTAATCAAATTTCGTAAATTATGTTTATTTACCTTGTTTTTTATCTACTTATTTGTTAACATTGCTAATTAATTTGTCACAATTAAAATTAAAGTTTTTACTGGTTACTGATTAGTCTCGCTTGATATTGCAATTAGGTTTCCATCATTTGCATAATTGAATATTGTATAACGTACGAGATCGATCTATTAATTTATTAGCAATGTAAATTTTATTAGTGGTGCAGGAAATTGATTACAGTATTTAGGTAAATATACATAAATTTTCATTGATTACATTTTAAATAGAATTCCTTATTTCAAATTCAGAATATATTAATAAATATATTACGCTTTTGTAAACTGCAGCATTAATATCTCTACAAATCTTGTACTTTTAATCTACAAAAGCGCCAGGTTATAGTCATGAGTTTCTCGTTGAGTTATACTTACGTGTACTTGATACATCTTCAGCAAACTTCTACATTGTTTCCTTAGCTTACCACTTTACTATTAAAACATTTACGTAGTACAGTTTTAAATATTCGACTATTTATATTTACAAATACTTCAATACTTAAATATCTAGATTTTCAAATTTTCCAATTCTCTTGCATCCAAATTATAATATGAGCCATTCTCAGACCAAAGTGATCGACTCTTTTCGAATTTTTAAAATTTTACTGCCAGAGCACTTGATTAATGCTTAACTTCTTATATTTAAAAAATATAACAAATTTTCAAATATGCAATTATCAAACACTCAAATACATTAATATACAAATTACAAAATTTTTCAATATTCATATTTTCTGGTATTCAGATTTTCAAACGTGCAACTCATAAAAAATATATTGCACGAAACTCGAACAAAAATTCACTGTTTGTCGACAGCAGAATTGACAGCGAAACCGTCCAAAGCGAGCTAAACCGTGCATAAAGAAATTAACACGCGTTCAAACAGGGGAGGATCATAAAAACAGTTCGGTCCGTGAGAGGATCGAATCGCGAGTTCGGGTGAACAGCGCAAGCAACGTATTAGCAGTAAAACTCGCAAACCTATTATGATAGTTAGCATCGGTTGTACGCGGGCGTCAAAGCAGCTTAAAAGTTAAATTAGCGTGTTGCGCAAGCTCGAACGCTAGCATTTAGTTTATTTCTGCCAGTAGGAGCCGACGACACAACGGCGCCAGTGTTTGTCATTACGCGAGTTCCTTCTAGGTGGTATTTTGGCATAGACTCCTGCAGGCAAATAACGCTGCTGTTCAGGCGCCCTTGAGGAACGATACTATCCCTAGACACACGAGTCTCCCAAGTGGCTCTCTTCGACGGCTGAAATCTCTCCCGATGTTGTTGAATCGAAATTGATAGCGGGCCAATTCCTTCGTTGAGCGACGCTAGATCTATTGTTTGCGGTTAAAAGTGGCAGAAGTTGCTGGCTGGGAGACAGTTGCTTCGGGGCTGTAGCTACTGAGGACGTCTACAGGGGTGAAATTAATCGGGAGGCGATTGCGACAAGACTATTTTCTGGGTCTTCATTTTCAGAGTGCATGAGTTTGTGAGGAATGCCAGTATGAATGTTGTGTTGGATGATTGTTTAATAACAGTAACATGCATTACTTAGGAAAAATACTTGTTAAAGATATAGCATTGTTTAGGGTAAGAGTGCTGATTAGTGTGTGCTGACCGATTATGTATATACTGTGTCTCTCCTTTTAATTTCACATGCCTATAACAAGATCTAGCACTATTGAATTGACAATATTAGATTCTATTAAAAAGACTTTTCAATCAGGACTTCGTAATATTCATCCAAGACAACCTACGAGTGCATCAGAGTTTCTATTGCAAAGTACAAATTTATTCAGAACCAGAATTACCTTTTCATGTACTAAATAGTAATCTAAGGAGTGAATGAAAATTAACCAGCACAGTGACTCACATTCGATGCATCCTGTTATCTGTAAATGCATTCGACGGGGGTTTCTAACCAACATGTCTGATAGTATCCGACCGCTCGATGACTCACGGTAATTTAACCCGAAATCTTCCAATTATATTGACAATTTATGTAATACTTGGATGCTTAAGTGGTTCCGTAATAATAGGCTTCGTGGTTAGGTCTTAGTCCTCGTCAATTATGCAAGTATGTACGCCGCTCGTAATAATTGCCATATCTTGGTGGCACGCTGCCTAACGATACCATGCGAAGCTTTCCACGGTTAAATAGTTAATGAAATCCACTTGGTGGAAAACCTTGGACTTTGACTGCTCGTTATGTGGAACTGTGGAAGTTATGGGACGTTAGTCATTTAACTATGCTAGTGATTGGTGGTACATGAGGAATAGATTTTTTAACAGGGTATTTTGACATTTTTTTAAAGTATTGATCGGTGCATCAATTGTTGGGTTATTCGTGATTCTGAGGAGTTGGGTTATAAATTGTCGAGTAATTTGGTGACTTTTAAAGAATGAAGTACTTGGATGATGAGGAATTTCCGATTTGGCATTTTACTCTGGCCACGTGAAATTTGGGACATTCAAATAGAATATGTGTAACAATTTTTTCTCTGTATTTTCTTAAATAAGTTTGTAGAACATCAAAGGTTAATAACGAAAGTTTAAAGGACTATTTCAACTAAAAGTGTAACAAACTTGAGTAAAACATTAAAATTGATGTTTGTGTTAATGACTGCAACTCACATGAAAAAACTATGAGTCATGGAAGCTAAAATGTTTATATTCATGATAAAAGGAGGACGATTCCGTAGTCTTGGGAGGTGTTCCTCTGGTCTTTGCTTGCACACGAAACGGTACGATAAGCTTATCGTTGAACCTGCACTTTACATTTCCATAGACTGTCGATCAGCCGCGCAGCTGATAAAAAAGATAGACCACGAACGTCGTTAACGAAAATTCTTTTCTAATCTACTGTTATCTGGCAGTCGTTTTCTGTTCTTTTTGTTGGGGATAAGGTTTCGTTTATACCGCTTGCAATAAGGATTATGTTGATGTTTTTGTTATTATATATATATTTAACATACTTCTTACAAAAGATTGTTTTTCCCTGATATTTCCTTTGAAATCATTCAAATTATGACATGAACGATTTTCTTGTTATTAAAAAAAGAGGAGATACTTAGCTGACCTGCTTCAGCGTGGACACCCTCTATTTGACAGTATGGAAAATTTAAATTAGAGAGTCTGAAAAATGGAAGAAGTGGTGATTTGAAAGCTTTAGATATTTAGATAAATACAAATTTGAAATTTTGAATATTTGAAAATTTGATAATTTAAAAACTTGAAAATTTGAAAATTTGTATTTTAAATATTCAAAGGTCCGTAGACTTGAAAATTTAATATTCCTTGTGTAGAAGAACTAGTAAGTAAGGGTTTCTGACTGACTCCACTTCAGTATCCCAAGCTTTTACATTTTAAGCTAACTACTCAACATTTCCACAGTTTTTTCCATTTCTGTTAATTTCGACGTAGTAATATACATAAGCTCCAATAGATATTTACAGCATAATTCATATCAACAGCATGACTTACCACCTCACAACTCGTGGCATTAGACACACCAACTCACCAATATCCAAATCTTATCTTCCGCGAACCTCCACACTCTACACGAACACACAGTTCAACGCACGAAAAGAACTGCACAAAAAGAAGAAACGAAAAACGAGTGAAGATAAAAGAACAGTGACACCAGTAAAAATTTGAAGCAAAAAGTGTCGCCACTTTTCGTCCCTTTGTTTAAAAAAAAAAAAAAAAAGAATCAGGCCATCCAAGTCCCTCCCTATAACTCTCCTCTTGCAAAGCAGAGAAATTGCCGCCTTCCCTCGTGTTCAATGCAGCCTCGATTCGCGATACCGAACAGAAGAGCGAGGAAAGAGGAGGAAGGAAAATAGGAAAACCGTGTCGTTAATCCACGGATTGCACGAGTGGCAGCCACGGAAGGGTGCAACGGCGAGGTCAAGATGCGTACGCGATTCGCGCGACAAGACGAACGATGGCGGGGGTTGGGGGAGGTCAAGGAGCCGAGGAGGCCTCTCATCGAGGGTACTCAACGTGGAACTCATTCATCAGCCGCGGCCATTCGGTGATTCACGCGACACATGACTCGTGTACGCGCTCCTAGACTGCTGCCACGAACACGTTTTACAGCCCATTTCTTGGCGACAACGATGCTACGTGCTGTGTTGCCCGATGGAAGTTGATCTCGCTGAATCGATTCGCCCCGAGGGACGAGTCATCCCTCTGTGTGGGGAGTTGGAACAATAAGGGAGAGTTTGGGGTATAGTATATGGTGCGGTCTTCACTTGCTGCTATAAGCTTGTGGATAGTTAACGACTATGAAATTGTGAAATAAACATTCAGTGCTTGTTTATGAGATTCGACCCTTTCAGTCTTGAGTTAGTTAACATTTTGCTACCTAATCCTTGGATGACTGACCTTCAGCCATGATGTACGAGACTGGCCTTGGGTCTTTTTGGACCCATACTAATATATGTATACTTTAGAAATAGGTTTCTGTCAAAATTGTATGTTGTTATACACCTAAGGGATGGTTAGATTGTAACATGAATGCAGAATACAGAAAAAATTATACTTTATTCATCATTTGCACAGTGTATACATAAAATACTCAGATTAAATCTGACCCAGGCTGTCTGGAGATTAAATTAGTTAACTCCTTGCTTAACACTTTGCTTCTTAAATTAGTTATCTCCTACATTAGTTTCCTTTGCAGGTACTCTTATGTTGAGACACACTATTAAATATCGCATATCAAATATAAATAATGAAGTTTTTTAGTAATACAATTTTTGTATACATATTTATATGTTAAATTCTCGAGTATTCTATTATTTGAATTTTTTAATACTCCTATGCGTATTTTAATATTCAAATACCCAATTTTTGCAATATTCCTGCCTATCCAATAATTCTACTAAAATTAATTCCCTTAAGATCAACATTCATCAATAACAAAATACGTTGTATGCGCGAAAGACTTTGCAACGCAGTAAAAACAGAAGCGCAACGTGATGGTGCATTTATTAGCGAAGCACACAAGTGGAAGATCGCTTGATAAATGACAGAACGTGTAGAAACACTTGCGCAGGAATAAAAGCTCAAACGTTGCAGGAATACGTTAGTATTTTACTCGGATTCGAATCGGAGGAGAACGGTCGATTCGGTGCTAATAATACAAAATTACTGGTGACGTAGGGGCAAGAAAGTGCATATTGCATAATGAATGACGACGCGCGACAGAAGAGGGTGAATTCAGTGGATTCGTGTTAGTGACGTATTCAATTCGTGGAAACACTGCACTCCCTTTGTGCAAAATGAGAAACACGATATGCAATTTTATGCATAAACGTCGATCTCTGTCGTTCTTCATGAATTAATTGAGTTGAACACCCTTTCATAATGGAAAATTTCGTTTAACCATGTTTGAAAACGATTTTTTTTTAAACGATAAATATTAGTGTATTCCTTTTTCAATAATACCTGGTTTTGAAATAAAATAAATAATTAAAAATATTTAATAAAAACAGGTTTTTATCATTACGGTATACAGTTGAATGAACAAATAAGCAAATATGGAATATCAATATGTATAACATTATATGTACACAGTAGTGGCAAATAAAATTGTACCGCTATGTATATTTGTATTTTATTTTATACTAAACAGCGACAGCATTCGTAAAACTATGGTGCCTTTAAATATTGATTTACCTTTTGTTTCTGTTTTGAGTTTGCCACTGCATGTAACTATGTTCAAATGTTGCAGCTTCACCCACTAAAGAAAAACACACACCTAAAATAAAAAGTTGATTAAAAGTTGAACAAGCAACCTTGTGAAAAGGTGAGATAAAGCGAGAATCGCAGCTATTAGAATTAGCCAGAAAAACGAAACAGCGATTCTTGGAAATGGTGGAGAAATGAACAAGTTTTTAGCGGAAGAATATTACTATGCGTAACACACATGGGAGAGGCTTTAATTGCATAATGATAAATTGAAACTGAAACACCAGCTGCAGTTGCAACCACGCGGGGTTATATTTAGCATTCGCCCCCGAACCACCGAAGCTTTCCCTAAATAAAAATAACTAAATAGCTTCCTCCCTCGCGTGTAACAAGGGGTTCCTCGAGCATCGCGTTTCTGCTCCCCATAGTTCTTGTCGTTTGCGCTATCTACTCGGTCTGATCAACTTAAGTTACGATATGGTTGTTGCATACGAGCGAAAATTATTATACACGCACTACAAAATGCCAAAACTTATACCTACAACATTTCATGCTTAAACTTTCCCTAAATCAGGTGCCTCCAGCTTCGTTGTCGTAGATTCGACTTAAAGTCTCCGTTACAGACCATGATTAACATTTTTCATTTCTTTTTACAGTATTTTAGTTTAATTTAATACCAGTTTTGTTAATATTACTAGTATTAAATCTTCTTATATTATTTTTTTTAAATTTATGATATCTATAGTATTTTAAATATAGATCTAGAATATTTATTTTTTGCTTCTTTTTAGGATTAATTAATCTGAACTTGTTGCTATCAGTTTTAATAATATTTCTAATATTTAAAATATTATTTTAATTTGAAATTTTAAATCTTTAACAAATTTTATTATTTAACATTTATGTATACTTCGTCTCGATTTATCGAAACAACTGCGAGGGAGAATTTTTTTTATCTTAGCTGAATAGCAGAGGGACGCGTTCTCGATGACGAAGATAAAGCAGCAGCGCGCTATACGTGCATCAGTCATATGTAGAATGAATCTATATTTCATAGAGCACGGCATCGTAGTGACGTCTTTAAACGGACATGATTGTTATCGGTGTCTACATACACGGCCTGATCGATACCATTGTACCACCGTTTTTCCTTTGCGCTTCAATTTGGCCTCGTTTCAGATGCGGAGAGTTCTCAATTGTCTTTAGAAAGTAAGCAGCTTTCCCAGCTTCGGTGAATCTACTAATATTCGGATTCGATTGGAAGTCGTATGAAACGTACATATTTCCGGAGTATCGAATTTCTAATCGGTTATTACGAAGTTCGAAACGGGCAGGTTGCCAAGATTCTTGGAATGTGAAATAAAAGCAATTGATTTGTTTTTCAGTGAAATGATACACACTATTACCTGCTAGACAAGTGTTAAATATTCAAATATTTATGTGTTGAGGTGTTAAATATCTGAGTACTTAAATATTCACATATTTATGTGTTGAGGTGTTAAATATCTGAGTACTTAAATATTCAAATATTTATGTGTGAGGTGTTCAATTAAATTAAGTATTTCAATATTTGAAAATTTGAACGCTGAAAGATTAGGAAATTTGGATATTTGAATATTTAGACAATTTTTGAATATCTGAATATTAGAATATTTGTAAATTTATATATTGAAATGCTAGAAAATTTGAAAAGATAAGAACTAGAAATATAAATTTGTATAAACGTCCGCGATCCAATAACAAGATTATAATAGAGCTACATTACATAACTTCGATTACAATATGGACCACATCATTTCACTATCTATTGAATTACAAATGTACACATAGTATGACCTTCATCATTGCAATAATATCACCATTCAAAGTCCACATCATCACGAAATATTTCTCATTCTTACTCGAAAAAACAATTTAAGTACATCCATTACTTCAAAAATCTGCACTCAGAACATTGAAATCTCGATCATCACTCGCGATAGACCCTAAAGAACCTCGAACATCCTCAATAGTATTCCATTAACCCTCTCGATGAAGCCATCTAAAACTCCTCGAGCTCGAACATATTATCCAAGCGAGTCCATCGTAGCCCATAATTCACTCGTTAACGACAAAATCTGAAATCAGTGTTCCCCTTGTGTTCCAGGCTGTGCTCCCTGACCCTGACCCGGCTGGTAATTCTACGGCCATTAGGCTCCGATCTGAACTCCATCAGCATTGCTGTCAAGATGCAAAGCTCGAAGAGGACTTTGCGCTCGAACGAGATACCCATTCCATGCGGCGGGATGTTGGACACCGAGCTGGAACTCCAATTCGCTCTCCAGTATCCCCATTACCTGAAGAGAGACGGCAACAAGTTGCTGATATTGCTGCAGAGACGGAAACGCTATAAAAATCGCACGATGCTCGGATACAAGACCCTGGCCGAAGGAGTCATCAACATGGCTCAAGTAAGTCGATCGCTGGAAGCTTTCCCTCCGCTCGAACGAGAGGAGCTTTAAGCCCTTTGACAAACGAGCGTCGCAGGCACCGAAAGACGACGTTATGAGACGAGGGTCTCCGCAGTGTAGAGGCAATGGTGAACGTCGAGACGCGAGTATTAGATTCTGGTTTGGTTTCCTCGATCGTGAGTTCCTGAAATGAGAAAATCTTCTCTAGCGATCGATTATATTAGTATGATAAAATCGTTTGCGTTTTTTGAGTTTCGTTAAAAGTTAGACATGCTTTTTGTGGGTTTTTATGTGCCATACGGGGTGTTTGATGGTAAGTGTCAGAAATTTCAAGGCTTGACTTTTCGTGCTAAAATAAGATGAAAGTAGAGATAAATGAAATTGTGTTTCAGGCTTCGTTAATTGTTATTAATTGTTAAGAAAACGCCTGAAATACGTGGGGAATATGGTTGACTTAGGATTTGCTCTACTAATTTCGCTGTAACTGGCTTGGGGCTTATTCTACCGACTTTTCTGTATCTATTTCAGGGATTAGCCTACTAAGTTTTCTATGTCTGACTTGGAACTTATTCTACTGGTATCGTGCCTGACTAACGCACGTCAGCAGTGGAATAAGTTCCAAGTCAAATCCATTTCTTGTTTCTTTTATTCATTTATTTATTTAAGGTCGCATCGACTCATAGAAGTCATTAGCCACCACCATTTCTTCTATACTAAACTTTTTTGCAACGATTAATAACCCTAAAATAAGGCCCTAAACGCAATTTCGTCACTCTTGAATTTCGTCCTATTCGTCCATGTAGAATTACCCTTTAAAATTTCTGACATCTGTTATCAAGCATTCTGTACATCTCACATATTATATCCTTCACTTCCTACACACATGGACTTCTTTACATGTGTACCAAAAGTTACATCTCTATCCACAATGAACAAGCAAGCAAAAACTAAACGACATACTAATCCACTCGCTCGTCCACAGGTCCTACAAAAGCAGATGGACTTGGAGCTGGAGCTGGTATCCGAGAAGGCCGAGAAGTACGACGGGCTTTCAGTGGCGTTGGCCCGCGTGAGCGTGATCGCGCTCAGCTCGCAGCCAGTCGACCAGGACAAAAGACTGATGAACGATCCCAACGAGAGGCCAGAGTACAGCGACGAGGAGGAGGAGTTCAGCTCCGAGGGCGAGGCAGAGGGCAGCGACAGCGAGCCCACACTCGAAGTGCACAGGCGGAAGAGCCGAGCGAAGATGCCCGCGAACGCCAGGGTGCGTGAAACAGATTAGTTATGCTTTGTTAAATTCCCATCGCGTCCACTGGCTCGCCTCTGTTTTGGAAGACGTTTCTCTCGCTGATCGAGGGAGACGGCTATCGACCTACGCGGGCGACCGCGAGAATCGCTTCTCGCCTTGTTACGCTTTTATTTCATTCTGACGCGCAGCTAATGTCGGCGACAGTGATTGTAATGGAAACCACGGCACTAGGCTCTGATGGCTGGAGTATTCTTGTGCTTCTATTTATGGAGAAATGATTTTTGTTGCGTGTGGAAATAACTGTGGAGTGACAGACAGACACCCCGTAAATTGTATCTATCTACAAAGTTGCACACTGCGTGATCTAATATTAAAACCTCAGGCCTTTACACTAACGACTTAGCTACTTGCATACGCTCCAACTCCACTTACACTACAGTTCCTCAGAATCTCATTATGGTCAGTCCTCAACACATCTGCGCGTCAGTTATCTCTTCACTGTGAAACAAGGTTGACTGTGAAACTTCCACAAAGTTCCACTAGCGACTTGTTACGTTTAACATAAGCCCTCTGGCTGTTGCAGCAAAGGAACTTGAAGCAGAAGTTCATAGCCCTCTTGAAACGACGGTTCAGGGTGTCCGAGGATCTGGACCAAGATCAGGTGGAGATTGGACAGAAGCTTTCAGGTAAATTTGTGTGGTTTTTTTTAATGGATTCACGTGTTGCCACTAAACCTGACATTCAAGATGGTTGATATTTGATATCACGTCTGAATCGAAGAGATTGAAAGCAGTTATAATATTGGTTTTGGTTCGTGAGACAATCATGAGAACCGAAATACTATTATAACTGTTATGAATACATATATCGGTTCTACAACTGTCATTCTTTGGTTCTATATCGATTGCAGTTCTGTTTCACATACTATTACCTACATTCTTACATCGATTTCATTACAGTTCTTAGTTCTTATCAAATTTATGAAAATGTTAATACGTAGAAATAAAACGTTTTAAACAAGCCATTAAATATTTTGTGATAGTACATAGTACACAGTAGATATATTCTTATATAAAACAGATGATATCATTTGATAACAGTCTTGTCACAACATGCTTCACTGTCAATGGCTTGGAATCCTTTCTAGAATACACTTCCTTGCACACAGCAAGTCCAATAAAATTCTCTTTGGATGGTGACTAACTTCTCTCTTCCAACACTCCATACATCAGCTAGAAACAGTTATTTTTGGAACCTTCTCTCCCCCAATACTAAACATTCCATTGACGTGGTAGTCATTAACCGATCACGTTGGATTTCTTGAAGGCGGAGACATGGAAATCGAAGAGCTGTTCGACGAGCTGGAAGACCTGTCCGACAGTGGACCAGAACTCGACACGATGTCTGTCAGCAGCACCCCGAAGCCATCCCTGCGACCCTTCTTCAGCTCTAGTCGATCCCTTCTGGCGCCTCCTCACTCCGGTAAGTCCACTCTGCCTCTGATCGTGAACGTCTCAGTATATACGTAGAGTTTCTGTTAACACGATTTTTCGAGTCTCGATCGGCGATACAAATGTATCCCGCAATGCTTCGTGCGACAAGCTACGATCGTGTAACGATGTAACCTCGATTGATAACAGTGTTACGGATATATGTGAGAAAAATCGATCCTAGATATCGCTTCTGTTGTATAGTTACACGGTAAGGAATACTGGTACATTATATCACGTCATCGAAAAGTATATTGTATCATGGCTCGCTTCTGCTAGAGAGTACAAAGTATATTTGCAATTGAGATTGCACTTTCTACAAATTGGTATGCGTTGTTTGCTCCCCTTGATTTACTATGCCTTCGGGTGGTATTCAGCGTCTGGAAAAGGATCTTCGCTACGTTTGTAGAAAGTGTGCTGATTATTGTCTTTCCGTTTACGATTCGGCCATGCTGTTGACGTCATGGCGATGCGGCATGATACGGCTGTTGCAATTTTTTCGATACCTTTTTGTAAGTAGGTCTAGTGATAAGTTTCTTCAGATTTCTAAGGTCTCTGGAAGCAAATTCAGTCGCTAATTTTCAAGTAGTTTCTGTGTATACATATGTCAGGTGCAATTCATTTTCCAACATTATTTGGGGCACTATTTTTGTAGGACTTTGTCTGATTCTTCAGTCAGTTTGAATATCAAGCGAAGTTCTGTCGCTCTTCATGTTAGAGTAAGATTTTGTATTTTTTAAATTAAATATTGTTCTTCCCCAATCCACATTGAATTGAACTACCTTCTTCAATAAGAAGATTATTTATAAATTTCGTTTTTATAAAACTCAGAGTTTTTCTTATAATACAAGAAACTTTTTAACTTAAAAATCGACAGAACTTTCTTGGTTATCTAATATTATTATTTGTACAAAATTTGTAATTTTGTTATTAAAACAAAGTCACTCTTACCATCATTTCGTAATTTAATTAAATGAAACTTTCAAACGCTAATGAAATGTTGGAAAGGATATTTAATCTTAGAATTATCTTAGGAAGATAAGGTTGTGATATTTAGTGCTCGTTTGAAATGAAATTTGTGCAATTACAGTTAATTCTACGCCAAAGAATCTGAACAAACTTATTACCGCATCTGACGTATACGAACATTTGATTTGAATTTATTTCCTTTGATTAAAGTCTCCTAACTGGGCGCTGTACGTTAAGGATAACTGTCGAAGTAGATGAATTCTTCGTTACTTGCGCTGTACAAGTAATTGAAGTCGATTGATTCAGCAAATACTGAGGCAAGGTGTAGATTGAAACAGTTCAATTGCAGTTCCCTTAACGAATGACCCTCTATAGTTTCGCGTTTGTTCGTTACCAGTAATGTTTGCTCTCGTAAACCCTGGCTTCTGCTATGTTCTACCTTGTATACACTGTATAGCACTGTTACCTGTTATTTCGTTCGTTTTAATAATTCAGTTAAAATCACAGGAAAATTTACAAATATATTTCGTGAATCGTGTTCACAAAAAAAAATTGATCATAGGTAGTAGACAGCTTTCCAACACGAAAAGTGATTCAATACTATGCACACCTGAAATAGAAACTTTAATCCTTTCGTTTGAAACCCTCTTTTTACGTGAAAAATCATTCTCACACAAAGTATCTACCTACAGAATTATCTTGAATTAGATACTTCAATAATCCTAGGAATCCCATATCGTGATTCTTTTCTAGGTCTAATTATTCTTTAATTTAATCTTTAATTAGATACTCAGTAATCCTAGCGTTGTCGAAAAATTCGTAGAATTTGAATTTCTTATATTTCGCATAATTGAGACACCCACCATTTTATTTTACCCCATTTTCTCTGTATGATCAGAGTTCTTCGTTGAAGCTCGCAACTTCCTGTCGAAATAAGGCAAAATTAGGCTGCTAAATACGACTGAAAAAAGATTGAAAAATAGGAACATAAACGTTTCGTTGCCTATGCGGGTTGAAATCTTTTTAACTAAGTGAAAGTCTGGTGGGTTGGCTTTGCATTGTTGCATGTTACGATTCGGTAGTAGTAACCAACGAGGAAACCGGAAGTACTCCTGCGACGGCCGTAGGTCAGCAGAGCGCAGGTCAACCGGCTAAAGAAAAGCACCGTATCGGACACACCACTCCAGGTATGTAACACACGCATACCCCGATCGTATCACGATTTTAATGATAATTAAGCTGGATCATTATAAACAACTCTGCTTCTCACCAAGCAAGCATGGCTGCGCGAATTTGGCATGATATGTATTTATACTTTTTTTTTTTTTCATTTCTAATCGAATTCTTATTCACGCGACAGTCTTTGCTTATTAGAAAAGAAAGGGATTGAAAGACATCGGAGAAAGAATAGAAGAACGAAAGAAGTGGTTCTTTCTTTTTATTCTGCTCGTGTGTCGTCGAGTAGTGCTTGAAATTTCAGGAGATAGAGATTACTTTGCTAATTAGGAAACTCTTTTAATGTTACAAAACAGGGACATTTAACACTGTATTTGTACCGTTTTTTTTACACGTTTTTAGTTATGACTAATTAAATTTTTAATTGGCTTCGTTTCAAATTTGAGACATATTCTATAATATTATATTTTAATTAAAATTCCTGTACTACTTACTTTGAGCTTTTACGAGTTACAAACGCACCATACAAAGTGTTCCAACATGTATGGACATAATTTGAGAGATTACATTAGAGGATTAAAACACAATTTTAAAAACCTGTTTCAAGCACTACTCTCTGGAAGAAGATAAGTTTCGTAACGTTCAAAAGCTAAATGTAGAGGAGATCGAGGCCAGTTGTCATATTTTTCTATTTCACATACCTTTATCTAATTGTTCGATAAGAAAGACTAGAATAAAAATACAAAAACAAGTATTTGCCAACCAAGGCCCAAGGTTGCGTAAACGCAACATCACTCGCTATTCTTTTTAGTGAATTTACATTATTCAATTCTGTGTTTTTATATTATTGTTCTGAAAAAGGATTCAAAAGATTAACTTAATATTTTTTTCATTATTATTTCTGTACAACGTTTTGAAAATTGACAAAATTAAAGTATTTATAACACTAGAATACATCACTTTTTTATAAGTCATAGGTTTTTTTTATTAATCTCTCTCTTGTAGCGGGAATCTACATAGAGTTTATTATTATAAATGTCTTTTTTATAATAAGTAAAATAATATATAAAGTTTATGCATTTATTTTTTTCAATAACGCTGCGTTTACGCAACTTTGGACCTTAATGGGTTAATGTTTTACATGATTGTGTATTGTTCAAACAAATTGCTTCGTCTTGAAAGTGTTGCTCAGAGTAACAAAAATCGAAGCTCCTCTCTAACTGGTTTCCGCAATTTTTATCCTCGGTCTCTCCTATTCTTTTATTTATCAGGAACCTCGACAATACAGAACAAGCACAACAGTACTAACATTTCGCGCCTCACTATATTAACTCTAGATACTACTTGCCAGGGAGGCTGAGATATTCCAGTATACGCAATTTTGTAGATTGGAGACGGAACTCCAGCGCATGAATGACCTTGCTAATCAGCAGAAGCTTGGTGTTTCGTGACGAAACGTCGGTAATTAGATGCCTTATAGTTTCACGATAGAACGTGGTCGAGTCGTGTACCGTTCTTTGCGATAATCGTTCAATTCGATGCCCGTTTCGTTGTAAGTATCAGTAGACGATTCCACAAACGAATGCAAGGACAATCGAAGCGTAAGCTACTTCTAGAATCTCCTTTTTCTGCATCTTCGATTCACGTTGCATTCGGTACCACGTCGAATCTCGTTCAATTAAAACACTAGTGTAGTATTAGGCTGGTGCATAGGAAACGTCGAGTCCTTAACCCTTGATTATTCATATGAGGTACTAATGATTTCTTATTTGATCTTTGAAACTCACTTTTTAGTTATGTGGTTACAATTTTCACTATTCTCTTGAATTTTTTGTACGTATCTATTATTGAGTGTTTTAATAATTCAACATTTTTTAAATAGAGTTAATTAGCCATAGTTGAAGTATGAAGAAAATACGAGAAAATATACGACTGATTAAGAATTAAATAGAATTTCAAATAGCTACATGCAATTTTTTCGTGATACTAACAAACATTTATATGGACTTCTGCAAATAATGAAATGATTAGTGGCTCGAATATTCCGATTAATATAAAATTTTATCATAAATTTTATTAGTATCCAATACACACGTAAAATGAATACTTTCTTCTTCAAAGTGATGTATAAAAATGGATCATGAAACAAAATGCAATCGTATCGATTCACGTATTTCAGATTTTGGGAAAACGATATTTAATGTGCGCCAACCTAATACTTACTTTCATTGCTCCTGCACCGCTCTTTAACACGTTGACTGCCACACGATTTTTCAACGTTCGTTCCAAACAGTAATAACAAAGGATATCATTTTGTGATATCGACCCCTTGATTGCTATTGGCACCTGTGTTCTGACAGTAATTGCAGACTGTATTAATCGCTTATGGTAAATACATTGAACCAGAATTTAAAAACAGAATTTCCACAGTGAAAGTATCACACTGCAGTCTGAGGGTTAATACAATCTTGCATTTAAAAGACATATTAACATTTATTTATTCCAAATATCTCAACCCTTTACAATCTACCTAGCATCTCTACATTTCTCCAGAATCTATATCTGTGGTTGTCAGACAAAGTATCCTAAGTCACTTCAGCGTTTAATGTTTTCAATTTCGATGCCATCTCCTTGAACCCTTCTAAATAAAAATATTATTTTAATATCCTTTCTTTTTTCCTCAAATAAGAATTCTATATTCTAGATTTCAGTTAAGACCTCAACTCGAATTTTCCGAAAGTATGACACAGATCGTTTTCCCTTACAGCCACCGATATAGCAGTCGAACAATAAAAATAAATTGGAAAACGATATCACAAAGCAAACCATAAATCGAAATTATTACTCCCCTCGGCAGTCAGCTTGTCAAAAGCATGGCACATCGGTAGCCGCAAAGCTCACATGTAAACAGACAACGAATGTAACAATCCTATCGACGTTGAAAATAAACGTTTATTATACTTGTTGGCATCTGATTTCTTGTAGTCACTTTTTTTATTCTGTCACTGCTTCTGCGACAGCCGAAGAGAGGACCGATCGCGCTCCCTTCGGCTCCTCGGGAAACAGAATCCCGTCGCTCGTTAAACGCTCGTTCCTCTTCGATCGAACGCTCGACGAGGCTGCGTGTCCGTGTGCCTCTTTGCGCCCCTCTGTATTGTAGTACTTGATCACACTTCAGTCCTGTCTGCTGGCATCTCTCTTTCTCTCTGTCTCTGTCTGTCTCTCTGTCTGCTCGTACGTACGTATCTCTTTATTATACTATCGATCTCTTTTATACGTGTCTGTTTAACCGCTAACGTTTCCGTTCTGCGTGAACTAATCACGGGAGGAGGACGGTCGAGAGCTAAAACGACACGCTCCCTCGGCCGTCCATCACGAATGCGTTTGCCATGCATCTATCGCGCCCAGATTCCTGGCGATCTTGACGTGTGACACGTTTTTAGTAAGTCTGTGTAGCATACAGCTAGTTCAGATGACATGGCTTTGGATCCACTCGGTAATTCTGTCGAATTGATCGTAACTGGAGAGAGTATTCACAAAGGAAATTGAAGAAACAATCAAAGAAAGTGCATGGGAGGAAATAACACCACAAGTATCGAAGACTTTGGCCATTTTGGTTTAAGTGCTTGGGTAGATGTAGTCTTAGACCATGTGTACTTAGAGACACGGCGTCAGATAATTTTCCTGAAGTAGAGATGAAACATCTACGTGACATCACATGGGCAAGATGTACATATTTTAGCTTGCCTGTATAAAGCAATATTGGCGTAATTTTTTTTCCATGCGGGCATACGTGAGAAAGTTGAATTTTAGGTAAAGTGAACGCGGTCTTAGGCTGTGGTTACAGTGGATGCGTTTTCTGAAGAATATGTCTGAAGTAATTATCGTACGAGCGAGACAAGTTCAGACACAGTCCTCAGAAAATGCATCCAGTGTAACAGCAGCTTTGTTATCGATTCGGTAATTTTATTGAATTTGTGAAAGAAGCATCATCTGAACTGGCTGTAATTCTCTTAATACTCTCTAATTCTGTCTATCGGGCTCCTCTGTCGATTACTGGAACACGCAGCGTCTCGGCAACTGCGTTAGACACGTTTCTATCGCTGGCATTGCTTTTATGGGATTGTTTCGGGTCGATTTGTGGTTGTGATGGTATGGTGAGCAAACTTGTGGGTGTCATTGAAGTGATGTTCCTGTATTCCTATAAAACCAGAGTTCTAGTTTCTGTGTACGCAATGGAGAATATAGTAATTCTTTAGAATTGGAGGATAAGTAAATATGTTAAATGTTATAGTACTGAGCTTTTTCATATTGCTGGGAACTACAGGGTGTTCGACAAAAAGTGTTAAAGTTTTTAAGAGTGCAATTTTACGCGCTAATATAAAACGAAAATCATAAATGACGAAAATGTGTTTGGAGCTTCGTTTCAGAGTTATTAATTAGTGAGGAAGCACCTAAAATTCGCATGAAGTTTGTCTGATTTATGACTTATTCTACTGTCAATGTATACTAGCCAGACACATTTCATGCGAATTTTAAGCGTTTTTGTACCAATTAATAATTCTAAAACGAAGTTTCATTTAGTCATATCATTTCAATGAGAAATAAGGGATACTGCAATGGGCAATGTAACACTGCAGTTGTACAGTTGTGTTTTTCGATATACATGATGAATAAAGTGTGATGGTACTACTTAAAATTAATATTTTCGATCATATTTTTTCTAATGATTTCTGACACTCAAACAGTTAAACTTAAAATTGTGTGAGAACAGAAAAAACTGTATCTTCAAACATTATTGAAAAATTTGTCTATCGAAGTTAGAAATTAATGACATTAATTATTGTACTGAGGATGCATGTGCAAACTTTAATTTAAAGAAATGGAAATATGTTTCGTCCCGTAAATGTTATCCCCTACATTAAACTAGAAATTTTTATGTGTGATCTTATTGTAATAATTTATGCACTTTCACTTTTAAGGAACATCACTTAATGATCGATTTGCCCTGCTGTTACAATCGTGGACTTAATTTTACATATGCTATGAATCGCAAGCTTGAGATTATCTTTGACTTATGAATTTTCAAAGAATATGAAATACCTCGAGAAGCATTCAAATTTTAAAGACTGTATCTTGAAGAAAAGAAAATGCATTTGCATTTTGCAACTGCACTGATACACTCATGAAAAAGTATCATTTATGAATGATAGAGTTTGTTAAGCAGTGCAAAATTTTCCTCCACACTTTTTTTCTATATTTCAACTGAAATAGAATTATAATACATCCTATGGACATACATGTAAAAGAATTATAGATTTCCTAGAAAATATAGATCTTTATGGTCTAATATAATATCATGCAATCGGAAAAACAAGTTCAATTAACATTAAAAAAATGCCATACATATGCACCTGTATAGTTACTTCTAGTAGAACATTAGTTCAATTTTTTACGAAAAGCAAAGATAAAAAATAAATGAACCTACGAGAGGATCAAACCCACGATCTCTGGATTCGTATTGCAGTACTTTTTGCTTTGTATAGGTTCTACCCCCCAAAAAAATATTAAAAGATTAAAATCAAATACTCAAAATCCATAAGTTCTCCTTCGAACTAGCAAAACTAAACCTTAAAAGTAGGCGACCGTGCATCTTGCATATCCACGTTGTACTCAAGAAAATAATCTCAAGCTAACGATGTCTAGCGAGAGGGTTCGGTATCGCGCCCCGACGAGGAGTAATGGAATCTCATTGCAGAGCGCGGAGTGGATAGACAAAGCGATGATAGCTCCCGGAGAGCGGACAGCGATTCGCATCCCGAAAATTGGACAGATCACGAGGCGAACGATCCCCCGAATTACGTGCCAGGCTCCCCGCCGAAATCGGAGCAGCACAATAAAACCGAGAGCTCGGACAGACGGAGCAGACTGTTCACCCGAGACAGGGGCGCACCGGGTAGCAATAAGTCCAAAAAGCATAGCCTCAGCGTCGACCTAAAGCCTCCCGCCGACTTGAATAGCTCTGAGGTACTTACATCACCGCTTCGTATCTGCTCACGCCGAATGCATCGGGAATGAGATCAGAAAAAGAGTCGTCGGACTTGTTCTTGGACTCTGCCTTTGACCCTCGTATGGCGAATGGTTTCTGAGGCCCGCGGGAGACGAATCCAGGGTCACTCTGACCTGTAGTAGAATTTCTATTGCAAACTAGTTTTGGGGAGGGATTTTATATGAAAACGCTTTTTGAACATTGTTCGTTTTGTTTCTTTCTCGTTTTCTGTACACCTGGTACACCCAGATGAATCTGGCTGCATCGATAGGCTCCTTTTCTTTCTTATTTGGGAATTATTGGATAAGACAGGGAGAGATAGAAAATGTCGATGCGATTAGAATCGTTTGGGTTGGCTGTACGTGAAGTAAGTGTACTTTTTATATAATTCTTGCAAGTAAATTTATTACATTTTCGACAGTTTGTACTGTATTTAGGGTCTAAGTGACTCTATATTCGTTGTACGAGGGTTAAAGGAAGATTTTCGTGTAGAAATACTGAAAGTAGATGATTTTTCTTGAATTTTTTGGAAGAGAACTAGAACCTCTATTGTACTAAAGTTTTGAGAAGATAAAGAGACTCTTAAATTGTAGGAAAAGTATTTTTTAGTCCACCTCTTGTTGCTTCTTATTAAATGGCGATCGAGTCTTGTAACTGTTTTTAATGATGTAGTCATGATTGACGGGCAGAGTAGCATTAATGACAGACATAAAAAACAACAAATAAAAGATTTTCTTAAAACTAGATCATTTATGCTGAGATTGAACCTATTTTAGATCAATTAGATGGATTTTCTAAGGCCTCAACCATAGTGTAACCCTTTAAACGAGAAAATAACTTATGCGCCATCTTGTATATTATAATGTCACATAACTTGCTCACACCTGTCATGTTTGTCGTTAATGGGCCCATCATGAATTTATTCCTTTGTTATGAGCAGCAGAGTCGGGACACAAGTCGAATCTCGGTTAGAGTGGAGACAAACTAAGCCTGAAACGTTTTACTAATACGTCTATTGTACGGTTGTTTCAGCCGAGGAAAGCGTTGGTGGAGCAATTAAGCCGTGTTCTGCCGGATGACACTCTGCCAGATGCCGTGTCGTTGGTCTCGTTAGCGGACCCAGGTGGAGCAGTGTTAGCCACGAGACTTCAGGAAAGAAACCACAGAGTTCTGACCACCGCTTCCCCAGCGGACATTCGTGCCACGTTCACGTGCCTGGTCACGCGAATACAAAAATTGTAATTATCCTTGTTCCATGCAGGAACTATGCACAAATACGGAGGAATCTTAATTGCAGTTGGAGAAAAATCAATTGATGGCTTAAGGGTCACTGACATGTGTGCTATTCTTTGTTACCATTCAGTCAGGTATTGGGTTAGTGAACTTGAGATTGGGTATTAAAAAGGTGATATACATTCTTTTATTTTTAGCTAGGGATACTAGTTCATACTGGTAATCTATCATGCTCTAAACTCTAATATTACTCTTTAATATTTAGTGAGTGCTAAGGACAAAGATGTCTGTACATGTGTTTTATTATGAGACTACGATGTCTGAGATAATTATTTTTGAAAAGACTCTAGGTATTGCAATTAGCTAAATCTATATCTTTAAGACTTTAAGTCTACTTTCTACAGAATTCATTTTTACAGAGTGATTGGCGACATATGTATAGGGAAAAATTTAAGAAGTGATTACAGACGTAAAAATAAAACATAAGGAAGTTGTATGGAAGTTTGTAAGTTCATATAAATTGTTAAATTGCACATCACACTTGGCAGATCATCTAACACCATTGCTAGGTCTTCATAGTAAAGATGAAACTATAGAAAAATTCAATCTTGACAACCTCTCTCCCAAAGTAAAATCCTTAATTAGACTGACTAAAGAATAGAACAAAATTTTCTTGTCGCAGTTTCTAATAAAATTTTCTCCCACCTGCAGCCTAAAACCCAATACATATAATACCTTCTTAATACAAGTCTACCCCTCTTAAAATCTTATGCAATTAATCAAAGATAAAGTATCCTGCTAACACCTGATTTTACTCCAGCTATAGTTGATCCAACCGTCTTATTGCATAGTCTCCTCCATGTACTTCCATAATAGTTCTGAATGAAGTATTCTTAGCAGTTTGGAACACTCTCTGTTGACAGTTGCAACAGCTCGGCAAAGCCACCAGCGCCCATCAAAGTAGTGATCGCCGGTGGAGACAGTTTTATAAACGGAGTGCTGCGTCACTACGTAGACCTATTGAGCTTTCGGCCACCAGATTGGCAAAGCTATCTAAGGTTCTTAGTCGTTCCCCTGGGTTCTAATACTCTGTCAAAATACCTTAGTTCGATAGACGCGAAATATTCGATGCTGTTCGGGGACGAATGGAAGGAGCTGCTGGAAAGAGAGGGCGGGGGCGCGAGCGAGGGTGCAGCGAGGGTGTCGGACTATTTGGCCGCCACTGGTACCACCTTGGCACTGCCAATTGCAGAAGCTATGGTTACGTACAGGTAATCAACAGTGTTATCGATTGCGTTCTTCTCGTCCTGCTTGTGTTTGAAAAGCTGAAAATTTCGTGGAATTATATTCTACCCTTAATTATATAATTAATTGAGTAAAGTTAATTTATTCCTCACTTAAGACTGTGAAGGGATAATTGGTAGACGATTAAAATGTATCGTGATGTGTGTAAAATATATAAAATATACAGGGTGAGACATTTAACTGTTTCATCTAAACTTGTAATAAATTGAAATAGCAAAAAAGATTACTATTGCAGTGTATGCTACTTTTGATACTAAACAATTTTCTAAATAAAGATCAGATCATGATCTGATCATGACACATCAGATTTTGCCACCTAGCTATAGATATTTCTTTTGCCACCCTAATAAGTTAAGCTACTCATAGATATATTATTTCGTTTTCAGGGAAACAGACGACAGCAGTCAGATATTCATCCCATTCATAAACGACGTCCGAGTGGGCTGTCCCGATAGTAGTTCTTCCGCCTCGGTGGACCTCGAGGAAAGCAACATCACCATGTCGGGTTCTCCACCCTCTTTGCCACCCCCAGGTCTACCCGTGCCTCCTCCAGGCAGATTAACGCCACCCAGCAGTCCTAACGTTGGTCAGCCCACAAGAGAAGGCTGGGAGCCAGTGGAGCTGCAACTCGATTACTGGAGCAAACAGACGCAAGGTGAAAAGGGCAAGAACACGCTGAGGCAAGCGTTCAGGGCTCTGCACGTGCAGAGACTTCCGCCATTTGGTGAAGCACCTGGCCATAGCCTGTCCATGAACTACACCACGAAGGAAAAGAAACAGAAAAGTGTGTACGAATTATCTCTTCTCTTTTGTGTTCCTCTGAGCCGTGTTTCTATGCTGCAATATTTTGTAGTAATGAGACTGGGGAAGAAAAAGGAAAAAGAAAAGGAAAACGAGCCAAAGAGTCAAACGGTGGAAGGCGTGACACGGCTTATATGTTCTGCGAAGACTCACAACATTCCATTAAGAGGTAGGTAATTTGGTATGGGAATCGCGGATACTGAAATAGAAGTTGAGTTCATTTTTTGGAATAGTCAGTTTTATGTTCAGCTTGAAGCTATTCGGTCATTCTATAAATACTGCTTCTGAAAATTATTTTGTTTCTAAAGAAAATAGTGCGCACTGTTATGTTTAGTCACAGTTCTGTTGAATATTATACTTTTCTATTCATCAGATAATTTCTGAAGCTCTTCTTCAAAAGCTTCTTACTATTTTTAATTGAAATGTAAAATAGGAAGCAGCTTTACTTATGGGATCACCTAATAATAGGAACTCTGTCATCAGTATAATTTTAACGAGCACTGGTAAACGATTCTTAACTTTTGGTTGACAGCGTACGAGCCGTGTAGTAGTGATTAGTTTAATTTTCTGATCTATAATTAAAACCAATGGTAAAGAAAAGTTTCCATCCGCACGCTGGAAAATATCGAACGTGGAAAGTTCATCGAGGCACGACGTAAATTTGCATAAACGATTTTCTTCTTCAGTGAGTATCGACGGTACCGAGTGGTGCGGCGTAAAGTTCTTCCAACTGTCGGCACAGTGGCAAACGCACATCAAGACGTTTCCGATAGCCCTGTTGGAGTACAATTCGCAACAGCAAGTCTCGAATCCAACGTAGACTTCCCTGGTTCCCCATCAAAGGCCAGATTTAATTGCCGTTTATTTGTGTTCATCGATATTGCCAATTAGTGGATCATCAGCTTAGCTTGCGTGCAGATCCGATAACCATCAAATCCTAAAGAAACAAAAAAAAAGAGAGAGAGAGGGGGAGAATTCCCTAACATAGATCAAGTTTGAACAGTCAGGAAAGTCTGCTGCCTTTGAACCGGAGCTTGTTGGAGTTTGTTCAGGCAAGTACCTCACCGTTGTCTGCTTCTTTTTCCTCCCTGTTCTTTTTATTGACCCTTCGTCACTTGTGTGTGTATGCGTTCTTATCGCGTTTAAGGTGAATACTTCGGTTATATGAGAGTCCTTGCGTAAAAATTGACGAGAGCACGCGAGCATAAAAATTGTTATTTCGACTACGAAGTAGAAACGATTGACATATCGCATTACAATTAATATTGAGAATGTTACGATGGATTTCGTTGGTTATGGGAATACCATTGTCTGGAACCGCATCGAACGGCAGCATTATTCGAGGCGACTAGATTTTGTAAAAACGGGAAGGATAAAAAGTTATTATTCGAATCGGATGTATGTATGTGACCCTCGATACGTGTACATATAATAGGGTTTTATAAATGAGTCGATATTATCACGGGAACCGATATGATGGCGAGAGGAGGTCGAAGCTTGGCATACTTGAGTGCACTTGAATTGTTTGTCCATAAGTGGTATATATTGGCAATGACGTCTATATAAAATTAGATGAAAACATGAGTAAACTATAAGGATGTAAAATGTGGGGAGTATTTTTCATGGTGGAAAAAAAAAGAGTATTCCATAATATGCTGTGATTACAACTATCATTTCCTACAGTTAGTATAGACAGTAATATTTTGATTTACGTTATTGAAATTTCTATAAGTAAATTCGCGTTAAATATTATTAAGTACATAACTAATAAATATTATTAAATAATATTAAGTAAATGACTTATAATATTCATCCCGTAAATACTCTTATTTAATACAATTAACTGAAATGCATTGCTTAAAATAAAACGTATCACACGTAGCTTGCAACAGAACAAACAATAATCCCTCTACTGTGTAAAATAATTCCCTCCTTCAATTACATTTTTCATCTACTTATAGTTCACAATTGACAACAAAATTTTCTACAAACATTACTGATGATGTATACTATCTATTTGCAAATTCAAATATTGCGATAAGTTCGAACGTGTTAAAATTGGACCTCTTCTTGTCACTGTTTAAATCGCGACAGCGAAAAAGATGTTTATAATTAAATTATGTATTTATTTAATTAACGTATTCTACAACTGCATATGAAGCATGTGATGGAGCGTAACAGGCGCGACACGTTATCGAAGAAGTCTGTGATACAGGCGAACATTTCCCTTAGCGCACAAAACAAGTCGAAACAGTGATGAATGAACAGCGAGCCGCGGGATTCTAACGAGGCAAAGGAACCTGGCGCAGCTTCGTTCGTCCGCGAGTCTCCAGGCGAAAAGAGAGAAGAAAAAAAAAGAACAGCTCATTAGTTATTATACTTCTTTTCTTGTTTAAGATTTCGACGTATCTTTTGTATTCCATTTTATAGACTTTTAGCCCTAGGCTGCTGCTGCTGGTAGTTTAAATACTCTATTTTTCAGATTTTATTATTTAAATAGTCGATTCCTACTAGGATCCGATGTCTTTATTCCCGACTTCAGTGTACAGAGTATACTCATTCGCGATTATCGTTAAGCCATTAGGAAAAAGCGAAATTGGACACGTTGAACAAACGTGGACGAAGATATTCGAAACGTAAACGATTACGTTGCGCGTTTTCTACCTAAACGAATCATTTCCACGTGGAATCAGTATCGGACAACGATATGAGAGCCATCAGGATAAAAAGACAAAATCGAAACGCACTCGACATGCGTTCCTATTCGAGGACCACAGATGAAGAACTTGATAAGTCATATTTCTTAAGTTTTACGATAGAGCAGGTTTGAAGTTTCAGACAGGATGCTATAAAATAACAAAAATGAGTCATGCAATCAGTGCAGCCAACTCTCTTCAACAAAATGATTACAAACTATCCAGTTATTCTCCTGTTTCACATGGATTTGACAAGTTATTTCCATTTAGGTGATTTTCCCCTAGTGCTGGACAAGAAACTTCCATTATAGAGGATCTTCGCCTAAAGAGGAGATTCCCTTCTATTACTTTTGCTGTAGAAAAGGAATTCCCTTTTATCACTTTTGCTGTAAAGAAGGGATTCTCCCCTATTATTTTTGAAGAAAGGAAGGAATTCTCTAGGGGATTTCCCTATATGATTTTTATAGAAAAGAGGAGATTCCACTCTATCACTTTTGCAGTAAAGAAAGAATTCTCCAGAAGATTCCTCTTTATCACTTTTGCAGTGACGAGGGTATTCTCCAGGGGATTTCCCTCTATCACTTTTACAGTAATGAGTCGATTCTCTAGGGGATTCCCCTTTATAATGTTTGCAGAAAAGGAGGGATTCTTCTCTATCACTTTTGCTGTAAAGAAGGAATTCCTTTCTATCACCTTTGCAGTAAAAAAGAGACTTCCCTTTACCACTATTGCAGTGTGACTCCATTTTTGCACTTCATTTTTCATAAATACAGCTAATCTCTGGTATTAGTTGTCGTCCGGCTAGAGGGACTTTCCCTACCTTTATTACAAAAATGTCTTATCTAATGCTATTATCAACCTGCTGCGGATTTTTATGCATTTATAGAAGTTCGAAATGTATAAAAAGTTACATATTCCATACAGTATTTAAAACTATAAAAGACATGAAAAATAGAGTGTAAATGATAATATTTGAAAAACGAAACAAATTTTTATTTAGATTCTATTTCTTTAACTGTATCAAAATATGAAATTGCATAAAAATCCGCAGTCTAGTTATCTTAGAACCTGTCACATTTCCATCTTCTTAACTCTGACATAGCATGAAAGCACTCCTTTCTAGCTACCAGGTGACATAAATAATCGATGGAAGTGAACATATCAACTTCTCCTGTGGTCTTCAATCTTATATTTTTGTTTCTTCCCTTTTATCGGTGGAAATCAACGATTACAGTTCGGTGCAGCTCCACGCCCGAGCCGCTTCGTGAACCATATCATGAGAAGACGACAAACGAGATAGAAACTAATACGTTAAAAAGCAACTGTCTTAGACAGAACGAGTGAGAGCGAGCGAGTGAGTGAGAGTAAGCGATTAATGTTTTTCCACAGGAAACGTACTGTTAATGTAAGGCGTAGCGAAATATAACGTACACTTTCGACTTCTTCCTTTTTGACCTAGCGAACGAAGAGAGAACGAAAACACGCAAAACCGACAAAAAAAAAAGAAAAAGAAAAAGAATAGTGCTTTACTGTTTTCTCGGCGACGGTAGCCGTCGCGCTGACTGCCTAATGCCAAATTCAGAGCGAGAGAGAAAAAGAGAATGAGAGAAAGAGACAGAGTGAATGAGACGAAAAACGCCCACTCCATTTTGTCCATAAGGATTACGAAAGAAAAAAAAAAAGACTTTAGAAATGGTATTCTTCTGCATCAGTAGCGTCCGTGTGTCCGCGTTTTGCCAAAGTGAAGCCAGCAAAGAGAATCTTTCCTTGTGGCCACGAGTAAAGAAGAAGCACATTAATGTTACGTCACGTGAAATCACGTGCTATCGTGTTGCACATTGTAATACATTTGTTTCATATTTTGTAGCGAAATAGATTCAAAAGAATGCACAAAATCCACAATCTAGTGATGATTTTTTTTTTTTTTTTAAATTTGAAGAAAGTATAAAGTTTCGATGTTTCGAGAGTCTTTATTATGATATTAGTGTGTTTCTATCTTAACACGCGCGTTACATTTAATTCACGTGATAGCACTGTGCGCGACACCCCTTCATCCCCCGTTCTTTGCTAGTCCGCAATTAGTTCTTAACGCGAGCTTTCGAACTGCGAACGTAGTCCTACGATTTTACATTCTTTAACGGTTGAGAGCAATGTGTACCCGTTTCCGCGCAAACGTCTGGCGAAATAGTTACGAGAAATTGAAAGCTGGAGGAAGGCAACGTGGTACTGAGTGTGTGGTCATAGTAACGTTTCTATGAACTTTATGATAATTACAGTTTAAATAGTGAAAGACTGGTGGACTTTGCTCGAGGCTAGAGGCAAAGGTAAGAACGTGAGATATTTGCTTAATTTACTCTTGACAAAGCGAGTCTCAGAGTAATAGTGAAGGAAAAAATCAGGTGAATAATTTTGTGGAATTCTCATATAAGATTAATATCATGTTCTATTTAAATATGGATATTGTGATGTTAAGAGGATTTTTAATTAAGGCGGAAGGAGACAAGTAGCGATTTAAGTAGTAATCAACATCGACACAATTTTATTTTTCTTGATTTTCTCCTCATTTTACTTTATAGAATTTTCCTCAGTTTACACGTACCATAATTAACAATCCATACTGTATACTGCAATATTTACTTTATTAACAATAGTGCAATACTCTTATCAGTTATAAAAGCTACCTTTATTATAATATAGAATAAGAAGATTCTACTTATAGATATGTACAACAATTTTAAACAGAATTTATTGAAAGCCAAATCAAAGAGATGTTACTCTAATCACACACGTAGCACATCATTGCCTCGTTTCATTGAGCATGCTGGATCATTTTGAACAATGGAACCTGCCATATAGGATGTACATATTTCTATACATATAATATAAATACATATAGATATACGCTCCTGCAGTTTGTAAACGAAGCATTTGACAATGTTCGACGGTTGCTTCGCAATTTTTGCACAATGTATCGTTACTTCGCCAATGTCGATGGCGTCCTCCACTTCCGGTCGGCCCAGCTCCCCTTCCCCAGTTTCGTTCGAACGCCAAAAAGACATGTGCTAAACCGGCTATAGCGTGTTTTTAGAATGTAGAATCGCTACGAAAATCGAAATCGAGGAACGAACTTCATCGACGATAAAAAGAGGCGCGTTGACGTCGACAATTATTCACTCGTCGATGCCCATCTCCGAAAATGAGCGTGCAAATCAACCACGATTGCTACAGAACGTTCAGTATTGGAGCTGAAATCGACTCTGAACAAGATTTCTCTTCGTTTTCCACAATAGCAGGCGTGATAGAGCATGTCACAGCGATTTTATGTGTGTTGTAATGTTCCTCGTTGGTTTCTTTCTTTTTTTCGATTATTTTATTTCTTTTCTTTTTTACATCCATTCGTTAAGGAACGCTTGCGCTTAATCGTCGATCTTTAACTGTCATCGAGTTTGCGTTGTAATAAGCTTTGCAAGGTGACGCGACGTTTGACTCTTCTTAGAATTAGAGGGAACGTGTAACGCCTTGTTCAGATTAGTCAAATGTTACTCGAATTCATGTAGCTTGAATTTAATTCATTTATTTTTGAGCAGGAGATATTGCGAAATGACAATGCAAGTGGTATTTGCTGGAATTTTTATGGTAATCAGAGAAGTTTCTTTTAAATATTTCAATAAACACTTCAAGTCAAGTAGAACATCAGATTCACGATATTAGAGTGATCCTCAAGTTACTTGAATCTAAGCTATCTAAATTCTTCCCTAACTTGATTAATCTGAACGAAGCATAAGCGACGATGTCTGGTAACACGTGCTCACGGTGACTATCGAAACATTTTCCTTCTATTCTCTCGCCAAATTGCATCGATTTCTCGTTAAGGCTCAAGAACTGTTAAAGATTCTCAATTCTAGTCAAAGTATCGCGTTACGATTCAAACGAGGCTCGACGGGGCGACCAGCTGGTTCTCCAAAATGGCGGACCAGCTGCGTTGGCCTTCTGACATCGCAGGTAGGGCACGAGATCTCGTTGAATCCCGAGATTTCGTAACTCATCGTATGGAACTCAGACAAAAATAAATTGATATTTTCCGAGAGTGCAAAATGCGATTCCATGTTGTTCGAGGCTCCTCTGAGACTCGAAAGGGCCGGCAGCACGTTTACCAGGATAACGAGTATTCTAAAAATGAAATTTGCTATCGTTGGTCGGTGTATAGGAAGTTTTAGAAACTCATACACAGACACACGTGTACACACTCACACATATGTGGGCGAGGTGGCCCAAGCTCAAAGCTTACAATAATTAAAAAGAAGTATAATTAATATATTCGAGAACGCGTGTTTTGGTACAGCTAAGACTAAAGGATTATTATTAGATGGCGTGATTAATTTTCACAAGTGTTTTTTAGACGTCTTTATTGTGACCGCTTACAAGGACGACGTCTGTGTATTGTACATGTACATATTATTAACTTGTTATCAATAATACTAAATAGAGAGTTCAATTAAAAGGGCTGTAAATATCATGTGTGTCCCGATTTCTCGATTGGGGAGGAATTACGAACGACTCGATAACCTAGAGCAACGGAACTTCCGGTGTACATCCGTGGCCAAAGTTTTCTTTCTCTACTGGTTCTCCATTTGCCATTCTGATTAATTGATTCGACAGGTTTCGTTAATTATTATCAGTGAAAATTTGATAAAGATAAAAACAGAGATATAGGGAGAAAAATATCCGTTTTTTTTTATAAATATTATCGAACTAGAGATCTTTTCTTGTATCTACCACGCCATTGTCTACTGATTTAGTTTATTTTATTATCTTTTGTTCTCGTTTTAATATGGATAATAATAATTCAATGATCAGTAGTCCGTCTGTTCTTGTATCAGAGTTTAGTTGTTCAATTGCATTCAGTGTTCCTATAAATAATTAATTTTTGTAATAAATTTCCTTGATTTATCGACAATTTAAGAACAAAAAACAGTGATAGATTTCCTACAAGACAAAGAAGTTTTATTTATGCTTTTCCCTGAAACATTGTACAGAGTATTATATTACACTTGTATCGTGGACCTCGTTACCTCGCAATAACAAATTTTATCCATTGCTACTGACACGACGTCTAGGTTTTTCTATATATATTTATATAGAGAGATAAGCTTCTGCTACATCCTTTTAAAGCAAGATCTTTCGTAAAAGTGCTACCATTCCGTGTGTTAGCGTGCTTACAAGGATGTTCAACAAGAAAATCGCCGAGGTCCTTTCGTTAATTGTTCCAAACAGAATGGGACGTCTCAGAGTTATGACTGCAATCCTAACTGAATAATGGAACTTGTAGAAAAGAAGTAAAATCTTAAGCTCCCTGTGATATGAAAATGCGTTCGAGTAAACATAAGAATAGGTGATAAGGAGAAAGCAAAAATTGCGAACAAATGGAGGGATGAAGGATGTGGACTCAAACTAATTTTTAAAAATCACAAAACAATCTGTCTTTTAGAAAAAAAATTGGAATTCGTTAAAAATTTAATAATTCTTTTCGCAAGTTCTGTTATTCAATTTAATTCGTATTTATAATTCCGAAACGTCAGATTATACGAAGAAGAATGTTGCAGTATTTGAAACATCGATTTTTTCCTACCATGAAGAGTATCGTCGTGAGCGATCGAAGACACAAAACGCTGAAAATAAACCTTTGAACGAGTGAAAAAAGGAACCGCTAGCCTTTTTTAATTCAACTCCCCTATTGTTGATATATAATAAATACGAAATAACTATATGTGATATACATATATTGAACGTAATTATTCGGATACAAGATATCATTGTTATTTAATCTATAGAATTAGACGCCTTGTGTCCTGGGCGGTGTACGGTCGTTTTATACTATTACAAACACTGGTATGAGTGTACAGAGACCTTTTTTCCGCATGCAAAGAGTACAATGTGGTTAAAACGACGTTGTATCGTGATAGGTCTTGTTTCATAGAAATATATAACATTTTGTAGTTGGTACATGATCATTTGGATTTGGAGAACGTGTTCTGTTTCAACGGTGCAATAGAGGATCCAGGTGGAACCGTGGATCGTTGTTTTAGCGATAACGATAAATTGGGCGAGTCATTTGTTAGAGACGTTTGTGTATTTACAAAGTTAGGAGAGTTAAGAAAACGCATCTCAGGACACAAGTAGATATTATGATTAGAAAATAGTAAGAATGTGGTAACTGTGTATGTTTAGAAAGGAAAGCAACAATAAGAAGAAACTATGATTTTAAAAGATACAAACGAAACTGTGTTGTTGATGTTTATAAGCTTGAAATATAAATGTAACGCAGTTTTCAGTATTCTATTACATCCCAGTGCACCTGTACACCAATACCCTCTTCCAGAAAATATGTTCTCTTTTCTCATTGTATCCCATATTCACAGCAAGGGAAGATACTGTTACGATTCTGTTGTAGATTTCAAGATTGGCACGGTCCTCTCACTAGCCTAGAATGTAGCACCAACTATACCCTATATAGTTGATTAGCAGAGAATATATAGTCCCTTGATTAAGAAGCACATGACAAGTAATGTAAAATAATCTGAATCAAACATGGGTATAAATTATAACATTCTTTATATTTATCACGTTTAAAGCTAAAAACTGACAACAAATAAGTAAAATGCGTGTACACAAAGAAACAAGAATTAACAATGATCACATAGTAATCTCTTACAACTTAACATGTTTACCTATACCGCATGGCTATTGTTGCATATTGAATCACAGGCGATACAACAATAGAATTATTGCATGTTCGTTTACACATATAATTGATAATAACAAAACTCAGGGAAACCTTGAAACTTTCCGCATAAAGAGTATCGATTAAAGTATAAATATAAAATAAATATTAGCTTAAACGCATTTTACTCGCGCGTTTGTTCATCGACTCTATGAAAAGACTGTATTACGTTTAATAACGGAAGACGTTATATAATTTTCACGTACATGATTTACACGTCTAAGGATTAGAGCAGGAAAAATATGTAATTTGATTATCCTTACGAATGTCGAAAGGAAATACGTGTACGTGCACGAATAAATATTTTTTTTTTTTACAGAGTATTTTGATTACGTAGGCGACAATAAATTAGAAAAGCTTGTGAAAACAGGCACAGTGTACAATCCCTCTGCGGCTTTTTCGTTAATAAATGAACTTCGCATTTTGCGGCACTTGGGTACAGTTTTTATTGTAACGATCTCTCGTTTGATTTGAAACCGTTTAACGAGTCTACAAATTTATAGCATCTCTTCTGAACCTGCCTTATACGTCTCACTGTCGAATTTGATATAAAACGCTTAAGATACCACATAATTGAAAAGAAATCAGCCAATCGTATGGTATCTTCAGGTTTCGCAATTTAAAGTGTATATCAATACTAAGGGCTCTATTCGTACTTTACATATCGGTAAATAAATAGTAAAACAAGCATATCGTAAATCTACGCTGTAAATGTTTCTTTGAAAAGCACATTGTTTTTAAGAGTAGAATATAACGATACCTATCGTTAATAAAAAAGAAATCAATATTATCTTTAAAGAGATAATATCTAAAAATTGCTATAGATAAGATTCGGTGAACAAATTGATGAATTAATTGTTTCGGTTAAAGTTGTTCGTTCATCCATTACGCATCTTAAAAGCAATGTGCTTAATTCAATACAGCACACGAAGATTAAGTTGTATTACCTCAAATGCAATTGGGAGATTGTATTAGATTTTAGTCTTTATTCATAGTGCCAACGTAAAACAAGATCGACAATTATTTATTGAAAATTTACGATTTTTCCGCTAAATAAATATACTTAGATCTTCTTGTCCCGGTTAGTTATGATTTTTGATAACTCCTAGCTAGTACACTTAGATACTTATCTATGTAGATATCTTCATAGATTTTTATTATTCTTTCACGTTTGTCCCTTCATGCACGTGTACATGCCCACTTTTCAGACTAAGATACGTTTCGTACGTATCGCATCACAGGAAGAAGTTTTAAATACTCGACACACGAAAAAAAAGATTCTTATATAGTTCGCGTGCATGTAAGTCAAACATACGAAATTATTATTTACACCGTGTATCAGAGTTTAACGAATGAAATATGTCACTTGTTTTCTTACATATCTGATACCAAATTTGGAGATTAACATCCTCCATTGGACATTGACTAAAAATGCATTGCGGATTCAAACACATGGTACTCAAAGCAACCCATTTTCGAAATAAACGTTTCAGCGGCTGTGCAAATGTTGTTATGCTTTGAATGTTTACCATATACCATAATGTGGATACAGTAATGTTATAATAGTAATTTCTGTCTTTTGCTGTGATATTAATTACCTACAACTCTTGTACATGATTTTATTTGTATGGATGCAATGCCAGTGCCCTACCGCGTAGACCTCTCTGACCTCCGACTCCTCCCTTTGGTATGACGTATCCTCCAGCGTGTCTCGCTGTTCCTTCTTCCTCTAAATTGCCATTACTTTCAATTAAATCGCGCAGTGGCCAGCAAGCTAAATGACGTGACTTTCCATGACGCGCTAAGACGTGATAACCTTGTCTGAAACACAGAAGATTTATTGTTTACGTACATTGATAATCCTTTCTATATTTCTCAAAGCATGTCTTGAGTTAAATATGTGACGTACCTCGATGAAATTAAGCCAACAAGTAATGCCCAGTGGGCTTTATGGCCTCTTTTTAAACATGGAGCGTGATTAAAATCAGAATCATATGGAATTAACACCATTGCTCCGTTTCCTAAAGCATGTGTTAATGTATCAGGGCATTGCTGCAGATCTACTAAAATATCTGGTCTATGGTCAGGAAAATATTCAGCTGCTAGCGTGCCCATGAAATCAACGCTGTATACTTCTCCATGTTGCGTGAAACCTCTTACACGAGCTTCGGCCAGAAGTTGGCTTACAGAAACTGGTTTCGTGTATTCCTGTGATGCCATAGCAAGGGCCACCAAACCGCATCTGTTAAACAATCAGATGAAAATCTTCTTCTTGTATTTTCATACATGAATCGAAACTGTAACTTACTGTGGACCATCTTGCAAAATTGGTTCAACTTGACAAAAATATGTTACTTCCGCATCCTTCAATTCATTTCTAGCTATCAGCTTCTCGATTTCAGCCTCTGCAGAGGTAAGGGTAATTTTGGCCCAAGGTGGCAGGGAGTCTGCATCGCTCACTTCTGTTTTCTCACACATAGGTGCCTCTGGCAAACTTGAGAGAGGTGGAGGCGGTGCTGGCATTTCTCACGAATGAACACAATATACAAACAACTACTTTCTTCGATTAACAAATACCTGCTTGGACACTATAATACAACGACGAAACACTTCCACGGCTATGAAATCATACACCTGTGCCTCAGTATTTTTAAACTCAAATTTCCCATCTCTCAGTGTCCCCGGTCCTCTTCCCTTTCACCATAAAGCGACATGATGATTCCTGCTCGTTGAAAAGAGTCTGCCAATGTCTCGCAGAGATGCGACTCAACTGAAACATCAACGCAAAGACAGCATGCGATTTGCAATATACAATCAAAGTAACATACAACAGTGTAATCCTCATAAGTTATCTATTCTAATCTAATACAATTCGATACATATTAAACTGCAGATATATCAAACTGTCAATATCTCTAGAATCAACTTCAATACATATCTCTTCGCGAGAAAGGATCTAGCTAGAATTACTCAAGTATAACGCTCTAAGAATCTCCTATCATCACGTTAGTCATTTAACCTTGAGAAGACTGCTGTCATCACACTGCCAGTCGTGAGTTGCAAGATTTTCGAGCAACACGATCGACAAGATTCATTTCCAGTAAACGAATTATTTCACGCGACAAGTAACAACGATTTCTTTAATCAGTTCCTAGACAGTCTCTAAACCTCCGTGAGAGCTCTAACATGCGAGAAGAAACTCGCAGGAATTCTAATGGCAGCACGATTGCACGGGTCGACATTGGACGGAGCAAGTACTCGATGATTACATTACACGAGCTCGGTCGACGGTCACCGATCTTTTCTTTCAGGACCCTTCGATCCTCGCCGACAGAACGCTCGACTAGTATCGGACAATGGAACCGAGAGGAATCGGTATTTGTTTACTGTACCTAGAATGCAAGAGAATCGCAGATGCACGATTTTGACGTTTGCACGTCCCCCCTATTCACCCTGTGACTCATGCACATACATTATGTAATTCTACGATGGAAATGGGAATCACACTCGAACGCATCGACGATGGCGATACTGAGAGTCCCGCACGGATGCGCGACGACTTGTTTTTTTTTTTCTCCCCAACGAATGACAATTATTCGTTTCACGAGGCTGCAAATCGTTCCTCGACGGGAGAGCCTCTGGCTGACATAGCGCACCTATGCCTTATCCGCAGGCGTCTCTGTCACGGAATACAGTCTGATAAGAAATTTCTCGCAGGCGCTGCAGCTCCGCGGATGATTCGACAGTTTGGGCAAGTGCATTGTTCGCAAGAACCCTAGCCCCGGGAAATGTATTGTTTATCTCTGTTCAATAGAGCCTGAAGTAAAGCAGCTGCGGGGATTTCGATGCGTATCGCATGAGACTGGCCAGGCGGCTCTGATAACGATGGAGTCGCTGATTGGCTGAGCGTCGGATGTTGGGACTTCCGATGGGTGAAAAAGTTTCGACACGTTGGGCGCTGCGAGCGCGGAGAGAATGATACGATGGAGCGCGAAAGGGTAGTTTAATTTGAAATTGTGGTTGATTTAGCAGTCAACTAGTGTCGTGTTAGTGTTATAAATTGATCTAGTTGGATTATAGAGTTGTGTAATAAAAAGTGATTATAGTAATGAATAGAAAATTCGCAAGTTTCTAGTTTATTAATTTCTATAAATTATTGATGAATATTGTCCACATTTAATTTAGCTGTGATCAGGGTGGAAAGAGTTCTATACTAACATAAATTTCTGCAAATACTTAAGGAAAAAATTAATTTTGATTTATTAATATTCTCCTTGAAAAGTCACATGCAATTGAAAACATTTTTTCACTTTAGATCAAGGATTTGAAATAGTTATTCTTTATAAAACCCTTTCAAAAAGTTGGTTAAAATTTAAATACTTGTGTTGTATAATTGATTGAAATAATTTGTGGTACTACAAAAGGAACTTTTTATTGTGATTGATTAAATTTTTCAGAGAAACTGAGATCCTCTATTTAACAGTTAACTGTAAAATAGAATGGTAAGGTTTCTGAAGAATAATAATTCATTGTGAAACAATTTTGAACAGGAATGTTATTTCGTTATTGTTAGCTCAAAAAGCTGGTTTCGTAAATTATAAGGAGGCGACGCTTTTGACCCCTCAAATTTTTTGCGACGACGCCTATGTGCTCTCCACGTGTCAAAGTGACGGTGAAGGGTGTGCGGGTGAAAAATTCTCCAACCACCCCCATAATATTAGTTCATAGATGTCACCGTTAGGTGGCTATACCAGTTCTTAATTTTTAGCTGTGACGTTGATAACTACGAGCATCTTCTTTATCGACATTATAATTATTAAAAATAATTATTACAAAGCGAAATATCTTGTCTAGATCATTTTAAATCTGTACGTAAAGATGTAAAGGGTGTAATAGTCTTTACTTTAAATAGTGTTCAGAGATTACAACGCAAAGTCTTTACATTCGCATATTACTAATTGTGAGATTTGAAAAACACAGACTTGAAAAACACAGTTAAAAAGGGAACAAGATAATTGTGTATATTAATTATTCCTTTAAACTCGATTTCCCTAGTGCAGCAAAAGATGGCGTTGCGGTGTCGCTGGAACATTCGATAGAAAAAGGTGTTCCTTGCGCAACCGCGGCAATTTTGATGCCTTTACAGGGTGGTTGAAAACAGGAATTAAAAATTGTAAGGAGTAATTGTACAAGGAAAACAAAACGAAAATTAAGAACGACGACATTATGTTTGAGTTTTCCTTTCTGAGTTAATACTCGTTAAAGATATCTGACACTTAAACTATGTAAAGAATGTGTCTGACTTATTCTACTCCTGGGGTCATTAGCCAGATTAGACACAGTAACATAAGTAGAATAAGACCCTAAGTCTGACACATGTCATGGGAATTTTAAGTTTATTTTTGATAAATATTAGGGGTGCCTATAATCAATCAATTATTTCAAGGTTAAACACACACCTACACATATGAATCCAAACTTCTTTTTATTATTTATCTAATCAATTATATAATCATCATTAAGCAGGATTTTATGTCAATTCTTTGGTAAATTTTCAATTTTTCTTTCGTAAAGAGATACCGATTTAATTTGCTTATCTAAAAAACATTTACGACTTTTGGGTGCCCCTGATAAAAACTTGATAACGAAACCTTAAACGCAATTTTGTCACTATTAATTTGCACCTAATTTTAGCATATAGAATGATTTTTAAAATTTCTGGCACCTCGTAGCGAATACCTTGTATAAGCACCATAAATTGAGTGCTAGAGTGAGAACGACAAGGAATATAAAATACTGGTATAGCTTGTGCACACGACTTCTTATATCTCACTACAACCGCATTTACAGTAATTACAATCGTTATATCGAAAATAAAAAAATGTTCAGTTATTTAATAATATCTTCTTCAGTATCTTCACAGGAAATGAAAATATGATTTCTACTTTTCTGACCACTTCTACAAACGAAACTTCGATATTCTTCCTCTATCTTCAGATTCTCAAGAAAAGTCTCCACGCTTTTCAATTTTGAATAACATTCATCTAAACAAGACAAACTCAATCTATTTTACGTTTCCTTTCCACTGATCATGTAATTATCATCGTGACTCACACTGAATAACGATATTTTTCCAAATCAAGATGTTTATTATCGCGCTGATCAATCTTCGAGACGTGACGCACGCCATCAATGGCATAATTAGGACGATCTTCGATCAGAATTATCTATGCAGGCCACGAGCACAACAAAGGATTGAATAAGTGCAAATAGCGCATTAGGTAGGACTCGTCAAACGTTTCTTGGATCTCGGGGCCTCTGACGTCTCCGTAATCTGTTTTTCTTTTTTAAGACGCGCGACGTCCTTCGCGGCACCAACACTCGGCCAATGTGTGTACTTTTCCCGCCGCACTTTTTTTCAATCCGCTTATTAACGCGACCATTCCGTAAATAAGACGCTACAATTACGACAAACGCGCATTGAAATCTCCACGTGACGGACGACGCGAAAGTCGGAAGTTGGTAAGAAGAAACATTATGTCGTAGAAGGAATATTTATTACAGTTGCCTGAGGTACATATATTTACACACGCGGAAGAGAAAAGGCTTGTTAAAATAAAAGAAGGACGTCACGAAGCTTACCTTGGCCTTGAAATTCTAGCGATCTTAAGCATGAAGATTCTGAAGAAGAAATTGTTGACGAGTGTTTCTTGCTTTCGTAAATGTATTTGCCTGCAAATTTGGCCTGAGGTTAAAATCATTAACACTACAACGTTAAAATCATTAACACTTCAGGGTGTGCCAAAATGACAGATTTTAGAAATAGCACATAATGCACGGAGATAATGTTTATTTATATATTCTGTTAACTTCATTCAGATATGATTGAGAAAAAATAACGTTTGTAAGGAATAAAATGTATGTAAGGTATACCTTATATCTATTGTGTTGCATACAAGATGGTGATGGCATGAAAAACATTTCATGCGCAATTTGAATAACATCTTGAGAACTTAAAAAAACTGGCTATGAAAGAAAAACATTCTTTGCAGTATATTGGTCCCTCGATACCATTCAATTGCATATCAATTTTTTTCTATGTCATTATAATTGCAAGGGATATTTGGGTGGTTCTATTTAAGTGTACCATCGTGTATATTACATATGGATAATTATAATTCAACATAGAAGTATTTATTGCTACTCTAAGAATTTTAGTATGTACACTTTGATTACCACATTTTTCATTTACTTTTTTCCTTTCTATTATAGCGCTTCTATTTTGTAAATTTCCATTCAGAATTTCTGAAAATGTTATCCGTGGTCGCGTCATATTTCCAAACCATAGTTACATAATTAATGTTTGAAAATTTCTCTTTAAATATTGAAATATCTGAAATATATGAACAAGAATATGTGAAGTAGAGGTGTGATGAATGTTTATGACCCTTCAGCATTGTGGAGATTCAAGCAGTAAAAAGAAGTGCACATCAATTATGTAGATACATTAAATTTTTTTATAATATGGATTTACGATTATGCAGAAACTCATTCATCAATTTCACGCTCTTTTTAGATTGAATAACTTGCTCCCTTAACTGATTCCAAGTAATTTTACAATAAGTGGGTTTCTTAGTTCATGAAACAATTATTGCGTTGTTATCGCTTCAGATGCATTTTAAATGTTTTCGTCCGGTTGACTATTGTGTTTTTCTTCGAAGGAGCAAGAGTAAAAAATCGAATAATTCGAATCTCTAAAGGAAAACTGAGTAATGCTTATCTGAAAGAGTGCAATAACAATTATTTATTATTTTGAATTATAAAAGTGACACAAAAGAATGAGAGGAAAATTTACTTCCAAGAATTTCTTAAGCTTCTTTTTCTTAGCCAAATATATTGAACAAAATAACGAAGATGATTTTGGCGTCTTTCAGCAAATAGCGTGTTCTCGGAATTATGAATAAGTATTTCTGTTGAACAGAATTATTAGTACTGATTTCCAGACCCGAGTGTTTTATTAAAGCTAAAAAAGTTTACCTCCTCAAGTGACGTCAGTGGTTCCTTGGCGAAACTCATTTTCCTTCCGATACAGCTCAATATTTGCCATGAATAAATTTTATAAAATGGTGACACACGATTCGATATATCTCTTAATCGCAAGATTTAACAACAAAAGAAACATTGACGTGATTATAGAAATAAAAGTGAAAGAAAAAGGCTGTGATTCATTGGCTTATGAAAATTCACATTAAAATATTGCAAAAAAGTGAGATAAGAAATTGACTATGTAATCGTGACATGAGTTGAATTATTTAAGACATCCAAGAAAAAAGCAAATGCTAAACATTATTCCATCTGAGGAGCAAAGTTTGATTATTTCTTGTTCTCTTATGACTCTTATATGATAAATGATTCTCGTATGGCAGACGAGTAGTGATGAAACATATCAATTTTATCGACTTTTATGTATTGAAAGTGTTTAGTCAAAGGGTTAACAATTAATACAAAAAAAATTTAAGACAAATTAAAAAAAATAGAATAGAAAATTAATACAGAAATCAAAATTTGAATGAATATCAATAAATATTAATAAAAAATAAACAATATTTTTGCACATTTAAATCACAAATTTCAAATTTTATTAACTCTTTTCTTGAAATAGTTAAATGTAACGAATGTGCAACATTTTAGCCAGAAATAATTATTAAACCGTGAGTCACTGTGTTCTTCAATATTGTCAATATTTCAATACATCGAATACCATATTTATTTTAACGAGTGTTATTTGCTTCCTGGAAGCTATACTAGAGTCAATAGGACTCGTGATTACATGTTAAACTCAGTCTCGTCACTGGCAAATGTGTACATAAGTGTGTACAATGAAAAGAAAAATAGAACGAGGAAAAACTTTTCCTTGGACCTTAATTTATCACTATGCTAATTTATCGATTGTTATTCACAATAAATTCACGGTTTCCTGAGTTGAATAATATAAAAACCATCCTCATATCGTCCTTTTTTAATTACACTTAAATTATACCATTAATCGATTATTCACTCTTTCTTGGAAGAAAGACTCGAATATAAAACTAAAATAATATTATTGAGGTTTCATGAAAGGCACTCAGCTTTAGTGGAATTTATACTTTTATTTCAATTTAGGTGATGATTGATGTATAGTTGATGCAAATTATACCATTAATTATTTATTTATCTAGTAAATTAATAATGAATATAATTGTAATGTTTTTATTAACTATTCGATTCTTATTCTGCTTCTATGCAGTTTACGATATTCTAAGTTTAGAGCTACTAAGCAAACTAAATTCAAGTAAAAAATTTGCTTTAATCAGTTTTAGAAATAATAGTACAATGGGATTAAAGCCTGTTAATCGATGTTAAATAAAAGAATAGTAGTAAAAGATTACTATTTAACAATTTTCTTCTAAGTATAATGAAAATGAATAAAGTTAAAAATTGTTATTATTTTTATCTCAATCATATATTATTTCTTCCTATAATTGTTATTCACTCGCTATAAGTTCGTGCCGTGGTATAAGCATTAAGACACGTTTCTAGAATTAACTCTTGCATTAATAACTCGTTCTTCTTATACCTGAGCATATTTCAAATATTATTTCACGCATAGTACTTGGCAGGGCACTTTATTCTAAATAATACTTATAAGCAGAATAATGTATAGATGTGGATATTGAACAAATTTCAAAAGAATTGATTCCTGAAAAAGAAATCGAAATTACTAATGCTATGTTTTTTTTTTTATTTTATATTGATATCTTACGACTCAATAATCAATATTATAGGAAAGTATTATAATGGGATTAAAAGGGTCGAATTTAGTTCTTAAATTAAATTATTTATAATAATACATTGTTATATCGTTTTCGTAATATTTTATTAGTCTATTTACAACCTGCTATCAAACCTTCCAAACATGTATTTACCTACTTATTAGAACATTCATGACCAGCCAGTATGATTGTCACTTACATATCAATCGCAGCCACTTGGCCACATTGGTAACATTAAGGGAAAATTTTTGTTTCTCTTGATAAAAAATAAAAATATTTGCGAAAATTGCAACTTGTTAATCCCAAATAATCAATTTCACTCTGAAAAATGACTCAGTAATAAATGAAGAATGCACAACTTATCACTCTTCGCCTTGATCAAATGATAGAACGATACTTTAAAAATCATGTCAACCACCGAAAAAAGGGACATAGGTATTGTGAAGAAATATAGGTAGAATGTGCAACAGAATCTTCTCTAAAAGAACATTATAATCACTCGAACATACAACAGAAACATACAGAAAGACTGAAAATAATTTACCATATAGTTTCGTTAACAACAAATCTTAAAAAAATCGATTTTTCCGAACAGAAGAGGAAACTCCCCTCTCACTTGAGTCTTATCCAAATTCGTAACACTCGAATAATATGTCACGTCAAAAAATAGTCAAACAACCAAGAAATCCTCGTGCAAATCGAAACCCAGTTACCTTGTCGATTCTTAATTCTCAGAGACATCCCAAGGAGATCACCTCAGAACGCGATCAGACACAGCGACGGGGCTAAAAAACTCATAAAAATGCGCGTCGTCGTCGGATTGGCCAGCAGGACGAATATTTTTCAGGTATCCTCACAAAACAATGGCGAAGAAGTATATTTCCAGGTGGGGTTCGGCTAGGAGCGCCGTTCTTCCCACCTTCGAGCTTCCGCGATTATCCTACCACCAACCGATCGGGCATATATAAGCATCGGTCGCGGGGACATCTCTAGAATTGCATCTAATCGCAGTTAACACGTACAGGTGAGTGAGTGCTCGCGAGTATCGCGACGTCTGTTGTTATTGGTTCGCGTTCAGATGAATCACGGTTGTGCGTCTGCGACGAATCGACGATCAACTGCGTTGCTCCAAAGAGTTTCGTGGAGCTGGGATTCTTGACTGCCTTGAGAATAACTAGAGCAGTTGTAGCTGGAGCGGTCAAGGTGTTGATCGTCGAACGTTGTGCAAAGTTCTCGGCTCTGTCGTCTTTAGTTGACGAGTAAAGTCAGTTCTTGTTCTTGGTTCTGTGAAGAGGAATTTTATTAAGATTTCTGAGGGAGAACGAGGTAGATTTATTTCAGTTGCTCGTTGGGAAGGGGTGAGTGTTGTATTAAAGGGGTGCACTAGCCTGGCGGTCTTAAAATATTAGATAACATTTTTCGACTCACGTGTGTGAAATATTGTGAAAGGATTGTTTTTTATGTAACATTTTTACTTTCTTTGTGACATCTATTGGATTCTCTAAATTATCTGATCAATTTCAAATTTTTGTAGAATATTTTTTATTAAAGTATATGATTTGGTATTATCTACTATATTTTCGGTAGTTTTATTTACTAAATTTTTATCATTTTCGCATTGTTACTTCTTTCACTGAAAAATAGATTTCTTTCGTAAGCTCCTATTTTCTCATTTCTAAAAATGATTAAAGAGCCTTAAATTATAGTGAAGAAAATCTGTTTCTGTGTAAGTGAAGGATAATTATAAGAATCTTCAGCTAATAGAAGTTCACATATGACAAGATTTATTATACATTATTCGCGGACAGATCAAAGGTGTACAGGTCTTAATTAGAATTCTTGTTTCGTAGAAACATGAAACTCGCAGTGGTTTGCTTGCTCGCGTTCGTGGCGGTCACCTACGTGTCCGCACGTCCTGATGATAAATACACGGACAAATTCGATAACATCGATGTGGACCAGATTTTGAATAGCGATCGTTTGCTGACCAATTACTTTAAATGCTTGATGGGCGAGGGAAGGTGCACCGCGGAAGGCAATGAGTTGAAGAGTAAGTAACTTCAGAGGAGCCATCTTGAATCTCGATTAGAGAACGCGTATGTTCTAGAAGCTCGTATTTCCTTTTATATGTCGTCATTGATTATTTTCATGAGTTCAAATTATATATAAAGATTCCTTTTAAAGTTAAACATTTAATTTTGTATGTGATATTTTCAATACATTCTTCAGTATAAGGAAAATGAAGAAAGATTAAGAAATATGCTAATTAATATTATGATTAGTAGCTTCAGAGATAAAAGAAATAGAAGAAAAGAGTTGAGACCTCTTAAAATCGATTAAAATCATTATTACAATATTCTGTTTATAATATTTTTTTAATTGTTGAATAATAATAAAAAATTGGCTAATAAATTTTTATTTTAGTGTTCAAGAGCATTTTAATATTCAACATTTACTATAGGCCAATAATTTAGGATAAATCGATAATACTTAAAATTAAACTATACATCACGATACTTTGGACTTCATACTAAAACTTTCAATAATATCTATAATGTTCTTCACCTCAATGTAATGAAAACATTCACATAATTGTTCACTGTTATTTAAATTTTCTATTTTTATTTTCCTTAACTTAGAAAGTGTTTCTAAATTTTAGTCCATCAATGTATATTTGATTTAAAAAGTTCTAATCAATTCTTTTCCAATGTTCAGAAGTTCTACCAGACGCCCTAGAGACCGAATGTAAGAAATGCACGGCAAGGCAGCAAGAGGTCACCAGGAAGGTCATCAAATTCCTTGTAGATAAAAAACCCGAAATGTGGCAGAAGCTCGTAAACAAATACGATCCTGAGAAGAAGTACAGAGTAAAATTCGAGGAGGAGGCGAAGAAAGAAGGAATCAAGGTTTGAGTGTCAACTGGAAACGCTGATGCTCTTTGATGTCGTCCCTGAGGACGGCTGAGTCAATTAAAACGATTATTCACGGGAAAAAGAAAACGACAGACAGTTATTAACTATTTATCAATTCCAACACTGTATGTTTAGGCAGAACAAACAAAAGAAACATTCTTTAGTCTATGTACTATGGTAATTTTCTAAATCAATAAATCTGTTTAAAATAATCCAGCTGTCGTGAATACAATTTATAAGCTTCGTGATATTCTGTGAAATTAAACTGCGATAAGTAACAGATTTCGGATTTTCATAAAAATATACTTTATTTTTTAGATAACCTAATATCTACTACTTTGCTTTTTCTTTTAAATATTTTTGTATAAGTGTGTATTTTGACTTTGTTACACATTCAAATTTTCTGCAAATGCATAAAAATCCGCAGTCAAGCAGTAAGTCATGGTGCCATAAATGATGAATTTTCAAATTAAAAACTTCACCTCATTTTCAATTCTCTGTACAAAATGTTAATGTTTTTTAAACATATTTTAACATTATTATTATTTGATTAACTTTCCTTCTGCTAGTTGCTTATGCTCTATAAGTTAAATTCGTTTTGGTCATCTTTTGCAGTGAACCCACGATTCCACTTTCGCTTTTACATACTTGTTTCCAGTTTGCTTTTACTACGTGAACTAGCACACGCTGACCTCTCGACACTGACACAAACGAAGGGTCATTTCGTACAATTTGTATTCGTAAAGCGTTGTTTTAGATATTCGTCGCGTCATTTTCAACTGCCCACGCGTGTCATTCAACGTTGAAACTCCATTACGTAATTTTGGAGATGGAAAGTGTTCCATGTTGTTACAGTCGACCAAATGACACAACTGTGATATTAACAATCAAAGTGTCATGAAGTATTTGATATTTAATATTATAAGTAACAATCAGTGCCTCGTACTGAGAAACTTAGTGATTCATCAATTATTATTAATACTGTAGATAGAAAATATGACTGAAGAGAAGTAATTTCTATTTAAGGTTGGCATTAATTTTGACCATCTTGAAAGTCTCCTTTACTTTCAGAGGAAAATGACACAGTAATCATTGTGTTGTAAGTGAGAGGAAAAAGTAAAGGATTGTTTGTAGGTCAAGGATGTTTAGTCATTTTCAACGACTTGTCAATTACGTAAATGATTGGATACTTAAAAATTTGGACATTTAAAAATTTTCACACTTAAATATAACAAATGTGGAATATTTAAATATTTTAAATACAGGATAGTTTAATATAAAAAATTTGAAATAATCAAATACTAATGAAAAAGAAAAAACAATTCATTTGTCAAATCGATTTCTAAAAATATCGAGTTATCGAACCAATCACTTATCCTAATTTCATGCCAAATTTTGAAAATCTCTCGATATTATAAGTATCGTTAAAAGTTCTCAATTCTGCCACTGTAAGATGCACAGTACAATAATACAAAAATAAAAACAGTACAAAAGAGGAGTAATAAGAGTAAGAAATTGAAGATCCAAGTCAACTATTCCTCAGAAGTTCCTCTCTTAACCAAAAACCCATTAACTCTTCGATTTACGTAAATTTGTCACTCAAAATCAAAAGGAATGCCTGGATTAGAGAGCACGACCAATTTTGGTCTTCGAGTCGAGAGATTCAAGAAAAACTTCTTTAAGTTTTACTCGAGGAACTTTCCAACCCTGTTTCACATCTGCTACGACCCAATAGGCACTCACAAAAAATCGCGCGCCGTCATAGGCTTCCTTCTTGGTTTCTTCATGGCTGTACTTTTCTATGAGTTAATCATCGTTGACCTGCAGTTTGATAAATACACCAGCTTCAGTCTCGCTGTCATTCTCACTACTATGTTGTCGATTGGATGTGCCACTTCGATTCAGGTACTCAATTGACAAATAGAATTATTGAAAAATTAGATTGGAAATACTTATGAGAAAATCTATATGTAGAAATATGAAAAATTAATACTTTTTTTATCTGTGTACTCGATATACATGCTTAATCTTCACATTTGATTAATTAATGTTTCTCTTTGTTGGGTTAGTCTAATCTATTTTTTAATAAAATCAAGATTTTAAGTACAAAGTGATAAAAAGGGTAATAATTTGGTATTTTGTACGAAATTTTAATGTAATAGGTGAGATGCGTTTGTCTTCTGACGATTCCAGCTTTCTTTGGCAGATCAGGTCGTAGTATGCTGAGGGCACTGGTTTTAGGATATTTAATTGCTGGGCCTTTTTTTAATTTGATGTACAATATTAAAGAAGTCGTCAGAACTTTCGCTTGCACCTCTCAGCTGACTTACAATCTCACCAAGACTCGGTTTGATTTGATGTTCAAACCATTTCAGCAGGTACCATTTTATAAGTAACTGCTAATTTTTTACATATTTTGCTCAAAATGTATATAAACCATAGAAAGATATAAAAATATAAAAAATTAAATTGTAGTATCTTAGTAAATAATAGTAAATATAATAGTAAATAATAAATATATAGTAACAAGTCTATAAGAAGAAAATCGAGTTAATAAAAAAAATTCTTAATTCTAACATCACTATATTTTTATTAAAATCGCCAGGCTATACTCGCTATGAAAGAAGATGCAGACGAAGTGAAAGAGACTTTAGCTTCAGTGAGGGAACTGATCAGTCCAATCGTGGAAGAAGTGGAGGGTGAAGAAGAAATGTTACGATTAAAAGAAGAGAATGATTATCTGGATGAATTACAAGGCGATACGAAGAGAAGCAAAGAAATTGAACAAAAGCACGAGCAAGAAATTGAGAAAGCTAAATCGGAGGCTGATGTGTACGAGGCGAAGTACAAGATGAAGGTCGAAACTCGGTGTGAAGAACAGCTTAGTCGAGGTGCGGAAAGGTGTAGGTATGAATTCCAGAAATTTTCTTATAAATTAAACAATCTTTTCCAAAAGCTTTTTCAGAGCAGAAAAAGGAGAAGAAATTAACTTAGGAGTGAAAATACACTTTACTATATTACATATTAATTTGAATTTTGTCATCCGATTATAGAGATATGTTCAGCGATGCTTACGATAAATGTTACGAAAAAGTTACCGTTTTCGTTGCCTGGCTCCTCTGTTGGCCAATGAAGCTGACTTTCGTCTGCAACCTCGTTCAGGCACTGGGTGGTTCGAGTATTTGCGATCCTACAGGAAAAGTTGACAGTGGTATCGGTGAAGGCTACTATGCCCTAAAAAGTATGACTTTCAGTATTTACTTTTTTTGTAATTTCCTTGGTGGCCGATTTCAAAGTTAAGTCAAACAAGGCCATTCTTCTAAGGTGCCCGTGACGAGTTGACCAGTAGCCTAAAAAACGCGAAATTGCAGTACAAGATAAAGAAGCCTCCAGTGATTTTGGACGTGCAAGATGCTGCAGACGCAGCCAAAGCAGTAATGTATCAATTTTCCGCGCGAAGGAGGCTCTTCGAGTCTATAATGGTCACCCTGAAGAGGTGCTTGTCGTTCGTCTTTCTGAAGATCATTCTCAGCGCTCAAACCTACCACGACAAATACTTGGACGATATCGAGCATGATAATATATACGTGACGCCCTACTTCCGGAGAATCGACGCAAGAAGAAAAGCACGCGGTAGCATGACGCTGCTGCCATTGAAGAAGATCGAGAAGCAGAAATTCGTCGATCCTTACAGCCTGAAACCGAGCAAGGCCGAGAAGTTTCATCTGATAGGCCAAATTGTGAAATTATTGCTAGAAATAATCTCAGCCAGCACGTTCCTTATTTTGGATTGGCTCTTCTATGAAGTCTTGGATCTGATTAGAAGACACGCTTACATGGAGTACACGCAGGCAAGTTTTATGATTATACTAGGTTTTGAGAGGAATTTCGTTGAGACAGATCAGCTGTTCGATGGTGAATGATGCAGTATTTGCATCGTATTCACTGTTTGATAGTGAATGGTCTCTCCCCTCTCTTGCGTCAGAGTTATACTAACGAGTGGACCATCACTGTTGGAGGCCTCCTTGCAAGCTCATTTCTGGTGATTTCCACCAGATTTTTAGACGCTTATAGTTATAAGCTTCGAATGAACGAAGCTTCAAACGCAAAATCGTTATCCTTGATTTTCGTCTTATTTTGGCATATAGAATCACCCTTTAAAATTATATCGCGCTGTTCAAAAACATTTAGTACAGTAAGTCTACAAAAGTGTGCAAGTATTGAGCTTCACCTAATATCCACATGAAACAAAAATTTTCAAACAAACCCTGCTGCTTCCAATATATAAGACGGTATTCATAAAAATCTGTGCGCTGAAATTTCAGGAAGGACAACACGACCTATCACTAGAGATCCGTGGCACAGGTGTAATAGCCTCTCTGATCAGAAGCGCAGTGCGCGGCTTCAATGTGAAGAAACACATAAAGACAGTCATCTCGAACAGTGCCTGTCTTCCAAGGCCAACGAAGCTCCCCCTTATCATAACCCTCAAGATCTATGGAACCTTCTTCGGGATCTTCGTCCTGATCTTCGGATCTGTCTACACGCAGAGAACTCGAAGAGGAATTTGCTCATTCTTCTATCGAAAAAGGGAGAAAAGACGTGTGCTCTATCTGTACAATGAGAGTCTGAGACGTAGAATCGGTTTCACGAGGTTCATGAAGGCGAAGGTGAGAAGGTTGGTGAGAACTCGTCGTCTGGAGCACGATGTGGACTTCTGGAAAGCTTTGAGGACGAAGAACCCTGAGGTCTTCGGGTGGCTCAGGTTCTTCGAGTGTGCTAGAGACAGGTGCCTGATTTGTGGGGAAGTGGAGCCTAGAAGGGGACCGAAGTATAGGCCGTGTACAACGCCAGGGTGTCCTTTCGTTCACTGTGCAGAGTGTTGGAGGGATGTTGGGAAAATCTGTTACGCTTGCAGTGATGTACCGGAAACTGATACGGAGGAATATGACACTCAGCGCAGTGATTTTTGATAGTAGTCTTACTTGTTGGAAGAATTCATCTAATCACTTTTGAGTGATGGTGTTGCTATGTCTAGGTGTTAGTTTGTATAGTATAATTTTAAGTATATTATTTTTGAAGTAAGGTTTAAGTAAGTAGTTTAAAATTGTAAGAGGCTGAATAAAAAAAAAAGTAAACGATGCAGAATGGAGAACTTGACTATAGAGTAGGAAGTATTTTATACTACATACTGTACTACTCTATACTATTCTACAAAATAATCTACAATACTCTGCACTGCTCTACATTATTCTACACTACAAGTTACTGTATTCTCTTAAACATTACAGGAGTCTACAGTAAGTACTATTTTATGACATATTCTACACTGCATTGTTTGCAAACACTTCCCATGAAACTCAGTTTCAGTGTGTCTTTCGACCCCTGAGGAAGCCAGCTGCAATGCCAGCTTACACCCGAAAACTTCAACAGCGAGAATTGTATGACGCCGTGCAGTGAAAGCCTTAAATCTCTGATGTTATAGAATATAGAATATCATACAACACAAAGAGCTTGGTTTCCTGAAATTCATAGTCACAACAATTCACCAACTTTAACTATCGCGTCGCTCCTGCACACTGTATCACGTTCCCTCCAAATTCCTCACTGTCATACGATACAATCGTCATCAGAAGATGCACTCCTCACATCAGTTTCAAGTTCTGAAGTCTCTATGACAAAGATTCAAACTTGTCTAGGATTTTCAGGGAGACCACGATATCATCGTAGATGGTAAGGCCATCCCCGCGTATAAATCTCACGTAGCAAAGTCGACAAGAAGTTTCAGATTTCACGAGGTAGGAACGAGAACTCAAGATCTGTAGGTACTCACCGCGTTGAATTTACGAAGCCTCGTACGCCTGAACGGAATACGCAATAATGCGCGCAAAGAATCATTACAGTATCACAGAGTCTTATCGATTCTAAGGAACTCTGTGACTCTGTTGAACGTCAGAAGTTTCCAAGAAGTGTAGAACGAGAAAAAAGAATTCAAGGAAAAAACTATGGTAATACGATGTAAAAGAAGGTTAAAGATTCCACTACAAATATTCTCTTGACTCACTCTATTCTAACGAGTGATATACATACATAATACTCCAAAGCTAATTTACCAATTCAGCAAATTGATCCAAAATAGGTATTGTTACATCCTCGAACTTAGCGAAAATCACAAAATCATTGAGAAGCTAACGATTCGTTTACTTATCTTGTAGTAATTACTTATTTATTAATAACTTAATTTATACATGTATCTTTCTTTTTTTTAAATAAACTCACAAGTTAAGGGGATAAAATCAGTAAAAACTAAGTGAATAATAAGATCCTGAAGAACGTCACTTTTGAATTGAGCACTACCATTCAGACGTAAGTCGTCCTTCTATCTAACAATATCGCGGCGCAGAAGGAAATGATCCTCTATTGCTTGTTTTCTCTTAGCGAATTACACGATAAGTACAATTTCCTTTGTATATGATAAGCAATTGGTTACGATTCCATGGGACTAACGAGCTATGGCCCGAGCATATAAAACGTTTGTGTTAACAAGCTCGATGTTCAGTGATCGAAAAACCTAGAGCTACGAATCTCCCAGAGCAAGATGAAGACTGTTCTGATTGTTCTCGTGCCTTTGATCTTCTCGTTCGTGGAAGTCTTCAGCGAGGACAAGTATACAACGAAGTATGATAACATCGATGTGGACGCGGTTATCAACAGCGAAAGACTTCTGAATGGATATGTGAACTGTTTGTTGGATCGAGGTGCTTGCACCCCGGATGCAGCTGAACTCAAAAGTGAGTATTCAACCCTTTGGTATAGTAGAGTCACAGCGTTTATATTAACTAAATTCTTGTTGACATGAAAAATACTGTGGGATAATTTATAGAGATTAACAAATTAAAAAAATGCGAATTTTCTCTGCAGAGAAATAAACACTCAGTTATAGTTATGATTTTCATGATAGACAATAATTATACTATAGTTAAGGTGGCAACCTTAACACTTTCCTTCCTTCCCAATTTTCGAATAATTAAATCCTCAAATTTTGAAGTCTTTCACTTTAAGTCATTATGCATAAAATTTAAATGATCAATGTTCTCCATATATACTGTTCACTTGCTATAAGTTTGCGACTCGATATATACAAGTTACAAGACTATAGAAAATAAGACAGTAAAAAACAAGTCCAAAAGACAAGGGGTACAGCCACGAGTTTATAACGAAGAAATAGATACTGTAACCCTTCTATTGTGCTCGTACACTATATTGTATTACGATCATCTCGATTCGAAATTCCTGAAAATAGCAAAATATTTGATTCGTATTCGACCAACTCGAGCACAAAACTGACAGAAACTGTATCACTGCATTGTGAAGTCTCCTGGACATGTCGCATCACTAATGCAACATGTTGGAATACACGTACCACATACGTGTTCGTGTAGTTATATGCATATTCCGCAGATGTTCTTGGGCGGGACGCCGTCGTTTTACGGTCGACCGCAATTTTATGAGCATCATTACTATTCACGGAGGACAAGGCCATGCGTTGAAACAGTGACGCGTCCTTTGCCATCTGGGAAAAGTCCTCGGCGTGATACAATTACTCCAACAAAGGAACGACATCTTTTCCGATATAATCTAATCTTCTGGATCTCTTCGAATTTTCAGAAAATACAATATATTGAGATTTAGGCTAATCTAGAGACTCAGCACCTGTCTGGCTCGAAAATGATCGTATCATTAAGCTATTGTTATGGATTCCCAATATACAAATTTTTCAACTTTGCACAAAAATGCTCATTTTTTGAACCACTTGTTTTCTGTCAAAATAACTTAGGTACGCACCCAGCAATTGGATATTGGAAAATAAATTAGAATATGTAATCGTTATAACTAATGTGCAAGACTAGTACGAGTTGATCTTAGAAAGATGTCCCTCGCGATAAATTGAGTTGTGATTTTGTAGTAAGGATGTGGAAACACTTTGCAGTTTGAAACAATTTTTTATGAAAATTTCAGAAAACCTTCCTGATGCATTGGAACGCAACTGTTCAGCCTGCAGCGAGAAACAGAAAGAGTTTGCAGACAAAATTTCTCAGCATTTAATCGATCACAAAGGAGAGGATTGGAGTCTTCTCGAGGCGAAATACGACCCAAGTGGAGCCTACAGGCAGCGTTATCTTCAGAATCGAGCTAAAGAAAGAGCTATAGACTAAATCAACTCTTTTGTGATTCAGCACCTACAAATTTTTACGTTACCATGCTTTCTGCACACGCACATAATTCTTAATAACTTTATCGTAGATAAATCTTAAATATCTCGTATTACTTGTTTATCTTTTGAATAACAGAATCCAGATTACATACAGTTGTTACTTCCAACCTATTAATTAAAAAACTTTGTTTAACTGCAAAATATAACTACTCCAAGTTTTTAAACTTGTTAGTGTGCATAATTCGAATTAAACAGAAAGATTAGAAACCACGTCTATGATACTAAATTATCAAATTTCTATTTGCATAAAATAAATTTAAACTAAATCTTACAACTGCACTTAAAACTTTATTTCATTGAAAGCAACAATGAAAAATACTTCCCTCGGGGGTTGAAAAATCGTCCAGCCTGAATTTCATTAGCAAAATCATTTCAGGGCTTGTATTCAATTCGAACCTAATCAAACTGTGATTTAGGGATCCCTGGTCAATTTATCAACCCCGAATAGAGCCCAGAACCTGATTCGTGTTTGACGCGGGGCCAAAAGGGATCCGTCTCTATAATAATATCCGGTGTCCCGAAGAGAACTCGCGTCCCACGAGGATCTATCATCTATCCTTTCGAATTCCTTCGATCTTCAACACGAAACGTTTTTAATACGCAAGAAAAAGAAGAATAAGAAGCTATAGGTGAACTAGTCTTCCTTGATGCATTAACCTCGCCAAGGAAACTGCAATCACTGCACACGCCTTATCGAATCACTTGTCATAAGAGGACGCAATCTCACGTGACATTCAAATTGATTAATAATCACGTAAAAGCGACGGGAGCGATCTGTGATTTTATTATCAAGCGCACGCTTGGCGTGGTAATAATGGCAATCAATGCAACCATAGATGATATTTTTTTTATACCTGTTTTGAGAATGATAATCATCGCAGGATACATGGGGGGAATGAGGAAAAATTTCAAGATTCTTTGAATTGGAAAAACAGTGATAAAATCAGGAGAAAGTTGAATAGATGAGGAAAGAAATACCTAGACCTAAATGCATACAGTAATTAACAGAAATTAATATGTATGAAACTCAATATTGAAAGAAATGAACTACGAGTAAGACTGGCTCATGACCAGCTCAGGTACACATATTTAATGAATCATTCATTGAATATACATATGTGTGTACATAGTAATATGATGTAAAACAAAAATTAACTTGCCAGTTTTTTTAATTCTATCATAACTTTTACCAGCTATTCATCATGGTCAAGTAAGTGTGTAAATAAACGATAGTATAAATTAAATATCCATTACTTCCCTCAAGATAAAAATGGTCCATTTTATCCACCCCTTGCCCTAAGGCAAGGGGTTAAGAATCTTTAAATTCTACAAACGTTTCGAGTCAGTAGACCCCTGCACCAGAGATCAGTAATCCGAAAGAGCTTCCTGTTGCTACCGTTTCACTGCGACTCGAGAAGAGCAGAAAAAAGGGGTCAGGGGTGGGGGTGGGAGAGGCTGTATAATCTTGTGCTACATTTTGCGGTTTAAAGTTACCGAAAATATCCCGTATCCGGATATTCGGGGAAGCTGTAAAGCCAGTCCACGTGGGTGGCCAGGTCCCTAGGACAATCCTTTGCCTTGGTTTCCTAGAAGTCCGAGATTTCCAAAGAGGGGAGAAAAGGTTTAGGGGCAGTGTGTAACAGAGACGCGTGACTAGAAACAAAGACTGACCGATAGTTTCTTCTGAAAAATCACGTGGCGAAGCACGGACGAAGAGATCACGTGCTGGTACATGCAGTTGAGAGTAGACGATGTTTGACCTGCTAGAGCAGAATACAAAGTCGAAGAAATAGTATTCAGAGTAGCACTCCTCGGGATTCATCTGTTCACAGTTGTGGGCAAAGATGAAATGGGCATTCCACTTAGGGGCACCATTATAAGAGCAATTTTTTTCAATTCTTTTTCCTCTTCTTTTCAAAAAATGTAGAATTTAAACATTATTCATGCAAATTGGATTACACCAATACAGAATGTACTTTCAATTTTTTTAAAATTTCAAATATTGTCTAGTAGCTGACATGTTTGAACTTCCTTTATAATTACTAAACTCATCTGGGAAAAATTATTATACAGGATAGCTAAGTTACTGATACAACTGATACTCATATTGCTAATTTTATAGATCCAAAATAGTAAGTAAAAAGAATTGAATTATTTTTTAATTCCACTAAAAACCAGCTAGCTCCAATGGGAAGCTAAATAGAAAACGATTTTTCGTGTGAGTGAGCGAGTAAATGGGTGGGCGAGTGAACAAGCTTGTGCAGTAGCAAACTGATACAACTAGTTTCTAACACCCAAAGACAGACTGTAACCAATAAGGGAGATATACAAAAAGTTTGTTAATTAGCGCCTTTAACGCCTTATAATTTCTTGAGATTCAAAAAACAAAGAAAAAAGGGTCCCCTTATATTCGATTCTCCAAATGGGAATACCCCTTTAACAGCTTCGCGTCAGCTCCCGAATAAACTGGAAAGCGCGTTTTCAATGAGATCGTCGACTTTTATGAACTCCTACGGACACTTTATTGCCCAGTGGGCTTCCTCGACGAGCCATCGTCTGAAATTCCACATAGATAGACCCGTCACCCGTAAAACGTCTTTGTAGCAATAAAAGGGATTACGGGTGACCCCACGAAGCCAGGCCCCGCCGTGAAACTATTAAGCCAACGTAAATCATGTTTTGGTGGACGATCGGACGGTGTCTAATCTGTGATCCCCTCCCTTCTCGAATAATAAAATTTTGTTGAGCAACGATGTCGAGCGCAATCAGGAAGTATTCCAGTGTTCCCGAGGCAGTTAATAAAATATATATGCTTGTCTTAAGTACCCATAGAATCCGAGGAACAAGATCCATAGAGCATGATTGAAAGATTTGGAGATTTTGTTAACTGATGGGCGATTTAAAAGGAGTGAAAGTTTGGAGTAGGTTGGAACAAAGTTTTCAAAAATGGTAAAGGAAATATAATATTTATATGTAGTACGATTAGAAGTCTATTTTTCCAGAAAATGGACAGTGGTATTTTGAGTTCAATAAAAGTTTAACTCAGAAATTGATTATACAGAAACATAGAAGTATGAGAGACCCTCGACACTAAAATTTCGCCACAAAATGGTAAGATTTGCGAGGTAATATAATACCCACCTTGTTCATCGTGCTTCAAAGAATCGAAAACTGCTTTGTTGTGTAAGGAGGCCGCATAGGTCATCAGGGGGACCTAACCCATCAAAAAGAGTTGTCTGTTGTTCGAGGAATAAAAATAAAAAGGCCAAACCTCGCAAGAAAAAAAATCATTTTCACGTCAGGGTTCCAAGAAAAGGACCATATATCAGCAAAGGAACTGAAATAAGGCGATTAAATTCTCCTGCGAGGATACGTTCATGGGGATCCAGAAACAAAGTAAAGTTTTCAGGTAAATGTGATTTCAATATCCCCTTCTGAAATTAAACTCCACTAAAAGGAACGAATACAGAAGAATGTACCTAAGAAGCAGTAATTACAACCATTTAAAAGTTCCTATTACTGACCATATTCAATTTAAAAAAAAGAATGTGACAAGAAATGAGCTAATAAAACTCCAGTGGCCTCGAGATCTCCTTAGCCACGTTCAAACCCAGAAAGTGGCTTTACCTAAATAACATTACCAAAAATATTTCCAACAGGACCCATAGCTTTAAATTTCGTACACCAGAAACATGTTGCTCAAAATGTTAAAAATAGCCAGCCATCGTGTATGCCCCGTGACGAAAGGCTAATCCATGGAAGCTAATTTCGTAATCTGATTAATAATGCAGTATTCCAGTGGACTTAATCGTTGTTTTATTACACCCAATCCTATTTTACGATAGGTTGGACAGATCGGAGAGGAGCCGATGGCGCAGCTTTGATGTAAAGCGTGCTCGATGGTATCGATACCTATGTATATAAGAGGCCAAAGGAACAGGCATCGTTACTCTGCTAAAGTAGCTCCGACTGTCATTATCTCTTCTCGAAAGTCAATCTGACGCAGCATTATACGGCGAGGAGCGGCCTCCGAGAAAGTGCACACGTGTCGGGGGCTGAAGACAGGTAGCCCGTTCCGAATGTTCCCACACGTGGTCCAGCCGTGTTCATAATTAATGCGCGACACGGTACAACTGGGATACATAAAACGATTCCTTTTTTATCTCAAGAACCGGGCAACCATAAAAAATGTCCCTCCTGCAGCCTGTTGCTCCTATACGCATGCGCACATCCGGCCCCGGGGCTCATGTTAGATTTGTCCGTTTAATGGCGATTCAACAGGACGGGATTTCAGAACGACAGCCTCCTTGGATGTATGTATACGAATTTATTGTATGCGATCGCGGGACGAGATTAGGCTTTTATTGTCGAATTAATTAATCCTTCTGGCGTCGGAGAATGGCACTGTTTAGGCAAATAAGCCGAACAGTTTAATTACAGTAGACATTCCTATCGAACTCCAGTGAAACTGTTTTACGATGGAGGGACGTCTGTGAGGAGGATTTTACGGTGAAAGGGAATAAATAGATATTGGGTTAGACTTTGAGAATACTATGTTGCGGGATATATACAGGGTGGACCAGCTAACGTGACCACCTCTAAGTTACTTTCGTTATTAGTGATCCTATCAGAATTTTTTTGTTATTGATGATAGGATTTCAGGGGACCTTCGAGGTGATGCTATTTATTTTTTTTCTGTACCTTTTTCTTTGCCCTTTTTAAATTGTATTAATTAATTATTTAGGCTATAGCATCAGATGGAAATATTGAAATATAAGTTACCAGTAAGTTTCAAATCCTATGAAGGAGGTTAAAAAATATCCCCTGCCCATTGGCTACAGAAAAGATTCTGGATCCGCCCCTAACAACACAAAAGGGTTAACCCGACTTGAGGATTTAATGAAAAAAGTTGATTTTCTCAATACAGGCTTAATGCACGGAAAATATATTAACCTGACGTTATTGAACTCTCTTGCATAGAATCTACAACAGAATTAATACCAGTCAACTTTGTAGATTCAACAAAGCTGCTTTTACAGTAATTAACCCTCAATTATTACACCTATTAAAACTTCCGTTCTAATACCCTATTAAAGCTATCTCACAGACCGCTAATATTTATTGCGTTATTATCAACGTAAAAGTGGTAAATAAAACATCAAACTGAATTGTTCTTGCTTTGCACATCACTAATGAAGGAAAGGAAATAGATATAAATAAGCAATTAATAGCAGTCACACAAACCCACAATAGTAGTTAAGGGTTAAGCTACCTTTATTAATTTCACAAACGTTTACAACAGGTCCTACAAAAGTCTAACCTACTTAAATCTATTTAAGAGACATTTGTAAGACTCGTCCAATCAATTTCTCCCGTCCGTGGCTACGTCCCAGTTGTCCCGATCGCTTCAATCAATAGATCACGCGCTCTGGCGCGATTTCATTAAATTACAGTAATTACACGGCGGTTACACGGTAGGAGACGTACGCGTCCACGCGCGGCCGAGCGAAGCGCGTGTACGCGCTCATAGATACGCAGGAGTCCTGCAGTGTGCACACCTTCTCTCGCGCTCGGGCTATCGTGGTTATTAAGGAAACAGACGAAGGAACGAAACGAAGGAACAAGCGCGTTGGGTGGTCCCGCCCCGCTGTTTATGGGGCACTGCATCTGCTGGTCCCGTATAACCCTCCACGCTCGACCTGTGTGGTCCCACCTTACGTCCGACTTTACATTCGATTCACTACTTGCTAATGGTAGTTGCATTAGCATTAGGTGGCCAGCCGGTCCGTCGCTCGCGGACCGCTGTCTCACGTGGCATTACGCCTCGACGCAGACGGCCCACTGCACTTACGCGATTTTTCGACGCCGATATCGATCCGAGCCGCTTTTCTCGGCCTCGAGCAGCCGCGGCTGGCTCGAGCAGACCGAGAAAAATCACCAGCCAGACGGCTGGTGGGGAAACCGCCGCTGTCGTTGACTGGTTGAGAAATTTCGAGGGAACTCATTCCTGATGGAGTCGATTAACTTCGCCAAGACGCTTATGTTTCAGCGAGCCGTGAATCCCCGCGGAGGGGACACGACGATTGCGAGCCTGAGGATCTTGGTGTGGACGCTGAGCTGCGAGGACCGGGCTGGAGTGTGGTGGGAGTGAGTGGGACGCTGTTTTGGAGATTGCTTGGATGTGTTGGTTTTGTTGTCTTTAGGCTGTTTTGGATTGTTCTTTGATAGCGTGGTATAGGTGGTGATGGTGATCGATGGGAGGCAAAAGTTGGCTTGGTTGGTAATGGGGAAGGGAAACTTATTGCTGTTTTTGAGTTTAGTTAATTTGATGAATTGCAGCCAGCTTTGCGGTATTACTAAACTCTTTTGAGATATTTTTGTTGGAACTTTGATGAAAATGAAAAAGGGGAATTGATATTTAAGGAAGTTCGTAATGGTTTATTCTGGTTTATATCATTGTATGTTATAGATCTATTGTGACTCACAGTTCAAAATAGTATATAGTTAATTGATCCTTGGTCATTTTTATCTTTTTTCAGGGGAACAAGAAATACTTCAGCATCTTCAATTCTTGTGAATACATTAAAAATTGTTTGCAGGTATACTAAAGAGTTAATACGAGATCCAATTTCCAAAAATTAGAATGTATATATAAAAAGATCTTTAAACATTTGAAAATGTGGAAGCTCCAAGCAGTTGAAAGTTCAAAGCTCAAAAATGTGAGAAACTGAAGATTTGTACTTCATATATTTAAAAATTTAAAAGCTACTAATAGATATATGTTCAAAAGTTTCAAAATTTATAAGTTCCAAATATGTTACAATTCAAATTACGAAAAATTCAATAATATACACATCAATTAAACCATAATTTCAATCTTTTTCAACGAAAATCTACAATTCCTTCTTAAAGCCACAGAATTCACATCACGAAATGTATGTATGATCGGTGCATCCACAATTCATTTCGTACATGAAAAGGAGAGCATTCTTCGCTCGAGGCCACTATCGCCTATGATAACAGTCGGATGGCTAGCAATGGAGATCGTCGCCGCCGCCTGCAGGGTGAAAAATACTTGTGCGCCCGAGCGTGCCACGTCCTCGATTGGTCTCGACCGAGAAGGCATCGATCTCGCCATTGATCGATCGATCCGGAGGTCTCGGATAAGATGCTGTCGTCGTCCTGGTCTCGTCCTGCTCGTCGTCCAGCGCGGGGTGGACCACACGCGTCGTGTCGCCTCTCCTTTCCTCCTCACCCCTCTCCTCACCGTACCCAGCCACAGTCTCTCCTCCTCTCCTTCACTCAACTCGCTCCATTTAGCCCTCTCGTTCTCGTCGCTGGCCCACTCTCACTTCTGCTCCCTCCTCTCTTCTTGCTTTCTTCCCTCCCTTTCTCTCGGGACCAAGCTACCACGACCTATCACGAATCCTTTTCCCTTGGTTCAACGATCCTGTCGCGCTCGGCCGCGGAGAAGGTGGAAAGTAAAAGGGTGAAAGAAGCGGCCCAGACGCAGAGGAGGGTGAATAAAATACGGGACATTATAGCCTCACCCTCGTGTATATTTTTTTTGGCCCCCTCGTGCCTCGCAACATTGCTGCAGCTCGAGTTGCAACGCGATCGCGTTTCCTTCGATTTTTTGCGAGCACGCGTAAAAACGCTCGCCTCCGTTCTTGCAGCTGCGTTATTTATACGGGGCTCTGGCTTTTTCTGCCCGCTCTGTCGTTCGTCTTTCGCTCGCGGAATCCGCTTGGGAAGAGACCCGCGGACGGAAGCGTCTCGACCAGCATTCCTACGCGTAACTCTCGTCTAGGGTGCTAATTGATTCTGCTGACTAATCACGTTGAGGTGCTGCAACCCTCTGTTATTCGATCTGACGGAGTATTGAGTGAGTCAGTTTTCTTAGGACTTTTGGGGGACGAGGATTCGAACCCTCAGGTCTGAAGATTCTCTTTTTTCTGTGTAATAGATGCGTACATATACGTGGAAAGTTTAGACTTCGTCGATTTAATTCTATATATTTTAAATTGAAGTCAAGTTCAAACTTATATCTACTTATAAGTCAAATTTAGTTCTATTCCAAACTTTATTTAAAATTTCGAATTAAATTCAAATTTAGTTTCCATATTTGATTCGACTGAAATTACATTTCAAGCTTCATTTACATTTAACTCAAGTTTCATTATTCCTCAAGTAATTCTATTTCAATTTAGTTCTATTCCACAGTTTACTGGAACGTTGTTTAAGTAACATTCAAATTCAATTTTGTATAAATATAGTTATTTCAATATTTACCAGCGAATTCGCCTGCAACAGCCTTCAAATAACTATTATTTATCATGCCAGTTAAGGCACAAAATTCTTCAAATTACAAAGTATAATAAAAATGTAATTGCTACTTTCCGCATTATGTAGAACCGTTCGAACAATCATCAGCATTGTACGCGAACTTTGCCGAGGGCCCGTAAAAATTACAAGCTATTAAGTAACAACTTATCATAATAAGTCCGCCAATATCAATAATCAGCAGAGTATTAAGAAGCCCCGCTACCACGCAATTAGCAATTAGCCTTCCCGCAATAAACTAAACATCCACAAGAAAGTAACTAACCCGTCCGTTACTGGCGAGCCTCAATTTTCCCCGTGAAATGCTAAATCTATCCTGAAACGGGTTACCCAGGCGGTCCAATAAAGCGAAAGAAATGGCTTCGAACACCGATCATTACCGTCCTCCGACCATCGAGTCCCTGCAACACGGTAACGTTCTGAACTATCCCAGAGTCTTTCGGAATTCCGCACACTATTTATTACAGCGTAACAATATCTTTCATTACCTTTGCCTATAATAACACCCATTCATCGTCCGAGCCAACTCGGCCATCTCCTTTCCATGGAACGGAGGAAGTGCTATCGCTCGGGGCACCGAACGTGAGCCCTTCTATTGAATAACGCGAACGTCTTAGGAAAATAATGGAACGGACCACGGGGTGAACAAATCTGGGATGTGACTGTTAACCAACTTCTCACGTCCTGTTATCCTCCTAGTTGTGACCCATCCCTTTCAGAGACGTTCGAGGAACGAGTTAACACAGGGGAATGTTTTTTTTAATACTTTGCACTTTGGAGCTGTTTGGATGGAATGTAACTGGCTACTCGGAGCATTGAATTTTTGTGTAGGTGTTAATAAGCCATTAGGTAAGGATTTAAGCTTTAATTAGTATTGAGATGCTTGAATATTCCAATATTTGAAAGGGTAATTTGGTACCTAATATTTGAATTCTTAAAGTTCAGAATTTTGAGGTATTCAGTTCTTCAATATTCAAGGCTTTTGAATATTCTAATACTCAGGGCTCCTCAGATAGCACACGACGTGTATTTTAGGTCTATTTTGTGCCTGGATGTCTTATGATATTATTTAGACGTCTTAAAGACCTTCCAACAGCGTACGTTTTAAAGACTCTCGAAATTTACGTCCATAAGAGATCTTGAAGGCACACTACATGGACGTCTTAAAGACGTTATTCTTTCTCTGAACGTTTTGTAGGCGTAATTTGGATGTCTTTAAAACATCTTATGAATGTCTTTTAAGACGTTCTAAAGAAATACTGATTTATAACATCGGACATCTCAGAAACGTCTTTTGAATATTTTTAGAACTTTACTAGATGTCTTTAAAACGTTCTTAAGACGTCTCCGTGCTATGTAGGTTTGTATTAATTCTAGTTCCAACTTCTGGACCCGATTAGCTAGTGATTATTCCCACCTCGTAAAATCCTCAAATATTATAACAGACACCGTGCCATCGAGTCGATCGAAAATAAAGCTGAAACTAAAAGTCAATAATCTGAAGCTGACTCTATCGTGAAAGGATCGCATCGGGCCTAATAATTCGCACAGGCTGGTGGCTCTCTGAAACGAGAGAGCCCCGCCGATAAACCCATCCTCGAACGTCGCGTCATTGCGGCTGGCTTCGTTAACGAACGTATATACGCGGAGAAATCAGAGCCAGAAAGAAGGAAGACAAGAGACAAGCGACGGTTTGCTCCTTGCGGACAGAGGACGAAGAAGGGCGAAGCCACGGCGCAGGAGGATGAGGATTCCCCTCAGCAGAGGCAGCGAGAGAGGGGCCACCCACGTCGAGGGCGCAAAGGCGATATTTAGCGGAAGGCAAATCTCTCTCGGGCCACCCACGTCGGCTCCTTCGTTCGTCGTCGGGGCTACCTTATTTCAGGGTGCAACCCGCGACGGTTCTGCCCGCTCGCTCTTTCTCGCATACGGGTGCGTGAGCCTCTTCTAGAACGCGCAGGCGTGCCAAGGAGAGACGCCGAGAGCCGAGAGCCGAGGCTCTCTCTCCAGGGCTGCCCGATCCAACGTCAGCGCCCCGATTCCTTCGCTAATGGGACGACCAGGCGAATTCGTTTTAATGATCGGCCGGCTGACAAATTTGGCATGAAACGGGGTACGCCTCTGCGGCCCACGGCAAGATAAATTGCGCCTCGTGCGCCGGATGTGTCGATATTCGGTTGCCCTGCTTCGTGGAAATGACCCGCGCGCTCTCTGGCCCGAGGCTGACGATGCCAACTGGAACACTTTCAATCGGTTCTGGCCTGTGTATCTTGCGAAATATTCGAACCACTTTGAAGTACGCCACGGAGCTGGGAAGTTTGCATCTGGTAAAAATGCGGATTTCTATGATTACAGTATTGTGCTGAACTGGTGAGGTTGCATCTGGAAAGAATGCTGATCTATATGGTTACTGTAGATAGGACTACCTGATTTCACGTCATTTCCAGGCGTACCGTATTATTGGGTGGCCATAACTACTAATTGAATCGACGTATCCCTTATGCGCAGAAAATTACTACTATGTCAACGTGTGTGCAACATTACCAGCTCTACACAGTACTGAAAGCTGATAGAGACTGGGATACAGTCGTTGCGAACGCGTGATGGCAATAATAAGCCTTCTTCTATCTTAGGGACTCAAGGATCGGCAAACATTTTCTGTATAAGGCCAGATTGACAGACATTACGTGGATATTTTTAGGTATTGCAGGGTAAGACTTCAGAATGAGTATATTATGTAGATAGGTATACTTATATGTACTTACAAAATAAAGAATGTTTTCAGAAATCCTTTATTCACGAGATTAAAGGATAAATAGTAAAAAACTATGTTACTTAGTAAGATTATCCATCTTACTAAGTCCGAAAATTGGTTTTTTGGTAGAAATGGTTTAGTAAAACCCCGAAATAGAAGTGTTTATATATAAGCTTTTTCGGACTTTTACCACTTTCCTATGGTAAATGTTATAATTTATCGGTTAAACCTAGGATTTATCAAGTTTCGTGTTTTTACAGTAACATATACAGGGTGTTACACAAAAATAGGTAGTCAAACTTTGGTATCATATTCTGCATCCCCTAAAGATGAAAAGAGGTCATATAAATTTTGAATAACCGATCGGTGTTCGACTCTCCTCGAGGCCATTCTCAAATAATTAACAAATTCAGTAATAACCTCTTAACACGGACCTAAATAAAATCTTCCCCAGGACATATCCGAAATCTCTTCCTTTAAAAAGTTAATCTCCAAGATACTATTGATACTCCGAAAATCCTTAATCCCTTCGTGTCCAACATCACATTTCTGGAATAATTTAAAAACTCTGAATGTTAAGGCTCCTCGTAAACCCGCAATTAATCGGCATACTTTGTATGTCCAGCGAGAGCCAAACACGCGAGAGAGGAACGCCATGTGATGCGAGTGCAATTAAAAGGCAGTAAAAGTTCGCCATCCAGCACCAAATAATCTGCGAATAAAAGATAATCTGGATTGAAACTGTGATACAGAAATTCGCACCCGAGCACGAAATTATCTCTCGTCCAATTACAAATCGCGCCAAACTGTCGCTACCTTTCGAGGTAACGTGCACAGTATCATTCGGTTCGCTTACTAAACGTTGTACCTGAGAATAATAATTAGACCGCGAAAATTTATGAAAATATATATTTTAATAAACACAGTTTAAAAAATGGATAGGGATTTGTCTCTATATTTAATATTTTCTATATTTTTGCATACTAGAAGCATTTTTTACTCTGTTTCAAATTTCCATAAATATATAAATATTCGCTGTTTAATAACAGTAAATACAGGTAAAGTAAGCCAATTGAAATTTTATGCTTATAAATTCATTCACGATTCGATCTACAGTCTGCGATTCAGAAAGTTCATTTCGACTGATTTGCTGGTCATCCATTACAAATTAAGATATAATCAAAGCAAGAATCGTAGATCGCGCTCTGATCGATCGTTAACGAGAGATCTGATTAAAGATTATTTCGCTGAGCGTGACCACCCCCACCCTCCGCCCCCTGCTGCGGGAAATTAATTGGAATTTTAATTTACAGATGTTACCAATGGATAAATCAATGGATGAGCGAGTATGAGGCATATGAATGACTGTAATGAGGCGTGAAGGTATTATCATATTTATATTGTTTAATGAGACTGATGATGCATTCGAGCGATACGGTTCGATTGATTGTGATTTGGTGAAAGGTGATAAACTGGTAATGAGGTCTGCTTGAAGTATATGAAAACATACATGAAATTAAATTTTTGTTACGGTGATTTTTATGTTGATCGTGACTATTATGGTATTTTTTAATTTTTTTTCTTAGTTGCACTTTGGTTGCGTATTTATGATACTTTGAAGTTGTAGGTCAGCGACACTCTTTTAGTACTATATATTTTATGCAAAAAATGTTTACGAGTAAACATACAGTAAGATTTGATATTTAATCTAGAATATATGATTTAGTATAAAAGGTGACCCAAAATGTTCCTTTCCTATTTTAATAGAAATTATTTTTGCAAAATGATAATTTCTGAAACTCTACTAGATTTCCATTGAATATAAAAAATTATTGTAATATGTTATTTATAAAATAAAATATATTTACATACACATACAATTTCTTTTATACAATATGACATGTACAACTAGACTGGAATAATATAAAGATATACCCTAATAATGTAAAAGATTTAGGTATTATAAATAATCGACAACAGTCACGTCATGGTAACGAAAATTATTTCCAATTTCTTTCCCCAAATGAAACATTCTAGAAGCAACGTCTGGATTTCATATTTTACATTTTTAATTTTTGATATCGTTTCTAATTAAAACAAGAAAAATGTTAATCCTACAATCTCCTCACGAATGTTCATTCTCATAATTCTCATAATAAAAATCGTATAATTTATCAAAAAATATAAAACCAAATATTCTTAACATACTGAATGCTATTTAATCGACTCTGTGGGAGGTTTCTCCAAAACGAAATCAGAGCACTTAACACAGATATAACGCAACGATCTTCTACTCGAGTCGAAAGTTAATCGCGACAGGAAGCTCGAAGTGATTCGAACAGCAGTCATCGCGGCTATTTGGGAAACGAGTAGAATGTAGCCACGGTCTAACGAGAACATTTTCATAAAATTCCTCCGGGATTTTATGGCGGGGTTTACGGTCGATCCCTTGAGGCGACCATGGAATGTCTGCTTGGCGAACGAAGAAACACCGCAACGAGAAACTCTCGTATTCCCCTTTTTTCGAACGCAAGAGGCGATGAGGTGGAGGCAGAAATGGGCATTATCTAGATAAAAAATTATTTAAATAACGATTCGAATAAAAGATCTCTCATTTTCATTCGTTATTCGAGGGTTTGGATAAACCGAGTTATCTTTACTCAAGACGCTACGGATGAATGAATTTATTCGAGGAGAATGTATCTGACGAAAGATTTTTTCATTTGAAAGTACTTTCATTCGATGCGTCGAATAAGGTTTTCATCTGCATCTTCATCTTTATTCGAAGACTTCGAATAACTTTCGGTAAACCTTGAAGAGGTCAAGAGACTGCATACTGGTCCTATCTTAAGTATAGATACATATGTGCAGCAGGATTGTACAGGATAATGAGTTTAACTGGAATCTTTTTCAATGTTGACAGCATTTATTGTAAATACTGTTAGGATTGTAAGTTCTTCCAACACTCAGTAGAAGGTTTCCAGTTAAACTGATCTCTCTATGTATGTCTCACTATATGTCCAATAACGATTCTTTTTTTTAGTATCCTATTTTTAATAGTAGTCTCAAAGTGTTCCAGAGTTGTTCCAAATTAAATTCATAAGATAACTCTGATTATCTTTATTCGACGAATAACGAATAAAAATTTGTTATCGTTTATCTGAACCTTTTATTTCGATAAAATTTTGCCATCTCTGGATGGAGGGATGGGATCGAAAGGAAGTACGTGATTTACGACAATTTATGAAAATCCTGCGTACACCGGTTCTAGAAACGAAATAAGTTAATTACCTTATCGTGCTGATCCAGTGTAATTGAATAAAATTAGCCCGGAAAAACACTTAACGAGTTTTAATGAGCGCCACCAGCTAGAGCTATCGCGAGGTCGAGGCAGAAACGAGTTGGGTGACTTGAAATTCTCCATTGAGCGGTTTTTGCGCGCAAATGTATGCTAAGTAGTTCAGAAGGGGATGGAGGGAGGATGAAACTGTGCTTTAATAGCGGAAGAGGTTATTTTGATGATTGTTCACCGGTGTTTAAGGACACGAAAAATGTTTTGAAGCTAACTGGTATTTGAAGATTTTAAAATGAGACTTTACGATGGTAATATATTCAAAATTAACCGTGTAGATACCTTATGCCATATATACTTACAGACGTCAGATAATTTTTCTGAAGCAAAGATAATACATCTACGTGACGTCACATTTGGATAAGATATTATAAGTTATATTAGTATGATGTATACTACCTATGCAATTTCAAAAGACCGATATACCAGTGTTTCAAACATGTAAAACTATTTTAACTTTTAACTTTTGTAAGAAATAGATAAATAAATGTATACATATATTCTTCTTAAAATATACAAGATAATATTTTTTATAAGTATATATTTCAGTCATTAATTTTTACTTTACTTGTACAATTTTAAATAGTGCCGCTCACTATAACATATTTTGGAGACTCTAATTTTGCAAAATTTATTTGAATTCGACATTAAGATATTGACAACATTCTGTAAAACGTGTCTGACTAATTATTTTCTTAAAACTTATTTTAGATTAAACAAGTAATAAAAATACAAATGTTTGGAGGAAAATTATATATTCCTAATTGTAGAATTAATTATCCAATTATTTCTAACATAAACTAAATTATTGCCTATATATTGTTCTCTTTTTCTTGCAACCTTGAACACAGTATGTTTGCACCACATTTAATAATTTATAATGTGAGTTAATGATATATCAGCTATTTTGTTTTGTTGTGCTGTTTTATTTACTTACAACCTCACCAGCTCTGTGCAATTCAGATAATTCATTTTCTCTATTTCTCTTATTATACATCCATGTACAGGCTTTCACGTACTAAACAGCAATATTTACTAAAAATCAAAAAGACACAGGATTCGCCCTCCACCACTGCACCCCACTCGCCCCCCTCCGCGAGCCTAACATAGTAAAGAATCCCCTTTCGCTAAGAACTCTTCTGAGCCGCGGGGCAGCAGAGGCTCTTTTAATACCATCAGGGAAGGGTTATCCATGCTTGCGTGGCCGGGAACGTCATTACGCAGGCTCGGAATAACACGTTGCACTCGTCTCTGCTTACACGGCGAACTTTGTGAGCGAGGTAAATTAATAATTGGAGCATTTAGTAGAGACGGACGGGCTGTCGTGACACGCCTCAACCTTCCGCCCAATCCCCCCCCTCGTGTACAGCGAGGCGACTTGTGCTCACGTCCAGCAGTGTGATGTACATTTGAAATTATAATGCAGAGGGATCTGCTGGTGCCTGACGCAGGGTGAAACGAAGAGGGAAAGAGAGGGAACGGAACGATTGGATGGAAAGAGATTGATACACGGTGGAACTGTTCACGGCCAGATCCTCCGTTGCTTTCGGCTTATAACATGTTGCATGAGGTTCTTGAACGACGCCCGGAGAGCAACAACGTAACGTCGCGCGATCGCGCTCTGTGATTGAAATTAATTCGTACTCTCGAGTGACAGACTTTTATCGACGGTAATAGCATTGTAACGTTAACAGGCCCACGAGATACGAGCGCTGGTCACGAATACCTGGTTGCATGTTTTGTAACTCCGTGTTATGCAGATTTTTCTTGCAACGCCGCTATGCTGTTGCGCCGCGGTGCCGATCGTAAATACGCGGATACCGCTCGCGGCTATCGCTAAGATTTTGCATTTTTTTTTTTTTTTTCGGTTTTTATTCCGTGCCGTTTCCTTGGGTCTCTTTTCCACTTGTACTGAAACGGCCCCGTGCGAACTTTGCAGGTTTTCAGAGGTGTTTTTAGAGGTTTTCAGGTGATTTATGTTGATATAATTTGATGGTGATACGATTAACCCTTGATTAATAATAATAAACTTAAAAGCTGTGAATTTTATGTTTACTATTACTAATCACTTTTTTTTGTAATGGACTAGCAGTGATTGAACCACATTATGTTGTAGTATTTAAGAAAGACTTAACTTTTAAGAAAGAGCACAGATCTGACACGTCGATTCTTCCTTCTATCAATCCTTGTATATCTATTAATTTGCTGCTTGTGACCCCAAAACCTGCTAAATAGGAACCTTATTATTGCTAAGTAAAAACCTTGTAAAATTCTAAAAATTTCCTCATCGCTACCAAAGAAAAGCTCCATCTTTTTCGAACTTTATTTCTGCAGTTGTAAAACAAAACATCATAAACCACAGTTTCAGAAGTATAATTTCAAACCTTCAATTAAATTAGTAATGAAATTGAAGTTAATGAAATTAATTACTTGGAGGAATTCCAATAACTTCATAATTGGGAAAAGGGTAAGTGCAAATTAACGTAAGTAGGGATATTACTCTACACATCCGTTCCCTCCTACTATAGATAAATAATTACTACTTGTACCAAAGAATTTCTTTTTTAATGAAGTTTAACGTCGCATAAATTGTTTATAACAGTTATTATCACCAAACAAAATAAATAAAGAACAGGACTGCGTCACAATTAAATTATAAAACAATCTGGTAAATATTAGGTTGATATACGTACAAGTTCATGCCACATCACTTCTCCCAGTTTTCTCCCTGGAATTATTGATAATTATCGAAATATGTTATTATTATACAGGGTGATCCGTAAAATCGTTCAAATTTCAATATACAAACAAGTAGAAACAAGAAACAATTAAAAAAGCCAGAATTTTGATGCACAAAGAAAAGGAAAAAGTGATGTGACACAAATTTTTGCACTAAACAAGTAACTTGTCTCTCCTAACAGTGACCTGAACCCAATTGAAAACCTTTGAGTAATTTTAGCTCGAAAGGTCTATGCCAACAGAAAACAGTTATTAAAATAATTAACATATTACAAAGCTACAGTAAATCCGATCGTAATAAGACGAACACGTCATTTCGATCACTGTACCTCAGAAATAAAGATACGTAAATACGCGACTCGAGTCGTTCTGCCTCGCAAGCGCAGAAATTGAAATGACCTGTCACTTATCGCAGCGAAACGATACACAGCGATCACTGTCCTAAAAACGGGCCCGTCCACGCCTCGTAAATCATTTCGTTGCACGAAAAGCGAACGTGACGGCTGGTGGACGCGTGTTCCGCTTAGAGACGAGCGAATTAGGCAAATTTCGCCGCGGATACGTCCGCGGACCGCAAATCTTTCACGAACACGGCCCGAGGGACAGCACTTCCGTCGCGAGGGAACCGGGTGGTCCGTGTTTAGCGCGCGAGCAGGCCTGTCACCTTTCTTTTTTGCGAATTTCCGAAACGCGTTACAACCGCAGGAGAAAATGTGACTTGGGTGTATCGTGATACGTCCTGATAACGCATGGACACGAGCTGAATGGGACGATCGTTGTGTACACTGCTGGCCGAAAGTGTCCAGACACTTTGCTTACTTTTGGCGGAATGGAATTTGAATCTTAAGTGGAAGAATTTACGCGTGGGTGTAATAGGAAATGAAAAAACGTATGCAACTGACGAACGAGGTAAAATCGATCATTTTTATTCAAATACACACGACATCTATTTTATGTCCATTTTATGCCTTTAATGTGGACGTCTTAAAAATATCTAACAGCGTATGTGTTAAGATTTGCGAAATTTACGTCCATAAGGCGTCTTAAAGACATTACATGGACATCTTAATGACGTCTATTTTTTGTCTAAACGTCTTATACATGGAATTTGGATGTCTTTAAAATGTCTTATGAATGTCTTCTAAGACGTCCTAAAGACATACTGATTTGTAATGTCAGTCGTCTCAGAGTCGTCTTTGGATATTTTTAGGATTTTATTGGATATTTAAAAGGAGTTTTTAAGACGTCTCTGTGCTATGTGAGTAAATTGTTTATTCCATAATAGAGGGATGAAATCTGCTCTCAATCATTGTTTTAGAAATTTAAGTAACATTTTAATGTTACTACTGCAGGCTTGTCATTTGTTTAGACAGCTACTTTTAGTCGACAGTGTAAGTCACATCTACCTGTTGAAACCGATCTATTCAATCTTTTTATTTATCCCTCTCTTCTCGTGTGAGCTATATCCAAAGCTGCGTAGAAACGATCGAATTAGGCAAATTTTGTGAAACAAGGGACACTGATCTGCCAACCTTTCACAGATGCAATTAATCCTTCTGTAGTGATCTATGGGCGCCCCTTGGGCTATTGTTCTAGCGCCACTCGTCATTTAGATAGGTCGACAGATTTCAAATACCACAATTTTTACAAAACTCACCCTCTACAACAAACTACTTAAATACTGACCAGTATCATAACACTACACTAACACAAACTAACTAATTACTAATAGTTTAGTAATTTCCTTCAGAACACAAAACAATTATCCAATTCATCCACATTAAAGCGCGCTGAACCAAAAATCTTGCACTTTTGCCAACAGTCTACATATCTATTCATAGACTACTCCATCTGACTCCCTCATGAGAAGTCCATCCAAAACGTAATTTAAGACATCGATTAGCAGTCATCTTAAATCAATCATCATCGGTCTAACTCTTTCCTGCAATGCGGCATTACAAAATTCCCAAAGTGATTTATCGCGTGCCCAGCGAAATTATGCAATCAAAGAATACATCCATCCATAGAAGAAGATGCGTCAAGATGCCCCCACGAGCATTTGCATAGCAGTTTGAACGGCTGTGTACCCGCGCTCGCCCGATGAGATAAAATTTCAATTATATAATTTCTCCTGGCGCACATACGTCTCGGCGTCCTGGCTCACAATTCATCGTTAGTACTGTATTTCTATCAACTCGCGAGCTAACGATTTCAGGCGCGTACGTCGCGCGGATACGTGTATATACGGGGCCGACGGTGTGTGCGTAGAAATGCGTGTACGTCTTATCGAGGTATCTAATCCTCGTATTCCTCGATCGTGGACCACCCAAGAGGTACACCGCGGAAGTTGGCACGCACGATTTGCACACGCACACGTAGCCAACACTCGCCAACCTAGGACGGCTGTTATACTGGGTGTACCTTTTACGAAGCACAGCCTGTTTCGATTTTTCTGTTATACTATTCCACTGAAGATAGTGCTTTCACACAAGTGGAATTTTCTTTTTATAGAATCGTCATTGGTTTGCTTTTATGTAACAATATTCATTCATTCTTCAATTTGAAATTATTGGAAAGATTTGAGATGAGCACTATATTACAAATCATATATTTAACGATTTGAAGAAACTTGATAAAGTTCATAGAATTATATGGAATGGTGGAATCTTTTTACTAATCTAACTTTCGCAGATAAATGAAACAAATGGGCTATGTTATTGACTACTATTGTACATAATTTGCAAAGACGTAGGATCATATCAGTGGCTGTTTCTTTGAAGTTTCTACAAGAAATGGTGCTACATTATTGACTGCTGATTTTAATTTTCATTAAAACGTAATATTACGTCATGGGTTATCAGTTTTAACTTTCAAAATACATAATACTACACTCTTAACTTTCAATTTGGGTTTCCAAAACGACACGTAGTGTCACGCCAAATTTGACTAAAACTGAATTCATCAGTGACAGTATTTTCCAATTAACAAAATATTTTTAGAAACGTTTACAGTCACTGTCTATCTCTGTTACTCAATATAAACCTAATTATGAAGTGCTAAAAGGAACAATGAATCAATTTACCGAATACCACAGTGAATTATAATCAACTATATTATATAATACAAGCTAGGCACAATAATTAATATTCTGTTCAGTATTACACAATTGCCCAAACAATGAAACTTCTAAAACCTCTAGCCGAACTCAAAAATCACAAGCAAAAAACCCGACCATAGCTTGGAATCTCAGAAAATCTGTCGAACACCCTGTAGAATCGATAAGTCCACAAGGCCGTGTCTTGCACGTGCCGGTACCGACCGAAAGAAAGTGTCGATGGTTGTAGCGAATAAGCGATAGCAAAGGCAAAACATTTATTAATGGCCAGCCGATAATTAGCTCGTGTACCCGATCGATCGTCAACGTTTCTCGCGCCTTCGTCGGTTTTTTTCAGCGTATCGACGGGGGACATCCACCATCCGTCGTATCTTAGAAATGCACATTAGAACGAACGAGGTGTTCCCATCTGGACGTTCCCTCGACACCGATGGAAGGGACACCTTGATTGATGGTAACAAGCGACACGGCGGAAAACGAAGACGTCCCTGTCCTTCGATTCTCTCGGATCAGTTGGTCAGGGCTGAAGGGGTTAAAGGGGAGCATCGGATCGAGGTAAAGTGCGAAGTGGAGACGGGCCCCTTATAATAGCGCGGCTCGTTGGGTGGTCCAGCCTGGCCACCGTGGGTGGCCATTCACTAACACCGTTCCGATATTAAAGCACAGCCACGTGTAACGTATACGTAGCCTCGTTGATGTGGCCACGCACACGGCTGCGTGGCGCGCGTTTAACTGCAATATATCATTTTACTTAGCACCGAAGCGGAGAACCTCCAGCCGGTGGCCCACGGACCAGCCAGGAACGTAACAAGTATGTTCCGTGTCAACTTTACAACGACAACGTTACAGTATTTATGCACACCGAGATAAGTTGCTTTCTCCTCCGCGCGCTCGAATCGCCAGGAGGGAAGGAAGAATTTTGTCTTGACGTCCTTTCCCTTTTTTCCTACTCTTTTCTTCCGCTTTCTTCTCGCTGCATAGACTGATCAGCCTCGACCATACGAGAGAACTTTGAATTCGAATGATAGGGAACGAAATTGAATAAATAAAAATGGGAAGAAAATAAAAAAGGAGTTGGAAAATTCAGTGGATTGAATGAGTGAAGAGGAATTGTGAAGGGTGTCCAGGTGGTTCAACCATTTGTCGAAGTTTTTCGAGATGCATGTGTACTTTCTAGAGCAGAGTTAAACGTTATTCAGATTTTCATTTTTAGATAACTCTGATTGTCAAAATATCCCGTGTGCATAAGTGTTAATCTTGTATCAACTGTTTATAGTAGTCATTAGCGACAAAAAACATGAAAGAAAATAGAACAAATATTTGATCTCTCTAAGGAATGTTATCATAACAGCATATTTCACATATAATATGAATAACATCACTCTAAATCACGAATGAACAAGTGGCCGAAACCTGTTACCTGAACTCTAAACTCCCACTCATGAAAATCACCAAACCATTAAACACTCTAGAACTCACTCTCCCAAACTCTTTCCAGTCGCTGTACCACAATCACTCCATGCATCCTCGAACCCAGAGGCCAGCTCCTTTTCAAAAACCGAGCGAAATGTGTAACGAGTCGAAATGGAAGCCGGTGCTCCTCGCCTCTCGAGCGCCTCACGAGGGGAGTCGTGATCCTGTCGACTGACAATGAGATGAAAAATAACGTGCTGGACCAGGTCGGGTTAAAGTCTCCGTTGCTTGCGTACGACCAGCCACTCTCTCTTTCACTCTCTCCCGTTCGCCCTTCCACCCTCCCTCCTCCATCAGCCGGGATTCTGCTAAGTCAATTCCACGTTGCGAGGATACGGCAGAGGCGTCAGGCGATCTGGGTGGTCCCCGTCCTACGCAAACAGAGCGTACAAGCGGATACATGCTGGTTGAACAGGTAATGCTCACGAAAATTTACTGACTTTCTGGATTTCGAGCGTCGGGGACTCAACCACCGTCGGGGAGCAGGGCGACGGGTGGTGGGTCCGCTGGAACAATGCTCCCCCCTGGCCCCTGCGTCGTATTTTTGCGTCCCCGACGGGCCACCATGGTCCCCAGAACCGCAGAGGAGTCACGTGTGTGACGACCACGATGGAAAACATTCGACGCGTGGAAACAATGTCCAGACTTTTGCCTCTGCCTTCGATAACTTCGGCTAAACTGGCCGTTCCACGCGGGGAGGGGCGCTGGGGCTCTCCGCCGATTGTGGGGCTTATTTTATGGGGGCGGTTCATAATGGACCGTGCATGTTTTGCGCGCCGCTTTCGGAGACGGTTCGACATCGAAAATTCGACGGGGATTGAAACCGCGAGCCGGGCACCGTTATTTTTATGGCGCTCGGATACCGAATTTATGGACGACCGCGATCGAATATCTATTTTAACTTGCAAATATCTCGCGGCGGTGGCGGCTCCTTCTAGAGTTGCCTACGCTGGCTTTTTGTTTCGAACTCCCACGCGGATTAAATAGAATGCTTGTTCGAGACTGACGTAACTCGAGTGGCTGTTACCGAGAACGAGGTGATAGTTTGATAGCGCAATAAAATAAGGGCGAAATTGAACGTGAGGCCCAGAGGATATGTCTGACTTTCGAAATGTAAGCGTAATGCTATGTTGTCGATGGTGCTGTTCAGATTTTTGTACAGATCTGTTGTTACGTTAGGAGCTAGTGGGTTAACTTTCGGTAAGACGTAATACTACGACAGAGTATACTACGGCTAGTGCATTTCATTTTCATGATGACGTAAGGGGCTTACATTTTCGAAAAGATGCAATGTTACATCAGCAGTTACTAGATTTAATTTTCAAAGGATGTAATATTACATTAGTAGCTAGTGGACTTGTATTGTATCATGTCATCACCTACCAGATCTAATTTTCAAAGTGAGGACTACAAATTTTAAATTTGTAATGAACGTAATATTGTTACCTACGAGTAAATGGGTTTATCAGCTACCAATTTGAATTTTTGAAAATAGTCTTACGTCATTGATGGTAGAAAATTCTTATAAAATGGAAAGAGCATCGATCAAAATGGGATAACAATAATGAAACCAAAAAAATTGAACGAAACTTCGGCGAATATCACATGTAAGGACCACCATCGGGCTCACCCGTCGCGGATACGTGAACCCATACACGCTTACAGTGCTCCTCAATGCCGCGCAACACTTATAAAGGCAGGTAATGCTAATTCAAACAAAGTTATCGTTCGGTAGATATATATATTTAATTCTTTTCTCATTTGCATATGGCTGAGCACAGTGGCAGCGCGCGAGCACAATGAGCCATTGTCGAGTGGCTCTGGTTCAGGTTCAATGGAGACCGAGGGCCATCGAGAAGAAGAGAATTCCAGTTTAGCAATAATTCTTTTCGGTGAAATTAGGAACGCTGCTTAACAGACGGGACGAATAGTTTTGTCGTCGACTGACGCCGACCTTTTTCCAGATATTTTGGAAATCACCAGTGAATAGTGCCCCGCTGCGCAAACAATTGGAAGTCAAAGCTCAGATTCCGCCCTCCTTCGGCGAACAAAACTCCTCTGCGAATCGCATTTACGTTTGTGTTAATGCTGGTACCTAAATGCTTTTAAATTGCGCGCTACTAATATTGGCTGTTCTATGTGTCGCTGACAAGTGAAGCAACCATGTACAACTTCTTCCTCTCTAATCTAAAAGTAATTTTGCACGATATGCAACTCAGTGTAGCATGTTAATCAATATTACAAAAATTTTCTTGTTTTATTTATACTCTGTATTCTCAAACACAAAGAAATCTCCAAAAAATTGACGAACGAAGCGAATCGATTTGTCAAGCTACCGAGCTTGAAGATACATTCATCCTCCAAATCTGTTGTACTTTTTTCTCGATTTTTCAAATTTTACAAGCACCTACGCGAACAGCCCCGCCCACTACTTGAGAAATGCAAGGAAAAATGGACGCAGAAGGATCACGAACGTGTACGTATATACATAGTGGAACGAAGTAGCGTGAAGGTTGGATTATCTGTTACACCCTCGTCAAGGTGTCTGGTGTACCCTTCAAGATTCGTCCCGAAAAGAATTTTCATGCTACGATAAGTATCTCGTTAATGTAAGCCCTTCACCTCTGAAAGGGTAATGAGCTGTGCACTAGAAGGCAGAGGCCCAAGGCTTGTAATTGAAACATTTAAAGCTGGGAATGATAAGATGAGAAATTTGTGTACATAATTCATTCCCTACCTTGTAATGATAAATTAGTACATAAATAATAGGTTTGTTCTACTTACAATTATATTTAAGAAGTATATTCATGTTTGGTTTGAGAATACTGTTTCTTTGCTGTAGACTCAAGGCTCAGTGACGAGTTTATACAGAGATATCAAAACAAGCAGGTAACTAGTATCTCACAATGGTCTTCCTAAAAATGTGAGTAACAAAGTATAATAAGCGAACCTTGTTTATTCTAAATAGTTTTATAATGAAAATTCTTAAGATTTATCTTACAATGAAATTATATGGTAATCTTAAACTAGCCTTTGCAATAAAATTAATTACACTGGGAATGATTATAAGAGGAGCGTCAATCTTAACACTGTGACTGCTATTAGCACTTGTAGGCAAATTGAAGACTAATGAAGACTACGTGTTGACCACCTACAGTAGGCGTCGTTATACAGGCTATCCCATGATATTACGATCAAACACTGTAATCAAACATGTTCTGAAACTCAAAAAAACTGACTAAACCGGAGTAAGTACACAAGTATGAAACTATATCAATGTATCTTCACGATGTTAACCTAAGACTCTAAATTCTTCGCTTTGTTGCTCATTTTTCATATTTCCATCGCAATCTTTGCCAAAGAACAATATTTCACATAGGTATTTTATTCTTGAATAGAAGCCAAGGGCTCGCGTAAGTATAGGCATGAGTAATGATCGTTTTCGAGTCCTTGCTCCTGAATCTGCGTCAACTTGAACTCGCCAACACACGCGATTCTCTGTGCTGGCTACCTTGGAGGAAACGCTACAAATCCTCCGAGCTGAATTTACGATTTCGATTCGGGGTAAGCAACGAACATGAAATCCGGTGCCCTTGCTCGATTCACGCTCTGACCATATCGCTTTTCGTCATGGCCCGCGGTGCGCCTACGGACCACCGACGTCGTCGCAATTAGTAAGTCGGATATCCTTCTCCCTTCTTCCCTCGTTCCTATTCACCTTTACATTCTGCCTTTCTCTTCAGCCTGCTCTATTTCTTTGCCTCCTCCTTTTATACCCAGCCTCCTTTATTCTCCTGCCTCTTGATTTCTTTATCCCATCTCTTTGTAAAGGGAATCGTGAATGAACTTGTACATGTAAAAAGGCTGTGTATAACTAAATTGGTATTTAGAGCAGTTGATTTATTTTTTTAAATAGGGTTACAATGTTTCCTTGCGATAAGCTAGGTTGATGTATGTAGATATTTATCATTAATTAGATAAATTTAAATATCGATGACTGAAACAATTTTTCTTAATCAAGTCGCATTTTTTCATCTTCTTTATAACTGTTCAAGCTTTATATTTGTCTTCCCTTGTCTGCTACGTCCCTTCTCGAATTCTCCGCTTTTCATTCTTAATTCCCCTCATTTTTCTTTCCTTCTTCTCCCTTCCTTTTCCATCCGTCTTCACTTTCTATCTTGTATCCACTATTCCAGAATTAATGGTTATGAGAAACGAAAGGATCCTGTCGCATTTACAATTAGTTACACGGTCCAATCTTGTCCATTGAAAGCTATCTAACATTGTAATTAGATACAACTAGTCGCGTAAAGCATAGAGAATAGCTTTCAAGATTGTAATTTAGAAAATTCAATTTTGATAGAAAACTTCATTAATATTTACTACAGCTATGTCTAGATCACTAATTTTTTGAATACTTACAAAAGACTCCTCGCCTTTCTAAATTCATTTTGTTCTTTCGAGCAGTATTCATATAAGTACTTTAATATTCAAATAATATTCGGCTACTCATTCAAACATTATTCATATCATATTCACCAAATAATTATCAATTAGCCAGACAAATTCGACTAATTCTAGCCTCGCTCCAAACACGATAAAATACCTCAAAACTCACCTGAAGTCTCAAAATCCCCTCCAACCTCGAATCACAAAAATCGCTGACAAAAACAATACCGCCAAACACCCTCAAAACTTGCCAGCGAACCCGCATCAGCGTCGCCGACGAAACATCTCGTAATCGTTTCGTAATTGCCAATCGCTAACCGTGCGCTGTCAAAGTATCAAACGTAGCTACGAGCCACCAGATCGTATCTCATAAAGCAGCGCGAGGGAACGGAGGGCAGAGCACAAAGAATCTGCCGAGTCAACGAAGATAATGACAATTCCCCGTCCAGAATGGAATTCGTGGAGGGCCTCGATGAACACCGGAAGTCGATGTCCCCAGCGGCCTTTCGGCGCCACGCGGGGAACAATATGAACGTATCGTAGATAATCCATCGGCGAAAAGCACCGGTAGCGAGCGGTCGTAGATGCAGATAGCCGCGGGTTACGATCTCCTTCGACCTATCTCTTTCTCGCTCTTTGTCTCTCCTCCTCGGCGTAGGCATAGCTAAGGGGAAGAGTAACGATTCGCCTCGTTACAATGGTAAAGGACGATCCTCTCTTCAGCACGGGGCTCTCCTGCCCACCCGATCCTCGGCATTAGTCATCTCTGGATCGAGCCTAACGATGTTGTCCGACAATGCTGAGAGATAGGAAATTGAAGGGCTAGTAGACGTGAAAGAAGGAGACGAAGACAGAAGAGGTGGTCGAGTCTTGTGTTAAATAGAGAAATAATGAAACTGGATCGTGGCTTGCGTTCATGAGGTGGAGAAATGAATGAGCTTGCCTTTCAGTTATAGTCCTTAGATTATAAGGATTTTATAGTGTATTGGCGAGCTCGATATTTTGGTATTACAGAGATTCTACATCTCCTTCTTTTTATCTCTCCTTTTTAACATGCCTTAGCTTCTAGCATCATAACATTTGCGGTTATTTATACTATTATATAAAGAGGTAAAGTTGTTTCAGCTTTTCAGGGTAAACTCTGAAACCACTGAGTCGATTTGGAAAATTTGTTCACTGTTTAAAAGGTTATTTCTTCCCGAGTGGCATAAGCTATAGTTCATATTTATACTGTAAACTTAACAACTTAATTAGATATAATGCAAAAATAAAATGAATTACTTATGTATAATGCAAAACTACAGGAGTAATTAAAAGTGCAGTTGAATGTGTCCAAGGACATCCTATGATTAAAAATCGATCTTCCATTTTAAATGGTATTTTTTTCGATCTTTCCCAGCATTATTATTATTACCTCTTAACTTTACATTTTAACTCGCTATTTCTGTTTACCTTTGGAAGTAGGCGTAACAAAGTGGCGATAAAGAAGAGAGCTAAGAGAATGCACGGTTGGATTATTGGATTACGCGAGAGGCAAGTAATACCAATAATGTGCGTTACTTTTATACCCCCATAAAGTTCCCGACAGCTTTATTCGTGACAGTTATTGATACTTGCCCAAGAGGGTGTACCGTTATAAATTATATTCCCTATTCGCAGTACGAATGCAACGAATGCGAGGACGACGTTCCGAACGAGCTTCTAGAGGTGAATGGCTATCTTAATTTGATAATTGCAAGAGTTGAAGTTACTACGGAGAGGAAGAAAGCCAAAGAGGGAAAGGAATTAAAGCGCCAGTTAACCACCGTGATGAGTAAAGAAGATAAAGGGGAAAGAGTCTTAGGTATAAAAGTACGGTTAACATGTTTGTAGGTCGAACGTTAGGTTCAATCAGTATGCGCATTGTAGAGCTGATGGTATGCAATAGAGAAAATGAACTAACGGTATTCTATGTGCACGATGTATCGAACAATTGAGTCTTATTTAATAAAACTTGTTATTAAGATGCAATTTTCAGATTCCTAATTGGAATTCCAGGGACGCTTCTTTCTGGAATCTAAATTGATAGCCTGCAATCTACGACATTAGTTTGAGTTGAAAAATATTCTGAAAATTATCGGTTGCGTTGGAAATTGTCAATTATCTTTAATGACTGATATAGAAAAAAATAAAATTATGACAGCAACGGAAGACAGATGTAAAAAAATCGTAATTAATATGATAGATCAAATTATTAGAAGTAAACGAGACTTCCCTCCGCATACAGCCTAACATTCTGAATAGTATTATTATACAAATATAATATATTAAGTGCAGATTATCAATTCAAAATATCTGATAATCGTATTGGAAAAATTTTCTTTGGAAAACCCAAAAAGTTTCTCAAATTTTTTACTACTAACAAAGAAATGTTTTATGAGTTCTTAAAAAGCATAGAATACATATTAGGTATTGTGACACATCCAGTTTTTATGATAAAAAATCTCACTATAAATACTAATTCTATAAATTGACTGTGTTTATTGCATAATTAAAATAAAAATTTTATGAAAAAATTATTCCTTTGCTTTCAGAATTACGTATTATCATTAATGTTATATTTTTTAAACAAGATTTGGATTCATACGATGCGTAGTTCTATAACGAAAAAAACTCCATTCGATATTTTCTCCTAAATCACACTAAAAAGATGCTAGACTGCATGCCTGCCAATACCATCAACAGGAAGGTCCACAGTAAATAACATTCAACTGTTTCACAAAAGGGCAACAAGTTCTAACAAAAAAAAAAGTTTACATCTTCAAATGCTAGAGAATATATATATGGAAAGTACCAACAAGTGTCATCAACGTTTTATGTCGCAAAAAAATGTCCAAAAATCGCTTTCGTTTCACCATTTTACTCGAGTCTTCCCCCTTAAGCAACCTTCAATTTGCCCTGCACGATTGACATAAAAGAGTCAAAGTTCGTCGCCTGGAGCGCTCTGCTCCGAATTCGTCTGGTTCCTCGGCGCACGATAGCGACTGGAAGGTAGCCGATTGGTGATAGCCAGCTGCGGTATCGACGGGAGACCTTATTTTCGATGGTATCTGCGAAATAGAAACAAACGAACGAACGAACGGACGGACGTGTATGCCGCATTCCGTGTTTATTATTTTGCCGGTGGGTGGTCCGGAGAAGTCCAGAGCCCCGTCTTGGTGGCCGATAGCATCTCTCGCGTCTCTCATGTGCACGCACCGTTGAACGCGGCCAACGCAGTGAACGAACGTGGCGCACCGAGTCGTCTTGCGTAAGGAAGTAGTCGACTTCTCTCCTTCCCCTACGCCCATTCCCCCGGCACCCTCTGACTGGTCGAGCCTCCTCGTCCATCCAACCACGCACAATTTACCCTTTCTCTCTCTTTCCGCCTCGTTACCTGTCCTCCCCGCCCCAACGCCAAACTATCGTCTTCCTCCGCTTTTTCCTCCCTTTGTCGTGTCTTTGGCTATTTCTCCGTATGATTGTTCTCCGGTGTCCTCTGCGTATGTCTGCTGCTCTGTTCCCAACATTTTGTTTCGATTTCTAGGCTCTTTCCTTTTTTCCTTTGTCTGATTTTTCTTTGACGTACCTTCTGGGATGGAAAGACAGGAATATCATTTTTCTATTCTTCATTTTTCCAATGCTTGCATTTTCGAATAGTTGAGTTTTCCAGTGCCCCAATTTTTCAATGACACACTTTTCCAGTACCTTGATTCTCCAATAACTTACTCTTCCCATACCTCATTTTCCACTACCTCAATTTTCTAGTACTTGAATTTTGAATATTTCAAATTCCCCATAGTTGAATGTGCTAGAATGTATTAAGTCTACTATTGACTCTAGGCTTCAAATATAGATTCGAGAGTATTTCAAAGAGATCAATTTTGAACTTATACTGTTTTTCAACTCACCCATTCAATTTTAATACACAAATGCGTGTGTGTATTTAACTACACGTGAAATAAAATACAAGAACCCATGTAACAAACATTACATAAATCAAAGCACATACAATCAATACATCTATACATGTGTACATTTGTTTACCTTTCCAATTATATTTATCTCTTTAGTTTACACTAAAAGTCTTGACTCGTGATCCTAAGAGAGTGAATGGGAATACATAGGGGCATGTGTGGGAGTGCCTGTAGCGATGCAACCCGAGCTACAGAGATGCATATTGTGGAAAATAGATCCACAGGGGACTCTGGCGGGGCCGTACGCTCTGTTTCAGCCAGGGCCTCCTGCTATCTCCCTCTCGTACTCATTAAGCTGATGCAGCGTCGGCAAAGATCAAAGCTCGTCTTCTACGGAGGACCGCTTAATACTGGGTGGCGAGTTAAGAGTGTCGTAAAAATTATTAACGGTCCCTCCGTACGCTGTGGCTTATCGTCGGATCGGCAACTACAGTGAGGTGCATTCGTCGAACCCGCCACCACAATGTGCAATGACATTTCCTTTCTGCTTTCAATCTACCATATTCGTAATGCAAATTCAGGACATTGTACCCAACAAGTTTATTTAACTGCTAATTGATTCATTTCTCATATATAATGCCCTCATTAGGTTGCAATTAAATCGTATCCCAGCTAATTTGTTTTGGATTAGTATGTTTTATAGTGGCTTAATGTATTTAAAGTTTTTGGGTCACAAGATTTTATGTTTTACTTGTGCATCAAGAGGCTTTACAGTAAAAGCATCTTTCTGGTCACCCGTTTTGTTTCTAAGCGATGTCGCTTATATAGTACTTGAATATTAAGTTACGCAAACAATAAGTGTCGGCGCCACTTTGTGCCATTCTCAGACAAGAAGTAATACCAGTGCTTGCGGTTTGTGGAACGACCAGAAATTCTCCAATCCCTGTTTTCTGAAAATCAGAACACAGTATAACAAGTGTACTCCTATTGTTATATGTAAATAAGTGTTAAAAATCTTGGGAATTGGGTTCTCTGTTTAAATAATCGCAATAGAAAATAGCTAAGGCTCTCCCATAGAGAGATAGAAAAGGATCGCAACGATCATACAATCACAGACTTCTATATACATAATACACTAGACTGCTAACTCCCCATATATAACTGCACGATGCATGTACCCAGAAAATATATACTAAAAAAAAATGGAGTAACAAGGGAAAGCAGTGATAAGCTACAAGTATGTAGATACCTATACATACAGGGTATACGTTATATACACAGACTTATATACGCATAATATAGACTTCTACATTATATTATACATTACATAGAATACAATTATATCTAATATTCTACATTATATAGAAGTCTGAGTACTTTTGCCCCTTTTCGCTGCACACGCGTTTTAGTCCACATACAAAATTCATACATAAAAGTTGAGACGCCTCAGAGACAGAAGCTAGCAGTCTAGAGTATTAAATAGAAGTTTGTGGATACAATTTCAAAGCTTCACTTTCACATTGAAGGATTCGATCGAACGAAGTACGCTGGCAAGGTCGCACGAGTCGGTGGGCAGAACGAAGACGCGCGTCCGTTCGTATCAGAATCGAAAATTGTCTCGTATTCGATGGGACAGGGTGTCGGGCTCGGTATCACGGTGGGTGGTCGCGTATTTACACATTACCTCCTTCGATCTGCCAGTTCGTCTCGCTCTCTCTTCCTCTTATTTAATGTTCACCGTTCCCCTCCTTCTCTTTCTTTGTCTTTCTCCCTCGCCCCTCCCCGATCCTTTTCGCGTTGCTCCTCACCGCACGTCATACACGTGCGCATGAATACCGAGAGTGCGTGTGAGACTGCCCAATGAGCATTCCGACCGTGCAACACACGCGCGTGCAACGGCCGCGCGAGCACGCACACGCGGCCCGACCCACGGAAGTGGTGTACGACGCCTAATGAAGTCGCATCGTTATGCAGATATTATGAAGACAGGTTAATAAGTTAATCGTTCGGCGCCGCGTTCCTCCCCGCGGCTTAATGAATGCATTCGAAACGGTTGCTTGCTTCTCGTGGGCGCCACGGGTCATTGTGTCTCTATTTTATAGCTATTTTAATAGCGAATATACTTTGAACATGGAGTCACGATTTTAGATACAGAAGGTGGTATCGATAAAGGAATATTAACCTTTTTTTTTTCTTAAATTTTATGGCCACTGATATTTGCGCTGGTTAAATACAAAAGTGGTCTAAATACAAAGTCTGAAGAAATTAAATTTTTCAATTATTTTATAGTGTATATCGAGGCGATACCGAGTAGGTAAGTGATGAATTCAATTTTTTTGGAATTTTAATATAGACCAATTATAATTACCAGAACACTTTCTCGTGGACATATGACAGAAGTGATATTGCAAAGAATTAGACAGACACTGTATCAGTGTTGGTCAAACCTTATCGTGATATGGACTATATTGGGTCTGTTAGGAATGTTAGGGTTGCAGCCATTAGAGTAGTATTTTATATAAAATTACAATATTGCAATGGATATCACTGTTATGTTAGGTTAACAAGCACACAAGCCTATCATTCATATGAGAGTCAGGAGTCAGGTCAATTACAGGAATTATTTTTAATAAAATTTCCTTCAAATTCTTATTGAATTTCTAACACGAGAACCTTTGCTGATTTTGTTAGTGACTCCATATTTCCTTCACTCCTTCTGTTTAACACAAGTATTCAATAATCATTCCAAATTCAAATTTCTAGCATTTCCTGAACATAAGAACTGCGAACCTCTCAAGAATATTCACACATCGCCTAAAACTACTCAATCTGTCAAAAGAATATAAAAATATCTATTTTGTTACAAAAATAGACTTTCTACAATTTCATCTCAATTAATCTCAACACTGACAAGATTCAAGGAGCTCCGATAGGTGGTACGACCATGCACTATAAGTCTAAAACATACTCATTCAGCCAGAGGTGGACGGGGGATGACAATAATAAGGGAAGAATGCAGCGTACCCTACGTCTGCCAATGAAATCGCAACCAGTGGCAGAGAAGACGCGTATAATCAATTATGTAGATTCGGTGAGGCGCGCGTGCGGTGGCGGTGACGGTGGCTGAACGCAGTAAACTCCCGTATTTCCGGCCTCGATCATCATTGCCCCGGAGCAGCGGCGATTTCGATCTCCAGAGGCCCGTAAGGGAGTCGTGTTTACGTTCGATACATCTCTGGCCTCTCTTCCGCTCGTCTTCGACTCTCCGTCGCGCATCGGCGTTCACTACGCTCGTACGGATCGCCTGGACCTTTTCTACTAATACAGAACGCGTAAGAAGCGTGTACAAAACCAGAAGACGGTGTGTGGAGGCAATGACGAGGAGAGAGTGAAGCGAGAGCTCGAGGAAGAGAGAGAAAGACCAAGGGGTAGGAAGGAAAAGGAGATGCTGCGGTGATCTGTGAGCGGCCCTCTGTGTGCCCCGTGCGTGTTGCGTAGCCGCTCCGCTTGTGTTGGTAATGTTTTTGCTCGAGGGGAAATGGTACCGCGTGTGTGGTCCTGCGTCGTGCCCCCTGTACCCCCTGTGATGGCACATCGTCGTATCCTAGCAACGTAGAACGCCACGCCGATTCGGCCAATCACGGGTCAGGCCCGATCGACTCGGCCGCGCTCGGATACCTTCGGCTACGACGTCATCGGTACACGCAGCGACGTACCCTTTTACCGCGAAAATTGGGACTCACGGAGATCTCGCTGGCAAGAAAAATTGAGGATCTTACACACAACAATCGCTCTTTCATCATTCAAAACATCATATTCTTGGACCACAGAAATCTGGACAAAGAATGTCAGCAGCATTCATAAAGAAACTGCATGCATATTACATTACTATAATAACATAAAATCAAGAGCCTATCTTAAACACCCAAGTTTCTGACATTCTTATTACCCTCCTTACAGTTAGCTATGCAAGACTACTTAACGCGAGGCTTTTTATTCAGCACCTACGGTTCCGAAAACATCAGTGGAGTTCTCACAGAAAAGGTCTCATAGTATTCATCCAAAGTGTCCATCGTAAATGACTTCTGCATGCGATTAGAAGGTTTCTCCGTTTCATTTTTCCAAGCTTGCACGTCTGCTCTAAACTACCCCAAAGTTCTTCGTTCGCATAAGGCCCAAGACACCGCGCTCGCGCGGTACGGCCCTGAATGTTTGTGCAGTTCCGATCTCGGCGAGAGGCAGTCGTGGAGGGGGGGCCGTCAACTATGGCCGGCGCAGAAGGCAGGCCACGAAAGAAATGTGGCAGCGCGTTTCGCTTAGTACGGACTTAGACTGCTCTAAGTGGCGGTCGTGTACGCTGGTGTTCGATCCACGAGGACGACGACGACGTCGTCGTTACAGAACGCGTGACAGAGAGACCCGCAGACTTCAACGACAGCCTCCAGCTGCCCTCGCTGGACCGTGGTGCACTCCTGTCCCCTCGCGTTTACGCCTGGCGTAAACCGGATGCTGATCGAAGCCGCGCCAATACGAATTCGGTGACCGTGGCGAACCACGTCGGCCCGGCAGCGCGAGTTATCGAGCCAGGTCGGTGCCGTGGCCAAAGTGACAACGAGCGTGACAGTGACACTGAGGTGCGCGCGTGTCACGGCGGATATCGTGGCAGCGATCCGAGGGACAGGTCCGAGACGCACTGAATCTCGGTTCTCGCGACGTTCGACCCACGTTCTGACCCATGCTTCGCCCTGTCTCCATAACAGGCGACGAACCGCGCGCGTAGAATCGAATTGTGCGAGTTTCCCGCGAAAACAGCGTGCGGATCGGTGTCCCGGGGTTGTCCCGTGATATTTCAAAACAAGCGAACTCGCGTGTGCGCCCGCGTGCTCGTCCCCGGCGATACCGTGACTCCCGTGAGAGGGAGATACAGATAAAGGAGAGAGAGGAAGAGAGAGAGAGAGAGAGTGGGAAGGGAAGGCCCTGCGTCGAGCAGAAAAAGCAAGAGGAAGAGAGAAAGAGAGAGAGAAGGAGGAAGGGATAGGAAGAGAGACAGAAAGAAAAGAGGAATCAGAGAAGAGGGAGGCAGTCACGTATTTACTCCTGTACGGCGGTACGAAGCTAACCTAAAAACCGATTCTCGGGCCCCGTTTCGTGCGTATGCCATCGATGGGCACGATACGGCCGCGCATGCGCAGACCAGCTAGTGTGTACCTTGTGCGCGAATTTCGATTACTGTGCTGGCCGCACGCGTACACGGCACGTCGATGAGCCGCGCCGGTAAACAGAGGGGACTGATTTTCGTCGAAACTGTGCTGTGATATGTGTTCGTGCGGGAATTACGTGCATACGCGGTAACAGTGAGTGTGAGATCGTTCTCTATTTTCCTTCGTGTCACGGTGTTCTCGTGGTTTCTACGTTCCTGCCCCCCTGGCGACCTAGCATCCAGCGATAGAACAGAATTGGAGGAGGAATAAAGGCCTGACGAAGAGGTGGTCTCGGTGGAGAGTAATATTACGAATAATCATACTGAGAATCGTGCCGGGGCGAATGCATGACGGATCATGGTTTCTGCGTCCGGCCCCACAGGGATCCTAGCGGGACGCCCTTCCGGTTCTCAGTACCTTCAAGGTTCCCAGCCCTCGCAGAATGGAAGCACGTCGAAGGTTCACGAGAAGAACGTCACAATCAGCGTGGAGAATGCGAAACAGCGGCACGAGTCGGACCTTTACATCAGGCCGAGTTGGACAGATGCGGCGATAGCGTTGGATCAACTCGAAAAGGTACGTTCTGTTATTTGATGTACGATTGCAGGTGTCGAAAATGGGACACATGGGAGTCTGAACGTTAGACTGGTGGGCTTAGAATTCATTGGAATTTAAGTTTGAGAGAATTTCAGTTACTCCAAAATTGAGAAAGAGTCTGTAAACTTTACCATAAATGAAATTTGAGAGAACTGAAATGATCGCCAGAAATTAAGTATAAGAAAATGAAATTTCTAGAAACACAAAAATGAGAAAGAGAAAGAATTTATATACAATTGATGCTTTGTCCCAGAATGTATAATTTCATTCTCAAAAATTCTAGTACTAACGTGAGAAAAGTTTGTTAAAAGACTGAACGATCCCTCGGCATGGGGTTAATTTGCCCATTATTTACGTAATTGAAAAAATACAGGAGTAAGAGTGATGCATTCCTGCTGGAGGCAGATGTTTCTTACGATTGGCGTTTAGATCGTCGGTTAACTTGTTCTCGTGAGGTATCTAATCGATGAAATACACGATCTCTGCTAGTTGTACGACCATCGCCTGTCTCGTTCGGTCAGTTACGCTAACTAAACATAGATAATAGCGCGATCGCATGCCACTTCGTGAGTCCTTTCGAGCTGCTGCGGTCATCCGTGAGACTAGATAAGGGTATAAATTCGATGCAAATTACAGATAAACTATATCGTTAGCTTACTAACAACTGCATTTACTATTGGTATTTGACCTAAGCTTATTACCGATTCCACGAAAAATGGCGGAAGAATTGTGTGTCGGTGTTCGTGAGGTCGTGAATACAGTTTAATTACAGTCGTGATTGCAGTTGAATGATTTGTTTCCCCTCAAACTATAATCTTTTCTGAAGACTAGTAGAAAGGAATGCACTTCTTTCACTGTATTTCAAATACTTTACATAAGTATGGCAGTTTCTTTGGAAAAAGCGAAACAATTTTTAATTTCCCTAGTCTAATATGTAATTATTTGTATTTATTGTAATGTAAGTCTGTTTACGAGTATTTATGATTTACTCTTACAAATCTACATTTAAATATTAATAATAATAAAATACTGCTCGTTACCCTAAATAGGTTAAAGACTACAGTTCTGTCAAGATGCTCTTCACGAACGCGACCTTGAAGTGACCTCGGTAGATGCAATAGAAACACCCTTTCCGAAACTAAGATTCTGAAGCAGCAGAGTAAATACCATGTCACCCTCATACACTGTTCAAATAACTGTCACACAGAAGTATAATCAAATAAATTTCTATCATAGAAAATAGTGTAGATTGTATTTTCATACAAGAATGTATATTACATTGATTACAACTATCCTCGCGCTTTTTTTCTTTTATTTTTCGCAACATACCGCGAGAAAAGTCTCTAATAGTTATTCCTATTTTATTAAATATACTTAGAGAAGTGGAGCCTAATTCAAAATTTATTTTACCATCCGAATATCAGATTTGATTTAACTATCGATATTTTCTGCATGTTTGCACAATTCTGTACTTTTCTGCCTATTGAAATTTCCCATAAATCCATAAAGAATCGCAGTTTACAAACAGCTGTCGCTGTTATCTCTGAGCTGACTCCATGAAGCGCTGAGAACAATGCTTTATGACTAACGCGAAAAGCTATGAAGTTTCATTGCGCGCACATTGAAGTACCCTTTTCACGAGCTCGCCTCTCTAAATTCCCCAGCAGCCTAGCTGTAAACTTTCACACACGCGGGTGGTCCCTTGGACGTGTTTTCGAAGGTGAGAGCGTCTGAGAGAGGACCAGGGTGAACGGGAGTAGCGTCGTAGGAGAGACAGAAGGAAGGCTGAGGTATAGATCGACGAAGGACCGACTTCCTGCCAAGGAATACACACCCTTCTCGTTTCCAGCGACACGGGCCTCCTGCTTTACCAAAGGCATCTCTAGGCCCACTGGTTCTCAAACTTTTTCCCTTCGTAACTTTCGAAAGTGCCACCTTCTTCCTTGACTTTTGACCATTCTGGCCCAGGTCGAGCATTTTTTCCTCTAAATTAGGTTACAGTAATTATTCGTGAAGAAAGATTTAAAAACCAATCACCATTTTAAAAAATACATTTTGTGAGAAATTTGGCTGAAAATTTTTTACTTCTTCTACTCGAGAATCTAACAATAAAAATTTTTGTTTCACTTTACAATTTAACATATACTTATGTAGTCCTTAGGTTTTAAGGGATTCTAAAACAAATTTTCCTCTCTTTAGTTAGCAAATTAAATAAACTTCTACAAGTGCATGGAAGAAAAGAAAGCCCCTGAAACAACCTAAAACAAATGCTGAATACAGTATAGCCACACTTGTAGATAGAAATAATGATTTACAACTCGAAAATTCTCTCTTCACTTCCCCTTCCCTTGTGATGGCAATGCGTCTTCCTTCCAGTTTATAAACTGAGGCCCTAGGAGCAGTGATCTCTCGAGAAAGCAGTCTTGCGACACGAAGATCGTCCCCTGTGATCTTTCCATCTCGAATACCAGGCAAAATGTGCGTGGCACGTGAACCAGGGGGCTATCACCTTTCGAGACGGACCCAAGGGAGAGAGAGCCTTGCAGGGCTTTCGGCGGCAGGCCTTTTCCTCGGTTTTTCTCGGAACCACAGGCCACCCCTGGCGCGGCTCAAACACCTTCTGTCGTTAAGTTCCATCTCAAACTCGCTGTCTCATTTCCCATTTTCGTGGACCTCTGTTTCACCTAGCTTCAAAACGACCTGGTGGAGTTGGAATGTTGAGGATTTTTACTTTTAAGTAAAAGGAACAGAACCTATATTTGCGAGAGATTTTGTTCTACAGTTTCGATCAATTCGATTTTATCGAGAATATCTTATATCTTATGAAACAAAACAATCTCTACTATACTATTTTTCTATGTAATGTTATTACACAAAAACTCGAAATGCAAATACTTTTTGATTCACGCTATATCTATGAGTGTGTCTCATAAAAATTATTTCCACGTCTCCTTTTCTGACCTACCAAAAACTATCCCTTCATACTGCTTCTACTTTCAACTATACTTAAATTCTGATTTAATCAGCCAGGGCTCTTATACTCGAATTACATTGAAATGAATAACAATTTCCCCGTGGCTATCTGAAAGCAAATATTTTTGAACTCGGAAGTTGCGTAGCTTACAAACAAGACACAATGTCGCCATTCGGTGAAATAAAACTGGTTATGAAACGTGAGACAAGTATAAGTATTTTGGTCTACGCGAGCGATGCAGAGTAATGCATTACGCAGGGAACGCAAAGTGTTTCCTTTCGTTCCCCATTGAGGAGAACGAGTTCGATCGAATTGGCGGGCAGGGTGTGAGGATTATCTGGGAACCAGCATAAAGTAGGAAACGTCTCTTCTGTTTCCACATTTCTTCCGAGGATTCCAATTAGCAATTTCTTTCCCTGATTGCTGGAAACCAGTTTCTCCGTAAGCCCCCCACATTCGCGAATGTCCCAGAAACGAATGTCGCGAGGGTGCATCCGGCTCATCATGCACACTGGTTGGTTCGTCATTCTTTGAAGCTGTTGAATAAACTAAATCCAGTGTGTTTAACCCTTGCACCCTGTTCAAATAACTGTTACATACAATTATAATTGAATAAAATTCTATCGCTTAAAATAGTGTCAATTATGGATATAAGGATGGACCACGAAATGTGATTAGCTTAGATTATTTTACTGCTGGTTCAATTTGAAATTCTTTGATTATTATAACATGGTTTAAAGAGAGCTTTAAGATGATTGTACCAAATTTGTTTTTAACCCTTTTTCCAGAGTTTTCAAGGTCATCTTTAGTTTCTTGTGGACAAACTTATAATTTTTTTTACACTCATCTTTTAGCGGATATTGAGACGAATTCGGCAAGCATTATAACAAATGTTTTTTCTTCATCTAAACTAAAGAAACATTAAAAAAATATCATTTACCTTAGTTGGAAGAATATTTAAAATGAAATGACTGCTGAGTTCTTTCTCAGCTCTGAAAAGTGTACCACAGAAACCCTCTAATCGACGTTGGCAGCATTTAGAATAAATCGGAGGATTTCCAAATAATTTGATCACCCTGTATAGCCAAAACTATATTGCAGAATTGTCCTTCAAGTGTATTTTATATATATCCAATAACATGAAAGTGTCCAAATACTGCTACACTACCGTGTATAAAACTGCCTCAAAAATCTGCAAAGTGTTGATCCCACCCAGTCCACTCCCCGTTCTAACAACGAACCCCCACTTGGTAATTTCGTTTATCTTCCCCCAACGATCCCTAGACGCTGTCACCTGTGCTCCCCAAGCACCGAGCTGCGACCACACAACGCAGTCGTCGGCAAAGGAGAAAAAGTCGCGGGAGAAAAGCTCGACTGGGTCTAAAAATACGAGTAGGACGCCGCGGAGCTCTCGAAGGCACGAGAATGAACGAGAGCGGAGCGATAGGAGCAAGAATACGCGAGAACGAGCGAGAGAGGAGCGATAGGAGCAAGAATACACGAGGGGATTACGTACGCGAAGGGAGCACGAGACGCGCCACCCAGGGCGATCGGCGCGAATAAAGCGGACCGATCGCGGGCCGCTTCTCGCTCCCATTTTATCGTTTTACGCGATTGCACAATTACGGTGCCACCGCCGACGGCGACAGCGGCGACGGCGGAGGTGGCGGTGGGAGGTGGTGACAGTGGACCAGCCGGCGTTACGGGGAGGAAAAAAAGAAGAAATTCGGGGTCGACGGTCCACTTTTCTTGCCGTGCTCAAAAGGGAGAGGAGAGAGACGCGCGCGCTCTGCGCCTGGCGTTCATGTCGGATGAGTCAGTCCCAGCGTCTCACGGGCACTGCCCTTAACGATGCTGCGCATGCATGCTCGTGCACGCGTGCACCGCGCCTGTTAACCCTTCAGACGCGGGGATTTGTGCGATGGAGCGGCGGCGGGAGTATTTGAATATTTTCGTGATCCAGAGTTTTCTCGGTTCTTGAGCGTTTCTTTAGTCAGGTTCCAGAACCTGATGTGTCACTTTTTGCTTTCGAAATCGAGGTGTGTACTCTTTCTTACGTATTTAGTCGAGGTCTATTAGTTTGGAAAAGATGATACCTTTGTATTGGGTATGTAGTTTGGGAAAAGAGGAAGGTGGTAAGTCATGACACGTGGGTTTACCTACTGTATTTAACTGTACAATCGCTATGCTGAAAAATTAGAAAATCATGGCATGAGTTTTTGCTGTCTGACTGCAGATTTGGTCTGTGGTTAGTGTTTTTCTGTTTTTGATTAAATGATTAACATTTTAGATTTACAACTTTTGTTAACGTGTTATATGTCACGTGTACCGTTTTCGGTGCAAGTTGAGCTTTCCACTCAGGTTAAGCGATAGTCTTATTTTTAATGGATAAAGTACAGTAAAGTAATTGTTCTCCTTACTGGATTTGTTATGGCTGGATTGTGAATATCGTTTGAATTTGTAGAAGTGATTATTTAACAATTCTAGCTTAATTTATTTTACCATGTAGTACCATGCAAAAGTTCATAGAGAATGCACCATCAGCTTCAGCTTTCAAGTCAATATGAAAATTGACTTGAATCCCCATTTTTTTAAAAAATTTGCAAATGTATTAAAGTCCCATCGCTATTTACAAAAGAAGATATCTTCAATTTGTCTTCAATTCTGCTAAAAAAAAACTCTACCTTATCTCTTTTTTAATACATTCTTATAAATAGAATATCTTCGACTCCCATTTGTTAGTGTTTAAATTTCCGAGGAACACGATTCTTCCAAAGTGAGTAACCTTGATCTTGGTAACAGATAGACCGGAAGTGCGTGTAATTTGTTGCAGGTTGCATGCATCGATTGTATTTATGCACCTGTTCACGCGTGCAGGCGTATGCATCATCGTGAGAGTCCATTTACTCCAATTTATTTACTGTCCTCGAGGATGATTCAGTTACAGGCAACGACCTCGACCTTCTGCACCCACCATCTGTGTGCAACCGTTCGCTCATATGCAACCGTCTGATCGAATTTCTTATAAACATTGAGCAACCATCGCATCCATCTCATTACCTATTCATTGTATCATATTTTCTTCCGTTTTAGCATAACCAGAAAGGAGCACCTGAAACCCCTTTCTCCTCTGCGTGAATACTATTTTGCCGATTTAAAGAATCTGACTTGGTCTCTAACTTCACTTCGAGACAAATTAGAGACACATCTTATGACTTATGAAACTGTAGTATAATTGATATTGTGAAATCTCAAATACTTTTTTTTAATATTTGAGGAGAGTGTTAGTGCTTGATACAGGTTCAGTGAAAAAGGTTCTTTCTGATAAGACATAATGATAGTAGTAGGGTGGTTCTTATATTTAATTAACCAGAGTTACACATGTACTCAATATTGAAGCAGGTATTAGCACGTTACTGATATAATAAAGTTCTTGTTAATGAAAAGTAAATTGATTTTTCGAAAACTAGGTTTTATTTTAAACTATGAATTTTTCTATTGATCAACTGTACTCTGTATCTCTAACCTACTCATTAAAAAATGTTAAATTTTTAGAGCATCCGTCTAGAGAATTCCTACTCTGAAATGAGTACATAACCATTTCTCGTATAAGAATGAAATTTGCTCAGAGAATTAATATTAAATACAATTAATATTAAATAATGTTCATTCTGTTCTCTTCTTTAACGATACTAAGTACTGTTGCATTTTCCTGTACATAAAATGCTAGACAATTTAAGCCAGAATAAATTTTCTCTCATTCCTCTGAACCAGCACAGTGTCAATAACCAATCTCTAACTTTCATCCCCGTGCTTGTCGATTGAATAGACAATGAATAGGCGATCCCGTTTCAAAGAGTCGTAGGACAACGAGAACACTCATGGGACCGCGGCCAGATGAAAGATAAGGACAAAGTCAAAGTGCCGTACTATTTTATAATCGCCTCTTAATTTCTGGCAGCTGAGATCCCCTTGGTCCCCGAGCACAATGCTGTACATTCACGCACGTTGCGTCGGCCCCGTCCGTTCGGCTGAGATTAAAGGGCACCGACGCTACGTGTGAGGCTTTTACACTAATAATACCTACGAAAGAGGGCCTCGTAAACGTCCAGAGGGTGGAGGCGATGCCGAGCAGAGAGCACCGCCTTTCCTTGACGACGCTGCCTCGCAGGGTACGCTTAGAAACTCATACACCAGCGATTTTCACTGACAATTTCTCGTTTTATTACGTAGGACTTCTCTAATCTTAATCTGAGCCTTTTAGAAGACAAACTGATCAAGTCAACTCTCTCTAAAAAATATGGCCAATAGTAAACTTGAAAAATTTACTTCAATAATACTTCCTATCAGTATCCCTTATTGGAGCATACTGACAATAGCTTACGAGATAATAATAATTAAAATTATTCAGTGCAGATTTAAGAATATGAAAATTAAAATTTTTTATACCTATCTCAATATTTAAGAGCTTGAAGAAGGTTTACAAACTGGAGTGTCTAATTATTTGTTGTTAATATCTTATCAAGTTCTATGTTTCTCTGACGAGATTACCCCCAAAACAATAGATCTGTATTATGGCCAGGACTCATCTTGTCAGTGGAGCTCTACACTAGTCACAATACTCCGAAAAGTAAAACAGAAATTCCACCTAATACAATACATTCAGCCAACAATGTTTTAACACTCCCATGATCCCAATAATCTCCAAAAGGAAAAAATGGAAAGAAGACCCATAACGAATAACGTTGCCTCGTTTTGCACCCAGCCGCCTCGTCCCAGCGTACAAAAAGCGCGCGCCAGCGTTTGGACAAACACTCCTCTGTCGATCCCCGAAAAGTTTACAGACAGTTGGCCATAGTGCCTTTCGATACGCGATGGTCCACAGTTGCCTTTCATCGGCTATTCTCGTTAGGACTGTCGAATCCGACCGAGCCAGGTCGGCGAACCGAGCAAAAGGGAATAAAGGGGACGATTTTCGCGGCGAAACTGAGGAGAAACGCGGAACAGACGAATCGTCAAGGGGCCTTAATGGCGTAAATCCGGCGTAAAGGTCGACGGAAGAAGTCAGAGAACGAAATGGATGGAACTCCAGAACGTCCTGTCGGTCCCGTCCCTTTCATCCTCTCTGAGGGATAACACGCCCCTCGCTCGGGCCGAATCCCTTCAGCCAGGGCCCGTTTGCGCAGGGTCAGTACCTGATTGATGCGCCTGCCTATCGCTGAGAGCCGCGGATATTCCGAGACGCAACTACGCCAGTGTCCTCGAGGGGCCGACAATTATGAAATTAGTACTTTGGCCCCTTAGGGCCTCTGCTGATGGCTCGGCTTTCCTCCTCGTTTCGCGAGGCGTATTACGAAAACACATAGTGGGCAGAATGATTAAAGGATTAGCCACCCAAATGACCCTGCCGCTCATTAAGCTCTCCAATACTACCGGAGAAGTTCAAGGTAAACATTACCGCCGAGCCATCTTTCAAATAATGCAAATTGCACCTTGCATGGGGTGGGACGTAATTTGTTACCGGGAACCAGGAGGCGAGGGGTGGCTCTCTGAATGGGAATGAGGCGAACGTGGTTTTTCTTCCAAGGGGAGTTTGAGGAAATCGACTTCGATGATTTATCGGGTTTACTGTGGCCGTTGTCTGGGTGGTTTATTTGTTGCGTCGTGGAATTTGTGGTATGATGGAACGAGGGTTGATGTAAAAGCTCTGGTAATCTATTCGAGTGTATATTTTTAAAGGGATCACATCCAGTGATTCAGACTTGACAATTTCAAGTTTGTAAATATTTGAATTTTTAAAGTTCTATATTTTCGAATCTTCTATGCTTTAAGTGACTTGAAGAGGAGACAGGTATCTATAACTCATGTATTCAATTTGATCAGTTCTACAAATTAGCAAATGCCCATTCAAAAATACATATTAATCCATGACATTACGAATATGGTTTTCAGATGAACTCATCACCCTATACTAATCCACATTAAAATTCATACTTAAAATTAAATAAAATCAGTTAGTATTTTGGTATTGAAACATAGTCAGCCACTAGAGCATTTACCTTACTTCAGATGGAGAAGACTTCTGTAATTGAATTAGCCCCAAGCCTCATCACCATTCACTCTCACCATCCCCCAAGTAACCCTCCCCGCTTCCAAGAGCCGCAATCCCCTCGCTCGATCACAGTTTGCATTTAGAAGTAAATCGTCTCGCCACTTATTAAGCGCGCTCGAACAAGCCCTGTCCCAGCCATTAATCACGCACGGCGCGGCTCTCTCTCTCTCTCTCTCTCTCTCGATGCGAGTCGCGCATCAAACAGGAAGCGCGAGCCCGCGTAGCGGCGAATGGCTCCGTTCTTACCTGTGCCGCGGTGGCTGGCTCGTGGTGGAAGCTCGTTACTGGAATCCAACCGATACCCTTCGGGAATAGGCATCGCCGGGTGGAATTCTTCGGCCGATTAGAGCGCCAGTCGGATCGAGTTTCTTGCCGAGACTTTCGAGCCGTACCTACCGCAAGAACCTATTCGTTTATCCAGCGAGTCACATGTATCCGCGCGTACAAAGAAGCACCAGCCTTTTACTCCAGCCACCCCCTCCTCCCCTCCCCCATCCGTCGTCATGTGTAGCCTTTTTTCACGGCACCTACCTCCCGTAAGGAAATAACTCCGAATGCTCCATTGGGAATTCTCTTCCGCTGATGTCTCCCCAACGCCTGGACAATCCTCAACGATAGGGGCATCTTCCACCCACCCATGTAGGTGTCCACCTACACTGAAATCCCATATGTCGTTCCCTCCACGCGCTAGGTTGGGGTAAGACATTAGGTTGTGTGAGATGGCCAATGTTTCTGTTTCTATCGCTAATGTATGCTGACTTTCCTTGTCATGCTTATTACGTTATTTTTACGTAAGTAGATGTTAGTAAGTAGATATTAGGTAATGCAAGCAGGACTGGATTAAGGTTTTCTGAGGCCAGACCTGATACTATATTAAAATATTCGAGGAATAACTATTTTTAATCCGTGGGCCACAGCAATTTCCGAAGCTCATCCATAGTAGATGAGATTTTTAAAGATATCCGGAAGTAGAATTGAATATCACGTAGTGCTTTAAAATAAAGTTGATGTCTCAGTTTTATTTCGATATTATTTAACCAGATAAGTCTCATAGGGTAGAATGATGAACTTGTCACTTTAATATGTAATTATTAGTGTAATTATTTTACTGTCAATATTTTTTCTCGTTGGACACGAGCGATATTGATGTCAACAAGATTGAAGTAAAGAGTTATGTAATCTAATTGTGTTAAATGTATCACTGACCTATGAAATGTTATTCTGTTTTGTTATCAAGAAAGATACATTTGAATAAATAAAAGACCCTGAAAAACATTGAACACTCACAGTACGAATGGGTTAACTCTCAACTAGTATGGTGTCAGTATCATAACATAATATAGTAGAACTAGTGCAATTGCTTTTTCGAAAATAGTTAATAATAGTACACAAAGAATTCACTGCTCTCCAGTTCATCATTACGTATAAATAACGCACCGATATTTCATGCAACAGATATTAAAAGTGAGAGTATAAATACTGCAAACCCACCCTACCAGTTAAGGGTTAAAGTCAATTTCCGCAATTATCTAGAAACGGACAACTTCTGAGGTGCGTCACTCTTCCAGCAAACGAACTGTGTACATTCCTTACTCTCGAGTCGAGGAACGCGGTCGAATTTTCGCGAACCGCCTCGCGATCGCCGAAGAAACCGAAAGGGAAGGCGCGAGAAGGACGAAGGCAGTAGAGAGAGGGAGCCCCGGGGTAAAAGGGAGAAAAAGGAAGCGGAGACGCCACGAGTCGCTCCTCGAGACGTCTATATAGCTCGCGTACGTGCGGGAGAAGTAGAGAGGCCAGCGAAGAGAAGGAGGAATTCCCCCTTTTTCCCGTAAGTGGTCCCCGCGGGCCTTATGGGGTTTCTCGTGGCGGGCAATATCTACATATTACAACCTCGTGGCGCGGGGACCACCGTCGTTGACATAAGATCCTGTTATGCCGTCTGCTATCTCCTCGCGGACCTCGTGTCTCTCGTCGTAAAAAACATTAAAAGTACGAATAACATAAATTCGTTAAGCGCGCCAAGGGACCAGGGAAGAAGGAGGACGTTTCCCTCCCCTACCCTCCCCTCCGTTCGCGGATTTAAAATCGTCTGGGCGAGCAGGGACGCGTCACGCCGCTCGTTTCACCGACCTCCACCGACGTTGCTGATCTAGCGACGAGCACTCGATACTGTTGCAATGCACTTCGAGTACTTTCTATGTTTCTCTCTGTGGTCTTACTTAGCCCAGGTTCTGTGTATGTCACACTTTCGTTGAGAATTCTTAACTGTCGGGACTTTAATGGGCATAAGTCGACTCAAGGTACGTGCACACACTTATTACAATGGTCAACAACGTTCTGTACGAAGGATCTGGAGCATGTGGTTTTACACGTTGCTTGATTATTGTAGGATACTTAGGATTAGTTTGGCAGTCACAGATGTCGCGTAACTGCTAAGTAAATTGATCTCTTTATCGACACCTTTAGTCAATCTAGCAGTAAGTTTGAAAAAGAAACTACAGGTTAAACATGCTTGCAGTAGAATGAATTATGGGGTTCGGTCTTTCTGATTTTCTTTGCGTGCAAACCACGCGAGGAGTGGCAGGGTCACGAAGGAGGGGCTGACTCGACAGAATTCCGTCGCGATATGTCTTGTTCCTTTCCGTGGATTGGCATCGCGCTCTTTCGATCTGAGATAAGATCGTGAAATATCAAGTTGCCCTTTAACTTCGGGTTAAGATTCAATCAAGAGCCGCATATCTGTCGATCAGGGTTGTATTCAATTGAATAATAAGTTACTTTGCGATTTTCTCCTCCGCTTTTGATGTGCTCGGATGGCTATGAAGGTGATTCTATGAACGTACAGAGGTGCCAAAGGAGCACCTAATAGGTACATGATCAGTTGGTTTTAATGTACTCACTTGCTAGAAACTTACTGGTATTTTTATCGGTCCTTAAGGGACTTTCAGACAGTCAATATTTGTTAGTGTTTTATTATTATGTGTATTGCCTCGATATAATTCATAATTTAAATCAATTGAGGTCTTAGAAATTCTATGAAAATTCATTTCTAAAATTTATTAATACTGTAGGAATTTAAATTTGTTATCAATGAGGTTATACAAGTTATAAAGTTACACTTGTAATACTCGCAAAATGTCTGACTTAGGAACTTACTCCACTGGTATCATTGCGTCTGACCAGCACTGCGCGTTGGCAGTAGAATAAATTCTCAAGTCAGACACATTTCACGCACATTTTAGGTGTATTTTTAACAATTAATAACTCAGAAATGAAGCCTCAAACGCAAGTTCAGTATTCTTGATTGTCGTTTTATTTTGGCATGGAAAATCATTTCTCAAATTTTTGTCACCTGTTGTCGAACACACTTTTCTTTTTTAGAAAACAGATGTCAAAACAATTACGAAAAGTAACAGAAAGTTATACATAATGAAGAAAAATATTTTGAAAATTAATTATCAATTAATTGATATTGGTTCAGACTTTTAAAGAACCCTAATATAATTAGTATATACCTACATGTATGAAATATTGTATTTTAAAAAAGGAAGCGACTCTCGAATATTTCTAACAGATAAGATCTAGCTTCTGTAATGATGAAGTTTATCCACTAATATCATAATGTATTGTAACAAAAGATCAAAGATCAATGAATCATTGATGATTCAAGTGAAATTATCATCTGGCGAATATGTCTAACTGGAAGCAGGAAAATAACAAGAAAAAGAACAGTTTCGAATATTTTAAGCAGCTTTTAAACTCTATTGAATACCTAAAATTCCGTCTAAAATTTGATGCAAAGTATGGCAAATAAAGCAATGCAAGCCAGTAGCTAGGAATGTCTGTGATGCGTACGATGACAGTATGATCAATGGACGCATCACTTGAAAATGGCTTAAGACGTTTAGAAGAGGAGGAGCAAGTAAAAGGTCAATCGAGATTAATGACGGTGGTATATTCACGTTAATTGTCGATAATCTACGATAAACGGCACAAGAGATGGTAGTGCATTAAAATTTCCATAAACACCCTGCACCCATATGCACAGAAACGCTGAGATTCATATCTTAACTATTATCGAAACAAAAACCAAGAATGAAAGCAAAATCAAAACAAAATAATAAGTATTCCAATATGAATACTTATATTTGGCAAAAATATTACGTTAGTAATCTAAGGATATCTACATTAAAAATCCCAATAAAAACTAAAACTCACATAACATAAAACACAAAGAATTAAAAAAGAAATTGAAAGTACATTTGTGCAAGTAATTATGAAAGTGGTCTAAGTAAAAAATCTGAAAAAGTTGAATTCATTACCTATTTAGTACTGCCTTGATTTACGTTATAAAATAAGTGACAAATTTTACTTCTTCAGATTCTTGATGTACGACCATTTTCATAATTACCAGCACCATCCATCTCCTAAGTACTTCACATATGACCTAGAATACCACAAAATGAACATACACACGTATATTGTCCCCACAAAAGAACCCACGAGACACCGTACACGATTCTGAACTCCTCAATCCTAATGAGGGTCACTCAGCACGACATCACACCTGAACTTTCCTCGAGCTCACCTAGTCACCAGTACAAATCCCGTCAGGAGTGAACACGCGTCCATAGTAGTGTTCATCGGCGGTATAAAGACAGAGGGGGCAGAGTTCCTCAGGGACCATGTGGCCGACGAGGATTGTCCGCACGTCTAGAGTTACCCCCCAAGAACCCGTGGAGCCGCGAGTCCGCGGCACCAGAGTTAATTGGCTGGAAAACCTTGCTATCCGATACTCGACGCCCTGCTACCGCCCCCGAGATACGTAAGCGTGTATAATCTGTATTTTCATCTGTATCTTCTCTATCGTGCTCGGCGCTGACTGCTCGCTCCATCCCCCCTCCTCCCTGCCCCCTCGACGAAGCTCTCACTGCTCTAACTGTACTCGAAGGAGGCAACCCACGAAGACGCAGCGACAGCATCGGCGGCGTAGACCAGAGAAGAAAAGCCTCCGCTCCTTTTCTCCCCGAGAGCTCGATTCCCTTCTGATCCGTGTCTCTCCGCGTCCTTCCTTCTCCGTCTCTCTTTCCCTGTCGGCCAGGAAAGATAGGTATTGTTGCGGGTGGTCCCCGGTGCACATTGTCAGACCGGCCACCAGGTAGTGTGCAACGTTGCCGCTCGCAATGTTGCGACCGTTCCTCTCCCTTCCATCCTCTCCTTCCTTCCTCTTCTTCTCTGCCTCTCCGTTTTCTTCCTACCCCTCTTCCTCTCTCTAGCTTGCCTCCCTGTCTTTTCTTTTCTTTTCACCCGCTTCTCGCTCTTTTGCGAGTGTCTTCTGCTTTTGAATCCTCCGCCCCATCCCATCGGGGCAATGTTGCTCAGAAATACTTTTTGAGGAGTAATGTTGCTTTAACTGTTGTTGCGGTTAACAGTTATGGCTGTCGGTTTTTGAAAGGGGTTCTGGCGAAGATCGTTTTATTTGGATGGCTGTGAATAATTTGTGTTATGTACGGAGATGAATAGAGGGGAGTGTTCTTTGGTGGATGTGGTAATAATGATGGGTAGTAAGATTTTTTATGTCAGGATTGTTGAACTCGTTTGAAGCTAGTGATTGACTGTGTGTTTTGTGGTAGCTCCTTGTGGTGGGTGCTCATCTAAGTGACTATTGGTTTTTTAAGTGTGTTTTATGTGAGAGGTACAAGTTTGTTATTAGTGACTTCGAGTTTTTTTAGCCAGTATTTCTTCATTTTCTGCAAGAATTTCTGACATCATATTTCATTTTTCATTATTTCACGTTTTAGCTGTTTTTCTTCTGTATCTCTTCTTCTTAATTTTCTCACCTTCTTTTAATTTTCATAATCGACGTCCTTGCTCCAAGTGTTTTATTCGTCGTCGCTCCTGTCTCTGCTTCGCCATCTCTTCCTCTCGTATTTCCTTCATTCCCGCCTGCTCCTCTCAGTTAAAAGGTAGTATGTACACGTTAGTACGTACAACCCGCGGTCAGCTACTTATCATCGTCAAAGCCCACGCGGCCAATTTAAAATGCTCGGGCTGCTGTTCTGCGTCTGCCCCCCTTTAATCGTCCAGATCTGTTCATTTTCTTAAAAATCGTAGGCGGTGATCTTGAAATCGTTCAGGAAGCATGCAAACTCGTTAATTTGAATTGAGAAATAGAGTTGATGGAAAGTTGCTCTGATGATAGAATTATTCGAACGATGCCATTTCAAACTCTATTTTAGTCCCTAATTTTCCCTGATTTTAAACGTACCTCTCAAATTTAACTCTAAAAAGCTTTTACTCAAAATTCTTCTACTACTCACTCTTGTTTCTGATACTAAATATCATTACGACTAAACAGCATTTGATCCCTGTAATTTTATATTATGTAGGTACCATTTCATAATTAGATTTGAAAATAAAGTAGTTATAAAACAACCATTTGATGCTACCATGAAACAGATTTTTTATATTTTATTGTCTTCTCTAGAAGAGATAGTTAAAGTTGACGTTTGCTTTGTTCAGGGCAAAGCGGAAGGTCAGAGGTCTGCGGTGTGGATCAGGGCAAGGCTGCAGGATCAGCTGAGTCAGCTGGGCTACTTCCTGCAGAGGCACGCAGGCAAGGTCCTCTTCCTCGCGATCGTCGCTTTGGCTACGTTCTGCGTTGCCCTCAAGTCCGCTCAAGTTCACAGCAAGGTCGAGCAGCTTTGGGTTCAAGGTAAGTGTGTTATCCAAGTTTCATTTTCTAAATCACTCTCTCTTTTATCTCTCAATATTCTTAGACTCTTCAAAGTCATTGACATGTAGGAGTGGATATTATTTTTCATTAAATACTAACATCACTAAGTATGTAGACAGTGTTATAGAAAAAATATAAGAAGTTTATCAGGAAATCATTAGAGGTATCGTTTGTAGAACTGAGTGACGTCATAATTCAAAGAAAACTTAATTGTCTATCCCAAGTATTACACTTTACTCGCTATATTCGCTAAAAATTCTATTATATGCGCAGTGATTCTAATTTTAATTAAAATTCCTCTTAATTCATTTTTATAGCTTCTAGTACTCCTTTTCTTCAAGTGACTCCTCTAATTTTTCATAATTATACGCAAACTGTAACCATGTTTGAATAATGTGGCACTCAAAATGTTAATAAGCTTTTTCATGGAAACGTTAACTTACATTCTACTATAAAATTATAGTAAGTAAACCATGTTTATCCCGTGGAGCACTAATTGGACACGAATCTATCCCAGCAGAATCTCGTTACTAATACATAGTTTCACTACAGTACACCCTAATCCACCATGAGTAAAATAAAGTATAACAAATAATAAAAGAGAAATAACAGCTGCTTATAATCGCCTTTAGTGCTAGAACATTAACCATTGTAAAGCCACTATGACGCCACCTAGACAGCATTGATCACAGAGGATTATTTAGAATCTAGTCTCTAAACAGAAGCCACTATAGTGGCGCCTGATGCTCAGAGGATTATACTTAACCATTCAGTTAACACTCCTCCACAAATTATTCTTCTCAAACAAGTCTCTCTCTCATCCACACGAACCCCCCAAAGCATCTCTTCCTCAAATCGATCATAACCCAACCTGGCCAGTATATTAAAACGTTTAGCCGTGACATTAGCGAATCTCAGCCGACGAGATTAGAGAACTCGACGAGTGACTAAGGGGCTTTGTAACATCACGATGTTCCGATGATTCCCTCCGTAACGCAGAAGCGCATCTGCCATGGAATGGTGCTCGGTACTGCAAAACTGTACAACAAAACTTGCATGTTCACGCTGACAGGAACATCATCCTCTTGCTTTCAACATTTTCCGCGTCCAACTCGTACTTCTCAGAAAACTTCGCCTCCCCTTCCCCCGTCGCGTTATCTGAGGAACTGCAGTCGCGTGTAGAACAACTAGGAAGCAGCAGGAGATTGTCTGCCGCTTATCTCACAGCCTAATTGGCTTATCGTTCGTCGAAAGGGAATTGAAACGGGTCGGACGGAATCGGGGGCGTCTGTGCTCGAAAACTGGATGGCTTTAGGTGAAAGAATACTCTAGCCAGCCACGGAGAGAAGGAGAAGCGGCAGTGACAAAAGGAGAACGGGGAATTGAACGAAACTCTGCTTTTTCCCCCACGCTCGGCGGACGGTACATTAGTTTGCTCCCTGGGTGGCCCTCTATATTTATCCGCGGACCGAAACGCTAATTCGAACACCCCGTTGCTAACTTCAGGCGGGTGGAATCGGAACACTGAATTTTAATTGAAGCTTTACTGTGGACTATGAAATGAATGCTACAGTGAACGAAAAATGTAGATACTGATAATTGTGATAGTGGTCTTTTTAAAGAAACCTTAAAAGGTTGAATTTAGCACTTATTTTCGATTATATTACTTTACACTATGATACAGATGATAAAAGTAAATTTTATCGTTTTTAAATTAGATTTATATATTTTATATATGTATTTAAAGGAATAGAATTTTTTGTACAAGGCATGGTTTTCGAAGAAATTTGTTCAAATAGACGTATGTATTTTTCAAATACTCAAATACAAATTTTTTTACACTTGACACTTTGAGTACTAAAAAATTTTTTAATTTTTAATTCAATTGCTTCATAAACAGTTCTCTCTGTGGTATAGAAATTAATACCTACAATTATATTTAATCTCATTCATCGATTCCTACTGCCTCTTGTAATCACTCGCAATTTCTAAAGTACCTAAACTTTGGCCTTTTTTTGTAAGAAATTCTATTCTTTTGATTAATACATATATATAACAATAATCTAATATTTCCTATTCGATATACCTATTCATATTTATTTATTTTTTTCTTTATCTCTGAGACCAAATCCATGAATTGCTTCTTCTTTATACTTCTTCTTTATACTACCAACATTCACCTCACATTTTTCCCATCACCAATTTACATTTGTCAAGCTTCCAAAGAACTCAAGTCAACTTGTAAACTTCAAATACTTATATTTAACTATCCACGAAATCATATCTCTCTACACCAATCTCAGATTAGTCCACTCAAAACGACCAATGACTCGCCACAGAAAAAGCTACTTTTCGACCAACAAAGGTGACCACTGCTGTTCCACGAGAACAGAGAATCCACTTCGCGGTGTCCCAAGGTAACTGTTCCGAGGATTCTTTCGTCTCGGTCCGCTTGCCACGAAGAAACATCGTCGTCATTCGCCTAGAATCAAAGTTGAGGCCATTGGGATTTCCTCGAGCGCGAGAAACACTCCGACGGTAAATTAAAGATGTATCAGCGTTTTATGAGATTTTAATGAGCAAACGAGTTTGCGCGGGATCGCTCTCGAATAACGTACGGTCGCGGAGAGTCACGAAGCGTGAACCGAGCGGACCATGCTTCAAGTGAATCCTCGACGATGACGGCGACGCATTCGCAGAAATTTGCATTCGCGATGATCCTGTAGCAAGTCGATCGAACATCCATCTGGGTTCTCGTAATCAAACGCATGGTTTCAACCTAACGGCAGTATTTTTAGGCCTCGCGATGCTTTGAAACAGCATCAGAAGACCAGAGATTCTTCAAGCAGAAATTACTGGCACTGGCTCCTGTGTTTGTAGGAAGCTGGAGCGGTAAAAATATTTGAGGAATTTGACTTGAAATATTAATAAGTTCAGAATGACAGGATGATTCGTACTTCGAGTATTGGGATGTTTATGAACGATGTTATTCTTTGGAATTTTTCTAGAGATTATGAATATATTAATATTGATGACTCATCATGTATCACTTACTGTCAATGTTTTCTGTAAATGTAGCCTTCAGATGTAATGAAAGTTATGCAAAATTAATTGTGTAGCTTGGAAATATTCTATGCTCAAAAATTGATCACTGAAAATTCAATTCTTATCTAACACTATGCGAGCACCATGCATATCTTGAAAGGCATAGGTACTGTTTAGTGTTAGCAATGAAGTGAACAAGACAGTTGATTCTTATCAATCGAAAATACATCTCAAGTACTCAAGTACTAGACCATCATAATTCAAATATCGAGACATGTACTATTTCCACGAGAAGTCTTCTGGAAAGCATTACTAGCAATGCTTCTTCTCGCGGAACACGAATAGTACCTATTTTTAAGTTATTCACTTACTAAGACACTTGACCTCTTAATCGTTCAAGTATTAGGACATTTACCTTCCACCTTCCTAAATCAACTGACAGTTCCCTTCCCCACGACCCACAGCCTACCCACTCGTCAAGGCATTCCCCAGGCTAATTAATACCATATCACGATCTCGTAACGTTGTTCACGTAAAAACCATGGAACACTTCGCGAGGCGGTAACATGTCAGGATTTTTTGCCACCACGAACAGTTGTTACACGCGTTTAAGAGCTAACGGCGCTAATCATCGAGCGCAGTTAGCAAGAGTTGGGGTAGCCGTGGCCACGCGAGAAGTGTCTTGCTGGTGGAACGATACTACACCGCGCTGCAGGGTAAAAGAAGACGAAGACGAAGAAGAAGGGGGCTGTCGAGGGTGATTCGAGATGTGTGCGGCACGCGGATCAGTACCGGATATCCGTGAGGTGACTGCGGCCTGGTGCAGTCGAGGCGGCGGGATATGCGGGCCCAGTGTCCTCGTCGGGGTACGGGCGAGGGGGGACCGATCGGGCGTAAAGCCACGTTTACATTAGGGTACTTGTCCATATTTCTGTGCCTTCTGGTCAGAATCATACCTTAAAAGAAGGAACTTTTATTAAAAGTGTACACATTTTTCTAAATCCTACATATTAATGTATTTTAGTAATTTTATATAGTTTATATATAAAATTAATTAAGAGTTTAGTACTAATTTTAGTACTAATTAGTACAATTTATATATAAAAGTTCTTTTTTATAAATGATTTTAATCTGAAGGCACAGTATTAAGTAGGGGCACTAGATAGTTTCAGGTGAATCGACCTAGTTAATCACTTCAGGTTGTTCCAAGTCGCTCGTCTACGTAAACAGAGTTTCAATTAAGGTGAAACGATTGCTGATCGTTCAACTGAAAGTAGCTCGTTTGTCTATTCTTGGTTGGATGACCTGATAGCTTCAGTTATAGCTGATTGTATAAATATTGAACAGTCAGTTTACATGCAAGATTCCAAGGATGTCAAAATCAAAGTGAACCAAAACCACATTAAACAATAAAAGGCTATATTGAGCAACAAAATATTGAACGACGATACCATACTGTAAAAGTGTAAATCCTTTAGTTGAAGGGCTCGAAGTCGGTCAGTTCGGTCGATTGATTAAAAGTTGCCTAATGTAAACGTGGCTTAAGGAAACGGTCACGGGACGGAACGTGCGACGATCCCGACGGAAGATGGTAAGGAATTTAACTTTACGACCTCGCGCCGCGATTTGACGATATTCCGGAGGGAAAACTGCCGGGCGTAAATTCCGCCGCCGCGAGATCGATAAACGTTGCTTTATGGTTCCGTAATCCTCCCTTGAGCGAGCAATCGCGATGAAGAGGCGCTTTATTGGCGATGCCAGGACCGTTCACGGTTGGCTTTTAATTGCTTGAAATGGATCGTCTTTTGAGTCCTTGGCTTTACAGCCGACAGGGTAGAGTATTCCTTCACTCGCAATAGACTTATAGCGAGGGACATGTTTCTGAGAATAATTCATGTCATTGTGATAGATCACCTTTATCTTGTGAAAGGATACGAGTTAGCGTGGGTGAAACTAGAAACTAGAAAGAAGGAATATATATACGACATTCTTTTCCTGCTCTGACTCCTCTCTGATGCATATTGTCTGTGACAGGTAATTGTGGATAATATCTACTGCAAGACCTTGATTAAACTGTATGTATTGATGATTAAAACAATTCAGAACTATTAACTATGAGAACCATTAAGGAAGACTTTCAGTTTTCAATCTCGATAATTTATAATTTTCTACCACAAATCTATCGATCTCCTACTTCTAACTTTTCTAGATTTAACAAGTATATCGAACCACCGATTCTTGTCTAATTTGTGTTACTTTGTTTTATTGACAAGGTTCATTTTAGTAATATTATTAATTGTAAGACGTGTAAGCATATATGGTGGGATAGAAAAAAATGTAAAAGATATACGAGAAACAATAATTTTACAAAAAGGAACTATGAAACATTTACATTCTAACAAACTCGTGATACATACATAGAAAACACTATCTCCCAGATTTTGCACATTGTAAAGTATTTAAACTTAAAACCACATCCAAATTAAATTGCTCCCAACCTCGCCCGTGGTAATCAGCCGAAACTTCGGTGTCTTCAGCGCCGTCAACACCGCCCTTTTTCTTCCAAGATTCTTTCACGTCGGAAGAAAGTAGAGAGAGCGAAATCGGGTCGCAATTTTCGCCGTACGAAAAAGCGCCGGTCAGCGGAGTGGAAGTAATAATTTCATCTTGTACCTCGCAGCTGCAATGAGCGTAATTATGTCGGCATCGCGGTGGAAGTGGAACGCATTAAAATCAATGAAAATTCGGTAGCGCGGGGCACGCGCAGCTGCTGCTCCCTTTTCGTGAATCAAAAATCGAACACGTCTACTTAATTCGCCCCCTTTTGTTCCTGTTTTCGCGCGCGCACCGGCTTCGGAGCGGCGGGCTCGCTAAACAGAGAGACGCTGGCACACGCGCCAATATCCTCTCCTTTCCCTTCCACCACTCATCGCTCTCTTTCTCTTCCTGGACATCCGTATACGGCGGAGGTGGTTTCGTCTCGAATCTAGAGAAAAGAAGACAGCGAACGCGGAGGGAAGGAGATCGGAAGAGTAAGAGTGGCTTCTTCTGCCTCACCTTTCGAAGATAATGCGCTCGTATAGGCCATTCCAAGAAACAAGAGCCAAGAAACAATTGCGATGCATTGACGTTTGTGTTGAAAGCAAATTAAGAAGGCATTGTCAAAGGCTGTGGAAGATTTTAGTCTTGCAGTTGACACAAATTTTCTTTCGTGTTTTACTAGCGATATTATGAGGCGCTGTAGGCAGTTGAGTACAAAATATGCTGAAAACGGACACCCCCTATGAAATTTATTTTGGATATCAGAAAATTTTTTCGGAGCAATGGAAAAGTGGATATAGAGCTATAAATATGAGAAAATGTTGAAGAAATTAGAAATTTACAAGAATTCTAAAAATATTTAACAGAAGATTTACGTTTACATTTAGCAAAATATATCACAGTGGCTATTAACTATAATATTCATAAAACTGACTAGTATACTGTACTAATATACCCTGCACACTAATCTAGAGTACAAGTTAAAAATGTATCACCACTCTGTAAATGAAACAAAGTAAAGTTTCCATCTTCAAAAATCCACTTCCTCAATCATGAAGTCATCCAAACATTCGTTCCTCAAATCGAAAATCAGCAGAACTCAACACACCGTAATAAAACACCACTTCAACCGTCCCAGAATCCCCTAACTCCAAACCAAAAGGCACATTGCCATCTCGCACAGTTTCCCAAAAGAATCCCCCAGAGATGCCATCGTGCATTCCACACACGCAAGAACGCATCACATTTCACACAGCACGCCAGCGTTAGACTCTTCTCGAATCTCCAGCCGCCGGAGTAATTAGCGGAAGTCGCAGCTCCGTGGCAGCGTGAAAATGAGTTTTCCCTTGGTCGAGGGGAAGGGGCCTGTCCCCGAAGAAATTAGCATCGCGGGCCTAGGACTCGGAAGTGGCTGAGCAGCGTTTTCCTGGAACGACCTGTACCCGTGGGCCAGGCGCAAGGAGGCCGCCGCCGCGGCGTTGGCGCGACGAGGACCGACAGAGGACGAAGGCACGGCCGTGCACGAGGGGCCGGCCGACTGCTTACATCTTCATTAGGCCCCCATGCCTTCGAGTGCGAGGGAGAGGGCCGAGAGCCATGGGAGGGACGGAGACCGAAGCGGAGAAGAAGAAAACGATGATGAAGAGGGAGCAGAGGAGAGCGAGCGCGACAGGCACGGGAGAGAGCGAAACGGAGGGATTCCGTAAGGCCGCAACGGGGATAAGAAAGTCAGAAGACCGTCGTCCAAAGACCCACCGGGAATCTGTTGTTGTTGCACCGACGGACGGACGGACGAACGGCCGCGTAAACAGAGGATCTCATCTTCTGTTTACTCCGTCTGGTGGCTCTCGATATGTCGATTGATAGATAAACGAATGACAGAGTTCTGGGTTGTGTCACGACCTGGAGGAAGGATTTTCTTCTGCTAAAGAAACTTTGAAAAGCTGAAAAAGATGAGGAATGTTTTACGTGGATCTATCTCTTCTCTCCGAAGTAGTCTATCTATTTTTAGTCCGCCGATGAGGTCGTTTTAACGAGGGCTTGTCAACGCAGTTATCCCCGCGGTGGATATATATCTTCTAAAACGGAAGCCACATAAATCTCGGCAGACAGGACAATCTCTGGAGGACACCTGAGCGAAGGGTCGAAGGCAAAAAGTCAGTTATCAGGCATCGGAGGCGTCGTATCGGCGGCGACCGCGATTTCCGCTGGGAAAAAAGTGTCGTGGCACCACTAAATGAGAACCGCTGGGATTGGATGGGGCTCGGTTCCGGTGAATGGTCGCGGTGGGTGGCCCGGTGGGCTCTCTGTGTGCGCCAAGCTAACCCAGCCAGCCAACCAGCGGTGGGCCTGCGTGCCTGAACGATTGAGCCAAGTCTCAGCTCCTCCGTGAGCCTCAGAGAGAGCTAAGCCTGCTTCGAAGGGCCCCTTCGTTTTCTTCTCTCGTCTTCCTTCCCTCCTCCCTGCTAGTGGTGCCCCGACTCTCCCTCAAAACTCCGTCAGGAACAGTCAGGAAAGGGGCCACGAGGGTTCGCTACGCCAAGTAGCCTTAGCCCACCTTCATCTGGGTCCTTGCCAGCCGAGGCGCGCGCGCGCTCTCGCGGTCTGCTCCTTCCTTTTTCCACCTCGTAGTGTTCGTCTCTCTACTATCCGTCCGATGGGCATCAACCCCGAAAGTTTATCGACAAGACCTACGATAATGAAGCCACTTGTGATAGCGTTTTATAGAGCAGCTTTAGCGAGCATAATTGGAGAGCGGCGGAGGATTCTTTTCTTTGTTTCTCACTCTGCGTCTAGTGCACGCTTATGTAAATCTGTTTTTATCGAGACTAGATAGGAGTACTTTTTACCTGTTTGATACTATGGTTTTTGAGACATCGGACTTGATGCTTAGTATACCAGGTGGAGTCACTTAAAATTATTAAACCCTCTCTACCTTTAACAATTTAGAAACCCTTGAGACTTTCAAATATTCAAATAAAATTTTTCAAATAAAATTCGGATACGAATTTTTAGTTTTTTTATACCTTTTTTAATTTTCTTAATTCTGGTTCCTAGAAATTTGTATTTAGACTCCGAGTAATTATAGGCTTGATATTGTAAGGGTTAAGGGATGAGTCATAAGTTTTTGTCGAACTTCTCACCACTTTGTTTTAGTAATTATTATTGTGGTATTATGTATTGTGTTATTATACACAATAATTTTATAAAAAGAACTATGGAATATTTATGGGGGTGAGCAGATATTTCACAACAGATGAGTGTCATAGATTTGAGTAAATTTACTATAAACTACTACATAGTATTCAAATATAATTTGAATTTTTAATTTTCTTTTGACTGCTACTATACCACGGTCTAACTACTGTTCTGTAGTGTCAATTATAGTGTATATTGTTTTTTTTTTTTTACTTAATTCTTGGAAATTATGGTTGCATGGTTGTATCGTATGAATTCCCTAAAAATAAATTTTGTGCGTACGAGACATGACAATAAAATTTCAAGAATGATTAAGACTTTTTTTGAAAATTAAACACATGTGAGGCCATCATCTTCGAAACAGGCTCTTTCAGATTGTACACGCTCGTTTTAGCATCTGGAGCATTGATCGTAACGTTTCTGCTACTTACAGCTTTATATTTCTTTTTATAGCTGCGTTATATTACATTGAATTTCAGAAACTGACCGAAAATGCGTTCCTTTCATGAGCTCTTATTCAAGGATCTAAAGAAAATTAAGAAGATAAATCAAGCGAATGCAATTGCCTTGTATATTTTTTCTGCAAAGCTCATGAGAAGTATGTATTTTCGGTCAATTTTTGAAACACATAGTGACATGACGAACTTAATTGTTTAAGTATCATTGAATATATGTATGTAGATCAGAAAATTAACTCTTTTTATAAGGCACAAAGAATCTGTACTTAGTTATAAATACTATTTATAAATAGTCATTTCAGATTTAGTATGCATTCCTGTATTAAAAATTTTCCTGTCTCAAAGATTTTATAAGAATCTGTAGGTGTTGATAAAGTCTCGGACAGATACTTTGATTACCTGGACGTATTAGTCGCTTCTGGCGAATGGGTGACACTGTTTGCGATTGGCCAACCAACTCGTGGACCTCAATGAAGTTATGCGTGTATCGGTGCCCCTCGCGAAATTTATGTCTTCTTGCGTTACGTTTAATTGGCAATTAGGGTAATATGCGTGCGAGTGAAGCACCGTGAATAAGTTCTACGTTGCTTGAAGACAGCTGCCTGTGTGTCACTTGAATGTTGTAATTACGGAATAATCGAGTAAAACGCTGCTACTTTTTGCGTGAGAAAGGAGGAAGCAGGTTCGTCCTGAAATTCGTAATGTAATTCGCAAGAAAGTAATGCTTTGCTACAAAACGACTTGCAAAATGAGAACTAACTGTTTTCTTCAGTGGGCTGACTTCTTTGACGACTTGATTGCGCGTGTGTTTATCCTTGAACCTTTCGATGCAGGCTACGTAAATATGTCTTATACTTCCTATCTGTAGAGAAAAACAGTGTAAAAATATTTTACTGCTATTTTACACGAAAATAAGACGCAAAATGTTCAAAATTATCCAAAGACGCAAACAACTCAATTTCACATTTTTCTGTTGTTATTGTCTTTCTCCATAGATAAGTAGTAAAGGAGTAACTGATTTATTAAGAATTCACTACATCTTTTCTATGAATCTATATAGAGAATAAATGTAAAACTTTTATCATAGCCTTTTGATATTGAAAGGTTATTTTATATTAGGCTACTTTTAAAACGTGTCTTCCGCGTTTTATTTGCTTTGCTTATAACAAATTATGATCTCACAGCAAAAGACTAACTACAGCGATGAGTTTTCATTCAAAATTCATCGCCACCAAACGGTTAGTACAGAAACTGTCGGATGAAATTAGAACTGTTCCAATGGCTTCTCTGAATACGTTATCATAAAGTCACTCAAGAGCCACTCAACAACCCTTTCCCTTCACCACTTTCTTTCTCCATCGGAAAAACGCGTCGAACCATCTATCTCCCTTCCTAGAACCACGTGGTTCATATATTTTCACACGCCATAATGTTGTCCACACGTGCGTTTCCCAACGCTGACAGCCACTCAATCTTGTCAGTCCCTCAGGATTAGCTTCCTAAACGGAAGAATCCACTTTCCGGAACTTATTCGTAAAGTGTCAGCGGAGGTCTTTCGTGGAACGTTTATACAGCAACAGATGGCGATCACTGTACGCCGAACTTCGCTAACCAAAACAGTGTGTGCTGCCTTCACAGTGTAGAGTCTACACGATTTCCGCCCCCATTCGAACGTGCATCTCAAATGCGATCCATCTACCTAGAAAAATCGGGAATCCCTCAGAGATACCAAAGCTGGACCCCCAAACGTTTCTCAGCTACTACTCCCTGTACGTTTAGGCAACCGTCTCGTGGCCAGACAACCTTTCCGCTAGTAATATCGCAAAATTAACGTATAACCGGTAATTGGACGGAATATCCCTTTAACGATTCGACGGTCGTGTCCTACCTTGTCCGGCTTAACAGCCTCCTCGTTTGAAATTTAAGGAGGAGAACTTAAGGAGGGCTGCCACCATCGTTGCTTCTGCTCCCGCCGAGGCATTTAGGGACGAAGCACGAGAACCACGAAAAAGGGGGTGGGAGTAGCGATCTCTCTCCCTCCCTCGCCCCTTCCTTTTTCCCTCTTAAGCCGTTTCTGTCGGTTCCACGGCCCAAAAGGGCCCCGCTCGTTGCACCTGCTCCCCCCCCTCTCATAGTACGTCCCGCGCGGGGCGTGCTGGCGGAGAAGGAACACGCGCGCGTTCGTTTCTTCTTTCTTTTCTCCGTCTTCCTTTCCACTCTTTTCCCCGGTTTCTTTCGAGTTCCTCTCCTCCGTCGATCCCGTCCGGCGGCCTCCTCCCTCGGGGCGAGCATCGAATTATCATTAAACGTCGCGTCGGCTCTTCCTCGTCGCCGCGGGGACGGGACGCGAGTGTCGCATGCGAGGAAACGAGGGCTCGTCTCGCTCCCCGGGGTTCTGCGTTACGCGAGCGCGTGATTATTTCGCGATACGTGCAATTTGGCGGGAACCTGCCGCTTCTTAGATCTTTAGATGGAGAAGGGGTTGTTTTGGATAAGTTAGGAGTCCAGTTCAGTATGCAGTCTCGAAGTCGGGTGGTCCAAATTTTCTTTTATGAATTTTGAATATTACTCGGGAGTATTGGATCTATAGTAACTGGTGACGAAACTTAGAGTGCCTGCAGTACCTTGGTATTTGAAGGGTGCATTTTTGAAAATAGTAGCAGTTGGGTATTTGAAGGTTTAATATTTGGATATTTGAATGTTTCGATATTTGAGTATTTGAGATGATGGAATACCACCTAGTTATTAAGATCTACTTATTTATCGATTGGACTCTATCTTCATTTGTCAAGCTCCAATTGCTTGTATACACCGTGAATTTTCACGAAATATTGATAACGATAACAAGTGTTTATCGTGACACGAACTTTAACTAATAAAACACCGTATTAAAATTATTTAGCCTTAAAAACGCAGCTCAAAAACTACATATCACCATTCACAGTACCCTATCAACTTCGGTACCATTAAACGAAACTCCGCACGATCATTACATCATCCCTCGTTAAAGTCTCCTCAAAACTACGCTCCACCTAGCTCTAGTTTAAACTAACTCTGTTTTCCCGCCGCTTATTTCACCCCGCTAGAACCACGCGAAGCCATTAGCTCGTAAGTCTACTCCACTGTTAACTCGCAAGAAGCCTATGTCGAAAAAAGACAACGTACCACGCCCTCCTCTACCGATCACGACAGTTAATCGAAGCTTACCGCCCCGCAACAGTAACCGTAATCAGGTACTGTTACCTCTAATTGCGCCGTGTACCCTCTGCTCCCATACAGACCCCCCATTCGCGACAGTGTTTGGAGGAAAGCGAGGGACAGAATCGTCCTGGGTAGCCAGCGACGGGTGAATGAGACAGTCGACTGGGGCCATTCAAAGGTAGCCCGGGGACAGAGACCAAGGCGGATTCTTGCACGGTGCAATCACGGTAGCCGGAAGGGTGCAGATAGAATGGGAACTGCCCTCGCCCCCGTCCGCTAGACGGAGACGGAGAAATAATTACAGAGACTACCCGCCGATAAATCAAGACGCGTCCCTCCCCTCCTCGCCCCTCATCCTCGTGTCTCTGTTACCATCTTTCTCCGTTGAATCGCGGCGACTCGACCCTTTTCCCTCCCTCCCCCCTCCGTTTTTCTCTCCCTCCGTCGCTGTCCATCCTTCGCCCTTCCCAGTCTTCGCCTCCTCCTCCTCCTCGTCTCTCTTTCGTCGTCCTCATCCTCCTCTACCTTCTTCCTCTGTGGCTTCCCTCCGTTAAGACGCATGCTTCTTGCTGCGTAGAGCGTAGAGAGTAGTGTCTTTATTACGCTCGATAGCCCGGCGCATTCTACAGGTCGATCCATCCGCGCGGGAAGAGACTAGGATCGCTGACGCGACTCCCGACTCTGCGCGTGGGCGATTAGGAAAGGCTGAGAAACTTGTAAGTGATTCTGATCGTAAGGAAACGCTTCGCTGCCTGGAAGAAGAGAGTGTAAACTCGTTCGACTATAATATCTATTTGATTTCATTTGATTTGTCTGGGTTCTCCTTCGGGGCGCGCGTGGAATATGTTTTCGTGGTTGAGCACTTTGTGGATTTTAAGGGCTTCGAGGGATGGGGCGGTTTTTGGTTGGAATAGTTGGAGGTGATTAGAGGAACTGTTTAAAAATAACTGGACGTTATTATGAGATAGGACTTCGATTTGTGAGCTGCTTGGAATATTCAATATATGTAATTACCAAGCACAGTGAAAGAGATTTCTCTGTTTTTCAGTAACACGCATAAATCGAAATAGATATGATATATGAAATCATGTAGTAGATTAGTAGGTAGTATATGACTATTATGTTAAAATGAAATAAAGGAGTACTGAATTGTTCCCAATGATTATTGAAGCTTCCCAAATAGGTGTGTATGTATGATGCATGCTAAAAATATAGGTATTTTTCGAAGCTCTTTCCTGTATTACTACTTTCCAAATAATAAATATCTCATATCATTGAATATATTTAATATGTAATACCGGTTTTAGGATGATTAATTTACTACCCAGAGGACTGCATCAACTGCATGCATTGCAAAACTTAATGCACAGTCACTCACATTTTTGAAAGAACTAAACTAGCAGTACACAGGTTGTCCTCAAAAACCTATCTTTTGCACTGTACTCTAAATTCTTGAATAAGTTGTAAGTCTATAGTGAAGAAACGCTATTCCGTGTAACACGGTGAAAATGATCACACAGATCTTGCAAAAGTCTCCTAAGTAGATTTAAGCAGAGTAGATTTTTGTCGAATCGCTTATAGAAATTTATAAAATTAAGAAAGGTAGCTTGATCACTGTAAGAGTAGCTTTGTTAAATCTACAAAATTGACTCCTACTAATTCTCTTAAACTCTGGCCTGTTAGAATACTTTTGTAAATTTTACAAAAGACTTCAATAACTTCAGCTTAACATTTTTTCCCATGAATTCTCACTTTAAGCTCATCACTACCCTACAAATTTATTATAATTACTCATTTATATCCATCTCGGCTTCGCCTCTAACTACTCAATCATAAATTGTCCGCGCATAAAATAGCCTATGATTCGTGATATACAGACCATAAACTTATCAGGACTTTACAGGACATCTTATACATTTAACATAAAACACACACAATTCGTCAGTATGATAGATTGAACTTAATATATCTCATGATCTTTCACAATCTAGTTAATTCCCAAGAACACAGAGTGGAGTAAGCGAACATGAAAAAATCCTAATTAAAGTAGAGGACTTTTCTCGATCATGATCGTTTTAAACGTTTGAATTATTACCATCTAATGAACCGGATAATTAATCAGGAATAATTACCCCCATTTATCTACGCTCGAATCTATGGACTGTTTATATAATCGACGTGTATCGTGACGTGAGTTAATGAAAGTCGTTATATGAAGCATTATGTAACGCGGGTTCGCAAGAGGGAAGGGTCCTTGGGTTCGTGGATGCTGGAGGAAAAGATACTGTGCTCCGTGGCGAAGAAAGGGTCATCGTGACCGACCTGGGTAACAGGGACAGATACCCTGACCGTAAACCTCCAGGGGACGAACAGTAATGAAGGTGGCGTGAAGAAGAAGGGAACCTGATTGCGCACGTTCGACCTTTTTCCCTCCCCCCTCCCCCTAACCGCCTCTTTTGTTCTCCTCGTCCCCCCCTTGGAATGTCGAAAACCGCTACGTATTTGTTTCGAGTGATAATACATGAGTCGCCCTGTTATGTCTAAAGTTATGTCTCCACAGGAACAATAACAGGAACTTTTTGTTGCTGTTCCATCTATTTTGAAAACGTCGCCGTTTCTCCAGGTTTCTCCACGTTTCCATTGACACTAACAAATGTCACCTTGATATCAGAACCTGTACCTGAATACCTGTACTACTGTACCTGTACCTAGTACCTGAACACTAATGCTACCTTTATTTAATTTTGAACTTGAATTCTAATATACCTAATAAGAGAACAAAAAATATATCGAGACGTGTATAAAAATACTTAAACTGGTTGTCCATTTACTGGGACATCTGGCATCTTGAGTATCCAGGTATCAGACACTTAAGATTTGACCTTTTTCCATCCTTAAGGTGAGTAGAATAAGATACCAAAGTGTGACCACCCATTTCTGAAGCACCCTGTACATTCAAACATCCCAATACTTCCACCCAATAAAAATCATCGCTCAAAAACTTCTCGAAAATTAGAAAAAAGTTCCTCCTTCCTTTAAACCTGTCTCTCACGTAACAAAACCCCTTTCCTCATTTTCATCCGTCGTCCACCATCCAAAAGACAAAAAGCCAAATTTCCCTTATCCCTACTTTCCACTCCACGGATGCAAACCAGAAGCAGCAGAATAATGCCCAGCTCTGTGTACAAAGGAATGCCACGCTGTCAAGATTGGGCCGCGGGCAAAGCCACGTAGCGGTCACAGTAACCCAGGTCGTTGTTTCCTCGCGCCGCCCTCATTATTGTTCGTCCTTCGAGCTTTACGATCACGGTATTCGTCCCTGTCCCTCGGATTAGTCACGATGAGGCCCCGTACGTTCGTTTCCACTCGTACATCCCTGAATATCGGCCCGAAAGACCGCCCGTTGACTCTTCCAGGTGGTTCTCCGCCATCCGACAGGCTCACCTTTCCTCCACCGTCCGCTCGGCGGGAATTGTGAGAGGCGTTCGCCGCGGACGGTTGAGAACCTGCTTGATAGCGGGCAACACGGGTGGTCCTCGGAGGCCGCGGCGTGGCGGAACGAGCAAATACGCCGTCGGCATTTTTGACGGTGAAATCTGACTAGGTGGGATCCCGACGTACCCCGTGTCAGACGTCATTCCCGTGCCCTTCCTGCGTTACTTTCTGATGAATATACGTATCCCCCGTTTGCGCTTTCGGCTGATCCCAAAACATCCTCTTCTTCATCACCCTGCGAGGATTTGCGTCTTCTGCTACAACGTGTCGATAGAATTTTTCATTTGCTTCTTTCATGGTCGATGGTTTCTGGGTTGGATGTATAATTGCATTTGGAGCTTGAGATTAATGCTTCGCTTGGGAAGTGAGGGAGCCTTGCAATTAGCAGGGAAAAGAGAGGTATAGTAAGAATGTGAGTGGGAGACTTAAGTTGAGATTTAAGTCAATTGTGAATTTGGTTATATTGGAATTTGAAATCGATTTAGTATACGAAGATAAACGTGAAGGACTCTGAGATTATGTACAAGTTTTTCTATCTTTCTTTCTTCAAACTCCTCAAAATATTTATAAGATACTCTCAAATGCCTGATTCTAAGCTGCTCTCAACTAGAACCTCCGAGTGCATCCCAAAGGTGGCATAAGCAAAAAGCAGAGTCATTCATCATCAACGATACACTGGCAGCTTCTCGGTAACAACCAAACCAGCTCATGACTCAACTCTATCGAGCCGTTTCAATTACTTCTCCGAATCCTCGTGGGCCAGGATAATTAATATACGACGCCCAGTAACATTTCTAGCGTTTAAATGATTTGCGCGACGTTTGAACGTCGCTGATGACTTATTCAGTGCAAGATCGATGCGGTCGTCATTTCGTTTAAGGGGAGACGGGAGGGTCGGAACCATAACAGAGAGCTATTTCCATGCGTTCTTCTGGGAACGCTTTCGTTGGTGCCCTGCCAGAAATTTTTCTCGGTATATCCGTAAAGCCGTAGAAACGCGTGTTACGACACTGGGCCCCTGCTCGATGTTTCTCTTCGAGGAATCGTTTCGAGCATAAACATTGGCAGGCCCGCCGAAAGCTTAAAGTGGCACGAGTCGCGAATAAAGCAACCGAGCAATCTCAACGTGACTTTACCCTGCAATTTCGTTTAGTTCTACGGAAGGCGGAAGGCAGGTGGTAATACATTTCATGCTGAGTGAACACAATTGCTCTTGGAACACGTACACAGGAGAAAATGATCATACAGATCTTGCAGAAGTCTCCCAAGAGAAATTTACTCAGGTTAAACTTTTGTAGAATTTGTTGTAGACTTTTGTAAAATTAACAAAAGTAGTTTGACTACAAAAAGAGCAGCATTATTATATCTGTAAAGTCGACTTTTACTGATTCTATTATACTCAGACCTGTAAGAACACTTTTATAAATTCTATGAGTCTTCAATAACGTCAACTTAACACTTTTTTCCCTGTCAGGAGTCTTGTAAAGATCTATAGAACGTGTATAAAACTGAGAAGATAAAACTAATGATAAAGCTAATTTTTCAGTTAATGAGGTTTTTCGTCATAATTCACACATGGCAATGTGTTTTTGGTCGCAGAAGGCGGAAGGTTACAAAAAGAGCTGACCTACGCCTCGGAAGCATTGGGTGAAGCAGCCGCCTCGACGCATCAGCTCGTCATCCAAACGCCGAGACATTCCGGGGCGAATATTTTGCACCCTGCCGCACTCAAGGAACATTTAGCGATCCTGAAGGCGGCGACGCAGGTCACCGTACACCTGTTCGAAATGTAAGTCTTTTTTTGCCCACGCTCCCTTTCTATCTCTGTATTCTACTTGTTGCAAGTTAGCAGGAAAAAGCGTAGATCATTTGAAGCTACTTTGGGAATTCGTGGTATCTTTAATCTTAAACTGTAGTAGACGCTATTCATATGGAAATTTGTGTTAATGAAGAAAGCTGAAAATGATTAAGATTCCATATTTCATGTTTTTAGTGTTATATTACGTGTAGCGTAATTATGGAGCAAGAATATTTGTTAGTATCCGTAATTTTAGAGATTCTTAGATTAACGACAGTCATTAAACTGATTAGTATTTACCATAGTCATTTGAAACCTATATTTAGAAAGTTCCTTAAATTTTATTTAAATATTATGAACTTACAACACATTCGTTTTAGAGAATGTAAAGTTCCATGACCTGAAAATACCTACAGTGGATTTTCACTTTCAGCTTCCTCTCATTAATACGCTGCTTACCACGTATGTCGTCAATAGTACTCTATTCATTACAAGTGAAACGATACCTTTAGAAACAGAGCTGAAGGAATATCAGATGCATTCCTGTACCAAAACATTGTAAACAAATTCTCTAACACTCTAATCAATCTTCAGCGTAACGCCTTACGTTATTTCACAGAATCTTAAATCAGTCGCAAATTCTACTCTCTTTCTTGCACACTCCATTTATACAATACTCCCTCGCTATAAGCTAGCTCAAACATGCCCATCTCAGACAGTCTATTTTTCTTTTTTCGTCTCATATTTATTTCTGACATCTCTTTTCTTTTTATTTTACTCATATTCTATTCCTAATTATACTTGCATTTTCTGTACCACTATGTGCACTGTTTACTTTATCTTCATTTCGAGGAAAATGCTCATCAATTACTAAATAAAAAAAAGAAGGTTTCAATGAATTTACAATGAGTAATTACCTCTAATCAACCAAGCTTATAGCGAGAAACTATTACACCCTGTGTCCGCCGAGGAAACGGTTCAGCAGGGCTCTGCATCCGCATGATATTTCCCAAAAGCACGTCCGAGCCGTCCTCTTATCGGCGAGACACTGGGTTTTAAGGGGATGCAAACTTGTATTCATGAACGCACGTGTTTCGTGTCGCTTGCAGCACGTGGAGGCTGAAAGACATGTGTTACGCGCTCAACATACCCAACTTCGACATGCACTACATCGACCAGGTAATTTAAAACTACCACTACTTTGCGCATGCATGTGATATACGTGGCGATGAGCGCCCGCGCCTCTAGAAACATTGACTATTCACGTATTCGAAGCGCGAGCCGCGATACCGCGTTATTGCGAGCGTGCAACGCGACTTCTCGATTTCCATCAGGATGTATATACGTATATATTATAATATCTCGCGGAACTGGCGGTGGTTTCGAGTGAGGAGGAGATTTGCTCGTGTCGTGCAATTCAATTCGGTTTTGGGATTCAGAATTTAAAGGAACTTATTAAAGATATTATAGATTTTAGAGGAGAGAAAGATATAGGGTGATCAGTTTATTTGGAAACCCTGTGAGTGTTGGCAGCATTTATTGTACCTGTTGTTAGCACTGTAATGCTGCCATTAGAGGTAAAATTTATAAATGCTGTCTTTATATCTTTCTTTCCTCTAAGTATAGATAGAGATGCAGTAGCTATTGATCCAAGACTAATAAGAAATTAAATATTAATATAATATTAGTCCAAGAATGCTTGAAACAAAGATACATATAGTATGCATTGATTTTTCTCTTTAACTCTTGATGATATCGAGATATAATATTGAACGAAGGATGTTTAACGTCTTTTCACTGTTCAGTAAAAAGCGTTGTTAGTAATAAACGAAATGAATTATAACAAAATTCATATTTTTTGAAGTTGAAAATGACAAAAATTATTTTTGTAAAAAATAGATAGCAACTGCAAGTACACATTCTGATGTTATGTACAAATTGGTCTGTGAATAAGTGGAGAGATCGCTAAGCACATGTTGAGTTGAAAGAAAAAGGAACTGAACCGCCACTTCCGCGATGTTACGAGCGTGTTCTTTGAACGCTCTCGATTTTACGCGTCAACTTCTTCTTTGGTATCACTTTGAGAAACAACTCGTTTTTATTCGCGCTTCTTTTATGTACTAAATGCGAGTATCGATTCTGCGAGTTCACAGTTTGAACGATTGTGACATTCATTTCTGAAAATAATTATTAAAGTAACTCGAGAACGAAATTTCATTTATCGTAAAAATGAGTGCAAATACAAGAATGCAATCGTGTAAAAATATAATTAAATAGTACTTCAACACTGAACATAATCTGTATTTTAAATAGAAAATTTTATTTAACGACCTTTTTAACTAAAATAGTTCAAAGATTAACTGAAATTATAAATCATCGATTATTCAAATAATTCCAACCTTGTTCTCCCAAGAATACACGCATATTTGATAGTGAAATAAATTTCATTCAAGTACGTAACGATCGCAATGAAACTTCGAACTTCGGCCGTTTAATAAATAACTTAATAAATTTTTATCGAGTTAATTACGTTAACCCGTTTCGCATGAGAAAGCACAGCAACGATTTCGCGATAATTCTCAGGATCAAGGTCGGACGTGGAATGTCAATGCCTCCGCGATTCATCAAGTTTCAATTTTAAAATTTATGTCGAGTGATAGATGTTCCGGTATGCGAGGATCGCCTGAAGCAACCGACTAAATCACACGGCGGTGTCCTGTATCTCGGACAAACAGGAATATTATAATATTATCCTGCGGCCAGAGTACAGACAGACCGCTTTTTCATTTCACTTTTACCGCGAACGCATTTTTCGCGTTTGATACGCGAAACGTCAACGATTTATATTCACTGTTAATATTACTGATAAAGTTATTACCAAGCACGCATGACTGAAATACTATTATTTTTCTTATTTAAACTGCAATACTTTCAAGAGATCGCTATCTTAAAACTGTGCTGATCGGGCGTGATAAAAATAATTAGTTTGACGCACTGCTTGCACTAAAATTGTGTAATATACGTATTTTCCATTCCTTCTGTGTAATAGTTTCTAAAATATTCGTTACGTGCGTGAAAACTTTATCTGTGATCGATTTCTAAACGATATCCAATGCTACTATTTCTGATAATAAAGTATATTGTGAAAGTATTATCATAGGAGTAATAGAATATATTGTTATACGATGCAACTGAAATGAGCGTAAATTAATTGATTGCAGCCTGCGCGTATACAACTGCAGAAAAGCATTCATGCTTGTGTGGTTGCAGTATCATAGGAACTTTGTTTTAATGAATAGGAATATAGAAACCTCAAGATTAAAAAATATTCAGTGCAATTATTAATTCCTAAAAATTCGATAAACTGTTCTCAGTCATTTTACTTTCTCTACAAATTATCTTACTGCTATCACAAACTTAGAAAAAATAATTAATTCAGTTTAGAAATTAATTATTACACTTTGAAAGAAAATAATGTATAGACACTTTAGTTTTGAATATTAAAATATCAGAAAAATATTCGCAATATTAGAGTACTTATAAAAATACTCTAGGGAAGAATTTATCCTATTTATTTAATTTTGTCCCATTTCCTACCATACGGTTAATCCTGCATTTCAAGTTTTTCGCAAAAACTCAAGAGTGACTTCGAATTTTCAATTAATTCATTCATTAGGCGTCCATTGCAAGGGAATACTCGTGGCTCTTAATTAGCAACGTCTAATTCATCGAGAAGGAAGCACTAAGGAAATACCGAGGAGATTGTCGCGTAGGGAAAGGAAGAGCAAGGACAACGAGCTCATGAAATAGGCATTTACTGCCCCCGATTCGCATTTGCGTATAATAAGGATGAGGGAGGGGCAAAAACAGGACCACACATGACACTGTGCACCGATACCCCGTCATTACGCCAAGCTAATTGCACCGTCATCCGTTTAGCTTAGTCCTTGCTCATCATTCTACCTGCTCCTCCTTTTTCCGCCCTCCGCGCATCGAAACTCTTCATTTGCGAAATATTTCTATTTCCCCCCTTCTTACAGCACACTATAATAATTAACCGAATTACTGATACTACCTGACTTTGAACTCAGTTTTTCATTGCATTTTATTTACTGTTATTTATTATTATTCATATAAATATCGGTAGACTGTTGCAAAAGTTTTTGATTATTTTATATATAAAATGTAATAATTTATGACAGTTCTAGGGTTTAGAATGAAATTTGAAGATTAATTAGATGATGAATTAGGAATGTGATTTAATTGAAAATAATTTTAACTTTAGCACGTTCCTCGAATTTATTATAATTCAATTGTGATTGTTATTCTTTTTAACTTTCTTAATTCGAGAAAAATATAAAATACTTGTTGGTATCTGTAGTTCAGATTCCTTGGTATTATATTACGAACTGACGATTTAATTGCATTCATAATTACATAGTTACTGGCAATAAACATTCTTTCACATTTCACGCGAAGTTTTCGATAGGAAGCTAATAAAATTAAACAAGCTAATGATTTCGTATTTTATTCGATTTTTAATTATGTAGACTTATTCAGTATCTCAAACATTAATTTTCATTCTTTCAATCTGAACAAGACTACTTCAAATGAATCCAAACACCCAGTTAGTTGTAAATTACTCTACATTCAGCAAAACAATTTATTATTCCAATAATGGTAATTAAAATTGCCTCCCACGTTTACCTTCCACTTCACAGCGAAGCCAAAACGGCGGAACGATCCCATTCACTCCCCGTCAAGCAGTTTTTCAAAGTCTCCGAAAGGAACTTGTCCGAATTTGACAAATGTACCCTGACGTTCCCCGAATTCTATCCGAAATTCATATTATTCGTGAATCGAAAGGGCCAGCGGGAGAAAAAAAGGAGAGAAACGAAAGGCTCGAGAGCGCGCGGAGGACCGCCCTATTCGAGTTTCCGAGAACACACAGGTGGCCGCCGCTCGTGATGCCTCTCGCTACCGAGAAAAACCTTATGGCGATCGTTAGTGTCCACTATCGAAGGAAAAGGAGAAATAATCGTAAATCGGCGCCGAGAACGTACAACTGGCCTCTCTCCATTAACCGATTACGATGATTAAATACGCCCGATCATAATAATTCCAATCCTGTCTCGAGAAGAATTCTGATCCCGCGAGACCTCTGGTTCTCAATCTGGCTGGGCTGCCATTGCGAGGGAGAGAAGCAGATGCTAGTAAAAAGAAAAATCGATAAAATCGACTTCACTTTCTGAATTTTTTTTCTTGTTTTATTTGTAAAACACAGGAGAAATTAATTCGATCAAGTTTACTATGTTCTACCGTGTAAAGCTGCTACAACTATGTATTTAAAAATAACAATCTGGTTTAATAATTGCTATACGTACTTGAATTTGCAGCATGACTAAAATTAAGAACAGTGTAATTTAAGTTACTTGTAATTTTACAATTTTTAAATGGGAGTTGCGAATGCTTCTTGGACCTTTTGCTAAAATTAATTATAGTAGGCTTTATACTTGATGGAAAGAAGGTTTAATAATTGTGCAATAACAAAAATACCACAGTGTTACAAAAAAGAATTGTTGCCCTCATTTTCTTATATACGAAGGTAGAAAAATAAAGTTTCCTAGAAAAAAGGAAATTTAGGATGACTCGCAGAATCGATAGTTAGTTATGTATGAATTTTTATTTACACCGCGGCGAAATGACAATTTCTCGGTCGTTGTTTATTTTCACTACATGGAAACTTTGTTGCATTTTAGATATTTGATAGCATCATACCCTGCGCCATTATTACACCCCTCGATTGCTTCTGGGAAGGCAGCAAACTCTTAGGACCGGAGTACCCAGTTCACATACCGTAAGTACAAGAAACGCATTCCATTCAGTTGCAAATTATCAGCTGGAAATAATTCTGCGATTCGAACTCACTCGTTCGATTTCATCGAATTTGCATGGCATCCATTTACATTCCGTAATTATCGATCGAGTACTGTAATGATATCCTTCTTTTGTGGCACAAAGTAGCAAGAGAAATGAGAATGTAATAAAAATTAAACGAAAAGTTGGAGCTATTAGTATTTAGAAATTGTTATAAAATGCAGGCTCATCTGCAAGAGTTGATACAGAATTTTTAAAGTTTTCAGAATTCACCACTATTCAAGTGATTTCTTCAAATTTTTTCATTTCTTTCAATTCCTAAATGCCAATTTCTATGCATCCAAAACACGTGACCACAATTGGACAATATTCTGAACTATCTAAGTACGGGTGATTAGTTTAACTAGAAACCCTTTAATGAGTATCGACAGCACTTATATTGCTAGCAGCATTTATTCTAAATTTTTAAGATTCCACATTAACTGATCACCCTGTATAAATTAGTGTACATCCACACATATTGGGCTTTTTTTAGCCATCTGTACAATACGAAAGTCCAAGCAACAAGTTGCGCAAGCAAAGCGCCTACCACGCATTGAAATCACCGAGCGTTTCCATTTCGACCATCAAGCATTCATCGTCTTACAATCTCAATGGAAGCTCTAATTCCCTATTCTTTTTGGTTCTAGTGGCACGCAAACGAATAAGCCCCTGCAATGGACGAATTTGAATCCAACAGGGATGCTGGACGAAATGAAGAAGCTACAGTTCATGTTTCCCTTCAAAACCCTGGAAGACTACATGAAGAGGGCTGGGATAACGAACGGCTACCAAAGCAAGCCTTGCCTCGACCCGACGGACCCAGAATGTCCGGAAACCGCGCCTAACAAAAAATCTCAGCAGGTAAGCAGCCACTGCGTCGTTGTCTCCAACATTTTTGTTTCGCAGCTGCCTCCCTTCTCTCTTTCTCTCTTCCCCTTCCCCTATCTCTAACATGGGAGAGTATCTTGCGTGTAATCGTTGATTCACGGGTAGCCGCGTGTTTCGTGACGCTGTTGCCTCTTGATATCTCGAGCAACACGGACAAATTCGGATTAAATTGCGCAAAAAAGGCTCCGCGGTAATGCTGCAAATTGCTCCAGCGCGAGGAGCCCTTGACCGCTTATTCTCCCCTTTCAGAGGGGAATACAGAGAACTCTTGAATAACACGGGTAGTAATTAACCCTTAGCAATCGAATTTTAAGTGGGTGAAATACGTGAAACGTATGCAGGTTTAAAAATATCTCGATGACATTGCTTTTATTAATTTGTAAAGAATTGGGAGACCTGCAGGTGTCCCTATTTTACAGCATAGTTTCTAATTGATTAGTTAAATAGATTTAGATTTAGAGTCTAATAGAATAATAGAGTCTAAATATACTTAGAATCTATTTGAACAGTTTCAAAATGGAATATACCAAAGACGGTAGAAAAGACAGTGATCAAATTGACCAGTTGGTGTAAATATATTGAGAATAATAACTAAAATCATAAAATTTGATTTAAGAGATTGTGTGCTACACCCTATTGACATTAAAAGAAAAATATAATGGGTACATAGGTAACTATGAAAGGGACTTTGTATTTAACTGGATTCAAAAAATTAACATTTTCCAAAGATTTTAAACGATACAAGATTCAGTCATCGAGCTTTTAGTATTTTCGAACTCAAGGGGTCTCAAAACGACGAGAAGTTAAAAAGCCCAAGTGTTTAAAATTTGACCAATAGCAATATTTTTCCTCTGTCATGTCATAACAATTAAGAAAGTAAAAATTAGAAAAATTGCGATCTAAAAAAACCATTTTAGAACGCAATTGGTTAGAGATTATGATCCCATGTGTACATGGGATGTCTACAATGTGTAGAGATTATGATCCCATTTCTTTGAAAAGCTCATAAAACTCCATCTCACCAAATAAGGCATAACACATCTAATAATTACCAAGGAAATAACCATAACCTCAGAGACACTCCATGCATGTTCCTACGTAGAACTGCATCTATGGTGTTCCTCTCCTCTCGAATTCACGATATCAGAGAAATTTCCGAGAGCAGTAATTACATGGCCCCTTGCACACGAGGTCCGCTCCCTTCCTGCTGAGCGGCGTTAATCCCAAGTAGCGAGTTCCTGACACGTATTACGCCACCGTGTAGCATTCGTAGAACGTTTCGCTGCTGCCTGGCACGGGCAAAAAGCTCGCCAACCACTTATTAGCACGCTTGTTCTCTGCCGTGCGTCCGAGGTGGATCGATGTTATAACTCATAGCGTACATGCAATCATGCCGACTATACGTTTATCGACTTCGATTCGTCTTAGCCTCGTTGGCGACCGAGATTTATGCCCTGTGATCGATCTACGGAGCCTGTGCCGACGGATTGATGCACGTTAATGATCATACGGGCTATCGATATTACGAAACGCCGCTGCAACGCTCAATTAGACATCAATGGAGAACTGGACCCGCCTTTCGCGGCAGTCAGAGATAAGAGAACTGGTAATGATATCGCGAAGATAATGCAGCTGGGCCTGCTACCAAAATTTTTTATACCCAGGGTAACTAATTATATATTATATATTATAATAAATATTTTGCTTGAAATAAAAACATACATATAAATAGGAACCACGCTTCCTGTCAGTACCACTAAAACCTCACCAGCCAAACGACTCACACCCTTTTTCTAATGGACCAGCTGATCCATTAAAAGACATCTAATTGTCTAGTGCATCGTTTTGCAACAATGAACACGGCTATATTAAAACTTCCTCAGAATAAGAGACTCCAAAGCTCTCTAGCCCTAAAGAAGCAAACTGAAACGTTTGCGAAGCGTCGTCAGTAAACCAATTACTTACGCAGCATTACCCCAAAGTCATTAACATGACTCACACTCTACAGAAGCATTCTAAAAAAAGCGTCAATTACCTAATTCCACGTGCAGAGGAGAGCCCCTGGGGGGCTTCTCGATACTGCCAATTTGTCTAAAAATAGCTGGTCGCCGAAGGAATTCACTCGTTCGCGGAACAAATCGCGCGTACGAATAGTCGCTATCAAAATGCCGACTCGTAGGAAGGGAGGAATCGAGCCGTAATGAAACAAAGTGGGAGTACCTTTGACGCTAAGGCTCGTTCGCAGGATCAATGCCCAGAATAATAAGCGGCCACTTGGCATTCAGCGGCCGATGACGAGCGGTTGCGTGCACGCAGCGAGGCCCGGTGGGCCCCGGATAGCGACGTCCATTCCGCTTTGATGTTCGGCGGGTATTCCGTGGCCGGAGCCGACGACCGCGGTAATGAATACTTAATTGAGCCAGCCCACGCGGAGGGACGGGGGCGATCGTGTGTACGCCGAGGCGCGACCGAAATCGAGAATCGGTCGTCGCGCGAAATCGGAGGGGAATGCTGATGCGGCTGGCGATGGCTTATCGCGGAAGAGGAGGGCGTTAAAGGACAATGAAAAGGCGACGTCCGCGGGGAAATCTGTCGGGGCGGACGTGAAAACCGGACGTTCGTTATTTATGAGGTGTTGCGGCGTGTTAATGCGCTCTGTTACGCGTACTGGGCTGACGAGCCCTACAGGGAATGAGGAATGATAAAGAAGCACGTATATATGTGTGAGAGTATATGGGGCATCACGACGATGGTGTCTGTCTCTTGAAATTCCTGCGTTGCAGTAGATCGCCTGTCAGAGAGTTCTTCGAAACGATCACGACCTGTCGCACGGTTGTAACCTATCGTGATCCATGCGTGCACGTGCAAAAGACTGCATCGTGGCTATATGTTAATGACAGTGAAACGACGGGTGTCGTTCTGTTGCTCGTAAAAAAAAATGTATACACGTAATGTGCACGCGCTCGCGCGCGCCTGTATATACACAAGTGGGCGACCACCAACGTGGCACAATAATGACGCACATCTCTCGATTTTATTATTTTAATGCCCCGACGTGGTCGCGGCCCACGCGACTTGCATACTCATCGTCGAATTCGCATGGGGATCGGTTTCATTCAATCGCGCGCCCCCTTCACGTCCCCTCTCCTCTTCCAGGGACTTTACGGTCGAAAATTGCTCGTTCGGTATCTTATTACGACCGAAAATTCGTTTGCTTGCCAAAGGCTTCGATTCGAGCCATGAATCGTCGAAGGCGACCCACATAATCGAATCGAAGGACGGTTTTCGAGATTTAGTGTTGGGAATCCTCATAAACTGAAGCTTGTCATTCGTATTTTGATCTTGGAAACATTTGAAACTGTTTAGTGTCTTGGAATTGTTTAGAATAAATGAATTTTGCTGTGAGGCACTGAATACTAAGAGTGTTTATAGCAGACAAAGTTACTTGTACTATTTTTTATAAATATTCTATTTTTTTCAGTCTCCCAAACTGTAAAACCAACAGTAACCTATTTAAACACCATAATCGCGTGTACGCCGCAAGTATAAAATCCCTTTAAACCCATTCGTTTCCTCCCCCTTGCCCAGATACCTTCACGAATATTACCTCATCGTGTTCTCTTGATAAAAAGAAGAGAAAACTCGAACAAAAGCAGACAGAGAGAGGACACAATGAAATTTATACTCAAAGATGCGCGTGCATCTTTCTGCACGATACCACGAGGGCCCACGGCGTACACGCAAGCGCGGAAGGACGAGGAGAAGGAACTCCAAGGGGGGGAGAGGAAGGGAGAGATTGCGGAGGGAAGATACAAGGCGCGGTCAATTAATTTCGCATAATTGAAAGCGTGGATTTATGTCGTCCGATCTTGAAAGGGAAGAGGCATCTCCTCTACTCCCTCTCCTCTTCCTTCTTTTTTTCCTATCGTACGATTTCACTGTGTTCTTCCTCTTCTTCTTTTGACACAGGATTTGGATCCTTTTTCCTTCGATCGTCTCTCTCTTCTTTCTATTCGCCATACTTCAAGTAACTGCGTTTAATGACCACAGTGCTTTCGAATATTTTTTTAGACTGTTTGAAGGTTCCTAGAAAAATTTAGTTATTCCTGAACAAATATAGTCTATTTTTTCTGTTTATAAAAGACGAAGTTCACAGTTTTCTTGCATAAAATACGGTTTGCTGTCGATTCTTCTTCCAATTTACTGGAAATAACCGACATCATAGACTAAAAGTAGATTATACAATATAAATAACCAAGCCTTCGTGATTCATAATACTAAAAAAAATATCTAGCGTTTCATAACTCAATGATACACTCATGATTTTATATAAACCTCTATCTAGATTAATATCGCTTAAAAATATAGAAGCTTTTATCTCTCAAAGATGTTTCAAAAACACATTGCAAATCCAATGCGTCGAACCGACATGGTGAACGTGTTAACAATAAATGCCCAGCGGTTAATTATGACTACGGATCAATTAAAATTCAGTTGCTGGGAGAGGTTTCATGGGTTGAAGCTGCATCGTGATTCTCGCGACCCGGGTGTTCCTCGCTGATGCATCTGTAGCTCGTTAGGGGATCACAAAGAGGATCCAGCTTTCTAAAGAGGCGGCCTAGCCCGCGGGCCATTTTAAAGATTCCTGCTTTTCACGAGTGCCTAATGGAATTATTATCCGATCCATGCCGATCGCATAATTAATGAAGACCGGCTAGGGAGCCGGTGAGATCGATAAGATCACCGATGGGAAGCAGATACGTGATCTTTGGGGAGCTGCATTCTGGGGAAAATCAGCAATTTAGGGAGCAGCTGCGACATTCTGAACGCTTCGACCAACGACGCCCTTCAGAATGCCTCGAGCCACCTCGAATACTATTCATTTCTCCATTTAGAAAGCAAGAAAAGGATCAACTAGTTTTGTTCCTTCTACGACAGGTAGAAGTTGGAGGACACCTCTGTGTAGACTGAAAGTATTTCCTATTGTTAAAGTGACGTACTATTCGTGTCCCACACGTTCCCCAGAAACTATTGCACCTAATGCATTTTAGGAAACTTCTCGTGGGACATGAATAATAATTTTGCGAAAATTTTTGAGAAAATTTGCAAATTTTCGAGATCACTTTCTTTAGGATTCTTGAAATCACCTTTTTCTCTATTTTCATAACCATTTCTTGAATTTTCAAGTTTATTAGTGCTTTCGACAATAATGAAACTTTTTCGCTACCACAGTATACAGAATTCAAGCATCTATGAGACACCATATGAAACAGACATAATCTTAAAATGTAATTACCAAAAATGAATAAATTTTTAGTTAAGTAATTTGGAACACTTAGTAACTGTAACTTGGATGAAATACTCCACCAACCAAAAATTCACTTACTCTTAGCCAATACTCTGGATAAATATCTATCCAGAACAATTCCAATAATTAACCTGCCTCTGCTATGTATACATTTTGGACCAGCGAAAATGGTCCTTGGTTCTACCGTAGAAGTGGCGTAGTAATAAAAGAGGATGAGGGGCGTCCAGGTGCAAGAGATGAACGATTCAAGTGGAATATCGTGGCTACCGGTTCGCTGTTGGCGACTCGTGACACCGCTCGACCGCGCTGAGAAAAACAAGAAAAGCGTGCCAGTAGTGCGTTGACGTTTTGCAACACTCATCGTGTCCTTTCTCGGAATTACGTAACGTAGACTGGGGACTGCACGTGTAAATGCATCTATCCCGAATCACAGGTAGAATCACGAGTCTGAGGCTTTATCTCGTATGCTCCTGGTATGTCAGTGGATCTATGACAAAGCTACCTATGCCATATTGATATTTTTAAAAAATTCGAGTCAAAGCCTTCATTGAGATCTAGAGTATAGAATTTATACATATGTTAAAAAGGAAGAAAGAGCGCTTAAAAAATCTTTTCTTTTTATATCGAGACGATGCTATACTTTTTAGTTTCCTTCAGTTTCATATTTGATGAGGCAGAAATGAGTTATTAACATATCGGTCTAAATTGAAAAGACATTTCTTATACTCTGTAAATTTGATACTTGTTCATTCTTACTTTTGGAAGACTTGGAAGAATATACCTGCTTGACTCCCGGTGCCTCAGGTGACTCGGTTATGCACTTAATTATTATGCAACATTCAGGGATTTAATCGCTGGTAATTAATACCATCTCGTTAGTATACGGTCAATGAGCCACCGTGCTTCGCATTTTTGCGCTTCCATTTTTCTACCTTCCCCTGGCTACACTCAGATTTTCGCAAACTCCGAAATTTTATAGGAAGCTTGTGGCTAAACGTGGAGTAATTAATTGATCATTATCGGTCGTTTATGTAATTAGCCTGTGGACCACCTGCTGATACTTCGAGGAGGTTCAATGATACTTAATGAAGATTCGTGCAAATATAATCAGATAAATAAAGATAAAAATGTGTTCATTATTAGAAAGATTCATTGTAGAAGAATGTTCAACAATGTTTATGTCACTTGACAACATTTGTCAATACAAATTTTAAAAAATCTCATAAGTGTATCTTCTAGTAGAACAATATATATATAGCTGAATTTTTTCTACCTATACTCTACTATAATATTTATTCGTTGTAAGCTCACATAGACAATAAAAAATACCTTCTGAAGCTTACTAATATAATATACATATTAGCAATACTCTCATCAATAACGCAAAAGAGAATGAAGATACAGTTTCAAGAAACGAAAGGTACAGCGACGAGTTTATAACGCGAAGATATAGTCTACCTACGAATCTCTGAACGATCGAAACTAAAAGTCAGTGTCAAGTCACGCGAGAAATTCTTTCGCCCGTCGAAAGAATGATTCCGAGCAAGGAAGGAAAGGGTTTCGAATGGGCGTTCCTTCGTGGCCTCGAGAAATGATAAAAATGCTATCGTAAGTGAGAGACGAGGGCCTAGGGTGGCCTCCTCTTTGGAGTGTTGCACGGGGACCTCACACCGAGATTTTATGGGGACCTATAAAAGGAGCATACCAGTCAGGACTTTAAACGATCGCTGTCTAGTTGCTTGGACCTTGTCCAATGTGTTCCTTATATCGTGCCAAGATAAATAACGCGGACAGTGCTGCGGAGGAGATGCTTATCCCCCTGTAACGAATGCATTGTGATGACTGCACAATTCACAATTCATTAGCGACTATTTAATGACATGTGCAAAGAATAATATTTAGAAATTCTGTTTCTAAATCTCCTACTTCTTTTACAGAAGATAGATACGACTTGAAACACATAATGAGACATTTTGATACTCGTATCATTGCAGATAATATGTACTTTCATCGAATATTTCAGTCTTCTTCTAAAATTTTCCCTCTCAGATTAAACATGAGTCCTATCAAACTCCTTTTATACAAATAATAAGGACATATACATTTAAACCGACTATACAGTGTACAGTGAGAGTAAAAAGTGATTATACACCTCGAAAGCACAGAATTTATTTAATAAATCTTACACATATGTATATATGTGTCTTCATCTATGCTTATGAAATACCATAGCTATCATGAGCTACCCATAATGCTACCAAGATCGTAGGATTCTTAGGGAAGAAGTTATACATAAATATTAGGTTGACCCATAATTTGCACACTGAGCTTAATAAAATAACGAAAAGAATTTATATGACAACCTAATAGTATACGAACTTTATTTTTATTAGGTGTACATACACTCATTTTTTACTCTCACTGCATATCTCTATAGCCCTGAAAGGGTTAACGATATTCACCTCCTACGCTGGAATCCTACTTTAACGAGGTACTCATCCTGTCACGCGTTTTCATTCACCAGGTACCAGACATAGGAGCCGAGCTAACGGGCGGTTGTTACGGTTTCGCCGCGAAATACATGCACTGGCCAGAGGAGCTCCTCGTCGGCGGTGCTAAGCACAATAAGACTGGTCACTTGACACGCGCAGCTGCGCTCCAGACCGTCGTGCAGCTGATGGGAGAGCGAGAACTTTACGATTTCTTCGCGGGCACCTACAAGGTACACCACATCGACTGGTCCCAGGAGAAGGCGTCCCAAGTGCTCGAGACCTGGCAACGGGCCTTCAGTAACCAAGTAAAGAAGCATCTGGAGGCGAACGGCTCGGCGCCGTACAATTTGTACGCGTTCAGCACGACGACGATGAACGACATACTTGGCAAGTACAGCGAGATGTCCGTCATGAAGATCGCCATTGGCTGCGCACTGATGGTTAGTAATAATTTCGAAGCCTTCTGGGAATACCAGTATCGAAGGATTCCAAGGATGTGATTCTCTGTTCTTGAGTACGGTTTTATAGTACTGAAGAATCTTTCGATATAGGTAGATCCTTAGAGATGCATACAACTTTGTTGTATTTTATGATCAAAGATTCTGAGTTAGTATACAGGGTGTTCGACAAGTGTCAGAGATTTTAAGGGAAGATTCTACATGCCAATAGAAGACGAGAATTAAGAGTAAGGAAACTGAAAGAGTGTCTGACTTGAAACTTACTCTACTGCCGGCGTGGACTAGACAGATCGGACACAATGGAGTCAGTAGAATAAGTCTCCAGTTAGACATGTTTCACACATATTTTAGGCACTTTCTCAGCAATTAATAACTTGAAAACGAGCCTTTATTTTAGCATGTAGACTCATCCCTTCAAATTTTTGACACCCGTTGTCAAGCAACTTGTATAATACTATTCAAAACAGCAAGTCTCAAAAGACATTGTAAATTGGATTCTCAAAGAGTTTCAGTTTATACCTCATTGAGGTTTCAGAAAACAGAATTTACATTCTGAACAAAATATTGAAAATTTATAGATAAACCTAAATAAACTTGAAATCTATAGATAAATCTAGTCCTCAAATACGACAAAAGTACTTAAACGGAAGAAAAGTTTCTTTATGATATTAACAAAACTCTATCCCATTACAGCTACTGTACGCAGGTGTAGCCCTGCTACGATGGAAGGATCCAGTGCGCTCCCAAGCAGGGGTCGGTATAGCTGGCGTGATGCTGATCTGTGCGACAGTAGCCGCTGGTTTGGGGTTCTGCGCCTTATTGGGAATCCCTTTCAACGCTGCCACGACCCAAATAGTTCCATTCCTAGCCCTTGGTCTCGGCGTGCACGACATGTTCCTATTGACGCACACGTACGCCGAGTTGTCCGTGAATGAAGTGCCCAGCGGAGAGCAAACAGGTGTAGTGCTCAAGAGGACAGGGCTTTCTGTTCTCCTGGCAGGCCTCAGCAACGTATCAGCCTTCTTCGCCGCTGCGATAATACCGATCCCAGCGCTGCGAGTGTTCTGCCTTCAAGCTGGTGTCTTGCTACTCTTCAACCTAGCCGCCATGCTGCTCGTCTTCCCAGCTATGGTCAGTCTAGACCTCAGGAGGCGTCGTTCGGGTCGTTCAGATATATTTTGCTGCTGCTTGCCAGCCAACACTAGCAAGAACAAGTACGCCAACAGGACCAGCAATGGTACCGCGAAACAGACAGTGACTAGAGCGATTCCACCAGAACGCCGCGAGACGTGCACGCAGATCCTGACATCGCAAAACGCGCAGAATGAGTCCTGGGTCGGTGGGAACATCGACGTCGACCTGGACAAGCAGTGCACCGAAGAGGACACTCTCACAGGCTGCAGCCAGGACGACTGCCTCAGCTTCTCCTTGACTCAGTTAGCCGCTAGGCACTACGCTCCATTTATCACCAGGCCAGCGACTAAGGTCTTCGGAATGATGATCTTAATGGCAGTTCTAGCGGGAAGCATCTGGCAAGCTATAAAAGTCAATGATGGCATGGAGCTGACGGATTTGGTCCCGCAGAACTCCAACGAACACGCGTTCCTCGCTGCCCAGGCGAAGCACTTTGGCTTTTATAATATGTACGCGGTCACTGGCAGGGACTTCGAATATCCAAATAATCAGAGATTGTTGTATGAATACCACGATGCCTTCATGAGGATAAAGAACGTAATAAAGAATGACAATGGAGGGCTGCCCGAATTCTGGCTTAGTTTGTTCAGAGACTGGCTCAGGGGACTGCAGAGTGCGTTTGACAAGGATTACAATAATGGTTGCATCACACAGGAGAGGTGGCACAAGAATGCCAGCGACGAGGGTATACTGGCTTACAAGCTACTGGTGCAAACTGGCCACGTTGATAATCCTATCGACAAGTCGCTGGTCACCCAGGTTAAGCTGGTCGATTCAGAGGGAATCATCAATCCTCGAGCTTTTTATAATTATCTAAGTGCCTGGGTATCCAATGATGTCCTGGCTTACGGTGCTTCCCAAGCAAACTTAAGACCAGAGCCGAGGCAGTGGATTTACACCAACGACCATGAGCTGAAGATCCCAAAGAGCATGCCTTTGACTTACGCACAGATGCCGTTTTATTTACACAAACTAACCGACACGAAGGAGATCACAGAATTGATCGGCAGTGTGAGAAAATTGTGCAGAAAGTTTGAGGAACGAGGCCTGCCAAATTTTCCCTCTGGTATACCATTTTTATTCTGGGAACAATACATGGGTTTAAGGAGTTGCTTGAGTATTGCCTTGGTGGCTGCTCTGGCAGCTAGTGTCGCGGTAGTTGGGATACTCCTGCTGAATCTGTGGGCAGCTCTGTTAGTTGGTACTTCCCTGGCTGCTGTTGTTTTACAACTTCTCGGAATTATGGGTCTCTGCGACATAAAACTGAGCGCTGTTCCGGCTGTCCTGTTGGTAGTCAGCGTTGGAATAGCTGTACATTTCACGGTGCATATTTGTCTGGTTAGTATAATGATGCAGCCTTAATTGTAAGCTCCATGAGCCTCTTGACTCGTCTTATATTATTTGCATTTGTGTTTCTGTTATTACAGAGCTTTGTCACGAGCATCGGAAGCAGGGATCGAAGGATTCGTCTCGCATTGGAACACATGTACGCGCCTGTGATACATGGAGCGTTAACAACCTTGCTGGCAGTCGTGATGCTAGCTTTCTCAGACTTCGACTTCATCGTTCGATATTTTTTCTTGGTGCTAGTCTGTCTCATCGGAATTGGCCTGGTTAATGGACTGTTCTTCTTCCCCATTCTATTGTCTCTGATCGGTCCAGCTCCGGAAGTGATACCTAACGATCATCCGGATCGTATTTCAACACCGACACCACCTGCCTCGCCGGTCATCAGAAGATCAAAGCCTCCAGCTCCTCCCAGAAGGTCATACAAAATCGATAATGCCAGGCTACACGCTGAACCTTCTCTGACGACAATTACGGAGGAACCTAATTCCTGGCACAGTACGCAGGAGTCTTGTATCATCGTTCAGCCTGAGTTGAAGGTTGAGACAACGTCAACGTGCGGCAATCAGGTACGTTATAAAGTTTCTGAATTATTTACAGCAAGAAATTCCTTTTTATTTCACGCTTTCTTCGAACATGGACGTGTACAAAAGTTCTGTCTGTTAAATATTTAACAATGCTAGCTTTATTTTACGTTATGATCTACAATGGATTCTTCTATTAAATTACTTCTTCATTTAGTTTTTCTCATATTGTAATTCCGAGCAATAAATGTTCAATCAAATTTTGGTAGCTGGTAAATATACTTAAATTCCCTTTAAAGTATTAATAGAAGTTTCTACATTCTTCTTCTCATATTTTTCAATCCAGTAAACTGCAGAGTATAAGAACAGACAGAACGTTTTTAATTACATGATATTTTGATTGAATTGAAAATGTCTTTTAATGTAATCTCCTGGACGCTACCTTCTTAACTGCTTCTATTTATAATTATTCTACACTGCTTACAATGTGAGCAATGCTGATCTGAATCCACAAAGCATGATTAACGTGTGTGCTTTTGTCTTAACTAACAGAACTGTAGCGGATCAGATACAAGTGGGTCTAGTCGAATGTCACCAGTGACATCAACACCTCATATCACAACTAAGGTCACTGCGACGGCTAACATAAAGGTTGAAGTCCATACACCATTAACCAGTGAGTATCCACTCTGACATTTGAACAAAAATGCCTTGTTGAATATAGGAACCTTGATTGAGAAAGGTTAGCCAACGTATTTCAGTTGCAACGTTCTACTAATATACTAATTTCCACTTGAAATTATTGTAGGTACAGTGGATCGTGGCGAAAAATGCAGGCACACGGGTTCCAGTAGCAGAAGGAGCTCGCGCTGCAGTGCGAACGTTAATGTTGGGGAGTCTTCCGGTTCCGGTTCTGAACCGGATTCAGACTCTAACCCAAACAAACACTAATGATAAGTCCCGGGAAGACCGGCAGCTACTGCTCAAATACCATGCAAGACGGGAACATACAGAAGGCTGACTAGAATAGATTTATAGTTTCTTTTCCTCTTTTCTTTAGTAACGTATAGTGATGTGCGAGTACCCAGAAATTTAATTTTAACGAATTCTGTTCAAGATGAGTTCACGTAGAATTTAAAAGAAAGCTTTCAGCACTTTGAACGTGTTGAAAGCTTGACAGCACTGTGAAAGATTTTTGAACAGTGTAAACCTGAAGTTTTCTTGAAACAAGGTAATGGTAAAAATTGTAAATGGTACTCTTATATCACTGATACTATAACGTGTTTATTTGAATTTAAAAACAAAAGTATTACGACACAGAAGTATGTCTTTACGTTCACTGACTGAATCGATGTGTTCAGTGAATACCTTGTATATAATTGTTCTCAAAGACGCATTTATATTTGTATCACATATTCAATGCAGAGTCTCTTGTCCTGATTCCTACTGTATTGAACGTGTGACAGTTATTGGGGTAAATGAAACATGATATTTTTTAATGATTTGACTTAAGAGCACGTCAAAGAAGATGCTTTACTATGCTCTGTAGTATACGACAGTTTCCATGAAACTATAAGAATATTATTGCGCAAAGTAGAAAAATTTAATTGTCTGTTCTATAAATGTTAATAATGCGGCGAGGAAGATTAAAAAGTGCGAGACATTGGAACGGTTATGTAATGTCTCTTGATAAGTCCGTTAAAGAAAATAAATGTACGTATATGTATTAATATTTTTGGAGAAAATGTTAAGTTTAGCGAAAATGCGGAGCTTTACAGAAATGCTTTCTCGTACAAGATTACAGATAACATTATACGCATAATGTGTACACCGAGGTTTTTGCGAATGAATATTTTTGAACGAATAATATGCATTTACTAAAACCGTATATACCCATTTGGGTATTTAGATGGCCGAAGGTTCGCAGATTACGTTTACGTAATTACTGAGTAGAGATAACTTCTTCTAATTTAGAAGTAACGACGGAAATGCAGACTTTTTGCAACGTTTCTCTTTTTGTAATGACTGCAATGTGGTGCCTTTATAAAGAAGATTATAAAATTTGAATAATAACTACTATTTATTTTATATGCTAACGATAACGTACAGTGTGTATATGACTTGAGCGATATCGAATCTAAAATCTATTTATTATTTATTTTATGCCCTACACTTTAATGTCTCGACTATTTAACGCGATACGTTTTGTACAATGCCTATTTCATACGATAATTTGTAAAAAAAATACTTAATTATTTATGTCATCTTATATAATATTTTTATATGAAATCGTTACTTAATTTAATAAAATAAGTCAATTTATCCAACTCGTACCTCTAATGTAAAAAGGTGTAATATATTATTCCACGGCTAACGTCTGCATATATGGTTCGATAAGTACGTCACAGAATTATGTACAATAAGAGAAGTATTTTTATGCGAAGTCACTTGTAAACATAACGAATGAACAGATAAGGTATTTAATTGAGAAAAAGATGCTCTATAATAGATGTAGTATTTTTACTTGTGCATAAGAAAAAGAATAGTCAATTTACCTCCATTACACGCACTAAATTCTATTATCATTTTCCATTAAATTACGACTAACGAAAATTGATGTGCCTTTTAAACATATCTCGAAGCGCAGAGCCAGTAATTTCTGATATGAAATTTCAATTGGAGGTGTAAAAATTAACTCACTACTACTTTTAACATTATAGAAGCTAATTATTTTTATATACTGAATATAGACTCAATTAATTGTATGATTTATAATCTTCATTTGTACATAAATATAATGACGATATCGTAATAATTTGAAGTTCATATCATTAAACAAAAAAAAACCTGTTATCCTTGAATATTCCCATGAATTTTTGTAAATTAATACCTTCAATTTCTCAGAACGACTCCATTACAGTTTGTAATTAAAAAAAAAATGTTATAATAGCACTTACTCTTAAGTGCTTCATTGTTTTAGAAACTCAAGTTCAATTTTTTAATAAAGCATAATAATAAAGCACAGTAATAAAAAAATCACTTACATTACTCGTCACAATCAGCCATCTGAATTCACCAACACAGAAACATACACCGTCGTAGATTTTTAAAACACATACACGAAATTTGCGTAAAAATCTGTTACAACAAAAAGGAATATATCGTAAATCTCTGATTCAAGAAGTATATTAGTATACTTCTATTAGTAAGGTACTAAGTATAGTATAATATACATATAAAATCAACTACCACGCAAATAGAGAACAGAATACGATTACTAAAATTAAATAAATTAATTACCAAATTAAATAATACTTTACTGAAGTTAGATAGAAGTAATAATAAATAGTAAATAAAAGCAATACTAGCAATTTAAAATCAAACATGTTAATGAGGACGATATGCTTACATTAATATTCGCGTAGCTAAATAGGACCTGTCTCTCCAATATCCATTAAATAAATGGCCACCCTTCATGCAAGTAACTCACAAAATGGTCGTTAGGTGGGGAGAATACCAACCACTGCTGTGTAAATAACATAATTTTAAAATTTTCGAAAGCTTTTAATCATTCTGTATTTATATTTCAAATATATACAACAAGCGCGCTTCTAGCAAAACGAGGTAGAAATAGAGAATCGTAAAACTCAAAAACAGTAAACTAATTCATCGTTGCGATCTATTTCTAAGCAAATTTCCAATAATATTCGTATTCGAGATATCTGTGTTCTACCGTTAGAAAACTTTACACAAATACTTCACGCAATTGAAAAGAGTTCGAAAGATATGTATGTAATTTTGCTGTGTAACAACACAAAAGTATCATATATTGTCGAAACTTACAAAAGTTCGACAAATTTTGCAATAATACTAAAGAAAATTGTAAAAAACTTACCTCTGAGATAAGCTCTGTATTCGGCGTCATACGATTCGAAGAGAACTGCGCGCGCAGATTCGAGAATGCCAAACATATCGCTTAAATTCGAGAGTATCGAATCCTACTCGTTCGAGATTCTCTATAATTTGAATTTGAATTTGAATTTGAATTTGAGTTTAATTATACTTTAGCATTTTCGAGCAATCTTTTTTTGGTTATATTTTCTATGTTCCCACGTCTATACGAGCACGAAAACTTTCTTATAGTTATAAAAACAACAATAAATCTTACCCTTTGTAGTTATTCTATAGATGGACAGTTCCCATCTTTTTCTTTGTGCTCCCATAATAGAAACTAACCATAGAATGTAAACAATTCTTAATACGTGGATACATGCATACACTCACTTATTCTATCCGCACTTTACAGTTCTGCCTGAACTAATATATTTTATATTAATTTTGGATTAAATTTCCTTCCTTTCAGCACGTTTATGCTGAATTTATAATCCTTACTGACTTTAGGGGGTGAGTTGTATGTGATTCCCAAAGCCATCGTTATAAACATAGAGGGCGCTAAGAAACCTATGATTTTTCACAAAGTCGATAATTCAGACTCTCTGTAATTTTGATCTGGTGACAGTAAAAAATAAGGTTATGTTGATTACTGAGTTTCATACCGGTTTTGTAGAATGAAATAAATAACTAATTTGATCAGACACACATAAATGTCATCATGAATATATTTATGAGAAAACTAAATTGCAAATTGCGTAAAATACACCATCGTTTTGTACACATCGAAACGGAACAAACGAAACAGCTACAGTGGTTGAAACCTACTGGATACGAAACTAACATTACAGTGTATAATCCTATAACGAAATGTAAAGTACCGTTAATTTTAAAAAATAAAAATTTTTTAACTTGGTATGTCTGTGGCCCAACTGTCTATGATTCTGCACATATTGGACATGCAACGTAAGACATCTTTATTGATGATTATTTTTGTCAAAAGTTTCTCTCAGTTAGTAATAACAGTATAAGAACTATACACATACTTTATCTTTCAGAACTTATGTTAAGTCTGATATCATCAGAAGAATATTGTCAGATTATTTTAATATAAACATTATAATGGCTATGTGTATTACAGACATCGATGATAAAATAATAATGCGCTCAAAAGAATCTGGACAGAATTACAAACACATAACACAACACTATGAAAATGAGTTTGTTGAAGATATGGAAATGTTAAATGTCATTAAACCGCATTTATATTGTAGGGTTACTAATTATATACCACAAATTATTCAATTTGTTAATAATATTGTAAATAAGGGCAATGCTTATGTTGTAAAAGATGGTACAGAAACTTGATACTTACAATAATTAAGCAGTGATTTACTTGTTATGTGTTAGAATTTCAGTTGCTATGAGTACTCATTTTTCTCTTACAGGATCAGTATATTTTGATACAAGTAAATATAATTCCTATGGAAAATTGTCAAGTCAGGTTTCAGATGACAGTCAACCTGCCCATCCATATAAAAAGTCAGCATCAGATTTTAGCTTATGGAAGGCTGCTAAAGAAGGAGAACCTTTTTGGGATTCCCCATGGGGTCGTGGAAGGCCAGGATGGCACATAGAATGTAGCACAATTGCAAGGTAATGTGTTTTCGGAAATATAAATGATCATTTTGTAAAAGTAGACAATGCACTACCAAGTAGTTTATCAAATATGAATAAAATTTCTATTTTGATTAGCACAGTCTTTGGAAATTCGATAGATATTCATAGCGGTGGAATCGACCTTGCGTTTCCGCATCATGAAAACGAAGAAGCACAATCATGTTCCTATCATGAAGTAGACCAATGGGTAAACTATTGGCTACATTGTGGACATCTATTTTTAGAAGATGTAAAAATGTCAAAGAGTTTAAAAAACACAATTAGCATAAGAGAATTCCTTAACAAATATACTGCAAATCACTTTAGAATTCTTTGTTTACTTTCTAATTATAAAAATGGTATGTTTTAACGAATTTGAGAAGCAACAAGTTATTGCAGATTAAACATAAAAATGAATGATTTTCAGGAATCAAATTTTCTGATAGTGTAATGACTACTGCAGTAAATACACTAGACAAAATTGAACATTTCATGAATGACTGTGATAATTACATTGCTGGAAGATGGAGTGTTGGCAGTGTAGATGAAATTACATTACTTCGTGTAAGTATCTAATATCGTGTTATGTATGTATTTAAATTTGTATTTTAAAACAACTTCAAATTTTGTTTCAGTGTCTAGATGAAACGAAAAATAATGTTAACATAGCTTTCGCGAATGATTTTAACACCGCACATGCTACGCGATTGCTAATAAATCTAATTGATACGACGAACAAAATGTTACACGAACCTCAAGTAAATATTTATTTGTAATATACCTATATTTATATTAATGTTAAACAGTTACCTACCTATTTATTTCAACAATTGTAGGGGACTGATACAAACAGAAATATACCTGCTATAGCAACAGTATCGAATTATATATCGACAATATTTTCAAAACTAGGCATTTTGCATTCTGCAGAAGCAAATGAACAAAAAATCAATAGTGTCATCGACTACTTTGTACAATTTAGAAACACGGTTCGAAACAGAGCTTTAGAGCAAGAAGTGAAAGATAAAATTTTACTTTCTGCATGCGATGAAGCACGATCAAATCTTTCCACCTGTGGGGTAATAGTAAAGGTATAATATTTAAATAATTAATAATACTAATAATAATAGAGAATCTAAGATCATGCAATTCTAATATATTGTAACTTTTTCTGTTTAAGGATTTCAAAGATAAATCTTCTTGGAGCATCAAGAAATACTGAATTTTTCAACAGATTGTATATTGACAATTAAGGCTTTAAATAAAAAAAATTATTATTTACATTTCGTTTTATATTTAATTGCATCAATCAGCTGAGTCAGTAGTGTTCTTTAACTTCTTTGAATTACTATCAACGTTATTGTTATCCAAATTTTTTCTTTTCAGAGCTTCTTTCTTTTCTGCCATTGTTTTCTTTAATCCTTTCATTTTTCTTGTTTGAATAGTATTAATATTCTGTGCTCCAACATGAATACGACCAAATGTTGTGCCAAGTTTATCCACAGAAATATTCTTTTTCTTTTTAACCTATAATTATGTATAAAATAAACAAATTATAATAATTGATAAAATGATTATCCTGTTTTAATGTAAAACGGAAATAGTACCTTAAGTTCTTTGGGTTTCTTGCATGCTTGTTTAAAAAGATCTTCAGATGCAAGTTTTGTCCGTCTACATACCAAATCTGCTCTTGGACCTATTTCCTCTAACTCAATTCTTGGTATTCTGCAGTCAGACTTTTTTAAAAATATTCTGAAAGATAGGTTTGCTATAAAAATATTTCTTCATAACTAGAATATTCGATACAATAATAGAGAAAAATTTACCTATAACTACGTAAAAGTATTTTGTTCTCAATAGCAGTGAAACTTAAAACATGTTCAAGTCCTTGTAGCCTAATTTGTTCAGTAGGTTCCCTTTGAAACATATCCACAAGTAAATTTTTAATTCTGACAAGTTCGTGGTTATTTTCGAAAAGCTCCCCATTAAAAACTAATAAAGGTTTCAATCCTTCAGAAACTTTTGGAATTTTAAAATCCTTTAAACCTTTATAATTTTCTATGCCAAATTCTGCCATATCTAATAATGTATGTTCATACATCCTCCCCATTACAAGATTATGAGGACGTTTTTTATTATGCAAAGCTAACATAAAAAGGGGCGCATTATATTTAACAGCAAACTTTTCTAAAGGTGTTATGTCTTCAAATGGTAATACGTCATTTTTCTTTTGCATTATCGCTGCATCTGGTTTTTTCAAATCATACTAAAAGGATACAGCAATGATTAAAATTTCTATATAAAATATAATCTATTACAAATCTTGTATAATTCAACTCACCAAATCTTTCATAAAATCAACTACAAGCTGAGAAGTATTTTTTCCTTTAAAGCACAAAGTCTGTTTGACATCTTCCACTATTTTGGGTTCTTTCTTTAGAAGAGCCCTTTTCCCTCTATGAGTAGTTGGTTTCCTGCAAAGAAAGATCACTTTTAATTCTAGTAGTAAAGACACATAATGCGAAAAAACAAGTATAAACTTTATTCTACGTTAATAATAAAATAATCAAGGTTTAACATGCAAAGCAATAATAATGTATATAAAAACTAGAAGACATTCATAAAATGTAAACATTTGAATACACTTGACATGTGATAAAAACATAACCATAAACTGTCATTCCGTATACAAATTACAAATACTTACACTACTCTACTTATCACGGGCATTCTGACTAATATTCCGAAAACTACCTTTTATTTCAGAGTATTATAAACATTGAAATGAATGAAAATTTACTTATTAACAGACTAAGTAATACACGTGCTTTTGCAGCCAAGAATCACGCGTGTTTAAATGGCCACCTAGCGGTAATATTCATAAACTAATGAATATTCCATTTAAAATATGCAGGAAGTGCAGAACACACAAAATATTCATTTTCATATCTGAGGTTGTAAGGCAAAACTTTAACTCAAATGTTTTAAAAATGTATTATAGGTCGTTTTTCCTTACAGCCACAGATAGTAGAAAAATATATAAAAAGATTAATATATTTTTATTTCATTGTATAATAGACGTAAACTATAAAAATAGAGAGATGGATTATAAGTTTATGATTACTTATTTAAAGTGTTTGTATCTTTATTAGTACAATGTAATAAACTGTTATTTATTCGCTGCCTGATTGTCTGTTTGTTCTTCTATGTAAGTTCTCATTACAATGCATTTTGTTGTATGACAAGGACAAGGAACTTCATGTTCAACTTCTAGTGCATCTAATAGTATTAATTCCATGTTATACTGTCTGGGCTTCGGAGAGTTTCTTGCCAATTCTAATTTGAACGCCACAGGTTCACTTTCCTCTACTTCCAGGTCATTGGGTAAAACGATAGCAGTTTGTTTCCAATGTGTAGCTTCGTCAAAAGGACTAGTAGATAACTCTGATCCATCTGGAAATTCCACAGCAAACCAGATACAAATTCCTTGATATCTTCCAGACTTGTTACATACAGAAACATATTCTTCTCCGCCGAGATGATCTAGTTCTTGCACATCAATACACTGTAAATCCATCCATGCCAACAATTTGCCTTCAGCAAGAAGATCTTTTTCATCTACAAGTAGTACCTCAGGTTTCATTGATTTCGTTTCTCTGTACTCCTTCCCAATGCATCTGTAATATAAAACATATAAAAATATTAGATATTATAACAAAACATTTCTGAATTATTGTATAAAATATTTCTTATTACTTCATACTAACTCCATATATGTCATTCCAGAAATCATACATGGATGGTAATTGACAGGGTGATGCATAAAGCTTAGCAACAGATGGGAAAAGAAGGCCATTCTCGTTTAAAAAATGATCTCTGGCAAATAGAACAGAATCCAACATTCCTTCATGAACTAAATAAAAACCCATCCATTCTGAAATTATTATATCAACTTTCTCAAAATTATTTGGATCAATATCTTCTACTTTACTGTGAATTACTGTAATTTTGTCACTCAATTTATTTTCTAGCACTACTTCGTTTGTAAGTTTTACCAAGTCACTTGCTTCTATCGCATAAACCATTTTTGCTCCTGCTTGGGCACAAAAGATTGATAATATTCCTAGAAACAATGAATACCTTTCAAGTTTATTATTCGTTCAAAATTTCATTAACTTGGATTGATCATAATGTTTTACCAGTTCCAGCACCAACATCCATAACAATCTTATCTTGGAACATGTGTTTAGAATTCATTATAGCATTTTTGTAAGCAAGAGTTCGAACTTTATCATTTAACATCAGTTGATGCACCTACAAATATTATTAAAAAGCTGTATGTTTTCTCATTCAAATGCATATAGTTTAAAACATACTTACATCTAATTCTTCATAACTTTTAAAGTATTGATCCATATTTTTAATCTCTTAAGTAACAATTTATCCTTTAATTTGTTTCAAATTTTGTTATTTAAAAGGAAAAATATGTAGTTGCTGAAGTTATAAATTTTAAGTTTTAGAAGATATTTATTAAAGTCGAACACTTTCCCTTCTACTTCATGGAACTCCTAACCTCAATTCATAACAAATAACGGACAACACGTGTACCGCATCTTAAAAGGGTTGCTTATTATTTATTAAATATATAATGTATAAAGATTTTTTAAGAAATATACATTACTAATACTGTAATCTTAAACAATAATTTACAATTAAGGTATATTTACAAAAAGTATCTTTTTCGCTCAGTATTAGTTTAAAATTCAATTAATCAAAATTATCAATCTATATTATATACAGTTGCAAGCAATTTTTTATGTCCATCATTAGTTAATATCTATGACTAGGTCTTTTATTTTCACTAGCTTTTTGTTGTTCTTTCTCTTTCATTAGTCGTTTAAACTCAGCTTGTTTCTCCATCTGTTTTCGTTTTCGCTCTATTCGTAAAAGTTCTTCTTCACTTAATACTGTAATCATCCCCATTTAAATTAATGTTGACTCATAAATAGATTATGTAATTATACAATTTCCTTACCTTTTTTCTGGTCCACTTGCTTCTGACCATCATCTGATTCACTCTGATGACGACCATTGGATTGTAGTTGACCTTTTGTATCAGGCAAAGCCTTTGATGATTGTTCTGTAGGACTCTTTGGTTTTGTTTGTTGTACTGATATTCCTGGCAGACACACATTTTCTAAAAAGTATCCTATATTAACGATTGATTTATTAAAATTTTATTCTTAATAAATTTTATAGAAACCTGTGTGTTTTTTGTGATTATCCTTATGAGTCTCAGAAGAAGTTGGTTGATCAAATTGTTCAGGTATACCTAACTGTTCATCAGAAGTAGTCCACTGCAGATCTTCCTTCTGAACATTCTTCGCATGAGAATTAGGTAGCTTCTTCATTAATTTTTGTATTTCAATTTCTATTGCATTGCCAAAACATGACAGAGTTTTCCTAAATGCATCTGTAAGAGAACCCTAAATATGATAATCAAAAGATTTTCTTAATGCAAAGATTGAAATATTTCAAATAGTGAACATACAGCTCTCGCACAATGTAATGCTGCACCTTTCATAGCTCCCTCCGCATGACAATATCCCATGTCCTCATGAAATATTCCATTTATCAATTGAATCTTAACAAATGTAACACATCCACAAACGTATTTACCCATGAAGGATTCTATAAAATCTGAAATAAATTTCAGTAAAAAAATGTGTGATACAAATGCATAAATTCAAATTAACGAAATCAAAATTAAATGTACGTACCAACTGTCTGACTAGTAACAGTATGACTCCACTTTCCTTCCCCAAATATTCGATTTGCTAGAGATATTAATTCATTATTAAGTGTGAATGTCTCCTTCACATCAAATTTCTGAGGGCACATTGTGTTTATTGTGGTTTGTTTTGAATTTATAGGTGGCTAAAAAAAAATGTGAACTTTTACATAACACGTATAATCAGTTTTGAAAAAAACGCTGTAACCTATAAAATACTTACAATTTTTATACATGAAGGATAATTTGTCGCACTATTCATTCTTTTATTTTAACCGTCAATTCCGTTTGAAATTTTAATGATAACAACGTTAGAGGACTAGATGTCGATACTGTTTCAGTGATTCGATGTATTAAATTACTTTAAGTTACATCGTTACATGTTACATTAACATGTATCTACCTAGAAGCCCGAAAAAGCTATATGAATTCAGGAATTTCTTATTTTTTGACTATCAGTATTTCGAGAAAAACGCGTTTAAAATTTTGAATACCTAGGTAATTTTTTGTCTGTAAGTAGCAACACTCGACCGCGCGATTCTGTCTAGAATGAGAACGAATAGAAAATTTGTTAAGAAATTCATTAAGAATGAGAAAAAAAAATTAAATTGCAAAAGATTAAGATGTCTATCTATTTTATACTTTTGTTGCACTCATTCAGTTTAAAGTGTTGGTAGGAGGATACTTCAGTTTGAAATTTGCACGACGAAAGACTCGCGCACTCGACAAGATTCGTAATAATTCAGAAAGAAATGATTCACTATTCTATATTTTCAAATTACATTTTTACAAATTATACATTTTACACTTTCTGTAGGTACGATAAGAATGACGGTACTGTGATTTATTTTGTATATTTATTTATACAATAATCATTATAATAAATTATATATATAATATATATTTGTATTATGCGTGTGTAGTGATAATATGTATTGCATAGAAATAATGTTTGACACGATTTTGGCGAATAGATTGGCTAGATTATGCCTTGTGACTCACACATTTAATTGCAACTGATACTCACCACACTCTTTCTATCTTTTGATTAAAATCACCACCGAGCCTCTATAATTTTAATTTTGGACTTTGCTTTGTTGCATTCGTAGGAAGAACGTGTGCATGATTAAAAAGTAGCAAGCTTCTGTTTAAAAGTTTGTTGAGAGTTAGATTTAGTGCATTATTAATACACAGTTTGTAATAAAAAATATTTATGTACAATTTGAAATAATTTTTTATTAAAGCATATAAATTCTCTTTGGAATCACCGGTATCAGTTTATTAAATTAAGTTTTATATTTATATATTTATACGTTCGTACACGAAAAATTATTCATTTAAGTAAGTGAAATTTAGAAATAAATATTTTGCTACTTATTAATTGTACACAGCTCTTGATTCGTCCTAGTATTATAGTTCTTATTAACCTTATCTAGAAGAACGTTTGTCTCACATTTAATTATTTAATACAATAAAGTATATAATAAGTAAAACTCTTAAGCCCGAGGCAGTAATTCTATACATATACACTGATCATTTTGTTTTTAGTGGGCTGAAATACCTAAACAACAGTTTTACTTTTAACAGACACACAGTCACACTTAGTGTCATTGAGCTGATCTTATTATATCTAATTCTTTTCCAAACGATTACATTACAATTAAAATGTTAACATAATATTTATAGAAAAAAACGTAATTTTCACTATGATATGGACTGCCTGTGAAAAGACACAGGCAGCTATTAAAAAATTCTCTAAATGTGCTCGAAAACACTGCTCGTAATGTATCGCGTAAGTGACATAAAAGGAGAAATCCGATTTCATGTACAAAAATGAGTTACACATTTACATACTTGAACGTCACATTTTGAACTATAACTGGGATACAATATAATTATTACTACTTTTAAATCTACACGATTTAAAAAAGATGTTCAAAAGGAAAATGAGCTTACGACGAATTAGGAAACAATGTTTGATTACTATAAGTACCGTTGCGCTCGAAAATATATGTGGAACGTTTTCATTTGGTACTATAAAATATTTTACGATACACGTTAAATCGTACTATAAATAATTTAATAAATTTGTAAAGAATTACACAAAGTTTCCGACAATTCAATAATCATTATTAACGATTCTAAAAATTATTTCTACGATATACTCTGAATTTGTGTCTTATATACATGTGATTTTTAATAATATAACAGTATCTAAGTATCTCTAACTGAAAACTATTCTCGAAAATGTATATCCTTAAAGAATAAATAGTGAAACAATAACAAGTTAAAGATCTTACACGTAGATAAAAATATTCTATATGTGTATTTATATATTTATATATATATTTATATAAATTTAAACGTAGACGTGACGTGACCCCACATTAGACTGATAAATAGCACTATAGTATATTACATGTTACGTATGTAAACTGAAAAGAGAACATTATAAAGTAGGAATTGTGGCACCTTATCGAACTACTCGAAAACTAACGCTTAAACGCTTATTTGGCAACAATTTATAGTTCACATAGACATTTCTCCCTTTATGTCTCGGAGCAAATCTAAATGTTGCACGTATGTATAATATTAATCGAATGACAAGATGCATAAATTTGTAAACAAATAGGCACAGTACAAAAAAAATAAACATAATCACAGCTGAGTTGGCAGGCAGGCGGGCAAACGCAGGCGTACTATTGGACAGGCTTGCTCGACGTTGATGCGTCTCATCGCTTTTTACATGTTTTTTTACTTGGTCAACATTACTTCGATAGCCTGCTAAGCCCATATCATTGACAGTTTGAGTCTTAAACGTAATCATTAGTTCCAGGACTCGTTAAAGGTTCCTGAGCCTATTCAAATTAAAATGTTTAAATGACATATTGAAATTTCATAAATCATTGATTAATATACTCATCGCAGATATATTTCAATAGTGACACAACTAAAAAAAAGTATGTTTTTCGGGGAAAGTAAAAAACTGTTTGTCAGCTTAAAAGAAAATTATTAAATAAAAAAATAGTTCTATTTAATGACAGTTAATTTACTTGAATAATTTATTTAGAATATATATATATGGATAATTACAATAAATGATTTTGTTGTCAAATTATTATCAAAAGTCGACGTAACTCGAAAATCGTCTCTTTTGAGTTGTGTTACTTTTGAAATCCATGTGCGACATAATAATAAACACAATTTTATTTGTTATACGATACGTCGAATAGAGTAATTACCTCTTCTCCAACTGTAGCAGTAGGGAGCGGAAACCTATTTTTCTCAAGACTAAATTGATCTTCTGTGGTTTTCCTATACACAGGATTATCGAAATTCATACTCGTTACATTACGATGGAGATAATGCCTATAGCATAATACTGCTACTAATGCGAGGAGCAACAGCCCTGAGGACGCCACGCCTATCACGATAACAGCAACTAAACCAGCATCTGTTGATTCGGCTGTTAGTCCTTTTCCATCTGCATCTGCTGGACGCGTTGTATCTAAAAAAGTCATCGTTTTGTAAAATAAAAGAAATTCTGAGGTACATGGAATGAGTTTCCATTTAATAATTTCATGCAAATGCATTATATTCAAATTAAAAATATATATATGCTGAAGCCAAACATTTATGATCCATAAATTCTAAAAATTAACACTAACTCTAGTAACTATCGTGCAAATGTACTTACGTATAGTCGTACTGGTAACGTTGAATATTTCGAGTCTCTTGAATGGCTTAGTAATTTCTTGCGTTGTAGGCGCTACAGTTGTAGTTACTGGAATTATCCCATAATCATGCAACACCGATGCAAAATAATATAATATATAATTAAGTAAAAAACATAAGACATTAATGCAATGACCATGTAATACCAGAATAGAAACATATCGATGCAAGCTGACAATGAAACAATAATTTGAAATAAAAATAAAATTTTAATCATGCTAGATATTACATATTTTTCATTACGAAATTGCGGACTTTTATGCAATTTCATATTTTCATAAGCACAAATTAAAGGAATGGAAGCACAATTAAAATTTACTTTATGTGCACTTTACTTTTCATATTCAGCATATTTTTTAATAGCTATACGAACTCTGTAGTTTTTTACACATTTACAATTTCCATAGATGTATAAAAATCCGCAGTCTATTTAGTACTTTTCATCGTAAGCATTCATCTATTCTAGTAGCATGCGAAACGGTCATTTTAATGTCATTCCCTTTATTTTTCTTATGACGTGCATGTTAAACCAACATGTATGGTTTGTTTGAAAGAATAAAAGTGAATCGTTAATTCGACTTACCCTTTTCTACACACATTAGACCGTCAGGTAACAGTCTTAGGCCATCTGGACAAGCACAACTAAGAAGAGGCGATTTCGAATTTATTCTTGGTGCCGGTAAACACAAATGGCTACAATGACCATTTACAGCCTGACACTGATTCATTCCGTCAGGTTGTCTATACGGATGATACACGTGAACAACCATAGGATGTTTCAAAGTTCGAACCGATGTAACAGCCTCAACTTCTTTACCAGTGAATTTATTCGCTTTAAATATCGTTTCTTTGTCCCAATCTGTCCAATAGACATAATCCTCAAACGTAGTAATGCTGAACGGATGCCTTAAAACATCAGGAGAGTACAAGACTGTTCGTCTGCCAGAACCGTCGTAGTTACACGATCCTATTATATACAATTTAGCATCCACCCAATAAACCTTTTTACCTATTAAATCTAAGGTTAATCCGTTTGGCCACTTTACGTCGTTATCAACTATCACCTGCAACAAATTCAGTTTTTAGAAACTCTGTCTTTATCTCAGCTACCACCTTATTTACAGGAATCGTAATAGTTATGGAACCTTTTAATAGGCTCTGTTCAGAATATGTATCGTGGAACATTTTTACAAAAAGTTCTCGTATTATAAGTTTCGATGAGAACATATAAAAAAAGTTTTTACAAAAATAGAAATTTTTCTGGGATAGGAACAGATATTTTGTTCATTAATACTAAAAAAGTTTATCTCAATTAACTGTTTATTCTGATTCCCGATTTTTTAACATACCATTCGATGAGAACCATCCATGCCCGCCTTTTCAATACGTGCTTCATCGCTCCAATCGGTCCAGAACATCCATCCTTCTAATGGATTCAAAGCTATCGCTCTAGGTTCACGTATACGATCTCGTATGAGAGTCTTTCTCATATTGCCTTCAAAGTTAGCCAATTCTATGGTATTCTTTGCGGAATCAGTCCAGTAAATGTGACTGTATACCCAATCAACAGCGAGTCCATCTGACGTTGTTAAACCATCATCAATGACTACCACACGTTCATTACCTTCATCTATTGGAGCTCTATGGAATGATAATTATACATGCAAGTAAGAAATAGATTATACAGTATTAGAAAAGTAAATTAGGTAGATGAATCCTTACTTGTAGATCTTCTTTTCACTTATGTCGCTCCAGAAAATCATGCCAGTACGGAAGACAAAATCCAAAGCAGTTGCTGTTTTCGTATTATTCACAATATCTGTCATTTCTTGACGGTCTAAAGCTACTTTCCTAATATCGTGACTCCTAGTGAAGAGAAGGCTCGCGTGACCCTCTGCTGCCTTGCAACGGGTAGGATTCCTAGGATCTCTAAGGTAACCAGCAGCACAGCTGCACTTAAACGTACCCTTTTCATTCAGGCAATATTGGGAACAGCTACCTGGTTCCAGGCATTCGTCAATATCTAAACCAGAAAGTGGAAAACACTGTTTTTATATTCACTCAGAGAATATTCTATTAAGGAAAAAAACTACTGTACAAATTAGCGTTAAAAAAAAAGTAAAAAGTAGCGTTAAACTTTTTAATTAAACGTGTTTTCCTCGAAACTATGTTTTGCAAACTGGGCGTATCTACTCAGTTAATTTTCACATCCAATTTACTTCAAATTTTGGATAGTAGTTCTTAAAGAATTTTTGTTTGAATAATTAGTTCTTACATAATGTTGAAAAAGGCACTGACTTTTTAACACTTTTTTTTACATTTTTTTCTACAAATTTCTATCATTTTACATCTCAAGAATTTATAGCTCAAGAAATATCTGTATATATCTTACCAGCACATGTTCTATTATCAATCAATCTATACCCTGGATTGCAATCACATCGGAATCCAATGGGCATATCGATACAAACTTGCGAACATCCACCATTGTTTTTCAGACACTCGTTCACACCACAAAGTTTAGTACTTTCGTCTTCCCAACCGATGCAGTCTGGATTTTTATTGCACACGTTATGAAGAGGAATACAAGAACCTTCGCTGCATTCAAACTGAGTCAGAGGATCGCAAGCTTGTGTTTTGCTCGTACAATTTTTCTCGTCGCTGCCATCAGGACACTCTGGTTTGCCATTGCAGTACAAGTGACCTGAAGTATTAACAAAACTTAGTGAACTTTTTTATTAGAAATAAGACTAGCACTGACTTAACATGAGTCTAGTTTAAAGAATATACTGCGCAACTACGGAGAAAAGCAGTATCTACTAAAAAGATTTTATTGCCATTTTGCACTAAAACAAGACATAAAATGTTCAAAATTATTCACAGATACAAAAAACTTAATTTTCCATTTTTCTGTAGTTACTGCCTTTCTCCATAGTTAAGGAATATAGGTCTGAGTATGAGTTAGGTACCTGGTATGCAAGTATGACGATCCTCGCACTGGAACTGATCAGGTCTGCAGGTAATATTATGACATCGTAGAGGTGACTCGTCTGCCCCATTGGGACAATCCCTATCACCATCGCACACCCAATTTTGATGTATGCAGGTGACATCATCGTCACAGTCAAATTCCTTCTTGTTACAATGACTTGGGCGTTTGCCATTGGGGTAGTCCTACGAACATGGAAAAAGATTCGCGTAAATATTTTGCACATTTCTTATTCAGAGTACTTCAGTGAAAACTAGCATCTGGATGATCGTAGAAAGTACAAGACAGTACAATTTTTCGAACAGAAATTATTTGGTACTAAAGGAGTCATTATATGGTCATATCGATATTTTTCTAGACTTAAGAAATATGAATTCTTTTTATTTTCCTGTTTGCTTGATAGTAGCTCCCAAGTCGAATATAAATACAGAATTATGTTATAGGTATTTATATTCGTCTTGGGAGCTACTATCAGATGATAAACAGAAAAATATAGGATGCCATTTAAAAAAGCAGAAATGACTTTCATATATCTTAAGCGTTCGATAAATTTGTATGAGCCCTTTAATAGCACATAACTTTCGTTTGAAAAATGTTAAATAAATTACTCATAGTTTCTAAGATAATCAAGGTGCTAATTTTTACTGGGACAGCCTGTGTTTAAGAATATTTGAGAGTTATCATACCTTACACCCAATTTCATCGGAACGATCAGGACAATCATAGTCACCGTCGCATCTCCAATGAGAAGTTATACAAAAATTATCCGCGCAAGCGAATTCCGATCCAGGACGACAGGTGACTGGTTTGCAATCTTCTTCGTCGCTGCCATCCCCACAATCGTCATCGTTATCGCATACCCAGGTCTGTTCAATACAGTGCTTATTCGCGCACGTGAATTCATCGGATCGACAGGTGTCGTCTAAAGAACGCGCGATTGGGAACAAAAGAAATAAAATATTAAAAACCATCCACGTTTAACGTTCTTGCTTTCTACCATGAGAACAAAAAAAGATGTTGAAAACGTGCTCGAAACAAGTGGGACTTAAAAACTGAAATCTGATTTACATTCGAATACTTTTTACTAATTAAAAATGTGTCTATACGAGAAAAAGACTACTTATTTTGTTCAATGATATCTAAGAAAACCCATTTCTTCAATGTAGAGATCCTCAGAAAAATATACTGAAACTTACATAATAGAAATCAGTGGCTTTAAGGTATGCAAGTAAGTCTATGCAAAGTCGTTTTTTAAATTGAACAAAAAGCTAAATAAGTTACATAATAGAGGAACTACAAATTCTCGACTTAAATGAAGGATCGTGTATCTGCATTTAACCGTGAGCAGCGGGGGGTTTAGTCCAAAAATCGTTATGCTAATTACTTAAATTAAATCTACATACGAGTTCGAAGTTTACACAGCAGACCTCGCTGCGCTCGACGAGAGTTACGTTTAAATTATGTGACAAACTATTTGCACTTTCAAGAGGATAGGGCAAAGAAGAAATAAGTTTCTTAGGGTACTCCTATAATTAAACGAGGGTAATTAACCGTCGCCTGATCAACGAGGAACGCAATGCACCATGCTGACACGACGACATGGCTTAACATCGCCGCGAAACGTGCAAGTAAAAGACTACCTGCTGTTTCTTTACCAGCTACACATCAGGCTTAATTGTTGTCACTAAAAACACGTACGTACACATTCACGTTCCATTGAAGCGCAACGAAGACCTCCTTCCAAAGATACTTACATAACATAAAAATGACTTGCTAAAAAACAATGAGCGGTAACATACGAGCACGTAAACATAATGGTAGAAAGACTGAAATATTATTTATCATAAATTAGGTTTTATATATTTATATTTCGGTTTTAACCCTTTGCTTATTCAATTTTATATTAAAGTGCAGTGAAAACCTTCAGTGCAGCTTCACTGCAATTTAGGAGAGTATTTTATTTTCTAAATTCTGTTCTAAGAAGAATTTTCGGGACTTTTGTTTCTATTATGATCTGTGATATTGTAAGTTTTTTAAGAATATTCTAGATTTACTTTTTCATGAATATCTTGATTATTCTATAATTGTATGCTAAAATATTTCAAATACAAATAAGGGTGTATGGAAAATTCTCATTATAGTTTTCCAGAAGAAAGAATTGCCCAAAAATACCTCTACAATTGAATTTCTAAACGAAAGTGTCTCTTTAAATGATTTTTCCATTATTTTGGAATGTAAAGTATTTAGATTCATTTAAATTCATTTTTATTATATTGAATAACAAAGGGTTAAAGACGACGGATGAAGGAGCAAAAAAACGGAACAGAGAAATACTACGGAAACAATAATCAACATAGACAACACTTGAATCGGCATGGCGAACAAATCACGCGTCAGTCGTTGAAAAATTACATTTTAAATGAAATCATAAGCACTGAAGCTTTAACGATCTTTGCGTAAGACGTTCAAGACCACTTTCTCCAGTGAAGCTGATCGAAGTAATTTAATGAAAGCGAGAAAGCCCAATGCGAATTTAATCACAAATTACACGGCGTTATTTTATATCAAAGAAGTTAATATTTGCAATGAAAATATACCTTTCATGTGTTATTACGAAAATACTGATATTAAAAACATAAAATAAAATCTGTCACTGTGCCATGAGAAGATAAATATTTACAGCAAAAGCTCACCTCTGCGCGACGCTTCCGCTTAAAAATCCGCGAGTATATTAAAGTTAGCAATAAAAACATGTGATCATAAATTACTAAAAACAAATGAAGCTCGAAACCACCCAGCACCACCACAACATTAAAAAATAATATCATTAAAACGCAACACGTAAAGCCATGATTAAACGATTAAGCTTAAAAAAAGAGACTAAAATATTGAAACCTAGTAACATTGAAATGCATGCAAGAAAGTAATTAAAGTATTCTATTCAAAAGTAAATATGACAAAATAATAATATCAAAATCCTCCGAGATGAACACTTTAATTTATGCATTCAAATAGTATAAATGCTATTGGTAATGATACTCCAGGCGTGGATCTTGAAATTTGATGCCACCCTTAACGCGCGAAAACAAGAGAAAGAATGAGGTACAGAGGAATAAAAAATGTTGTAAAGAAAATGGAAAAAAATGCGCGAAAATAGGAGGAAGCTGGTCGTACACCGAACAGTCGACAAGAAGCGGGTGTTACTTATGGTCCCGCAGCGATGCGGTTACGTGGAAGTTACTAATTAGGAGAGAATGAAAACGATCTCGTAATCGCAATAATTATATTTAGAGCGTAATAAAAAGGGCAACAGAGCTGCCGCAATATCCAAGCGTCAGCGATGGTATCCGCGTACGTGCAACAATTATTAATTAGAGGGAAGCATGCACCGTGCAACGATTACGAAGCACACGGATGCTTCGTGTATTAATCCCTCGAAATGTGGGGAAACATGAGGGGATCGTTTTTCGTCTGCCACCCCTTCCAATTTCAGATTCATTGTTAGACTGTCATGCACCTTTTACACACCCACGCTAATAAGTATCCCACGAGCACGTCACTACGCATTAACGTTAATTAGAAGTATTAAAGGGAGGACAGTAGCCTGAGGCGACAAAAAATTAGTAACGTCTTTTATACATTTTTTCATCCCTATGTAAATAGAAAATAGAAAACTTAAGCTTTTTAAGCTTTTAATTTTCAATTTTTTTAGAAGTAAAATTATTACAAAATGGCCAAGTTGTTCCCTGGTTTCTTTGGGTAAAATATCGATTGCTGGCCGTCACGATAGAAAAGCACTAACAGGTCTGGAATTAAAAACTGTTCGTTCAGAAACCAGAAACTATTATCTACGATGTAGCGTACGATTTTTTTATATCTCCATTATCTGACTTTTGAAAGTTATTTTTTGCAGTAAAAACCACTGCTTTTTCCTTCAAACTGCACCTACTTCTACAATTATTTGAAGTTTTTGAAAAATCGTGTGCTGCTTTGTAGATAATAGCTTTTAGTTTGTGAATCAAGAAAAGTTTTTTGCTTCAAACCTCTTAGTTCTTGTACTATCAGACAGGCATCTATCGATGTTTCACCAGTAGAGATTTCAGGAACAGCGAATAACTCTGCCATTTTGTAAAATTTTTATTTTTTAAAAATTGTGTCCTCGCAGAAAAATTAAACTTTATATTTGATATTTACCTATGAACAAATTCTAAAACATTACATATTTTCAAACTCAAAAAATATTGAACTTAAGCTATTTCCTTTCCGTAAATAATTATTTATTATTATAAATGAAGTTATTATACTTAAAAGCTATTTTTCAGAATTAATATGTAAGAAATGCGAATTTGACGAATTTCCCCTTGGGCTCCCCACGTAACTTCTCAGGGTTCAGTATTCCTAAGGTCAGAGAACACGTTTCCACGTAACAGTAAGTCATGACTTTTATTAATTATGAATCAGTTTTTCATGATTCATGACTAGACTGAGACTTTTTATGCACGACTTTTCACGTTACGTTACCTTAACAGTCCATTAGACCGTTTTGTTTTATATTTTATAATCCCATTGGTTCAAATCGGCTGAAATTTCTCCACCGTTTCGCAATTTCGAAACTGTGACCTGCTCGTAGGAATCGATAAATTTATACAGTCATGTTGCTCGAAAGTTATTTGCATTTCTTTTCGCTTAAAGACTGTATAAAGTGGCTGGAAAATAGGCGTTCAGGGTACCGTGAAAGGATATTATTCAAATTTCTCATGTCCGTAAATTATTCATGATAACTTAAGAATATTCTGTGCGACACGATGATGTCAGACCAATGAGAGGTAATCGCGACGAATCAGTACATATGCATTCCTTTATGTGCGATCCACTGAATGAAACAAGGAATTGAGTCTACAGGGTATGCTCGATGTCTTTAACATGGGGAGGAAGTATATGCATTAAAGTGAAACGAAATACAGGTGTAGAATTTGATTTTACAAAATTCCATGACCTCCCTCCCAAGGTCCAAATTGCGACGATATTTTATCACACGGTACAAGTTTCTCATAGAATATGCAAGAAGATAAAATTTTTAACAGATTCAAATATTCAACAAATTTGAATGGTCTTTCCAAATAAAGAATTTATTACGAGTTTTTTTTATTTGTAACACGGTCTTACGTTTGCAGTAGGTCGTAATTCGTCAAATTGTTGATGTTTTTATGTATAGTAGCAGTGCTGAATATTTTTTAACTAACTTTTTTCCTTTGACTAAGGAGATTGTAGTTAGAACAAATGAATGGAATACTCAAAGTCACTCCTTCATTACGATTCAAGGTAGAAAATGGTAAAAATAGTCAAATCATGTGATGAGACTAATCTATCGTTAGTGACCTTAAGAGATCAACAAATTTTATTCTGCCCACGTGCATTATAAATAATGAGTTGCAAAATTATGCTCTACTCTCCATGCATTCAAGCAAAGCATATACTACATATTACACAGTTTAAACTACTTACAGTGATTCACGAGCATTAATCAATTTTGAAAATAACCGTGGTTCATTTTTATCTTTTCTAGTCTTCTCAGTTTCGATGTAAAAAAATTAAATACCTTTAGAATTTGAATGCGTAAATTTAACAATCCTTCATGAATGTGAATAGATGAGTCACTGTAAGTACATGATTCATCATAACAAGATCAGTCAAAATGTGAAATGAAAAATTGTGTAATAATATACTCCATGGATATAATGTTCCATTCATAAAAACAATGTATCTAAATTAATGAAAATAAAAAGAGAAGTGTCTGATACAATTTTATAAGTATACTTCTGACAGTTTATCGTTTATTTTATGTTATTACATGCACACACTAGAATGCTTCAAAATACTTCAGTGAATACTGTTTAATTACACACTTTGTGGAAATACACCAGCACTCGTGTTGAGAGAATCAGTACACAGACTTTGAAATAAAGCATTAAACATCAATAATTCATTTCATATTTTGACTCATTTTTAAATAACGAATCATGTCTTCCAATATAATTTCCCCATAAGCTACAAAAAATCTAACACAGTAACCATAAGCAAAAAAGCTACAGATTAGGCTGGAACGAAGTGTAAAGACAGAAATTTCTTTATTATTTATTTTAAAAATGTACAAAGATTAAAAGACGCAAAATTTGTATAATACAAAAATTATTTTGACAAAAACTAGCTTTTGTTGACTGTAGATGGCTAACTTCACTATAAAAAAGCAATCATACAGTTTTTATTTTTTCGTTCCAACCTAATACAGTACAGACACAAAAATAGACATGCAACATTTGTCCTACGCCAACCAATATCTATAAAGACAGCTGACCTAGGCAAATTTTATTTAAAACGAAGATAAATATTTGAAACAATATTTAGCTTCGTTATTTTTAATTACATTATTTAAAAATATGAAAAATATTGACTGCACTGAAATGACAGATTTGTCAAACGACCAATTAAATGCACGATATTTAATTATTCAAAAAGTACAATTACATAAGGCATCACGCAAAATGATTTCTCACTCGAGAACGAGGCAACTGTATTTTAAATGCGAGATAGATAAAATAAACTAGTCTGTTAACTGAAATAATATTTGAAACGAAATTAAATAAAATATGCCCAAGTGTGATAGACACGGAAGATGAAGGTAAATGAGAGCAAGGCCAAGCGTAAACGAGCCCTTGCACAGAGGCTTACTGCATTCAGCCTCGTCTGAACCATCCGAACAGTCTTCGTTGCCATCGCACATCCATGCGAGTGCCACGCACTCGTCGTTCCCCGAGTGACACGTGAACTGTTCCGCCGTGCAGTTCTTCGGCCCTACAAGATAAAAATCGATTGAACCGATTTTTATACCGAATCGTGATGAGATGCCAGATACACGGGCTGAAGACCCCATTTTCGCGCGCTAGACACCGACGATCGTTCAGCTCTATTTTCGTTCGAAGAGAGGGAGACGTCCCAGAAAGCCACGAATTGCATCCCCAGGGTCAATAGCGTTCGACTGAATTTTCGTATTATCTCGAGGGCACTCTGACGGTTTCCAACATTGATGCGCGGTTTCTGCTTATTTTCGGCGACACTGTACATAGTCCTTAATTCGTAACCCGAGTACTTGCTTTAATTAATTATTTAGACAGCGTTCACTGAGGGCTCTTTCAGGTACACTATTTCAGATGCCCAAGACTGCAGTGGATATCGACTGTATTTTGCCTTTCGGTCCTCTGGCGAGAGAATTACATACTCCTTGCAATTAAGGTTTAGTCTATTTCTATAGCAAATCAGTGAACAGACATAGATAAAAAAGAAAAATATATAATGCTGACTGCATGGACTGTTATCGAACATACACTACTGTGCATAAGTGTTTGGGCACTTACACATTATTGAAGATGTGTGAAATACCTACTCTTTCTTATTTATATTAACTGATATTAAGGGAATTTATAAGTTCAAGAATCTGTTTCCAATTCTCTCATAATTAAAAAAGAAAGTAGGATTTTCCCATCGTAATTCCATACTTCAATCTTACAAATATTTGACATCCTTTTTATTGCTAGTTTAAAAAAATATATGATTGAATTTGTATGCTTCCTGCGGGTTGCTAGGTGAATGTAGCTTTTAAATATTATTCTCATCGGTATCTGTAAGCCTTATATAATCGTCTGGGATGAGATTTGTAGCCAAAACTATATTACAGAATTTTACTTGGTGTATTTTACATATTTCAATAACGTGAAAGTGTTCAAGTACTTATGAACAGTAATGTATTTTATCTCACAAAAAGAAGCCTTTCGTATTCATCTAAAACCATTTTGGCTGGTAAAATCGCGAAAATGCTCATCCAATAATCGCTGGCTGTTTTTCACAAAGTAGATCAGGTTCCTAAGCCAGCTGTCAACAGCGTTTTAGCGCCCTCCACGTAAAAATATCCCCTTAAAGCTTCCCTTTCATTGTCCTCGCTCTTACAGTCGGTAACCAGGTTTATCTATCTTTCAGCCTCTTTTGCTCGTTTCCTCGAATTTGCAACAATTTTATAAACTTCGCGGATATAAAAATAGTATAGCAAACTGCTGTTCGTTTCAGCAACATATCCTCATTATGCAAATGTCTATAATGGCAGATAAGGCGAGTTATCGTGAGAAGAAAACCGACGATACCAGTTTAGAGACGGAGGACTGTGGCGAAGCTTTGGAAACTACAAAATTATACGTTATCCCTCGCATGTGTTAGTAACAATTTCGAAAGTATGTAGAGTACGCTCGAGAAAAAGTGCCTCTCTCGCCTTACGTCAAAAAGGGAAAAAAAAGTAAAGCCGACGTCGCACAGTGTTCAAAAACTGCAATTTATACACAAAAAATTATATTTCACCTTAAAAGTATACAAATTCTTGTGAACAAGTTTATTAACACTATTAACATTAATTTTGCTTTAATATGAGTTTTTTATTATTTCATGTTGAGTGAAAATGAAATTATTTACTTAAAGAAAAAAGAAAATATACTTATTAGAAAAGTTTCAGTGTTACATGAAATTTGTGATTTTAAAATGTATATGAATGACGAAGAAAATCGTAAAGAAAATAATGCAGAACAATACAAAAAAATAATATAGATCTGCTAGCGTTAAAGTTATGTCATAAAAATAGTAGCAAAGAGTAGCTGCTAATTTTTAGAAAAATTAAAGAACTGGACTTAAACTACAAGCTCAATTGGACAAATTCTACTTTAAAAATGAAGAGAACTGTACATTTCCGAACACTGTGCGTCGCGAGGACTATTTTCCTCAGGACGAACGGCTTGCAGATTTAGAAACCTGATATTTACTTTCCCTGGATAATTTATTTTCTTCCGGTGGCCGACTCGCAATTCCGTTTCGATGGGAAACGAGTTCACCGGTTAAGGGATGCAATTTGCGATTCCCGAGACTGGCATCCCCCCTCCTCCGACCTTCCCCTTTCCCTAATAATCTCAGCTGTCGCTTGTTCCGTAGTTTTCAGACGGCTGCCATGCTGCTCCGTTTTTCTCTCTCCGCTGGCTCCTTCACCGACGTGTCCGAGCGTCGACCTGTGTACAGACTTATCGATAACTTACTGCCGCAATTTTTCTCGTCCCGACCGTCAGTGCAGTCGAGCTGATGATCGCACAGCCAGCTTTTCGGTATGCACTCCCCTGGGCTGCACTCGAACTCCGTCTCGCTGCACGGTTTTGATCCTTTTGGTTCAACAATTTTTATTCTTTCACGATTCTGCGGCCTTCGGGGATTTTTGTGTCGGGGGAATACGAGGGAAAATTGTGTCAAAAATTTGGGACGATTTCGAAGATTCTTTTGTTTTAAATAAAGGGTGTTTCGAAAATCATGGCACACATCGTGCCTATGGTTCAAAATTCGACGAAAATCGAGAATGACGAAGTTGCGTGGGAGGCTTCGTTTTCTAGTAAAATGCATTTGAAAATTAGTAAGGTAATAACTGATGTTATGGATTTCATTACAGGCAGCTGTTGTAACCGATTTGGCACAACTACAGGGTGATCAGTTTGACTGGAAACCTTCCGAATATTGGCAGCATTTATTGTAAATGCTGTTGGCATTGGAAGTGCTGCTACACTCATAAGAAGGTTTTCAGTTGAACTGATCACCCTGTATATAATGGCAGAGCTCATTTACAATCAGAATAATACTATTGCCGCCTCGTCTCGATCACAGCAAAGGTCTGGAGTTGAATCTGTAATACCAGTTATTGCATAGTTAGATGCATGTGTACTCGACTAATTCTCAAATACATTTTTCTTGAAAACGAAATCTCCTACGCGATTTTGTTGTTCTTCATTTAAGTCTTATTCTGAGCCATAGAACCTCGCTGACTCGATTTGCACCATGAATTTTGGAACACCTTGTATAACGCCTGACTATTTGAAAGTTTCGAGTGGATTTATTCGTATAGTAGGAAATGCTATAATAGTAATAAATTTTTAGAATATACAATAGGTGTTGAAAGTATTTGTGCACTAGGCTGAAACATTGTCAGTTTTTAAGTTACTGTAACTTTATGAAAAAGAGTTGTATAGTATAACTTCCTGGTGTCATTTTAAAGAAAATTTTGTACTTTCACATCCTACTGCTGAATTTTTACGAAGATGTTTCTACAAAGAAAAATAGATGATAAAGTTAAAATAGTTTTTCTATAAAAATAAATAAAAAAAAAAAAAAAAAGAAAAAGTTAATAATTCACAGACTTCCAGTTTACTGAAAAATTTGTTGTTGCAATCGACATCACTATTTATTTGAACACTGAAATATCGCATTTACAAAAACCTTAATAAAAGTTCGTGTGTGATTTTTATTACCGAATTGTTCCACTTTGAATAAAAGGGAATAATCGAAGTTAATTTATATTCTGGATATTTCGATACCAGTAAAACACTTCATTCAAGGTAGAATAACCAGCAATAAAAGTCGCACACGAATTTTTATCGAGGCTTTTGTAAATGCAAAACTTCGATTTTTAAATAGATAGCAACATCAATTACAAAAAAAAAGAATTTAGAAAATTTGGGCTATTTTGAATTTTTACAATTGTTTAGAGAAAAATTATCTTTACTTTCTCATCAGCTGTTTCGTGTAGAAACATCTTTGTGAAAATTCAACTTGCGGATGTGGAAATAGAGAACTCGTTCTTTAAAGTGACCTCATGAAGATTAGAGCACTAACTTTTTTTCATGAAGCTATAGTAATTTGAAAATTGACAATATTTCAGTCTAGTGCACGAAATAAAAAGAAATGAGAAGAATCCAATCGAAAAGCAAACATTAACTTATTTATTTTACAAGCTACTTTAACATAGTTGTGGGAAAACCATAATTTACCATAATTTTGAAGGAGTTTAAAAAATCCTATAATTTTCCCTCAATAGTCAAATCACCGAATGGAACTTTCCGATTAATTTGTTATTCACTTTGCGATTTGATAGCACTAACACACCGTGAATGAGTTATCGACAGCTTATCGATGGTAGAACGCAGTCCCTATGGGACATGCAAACTGAAGTTCCGCTTCTCTTGCGTCTCGATTTTTGGAAAGGGAATCGAACGATGGAAGCTGAATAGCGATAGCTGTCGAGATTCGTTTATACGAGAAGAACGGAAAAAGTGGTGCATTGTTTCGAGATTGATGTACACATTGATGAAATAATGGAAGGAGTCTGTGTAGACGTACCTACTGTGTGACAGAAAAGTATTCATACACGGCTCTTGTTATCGATTGACAGTATTGTTCCAAATAGTGGCCTCAAATAGCCTAGTTTTCATTATATTTATCACTTTTCATTATCGGATAGACAGGCAAACCAGCTATGATGCAAACGATTTTCCATTTTCAGGTGACAGAGGCCGTATTCCATTCGTTCAATTTTGATTTTAATCGCATTTTCATAGCCTATCGATCACTCTTTTGTTAGAGAATTTTCTTATGAAATCAAGACACCTGCTCTTATTTTTGTATATTAGATTAGGTAAATATTAAGAGTTTAGATAAAAAACAATTGAAAAACATATCAGAGCAGAGATTGATTTGACAGAATTTTCTATTAACGCTGGTCGATAACAAAGTTTTTATCACGATAAAACGGGGCAAAATGCAAACTGAGTTTCCACCTACAATACTGCTTTGTGAAAACAGTGAGTCCACAATTTTATGAGAAGTGGAAGATAAAAAAATGATACAGAAGTGCCCAGTTGTGGTTACATTTTAGCTGACAATACGAGGTAGAGACTCTGATCTGCTAGAGTGTAGAATTTAGTAGAGTAAAAATTTAAACTTTTCATATTTTTCAAACTGACAATTCGAGAATCTGGATACTTGCATTGTTCGTGATGAGAGGGGAACAAAATATAGCAGAACTGTCTCGTAATTCTTCTCAATAAAACATGGTAATAAAACCTGACCTCAACTAGTCGTAAGTGTTCATAACGAACAGCTTTTAACAAATTCCAAACCTATATCCGCCAAAATGTTGACTCCGACAACGCAAACCTGAGAGTCACTACTATCCATTCAATCGTAACGCTCGTTAACCTTTGACACGGAACTATTGTTTCCCATTTTAAGTAGCGGCTAGGGAAAAACATGGCTACTACGTCGCGATGCATTCCACGCTGAACAAATTTACGACCAGATCGATTCTCTACCCTGAACAATTACGTAAAAAAAATACGGACCTCGAGCCAATCGTATTTTCGAGCAAAAACTGTGCCGCAATGACTCCGAATATTCTCGATTAGCCGCCACCTGCGCGAATAATTGGAGCATTGACGATCTAATTTTTTTCCCTCGCCCCTGGCCCCTCGTTTTTCACGAACATTTGTATTCGTGCGCTCCAGTTTCAGCCTCCTTTTTTAACCATCCCGTTGAATTACCTTCAGGATATTGAGAGCGCTGAATGATTAAGTTGGCCGAATGCGTTTCTCCGCGTCCCTGTCCAAGCGAATAAATATTAAAAGCGTGCACCGTCGCGCGATAATGGACGTCGTTGAGGTTCCCATAAACCGATCACTCGATTCTCACGATTCGGAGTTGATACGGATCCAAGCTGGAAATCACGACTTTACTTGTTCGAGAGGATCCTCTCTCAGGGATCCCTCTGCAACTACGGAGTTATGTAAATCGAAGGCTGCCTGATATCGTTCGGGGTAGCTGCAATCGTATCGACGCTTTTGTTTGCAAATGCGACTAGTGAAGAGGTCGAGTAACGAGCTATGAAGTATTAAGGAGAGCTTTGTTCGACGTTTGTCTCTACGCTGATGAAAACATCCTTAAACGAGAGTTTTTTTTAAAGAGCTGGATTTCTGGTTTGAGGTTTACAGAATTATTTGACCTCCCGGTTCGAGACACTTTTTGCGCGTGGTTTTTTTTTTCGAAGTATCGATAGTAGTGGTATGATTTAGCGATTGAATGTTTTATGGGCACACGAGTGGTAAAAATAAATTTTTGATATTTGAAATAGATCGCAATGTTACCGTTTTATTTTCTGTAATTTGTGTCGTATGGAGTGTTTAATGATTTATCTTGAATTTGTTATTGTTTTATACTGCTTGGTGAAATGTAAAAATGTATCTCTTTTTATGGTTCAAGTAAATCTTTTACTTTCACGATGGAAATTTATTTTACCTGTATTTTGCATTTTGGAATAACGATCACGAGTTAGCAAAGCAATAAATTTGTCAAATTATCTATAAATTATACTGTTACACTCAATTCTGAAACCCTCGTAATCCGATCTCATCGATCACTCCTATCAGCCAGCGCGAACGCTTGTGTCCTGCACCACGTACGAACTATAGGAATATTTGAATATCGAAATTATTCAGTAAGTACTCATGATTACAACTTTTAGTCCCCTTTTCTGAGATGAACCCAATTTTTTAAAACTATTCATATCGTTCAAGCAATTTCTATTATGAAAAAAAGTTTAAAAGAGAAAATAGTAAAAGAAATGAAAAGTACCATACTTTTGCAAAAGGAAGCTATTTCATAACTATATTGTACAGTATGAGGAGGTATTCTACAATAGATGAGTATTATAATATATAAAATAAAATATCTGGTATAAAATCAATACTATTCATGTACAAAATGTTCAGCAACAAGTGTCAAAAATTTTGAGAAATATATGTCCAAATAGGATAAAAGTTAAGAATAACGAATTTGCAGGGAAGGCTTCGCTTCAGGCTATAATAATTGTTGCAAAGACGATTAAAGTTCACGTCAAATGTGTCTGACTTGAAGCTTATTCTACTGTCTGCGTGCATTAGCTAGGCGAGGCGCAGAGGTGTCAGTAGAATAAGTCAAGTCAGACAAACGTATTTACTATAATGCAATTTAGCTATTCTTAATTCTCGTCTTATTCAGACGTGTAGAAACACCTTTCAAAATTTCTGACACCTGTCGTGAGAAACTTAGTCACAAATAAGCAAAATGAATGTTCTGAAAGCCCTATGACTTGCGTAAATATCTAATTGCAAGCTTCGATTTCATGATTTCCAGGTCCTATAACCATTGAGTTTCTGGTTTCTATAAACTTCGTAAACTCTGCAAACTTCGTAAACTCCTCCACTCGTGAACATGGATTGCTTAATGTAGTATAAGTTCTCACGATACGTTTGTTTTTTTGGTTTCGAAGCGCCTGAGGAGACTCTAATACGTGTATATGAATAAATGTGCATATGATTAGAAGACTCATGTAATGTTTTCTTTTCACTGTGGAAGAGTTTCATTATGCATGAGGAATGTGAATACGTGCATTGGATTGCATATTTGGAGTTATCATACGTCTACGCAACTGATTTTCTGCGAACATGAATCTAAATCAATCTTTATAACTTTGTACGTGTGAGCAATGAAAAAGAGAAGCGTGTGAAATTAATTATGATGATAAATGTTACAAATTAAAAAAGATAGAATGATACAAATTATATCTTTGAATTTTGTAGATTTAAAGAATTCGTTTCGTTTATTAAAAGTTCAAATGAATATAATTTCTCTTTGCATCTCTTTTGATTATTTTGTATATGAATATAAAAGTAATCATTCTCAATTATCACCCTATAATAAATGTATATCCTGAAATTAAGTAAATCGTGAATTTTACAACGAAATAAAGAATAAAAGAAATACGCAGTTCGTATTACGATCACGAATTTGTGTACCTGCCGAAATTATTATCACAAATAGATAATTAATTTAATTAGTTATTTGAAATTGCCTGCGATTTTCATGCTACAATCAACCGGAAGATGAACGATATTCCAGCATGACATACAGTTACAATCATCGAACTGTTCTCAATCAAATTTACATTAACGATATCGCGACTCGATACTAGTATCAAGGGCACAGATATCGATTAACTCTAGGAAGTCCAAGGGAGGTCAACAATATTATCAATGAATATTTAAATAGCTTTCAATTTTTTCATAGCAAAATAAATCTAAAACAAGGGAAATACCTCATCTCACCCTATGGATTCGCCATATGTAAAATGTGGCCCTAAGGGTGCGAACACATTACTGTTACATCACGTGAAATTACATAACATACTAACAAAGGAAGTCCATAGTGTAAACCAAGGTTTTTCTATTGTTTTAAACATGTAATATGTAACATGATTTCGTGACAGTAATGTGTTCCCACCCTAAACTTCAATATCTCGAAAACAAAACCATGTGACTCAGATCATTTTACCTAACAACCACAGAATTCAGCCCTTCAATAATTTATCCAGTACCAGAATATAACATTTGTTGCAACAAGCAAACTCATTGTGTCGGTTTGTTTCAGATCACGTCCCCAGAAACAATGCCTTAACACTTTACCAGTAACCTTACCCAATCCTGGGGCAAAGCGAACAGCTGGCACAAGACCTGGGCGGATAGTTAGTGAAAGGGTGTAACTCGTAAAGATCTCGTGCAACAAACGATAAAGCTTTCGCGCTAACGCGTTCTGCCAAACTACAAATAAACAGTACAAAGGAAACCGTACGGTTAATGAAAATAACTGCCGTCAAAGCGACATCGGTTTAACTACGTTATACATATCACGTTTGAATGAACCGACGTGACGATGTACAAAACAGTCCCCGTCGTCAAACATAACGACGAAACTTCATTATGAAACTATTCCATTAAACGTAATACAAAGCGCAAAAGCGATCGGTAAACAGGAATTCGCGAGATTGATTTATAGTATACGCGTAACATCTAGGTCGCGCGCTATTAAACGGATGCATGTATCGATAGCGAAACAGCAACGTCAATACACGGTGCAATTTAATTACGAACGATAATAGCGGCGCCGACACTTAAGTACAGGTCAGAAAGCGCGTGATTATAATTCCAGCCGCGATGTCTGATTATAGATCGCGGAGTTGTCGGCTCCGTGACGAAACCGCCATTAAGTTGTTCGGAGAGCAATTTTAGATTTTGAAATGTGCAACGACTGCCTGGCGAGGAGTTCGACGGAGACACGTTCACCGATTATTCTGCCGCGTGTGACATTCCACTCTGCGCGGAACAAAAGAATTGTAAATCGTAGGGCAAAACCTGATATGTCAGATGCATCTTGCCCACTATGTCACGGATTACTAATTCATTAACGCAGACGTATTACCATCGTTAACGTTGACCGATCGATCTACCCCTTGTCATTCTCTGTTATTTATCACTGTAACTCCTTATCAATTTTATTATCACCGAATAATGTCGGAATTCCTCTGTTTTATGCACCACATTTTCGCGTCCGAAACTCATTCCAGTAAATGCATTAGAAAAATGCAGGTGAAATATTACACTAGAGTGGAGATGAAATAATCAAATTAATTGAATCCAAGTGGCTTGAATACAAGCGATTTGGGACAATTTGAGCAGTGTGAATGTGAATATTACTTGAATTGAAATATACTTTCAAGCTTCAAGTGAAGTTGACGTCCTTTCAACTTTTCCTTGCCTCGAGATACATATTAATTGATGTATACCATGATGTATACTGTTACCCTAGAAAGCAAATTTCAAGTAAATCGATCCACATGTGAACGTCAAAAAAGCTGTCAAAAGTGAATGTCTCGTTTGGAAAATACTTAATCAAATAACCAGCATACACCACCTCTTCCGATTGCACTTTTATTATTTTTGCATGACAGCTTGACTTTAAGTCACATTTCAGTTCAAACCACTTGAATCCAAGTAACATGACTTGCGTGAACACGAACTTGACATCAAGCTACTTGAATCCAAGTGGCTTTTGCAAAGAATCGTTGAAATATTTTTCATCTCCAATTTCAGCTCTTCGATTCAAACTGCAGCATAATTTGACACGAAAAGGGTCAACGAAACTCGACAAGCTTCACCCTGAAATTCGAGAGGACAACCGGAAAGGACTCGCAGCGTTTCGAAGGTAACGGTAGCTTTCGTTCGTGCATCAATCCGTCTCACCTGCGCGAAACCGGTCCGAAAAGTTGCACTTTCACATATTTGCGTCTAGAGGAGGAAAGAATCGCGTTACGCTGGTCGATCCAGAATCGTCTTCGCTTATCGTCTCGATTCTTCTTCCTAAAAGTCGACGCGAGAAAATTCGCTTGGCTTCTCGTCTTTATAAACGTGAGAGAAGTTTCACAACTGATAGGACAGTAACGCGATTTATGATGTTGACGAGGGGATGATAAGCTCACGTTCCCACTTATACTAGAAAACTTCAGGTGTTCCAAGAAGTTGAAAATACTGTTTACTAGATCTGACTTTAGATACTCAAATTTTAAACGGAGTTCGATTAAATTTTAATACTTGCAATTTTATGAGAGTTTGAATACTTGAAATATTTGGGAGAAAAAATGCCTAAAAAAATATCATTCTTTGTACATAATATACATCAACAGTAACCTTCGATTAATTTATATTAAAAGGATCGTATGGATCGAAATGATCCACTTGAAATTTTTCAAATTAAGTTTTCAAATATTCAGAATGAATACTGGTAATAAAATAACAGTAACTTTAAGACATTTTTGAAGACTGAGGATGTAATAAAAATATATGACTGATTTTAAGATGATATGGGTTTATTATTTGATAGACAAAAACGCTTTAATCTTTCTAGTATTTACTATCATATATTTTTCATGGTTGCAAGCACATGCTATACCTACGTATACAAAATTTGTAATTTCCATGTAACAATTATTACATATGACATAATATTTTTTTACTTTTTGTAGAAGTAAAGTTATTTGACTCTGATAGACTATGAATTAAAGATATAATACTGTGCTCTGAGCAGCTTACGGCACGAATGGGAACGCGACTTAAGTCAACATCCTATAGGAAGACAAAATGGGGTAAGTGTTCAGTTTCATGGACCATCTCCGCGCAATCTCGTCGCCTGAAACTTTAATCATTTTTGCACGAAAACGGCTCGTTTGTCACGTATCATTCTCTCACGATTTTTACCCTTATTAAAACAGAACTCAAAAAGAGCAAAAAAATATGTTTACAAAGTTAAACAAACGTCCAAGTACGATCGATATCGAGTGATTAACGAAACCCTAAAATAATCAAATGCCACCTTCCTCTGCTTATGTACCAGCTCGTTTCAACTGAATATTAATTAACGAATGCAGGGCATGCGCATAATATTAATGCCAGACTCAACGAGATCGATGTAACGCGCATTGTCATTGCGTTATTAATAACAGGATCTCGTATTGCAATTTACCTCACTGGATAATAACAATGTACACTATATTACGATAAGAATGATATCAAGCGTGGTAATCAGGGTGATGGGCGACACAGGGTTTATCTCCACATTCGTGGTACGAATAAACTCGACGATTAATGTTTTACCTGGTAGACACCGCACAGTGTGATATTTCTGTAATTTAGGAGAATTTAATTCTGAAATTTAATGTTGTTAGAACATTTCCTGATCATTCTAAATTTGAAAGTAATAACTCAGTGACTCAAAATGAGTAGTATCTTTAATATTATATTGCATTTAAATAAGACAAACATGGCTTAAGCAAAACCTTCTAAATATATACAGGACAAAAATAAAAACTTGTCGAAGCAAGAATATCTATAATTGACTTTTGATTGTTAATGTATTTATTTTGACAATTATTCCATTCTTTAAGGAATGTTTTCAATATATTTGGTTTAAGGTTTTGCACCATCAGGATGATCTACCTCGCGGATATTTATTTAAATAAAACATGGCTGCAGTTTGGAACAAGATCATTTTCGTTCACCCATACGATATATTCCCACGTGTGATTCAGTTGTTAAACGTGACAAACGAACCACTCGCGAGTAACGCCATTCCTTTCTTTGCGTGCTGCTCCGAAGTGTAAACGATACGCTTATAGCTGGTTTATGGGGAAATAAAACGGTCGTAAGACTCGCAGTAACTCTTGCCACTCGTACTTTCATTTAGTCAGTATCAACGTTAAAGATCGATTTGCCAGATATGAGATACGGATAGTCGGGGGTGAAGAGTTAAGGATCATTCAGATTAGTCAAGTGCCTGAATTCATGTAGCTTGACTAATCTGAATGAGCCCTGAATGAGTCCTTTAAAGGGACACGGTGCAATTTATCCTGAAGTGATTTTCACTTGTTTGTAAGTTGTGGGTCCTTTGGTGCTATTGGAATTCGTTAGTCTTTCATATCTGAGGCTTTGATTCTGATCTACAATTGTTGAGGAAATCCACGAACTATTATATCTATACGAGTCTTTGTTGTATTTCACAATCCAGGTTCTCTAGAAGCACTGAAGATGCTCCAGTATTTGAGAAGATGCTTCGTAGTATTACAATGCATCGTAGGTTTGAGAAGAATCGTGTAACTGTTTTCACTTCACTTATTCTGGAACCTCCACACAGTGCTCTAAAGTTATACTAAGAAAGTTTTACAATATTGTAGCAATAAATTTATAATATTACATTTCATTAAACAGCGAGAACCAATTTCCTCGCAAATAAACTTAATTGGCTTCGTTACTACAACAGCACTTTATAGATACACACAACCGGGATCCTCCAATAACATATTCTTATGAGCGATGAATATCAAATAAATTCAAATAAATCTGCTAAATAAATAGTCATAAATTGTTATGACTATGATGTTAAAGCCTCGTATTCTTCATCGATACATCAAATTGCATACAAACAAAATTTACACCCGAAAGCCTCTAACGAGTATTTGTACTTTCATTACCAAGTGAAAAACACTTCTGTACTAACAAATAAAGCAATATGTATTGAATCCAAATTTCCAATTTTATATGCAGTAATTAAATACAAATAGTATCGTAAATTTATACTGGCATGCAATGACTCATAAATTCGTTCGTATGCATGTATATACGAAAGATTAGTTAGTACTGGATATTACTTACTGTGATGTATGATTCTTTTTGTTGATTTACCTCGTTTCAGGTTTTATGATCAAAACTTGCTTAATTTCCATAATATTAAGACGAAAAGTATAGGTAATACACTTCAATCGGTCAAGTCTTACTCGGTTCAGGTTGGCATATTAAAATTCTCACGACGTGGGCAATTTTATCCCCGTATTGGTTCTTTAAAAGTTCAACAAGGAAAGTGAGCGGGTAATGCGAAAATGAGACCAAGAGGCCGAGACTGGACACTTGAAAGGCATGCTACACATATTACAATATAGATACATATCTTCAAGTATTAATATCGCCAATACTTTAATTTCTATATCTAATATTCATCCTATATTTTTGAGAATAGTATATATTGGTGAAATTTTTTCAAGAAAAATACAATTAAGCATGATATAAATTGGATTAATTTTAACAACGATCTAAACAATGATCGTAGCAAGACCTATCAATGGCACTACTACTAACCTAGTCCGATTCATATCTCGCTTGACCTCATTTTTCTCAAGAAAAGTTCGCTGACACATTGCTGCTATTTTTGTAACAATGAAGATTGTAGTGCAACTACTGTATAATTTCTAATTAGATTGTCAATACAGCTGCAAAATTATAATTTTCTGAACACAACTAAATTAATGTAATTCAGATAGAGATTGATTTTATCCTGTAAATATAATGTCAACTTAAGAATATTTTGCATATTTTACTATGTGCATTTTATACTTATAATGTATATCATGTACATGTTAAATGTGTCCCAGGAATGCATAAATATTCGTGATCTATTAATATTTCATATATTTTCATTACACTCAGTCACATTCCATATCGAACCTGTATAATCAGCCTGCGGATTTTTATGCAATTATTCTCATAAACATAGTTAAAAAATTGTAACCAAAATAGAAAGTTTCTTTATCCTTCAAATACTATTTGCACGTTACTTTTCATATTTTGTATAGTTTTTAATATCATATGTATTCTGTAACTCTGTACCCGTTTAAGATGTCCATAAATGCCTAAAAATCCGTTCTATTTATAATATTCCACGAGCACATAAAACCTGTTGCCGAGAATGAACCTTTAGCCTCACTAAATTCCTCTGACCCTCGGCCAACCTGACCAAACCAAGCAAACTTGCCTCTTCAAACTCAAAACGTCTAATAGATGTGTTTTCTAACGAATAATGTTCTGACGACTATCTCTGAACTTGTCTCGTTCATACAATAAACAGTTCAGACATATTCGTCAGAACATCAGTTCATCGGAACACGCATCCACTGTGACCGCAACTTAAATCTAACAATCCTCCATGAACTAATACTCCAGTCACTATATCCCCAAGATTCTCAAAAAGAACCCCCTAAAGACCAAAGAAAGTGAAACAATCGACTTACTGCAAACCGCTGGGTCCTCGTCAGCGCCATCGTGGCAGTCCTTGTCGCCGTCGCAGTGCCAGGTTCCAGGTATGCACCTGCCGTTCGTGCACTTGAAGTACGAGTCGTTGCACTTCGGCGTACCTGCAAGCCCAGCGTCGTCGTGGTGATCATCAGCACCGGTGCGTGTCAGTAAGAGCGCGATGCAGGCGAGTTGCATCAGCATGCACGTGTACCGCCTCCCGCCCAGATGCATCGCGCTACCAGCGAGCCGCATGCTCGCCTCGGTGGATCCCCGAATACCAACACTACCCGAATTCGCGTTCCAACGTTCCCCCGCGTCCCCCAGCACCTTCTCGCGCTACTCCAACCGTGTTGAATCCAATATAAAAGCTTTCAGCGAGCTCCGCCAGCTCCCCCGACCAACTTAATATTTCCGCAGAAAATCGTCGATGGCTCCACGGCTGGCAACGGGACACAGAGTGGTCCGATAAAAACGTCGGGCGGTCTCAGCGTCCACGAAAAGTGTGCCGGGTCGAGGCAACCAGGCAGAGCGAGTGCAGATACCACCGAAACAACACCCGAGGAACGTCTATTCAGAGCATCTTTCGAGCTCCATTGGCTTCCTATCTTCTCAGAACGAAGTCCTCGATCCCCCGCCCTAATGCTTCTCCGTCCACGTTCACGACCTCCTCATGCTTCCTTCGACGAATTGCTCGATCGGGGGCCCACCCCCGAGTTAAACTGTCGTCCGTGAAACGAGGATCCCCTGGTCGAGTCTAGCCTCTCTTTCGAACACTGGGAGACCTCTTTTCGGCCCTTTGTCTACCCTCCTTCCGAGCGAAATCACTGGACGGAAATGGGCGCAGAGCACGGAAAGATCGGAACGATTTTCGCGGGTCTGGGGGCCACGGAGGCAGGAACTGGCCCAACCAGTCGCGGAGAACGCAAACAGAGCGAGGGAACTGTTCCCCAGGAGACGCTGGGACACCGACGACGATGCACTCCCGTTGGCGACTGCGGATGCTGTAAGCCAGACGCGTCGCGCACTGGCCCCTATATATGGGCCTTGCACGCCGTGCAAGTGGCGGCCACCACCATCGTCTAAGGACGGAGCGAGGGAGAGACAGAGAGAGAGAAAGAGAGAGAGAGAGAGAGAGAGAAAGAGAGAGAGAGAGAGAGAGAAGGCGAATGAAACTCGATTGTTGTTCGTTTTTGCGTGTCTCTAACAGAAAGTCGACGCCATTTCGTTTAATCAGGAAACGCGAGCGATCAAGGACCGTCGTGAGCTCCGGCGGATCGAGTTGCACGATAGTGTGACAATGAAACCATTCCTGCTAATTGCCCACGCAATCTGTGACGATTAGAGCGTCAGAACAAGTTCGCGTCGGAGGGAGAGCACTGTGCGTTCGCTTTGCAGTTTTGCTCGTGGGGAAAGAGGATTTGAAGGGAGGCGATTAAGTTGAAGCGTAGAAAGTTTTGAGCGCGTTTCATGGAAATGCATGTTGAATTTGTGTGTAGCAATTGTTCGGGGTGAAATGAGACACTGTGTGATTTTTTGGTGTTTGAGGTTGAGAAATGGGAGAAATTGGAAGAAATAGAATTCTATTAATTCTATTAATATAATATGTTAATTAATTGGTATAGGGACCTACACGTGATCGTATGCCAAAGAGCTACCTCAGGTTACCTTTTCGATTCTATTTCAATTACGTGAAAGAAGTGATGAAATATGTAAATGAATCGCCAAGATACTACTACGTTCAAGAATGGAAGTATTATTAAAATATTATGTGAGGAACTGCAAAATCAGGTTCTTCATATTTCATCCTATATCCATTTCTACTTCTTCCTTAATATTCGGAAAATTACCAGCTATAGAGAAGGAGAGTTCACCATAAATAAACTAAGAGACTACGATAAAGGAATGGGTTTTCCTTAATATATCAAGTATTATTTGAAGATTAGCGTTCCGTGTAATTCCCTTTAAAACTAACTTTCTTTTTAAAACTGCAATTTATGAGCTGATAAAATGGAGAAAAAGCACTGGATAAAAAAGCAACTACATCATTTACTGTATAGCATAAACCGCGATCAATAATACGACTGTGTTAAATCTTGAATTTCACACGGAAAAAGATGGCAGCCTTTTCAGATTCATACCCAACAATGAAAACCTACATGTATCACAGAATTTTCCTCTTTAAATTTAATTTAACCATCGAAATATGTAACAGTGATGATACGACCGATCGATCAGGCGATTCTCTACCAGTACGATCCAGTTAACACAAATATCAGGCTTTGATTATTCGAATACTTCATAAGCACTGGGGCGTTGCAAGTATTCCTCAAATGGCGCAGTATTCAAAGGTTACCCCTCGATCAATTGTAATTATCGAACCTTAATTAATCTACTTCTCAAATTTTTTTCTTTTCATAAAATAATAATTGAAACCCTTGAAAATAATCTAAAGAAAGTAGTACTGAAAAGCTCGCAATAATAACAGAAATAAATATGATTCTTAAAGTATTCTTAAAGTATTCTAGCATAAGTTCGTAAAAATCGCCTATGTTTTGATGCCCCTAGAGTGACGTTACTCTTTAAACGACGAATCGACACAATTCCCTCAGCTAATAAACAAAATGTCGCGTGTCGTTCAGTTTCTTCATTTCGACTACACTCTAGTTAAATGTTCAGACTCAGGCGACATCCAAGCTGGTTATAGAGGTAGAATTACCTATTTAGGCTGAACCCAGATACGTTAAATCAACTTCTCGGTTAACCGAACACGGCGGCGCAACGCGACACGCTCGAAGCTCGTGTGGCTTCGAATAAGCTATTCGCGAAACGTAATCAAGCGCGAATGAAACAAATTTCGATATTAAAAGTCTGATATTGCACTCCTCGGAACCAGGGCCAAGTATCTGACTTGGGGGAGAGTTTGAAGCAAACAGTCAGCGAATACAGGGAGGAGGACAACAGGGTGAAATCGCGAAATTTCGCTCAGCTGCTTCTTTTTTCCTCTCTTATCCTGTTCTCGTTTGCTAAAAACGACGAGACAACAAAAAATGTAAAAATCTGCACTCTGCTGCGAATTGCTGCTAAGAAGATGTTGCTCTATGGAACTCCAGTTATGAAAAGACATTTTTGAGTTTTTTCTCTTTTTTTTTTTTGAGAAACTATAGTGCGTAAAGTGTAATTAATTTGAGTACAATTACCAAAGTTAGTGAATTTCTCGTAAAGTGAATTCTCATCAAGAGATATTAAAAGCAGAAATCAAATTGACCCGAACAATGTATAAGTATTACAGTTAATAGCGCTAAGTTAACTCGAAATAAGTTATGGCGCTAATAAAAATTACCTTCCTCTCTTAACTTCCTTATCATCATATTTAACTTTAATTCGTACCACTAAAAACGTTGCGTTCATATTCCAATCAGACTTGATAACTAGCAATAAAGGAACCTTCCAACGTGTGACAGAAGATATACGATACATCTACGTACCACGAACGATAAGCCACGAACTGAATATAATCGTAATCCTTATTCGCTATAGTCTCGTATAGAGTTCCACTCTTTTACAGGGTATAAAAAGTAAATTAAAGCAACAGCGGGACATGATTATCTCGTTCAATGTGAAGAAAAAATGGTACAGTAACTCCAAGGAATAGTGGAGGTACTGAAGAACTTACGAGTACATATGATCTGCTATATTCTTTTCTAAATGTAATTCATGAAGCTACAATTTTTTTAGTACCTATATGTTTGTCTTAAATTTGTTATTAAATTAAATAATATATAAAGAATGTAGTGCGTGATCAATCTTGACAAAGACTACTTCACAGTTCCACAAGAAATGTGTGAAATCAAAGAAAGTATCTATTTAGGTAACTAATGTCTCAAAAACTTATTCACTCATTCTTGAAAGAATGCGAATTAAAAATATAGATACTCAACATAAGTAATACATGCTAAATATGATGTGACTGAATGACAGTCGTGCATTCATGTATCTGGATTCGCAGGGGTTGAAACTGCCAATAAAAAAAAGTCTCAAAAAATGTGTTAAATCGATGCACGCTTTACCAACTCAAGTACCATTATAAAAGACAACTATTCTTCACTAATAAAAGTTGTGAACAATGGAACAAACTCCGCCAGACGATCCAGCCTACATAACTATAGCTACTTCCTCTGAACGCCCATGTGCATCGCAAAAATTTGAAACGCAATACTCGCGAAGCCTAGATACGTCAGATGAAGTGATCGAAGCTAAAGAGCAATGGACAATGTATTTCTGGAGTCGATTACCCGGAAAATCGATAAGGACGATCTAGTTTTTTCTCCCGGGGCCATGTCTGCGAATGTTTAGTCGGTCTCTCCAGTAAGAAATGCGCACAGAAAATTGCACAACTGTCTGCAGAGCAGATAGAACTGGAATTCAAGAAACGGATCACTGCCGCATGAGTAACTACGTAATTGATCGTGGCGGGAAATCGCGCGTTTAGGCTACACGTGATTTGATTCGCAGAACGAAGGAGGCTGCTCCACGGCTGGAAAAATCGCCAGAGAAAAATCCTGTTACTCGACTGTGCGCCTTCGGGATTAGGGGGAGAGAAGGTGGATCGAGAATAAAAAAAAAAAAAATGGAAAGTCGTGGTAGGTAACTGGGAATAAAGACCAACTACTATGTATTGGGGAACAGAGACCTTACTCTTAAGTTTAACTTAAATCCGAGACGCAATACGAAACTAGATTCTTGCGGTTCATAGGTCGTCGGAGTAATAAATACAAATACGATACAAAAAGTGTGAGATATTATATAATTAAAGATGAAAGTAACGAAGGCTTAAAGTATTAGTTTTAAAAAATCGCGATAAGATAAGTACAGAAACTCCACTAACCAGTGCGTATTATATTATTACTATATTTTATATTTTTTCGTGAAGAACACTTCGAAGAGTAATTGTAAATATGGAATTAAGATGCTGTATCTTACCCTTATTATACAAGGTGTTCTGTAATGAATGGGCAATACCTTAGGGACTGATTGAGAACCTAAAAATAATGAAAAAAATTTTAATAAACGTATATCCTATTTGACCTTTTTTACGAGATATGCGGGGATACTTGAAATTCCTAATGTTAACAGGCAAGGCTTGTTAAAAGTGCTGAAATACTCTGATACAAAATTGAACAAGAGTTTAAACGAATTTGAGGAAAATCGAGGAATATTGGAAGAGTAGTCATTACGTATCGAGAATAGACGTTTCCAATACTGCGTTGAAATGCAAGGTAATCATTTTAAGCATCTTCTATGGAGGTAATCAGATACTAAATAAGAGAACATAAAACTCACTATATATCGTAAACAAAGTTCAATAGAACAAGTGTTTGTATGAACTTTCTTCATTATTTTTAGATGCTGAATCAGTTCTTGAAATATTACCCAATTATTATGGAACACTCTGTATAATTATTCGAAAATCTATATTTTATCGCGTAGGAACTTAAAATGAGATACGTTAAAATGTCACTTTCGAGTTAGGATGCACAGTTTAAGCATATATGCACTCGATTAATATTTCTCTAATTATTTCAAAACGCTATTTTAATTCTATAGAAGAGGATTTTATAAAATCGATTTCGTGAATTCTGCATTCACCACTATCGGCAATCAATCTAAAAACATCCCCCGAGGTCCCTGCAAATCGATCCTGTGCATAATAGAAACGAGACAAATCGTGTTAACTAAAAATATAATCGAGCTCTTAAATGCTTGAATTACTTCTGCAGACAAAATATAATATTCATTCTGACGAAACTCATGAATAATTCATACAGGGAACCGTCGAGGTTTCCTGCAGATTCCAACCGCTTGGGCCAACATTTAAACCCATCTCCCTCACAAAGGAAAAATCGGACGAATTTCAGCGCCCATTTTCAACTTATTTTTCCACGAAGAATCATCGCAATTTTTCATCTGACACCAATTACGCGGCATCCCGTGGACAGCTTCGATGGCTATCAATATCCGATATCAACTCGTGCTGCAAATGGAACCGATGCGGCGTAAAAATTGAAACAGCATGCTCCACGCCGAGTGGAGACCGAAAAAGAGTGAGGGGCAAGGGCCGACGATCAATCGACAAAAACAAATTTCACGCGGGACAATGGCTCAAAACTCGAAAGAGAAATCGAGTCGGTTGTGGAAGGAGTCGCCCCGTGAACTGAAAATATGAGGGGCACGAGGAAACAGGAAGCAATCGACTAGACTTGGTCGAGGTATTAGGACGATACGTAACACGGTTCTACCTATCGGTTTCAATTGCAGACACATACCAGAACAAGATTCCTAAATACAGACTGAAACTTGCTGCTCGCGCGTTCCTCCTTAACGGGGCGCCTCGCGCGAATGTGTGTCGCGGATCGAAGAAGGCACAGAGCCACTTGCACCGAGCTTTAAGCCTTGTATACGCTTGTAGAATGTTTAGACCATATATACTACTAGATAAGACATGTATATAGGGCGTGCACAGAAAATCCACGAGTTTGGTTAAGCAAAGGTAACTGCCCAAGCGTGACGTCACACTGGGTAAAAAATAATCATTCAAAATGGCTGACACGGCATTAGACGCTTAGACGCTACTGACTTACCAAATATTGGCAGAAATATTTTCGAGGGAATATACTTCCAGAAAATGAAATTAAAAAAGTCGATTTTTCTAAATTTCTAGAATAGAATACCACCTTACGAGTAGATTGTGTTACCAAAGTCAACTTCGTTGTGGAGCAAAAAACATTTAATACTCTGTTCTTTGAGCACAATTTATTATTTTTCTCAATTTTCATAGTCTAATCTCAGTTATTTTGTTTGAACCTTTTCGATTTATTCTTGCCCATAGATATCGATGGATTGACTTGAAATTTTTTCATTTTTATTAAATGGTATTAAGTGAATCGAACACCTGTTTTATAAATTTCTTAAGACAATTATTTTCAAAATTCCTTCATTTAGTATACTTAAAAACTTGTTGGAGTTCGTTATAAAAGTTTCATTAAATTTCAGATTTTCAGAGTTTGAGAAAGTGGATCGAAATGGATGGTAAATTTATAGAAGCTGGTAACTTATGTAATCAACTGAACTGATAAACAGCTACTACCTTATAAGTAGATTAAGAGATAAAGTTAATCAAAGATGATGCCGATTTCTGGGCAATTTAGAAGGCTGAGCAAAGTAAATATTAGACGTTGCAGATATGATACTGTGAATGAGAGATAAGATACTGTGTTTTTAACAACTAAGCATTTAAACTGAAGTAATACATTGCTTCTTCTACCTGGTAATAACATAAGTAACATAATCTTAAAATCTTCGTAAAGAGAAAAATCAATACTACCACACTTCATAATCAACTTTCTCAGGTTTGAAACTCTTATAATGTTTCTCAAGTAAATACCTTAAATAAGCAAAATATTTTAATAGTCACAGTACTGAAAAGTCCCTTTAACCTTTTCCCATGTTCTCATTTCAACTTACAAGGTATAAAACGATCGGTCAACTTCTCGTACCACTCAATATAAGTACTTCTATGCTACTACCACTTGAGTAAACGTATCAGAGAGAAACTAAAAATCAATACAGAACTGTTCGAGGATTCTGATTCTCTTCTTTAACACAGACATCGGTACTAATTCTTTAAACCATAAGCGAAAATCGTTTATTCTCTGTTCGCGAACAATTGATTGACCAGTTCGACACAATGGAAAGCGAAGAGTGAGGAGAGCTATTATTAACTAAATCGAACATATTGTATCAATTTTTCACTAACTCGACATAGAAACATGTCGATGGTATAAGCTACACGAATTCGCCATTGTCGATTTTTGAACTGCTAATTACTGATATCCATGTTTACATGAAAATAGTGCTCCTACTGTGCAATGGTTATAGGCAGCGCTCGATAACATGTCAGGAGATTTAAACTTTTGACAGTTACGTAATCTAGTAACTCGAAAATATCAACTTGTCAATCACCATAGTTGATTTCAAATGTTATATGAAATTCGAAACTGTGAACATCTAAAGTTTGTAACCTTTGAGAATTTGTGAGACTTTGAGAATTGTGAAAGAATTTTAAAGAAATTCTTGGTCTCCCGAGGTCCATTACGTTTGCAAGAACGATCACCGAGTGAATTTTCGTGGAGATCGTTACTCAAATCTGGTGTATAACGAACGAGCTTTGGAAGGGAGTTTCACGAATAACAAAGAGGTTCCTACAAATCGTTCGACTTTCGATGATTTGGGGTAACCATTCCTTAACTACGAAACGGATCTAGCTCGTAAAATTTCATGAAATATGCAACGTGATGTAAAAACGGGACAGAGAAAGTTATGAAAAGTTATCGAAAAAATTTACACATCGACTCTAGAGTAACTTATGATATTTTGACTATTTGCATGTCAAATACTCTGTGATTGAACACCATCATATATCTGCAATATTACTTGTACAGTTGTATGTAAATAATAATTTTCTCTACCAATATGATTGCTCTGTCGCATGTAATTTCTAAAATTCAAATAACTGATTTTTTAATATGTACTGTGTTCATATAGCAGTACGTATTTGTCCAACAATGTTCATTCTCCAATCTCCCATCAAATAAACACTATTTGTTCGTTTTCACGAGTTTCATAATTGCAGGAGTATTAATCTTGTTCGGATTACACTGTAAATGAATAAATAAATAAAGAAATAGTGAAAGCTGGGCACACACTGATTAAGTAACAAGAAAATACCTATTAATTTTGAGTATCCACGACCACCTTCCTTTTCACAATTTCTTTCCTGCTCCCTTTTCTCTATTTATAGAAGAAATATCTACTTCCTTGTAAATTTGCTCATTCGTTCGGTATATCGTTCGACAAGCATACAGTGGACAACAGTTGCGTGTGATCGAAAGTAAATGCGAAACACAGGCTTTGCGACGCAAAATAAGTAATTTGCATACTTTCAACGGTGATTAACACACCTATATCGATCATTCAACCTGTTCTTTCTTTACGATCCAATCGAGTCCTCATAATAATGGTACTTGTGGAACTGCAAATTTCAAATTTACGATATCACTACCACAGAACACATTTCCAGAAAATGAGAGAAACAGTAAGGTTTTTCGCAGCTATTCTCCACGAAATGTAAAGAAAAAGTGAAAGAACAAGAGAATAATAACACGAAATTGCGAATTTAGAACCAAAGTGTTGGAATCAAAACACTACAGGAATTTGAGAAGTTTGGGGTTACAGTGCAGTTTAAATTTTTACTATTTGGAGGAACACTCAAGATGAGAAATAAAAACCAGAAAAATGCAACAGCCAACCTCGATCTCCCCCTAAACTCTTCCTCCGTATTCCAGATACGTACCTACTATTGCACGCCTGCAAAAATGCAGGGTATACGTAATTTCAAGTGTAAAAAGAAAGGAAGGAAGAATTAAATAAATAGCTTGTCAAGGCAGTGACCCGTATAATGGCAACCATGATGTCGAGATTACGAATTAAGGGTCCAGAGCGTCGAAATGAGAACGCATTCTTTCCTGAAATTTTCAGTTGTATTCTAGCATTGATTTGACACAGTGAAGAACACGAATAAAATATAAAAAACCTGATCCAGGGTCGGAGGGAGGAAAAATTAAATAAACAACTTATCACATCCATTTTACGTGTAATAGTAACCGCGGTCGTTGGTGGTGGATTCTGAAACCAGGGCGTCGATATTGCATGTAACTAATAATGGCAACTGAAATGTTTCGAATTGCATCGAACTGGTATGTGTGACGAAAAATTCGAATCACTTCGAAATTGAGATTCGAACTCCCAACACTATGTGTAACGTTTGTCTTCTAGTTATCATCCAGCATATTCTACCACGTCCTGAAAACGCGCGAGAAACGTAAATTCAAACAAAGGGGGCGATTAAAAGGATAGGAAATGGCGAATGATAGCAGGAAAATCGATTGATGATAAACGTTCGCAAATATTGCTTTCATCAAGCCAGAACGTCAATTTTTTGTTGAGATGAATATGAGGACCGCCTGTGATTGCATTTCATTCATCACTGTATTTCTACGGATGCACACAGGTTTCATATTATACAGCACGTATCGCAAATTTAATATCGGGTTTAATACTGTCCAAGCTAAAAAACCAATTCCCAGGGTTTTACGAAGCTTTCTGAAAACAGTTTTTCATTCGACCGATTTTTAACGCCGAAGCTGTCCTTCGCTGCTCGAGCAAACAGATCACAATATAGATAGGTAAGATTTAAAAGATATGAATGGAAGTTTAGATTTCAAAAGAGTATGAAGTCTTAATACGCTATTTACTGGTGCTAAGAATTCATTATACTAATTAATGTATAATATTCAGAAAAAAATATCGAATAAATGAAATCGTATTAAATGATATTCTCATTTGGTATTAAAATCAGTTGAAAGTAAGAGTGGTAAGATAAATTTAAGCCAGATCTAATTCAGATTGCTTGGAATAGGATATTATTTAAGTGTCATGAAAATTTGAGCGTCAGTTTAAGCACTGTCAAAACAAAGGCCATCGATTTTAGTGAACACTCAGCTAATTTGGAAGCACCTACTCGTTTATTAAGGGTTGAGATAAAAGTCGTAGCTTGAATAGTTGCCCGTGTACGGACAATAATTCTATGTACAAACACTCAATTAATTAACGAGGGCAAGTGGAAGCAGAAACAGTTTCTCTGTGCTGTTAGCTCTTGCATACCCACGATATCATTTTTGAACACTCACCAATTTCAGAAAGCTAACATTAGGTCTGGTTTAGGTCGCCGTTTTTCAGAATTCATTTTCAGAACGACGACTTCACCGTCGTTTCTCAGAAAATTCAAATCTCATTTATCAAAAAAAAAGGAAATGTAAGACGTTCTTCTTAATGTCTTTGATAATTACTAGACGCTGGTAAGTCAAATATATGAACACCTCTTTCTAAGAAAATATGACTCATAGTTCACAAAATATTAACAATAGTTAAAGCTGATTCATAATCCTGAAATATATGAAGATTAAAATAGTTGAAAATCTAAGCTACAAGATTTAAGAAGCTAATATCACGTTATGTAGAAACGTTTTCTCTATCAAAATTAAAAATCATTCCCCTTAGTCCATCGGTAGTTCCCAAGTTAAACTCGTTCGCTACCAACAGTATTCATAGTACCTAGGTGTCCACACGAAAGGATTAATCCCCCTCAAAATTCAAAGCAAAACGTAATACGTATCACGATACGATGGAAGCCCTGTTTGTGAGATTATGTACGCTCCCAGCCGACCACTAGAATATTCATACGTGGAAACTGAATTTAAACAGCCTATAGACGGTGGAACACGCGCGATACGCGTACACGTCCGTATGCATTCGGACGAGTTCATTTGACCACTCGTAAACGAGCCACAGTATCCGCGAAACGAGATATAATTCCCGCGGAAAGGCGAAACCTCTACTATAACACAGGCATTAGCAATTACTCACTTTATGCAATCAGTACGCGTGACTTCCACGGGGTTAAAAACAGCTCTACCCTAGACCTGACCCCGCCGCCATTTCCCTCGCGACTTTCGATAGGAGCAAAGCTGCGAGGAGACCTCTCGCCTTTAAGGTTCTCCACCCTACGAGAAGACCAATTCACAGGTATCTCGAACTACTTTTTCCCAAGGTGTACGTGTGTGCGGGGCACTTGTAAAACGCTCGCTATAAAACGGTGCTCGTAATATCCCGTCTTTCCGGCGCTGCACAATGCTGCGCTTGAAATTTAGCCGCTCTTAGCCCCCTCCTCCCCCGCAGCGCCGACAATCCACAGCAAAGATACGGAAAATCGCGTAACGAGAGTTACGTCCAAGTCGTTAACTTGGCAGTCGACTTTACGACGCGGAATATTTTTCAAGCGACGAGTCGTGTTAGCTCGAAGAACGCGGCGTGTTCCACTTGCGCGAATAATTGCGGCGGGGGTTCTAATGGTGAAACTGCAACGATATGTTGAATGGAATAAGATATCCGCTTAGGGGAAGAAAAACGCAGATGTGTTTTTCATGGTCTTTTTTTTTCAGGGGTGAATAAAATGGGATTATACTGGAAGGGAATTTTCAATATTGGAAACTGACATTCTTTAAAATATCATTTTCAATACCGTGCGCTTATAGAAAAATATCAGGCTACTGTCTGAAAGTTTCAAGGAAATTTGAACTTCAGGAGTATGATGTTGGAGGTATTGGAAAAGAATAAAGCACTTGCCAGTCGCGCCCTGGGCAGCGTGAGCCTTCTGCGTTATAATAAGATTCCTCTGTGTGCCTTGTTTCCAATATTGTAGTACGTAAAAAGTCTACATAATGCATGTATCTATTGGCTGGGTCTACTCCAAAATGTATAGTGTTCGAGAAGTGTTGGGTATCAGCTGAAAGTGGTTTGACTTTTCAAGCTGATTATTGAGAATAAAATTTGTCGTTATTGCCCTTTGGCACAGTGCAATGTTTAGAATTTTTAGAAAAAAAGGGAGTTTAAATTTTGAGTCAATCTCGCAGCAGACATCACACTGCAGGAAGACTTCGTCGTGGGAAAGTGCAACGGTCATCTAGTTCCGATGTGGTCTTTTGTATCAAATAGAGACCAATCAGAGCCCGTTAACGATTTCTGACTCAATTGGGATCAATCGAAGGCTGGCCACGCTGAAAAAGCAGCAATGTATAAGGGAGGCGGCCGAGCAGAAGTAGCGCTGACGAAGTCGCGGGGAAGGGGGAGAGAAGCACCCCCTCTCGAGAAGCGGCGAAGGAGCAATCGATGCGGCAGCCGTGTGTAGTGATGGGAGTTCGAATCTCAGCTTCGAAGGGATTCGAACATTCTCAAGACTATGAATACTCGAATCGCTTCGAACATGATTCGAAGCCAGAAACTCTTGAAAGATAACTCAAACTTTTCAAACTCTGCAATACTTTATGGTAATAAACTTGGAGAAAGGTATACATTGGAACTGCTTCTAAGATTTTTAATTATTACCTATTTCTCAAGACCCATTGAATCTCCCAAAACTTCGAAAACTATCAAGACTTTCAAGAGCTCTAAGCTTCGAAGCATGTTCGAAGTGATTCGAATTTTTCGTCACACGTGTAGATTCGAAGCGGTTCGAAACGTTTCAGTTGCCATCACTAGCCGCGCGTCGACCAGGCCACGAGACTGCGATTCCCTGATGCACATCGTCGCCGATCGCCGGCCACGACTGGCTTTCACCATAATTATATGGTGTATGCCGAGGGCAGGCAGTCCTGGCGTTCGTGCATGCGTCGTGTTGCAGCCGAATCGGTGCCCTGCTCGGTGGGGACTCTGATGCAACTGGTGCAAGCCTTGCGCTACAAATTACGATAGCCCTAGGCGCGGGAACTGGCCAGCGGGTTCGAGAATGCCAGAAGAGGAGCAAGAAAAAGTGGCCGACGAGGCAGGGGGAGGGCGACGACCAAGTTTGGAACCGTGACTGGAGCCTGACCGAAACGATGGGGCCCTCTAAACTCTGGTAGCCCTGATGGAGGAAGAGTTTCCTGTTGGTCTGGGATGGAGAGACATGTTGCTTTATGTATTTCAGGGGATTAATAGTCTACTTATCATGCTTCGATTTTTTATTGCATACAACTGCAGTTCAGTTATAGACACTATATTGCCAGTTTTTTTTTTTATTTTTTGTAACCTTGTGAAAAGAAGTTGTACAATAACTTTCCTAGGGTAGTTTTAAAGGGTAAATCCTTTACTTATACATTTCTAAATTGAATTTCCTTGAAGATGTTTCGGCACTAGCAAGCGACTGAAAAGGTGAAGATGGTTTCTTTTCTAAAAGATTTTAAAAATTCAATTGGTTGTAGTTTTCTGAAAACATTCTTTTGGCAATTGAATTTAGGATGAATTTTAAAACCAAAGTCTAATGTTTCTAATAATTCTCATAAATGTCGATTTACAATTTTTTATTGTTGTTTTATTCCACTTTGTTCGTTCGTTTACATTAGTGAAATTACTTGACTTTAAGTCTTTTGAATTCAAATACTACTGAAATTCTCCATTCTACCAATAGTATAAATGAATTAATGTTTATATTCACTCGCGCACATCACGCCATCTCTAGTCTGTTGTTTTGTAATTTAGTCCATTATGATGAGAAAATATAGAATAATATCTCATTTGGAATGGGAATATTCAGATAATATACTCTGCAGAATTATTGTTTTGATTTTGGCACTGAGATGAAGTAATTCTTATACCAAAAACGAAGGCAAACGATTCAAAATAAATGTACAATTCTATTTTGTCATCCAAAAGTTAATGATGCAATTTTCTGTAAATATTATCATAAAAGATAAAGTGAAAATTAATTTAAATAAATATACGATGGATATAATAATTCGTAACTTGCTATCATCAGAACAATTCTCCAATACACAAAGACTATAAAGAAATCTTCATTACATAATTCCTTGAAAGTAAAGCACTTTCTATTACATTCCTTATACAGCTGCATAAGAAATCCACAAACTCAACAAATTAAAAAAGTACCAACTTAAAATCTGAAATATTAACTAAAAACCATTTCTAAAATAAAAAGCACGAAGAATCACACAAATATACGTCCACGATAGAAATTGTAATAAATAACAAACTTAACATGTCAACAGCGAATTCATAAAATCTGGAATCTTCTTAAGCTTCAGCTGCCACAGATATCAATATTGTATATCATCGACGATATAAAATATACATTAATTATTCTCACGATCGTGTTGCCTACAATCATGATGAAATCGTACGTATTCCTTGCATCCTTCTCAAAAAGAAATACCTAAGCCACAGGAATTCCCAGAATCCTGTCCCAATTTTGTTTTCGCGGAAACAAGAATCCTCTCCGTTAGTCGATGCGCTTTCCTTCAACTTTGTACACGAGTCTGTAGACGCTCCGAGCAAAGTATGATGCAAGTCGATACGAACTTTGCAGGTCTGCCCAAGGTATACGAACAAACGGAGGAACCGTGTAGACGGGGAACGAGAAGGGGAAAGGAACGAGCCTGGAGGAACAAAACAATGCGAAGTCGGTACAAAACGAAGATCCCGAGGACCAGAGAGGCTGGCGGCCGCTTGTAAAGTAAGATTGGTTAATTTGGAGTTAAACGTCGCATCATTGTGCCCTATTGGCACCGTTAAATCAAAGACGTCGCAGGGAATGCGAGAGCCTTGAAGATGCCGAGTTGAAAATTACTTCGTTGCCGGAAGTGCAGGAAACATTTCCCCTTTGTGAGTTCCTCGTGTAACGAGTATCGTGACTATCAGTGGACGGTGACAGGGGGCAGACGAGAGAAATCTGAGCGAATGCTCCTTTACGAAACAGAAACAGACCAAGAATCGTGTGCCTTTGCTTATACAGCGAAACAGAAATCGCGTCTTTGGAAAATTTCAGCAGTGCCTTGAGGGACTATTCTTGTTCGCCTGGGTCAAGAAAATCGAATTCTTTGCTGTTGGCTTTTTACGAATTTCGTTGGAAAGCTAGAGGGTTTATAAGTATAGATCTGTGAGCGGAACACTAACGTTAATTTTGTTTAATTTTGAACATAAATTTCAATAAAAAATCAATACTACTAATGAAGAATAAGATATATTATCATAAAATAGAATGTTCAGTTAGTAGAACGTAATTCAATCAAGTGTTGATTTAGTGTACTGGGACATTTGACATCTTAAGCGTTCAGCTATTGGAACATTTACTTTATCTGATGATAAGGCAAAAGATATAGATTGCAGTTTCAAAAAATTGGAGTTTACATCTTAAGGGGTTTCCCTATTGTAACTCCCTCAAAACTAGTGGAAACTTTGGAAATTAATTCTGGAGAAGTTACATATACGATTTTATTCATTTCTGTTGATTTATTAATATCCATTTCAATAACGTCAAACGTCATACTGCATACGCTGCTGAATAGTGCACATGATTTTAGCCGTCTGATTGAGCTGATACAGAAAAATAAATTTTTTTTTATAATTAAACTGTGTTTGCTATCGCGTGACCGAGTTTTTTTATGTTATCTTGTTTAACTGTTGAGAAAAAAATGTTTAAATTTTTTTCCACGATTCTGAAACACAAATTTACACTGTTATTGCTTGAATTTCGTAAACAAACTATGATATTTAAAAAAATCATTCGTCATGCCATAGCAAATACAGATGGCCAAAATCATGTTTATCAGTACAAAGAACAACGTTGGACGTAAAATTACATAACTGCAACAAATATTAATATTTTAAAAAATTTTCGATGTACATTTATTGAGATAAATATTAAGCTAATTACCGAAAAGTAATAAAGACCTATCTGTAGTTTTGAGGAAGTCAGACTAAGGAAACCTCATAAGTGATATCTACAAGATGGAATTTTTATTTCTATTTTAAATAAAAGGGAAGCAAATTGAAAGAACGTTACCCTTAAAAAACGGAAATATGATAAAAGTATAATCCTGTCGCTTATAACGAGTTGTGAGACTACAGCGAATCGAGACCTCGAGCTTCCTTTAGTCCACGAAAACAGGTTTTGCAGAAGTGATTTGGTAAAGAATCGAGGAAATACGACGAAGAGGATTTTGCGTGCAACTGATCGACGTGTTCCAAGAAGCAGAAGCAGCAAAGCGAAGTCGTCGCCTCTATGGCAGATGTCCGGTTCCATCAACGATGTTGCTCTCTGTTGCTCTTTTACTGGATAGTCTTCATAACTTCCAGAGCCTTTCTGATCGTCCAGGACGCTCCAAAAGCTACGTCATTTGAAGTAACGTAAAAGTATGCTTGCTTAAACAATCTCAGTTATCACCATGTTCCGCGAAAGAAATAGAGAAATAAACATTAATTACGTCTTACTCTATGATTATATCCGACTCCCTCTTCCTTATCTATTTTGCAAACTTTTATTTTATGAGTTACGCAACTTGTGGAGCACTCTGTACGAAGAAACATTTTTGAAGCTGCTATCTCTTTCTGCCTGCGCAACATAATTTCACACATCAACGGGACATAAAAGCCTCACCTTTTCACTTAATGCACAAGTTCGGTGCATAAGCTTCTACTATTCTATACATTTTTTTTCCAAAGCTTGGAGCATATTTCATTTTTAATATTCGCGATGAATTATCGCTACACACTTTCGAGAAGTTATTTTAACGTCGAAACCATCGAAGCTATTGACATTTCCCACTCGCTTGTATAAGTCTTTCCCAGAATTGGGAGGTTCGCTGAATTAATCAAGTTGCTCAAATAAAATTCCTATTACCGTTCGTTCAAATCCCATATACCCTCATTTCGAAGAGTCAATACCTGAAAGGGTCTACGCGATACGAGAAATAGAAGCATGAAAATAACTCAATCTCTCCAGGCGTCCCGCAATTCGAGACATCATTCCATTCTCGCCCAATGTTACAGGAAGCTGAATGAAATCCCCAGAATTCCTGCAGTTCTTTACGAGCGTCGATCCAAAGCGTCGGAACAATGTTCTATTGGCTGTCATGCTGGTGCATTCTCGACAGCCCACGGAGGAAAAAAGTGCATTGGAAACGCTAGTCTGATGCAAGATCGCGGTGAGTCTACGTATGTTGCCGATTCCCATGTCTCGTAACAGATAAAACCATAAAACTAACAAGGACGCCTGCTTTTTCTATCGAACTATCCCCTTCACGAAATTCCACCTCACCAAAGCTATAATCCCTTGGTCTTCAAATTAGTGTAATTATCAACTCGCGTAATTTGCCTATGTAATAATAACCCGTTCTGGTCTCGTATATCGCATTGCATAAAATAAACATTAGGCCTCGTTCTCGATGCGCGGCGTTATCGCGATATTCCGCGCACAGCTGGGAACAATTCGTAATAGGTGTGATACGAGGACTGTACTTAGTTTCTGCGGTCCAAACAAATGATTTCTGAATATGAGAGCTGCAGCGTTTGTGACTAAAATTGATACAATTACCAAAACTATAACAACTTTCGATTTACAAATTTTTTAATTTTATTATAGAACTGTTGGATTCTTGAGTTTTCTAATGTTCAAAACTTTCAAATTTTGTCATTCTTCAAGTATTAAGTTTCCAAATTTGATCAATGTTTTCATTATTTTCTGTAAAACATATATCAGTAGTCATTTAAGTACAACATAAAATGATGTGAAATAAATTATAGAGTAGCATAGATTCGTTAAACAACCAAACAAAATTTCGCGTTTATACCTGTATCTACATACCTAATACATCATATAACATAGGTGATAGCAGTTTCATATATAATTTGCATTTTGAGAAAGTAATGTTCACCTCTTTTTTTCATTTTTACCAGCATCAGATCAAAATAAAGTTTACAATGAATAAAGTAGTAAATAAATAAAGCTTGCAATACTCATTTTCTCCAGCACTATGTAAACACTAGTTCATGGTCTTCAAACCCTGCGTTAACATTGCACTGTTTTATAAAATTGCATGAACCAGGGATCAATCTCCCTACGAATCGAAAACTTTAGGTTCTGCATTGGGTTAATTGAGATACGAAGTAATTCATTCCTAGATAACTTCGCGTGGACGAGGTCGCAGTGGTACTTATCGTTCCCTACAGTGTGGTTCACCAGAATCGGACCGACTGTTACCAAAGAATGTGTCCATCCACCCAGCTATGAACAAAATATGAAAAGAGATCGAGAAGTTAAATCAAAGGTTTGTAAGAAAGTAACGACCACTCTAAGTCCTTTATACTTTCATCCCCCTTCACCTTGCACTCCTACTGCGCATCGAATCGAGAAATAGACGCCGATTCACCTAATGAAAGTTTTTATACCGATGAATATCGTGGATTTTTGATTCTGTACGTTTTTCAACGCATTAAGAATTGAATGGTCGAAGTCAATGTGGCATAGAATTTCTAACTTCTAAAGTACTTACACAATGTTTTTTACACAAATTATACGCTTGTGCGATGATAAAAATGGTGTAAATCCATGAATTTGACTTGTAGATTCTGTATGAATATTTAAATATGAACTAAGCTTAAAATTATAATAAAAGACATAGTGTTGCATCCTACATGATCATTAGACTGCAGATTTTTATGCAAATTCATACGTTTATGAGCACAATTAAAGAAACAGAACCTAAATAAAAATATACTTTATCTTTCGAATGTTATAATATGCACTCTATTTTTCATATCTTCTGCGTTTTTAAATATCTATTAAATGTACTCTCTAACTTTTTACACATTTCAAGTTTTCATAAATGCACAAAAATCCACAGCTTTGCAGGATAAAAGCAGAATCAGGCACGTAGATTCGTGAATAGTTAAAAGATTAATGGTGTTCGATAACTTTCATTTACTGAAAAAACTAGATGAGCTAGATTAAATAGGACCATCTATTCTTTGTTAGTATTTCACAACTATGATAAACTAAAAAATATTAGAATAGCTTACTTTTAATATTACATGCTATAAGCAAAATATTGTGTTAACAGTGTATTGATTTCAATATGCAGATCAGCGAACGAATCTGGAGAATTTAGTAATCGTGTTGATAAAGAAATTGGCACAGCACAGAAAGTTCTATAATTATCAGCACCCCGGAAAATACATTCGATTATGAAAGAAATATATCGTCGACACTGCGTTGCATCGAATCTTCACTACGTGTCGACGAACCAATCAGAAACGATTATGACCATCGATGTATCAATAATAACAATATCAAAACAAGTTGTGATCGCTAAAGAAATGATACGACTATTTGCGCCTTTAAAAAAGTGACGCCTGAAATACTCATATGAGATTGAAATCTTCTCATATAAATACTTATTGCAAAAACATAGCGTTGCAAACGATTTTGTAGTTATTCCGCTTTTTCGAGCCAGATTCAACATGATTAAATAATAAATAAAAATAGTAGATACTAAAATTCATAAATTTTCAAATATTCCAATATTTAAATATCTAAATGTACAAATTTTTAAACTATTTAAATTTGTTTTAATTTCCGAGTTTTTGCCTCTCCTCGCAATCATTATATATAAGTAGTTCTACATACAAACAGCAATCGTAACTCTGTCAATGTACAGATAATTAACAGTAAGTAGGCAACTCTGTAATCTCTCCGGAAGATCCTTGATAATACATGTCAAGCTCGAGGTCATTGGCGCCTGCTTCGAACTATACAATCACGAATGAAATAGCCAAAATTGCCAAAAGTTACTAAACTACAAATTTACCTTCTGATTTTTCAGACTTTTACTCACAAAAAGGCGTATATAGATAAAAAAAAGTGACCTACTTTCACGGTGGAGAGAGACACATCAAAAATTCATTTACGGTATCAGGCGTAAGTGGGTCCTCAAATACATGCGAATTAATTTGTCCAAAATTGAACCTTCGCAGAAATATACGTACTGCAAATTGTATGGTATGATATATGTATGCAATACGTCTTTATCCCGACTACGATGTGACTCTACCCAAGGCACAATTAAATTACAACGTTGCGCAATATTAACAGGTTCCGTAAACAAACTCAGATGATTAATCCCTGAGCCACGGTTGTCAGCATTGTAGAGCCTAGGGGCTACTATATTTAACGCTGCGTCGAGTATAGTTTCGCGCTACGAGCTGGTATACATTGCCGTTTGTGTAACAACGTATCAACATTGCGCAGGTAAATATCGTAGAACATCTGTACCTGCTTCTTGTTTGTCAACCGAACAGTTCGTTTGATAAACGCAGACGCGTGTAAAATCGACAGTTGACTAGAAGAAGACAACATCCACGGAGGGGCAGCTGCGAAATGTATTTTCGGTCCCCAGGCTAAACGCGCCAATATCACTGGGCGAATTTAATTTCGAAAATATTTCATTTCACGAACTGTCGGGTCAAAGAGTCCGCGGTAAAGAGAAACGATTGAATTTCTGATTGATTTTGAGCAGTACCGTTCCAAGAGAGAATTATGTTCGATTGATAGCCGAGGGAAAACCGTGATTTTCGACAGTGCTCGAGACTTATATGCGTTTTCTGTAGTCTTTGTTTATGGGTGGAATACTTTTGCAGTGTCAATATGTTGTAATTAAAAATAGCGAAATGTGTTAAAAATAAGTACACTTGAAATTAGGAGAAATCGTATAACAGATCTCTGTGTTCTCTATAAAATTATCCATGGACATAGTAATATAGTATTGTCTCGATACAAGTTCCACTTGCAATCAGTTAGATGGACAAGGAACATAAGAAAGTCATCTCTAAGGTAAGTTCACGGTTTAACAGCTTGAATCTGCATTCCTAAAGTTGAGTACAAGGTAAATTGGGAGAATAGTTTCAAGAGAACTTGTGTGTCTATCGAATTTCTATCGAGACACATTGGAATCCCTTTGTCTTTGCTCTTGTGAATTTTAATGTTTGACCTGTTTGACCTACCACTGCCAGGACCCCTTTAATCTTTTGGGCCCTTGTTTATCCATCTAGGTTTATAAATATTGACCCCTTTAATAGGATCTGCTGCAATCTGGCTAACACTCTAGGCGACGAGACATATCTTTGCATATAATATTAATGCCTATAAATGTGATCTCTACAGATTATTCAGTAGAGAGACCTAATCTAGCAACATTTTCTCTTTTTTCTACCTATCTGTATCTTATTTTTGTTCTTCACTCTTAGGCTTTAGTTACAATGGACGCGTTTTCTAATGAATTGATGTTCTGTCGAGTATGTCTGAACTCGTCTCACAGCCTTATCGTGGCATAGAATAGTCTAACATTGCTAACACATATATTATGACAATTAGGTTCTTCTACCCGTAATAAATAAAATAATTACACCTCCAATCCCGACTTATGTTACAGTTTTTGTGTTAGCGCAAAGATGAGAAATGGCGAAATGGAAAAGTCGTGAACTAAACTTAAACGATTGATTTTGCTCTGATTATTATAGTATCCATACATTCCTTTTCCTGAACAGCCATTCCCAATGGTTCCTCGACGTTTTATAACACTAAAGAAGTGATCTACTGTATTTTAAAAGATTCAATTTCCCTTACAAATTAAATTCAAACTTCCCTTTAGTTTTTCCAAAGTTTTTTAAAGCTTTTCCTGGTTGCCCAAGGTGATTTATCATCGCTATGACGTATAAAATCTATCTTTTCAGGAAACATATCTATCCGTTACGAAACGAATACATTCAAATCTTTCTTCCTGAAAAAGTTTGTTCGAAAATCTCACTCGAAGCACTGACTTATTTCCTTTAACTAGATTTTTGTTCGATAAAGGAACACCGAAATTAGGAACAGCAAAAACGTCGTATTAGCGATTAAACGTAATTCCTCTCGAAAGAACGAAATTAAATGTAGCTTCTGTTTAATCTTCGATTATCTTTTTTCTTTAAGAGTACAATATCGATTGCCCATCCTCTCCTTCTAACTCCTGCTCTCTCGCTCCCATGGGATTACGCTTTTTCATTCGATGAAACGTGGAAAAAAGAATGACATAAATGTGGCCGTGTTTCACTCGATCTTCTCTACGCGAGACACTCGTGCATCGTCGACGATGGCCCTCCCCGTTACAAAGTGCTCGACATATATATATACGTATATTTGAATATATCCAACTGATCGCTCACCTTTGCATTCTTTGTGGGTTTCATCGGAATTGTCTTCACAGTCATCTGTTCCGTCGCAGACCCACGAGAGCGGTATACAGTTACCATTGGCACATCGAAATTGCCTTAAAGTACAAGCCCTGCCTGGAACGAAATAAATAAAAAAAGAAATGAAATCCCACGCGAACGTTCCGATAGAAACAAAGAAAACCATTTAATTAAGCTCTGCTGAAAAAGTACATGAGAAACAAGAGGGAGGGAGAAAAAGAAAAAAGCTGTTGGAATCGCACGAGGATATTCTCAACCCTGTTGCACAGGGGAACAACATTGACGTCACTTTCATTATAATTTCACGTCCGTATATGAGCCGTGTATATACGTACCGCGCGAATTTTTATTTCTGCTCGCATTCATTTGCAATTCTTTGTCCGCGGCGTTGAATATACGCGATCCACGATCCCACGATTCGATTTCATGAAGCGGAATCAGAAGGTTCTCTTTTCATGAGACGCTTCCCGTGGTTTCCGCTGAAGATAATTTCTCGCCGTGGAAAAAAATATGGCGGACGATGGCCAATAAATTGATGCTCGAGCCTTTTCAATTCGAGTCTCATCGGTACACCCGAACTCATCTTTGATTCGACACGAAAAATTCCCAACGACAGAGGGTGCTTTTCAGCTACGACACAGTGTTATAATATTATTTGAGTAGATTTAGCTCGCGCTGGTACCACAGTTTAACCCTCAGGTAGGTCTTAACTTTTAGACCGCCGCCATTTTCTCATTTAAAATATAGTATTTTTTTCTTGAATATTTGTGGTGTGACGCCGCCTAGCGGCAAGTTCGAAAGCTAATCTTTACCACTCAACACCATGTTTAGATTTTTTAAATATTTCTTCACAAATTAAGCAAGATGAAAAAGAAATCTTCAAAATACGGTATACCATGCCGACGATCTAAATATTAAACTTTTGCCATTCGGTCGACTGTCATACATCGCAGACAGATAGTTTTCTGTCCTGCCTGGCAGGGTCCATACATGGCAGGTTTTGCGTAATTGGTTCTTTAGAGCACACATACCAATGCAAAATTTCTGTAAAATCTAGACTGTATATATGTGTGAAAGTCGATGGCCATTGAAGAAATTCCAGTGAATATAACATATGGAACTCGTCTTTTCAGCTAGTATTGAAATTGAAAGAGTATACAAAAAATTTGTGATTTATCCACGAAAAATCAGCTCCAGCCAATGAAACTGGAGAATGTCCAATGTTTATCGTACTTGAGGAGTTAACGCACTGTGTTACACTGTGCTGTACCGTGTAAAGTACTTGTAACACAGTTCAATTCCTTAGTGTAATACCAGAATGCATTATACTCTTCTGAATCTGTATACGAATATTTAACATATTTAATTAAGGTATAATTTTAACGTTTCAAGAAGTAACCAAATTTTCGGCTAGTTATGATATAATCAAGAAAATAAATTATGTAAACTAAAAGCTAAACTTGATTGAAAACATTTTTGTTTCCTAAAGATTAATAGTCTTCTAATTCAGATGTTATTGAAATTACAGAGAATGAAACGTGAAATTATATTTTACTCGATGGAAAGTACAATAACAAGCACAATAAATTCATCATGCCCTTTGTGTAGAGTGCGGTCTACTGCAGCCGTTTTTTACGTACTATTCTCGAGTCTTTCCATCGACTACACTGTTACGATGTGAACAGTGGAACCAAGGTTAACAAAACCAAAATTTTGTATTGTTGGTAGCAAACATTACATGCTACACCTAAATCTTTGTTGTGTCGAGCAATATAACGCTGTGTCCCTGTTGGAACATTCTGTGTCGAACACAGTCTTCCACTGTGTCGTCTGTACCTGTAGCTGAAAAGCTCCCATACTAACTCGCCACACCCAAAATTTCGTTTATTTTACATTTTCTGTAAAACTGTTCCCTTTCAATAATTAATTCGTATTGTCGGTTTCGTTTATTCTGTGGACGAGCGCGAAATATAATCTCAGATTGAAAAATAAAAATATCGCGATACGACCGCGTTGTATTTTTTATTCATGTTGTCTCCATGAATTATGTCTCGTGAAGAGCGATGGAGGTTATTTCTGGTGTGGTTGTTTAATGGTTAATTAAACTGATTGAACTTAGGTTGAATTATTAACGCGTTAATTGCGTCACGGTTCACCGCGAGAAATGACCGAAACGAAAAATTGGATACGTAGTGACGATAAATTGTAAGATCGATGTTTATTAGCCAGGATGATACATTATCGTTCTCCAATAGGAAATAATAATCATCTCAAACTACATTATTGTATTATCTGAATTCGAATGCGATTCCTAATAGCTGAACGAGAATAACTTACCGATGGTAACGTAAATCGTTTCCCGATCCACTTTCGATAAATTTCAAACGTCTCCTTTTACCTTTTACCGCAGAATGCAGCGATTCGCTACGAGGCTTCGAGCACCAATAGCGCCATCTATGTAAGAAACCTAATTATGTGCATTCACTGTGCCCATTGTCAGAAATACATATATTTGTATCTCGTTAACCAAATCGAATTCAAATATCGCAAAAAGTGTTTAAAACGCGAAAAATTATTTATTACGAATTGATATTTCTTGCGTAAAGAAAGGTTATGGTTACAAATGATACTTAATAGCATTTTAATGTCCATTAGGGAAAAGACTTTATCTTCGTGAATTATACAGGCATTTATTCATTTACTGGTTACTCGGGTAACAGATTTCGAGATATGAATGAAATTAAATGAAAACTACTATTCGAATTAATCGATCATGTTGTACAATTACGAATTGGTCGCATTTTAGTATGATATACTTGAATCGTATAGAAAAATGTCGAGTGCCTTTCCATGTCCACTTCGACGTTATAGATACGAAAATAGTGTTGCAGGATAACGGAATCGATATTGGCGTCCTGTGATTGTGCGACAAAACAGCAGAAGTTGCGAATTTTTATTTTTAAGGGGGTACGATCAGATATGTCAGAGCGGCGATATTACCGACAAAATTAGGCAAAAACAGGGGTTTACGGCCTGACACTTTTCGTCCTTATATGAGATGATTTTAAACTGGGAATGGGTTCATTCGAAAGAAAACAGTTCAATGCAGCGCAGTCAACTCGCGATTTAACGAAATTCTACTGATATTTAGTAATACGAGTGTTGTAAAGTAGAGCAAAAATCTACCATTGACAGGTATGGAAATTTAAGCATTTTTATGTAATTTAGAGAGTGTTTTGATCGAAATCGCGAGTTGACTGCGCTGCGTTGTACTTTTTTCTATCGAATGAACCCTTTCCCAGTTCAAAATGTTCTCATATAAGGACGAAAAGTGTCAGGCCGTAAAACCATACAACAGTATTGCTTTTGGCTGGGTTATCGATAAAACAGAGCAAAAAATGTGACAAATTTAGTTGAGCATTTGCAAACCAGGCGACGCCTAATTTGTAAGGCTGCCGATGTGGAATCGGAATCTGTGATACCCAAATTAACGATTCGAGTTACTGAAAATTTCCCCCTCCACTACACACACCACCTTAGGAGTCGCGTGTACGTGAGCTCGGCGCTTCGGGCCACTCCGGCCATATTCGAAAAGTCAAAAGAGAACGCAAGTGTAAAGTGAACCTTACTCTCTCGCTCTTTAAATACTGTCCAAGTTGCCGACAAACGACACAAACCGCGCGCGATATTTTCATTTGTCCAGACATATTTACGAAAGCCCGAGAAGACAAGAATACGGAGCCCGTCTTTTGCTATCATGCAGGTTCAAATCTGTGACTTTTTTATTTCATACATAATTTTTAGTAGCTTTTTAACTTTAGAATTCCTCGCTTCATATATTACTTCATTTATAAAATACTGTAGAAAATATAATTCATATTTTAGCCACACAGATAGCCATAAAACACAGTTGCATCGTTCTCATTTTTTTACAACCAGTCTTTTATGGAATGAAATAATAATTTGAGTCATAATAATATAAAATCAAATTTATATAAAGATTGGAATTGTATATTAAAATTACTTGTAGAATAAAAAAAAAGTTGCAGGTTTGAACGGGATCCGAACTCGATCAATGGTAAAGACATAGATGACAGGTATAGGATCCGTGCATCTTGACGTTCATCATTTCATTACGGTTACGAGGTGAGATTGTGAGATCCTATACACGTCTGATGTCACAGTTACATTGTGTATAATGAAGAAATAAATGCAGTAGATCACATGTATGTATATTCAAAACAGTCGTGTGCGTTTGGATACACCACCAGACATGCATAGGGAATTGAAATATCTCAATACCGTCGATTAGCTGTTGCGATTTCGAGTAACACTCGGTCATGTTCGGCTCATGTCGCATATCGCATCGCTCGCTCCTAACCTAGCGCGTTACCACTTATGTATACATACAGGGTGTCCCGCGTAACACACAAAAAAAAAACACACAAAATTAAAAAAGTGTTTACATGTCATTTGCATGGTATAAGGGGGAAAATTTATTGGCTATAACAAATTATCTTTTAGATTATTATTTTCAAAGATACGATAATCAAGTTTAGTTTTTTAAATAGAACTATATACTTTTTTTCAAATCATTTTGTAGTGCGTTTCAAGATAAATTTAACGACATAGAAATTATGTATCTGTTTTCAAATGGTTTTCGAGATATTGGATACGAAAATTTAGTGTTTTTCAGTACAGGAAAATCTGCTCGAGTAGAGAGCATCGCAGGAAATCTCGCCTACGCGTCAAGTGCCACATGCCATACATTGTTCCTTCAAACCAATACGGGAGGGTCTGCTGCAGGAACAGTAGGCCCAAATTCTGGAAATGGTTTTCCTGTGAACCTGACTATCATATCTTTGAAAATAATAATTTGAAAGATAATTTCATCTAGCCAATAGATTTTTTCCTGTATATGTGTAGATACAGTAATGTTGCCGACGAGAGCTGTTTCGTCTACACGGACGAGAGCCGCGGTCTATCCCCACTACCTCGTATGATGTGTGCCTCCGTGTAACCAATTCTTGGAACCATCGCGTACAAGCTCGATACCCCAGAACAAGGCGGCCATAAAAAACAAAGATAGCATTAAGGATTTAAATAGGAAAAATTGAAGTTTCTTATTCGCAAACAGATTTTCACGCACGTAACACCAGTAAATTCCTTGTGCTCTCCCGATGAAAATGATATTAAACACGACAGGATTCCGATTATTTATAACATACATAAAACTTGATTTATAGAAAGAAAGGTCACGTTCATTTACGTATACAGTAATGTTACAGACGAGAGCCGTGCTCGGGTCTCGTAACGGCTCTTGTCGTGTGAACGAAACGGCCCTCGATCGTATTATTACTGTATTTAGAATCCAACGATCCTAATCCAGACCTAACTCAAAATATACATACACACATACATATATATATTAATATTTCTATTTAAAATTGGTTTGAGTTTCATTAGTATCTACTTATATATGTAAAATAATATATACTTCTATATTCTATATTCTATGTATATATAAAAAGGATGAATAGTATCTAGCGAAATAATAAATCGGAAAACGGACAAGTAAGCTCTTTCTACAAATTAAGTTATTAAGTATCTTTATTATAAATAATCGGAATCATGTCGTATGTGATATCATTTTCTTCGGAAGAGCACAAGGAATCGATTGGTGTTACTTACGTGAAAATCCGTTTGCAAATAAGAAACTTCAATTTTTCCTATTCTTAATCCCTAATGCTATACTTGTCTTTTGTAACGTCATTGATTTCGGGCATCGAGCTTGAGCATAGACGGTCGAGCGAAACCCTTTTTTTTTGCTTCTTCGGTCGTGCATCAATTATCTTGGCGACCGAGAGTAAAGGAAGCCAAATCGACTACCAGTGACGGACGAGGGCCGCGACCAGACCCAAGCGCTGTTCTCGTCAGTAACATTACTGTATATGTATACGTATACTTATGTACACGCACACATATGCGTGATCTTCATATTAATATAAAAACGATATTTGGAAAAAGTGTCTATCTCGAGAAAGGCATCGACGTGGGCAAACAATGAATAATATGAATGTAGTGGTATTTAGAATGTGACACTTGTAAAAGTTATACACATACAAATAACATGTGTCGTTTGATAAATACCACTACATTCACACGATTCAGTGCTATATTGAATCACAGAAAATATCTTAGCAATCGGAAACATCGCGCGTGGCTCGTGCCGCTTGCAGGGATTTGAACAGTTGAATGTGGCGTTTCAAGAGTGAGAGAGTAAGACTCATATTCGCACTCTCTCTCATTTCCGCAAATGTCAGAAGTCGGTCGCGAAGCGTCGAGTTCACGTACACATAACTCGTATAGTAATGTGTGCAGTAGAGGGGGAAATTTTCTAAGCTACCTCCCGAATTCGAAATCATAGAAAGGCTCCATCTTGCGTTCATCAAGCAGCCACGTGTCTGTGGATAATACTATTTCTGTAACGAAAACTGTAATAGCAGATACCGACCTGGCAATTTCCAAATGTCACGTGACTACCGTACCCCCTTAAAGTATCGACATTCAAAGTTTAGAATCTTTTAATTTTATATCGCAGACTTGCGCCTTATACATTCCCTTTCTTAAGGAAAAAGTCCCTTCAATGTAATCTTCTTAAACAAAAAATATGAATTCTATCTTGTAATCTTCAGTTAAGACAAAAACTCAAATTTTTTGTTAATATGATTTATGTCGTTTTGTAACTTTGATTTATGTAATATTATTCAATGGAAATAAATATAAATCAAACTTTGTTATTTCTAACTAATGACCCTACGATGATAACTGCGTCGTGAGTTAAATGAGTTCAGGCAATAAAAGTTAATGTGTTCACAAAACGATACATCTCGTTAGCGATGGAAATAATTGAAATGCACTTTCCGTTTGTCACATAAAAAACGCACCATTCGCTCGTTTAAACCAATTACAGTCAGCAGTAATGATTAAAAAATTTCTAGATACTTTAGAATAGTAAATAGCTGTGATAAATTCAATCTGTACAAGTTATTAAATTTGATACTGGTCTACAGTTTATTTCTTCTGTACGAATACTTTAATATATGTATATTTGCAATATTTAAAACAATTTTGCCTGTATGATGTCCTTATGGAAGGTAATGCATCAATTTTCTTTACGTATATCGATCGATAAATTGCTTCAAGAAGTTACTGAAAAATGTTAATAGGGGGCGTCATAAAAACATGACTACTTCTGTACAGTACGAGAATACTGAAAACAAATTAACAATGTATCATCGGAGACAAATTTTATAGTACTTTCCACACGATTTATTTCATTTTAAAATCCATTAAACTAATTGATCTTATACATATATTTTCGTTTCATTTATCTTCATTTTCTGTGTGTATGTTATCAAAATAAATTATTTCTTAGCGAATCTCGATTATTATTTTCCTTAGAAATACTTTTAAAAATAGATGAAGTAACAATATAAAAACGTGAAGAAAAGTTTTAATTGCGAATATGGAAGCGAAAAGTTTTTCAATTTACCGTAATAACGTATATCTAAGGAAATGATTGTGCGTTAAACCTTGAATACATACAGATACATATTTATGTATGAGAGTTTCGTAGAAATTCAAACTTCTAAAATTCTTAATTTGAAAATTTAATATCTTTTGCAACCAATATATGTGTATGCAATACTAAACACATTTTTAAATTATGGAAAAAACTGAAGGCCAATATCAGATGCAAGCAAACTATAAAATTAAACATTTACAATCAATAATTTCATTTACTCTTATACTTTGTTATACTTCTATATAATAAACACAGCTGATATGTTTTTATCTTACCCCTCTCAACTATTTTTGCCTCATACTGTTGATGCAAACCTTTCTCATTTCAGTCGCTTTAATATACTTTAATAGGATTTCAATGTGTACATTTTATGTATCGTAAAATTTCGTTAAAAAATCGAAGAAGTGCTATTTTAATTGCCATTAATATAAAAGCAATTATTTAACAGGAATTATTAAATATTCAGAACCCTCTAAACTTTATAAATTTATGTAGTCTCTTTGACAATATTCTATTCATTCATTACAATTAATTTATACTCATACTTTTTATTCTCATGTTACAGTTCGTAAATTCATGACGTATATGAAACGTTCACTTGAATTGAAAATATTTACGCGCATTGTCACGTATATACTTTTTTAGATTGATTTGTAATTCATATGATGCTATGTTAAACTATTAAACACACGAAGTGAATAACTCTTCGAACTGAATATTTTTAAGATAATACTATGTTTCATTTAAGGTTATACGAAATTTTCAAATATTATTTAACAAAGATTAAAAACACGCAATTAGTTTCTCGAATGTATCGAATCGCTACCTTCCAAGATTTTTTATTTACCACAAAAATATTCATTTTTCAAACAAATGAGAAAACGATGATTTGAAACTATAATATCAAGAAATGCATGCACATGTACGATACTAAAAAGAGAAGTTTCATCTGTTACTAATATAAAAATAACATACAAAAAATTAATTTTTATAAACACGACTAAAAATATAAAACCCAAATAAATATTTCCTTCATTCTTTAAATATTATAACATACACTTTCGATATTTTGTACATGTATGATATTTATAGTAATATACATTTTATGTATGATATTGTCCATACTTTTTCACACATTTAAACTTCCTCTAAATATATAAAAATTTATAATCTACTAATTACTTTCTATAAATCTTCTTCCCTTATTAACCCCATATTATATTTTTATCCCGATTAATTTCAAACACAGAATATAAATTTCTCTGAAATCTATAAATGTTTAATCCTTCTAATTTAAAGAAATTTATTCTTATAGTTTTTATATAGAACGTTTAAATAGATTATATGAATGTTTCCAGATTTATTTTATTTTCAGACTTTTACCCACGGAAAGATGTATCAAAAATAAGTGACCCACGTTCACGGTATAAGGGTATCGAAAATACGTTTACAGAAATAGGGATTAGGATATCTTACAGTTGATGAAGTATCTTAAGGAAACAAATTATCGTCATGGCGATGAATGTATTAAAAATTTCGAACCATACATATCGTATGTCTGTCATCATAAGTGACACAACTCAAAAAACGTGATCTTTTAATTACAGTTGTAAAACAGTTCGGTAAATGCGCCTCTATTCATCATAAAAAGTTTACTAGTTAACGAACAAAATTATATAATTTATTCAAAGAACTGTTCAACTGTAAATTACAAATTATGTAAATAATAACAGTAAATCATTTAAAGCAAGTAACACGTAACTATTTTACAGACTAATCATTCAAGTAAGATAACTTTCATACGAACAAAACTACTCTTTATGTCAATATTACGTATTTAATAAATAATTTTCTCCTAAACTCATAAATAATCTTTTTCCTCCCCTTAAAAACATACTTTATTGAGTTCTGTCACTTCTATAATACACGTGCCACGTCTCAACATTGTTATTCGTCTCAAGAATATCTCGGACGCCAGATGAAAAGCACAGGACTTAGAGATCTTCACGTGCTTCCATCTACCGCGGTCTTCCCCCATTTTCAGACTAACGCATCTCCGTACCAGCATCCCCCTCGCAAAGATCGCAGATATCGAGCCTTGTACATTAGATATTCTACCACCGTCGACCACCCTCTTTTCCCGCGTCCTACGTCAACCGATTTACAGAAAGTTCTCATTGAAAACGTACGACGAACGATTATGTAAGCGACACCGGCGCATGGCACATCCCATACACAAGTTCCCTCAATCAACAACGTTACGTCCGCCGTACATCTTCGATGACAACGTTATCCCCCTTTGCCTCGCGCCTCTGTTCACTTTCTTTTCCCATTTGGTGCCCCAACATTCGAAATATGCAACTTACTAGCAGTGGAAAAAGCATCAGCCGCCGCGAGGAAGCCGAATATAGTCAGCAAGTGCATCGGCGAGAGTACCAGCAGACGACAGCTTCGCCCCATCACAACCCTCTTTCGTCGCACACCCGTTCTCCCTCGTATCTTTCTCCACTACCACTCGTCCACCACTGCTCTCACTGACACTAAAAGATTCCCCGGATCCGAGCAGCGAGCCGCCGATTGCTCTCGACCGTGATTCGAGTCTTGCCCGGTGGCTTTGACAGCCGGTGAGCCGGGGGGTGATTCAACAACAACAACAACAACAATCCTCGCACACGACGTGCTGACTGATCGCCAGTAAAGTCTGGTGAGACCACGCGGTCCAACAGCCTTCACTCTGCATCGGGCGAGTCACGGATCCTCGATCGTGTGTACGTGCAAACAGCCGACAATTGAGAGTGGCTGCGTGCTCGAGTAGAAAATAAAAAGTGCACTCCACAAAGTGGTTGAGACTGGCAGGCCCGCCCCGTATGCGAGCACCTCAGTGTCTCTCACTGTATATCTCTTGACTCCCTCTTTTCGCATCCGTCTCACTCGGACCCTGTACGAAACCGTCGCGCTTTCTTCCTCCTGCGCAGCTACTCTGTTTCGCTCCGACTGCTTAGGAACCGTTCCCCCTTTCTCTCTTTTTCTTTCCTTCTCCCGGGCGAAACGGCGGCGACCACTGATTCTGACGCACCGATATCGCGCCACCTGCGCGCGCAGGTGTTCCCTCTTGTTCGTTCCCTTTTGTCTCTCTTCTTTCCTTTTTTCTCTCTCTCAGTCCCGCGCCCTTACGCGAACCTTCTCTGTCTTCTTTCGAGTTACGCTACGCGCGTTCTCTCGTAGCTTGTATCTTTGATTGTGTATCGTGATTCGTGACCTAGCTTAACCTAACCTACATTCTGTCTTTATCGCGTCCAGGTGAAAGACACCTGGTAATAGTGATGGGGCGAAATTTTTGTTGATCGTGAATTTTAAGTATTTATCGGTAGACTTTTGTAATTATGAAATAAAGTTTGGTTTGTATTTCATTACTGACAGTTTCAACGTGTTTTTCTATGAGTATCCTATGTTTTATTATCAATATAAAAAGTTGTTAAATTATAAATTCTGTTCTAAAAATATTATTCTTGTACAGATGACACTGTAGACCACATTAGTACACTTGGTCCAATGGTAGCTAGGAAACAGTTTGTTTGTGGGTGAACACTTAAAGATACTATAGGGTGTTTTGTTGGTTTATATCCTGATAGTTTGGCAACCACTTTTTGGGAAACCAAATCCCATATCCACAATTTTCCATCTGCAGAGCCGGAGAGAATGCGAGTATCTTGAGCATCGACACTTGATTCCAAACATAAATTATTTGCAGCGTGACCTGTGAATTCTCCCAACAATTCTCCTGAGTCTTTATCCATTAATCTAACCACAGCATCTGCACAGCTAACCACTATACACTGACCATCTCTTGTAAAACTAGAACATGTCACTGCATCTATAATATTAATAATATGTTTAATTGTAATTCGTATTTCATTTGATAATTATTAACAATAGATTATAATTATTGTGATCATGAAATAATCAGGCAGGAGGGATTGGAGTACTCAATGATTTCAATGCCCAAGGATCTCAATGTTGACCCAGCTGATCAATGAAAATTATTCAACACTGAAGGTCATTAAAATCTGTGAGGTGTACTCTATTTCCAATAATTATCTTTCATTCTGCTGTTTTTTATAAATGTATTATATTATTGACTAACCTCCCATATAATCTGCATACATTTCACCAACACGGATATCATATCGACGGATTTTGCCATCAAAGGAGGATGTCAGAATTTCATGGTCTGATACTCTGACGCTAGAAATAGAATCTTTGGCTTCACTTAAGCATTGCGCAGGCTCTTGTGCTTTAGAACGTACATCCCAACACATAACTGAGTTATCTCGTGATCCAGATATAATCATAGAAGATTCTTCATTGAACCTAACATATAATAAAAAAATAATGTTTTTTGATCCGAAGTTAAAAAGATATACAAAAGTTTAGAAACATACCTAACTGTGTTAACAGGGCCTGCATGACCTCTTAAGCGACGAACTGGAGTTCCAGTTGTTACATCCCAAAGAATAACTGACTTATCTAACCCACAAGATGTAATTTGGCTACTGTCACAGGATGCACATGCATCCATGACTTCATCTCCATGACCTCCATATGTTTTTAAAGCAACACCTCTATGTGGATTCCATAGTTTTAATTTTCTATCAGACCCACACGTTACACAATAAGCACCGTCAACTAAAAAAATATTGTATCCAAATCAATGTGCATTTTTTAATAAAAAGTCGACGTTAAAAAACGGACAGTATACAGACCACTAAATCGTACCGATCTTACAGCCCCTTGTTTACAATCTATTTCTCTTAAAAGTTTATATTCTATCTCCATTTTAAATTCTATTTAAAAACTATTTAAAAGATGTTTTTGGAAACAGCAATAAATGACACCTTTTTAATTCTACAAACAAATTCATTTCCTTAGGATAATCTTGTAACATTTTTAAAAAATTTTCGTTTCCTAAATAAACGCAAACATTCGTTTATATTTGTTATAAACAATTTTTCTTGTATTATCGTCAATATATAGTTATAGGTTATATTTGACAGGCTGACCAATAACAGTTGATTTGCAAAGTTTAGTTATTTGGTCAGTTTAGCCAATTAATTACTTTTCAGTTATTATATACATTTTTAAAATAAAATTCGAAATGCAAACTTGTTTTCTTTGTGTGAACGTTGAAATATAAAAATTTAAATACTGCAAGTTTTGTAATTTGAATAGAAATAAATATAAGTTGTTCAGCAATATCCAATGAGCAGTCTGATTTACTAGTTCAAAGATGTAGCTCAAATTGTTTCCATATCTTACTAGATATTGTCGTTCATTACTAACTTTGCGAATACAAAATCCAGTATAATTGTAAATCCTACTTTATGATACCTACCTGTCGAATTGGAACTTGGAACTATGAATGAAAATAAATGGATGTTGAATACATCATATCAACATTTGTCGGCAATAACCGTCATTGATTTGTCGTGAAATTTTTACCTATTCCAAAGTGACAGTATTTATTTCTTCAGCACAGTATGTATTTAAATTAAGATTATTTAATGACTAATAAAGTCTGTTATTGAATTTGAGAAAGAACTGTTTTCTTTTCTTCGCAAAACCGTTGAAGGTTATATATAGAGTTTGTTACGTTTTGTCATTCAACGTAAATTTTAATAGAGAGAGTAATTAAATAATAAAATTTACAGTACAATAAAGAAGAGAAATTATGTAAATAAAATGGTTGCAAATACAGCAAACAATATGACTGGATCTATATATCATGAAAGACAAGTAATTCACTAAATATTTATATATAATTATACAATGTGTGAAGATATATTTATTTATGTTCCATATTTTTCTTTATTGTCTTTACAGGTGAATGAACTTTGTGCATTACACGCATTAAATAATTTATTTCAAAAAAAGGGATATAGTAAACAGGAATTGGATCAGATTTGTTATAGTTTGAGTCCAGATGTATGGATTAATCCTCACAAGTCACTGTTAGGATTGGGTAATTATGATATCAATGTTATTATGGCAGCATTGCAAAAGAAGGGACGTGAAGCAGTTTGGTTTGATAAACGCAGGTTCGTGGAATAAGATAATTATGAACATATTATTATAATATGCATTATTTTATAATTATAAATTCAAAAATTTTTTATTTACGTGTCTGTTAAATTTTTTAGAGATCTCGATTGTTTATGTCTAGATAATATTGAAGGCTTTATATTAAATGTACCAGCAGAGTATAAATTAGGATTCATACTACTTCCTTTGAAAAGGCGTCATTGGATTGCCCTCAGAAAAATTCATGGTGCATTTTATAATCTTGATTCAAAGCTAGACTCCCCCCAACTCATAGGAAAGGTTCGTTTACAACCTGTTTCATAATTCTAATATTTGCTCTAATTAAAATTTGTTGAACTACATTAAATTACAATGAAAACATTAAAAAATTTGTTTATCAGGAAAGTGACTTGCTAGTATTCCTAAAGGACCAGATAGACAGTAAGGAGAAGGAACTATTTCTTGTTGTATCAAAAGAAGTAGATAGCAGTCAAGGATGGCTGCTAAATACAAGTGCAAGCAAAGAAGGAATTAGTACAGATTATGATTCCATTAGATACATTGAAGATAGTCTTACAGATATAAGTATAAAGAAAGAGGAAACTAAAGAAATGAATGACAATGAAGAATCTTTAGATAATAAAAATTCTAGGTAATTAAAATTCTTTAATTTTTTTAAATGATTAAAGCTTCACATATATTTAGATGAAAAGGCCAAAACAAATTAAAGTGGATGTGACAATAGACCATTAATGAGGGAATTTTAAGATAAGGGAATTGAAAAAAGTTATATAAAAAAATGAAAAATAATGAATATTGCATATAAACTTTCTTGCACAAAAGAGTAAAGTGTAATTATTCTCACTTAATTTATATCAATGTTTTATTTGTTTTAAATAATTTATTAAAGTATAGTTTATTATATTATAATTATGAAGCTAAACAAAATTCTAGTACACTAAATTATGTATTTGTATATATGTTATTGATTGTTAGCTTTAATATAAAATTATGATAATAATCATATGTTATTTTATTGCAAATGTTATAAAAATAAGTTAATATTTATAATGTATACTAGTTTGCAACGAAATTCAAATATATTTATTGACAGAAAGTAGTACATATTTTAAGTATAAATTGTTTATTTTGTAAGTAATATAGTGTATATAATAGTCTCTCATTTAAAATGAATATGATAATGTCAAAATAAATTGATTCGGTTTTTTATTTCTCTATATTATTTTTTTTCATATAGTTTATGATTACTGTGTCAATATCATTTAGTTGCAAAGCACAGTACCTTAAGTATCTTAAGTCAATTATTTTGTGAAGTATATAACCCTAGATGTATTTAAGAAAAAATGAAGTTATTACGTTACAGATATATAAGTTACAAGATATTACTTCACATAGGCGATACAAAGTACAATTACACTGCCAAACGAAAAATATAAAATAATAGTTTCCTTCAGAAACCAAATTTTTAAGTTCAACCATAGGAAAAATTGTAAAAGACAATCTTTTATATACTATAGTTTGAACAAACATATTACTGTGTAAACTCTATAAAAAAAAGTAATTCGTATACAATCTGTGGAACTTTTTATATTTGCTATACATTTAAACATTATACTGAATAAATATAGTACTAAGTTAATTACTTTATAGAAAAATATAGTTTATGTTTGTTGAGCCGTATGTTGCGTTTCTTGTGACGTAGTTGTATGTAATATATCTGTTATTTAAATAATATCACTATTGTTAATGTTATTGTATCTTGAGTGTACATATATTTAAATATCGATTATTAAATTACACAGAGGTACATTTAATTTATTACAAACAGTATCTACAATTATTTATTAAAGTATTTAATAAATTACTTTTATGTGTTTTCAATATTATTATGTTGATTGATTCAATTTTTCTAAAATATGTATTTGGAATGAACAATATAAAAGTACATTTACAAATTGTTTGAGTCCTGTAATGCTATTAATATTTTATACATTTTAAGTAATATTTTTACATAATAATATATTTACAATATAAAATGTTCACACGAGTTTTAATCCAAATTACTAAAGCATTGCAATTACCACTTTATCGCAAGAGCTGTATTCATTTTTTTAATTTCATGATACTGTGTATGAAAGAATGCCAAAGCTTTATCTGTATGTTCCCCTCCTAGCCAAGTTTTGTATAAATTCTGGGCAACTTGATTTTCTTCAGGATTACTCTGCGGAAGTTCGCGATACATTGATTCCAATTTCAATGCTAGTTCACGTGGTTGAATGTTATTTAAAGATCGAATTTGTGCTCCTCCATTAAGACAACCTAGTAACCAGATTCGAGTATATGAATAAAATGTATCATCGTTATTCTAAGATGTTTTTTAGATGAACTTACCACAAGGGCATGCCATAACTTCAACGTAATCATATGAACATTTTCCTCGTTTCAGTTTTTGTACTAAATTTTGTATATTTCGAAATCCATTAACAATTGCGAACGTTAAAAGTACTTGTCCGTCTTTTTGAAAAACTGCTTCCTGAAAATCGGGATTTCTGAGATTTTTAAATTCAACTTCTACATGTGTTTCATCAAACAAATTCTTTGCAGCATAACGAAGAATAAAATCTGCATAACCACCAGATCCTGATCCACTGTGACTATATAAATCATTTTTCAAATTTTCTGTCTGGGACTCAAAAGGCCTTTGAATTTCCCTCTCATTTATTTCGTTTAAAATCACATTATGCTCATTGAGCATTTGTTCTAATTCAACTTAAAAGTAAAAATGAATATATTAATAAATAAGTTTAAATAAGAAAGATGTTACATATAAATAGGTACATACTTGGAGTTATAACACAATCTACATCTCTAGATTTTCTGTCTTGATTGTAAAAATCTTCTCTAGATGCCTCTAACTTTTTATCATAACAAGGCATAAGAGTTACATGATACACTTGTTCTGGTGCAAGACCCATAGTTTCAGCCAAGTGATATTTTATCAATGATCCCATAATTTGTTGAGGAGATTTTGTTACACTTATATAGGGAAGTATGAAATTACCATGTGTTTTTTCAGCATAACATACCCAACCTACATTTAATAGCGTATAGTTGTAACATTTTTTTCATCATTACTTTGTGTATTTTAAGTAATAGTTTGTTTATTAGTTATTTCTTACCTGGACAAGAAGATGACAACATTGGTAATTGATTCTTCACACCACTTTTGGCTGCTTTGTAACGCTCTACAAATTCTTTAGCAGATTCTAAAAGGGCAAAATCATCAGCTACAGTCATATCTAAAACTGTATCTGCCCCCAGTTGATAAAAGTAACCTGCAAGTTTATACTGTGCTTGTTTTGGACTAAGATTATAACGTTCTGCTATGGATAACACTGCTTGGACAGAAAGACTGACTATTATGTACATTGAACATGTACCATCTCCGCTCTAAAAAAAATTAGTGTTTATTCATTCTCCAAAGCTTAATGTAAGAAGAGATCTTTTGTAGGAATTATTACCTGGCATTGAGACACTTTTTCTCTAAACACCCGTAATAATTCTTCCTGACTTTGTTGTGTAACTAATACACTTTCTGCAGATGTAATGCAACCACTACAGGCCAAACAATCGGTAAGTGTTATTTCAACTTTTTGTAGCTTTTGGGATTGTCCAACCTAGCAAACGTCATTAAAATTTAAAATTATATAATAATATACAAGTTTTTAATAAAATATACAAATATACCTCATTTAATGCAAAGGGTGTTCCATCTTCTTCAATTTTTATTTTTGCACCAGTTTTGCTTTTTGATGCTTGAATTTCTATAGGTTTTATACATTCCTATACAAAATTAAAAATGTTTATTGTGTATATAAAAATAAAAAAATACAATGAAAGAAAAACTGCTATCATGAAAATAAACGATAATATAAATACCTGTGATGGTGTAATAAAATCGTCCAAATTAGTAATTTGTAATGCTCCGCTAAACCGAGACATTTTTTTACAGGAGATATTTGATTATACAAATTATTCTTCAATTACTTTAAACATACGTTAAATAAGTACGTAACAAAAGCTTCAGAAATGTTTAAATTTTCAGGATTTTAATTCTTCTTAATAGGAAATCTAACCTCACTCACACTCCAAAGTACTGAAAAAAGTATACACGTATTCTTAAATATTTGATTGATCTTAGTCGATTAAAATTAAAGTGATAAAATGAAAATACGATAAAAATATTAATCGACTTATTACTATAAATAAAATATTTACGTCATTATACATTCAAACAAATATTTTCAACGTAGCATGATACTTGAAAAGTCGTTACGCTACAGGTGGAAGAAAATTTAAACAATTATAGACGTCAAAATAGAGCAAGCATCAAGTCTAACAAAATTGTGGTTGAGCCTTCGTTTATTAATTATAAGCTTAAAAATTAGTCAAGTCTGTTTAAAACTCAGCAAATCGAATGACACCTTTGTTGGCGCGAAGCTCATGGCAGAAGCTAAATTATTAGCAATTTATAGCTATCAATATCATAGTTATTATATCCAGATCAAGTATCATGTATCATGTATAATACGAATATTGTATTATATCTTATATAACGTTATATCATATTATATTACATCATATAATTTACAAGCGCTGCAAGTTGATAAGGGTTGCAATTTCAATGAATTGCAGGTCCTCAGAGGCGAGTGCCCCCTAACGTCACTGTCTATGACAACCACTGACTTCTTTAAACGCATATTACTTAACAAACTGTCTGAAACACAATTTCGTTATTCTAGTTTTTATTCTTATTTTAATGTCTAGAATGACCTCTTAAATTTTCCCTTAGCTGTACTCGAGTATCCTGTATGCTTTCCATTAATCCACTCTTAAGTTCAAACCGCAATTTGAGAATCCCTGTCTTTAGGGGGTAAGCGTGCGCCTGAAAGATGGCAATTTTCACATTCGCCCTGAAACAGAGCAGACAGTACCTGAAACAATTTTTATATAATTTTAATTAAAGAAAAATGACCGAAGTGAAGAAAGACGATGTCGTTAAAATTTTACACACGTATCCTCTTTGTAGGGTAAGCAAAATATATTTTACAGCTATCGTATAATAAATTATATTAAGATGAACTAAGTTCAATACTTGGTGATAGATATTTAATCAATAGAACTTATGCAAAAACATTATTTGTACTTTTTGAATAATGTGTCACTGACACTTAATTATTCGTATTAATATATAATACGATTAATTTAACACTCGTTCGTATAATATCTTTCGTTAATGCAATTTATTTATTAAGTTATTATTGTAATAACTTTTATATAAAACTTTTTATGTGATATATTAAACTTATCTCATCTGTATCGTAGAAATGTGATATGTCGGATGAAATGAAACAAGAAGCAATGGAATTGTGCGTTACAGCAGCAGAAAAATACGCAGATAATTACGAGAGTGTTTCACGAATGATTAAGGAGACAATGGACAAAAGATTCGGCGCTTCCTGGCACACAGTTGTAGGGGAAGGCTATGGATTCGAAATAACTTACCAATTGAAACACCTTCTATACATGTATTGCGCTGGAAATTTAGCAATATGCATATGGAAGTCGGCATAGTGAAATTTACAAAAATCGGAAAACATCCTGAACGCTTTCACCAAAGAATTAATTTTTATATAAATGATTTTTGTTTTATACGATGTTAAACAGACCGTTTAACGACAAACGGATTAAGACAAACGAATTTTTTTAAAATCGTCATTGATATTTAAAACTTCACCAATAAGATATAAGATATGAATAAAAGGGATCTACAAATATTCAGGTTTTGCATAACAATATGTAATATCTGCCTACTTACCTATAGTTCATACATCAAAATTGATAAAAATAAGACAAAGAAAAAGATATTTCTAATTTTTCTACAGATACAAAAATATAATATTATATAAATGAAACGAATACAGTTATATATTCGAAAATGATTTATAATATTTTTAATAATCATTTCTTATTTGTTATATATGTATGGCAATATGATTATTTACTTAAATGTATAGTATATGTATTCATATTGAGCACGTAACTCAGGAATTTTCTTGTCATAATTTTATGTAATACTAACTAAATGTAATATATAAGCTGCTATTGTGTATAATTTTAAAAATCAATACTACATACATCGAAAATGTGATTATCGTAGTGTGTGGTATTCGCGCATGCATCTATGTATATTACATACATATACAATTAATTATGTATATGTAATTAATTTATATATTATTTATTATTTACATAATTTAATATTTTATATCGTTTTATCAGTTCTGTAAAAGTATTTGGCGCGATTGTTGTGTACTGTTAAATGTATAAAATATATGTTATCATAACAAGTAATGCTGTCAAAAATATGACACTGTATGTGAAGATACATCCTTCCAAATTTATTTTGATATTATACATTACTTTTAAGTATTTCCTCTTAAACGAATTTTCTATAAATATTTAAGGATAAACAATCTCAACTATAGCTACCGTATACAAACTCATACCATTCAACAAGAATTTTTCCCACTAGCTCATGAAGTACATTTACATATCATATGTACATACCTACACTTATTTTATCATTAACTTCCAATTTTACTTGTTTTAATTTTCTAATATGACTTTCTGTACTAAAGTTCTATTAGTTTTATGAACATAGTAGCATTCGGTTTCATATATGGATTACAATAATCAGAAGTGCATATTTCATTTTTAATTATTCATCGTTTTTACTATTATACTTTTGTAACTACTCTCTCACTGTTTCTTTCTTATTTTGCACTGTAAGATATGAAATGCTGGTCCAAAAAATATATTTATATGACAAAGTTCTTTCACTCTAATATTGATATTTCTTTCAAAGAGTGTAAGTGATTATATTTTTACGTGAGATGACTTTAATATGTTGATCTTTAGTAGTATAATTAAAAACAATTTGTTTTGAACTCATTATTCCATTTAAAACAGGTATTATAATATGTATATTTGCAAGTTTGTTGTATTTATAGCATTGCTATAAAAGATAGTTAATACATTCAAAATCACATATAATTTTATTCAGTATATAAGGATCTGAAAAAGTTAAAAAAAAGAGAAAAAACACGGAACACGTTAAATAATACAAATTACTTCTTTATAATTAATAATAATAATTTGATTTACTAAATATTTACATAGAAACTGAGGAATGATTTTTAAATTATTTAGGTGAAATTAATTTATTACATTATTTGACAATAGTAGTAATACCTTAGTAGTTTTTAATTATTTACTATCCCCATGAATAATACATATGCTCTCCATTTTCCATTTTTGTAAGATGAATTCTCTAGTATTTACAACCCTCACAGAGACTTCTACACGTGCTGCTAAATCGTATGTTCCAGGAGCTGAAAATACAGCTTGTAATTTTACAGTATTGCTGGTAAGTGGTTCAATCTGAGAACAAATCGCTGAATGACAAGCATATCTATAGAACGTAGAAGCTTGTGGAGAATACAATTGTGATTTTACATTAGGAAGATAAGTCCCACTAGAAAAGAAACAGAATAAATTGCAATTAAGTATAACTAAAAGTATTTGGTCATATTTTATATAAATGTTAAAATTTACCTGCTGGTACCTATTGTATTAATTTTAACATAAATTTGCGATTCTAAATGATTCTGTATGTACATCATCACTGGAACAAAGCATAATCGACTTTGATTAAAGTTATGCGACATCTGCCTATCATGACTTAAGGAGAAAGAAACGATGTTCTTTAAAAATTCCGTTTCCAAAATTTGTTCTTTATTAGTCACAGCCGAAGAATCGGGTATGTTTTTATCTGGTCCAAAAATCTTCAAGCGTCCTCCGTATTCGCTCGGTTCTACTTGAATTTCTTTCGGATATTTATATGTTCTATTCAAATATTCAAGGTCAAGATGATGTTGGCCAATCGCTTGTCTAACAATAATTCCACCTTCGATCACTTTGGCTCGCCATTTAATGATTAAGGTAGAATTTAAAGTCACAGTGGCAGACAGAGACGATTGTTCTGTATTTTGAGACGACCGCTGAAATTGCTGTTGCATTTCAGTTAAATTGTCATTTAAGTCTAACGATGAAATGTGTCTCCTTTGTATAAAATTAACATATGGATAATTCATATTCGATTCCATGCCATCTGTGTCCTCAGTTAAAGATACACTGGAAAATATCGATTCGCCTTTGCTCTTTTTTCTTAATTTAAGCATCAAATGAAACATCTCTTGAGGCTGTATCTTAACATTATTTGGGAGGACAGATGAACTGAATACAGACCACGTATCACTTTGGAACGATACTGTGGATAACATAATTTCATTTATAATAGAATCATGAATTTGATTTGCATTTTTAACGCACACTATTAAATTCAACGTAGGTGAAACGTCCTTAAATAACACGCTTCTTGATGAAACAGCACTAATCTGTATGGAATCCAAGACCATGAAATGCCACGTATGTCTACAAAGTCGATGCTTTATTATGCTCTTTGAATCAATATTCTCATAGTAAAAAAGTAAGTCTAAACGATGTGATCCTTTTTCGTGAGGTGCACGTAACCATAATGGTATTGTATAACTTTCATCAACGTTTAGTACATTTTTATTGGAAGGTAACGGGATTTTTATTATAAGTTTATTACTTTTCTTTGTTGTATGCTCTGAAATAACAATTTGTACATAAATATAAAACGATTTCTATTAATTAATTTCTAATTTTGATACTTCTTTAAATATACTTTGTACTATACCTTCTTGCGTGTTCATCTGTTCATCTCCTAATGAAATTAATTTAGAATCCGTGGATACTAGATAACTATTAGACAATGGTGCATTCCCCACATTTTTCAAAGTAATTTCAATTTTCTGTATTTCACCGCATAACATTTTCGAATGCAATTTAGTTAAGAAAATCTATAAACAAGATTTCAAAAATTATATTGTCGAAACGTGGAGCATTGTACTTAAACTTAGTTACCTGCATAAAAGGTGCCTTTTCAATAACGTTCATTTCCAATCTATGATCTACACCATACATATTTACACCTGGTTTTTCCTTGATATTCTTTAATTTGGGGCCTTTAACTTCAAACAATCTTTTCCCAGTGATGGCTATTGTTGAATCAACAGATGGTCCATCTACTATATTTGTAGGATTAGATAAATCATAGTTTAAACCTAACACTTTTAACTCTCCTATTCGTTTCGGTATAAGAGACAATGTTATACGTTGTCTACAAGTTGGTTGTAAAATAATTGTTTCGATTACTTGTGCTTCTACTGGCTTTAGATTTTCTGGTAATTTCACTTCATTTGTAATTTGTCCATCAGCAGAAATAAATAACCAAAGTAAAGTCACGTTAGACAATGGCAACGGTATGTGTAGCGGATTATATAATTCGATAAAAAAATGCACTGGTTCATCTAAAACTGCATTTGGCTTTACACTATTATTACTTGTCCTAGAGTATAATGCAACTGTCGGCTTAAATATCATGGAAGGGGATCCCTGAGCTTCTGTTATTAACATCTCTTCCATTTTTGCCCATCTTACATCGTCACATTCTTCAGTATCAAATGAAACGTGACTCGCTGGAATATTATTTTCATATGGTCTAGCTATAGGACCATACAATACTTTAATATCATTACTATCTATTAATGGTAAAGGCAAGATAGGAAGCTCTTGATGACTCACTAAACCTTTTTGAAGCAGTAACTATAATATATAGATGCAGATAAAATTTGAAATAAATATAGTATATATAAATTGAAAAATCGCATATAATCCGTATACGTACATTATGGATATCTAAAAAGTCACGTAAAAATGTAGCTTGTTGAATAGGTGGCTGCTTGCTTGAAGCATTCAATAATTTTTCAAATGCTTTAACTGCTTCAGAAACGAGTTTTAATGACGAGGCCTGCCTGCCAATAGTAAAATGTATATGATCTTCAGCTAGTGACCAACCTCTTCCAGCATAAACCTAGCGACAGGTATATAATCGTATATGCAATCTTTCTATTGTAATATTTTAGCAACAATGTTAATTAAGGGTACCTGATACGCTTGTTGATAACATCGTAAGGAATGCTTTTTCTGGCCTGCTTTTGAGAACCTATGACCAGCAAGAACAGCATGAAATGCATACTTGCGCATCATTTTTGGTCCGATAAAGCAATAAGCAGCTTGTTCTAATAAGAGCGCAGAACGCAAGTCTGAATCCTCGCTAATCATACGAATCAAATGTTTTGCAGCTTCTCCATGTAAACTTCTACCTTTCAAACACTCAGCACTGAGTAATGTTGCTCTTGTTGCAAACTGAGGCTTTTTACAGCTAGTCGAATAAGTTAAAATTGCTTCATCCATGTACTCAATTGTTTTTCTATTTGTTTCACCCTGCATAAATGCACTCAAAGCAGCCATTTCAAGAGCACCGGCATAGTAAAGCCAAGCATGATCTGCTCCAAAATCTCTCTTCGCACTGTGATATGCTTGGTAAGCAAGTGAATAGTGACCGAACATGAAACATAAGTCACCTAAACGGCGTAATTGTAACTCAGGAGATTCTGTTGTATAACTGAAATCCAAACAAGCTGGAACTTTACATGTTCACATATACTATATTATGTATTTATATTGTACAAGTTACAAAAAAATAAAAACACAATATATAAATGTTTATAAAGAACGTACATTACAGCATTTGACGGAGTAGGTCCTGGTATTCCAGGTTTGTTTGTTCCAAACCACCGTCTTGTAGCACTGAAAATTGATCTACTGACACCTTTTTTATTTGAAATAACATCATTCAGTAGACCAATTTGTTTTTCCACGTATGGTAATAAACTTTTCAAACAGAATTCTGTAATTAGTGTCCTTAGTCTTTCGAGGTCTTCCGTAGATAATCTAGCACCATGTTGTGTTGTTACATAGTTGGGTGAATCTGCCCAAACATTTACATTTATTGGCGTACCACTAACTGTTTGTTCTTTTGCATTTACATCAGAACTTATATTCTCTGGTTTATCAATTGTTGGACTTAAAGGATGAATTGTAACAGTTACTGCCTCTTGTCCAACTTCTAAATTTGTATTTACTAACTCAGACGTTTCAGAGGAAAAACTAACAGTATTATGTACATCTGGTGAAATCAATGCAGAATTTTGTGGAGCTATTGGTGTTCCAGCCTGACTTGTCCTAAAATACAAAATTTAAACATATCTTTCATAAACATTTATAACATATAGTACATACTTGTCTGTATCCATTGTAACTTCATTTGGCATAGCAGAAACACCACTAGTATCTGCAGGTGTACGAGGAGAACTACCGTGTTCACTACTTCCAGATAGTTCTGAATGTTTGACTAAAAATTGACTCCAAGGATCTGGCAAATGAGTATTGTCATCAACTTGACCTGGTGGTCTAGAGTTCATTTGCAATAAGAAACAATTATTAGCACCATAAATATTTTTCATTTCAGTAAAAACTGTTTCAGCCCTACAAAAATTACAAACAATTAACTTTGAATAAATAAGGTTCTAACATATCAGAAACCAGAAGAATTAAAGCAATTACTTATTTCTATCATCCTGTATAGTATCATGTACTAAGATATAGTATCTAAGTGTATTATTATTAAACCATTTTGGTAATTTTCCAGGTATACTTTGATGTAACTGTGCACCCATGTTTTGTATCTTTTCCAAAGGATTGTCTTCTGCTGTGGAAACGACTATCATACAAGCAAGAAAATGCTTGGTGAATTCATGATCTGACGGATATTGAACACTCAGGAACATTTCTCTCCAGGCTTCAAACCAAGGAACTGAGACAGGTATATCAAGTTCCACTGTTCCAATTCGAACAGTGGTTGTATGTTCACATGTTACTGAACTAACTGCTTCGTTTAACATTTTCCTAGCAATGCTTGGTTCTGGTGGCTGTGCATTAACATCTTGTATAAAAAGTCGAAGATTTCTAACTGTCACAGTATTTCCTTGTGGATCTTTAAAATGACCTACAAATTAATAATATCTTACAGAAATTCATAGGATATTGATAATAGAACTCAAGACAATTAACATTCTTTTGTTTAACAATACATTATTTGTTAAACTTTATTGTTATTTTAAAACAGTTGATTTCAAAATTGTTCTCTAACAATTTTAAGGAAAAATTATATTCTTTTTTATCAGTTTGTCAAAATTATACGAAATCTTTGTTTGTCATTATTCCAAGAAAAGATAGGTATATGTTACAAACATAAGATTCTTACCTTCCGTATTTAATTTACAGAATGGTTGCAGAAGTTCAACGAATGATAAATTATTTTTTTGACAAGTAGCGTCTGCCATGGGTGAACATACTGTAGCAATTTGTGGAGAAAAGGCATTACTTATAAACTCGCGAGGGGTTAGCTTGCATTGAGCCATGATTATTTTCTACAAATTTTAATCAGACAATCAAGGTTACGTGTTTAGTGAGTAAGTAATAATCACACGACAACGCCCATTTTGGTCGCTATGTTACTATCGTTTATTATCCCGAAATTTGACGGAAACCGAACTTCTAAAGTCAAAAACATCTCAACGAAGTTGTGATAAACATCTCCACCGAACAGCTGTTTGTGGGTATTTACCCATCACTTACCCATGAAGGGTAAAAATACGAAGGTAATGTATAGATGTCCTAATATCAGCCGGAAATGCTCGTAGGCGGAAACTGTTTATATATCATAGATTCAAAATCACATTTCTACAATTCTTAAATTTTCTGTAAAAATTCAATAGAAAATTTTTTGTTTAATAACATTTTATTGTAAAAACGTATTCTAATTAGTAGTTTTCATTCTATATTTGCATGAATCTTAGTATTTCAAGAAATTAGAAATTAGATGTAATAGAAAAACTTGTGGTAATGGACTACACAATTTCTAGCCATTTGACAGTGATTTAAAAAATATGCTATTGTAAAAATTATGTTTGTAATAGCATTAATTTTGTATGTACGTATATATACGGGCATTGACGAAGTATAAATATATATGTATTATATTTTTATATTTTTCTGTCACACGTTTGCGGGAATTGCGAAGACTCTTACCATTTTCGTGTCACACCCGACATTATCGATTCAGTTTAAAATAAATATTACAGCGTTAGAAATGGTAGGAATTCAAATTAGACATTACCGCGGGAATATTTCAAATCTGAAACGATCTGAAGTTGTGATTAATTACTGGAAATATGACAACACTGTTGCCTGATCATTTACCGACACATTTTCATAGGAAATCAATGCAGGTCTATTCATAAACCACAGATAAATAAGCTTTATATTTAATTTTAATTGATGTAGGTACATACTGGACTGTACTGCTTGTTTATTAACAAAATAATAATAATAATAATAAATTTGCAATAGAATGTCACCGAGTTTTTCATGTATCGATCATATATTAATATGATATTTGATCATTATCAAAGGTTAGATACTTTGCGTCCGTTTATTCAATGTGAATCCACCTTTAATCGTATTAGATTGAAAAGTATCAGTCGATTCTAATTGCAAATATGCAGTTAGAAATTAATAGAATTACTTTTGGTAGGATTACTTCATTTATAGTAATAATGAAAAAATATTAGCTAATGTTAACAATGTATTTTTATATAACTGTTTTCTTCTACTTTATTCCTAGTATTATTTGTAATTTCTTAAAAGTTATTTTCCTAAAGTCAGCAATGAAACTTGCTTCATCGTTTTGAAGAAAAGCTATTGAATAAATAAATTGTGAATAGATTTAAAAATTAGGAAACCAATGAGAACAAACCTTAAAGTTTTTGCTTGTAATGGCGTCGCCGGTTCTTCCGGCAAACAGGTCTTGCCATCGTGTCTCACGTCTTTTATGTCAGAAAATTTCATAAAATGACGGACGAAGGAGTAGTTGTAGAAGATTCTGTTCATAAAGAAGAAGAGGTAGCTCATTTTCAGGCTCCTGCAATCCAACATAATCCTGACGGATGGGGCCCATGTGAATTACCTGATCAATTTAAGGATATACCTTATCAACCTTTCTCGAAGGGCGACAGATTGGGCAAGGTTTGATAATGTTCTCTTACATTTTTATTTTTAGTATACCATTTTCCACATTTTTTAAAAATTATCTTCTTTCATAGATATCTGACTGGACCACACCAGCATTCCAGGATAAGAAATTCCCCAGTGAGTATCATTCTCTGCCTTTAACCTATAAATTTACGTTTTCAATAAAAACTTCAATTATCTTAACAATGACTACATGTTAAATCTTCAGAAATAATAAATTCATTTTGCCAATTTAGACAGTGCTTCAAAGTTAACATATTGATTGTAATTAATATAATTGTACAATACAGAAATTAGTTAATAATTAATACTGATATATACAATCAGCATGCATTTTGTACTTATACCTTTATTCATTAATTTATGGTTAAATTCTAGAAGCTATAGACAGTTCAAAAACTTAACGAAATGCAACATTTTAATTTTATCAAATTACTAATTATTTTCATAATCTTTTAATTTGTTTATTAAATATATTTCTTTATATTAGATTATATATCAAGACTTATTAATTAGAAAATTGTAACTAAATCTCTTAATATTTGCAGACAAATACACATCACAGTTTGGTTCCGGCAGTCAGTATGCTTACTTCCACGATGAAGATGAAACAACTTTCCATTTGGTGGACACAACTCGTGTTCAGAAACCACCTTATCAGCGCGGTGGTCGATTCCGCCATAACCAAAGGAATTTACGGGGTCGTGGTGGTCAACGTGGTGCATTGAGCCAAATGCAGCAACTTGGAAAATTGAAACTCCGTGAAAGAGAGCGCAAAGGCCAAGCGAAACGTTGGGGTAGACAGCAAGGTTTACGCAATCATAAAAACCAGCCACCGATTAAAATTCGCGATGCGTCTGTTACTGTAAGACCAGACTGGGTAACTATCGAGGAAATGGATTTCCCACGTTTGGCAAAACTATCTTTACCCAGTGTAAAAGATGGGGAAGATATTTTGTGCTGTGGTTCTCTTGAGTATTATGATAAAACTTACGATCGCGTAAATGTCAAGAGTGAGAAACCATTGCAAAGAATCGACCGCATTTTCCATACCGTTACTACCACTGATGATCCAATAATCCGGAAGCTTTCCAAGACGGAAGGGAACGTCTATGCTACAGATGCAATATTGGCAACAATAATGTGTTGCACCCGTAGTAATTATTCTTGGGATATTGTAATCGAAAAGATCGGAGATAAACTATTCTTTGATAAACGAGACAACACTGAATTCGATTTGCTAACTGTAAATGAAACCAGCGTTGAACCCCCTCAAGATGACGGAAATTCTTTAAATTCCCCGAGGAACTTAGCCTTAGAGGCTACATTTATTAATCACAATTTTTCTCAGCAAGTGTTGAAGTCTAATGAGCCTAGATACAAGTTTGATGAAGGAAATCCATTTATTTCCGAGGAGGAGGAAGGCGATGTTGCTAGCGTTGCGTATCGATACAGGAAGTGGGATTTAAATAATGGAATTGTTCTCGTTGCTAGATGTGAACATGATGCTGTGATGCAGGGACCTAATAATGAAACTCAATTTTTAACGATCAAGGCGTTGAATGAATGGGACTCGAAGCTGGCTAACGGTGTCGAATGGAGGCAGAAATTAGACACTCAACGTGGAGCAGTATTGGCAAATGAATTACGTAATAACGCGTGTAAATTAGCGAAATGGACTGTTCAAGCATTATTGGCGGGTTCAGATCAATTGAAGTTTGGATATGTATCAAGAGCAATGGTTAGAGACTCAAGCAAACATGTTATTCTCGGTACTCAACAGTATAAACCAAATGAATTTGCAACGCAAATCAACCTTAACATGGACAATGCCTGGGGTATTCTACGTTGCATCATCGATATATGCATGAAACAGAAAGATGGAAAATATTTGATCATGAAAGATCCAAATAAGCCAATGATAAGATTATACGATATTCCGGATAATACATTTGAAAGCGAAGGAGAAGAAGACGAAGACGATGATGAGCCTGTTAACGATGCTTTTCAGAGTTAAAAGCTGTCCTAAAAGTCAGTGATTTATATATGAGAAACATAAGCTGCTGTAAGGAGAAAATAAACGAATTCCAATTAAATTCTTGAATATGCAATTTAAATGTTTTTTCTCAAAATGTATTTAACCCAGACTAGATCTTATGCATTTAAATCATGCATATGATTCATCTCTCACATATTGACGATTCACGTAGAATGCCGCACAGATTGTAGTACTACACCTAGATCCACCTGGATCTAGAGATCGTTCTGTGAAAAGAGGTTGTCAAACATTTTTATTATAATATATAATTAATAAATAAAAATTGATATAAATTAATCCTGTAGCGTTTTATTGTCGAATAAAAATATTTATGCAGTGTAGCAGTCTCTCGGTATAAGCTTGTTACGAAATTATTGAAATTATTTTTTAATCTTATTTTACTATCGCGTTTGATAAGACAAATGAATTGTCAATGCATAGAATTTTAAAAACATTTCTCATTCTTTATAAGCTTGTTGCTTCTCTTAAATCGGGAAATTATATCGAGTATAAGCTACGTAAGTATAATTATAGTACCAAAAATTGATTTTTGGTCATAGCCCTCTAATGGTGAGTTTTGGAAACTATCTCGATAACTAAATTAAATTAGTCTTTAAAATAGATCCACGATTTCAAAATAATCAATCATGTATTATTGTTAGTTTCTGACATTAATATTAAAATCAACATGTCTTCTGGGATCGCTGCCGCGACAGTTCGTGCTGTCAAAGGCAGAAAAATACTCGCTACTAGAGCTGCGCTTACTTTAGTGAGTAAAGAGTTATTAAATGACATACCTTGTTCATTTTAGGTTATCAATACATACTATTCATTAATATTACGAAATTGAATGAAATTCTTGAACTTACTGTATTAGGGTTATGTTTTAGGTTTGAACTAAATTCATTTTAACGTTTAATTGTTTTTTTAAAGAGAATTTTTATAAATCTAACCTTTATTTTGTCTGACAATTTAAATCTGAATTATCACGAACTAAGAAATTCAACAATAATATAAAACTATTATAATTGTATTATTAAACTTCGTTCTCTTGTAATTATATAATGTTAAATACATAATATAGCCTTTAAATTACCTTTATAATTATACAATATGTCACTCATTTGTTGCAATAATGATGTAGCTCCAAAAATAAAATTTTTGAATTATTAATATAACAAGCATAGTCCTTTAAATAAATGAAGATATTATTTCATTTCGTGGAAAACTGTAATGTTTGTATTGTTAGTGTTGCAATAATTGAGTAATATGAAATACATTAATACACATTCCATTTAAAATGATCATGAGTTAAAAGTCTCTTTGCTCTATAATGCAATACTATAATAATAATTACCTTGTTACAGACACCAAATGCAGTACAAAAAATTAAGGAATTATTGAAAGACAAAAATGAATATGTGAGTAAAAATGTGGTATGTTTTCTTTTATTACATTATTAAATAATGGTTACCAATATAATTTTACATCTGTCTGCAAGTTTTGGATCTGACAAATTTTCAAATATATTAGGTATTTAATTTACTTAATTTATTGAATTTTTAATGAGCTACTTATTCAGTATTAAAAAAAATGTAGTTAAAGAAACCTGTTAGGTCTGATTCCATATCATTCAGTGAAGTATTTTTATTAATTGAAGTAGCTTTTTATTAGCATAAATACCACAGTTTATATATTATATTGATACACATATAGTACACATTACGTTTTCAAGTAGATATTTCAAAACTTCAAAGTTGTATAAAAATTAATTTAATTTTTCAGATTGGCTTAAAAGTTGGGGTGAAACAACGGGGATGTAATGGCTTAAGTTATACTCTAGACTATGCAAAAGAAAAGTCTAAACTTGATGAAGAAGTTGTTCAAGATGGTGTTCGTATCATGATTGATAAAAAGGCTCAGTTATCTCTCTTAGGTACTGAAATGGATTACGTAGAAACTAAACTAAGTTCTGAATTTGTTTTTAATAATCCAAATATTAAAGGAACTTGCGGATGCGGCGAAAGTTTCTCTGTATAATTAATACAAATGATTGTAAAAATTGTAGTCAAATATTAATTACAATCAGTATAGATTGACTAATGAAATTGTTATATGACTCTAATCAGAAAGTTTTCTATTATTAAACTTCTGTATAAAAAGTTGCTTTATATTTACATTTTTGAGTTTGATATAGTAATTATTAAACCAATAATTTGTGCGTAAATAATTTTTATGCATGAATATTTATGGTAAGTTGTTTTAAAAGTTGTACAAAGAGGATAATTTAAGTATGTATCAAGATATGTATTTATTTCATACATAAGTTGTATATATACTATTTGTAATAGACATATAAACATATATTTTTATTGTACATGTATATACAGTAAGTACTATTTGTACATTATAAATTAAATAAAATATAAACTTAAATGATATAAATGCAGTTCCAATTTTATGTAGCATGAGTCACCAACAAAATGTATTACATTCCTCATTAAATATTTATTAGACTGTATATTGCTGAGATTAAAAGTAACTCTTATCACTACTATTTTTGATAATTAAAAATAATCGTGAAAATCTTAAAGTTTCATTGAAACCATTTTTATTATGATTAAAGAAAATACATTTAATTGTATATTTTTAGAGATAAGACATTACTGTAAAACTTAATGTAATTCAACTACATCACGATTACCATATTTCCACTGACCCAAGTCGTCAATTGTATTAAAAAGAATTCTTTTTAACTGATTATTTTTTGTAGTATTTTGGTTATTCATTAGATTTATGCAGCCTAATTTTACAGGAGGCAATTTAAATTTGTAGAAACTTCCTTCAATATTAAAACATATATGAATTTTTTCAGAACTTATTATAGTATCATACATTTGTATGCACATGACAACTGGTGATGTTATAGAAAATATTTGCTTTATACAAAGTGGAAAAAGTCTTCGTACTAAAAAATAATTGTATATTAAAAGCTTTACGGCTATAACAAAATAGCTTCATTCTTTTACTGTACAATATCTCACTACATCTAAAAGTTAATTACCTGAAACATCCTCCTGAACAATATCTGTATTGTTATAATTTACTGAAAGTGAAATTCCAATATCTTCTGCTAAATATTTAACCTTTATACATACTGAAACAAAACGTTTTCATATATGAAAATGCCATAAAGTTTTTATAAATGTCAATTATTAAATTTCTTACTTAGACCATTCAAGTTAACGATTTGCCAATTTAAATTTTCACAACATTTACATTTGTATTTAACACATGTACAACCTGTTTGTTTCACAGATACATCTTTCTCTGTAAAAGGAATAAAATAATTTTTTATTCAAAAAGATTTTAAACGTTATTTTCGTCTGTCATAAAATTAAAAACACCATTTTCAAAAATATGAGCAATCGAAATTTCGTTACATGAGTTTTCATATGTGTTATTTAAATCTAATAATAACGATAAAATCAATTTTACATACCTTTATTTTCTACTTCTGTCTCCTCTGTACCTATTAATATAACATAACTCAGCGACAATAAACAAATATATAAATATATTATAAGCCTCATCTTGTAAATTATAAAACCGTAATTTTATAATTATAATTTTATAATTAACAGGCTTGAAATGTAAAACATATGTGTGAAATCACTTATTAGTTGTTTTATTACACTTATATGGTAGAATGTGTATGAATTTGCGTCTTATACAGAGTACAAAACAAAGAAAGGTCAAGTCAGATACGTCTGAATGATAGAATGTGAAATTTCAATGTTACTTGCACCTAAATTCCAATACAGTTCAGTGATCAGAAAAATGTCAGTAAAGGTAGTTTATTTTAAGTTTTAAATTTTGGTTTTACATTTCATAAAAATAAATGCAAGTTTTCGTATGAAAATTTCACTAAATTATTTCTGTGCTCGTATGAAGTATAAACACATTGATACAATAAATAATGAGTGTGTAGATATATGGTGATATTTCATAGCATATAAGCGTACGATAAATAAAACTAAGAACGCATTTAAATAATTTTGAATTTATTTCGCGGGTATGATTCTAACTAACAGAGGTGCCAATATACTTTTATTTTCAATATTACATACTAGACATTTTTAATATAATAACTTGATATGTTTTTTAGAATTGAGCGCACGTACAGGGTAATATTTTCACAAACTTATGTATTTCTCAAACTGTTCTTTAAAACAATGTTTTAAACATAACCTTACTCTGTTTCGAAGGGGTAGTCCCCTCAAGGTATCTCGTATTAGTAAATTTCATCTGAAATAATAAATATTTGGAAGTATAATAGACTATGTACATGTTTACTTTTAATATGCACAAAAATTTATAATGTTTATCAAGTATAATAGAATATGCTCTGTATCATGCTAATATTGATAGTTTTTAGACCAATCAAAATTAATTTTCTATTGTGCAGTTTCAATAATTTGAATAGGAAATGAATTCATGAATCTAATTAGACTCTATCTTTTTTCTAAGAATGAATAATTTTATCAGTTTATTCCGTTTCTATTATCTAAATAGTCGTGATAAAATGTAATCGATGTAATCTGTATCATAGAAGTGCATGTTTCCTCTGGACGTAAGTCCGTATGTTCAGTTCGTATTATCGAAGATAATAAAATAGCGGGAAATGTTGTTATAATACTTAAGTTATTTGACTGTCAATTATATGTCAAATAATAAGGGCGTTTAAGCATGGATACTTCATGGAAAAATACTCGTAAAGCTCTCAAAAATTTCACAGATATACTAGGATGCAACAGATGGTAATATTTGAATAAAGAAAGTAATAATTTTATATTTCTCTTAGTTTATTAAAGATTTTCGTCTTCTGTTTGCACATATACGAAAATGTAATTCGTAATTTTTTTTAGTTGTCACTTTTTTTTATTAGAAACATTATTGATATTCAAGCAATAAAATGTAATATGAAGTTGAATCATATGCCTTGTATATGAATGTCAATATGAATATTTGAGATGAGTGTATGAAAATAACATATTTTTATCTTTAGTGGAAATCAACCAGTAAATGCAATAAGATATACCAATTGTGACCACTTTTTTTGTGAGGAATGTATTGGAAATGATTCAATATGTACAAAGTGCAATACACCTGTTCAGCCTATTGAAATACAGAATGATCACATAGTTAAGAGCCTTGTGTCTTATTGCAATATTATTGCAGAAATAATTAAGGAAAAGTATGTGAATTTCAATTAATATATTTTACACTTTAATGTAATTTTTTCAGTATAATTAAAAGTTATTTATGGCCCATCTTTTGCTTATAATATAATTTTGCTTACTTCAATGGTTTTATCATTAAATTTTGTATCTTGCAAATTACATTCAAATTATTTTATGTACATATAAATATATAAATAATATGTGATAATCAGTAACATAAAAATATATATTTGCTTTTTAATACTTCTTAATTAGTAGAATATATCTTAATTTGAGAAAATAAAGTTTGTATAATGTATAATTGATATGAATTTAATAGAGATTTATGGAATACAACTGCGGATATAAACAGTTCACACGCACCTTCAGCTATATTCAATGTATCTAAAGCAAGATCTAGAAGTTTTCATTTAGGGTCTAAACATTTTGTGCCAAAGAAAGATATAAATAAACGAAATGAGAAGGGGGAAACTAGATTACACATAGCATGTTTAAAGGTATATTATTATATTATGTACATAGTATAACAAATATAGGTTTCAATACTTTAAGTGGTGGTAAAGTAGTCCAAATAATTCCTAAAGTATTCTATGACAAAATATTTAATCTGCCTTGACATGTTCACTACAATCATAGATGTATGATCTATGAGAATCTTAATGTCCTTCCCAAAACATATATACATTTTCTGGAGCGACTACATCCAGGTCAACAACCTACTTCAATGTATCTATCTCACCAAGATGCACAAGTTATTCTTCATTCCAAAAAGTATAATGTTAACTTCAATGTATTTTAACTGTAAAATGGGAATAGATTAGATATTTTGCATTCTACTTAGGTCTCATTACCACCTAATAAATAACATTTAATGAAGCACAGTGGTACTCATAAATACTTTTTCAGGAGAATGAAAGTTATGTAAAAACATTATTAGCTGCAGGTGCAAATCCAAATACTAAAGATAATGCCAATTGGACTCCTTTAGTAAGTTAAATGTATATTTCTACAGTAGTACAGTATTATATCTTTGTATGGAATCTTAAAAATATGATATATTCTTTATTTGTAGCAGGAAGTAGTTAATTATGGATATAGTAATATATGTAAATTGTTATTAGAGTGTGGTGCATCACCTAACACACCAGGTTCTGAAAACAGAACAGCATTGCATGAAGCTGCTATTAAGAATAGATTGGAAGAAGCAAAAATGCTTTTACAATATTCAGCTAAAAGAGATGTGTATGATGAGCATGGAAAAAGGCCTATGTATACATCATTTAAATATATTCTGAATTAAATCTAATTCTTGTATATAGTATTGGTTCATGATGTTAAAATTATTGTTTATATAAACTTATTTTAGAGATTATTGTGAGCCATATACAAATATGTGGAAAATTTTGAATGAGGAAAATGAAATGAATGAGACAGTTGAAGGTACTACAAATTTGAATTGCACTTTAGATCAATCATCTTTTGCTATTCAATCATATGGTGGAATTGTTATATATGCATCCAATTTAAAAGAAGAAAATCGTAAACTACTGCAGCAAATGGCTTCAAAACATAAAGTGAAAGTTGCATCTGTATTTCGGTATACTCTCCATTAAAACTTGTAAACACAAAAATTAGGAAGCCTATATAAAAATGTGCTCATGTTTCAGGTCATTTGTAACACATGTCATTGTGGAAGCAAACTATCAAAATATTGTACCGCTATCTTATGATGTAATGATGGCACTTCTGCGAGGAAACTGGTTAATTAATAGTGAATGTAAGTTAATTCCTGAATAAATAACTTCTAAATGTGTATATGCTATAATATATTTCACAAATTCATTTAAAATTAATTTTTTATATATTTATTTACTATAAAAGGGATTCAATTAACTATGGATGTAGATAATATACTATCAGTGGATTTAGAACTCTTTGAAATCAGTGGTACACCAATTCAAGGTATTCCAAGAAAAGCTAGAGAAAATGAACAGAATCAGGTAAAATTAATTGCAGTATTAAGATGGAAGAAGTTTTAATATTTCATTTTAAACATTCTTCTTTATTGTTTCAGAATCCAAGACTTTTCAATCAATGCCATTTTTACTTTGCTTTACACGCAAAGAACGTTTATTATGTAAATGGTATAGAATTAACTAAGGATAGTTTAACGAGACTTGTACAAGAAGGTAATGGGACAGTTTTGAAAAGGGAACCAAACCCAGAACACATAGAATCTAAAGAACAAACTGTCCCTTTTCACATAGCTAATGAGCCTTCTCATCCTTTATATAAGTGTACTCATTATGTTATATATGTACCAGGAAAGGAGGAACCACGTGTAAAATATAACATGCCCCATTTAAAAACGTTGCCGCTAATGTGGCTAATTGAATGTATAGAAAAATTTGCATTGATTAATCCATTAGACATAGGTTTACTTTAATTTTCAGAGATTTTATAGTTATATAAGTTTATTTTTATTCTTGTGATAATTTGTATGTAATAAATACAACAATTTTCAATTTTTAGTAACAGTCACAATTTTTCACTATCAAACGTGATATAATTTTATTTCGCTGTTTTATCTCAATGTTTCCGAAATAAAAATCAAATGATGAAATTTCATAAAAATAGTTAATTTTTCGTTTGATTTTGTTTAAAAATGAAGAATTTTTGAGCATATACTATGATTATGAAGGATCGACCGTTGCGCAAAGAACGATAAATTCCAAAGGGAAATATCGTACGGTATCTTGTACATTTACGGGTAAAGTACCGCTAGTCCTGCACATATACACCTATATGTAGCGGTGAGAAAGAGGGAGTGAAAGAAAAAACGCTGCAACGGAGTAAGAGAGAAATAAAGAGGAAGAACAGTGCGAACATGGAAGAACACAGGAAAACAGAAATTCTAATATAGTTGAGAATAAATAATAAGAAATATTTTAAATCGAAATAAATAAATTAAACAATATGTTACTCTAAAACGAGTTACTTATTAATTTCAATTAGAAAAAGAATATTACTAAGTAGTTATTCCAGGAACACGTTACTCATATCTTACTTTACATATTATAGTAATCATAGAAAGAGATAAAATTATATTAACTACCACTACTTTACCAAACTCTCAAATGTTACATTTCGTTACTAGTTTTACTGTCCCTATGAATACAGTAACCGAAAATTATACTTTAGATTAGCGAAGATTGTATAAATCTATTATATCACCGTTAGTACCGAACAATTACAAAGTTTTATTTTCTACAATTTCTTCCTCTCTACGAAGAAACAGATTCTTTCGATTTGCCTCAGCGTAAACGTACGCAAGCTGGAACTTTTCGCATTAGTCGAATAATGTAGATTTTCAGAGATATCCAATATTCATGCCAACAACCCTTCCCCCTCTTTCTGAATGATTCTCGGTGAGGTCGATCGCCGTCGATCGTTCTCTTTGCTTCTCTGCCTTCGTCCTTTTCTTTCCTTTTTCTGATCAGCGTAAAAGAGGGGACCCTCACCCTGACCCACAAGTGGGCCTCGGTACCTCCCTAGTCAGTCAGTCAGTCAGTCAAACAAGTTAAGCAGGCAATGCGGGCTCGCATAGTACCGTGGCTGTCGAACTCGCGGTAAAGTAGTTTGATACGCACGTGTTCGATTCGTGTAACAGCATAGTGTGTCTCCCCTTAGTTATTTTCGCGACCGCCTCTTTAAAGTTGACGAAGAGGAAGAGGAAGAGGAAGAGAAGGAAAAACGGAAAAGGAACGAGGGAGGCTGAAAATGATACTGGGAACAGCCCCCGGGGGCATCGTCCTTTTTCTCCTACTTACTGGAACGGTCACTGCTCAGGACGACGATTCTTTGGCAGGCAGCTTCTTATCAGGTAAGCTAAGCATCCACTGCTTCCCATTATCAGCGGCTTCATTGTTCCGGCTCCTAAATTAGGACGCCTTAGATAGATGTTTTGTTAAACCTCGTTATTCATATTACATCTTTTTATTTTTAAATTATGTTTACACGTAATACGTTTTAATTGAAGCCTGTAATTAGTGGATCGGTACAAGAATATTAGATATTTCAAATTCTTATGGTTTGATGCGTTCTCAGGGTGAACGAAAGTATAAAAGAGTGTTATATAATTGTGTAAATAATCTGTAATTTTTTATATGTATGCTATAATCTCTGATGCAATTTAAGTGCATACAAAAGTGCGCTAGAAGAGAAATTTACCGCTTATGGTAATTTATAGCATCCACGTTACTGCGCTCCTGTATTTCTATCTTCGTGAATGAAAAGTTAGACTTTATATTTGCAAGAAATAGTTTTTTCAATACGTTTGTTTATGCGCACAAAAATTTCGTGAAATATTTTTGAGTTTCTTGTAAAACGAGCTTCAACATTCTGCAATTTATTTAAACTGATTCCTTTTCTATTCCTTTTACATAAAAGTTCGCCAAAGAAAATTGACTAGAAAGCTTGAATTTTTGAAGAAACGATAATAAAACGATAATAATAAAATTTTCAAAGAGTCTTTTCGCCTGAATTTCGTGAAATTCAGTTTTAATAAGCGCCAAAGGAATTACGCTTTTAATACGCCTATCATGACCTACACAAAAGCTATTTGATGGACTTCATCACTCTTTAGTCGCAATCAATTTGCTTGAGCATGGAGAATAGCCGGAAATAAAATCATTTCGTAGCAGAGGAGGTTTCGAGAAATAGAAATTCGCGTGCGCAAACGTATGGTAGCGCACACTTGTAAAGGTAGTATCTGGAAGGATGCGATTGTCCCACTTAAGAGTTGTACAACGCAATGCGGATGACGCTCAGTCCAGTGTTGGTGAAGAGGCCGTTGGCAGACTTGAAAAGTTCCCAATGATACACATACAACGCAACTAGCAATTATTACTTGTATGTATTAGAGTAATTAGAAATAGAGCATCATATAGAACAGAAATAGGACATCATGTTGTGTATGTCCAAATTTGACAATTAGTTCTTTGAAAATACACACTATTGATGCAGGATCATGCTGAGGATACATTTTTCTTTCTAACATTAGCAATTGTTAGAAATTTTTAAACTTCAGTCAAATAATAGCAGTCTTTCGAATAATTCTTATGAATTATGTTAAAATTTTAATTGGGACTGGTAGATCTTGGAAAGGAACTTGATTTTTGTTTATCTTTGTTGATTATTAGTTTATACTCATTTTTTCGTGTAATTTTTGATTTATTGTAGATTTGGATAAAACTGCATGCATCTGAATGTTTGTGTTAGTGTACGTATATTATTCACAACTGCATTATTAATTTTCAAATGCAACTAAAGAATGGGTACAAATATTCTGATTCCTGAAACTGTACTTTTTCATCACCCTTTTAGAAGTTTGATTATTATAAAAACTGTATTTAGAATGATAGAAAAGAAGCTTGAATCTTTTTCCAGATGCTTTGAAAACCTCTAATTAAAATGGTTTGTTATTGTTACTTACATCAAGTAATTTCTATTTCCATTTTACGAAATTAATGTTAAATAAATATTCGTGTCTAATATGCATAACCAGATAAATCTATTCACGTTAGTTTTACATTTACTGTGAAAAGTTTCTTCAAAATCGAGGCCCTAAAAAAAGTACGTGTTTTCATCGTTAGATTCTTACGTATTTTTATTTATCTAAAAGTCTACATTAAATGATCTCTCATGAAGAAGAAATTTAAATTAAAAGAACTTACAGTACTGTGCGACCTAACTTCCGAAGCTTAGGCACCTTTCTTCGTCCTCCCGCCATTACCAATGACGCTTGTGATGCTGCACTGTATATGCGAGCCCAACACAAACGAAATATACATCGTAGAGGGAAACGATACTACTTTTAAATTAATTTTGTGTATACTGTATAATCAGTAAATATTACCACAGACAAATTATTGCTAAATTTTAATATTAATATGGTATACCTACTTTATGAAATCCATTATGTTCATCTACAATTCATTAAAACAATTTGTATAGTTACTCTAAAATAAAAAATACGTTGCTCTACTATCACAAATGCATTATTAATTTGACCAGTTACACGTACTCGCTTGCATTTATAAAGAATTTTGATTGAAGCTATTTAAGTTAGAAAATTGTTTTCTAATTTCTAATAAATCAGTCTGTACTTATATCTATATTTAATCTTTTGATAAAAAGTAGTGAAATGTTTATAAAATTTGTATACGTTTCAAAAAATTCACAGACGACAAGTTGTATAATTTTCCTAACAAAAATGTACTGCTTCTAATACTTCATATTTTTATAATCGTTCTTAACGTGTTTTCGGTGTAACATTTTGCACTTTGATACCACCATAATGCATAACCGAACCTCATGGACTCGCTTCATTAATTCGATAAGTCAAAAGGATGTAGATTCAGGTTTGTCATCGGTCTGAAATAATTACGTTAGAAGAGGCACGTACCCGAAGCAGCTATACGATGGAGTTGAGCCGTTTAATTAACTACCGTTATGTTTGTTTGGGCCGTTATATACCCGTCAAAGTGAAAACAGCTACACCATAGGAATCTATGCAACGGTCCGTGCGAATTTTGTCGAGTTTGTTTGCTCGCGCGTCGTAAAGAACCGAACCGTACTTATCACTTTTCTTACACTTTCGTCGGTTTTCGATCTTAGCAGGTTAAATTTGTACATTTTGAAAAAATCAATTTCGTAGCTTTCTACACATTTGAAGCAGGAACTGACAAGAACACGTTTTCAACAATTTTAAATTTATGCGAATTTTAAACAGATTACTAAACGTGGAAGTATACGATATATTTTAATTCTGCGAATTATCATTTCTATCATTTCTGTAAAGTATCATTTCTAATTTTCATGTATCGTTGTTTCGTGATTTTTTTCTAGAATTTGTAATTTTGTTATGAATCTGCTATTTTAGTCGTTAGTTTGAATTAACACGGTTGACAGTATCTACCTGTCAGTATCTACTCGTTTCTCATACATCAATGTGAAAATATGCTCATCGTCAGATGTCTGGTATTTAAATTGCGCACCGGAAGTTGGATTCTTGACTCTGACTTACATGTATGTATTTGGAGAATTGGGTCCTATATTGCGAAGCAATGGAAAAGTGGTCAATTTCTCTTATTATGCGAAGTTTGTATGTTCCAGGTATTGATAAAAGTTGAGTGAATATATTTTTTTTAAATTTATCACAATCATTTAAAATTATAGAGATTTACCCAATTCTTGTTGTCAATTTAAAGAAAATAAGCTGTTTCCAAAAAGTTATGAATAATAGAAATAAGATGTAAAAGATATTTAAGAATGTCCTTAATGTTAGAAACTGATTGTAGCTATTACTTTATAGTTCCTTAATAACTCGTACAATAAATTATATATGCTACACACTTAAAGCTGCATATGATTCATTAAGTTAATGATGGATTAATAAATTAGTGATGATTTAATAAATTAGTGATTGGCTACTGAAATTATACCTACAACTACTCTATAAATGTATCACTGACTTGACCAGTCATATTGCTTTTGTTTACTTTCGAATAAGTACATGCGATTGATGTGAGTGATGACACATTTGTAACTGTACAACATACATAATAATTTTTCAGTTCATTGTACCCGCCTAAATGCATTAGTCGCATTCATCGAACGCACACCTATCTATAACATACTTCATATCGCGCGTCAATCATATCCGCGCGAATTTGACATTAAACGAATCAGATAAATAAAGGAAACACCAAGTGAAAATGAAAATTTGTTCAGGATGTTAATCGAAAATTGGTTGATAAATTAAAATTAATTTAAATTGTGAATTTTCCGTATTTTATGTGCCAGTTATTATATTTTGTCGAATAGAGATGGAGCAAATTGAAAATCGGATGTTCTTCATTTATTAGATTCTAAAGCTAACATCTTTCTTATCGTATATTGCTTTTGTTTTTACTGAAAATTATTATACATACAATACTATTAGGTTGATTGAAAGATATTGTTGGGTATTTTTTTAAAATACTTCCAATTATGTGTAATATGATATGGTACATGTGTATAATGAAGTATTATAAAAAGTTATAAAAAATAATTGTTAAATATTATAAATATAAGTTAAAAGTTGAGTAAAAGAAGATTTCTTCAGTATTACATGATAGCAAGAAAGTTTCTTTAATGTTGCATGACATCGTCATTTCTCCACTGTAATTCTACGCTACTCACTTACAAAGAGATGAAAATAAACTGTTTACGGAAAGAGAAGTGCTCAGACAGGTTGTTCACTGCTATCGAAGGTCCATCGACTGTCAAGATCAAGTTTAGTCATCCTTCACTACTTTATTCCGTATGAGAGAGATAATAGGATTACGTATGCAGGAATCTCTCCTGACTACGGTACCTACACCCAATGTACAGTTACTGTCGAGAAATTATAATAAGTGAATAAGAAGCACCTCGTAATTTCAGAAACTACACAGATTAGATAATATCGGTGTGAAGAATCAGTGTTAGCAAATTATACGTTTAAAAGAATACAGTGCGTGATTAATGATGATTGCAACGCCAGTAATCTAATACATTAAATTTTGAGTAAAGTTAACTTCCTATACGTTTCAGAAGAATAATAAAATGTTAATACTAGGATTATTGAAGCAGTCAACATTTCTGTTATCGAATTCCTTGTAACAGTTATTGAATTTTATAACATGGTGATTCAGTTTGATCAAATTATTGATTACTTTTTTTTTTTCTCTTCAAATATACGTGCATACATAGCATACCTATTTTCTCATAATTAGTAGATCATCTTATAAGTGTTTTACATTTTAATTAAAAACATTAAGAATCCTTCGAAGAAGAGCCTCAAAAATTATCTGATGGGTAGGAATTGGTGGTAGAATGTACTATTCAACAAAACCTGAACTCAGAATAACAATACACATTAATTTCTTTACGAATAAAATGATTTTTTGAAACATTGTTTATGGGATGATTCAATATATCGTTTTATAACGATTCCTTAGATAAAATATTCATCTTGACTATATTTTTATATTAAATATTTTGATATAATTATATGTTTACGCTTAAACACATTCTTTCACCTTGGCACAGGTTTACTAGATTCTATAACGAGCACTGCCAACAGTGCAGACTGTCCAGGGGTGTGTGTCCACGCGTTCGCCACGTTAATATGTTACGAAGTTCTCGAACACGTGCAATGCCCTACCAGTATGAGATGTTGTATCGAAGCGCCCATAAACAGCACTGGCACTTCTGATAACATCCTCGAAGACAACAGCCCGGCTCCGACAGTAGCCACAACTATTAAGACGACGACAACTACAGCCGCAACTGCGCCTTCGACAACTACTGCAGTTACGACGGTTTCCACTACGACCACGCAGAAAGTGGCTTCTGTACGTTAGCAACATGTTATTTATGATCTTCTCAGGCGTGAACATTCATTTTAACGCACTGGGATGTGTTAAGAACGTAGTAATCAATTATGCGTCATTGAGAAACTTTCATTGAGAACAATTAAATAGCATCCTTCCTCTAATTATTAAGAGTCAGATGGTTGTATCTTAAAAAGAAATTTTTCAAAGTAAGAAATTTTCGAGGACTTGTTAAAGTAGAGCATAAGACCCAAACCATACATCAATTCGATCATGGCCTGCTCACGATCTGTTCTTGGACATCCATTCTTCTAAAATGTGACTGAATCGAAATTGGAGCATTACTCATAATGTAAATACAATACTTACGTTTAAAAGCAATGAAATAATATTTGATTGAACTGAGAGTGGAGTGTGAGTGAATCGTGATCGGATTAATAGTGTAGTTTGGGCCTAATACTGTCCTTAATAACTCTACTGTTCACAGTATTTTAAAAAGTTTCAAAATTCTTAGATCCAGACACAAAGACTTAGAGCAGACCTTTTGTCTTTTTCAGGATGGTCAAAAAGAGTCAGTCAACAAAACGTCGCGTATGTATTTTTCAAAAAGTATTTCTTTCATCGTTCTCTACCACTCCTTAATTTATCTGTAGTTCTGAATCCCTCTATACGAATAAAAAAAGCTTTTAATCTAATCTAAGCTTCTAATCAATATCTATTTCCCATAGTAAAGACATGCACTGGAATCTGCATGGCAGAGCGAATCGCCGATTACTGCGATGCCGTTTTGGTGATAGAAAGTCTATGCAAACCAGGATACAAATGTTGCGTATCCAGAGACGCGTTTGGAGATTCTCCTCCACCCGAGTTGCGAGTCATCGATCGAGCGAATTCGAGTCGATTTGACGAAAAGACTAGCGTCAATACATCGCATAAAGGATCCTCTACGACCACGAGGCCCAGTATATCCGACCATACAAACGTGTCAACAACTACAACACCGATCACCACGATCACGACGACGCAGCATCCAACGACCACGATAAGGCCAAAGATTACCAATAAGAAACCCTGCAAGGGCGAATGTGTTAGCGGATTTTTCGCCATTCTATGCGATAAAGTAGACGCTGACGCTGAGTGTCCTGATGATGGGTCTTGTTGCGTCATAGACGCATTTTTGAAGACGGTAACTAAGAGTATATTAATTTGTCGATAGACATTAAAGAGTTGTATATTTTGTTTTGACTACGATAATTATGATTAGGAAACGACGACAACTATTCGGCCAACCACGGTGCCACCGCAACCGAAATTACCACCATGTGCTGGGTTTTGCCTCTTGAACATTATGGCAGCCTTCTGCGAACGGCCGAACGTGATAATAGCGAAGACATCAACCTGCCAATCTGGATCAATCTGTTGCGACAACACGAGAAGCCCGCCGCAGGTGATTCTATTTCTTTTTTTCGGTAGAACCCTTTCAAGGAACGAATAAATTGAGGCAAGTAAGATAATGAGTGACCCATATAAGAAAAGAACTGAAGTTCGATATTGAAGTACGGAGGACACGCGTAGTGACACTTATCTTCTTTGTATCAGACTCCAAGGCCAAGGCCAAGACCTACACCGAGGCCACCGATCACTACAGTCTCTTTACCGCCAGATCCTCGCCCAGAGTGTCCTGGGTCTTGTATAGTTTCTTATTTATCTTTCACTTGTTTCAGTAAGTAATTGTGTCTTTCTGTTTACATTCTCTCTTCTAATTATACACAAAATTGAATAAATGCTGTAAATATATTCTAATGTAATTCATATTGTGTGAAAATGAACAGCTTCATATATCACTTCAGAGGCAGAGAAGACATCAAATTATATCAAATATTGTATGAAATTCTGTTTAGGAAATGCTGAGCTAACGAATTTGTTCAAATGTAAGAAGCAAGGATACCAATGTTGTGCACCAAAATCGCTGATCCGAGAATTCATTGGCGGGAATTCCAGTGAGCCTACTTTGAGTAATAGAAACGACACGATGTATGTTACTGCGAGACCATACACCACCCCTTTAACAACGACAATGTGTAAGTTAAATTTTTGATTACGTGTTTCACATACTTTCACTTCCAATTAACGTTAAATACTAAAATTAGTCACCATTATACTGAGTATTTGGCAATTGCTGTCAGAAATGTTGATCTGTAGGAGACTCTACATGACAAAATAGGACGAAAATAAAGAATGGCAAAATAGCGTTTAAGGCTTCGTTTCACAGTTATTAATTGTTGAGAAAACGCTTCAAATTCGCGTGAAATATGTCTGACTTAGGACTCATTCTACTGCCAACGCGCACTAGTCGAGTCAGACACAGCAAAATCAGTGGAATAAGTCCCAAGTCAGACACATTTCTCAATAATTAATAACTCCAAAACAAAGTCTTGAATGTGATTTTGCCATTTCCGATTTTTTCCCATTTTTTTATGTATAAATCCTTCTTAAAACTTCCGAAATTTGTCGTCGAACACCTTATATAAATCAACGTCGAAAGTCTTTTATACGTTATAAGCTCGTGGCCCATCTCGGGCTACGAATTTACAGCGATAAACCTTCTGCAATTTTTACCATTTCTTATGATTATGTTCTATTAAGAAATTTTGAAAGGATTGTTGGTTTTACAGATGAAACAACAACAGTAACGACTACTATGAGAAGTCCTGTATATAGTAAATACGTGTGCGGAGTAAAAGGAACGTCACGTGGGCCAATTCAAGCTCGTAGCTTGCAAAGGGAAGCGCGTGTTGTTGGAGGAGAAGATGCAGACGCGAACGAGTGGTGTTGGCAAGTTGCTCTCATCAATTCCCTCAATCAGTATCTTTGTGGAGGTGCGCTTATCGGGACACAATGGGTCCTTACTGCTGCACATTGTGTGACAAAGTAAGTTTCTCTAGAACTGGAATAGGGATTTGAGATAACTGGGTATCTGGGTATTTTTGAGATAGGTATTCGAGTAGACAAAAATTGCTTAAGTGTCCCATGTAGCAACTAAGCTAGCGATTGATTCTTGGGTCGAGATATCGACCTGGATACTTGGATAATTTTTTTTGCCCAGGTATCTCACCAGGCATCAAGGTGCTCGTGTATTTCACAATGAACAGCTCTACTCTGTGAGACCTTTTACAGATGAATCTGTTCTTCAAAATCTGAATAATAAAAATATCAATTTCTAATTTGCAGTATCGTAAGATCTGGAGATGCAATTTATGTGAGGGTTGGTGACCATGACCTGACTAGAAAATACGGAAGCCCTGGTGCTCAAACTTTACGAGTAGCAACAACTTACATTCACCATAATCACAACAGTCAAACTTTGGATAATGACATTGCATTGTTGAAACTTCATGGACAAGCAGAACTCAAGGATGGTGTCTGTCTTGTATGTTTACCTGCTCGAGGAGTCAGCCACACAGCTGGTAAACGGTGCACTGTCACTGGTTATGGATACATGGGAGAAGGTAAACTTTTATATGATACAAAACTTTATGACATTCTTTAAATTCACTAATCTGTATGCATTTATACACGTATAGCTGGACCTATCCCACTTAGAGTACGAGAAGCCGAAATACCAATCGTCAGCGATGCTGAATGTATAAGAAAAGTCAATGCTGTGACTGAAAAAATTTTCATTTTACCAGCAAGTAGTTTTTGTGCTGGTGGTGAACAGGGCAATGATGCATGTCAGGTAATGATAATACATAACAGTTACTAATAATTTTTAAAGCCTATTGTAAAAGTAATAAGTACCAAATGCAAGCTGATATGAATATTGTATTGGTGTTCAATTTTTCGTTTGTTTTTAGGTGCAAAATATAGTTATAAGATCTGATATGAATAATTTTATACTAATCGTGGTACTTTGACGTTTAGGGGGATGGAGGAGGTCCTCTAGTATGCCAAGATGATGGATTCTATGAACTGGCTGGACTCGTTTCATGGGGTTTCGGTTGTGGAAGATTGGATGTTCCTGGCGTTTACGTAAAAGTTTCCGCATTTATTGGCTGGATTAACCAAATCATTTCCGTGAATAATCTTTAGCTCTTTTATATATTATTTATAAATATTAAGACGTTTCCAAGGAAACGCCCTAGTACCTTCGCGCGCTTGATGACGTAACATTTTCGTTACGTGTATGTATAGCAAATTGAACAAGAAAACTTTTTTTCATACACAATACAAACGCGATAAATTCTTATAAAATTTAAACTTTTGAACTGTTGAAATATTTATGAAATATTTATAGTAAATGTTTTAGCTTTAATAAGGTAAACGAAATTTTGTTATAGTAATTTATTTTTATATAGTGTGACAATAAACTTCCGTTTTTTTTTAATCTCTATAAAAAATGTATTATATAACGATAAAAAATTGTTTGAATCGTACGTTAGATATATTTTATAATTTTAACAAATGAGAAAGAATTCTTCATTAGTGTATTCAAATGCAATTCGTTCTCATGATACATGAAAAACGAAAGTTTATTGTATTGTGAACAATCTCACGAAATTTCTTAGGAATTAAACATTATTGGTGAGATATATTAAGATTAATTTATGACTTTTTTCAAATGATCGTGCCATCAAGTGCGTCACTTCTAAATGACAAAAATATTTCTTCTTACGACATACGGTTTCCATTGAGTAATCAATTGTTACTGATTAATAACTAGTAGGGGACACAAATATATATTATTTATTTATATAAAATCATACAATGAGAGTTAGTTTTATTGAAAATACAGCGATTTTTGAAAATGTAGTGATATGGAATGAAAAATGAAGACAAAACCATCAGAATTGATAAAACAAATTAAGGCTATTGATACTTAAACATTCTAGTGTTCATGAAATACTCTACTTAAGAAAACGAAATTGACCTAAGTAGTGGGATTGTAGAAAAAGAAGGTATCATTTGAAATATACAATAATCTCTCTTAACTAACCACGTGACGCGATTTGCTCGGTGTTTAGTTATCGACCGATTACTTGTATTCATTTTGTACGAAACTTGTCATTTATAATTTATTTTTGTCTAGACAAAATTTCAAAAATATAATAACAAGGCTCTAGTGGCATGTTAAGAACATGTACATTTTTTGATACTAAAACGGTTTCTATAGTATTTTCAATTATGACTTTTCTTATTTTATTTAGGAAAAAATTATATTAAAACAATTACCTAATATATATTAATATATATGTATATTTTTTCATGTACCAATTTCACAATTAGCCAACACATTTCTACAGAAATTAAATTTTCATTGACCAGAAGTCATAAGGTCATAATTATGTATTTCTAAACTTTTAAGTAGAACTTGTGAGCGTGATTTGCTTAAAATGACGGAGAAGCGAAAATGTTCAATCGATGTTTTAATAGTAGGTGATATTTAACACTGATAATGCTACCAGATCAATACATAACTTTATGTGAATATTGAAAACGAAATTATTTAAATAAACAAAGCAATACAAATTCTGAACACATTAAAACACTGTACTTTAGTAATCTAATCACAGTATTTGTAATGTTTTCATAATGACTTAACTAAAAATACGAAAATAAAATTTTCATTAGAGTGCGACTAATAAATTAGCGCTCGAAGTTTCCAAGTATAAGCTAATGTCTGCTTGGAAAATTATTTTAGCGTTTCGCTAACATTGCAATCGCGCATAGAAATGTTAGAATATCAGATAACAAATATTGATGCAGTTGCAATGTTGGCGTAACGTCGGAAACTGTTTCAGACAGCTATTGCTTACACCGGGAAACTCCAAACACTAATCGAGATCATGAAAACCTTAAGGCTAGGCACGCACTTATGGCAACTTCAGCTGAGTAATTATTTAGTTGCCCTGAGTGGTTCGTATTCGTTCTTTTGGAAGAGTGGTGGCGATTTTTTAGTTGCTACAATTCTTTCATAAGAAATGTTACCCCTTGGGTAACTGAAAAGTTGATCAGCTGAGGTTATCAGTGCGCGCCTAAGCGTCATCGAAGGGTTGCTCGCGTCGAATAAACGAGACATATGAGAAAGGCGAGGGGGATGACTCGGTGCAGACGTTGAATTAGAAAATAAGAAAATCATACATTTAGCGAAATATTACTATGCTGCTTTGTACATTCCTGCATAATATAGGTTTTAAATAATAGTTTTAAGAGCCTTTTCACGATTTGCAAAACATTAAGTTAAACTTTAAGTATTTTAAGTCTATGAAACGTATTATTGTAAAAAATTTGTTATAATATAAAAATCAATATTATGTATTGTTAAAGTAGAAAGTACAGTACAGAATGGTATTATAATTTATGCTCTTTATATATTAAAGATTTATTAACAAGACAAATGTTCTATTTTGTAGATTAATTTAGAAATTGTCACCTGATTTATGCAAAGATACAAAACTTGCTTCAAGAATGACTTTAACATTTCAAGGAATAATAGAAGTTTATGTGAAATGCTATTTTTTTCTTCTGTATGAAGAAAATTTTTCTTCTTCTTCTGAGATTTAAGAACTTTAGATTATATTTCAAAGAAATTAAAAATCAGTGGTAAATGTTTATTTGTACTCACCTACCACAAGCAAGAACTGCAACACGTTGATGTTTTCCTTTCTGCCCAATTTGGTGTTACTTGCATCTACTTTTTTTCACATCACTTTTTTTATTCAAATTCATGTGAATATGTAAAGTATTAAAAAATATTAAATACATATACACTCAAGTATTTCTATTATAATATAATAAATTAATATTAATATTAATAGAGTACTAGATAAAGTCGAGAAAATTTTCAAAAATAATTGAAAATAAACTTTGACTTATTTTTCTTATTGACTAATTTTTTCCTGAATAGTATAACCTTGAATACTAAACCATATTAGATGTATATTCTTAATTGTCAATAAATTAGAGTTAATAATGTATTTGCAACTTTTAATGCATAATAATTATACAATATTTCTTCATTCAATAAAAGCTTCAAAACTAAACAATTACGAAAACATTAAATTGACAAACATTGAAGCTCTGTTTCCCTTCCTCAGAATATTTTTCCACGAATATAAAAAATATGTATTTAAATATTTTTAAATACTTTATAATATTATACTTCTTTGAATACAAAATTTTCTTTTCACTGAACGTTTCTTCGTTGGATAAACTTTGTATATAAACGTGAACAGTTTAAATGAAAAGAACTTAAAGTACATAATACATTAAACACCAATAGATGCGCTTCTAGATACGCCTGCGCAAATTGAATGAAAACTAGAAATAAAAGACGCATTTACATGAAATTGTTTGACATAAAATATTTGGATAATATTTTTAACTATAGCATTTACCTACAGGATTTCATTTTTAATTATTAATTATCAGAACGAATTTTTATAAAAAATAAATAAAATATATTAAGTAACTATCGATAATGAATTTCTATCTTTGGCTACAAGTAGATTTCACTTGGACTTCTTAAACTTAAATTCTATTAACTAAAAAAATTGTTTGAATCAAATGTAACAAATTTAAATAAGTCAATAGCATTTCAGAATTTACTTTCCCTTTTTGCTTTAACAATGATATAGCTAAAACATTTTCCATCTTTGAATTACTATAACATTTAGAAAAAACAGTTCTTGCACTAAATAAAGGTATTATCTCATTTCAATGTTGCTATAGATGAGCGGAATAATTGTGTAAATATATAATTTGAACATTCGTAATCACTTGAGGATTGAGACGTCTTCCTAGGGTTATAACGAAACTAGGGTTTGTTACTAAATTCCTGTCACGCATAATTCATATTCAAGTATATCCTGTAATGAACTTTTTGAGTGCCACACATTTGTTAGAAACATGGCTAAATTAAAACACACGATTTGGGGATTGTCTTCTAATTTCGTTGCTAACCGATACTTTTCGCGTTTATTAACGTAAGTGAATTTTAAGTTTTACATATATCATTCGTTTTACTTCATTCAACTTAAAGTCCATTTAATGATAAAAGATATTCAATTTTGATAATTAACTGTAAAACGACAGTAAGTAAAATGCAAGTTTTAAGTACTTGTAGAGTTATAATAATGATAAAATGATAAAAACTAACCTTGATTTATAGTTCCCCATGGTACAATGTATCTGCAGTTTCATCTTTGAATGGAATGTCAACAGAGGCTGCAGTTAAACCTGATAATGGCATCATAATTACAGATAGTTGTGTCAAACGTTTAAAAGAAGTTACAAATGACAGTACTTATTTAAGGGTTACGGTAGAAGGTGGAGGTTGTTCTGGGTTTCAATATAAATTTGACTTGGATACAAACATAAATGAAGATGACAAGTAAGATTATGCCAGAAAAGCAACTATGCTGTATCCTTTGCTTAAACATCAATTAAATGAAATATTATGTTACAGAGTATTCCAAAAAGATGGTGCCAAAGTGGTTATAGATTCAACGTCTTTAGAATATATTAAAGGAGCAACAATAGAATATCACACAGAACTAATACGTTCTGCTTTTAGAATAACAAATAATCCTTTAGCTGAGCAAGGTTGTAGTTGTGGAGCCAGTTTTTCTATTAAACTATAATAGTTCCTATGTACATGAAAATTATATGTATATATATATATAATATATATATTTATGTATTGAATTTAGACCAAAGAGACTTTAGCGATGTTGTTTATTGTTGTCTTAAAATAACATTCAAAAGTATCTTGTTCATACTTTGTTAGAAGGGCACATTTTTCATTTAATTTAACTATTACTATTACACATTGAATATTTAAAGAGATTTATGTACATGCTGACATATTTTATTTTATAACAATTAAAATATAAACAAAGCTTTAATTCGAGTTATCGAGGAACAAACTGTTCAATTGATATTACAGTGTACTGATTGTGAATATATGTAAATGATAGTACCATGTAATTTATGATTCTATGTAAAATGTAAATTTTTATATTATAAATATTTAGAAAATAAATGTTAACAGTGTATCTTACTTTAATTTCATAAATAACATGATATTGATTTCATAAATTCTTTAGCACATTAATTGGAGTATGACCAAACTTTGTAATTATTGTGTCAGATATAAGAGTCATATATACACGAAATTAAAGTTACCAATGATCTGTTTTTATTCATGCTGTTGATGGAATGTCAGTAATTATTAATGTGTAATCTGATCGATATCACTTCTGTTTCCCTTTTTTATTATTCTGAAAATTAAAATTTAATTATTAAACCATACACAGAATTTATAATTTTAGGATTTATAGTTTTCTATAAATGCTTACCTTGTTTGCAAGTTCAAACTTCAATTGTTGTATTTCTTCTGTTTGAGAAATAAGTTTCTCATTCATATTAGCAAGGTGTTCACTCATAGTACTAAGTTGCGCTTTGTAATTTCCTTCTTGTATTTCTTTATCTTTTTGTAAAATACTGCAACTCGAGAGTGCTTCTGTGAGTGCAGTGTCACATTTTTCTCTTTTTGATTCACTTGTGTCTAAATGAATTTGCATAACTTCACTCTGAAAACATTTTTAGAATGAAAGATCTAATTTGTTAATGTATAATGTTTACACACAAAGAATAATAAAAAAGTAATGTAGTTACATTAGCAGCCATTGCTAAATTTTTAACATGGTAAATATGTTTCTCCATTATTAATTTATCAATTTCTTGGAGAAAATAATCTCTGATTTTTGCTTCTCTAGCTTCAATTTCTTCGGGTATCGTAAAAGGTACCGTTAGTCTTCCCATCTATTACAAATATTTATTTATTAAATAGACATTAAAAAGAAGTTTATATAACTATCACAAGGTAAATTTACCATATGATTTATTGTTGCTGATTGCAAAGGTTCATTTTCGATTTGCATGTTACT